>NC_056671.1:50479602-51732602 GCF_018350195.1 Panthera tigris | reverse complement strand
GTCAGGCTCTGGGGCTGATGGTTCGGAGCCTGGAGCCTGTTTCCGATTCTGTGTCTCCCTCTCTCTCTGCCCCTCCCCCATTCATGCTCTGTCTCTCTCTCTGTCCCAAAAATAAATTTAAAAAGTTGAAAAAAAAATTTAAAAAAAAAAAAAAAAGAAAAAATTGTTATGAATTCAGTGGATTAGTGAAATCATTAGCAGAAACTTGCCTGTGTCCTCAGTAAGTTACTGATGATCAGGATACCTGCCTGAGTTGTTTTGATCAGGAAATAATAATCCCTGCTCAAAGAGACTACCATATCAGAGAAGACAAAGTAAAAATAAATAAATAATACAAGAACAACAATAAATATAAAAAAAATGTTTTCAACGTGTAGGAACTTTTCTAAAAGATGTCCTCAATGTCCTTTCTATTTAACAGATATAGAAAGAGGCAAAACTAATTTTGTCCAAGATTACACAGCTCATAAATGATGGAGCTGGGATTTGAACTCAGGAAAATGTGCATTTGTCAACACTATGCTTAAGAGTCATCAGATACCAAAGGGGGAGGGGTTAAGTGGTTAAGGGTATGGATATGCGCTGAATAAACTGGAGGAAACAAAAAACATAAAGCCAAAACCCATGTATTCCAGTTACCTCTGTTACAGCTGTTAGTAGCAGATTTCTCATTCTGTCTTATATGTCTCCAAAGTAACTACTCCATGATATTATTATATTCCTTGTTTGCCCCTCAAATCCTCAAGATCCACTAACCTCTCAGCTTCATACCAATGTGTTCAGTTCCCTTAGTTCTCAAGAAGAAAGAAATTTAAGAGCAAATGCATAACCTATAAATTATGTGGATTACATTAATAAACCCCTTGCAATCTAAATAAAGTTTTCTTATGTATCTTGATTGTTATATACATTTAAAAACTAGATATTTATTAAATATCCAAAGAGGAGGTGAACAAGCACACAGGTTAAGTTTGCAAGTGATGCTAAATTTGAGACTTCCTCACTACCTACGTAGAAGAATAAATCATGAGACCTCCTAGGACTCACAAAAGTGGGCAGAGTTACAGAATATAAGAGTCTGTAATACTCATTATTAGAGATTTCTATTCTGTGGCTATAAACAAATCTGAAATTGAAGCAAATTTTTCTTACTAGAGTTTGAAAATTTCCTCTCAGTATGTATTTTAAACTTCAATTAATTTTTACTCTGCTTCTATTTACTTTGCTTTAATTTTGAAGGAATATAAATGATTAATCTTAATTCTCAATTATTTATAAACTAGTTGATAGATTCTTTCCTGCATGTCAACCTGTTATATATTCCGACTTGAAAAGAAACAATGAGACAAAGGCTCAGTTATCAATACAATGTCCTCATCCAGTGATGAGAAGCAGGGATGGGGAGGTGACATGTAGCAATTACAATTGACTAGGAGTCTAAAGTAATAGCTTTAGCTGTACCACTAAATTCTTTTTTGTCTTAGAAATATAGTTGACCTCATTAAACCTCAATATTTTAGAATTCAGGACAGCATAATATTCAGAATCATTTCCAATTCCAAAATGCATCAATATTATAAACAATAATCTACTAAAACACCTCAAAAATATGTTATACCTTATTGCAAATAATAAGGCATGAATATTATGTGAAGGACTCCCTTAGGAGAAAAAGTAATAGAAATAGTATAGATCTTACAATTTTCCGAGCCCAAGGCTACTTTTTTAAGCCCCACCTCCGTAGGGACTGAGAAGGCGTTTAACTTGGTGTTATTTATGTCATTGTTTAAAATTTTCTATTTTTGGCTTTACCCTATTTTTATAAGCAATGGAAATGCTATAATTAATATTCTGAACTAAGTGAAATGTTCCTTTATTTATTAAAGTGTGAAATATTCCAAGCATAAGCACCCTCTCATGCATTTATAAGATATAGTTTTTCTGTTGACTTTTGGACAATGTTACCAATATGGGTGAATGTTTATCTAACAAGCTCACCTCCTTAGGGAATAAACAGAAAGGACATAACCTCTAAAATTTCATAGAGAAACTCTTGCTGACACATAGATTTTAATCACTATACCACTGAAATGTGCCACAATTCTAGAAACTTTTCTTCTAAAAAAATGATAATAGATACCAATACTATCCACAATGCTATTCTAATAAATTGACTAAATAAAAATAATTGAAACCCTAGAGGTAATAGAAAATAAAAACTTTCAAATAGCAAAGATTAAGCTGAATAAAATATTTTTTCTTCTTCTTCAGGGGGGAAAAACTAAGCGGTACCGTGTGTTGAGCAAGAAATTATTCAACTGACTTTACTAATAAATTTTACTAAGCCATCATAGAGATAACATGGGAAAAAATAGGCAGTTATATGGCTTAATATAGAAAAGATAGCAAGACATAATGTGGTTGTGTGTGATCCCACCTTTCTCTAATCATTAAAAGAACATGAAATGGTAGTTAGTGTGTACTGTGAGTGTGCAAGTTTAAGTAAGATTGTAGGAAAGAAGGCAGTTTGCTTGGGAATTGCAAAAAGACAGTGCCCGGTCTCCATACTGGAGACCAAAGAAAATTAAATACATCAATTCTTATCAGGCATTCATTGAGAACCTGATTATCATGTTTTCCTTATTTTGCCTTTTGGGACTATAAGCCCCCAAAACGTAGATTGAAGCAACCAAACCAAAGTGGAATGTAATGTCATTATTTTTATGCCCAATGGATACTGACTTGATCTGTTAGAAGAAATTAGAAGCATCATATTGAAAAAAAAAATACTAAATCGAAAACCTTTAGAAGAAATACATAATGGGAGATGATATGCAAGAATATGGAATTATATAGAATTTTACTGTTAAGAACATATTCCTCAATTTTTTTCATGGTTTACTTCTTTCCTTTGCCCCCCCCCTTTTTTTTCCCAAACAATAGTATAAATTCCTTTTAGCAGCCACTGCTTCTTCAAAGTTTAATGGACTCTACAACTATAAGTAGATTTACATGTTATGTAAGAAACAGTGATACACAATCTCATCACTTCTTACCTATATCAGAATGGGTTTACTACCTTCCAAAGCACAGGAGAAGACTGATCCTGGTTCTGTCATTGACAAAACTTTACCTAATAATTCTTGGTATGACTGTCAATAGTCTTTTGTTATGTTACTTCATAATCCTGTTAATTCAGTCTAAGTAAAACCAATTCAGATTTTTCATGTGATCTTTATATTCCTCACATTACCTAGATTCTAAGCCATCTTACTTAAAATTACGTGTTATAAATGAATTATGCTCTAAAAATATTAAACTCACATCTCTCCAAAAGTCCAACATTAGTTCATTTTTCAACCCTCTAGAACTGGGCTGTCTAAAATGGTAGCCACTAGCTGTATGATACTATTTAAATTATAATTCAGTAATTAAATTAAATTAAATTAAATTAAATTTCAGTTCTTCAACCCACAGTTAACATATTCATTGGTGAAATACTGAAAACTTTTTCTCTAGAATCAGGAACAAGACAAAAATGTCCACTGTCCTCACTTCTTTTCAACACTGTACTGAAAGTCCTAGTCAGGGAAATTAAGCAAGAAATGAAATATAAGGCATCTAATATAAGGCATCTATTGCAAAGCAATATAAAATTATCTCTGTTCACAGATAACATAATTGTAAATGTAGAAAACCTTAAAGCTTCCACAAAAAAATTAGAAATAAACAAAATTAGCAAATTTTCAGGTTACATACTTACATGCAAAACACAGTTGTGTTTCTATACACAGAAAATGAACAGAAAAAGAAATTAAGAAAAAAATTACATTAACAACAGCATCAAAAGAAGAAAATATTTGGGAATAAACCTAACCAAGGAAGTAAAAGACTTGTACACTGAAAACTATAAAACATATCTGAAAGAAATTAAAGAAGACACTAATGAAAGACATCCATGTTCATGGACCGAAAGACTTAATAAAGATGTCAATGCTATGTAAAGTGATTTATGGATTCAATGCAATCCCTACCAAAATTTCAATGGCATTTTTTTTTGCAGAAAAAGGAAAAAAAAATCCTAAAATTCATATGGAAACCCAAGGGATCCCAAACAGCCAAAACAATTTTGAAAAAGAACAAGCTTGGAGGACTTACTCATGATTTAAAAGTACATCACAAAGCTATAGTAATCAAAACTCTGGTACTGGCATAAAGGCAAACATATAGACCAATGCCATAGAATAGAGGGTCCTGAAATAAATCCTTGAATATGTAGTCAAATGACCTTCGACAAGGGTGACAACACCATTCAGTGAGGAAAGTACAGTCTCTTTAACAAATTGTGCTGGAAAAATTGGATATATCCACAGGCCAAAAAATAAGATTGGATTCTTATCTTACACTGTATGCAAAAACAAGCTCCAAATGAATTAAAGACCTAAACTTAAGACTTAATGCTATAAAACTCCCAGAAAAAAAAACACAGGAAAAAACTTTATGACACTGGATTTGGCAATGACTTCTTGGATATGACACTAGAAGCACAGGCAAAAAAAAGCAAAAATAGACAAATTACTACATCAAAGTTTAAACCTTGGTTCATCAAAGAACGTAATCAACAATGAATAGGAAACCTGGGGCACCTGGGTGGCTCAGTCGGTTGGGTGTCCGACTTCGGCTCAGGTCATGATCTCACGGTCTGTGAGTTTGAGCCTTGCGTCAGGCTCTGTGCTAACAGCACGGAGCCTGGAGCCTGTTTCGGATTCTGTGTCTCCCTCTCTCTGATGCTCCCCTGTTCATGCTCTGTCTCTCTCTGTCTCAAAATTAAACATTAAAAAATAAAAAAAAAGAAAACCTATGAAATGGGATAAAATACTAGCAAATCACAGATCTGATAATGAAGATCAATAGAAAAATCAAATAATCTGATTAAAAAATGAGAAAGAACTTGAACAGACATTTCTTCAAAGATGATATACAAATGGCCAACAAAGCATATGAAAAGATGCTCAACATAATTAATCATGAGAGAAATGTATATCAAAACCACAGTGAGATATCACTTCACATTCATTAGTATGGCTACTATTTAAAAAAGAAGCAGGAGAAGGAGGAGGAGGTGGGGAGGAAAGAAAATAACAAATTTTGGCAGGGATGTGGAGAAATTGGTACCATTGTATACAGTTAGTGGGACTGCAAAGTGGTACACCCATTATGTAAGCAGTAAAAATAAAATTAAAAATAACAAAATAATTTTTAATTAAAAATAGAATCACCATATAATCCAGCAATCCCACTTCTGTCTATATATCCAAAAGAATTAAAAACGGGATCTTAAAGAGATATATCCACACTCATATTCCTAGTAGCACTATTTACAATAGCTAAAAGGTGGAAGTGACCCAAATGTCCATTGACAGATAAATAAATGGATAAACAAAATGTGATATGTAAATACAACAGAACACCAAGCAACCTTAGAAAGGAAGAAAATCTTATCACATATTATAACATGGATGAATCTTGAGAACGTGATGCTTAGTGAAATAGGCTAAAAGGAGAAATACTGGATGATTCCATTTATATGAGTTACCTAAAGTAGTCAAATTTATAGATATAGAAAGTAGAATGGTGTTCACCAGGGATTGGGGTAAGAGGCAAAGAGAGGTTGTTGTTTAATAAGTATAGACTTTCAGTTCTGCAAGATGAACAGGTTCTAAAGATCAGTTTCACCACAATGTAAATATAGTTAACACTATTGAACAAAAATTGATAAAGACTGTAAATTTTATATGTGTTTTTTCCACAATAAATTAAAAAAAAATCAGTTCCTTTATTACCGTAGCCACTTTTCAAATGTTCAGTAACTACATGTAACTAGTGGATACCATGTTGGACACCCAGATTATAGAGAAAGTCCATCTTTACAGTAAGTTCTATTGGACAGCTCTACTCTAGAATCTTTTGTTTTTCTTTGCTCCAATCTTTTATTCAATCTTTGTTTTTCTATAGACTAAACCTCATAGACCTTCTCCATAGATACTAGCTACACTTTCAACATCTTGACTCTACTGATCATTTCCTCATTTACACTCGTACTAAACACTGTATCCACAAATTTCCATCTTTTATTTGCCACCAAGACTGGTGGACAACACAAGAGAAAAAAAAAAAAAAAAAAAAAAACAAAACAAAAAAAAGCAAACAAAAAGAACAAAACTGTGGATCGTGCTATAATAAATCCATTGTTTCCATTATTAGTTGATAAGTCTTCAAAATACCTGTAAATAGGACCCTCTCATCTCATTCTCCACAGCCAAATTCTTCTAAATCTTTTATCACCCTTCTCAGGCACTTTCATTTTTTCATGCAGATGTATTTGTTTTTGTGACATAGAGATAAAATGCAGGTAAAATGGATACCCTCTGTTCAATGTTGTCCTGCTATAGGGGGTCCAGGGATTTGGGAGCTGATTTTTTTTTTTTTTTTTAGGATATGACCAAGAACTTACACTAGCACACAAATGCTTGGTTTGTGAGGCTCTGACATGTGAGGAAGAAGTCTCTCACAGCATGAGATGGAGGCACAGGGGACACCATTCAGAAGGGGAGGGAGGACTTGCAGAGGAAGTTACTTATCTAGGTAATGTTGATTAGCAGCATGGCAAACAATTTCTGGATCAGAGAGCTCAGAATGCAGCAGCAGCTTGAAGTCTTTATAGTTTCAGATTTTATATTATCTATGACTAGCAGATGGCAGGTGTAGGTTTGTGGAGTAGGCGAAGCAGGCAGACTGGAGATGGCTAAAAATCTTATTTGGGCTATATTTAAAACAATTTGATGTACAAAAATTTCGATTTAGTACCTGCAGTCTTTTGAGCTAATGGGTCTCAGCTTTCTGTAAAGAAATGGCCAATCTAGGGGATAAAGTATAAAGACCATCTTTAGCTTAGTTCTATAACAACTAGTTACTTAACACATCTACAACCTATTCACTTCTCTCTTCTTTAAAGTTTCATAGATGAGGATCTTTCCTCTTTTCCAAATCTAATATGTATTCTTACGCTCTGGACTTTATCTCATGTCGGCTCCTCAGGAAATAACGTTTATCAAAGGACCTTCCTTCACCTGGAACATCATTTGTGAAGTATCCAAGGAACAAAAGAACCTGTAGCTCTTGAGAAATTAACAATTCTGTAGAACATAGGATTAGTCAGTATTTACCTTGAGTTTTTATTGACTAGTTTGAATTAATAAGGGGGAAACGCCAAGTATATTGGGAATCTTTTCCTCTTCCTGCCCTAAAACACGAAACGGTGATCACAGACCTCAAGGTTGCCCAAGTGTATACCTTAATGGAATAGAGGGAGCTGAAAAGAACATTTTTAATTACTTCTTTGTACTCTGCGCCATACATACAGCACAAGAGAATCCTTAAATCCTTTATTTTGTCCAAGGGTGAACTTTAAACCTATTACCTCTTTACCCTATTATCTATCATCTATTTTAATATGACAATTACTCGATTTTTTCTCATTACTTAAATATATCGGATATTTTATCTTTAACAATATATATTTATATATATAAATATATATATATATATGTATATATACACTTATGCACATTATACGTTTTATATTTATATTTGTATTTATATTTATATTATTTATACACATGCACAAGCACACACAAACACACATTAATGACCGGTGGTCCTTGGTATTCAACTTCCTGATGTTGAGGCCTTTGAGGGACTATAATAACTGCTAACAGACATCTATAGGATGAGTTAAACTTTTCTTTTTATACCATAACTCATAGTTGTGTACCCTTCCTCTAAAGCTTCAAAGTTTATTATATACTTTATTCAAAATATGAATTCATATTTCATTACAATGTATAGTTTCATGTTTTATAAATTTTGTGTTCTATTTAGAAATTTGGTGGCAGAAGGGGGGGTGCACCTGAGTGGCTCAGTCGGTTAAGCCTCCAACTTAGGCTCAGATCTGGAGGTTGGTGAGTTCCAGCCCTGCCTGCGTCAGGCTCTTTGCTGACAGCTCGGAGCCTGGAGCTTGCTTCAGATTCTGTCTCTCCCTCCCTGCCCCTTCCCTGCTCACACACACACACTCTCTCTCTCTCTCAAATATAAATAAACATTTTTTAAAAAACTAAAAAAAAGAAACTAGGGGGATAAAGAGAATTTGTATAAATCCTGTATCCTTTTGTTAACTATGCTATCTTATGCTATCTCATGTTTTGTTAACTATGCCATGCTATTTGGTCTTATAACTTTATTTGTTCTTATGTTAAATAGGAATAGAACAGCATGAACAACATAACACGACCAGAAGATGAAATGTTCAACATATCTGGTAAGTAGAAAACTTTCTACTTTTTTAAAAAGTTTTTATTTAAGTAATCTCAGGACCCTGAGATCAAGTGTGGCAAGCTCTTCTGACTCAGCCAGCCAGGCGCCCCAGAAAACTTTTAATCAATACCGATTACTACTATAAAAACATCTATGTCCCAGTAGCCTTTCCCACTTCAGCCTTCTTTTCTACCTTGTTAATCAAACTTCAAGGGAAGAGTCAACATTGGTCTTACCACTTGTGGATTTCTATCCCATTTTTGCTATAGATTCACTTAGAACTGTGCATATGACCTAATTTGGCCAGTGGAATATAAAGGAATTCTATTTGGAGTTCCTAGAAATATTGCTCCTTCTAGAAAAAGAGAGAGAGAGAGAGAGAGACAGAGAGAGAGAGAGAGAGAACAAAAGGACCAAAATTTTTACCCTATCCTTCCTGCTTCTAGACATGTCTATGTGCAAACTTGAGGCTAGCCACTGCTGTAGTTTTAACCACTATTGGGGGAACCATCACTGGCACACTGACTGTGGCAGAGCCTAAATCTGAAAAGAGCCTGTCCTAGATGACAACACTAAACCACAGAACCAGTTCTAGGCTTTCTTGCAGAGTGCTTTAACTAATATAACCGCTACTAGAATCAGTAGTAGTGGTAGTAGTGATACTAGTAGTAGTAGATGCAACCTTCAGAACTGAGTACGCATGCCCATAGAACGGAGACCAGTTGATGAGTCTTATTCTGTCCTTTATCTGTTCACTGTTATTATCCCTAGCACTGCCTGCAACAACTTAGGTAATTTTTCTTCTTAGTATGTCTCTCTTGATTTCCTTGTCACTGAGAAAAAGCATAAATGGCTGCTCTCGTGTTTGACTAAACTCTTTAGCTGGCTTTCCAAATATTTACAAAATATTTCTCTGAACTTTTATTTCAGATTTACTTTTACAATTCTCTTTTACATCATGTGTCACATTTTTAATATGAATTCTCAATTTCTGGTTATTTTCCATTTCTTCTTTCCATTTTATTTTAAATTCTTGCCTATAATTCGCCTTAGACATACACAGAATTCCTTTAATAGAAGTGACAGATTTGATTTATATGGCTTGTTTGTGTTCTACTTTTTTTTTCCTTTTTTTTTTTTTTTTTAGCTATCACACATTGCTTTCTTTCTGGAAGTCATATGTCATATATTCTGAGTTCTGAACAATTTATTTTGAGCTGTACTCATCCTCCCAGAATCCACTTTTCCAATGTGTTGTCTTCAGTAATGCATACATTTTTAAAAAGCCAAACAAAACACAATACACAAAAAAATAAGCAAGAAATTTTCAAAATAACACTGGACACAAATCATAAAATGTTAATATTAAAATAGAGAGAAAGTATAATTTATCTTAACTATGATCTATTGTGGTTTTAGAATTATAAATCTATATTGAGTATATAGACAATGCACTTACTACCTTCAAAATTACCAAAGTGGCATTAATAAATTGGATATTATCCCTTTTCATACATCTAGGTTTACCTATTAGATTGGAGAGAAGTTAAAAAATGGACTATCTGGGTATTTCTTTCAACTCTTTCATCATACACTTTGAGGAACCTAGAAGCTTTACCTAGTAGAATAAAATGTTAAGCCAGATAAAATTACCAAAAGTTACCCCAATTATATAATAGCAGTCCGTAAAACTATAGCTCTCCCAATTAATTTTACACAGAGCTTATGGTTTTATAAATGAATATAAATAAAAGCTGATTCTTATTTATTCAGAAGAATCATGGAGATTTCAGGACATTTAAATTCTCTTCTTTGTACTCTAGTGTTTGGGCACAATTGATAATTTAGAAAATGCTACTATTCCTTCCCATACTAAAACTATCAGGATTGTTCTTTTCTTATATATTTTTTTTAATATTTATTTTTGAGAGAGAGAGACAGAGTGCAAGTATGGAAGGCAGGGAGAGAGGGAGACACAGAATCTGAAGCAGGCTCCAGGCTCTGAGCTGTCAGCACAGAGCCTGATGCGGGGCTCGAACTCATGAACCGTGAAATCATGACCTGAGCCGAAGTCAGATGCTTAACCGTCTAAGCCACCCAGGTGCCCTTATCAGGATTTTTCTTTAACAATGAACAAAGTTCAGTTATTATCATTTTTTTAAGCCCTGCCAGAGTAGATGAAATGGTTTCAAAGAGTAAAATACTGCATGCTTATTATGTTAAAGTTCAGAAGTCTGTGATCTGAGATCTGTATTGGGACAAGATAATCTTTGAAGTATTCTTTTAAAAATTTTTCATTGAGACCTGAATTGACCTCTACTCCTGATGCTACCAGCTCTATATCTGCAAGCCTTCTTTGTAATCTGTCTCTTGCAAAAGTCACAAAATTCACTGAATGTTAAAATATATGCAAAGAAGTCTCCATTATGGAAATCTAAACAATTGAAACATGTCCCCAGACTATGGTGACTCCATTCAATGGCTGCCTTCCCAGACACTTCTCATACAAATCTGAGTTGCTTTGTGACTATTCCTAAACTTGATATCAGTGTTTCACTTGGAAACGTTAGGCCAGTAATGTCTCCATTCATCATTGCTTAATTCTCATATATTAAGACTCTTTATTTATTGTATCTGTTTCCTTCAACTCTAGGTTAGCTTTTATCCTTCTAATTGCTCTTTTCTCTCTTAAATGTAAGAATCAGGTCCTTCAGAAACTTTGTTCTAGGGAAAACTGACTTCTTCTATATTCTATGTATGGAATATTTTCCTTGGACTTTACACCCATTGCTTTGTTTTACCCGAAACTGGGTCTTCCCATTAGAACTGCCCATCACTTCAACCCAGGTCTGGCATCATGGTATATGACCTGCGCAGTAACACAGGGCCCTGTGCTCAGAGGAATCTTAGGTTTGATTTAATGTAGTGTTGTCGCTGTTTGATACTCTCAATATTATTTCTGACCTTTTTTTCCAATGCGATGTGCAGTAGAATATAGATGCAGACAGAGGAGATACATGCAATATTGGAATCTCCTGTTGATCCTTGTCATTCCATTTGTGTATATCATTTGTGATTCCTCAGGAATACTGAATTCCAATGGGAGTTCAGTGAGACTAAAATGAGTGATTAGTGTATATGTTTTCTTCCTTTCTTTCTTTCTTTCTTTCTTTCTTTCTTTCTTTCTTTCTTTCTTTCTTCTTTTTATTTGAGAGAGAGAAAGCATGAGCAGGAAAGAGGTGCAGAGGGAGACAGAGAATCTTAAGCAGGATCCACATGCAGCACTGAGCTCAATGTGGTGCTCCAACCCATGACCCTGGGATCATGACCTGAGCCAAAATCAGGAGTCAGACGCTCAACTGACTCAGCCACCCAGGCGCTGCTAGGGTGTATATTTTCAGCTGAGTAAGCAGGCCATTGACTGTTTCAAGCGGCCCAAAAGACACACTTTATATTAAAAGCAGAACTTGCTTTGAATCAAAACAAAACAAAACAAAACAAAAAACCAACCAACCAAACAAAAAGCAATGGGAAAGACATAATTGATCAAAGAACTGTATCATATCCTTTTGTATTCATGTTACTTCTCTGTATTTATGCTGAAAATGAAGATACAAAAAGGAAAAGAAAGCCAACCCATTGTGTTTTTTCTTTTAAACCTTTATTCATTAGTAAGCCTAAGGTAAGAGCATTGGTAGTATGTGTGTATATCAAACAATAAATTGAAAAGACTGAAGTTAGTTTTGTGCAGTGTTTCCACTGTTCTAATAAGAACAAAATATATATGATTCTGCATATGAGTTAAATACTTATACTTGTATTAAATATTGGCATGCAAAATATAAATATGAACAGTATTATTTGTGTTCATAATTTAAATCTTTAATGTGTCTTTACTTAGGACAATATTCTATAGCAAAAGCAAACAAAAAAAAACTATCAAGAAGGAGATTACAGAAGAAAACAAAAGCCTTGTATTTTAGTACCTTCAATAGGCTTTCTCCCTACTTTTTGAATAAGAAGCCCCATATTTTCATTTTGCACAGGCCTCTCCCTGTTAGGTAGCAAAACTTGCCAGGTTTGCTCTCCTACTGCATGGTGAACATTTAAGCATAGTCTTTGATCTTCATTTGCAAATCATTATTTTTCCATCATTAGGTAAAAACTTCTTATTTTAAACTTGCAACATTTCAATATGCCACAAGTTTCCTTTCTTCAACACTTCAATCCTTGGACATCTAGGCCATTCTACCCTAATCTGTTGAAACATCACACCATCACTGCAGCGTATATATTATGGATATGGGTTACACATCAACAACCTAGTTTCACATTTTCTTGAACTTACCCCCACTTTACTTCAGTCTCTTACATCATATCAACTCTGATGTTTTCACCATCCGTAACTGAATCAAGTGATAAATCTTAAACTTTGGTGTTTAATAGTGTTTAAAGAAAAAAAAATCAAATTACAAAATTCAATTCTATAAAAAGTATTCACTATAAAAGAATAAAGTAATATGTAGCTTCACATGTCTCTGCATTTCATAAAAACTTGACAGGTTTAAACATAAGTATACACATAAGACCTATCCTGTTAGCAAGTTTTTAGGCAAACAATATGGTAGTAACTCAGGGTACTATGCTGTACAGCACATCTCTAAAAAGTATTTGTGTATTTCTGAGAAACATTAGAAAAAAATTTTTTTTTTGCATTTTATGATGCTACTTACAGTCTTCTAAGCCACAAGTTAGGCTCAATTTTCATTTTCAGTTTCTATAGATTCTATGTCTCCAGAAGCATTTAAAGTAATCATGTTGTGAAAAAATTTAAATCAGTGAAGATCTGACCCAGCCTAAGATCCCAGATGTAACGGTAACGAATGAGGGAGAAGAGGGTAATGGGAAATTTCATCTGACAGATCTTGCCAGATCTTAACATGAAGTCTAAAGCAGGTATATGAACTTGTCCTATATATTTCATCTAGCAATTGGTCTGGCATCAGTGTGTCCTTTTTTGTTTTATATTATTTAATTCCATAATAAAATGATATGAAAAGCAACATAAATTAAAACATTAAACATTCTGTATTGGCTTTCCAAAATCGGATGACACGTTATTAAAACTGTCATTGGTATACATCTTTATATATGGAAACACTTATATAATGAAGTATCATCTTCAAATTAGAATTTTAATGCTTCATAAATGAATTTACTGTTTAATAGTGGTTTTTTTTGAGTGGTGTTTTATAATACATGGGTATATTAGCTCTCCTGTGGTATCTTGGTGTTGAATGCTTGATAATTGTTACATTTTTAAAAGATAGTTATATTATCACTGAACCTAACTCCAGAAAATTGATTGTTCCCAAATTAGTTGCATCTGCTCATTATTCTAATTGCCTTGCTACCAAAGACAAAAATTAATCTGTAGTCAATTCCATTTAGCATGAAAAAGATAAACAAATACTAAAACAAAACATATAAATAAACCATTTGAATCTAAAATGTACATGAGTATAGACACGTTTGTGAAAGCTCAGTAGACAACTTCTGCTTCAGTATGGACATAGAGAAATCATATTTTGGCTTTCAATCTGGGAGATGGAGTGATGAGATAAAAGAAGATGAGCTAACACACGAGTGAGTCATGGTCTAACTGAGGAGCTATTCTATATGGCAAAACATGTCTCTTGGAAGAACACTTTACTGACAAATTTTATACCTAGAAGAGGTCTATCTTTATTGCTTTGTCTGTCTTCTTCACTGAGGCTTGTTAACAAGTTTATGATTTTTGTAAAATTAAATCATCTGTGTTTTAAGCTTGTTAATTTTTCTGATTTTCCCATCTCACTAATTTCTAAGAAATGAATCTAAATTCACTTAAAGTTATTCATTAATACAAACTTATTTCTGTCTTTAGAATGTAAAAGAACATGGCTTAGAGCCTGGAGCCTGCTTCAGATTCTGTCTCCCTCTCTTTGTCCCTCCCCTATTCATACTCTGTCTCTCTTTCTCTTTCAAAAAAAGAAACATTTAAAAAAATAAGAAGGATATAAGAGAACATTCATATACTAGACCATTCATCCTTGATAAAAATATATTAAACTCTATGCATACATTTTCCATACACAAAATTATATGATCATGCCTGGCCTTTTGGGCAAAACTAGGCCATATAATTTTTCCCTACTCAAATTTTCTCATTCCATGTACCTGTTTATCTACTCACTGGAAAATAACCACTGCTGAATTAGTTGCTGTCTTCCTATAAAAGCTACAACCCCTAAACAAAGGGCAGTATATCCATGACAAATCCGTAGTTAGTTTATGTGCAAAGTATGCTTTATTAATATACCATTGACATATTAGACTTTCTAGTGCATGAGGCACTAACACTTGAATGGCAGTGATAACACTCACTAAAAGAAAATTATTGCTTATTTTTAATCTTTTCCCAACTCCAGACAAAACAAAGCAAACAATCAAAAATACCTCCATCTCAAAAACATTTATTGCTCTTGTTACTTTACACAGAAAGGGATATTCAATCTCATTGTACACATTACCTTATCTTTACTATTTTTATTGTTTACCCAAATTGGTGTTACTACAGAGAGCAGAATAATTATGCACAGATAGATAGTAAAGAACACTGCTAAAGAAAAAAAGAGAGAGAATGAGAGAAACAGAGACAGACAAAGGGACAGAGACAAATACAGAGAGAAGAAACATTTGGGATCATGTTCTTTTCTTATGCCTTCAAGGTATATGACTTTAACGTGTTACTGGACTTCATTGTAAATTGACTTACAAAAGTTAAGTATTCAGGGGCACCTTGGTGGCTCAGTCGGTTAAGCGTCAGACTCCTGATTTCGGCTCAGGTCTTGATCTCAGTAGTAGGATGAAGCCCTGTGTCATGCTCTGCGCTGACAGTGCAGAGCCTGCTTGGGATTCTCTTTCACCCTCTCTTTCTCTCTCTCTGACCCCTCCTGCTCATGCTTTCTCTCAAAATAAATGACTAAAACTTTAAGAAAAAAAAAAAAGTAAATACCTAGGATTTCTGCATACATTCAATGACACAACTTATGAGAAGATTAAATCACTTAGATTTCTGTTTAAAAGGAAATAGGGATCAATAGACACATGTATTAACAGGAAGCTCTTTACTAACTATACACAGAATTGTTCACATTGCAAATGAGTACCTTAGTTAAGGGATTCACAATAAAGTGAAGAGAGGCTTTTCACAATTAAGAATTAAGAATATGAATATTGCAATGACAGTTGAAAAAATATCTTTCCAGATAGTTTCCTCAGGTAATCTAAAATCGTTAAGGATTCATTCCCTAGATAGATTTTGATCATTTTAACAAGGCCAATACACCAAACAATAGTTATGCTGTGCTCCTTGGATATATCTTAAGGAATTTAGAAGCACAAGCCATGCCCCTCTATTTCCTTTGTGTTTAAGCTTACTATTGAAGGACATAACCATGAACAGTTTTGTGTATTTTTTTTCTTTTAGTGGAAGATTAAGTGAAATATCTCCACTCCTGTATAGCTAAATTTCACAAAGAGTAGGCATTCATGGTTGACAGCAGAATCATCACTGGTTCTCAGGACTGACTTTCTGCAACAGCCTTTAGAGATGTAACTCCACAGGTTAGCAAGATCCACAGGTGATTCTTATATTCTTATATCTCACCTCCTCCAATTAAGCTGGTATTCTTGGCTTTACTGTGTTACTCCATGAGGGAATATGAAACAGAAGTAATCATTTTTGTTTTTTAAACTAATGATGTGTATATCTGCATGCATGTGTGACAGAGAGAAAAGAGAGATTTTAAAGAGAGTACACTTGGCATGTAGTGTATTTACACGAATATCTTATCAAATATGAAATTTCCATTTTTTTCTTATTAATTCAAAACCAAGACAACTATTTCTTAAATGTACGGGAATTTTCCTATTAAATCACTATGTAACATTACCAATTTGAATGGATATAATACAATTTATAAGGAATGACCATAAGAAAAAAATTGATTGTCTCAGGTTTAAAAAATGAGAACTACTAAAAATAATCATGATTCAAAGTAGTTCAGAGAATCATAATAGGTAAACATGTAGTGAGAACTAAGAAAACAAATTTAGTGGTGTTAATATTACTATTCAGGAGTGGGCACTAAAGTCCTGGAGTGCTAGCAGAATTGAAATGCAGTTTTTCAGAACTAAGCTTTTAGTCTCTTGGAATTAGAACAAACTAAAGTGAACAAAGCATTGCCATTTCTTTTTTGTCTCTGAGAACCCAACATGAGCTCAATTTTTCTTAGACATGAAAGTGAGGAAAAGGTTCACCTACTAGAGGTTGGGGGCTTTTTGATGTCAGATCACTCCACATGACATCGCATTATATGTACAACATAATACGAGGCTTCAAAAAAAGCAGCCTTAAATACCAAGGAAAAGTCTTATTGTTTAGTTTATGCATCATTTCTCAAGGAAAGTTACTTTAATTGTAGTTTGTATCCATTAAGATGAGTCTAAAAGGGAAAAAAAGTTTCTTAAATATGTTCCTTGAAGATACAATTTTAATTTTCTCAATCAGAATATGAATGTTATATGTTCTTTTTGACTACTAATACTATATCTTTAGCCTTTGAATGCCTGTTTAATATGTTATGTATCACTTCTTTTGAATAAAATGTAGCTGGAAATTTTCTAAGTTGTTTTTAGCACATGTACTAGTGGTACAATTGCCCCTGATGGCTGAACTAACAACACTTCTTCTGGAAGAATTAATACAAACAGAGTGGAAAGAGAAGATGCCCCAAGACTTGAACTAGACTATTTCAATTCACTCTAATTCAGGTACTAGAAATGAACTACTGTTGAGAAGCAATGTTTATCCCCATGACAACGTCTGTTTCTTCACACACTAGAATCATTTATTATTCATTCTCCATGAGGGGTGACCATTTGCTGAACAAAAAAGAGAAATTACTCCTTCTTTGCCCACTATCATGAAAGCTTTATATATACAAATCAATATTTTGAAAAACATCACAATTTTATAAAACATATTTGTCAGGCAGTTGTTTTGTCCTGCCCTCACTTCTTTACTAGACTCTCCACATTGATCCACAAGGCCTAGCTCAGATCTCCCCTTCAAGAAAGCATTTCTGGACACTCTAGGCAAAATGGTTGCATATCACTTTATTCATGTGTTGTAGAGGATGCAATCATATAAACAAGTATTTGTTTGCCCATATTTCTTGCTCTTCATGCAGCATGTTCTTTGATATTAGGGATCTTAGCTATTTACCAACAACTTCCAGAGAGCCTGGCATAGAATAGCCACTGAATAAATCTCTCTCTCTCTCTCTCTCTTTCTTTCTCTCTCTCTCTTTTCACACACACACACGCACACACACACACACACACACACACACATTCAGAAGTCTAAACTTTAAGAACAATTTACTTTGGACTATTACCTATTATTCCCAAATTTACCCGTGATTGTTAGCTACTTAGAAGTATAGTTTAATTTATTTACCTATGGTTCTTGTCCAGAGGATAGAAAAGCTACACTAATATTTTGAACAAGTATTTACCAATTCTGTACATTTGTATGTATCGCTGTAGTAGAAAAAGAGAAAATGACATCTACTCTACCCTCAGCATCTAATGAGGGTCTATAAACTATCTGGAACTTTGCAGGATGTCTTACCCAAATCCTCTTATTATATCAGAAAACATATTATTAAAAAAAGAATGCTAATTGTTCCTTTTAACAAAATAAATTTAATACAAATATCCATATAGTTTCTTTTGTGTACATGAATTTTTAAAAAGCAACTTTGAGAAGTCAGAAAAATAGAATAATTTTAGAAACATATTTTTAAGAAGATATATCTATAAATGTTTATTGAACCATATGGATTCTGGTTAGAAATGTTAGCATAAAATTATGGGAAATATGAAAAACAAGTTTTAGATGTGGAGGATAGAGTAAAATAAGAGAAAGTATTACCAGAATGATGGAGAAGCTAAAATGGCAATAAATAAATAAATAAATAAATAAATATTGTATTTATTTATTATGTATTGCCAATAAATTTCACAGAATTAAAGAAAAATGAAAGAACACTGACTGACAGGGCATATAGAGTGCCAAATAATAAGTAAACTCATATCTAGACACATTACAATGAAATTCAAAAGTATCAAAGGAAGAGAAATAATTCTAAAGGTTATTAAATGGGAAATATATGTTACCTACAAAGAAAAAAAAAGTACCAGTGCTCTTAAGAGCAACACTGGAAGCAAGAAGTAAGCAGAGTAATTTTTTTTAAATAATGAGTGAAATGAATATTTAATCTCGAGTTTTGTATGCAACAAAATATCAACAAGTATTTTATACTGACAATATTTTTAGAGTATATCTTAAAGAAGAAACACAAACATAGGCGATGAGCTTAAGAAATAGGGATGTAAGAGTAGTCAAAAATCTTGGAATATATTATTGATGTCTAAAGGGTGAAAGACTAAGAGAAAATGAAAAAAAATGTATATTAATAGCAATACAAAGTTAAAATTCTAAATAATATCAATATGAAAAAGGGAATATGGGGAGGCTAACGGGTAAAAGCAAACATTAGTTGTCTCTATAAATAAATCAGCAAAGGTGAGAAACATGTGCTCATGTCTTCAGTTGAAAATAACTATGACACAGATGAAAATGTAAGCAATAGAAGAAATTCAATTAGTGTCATAAACGGGTTAAACTAAACAATTAAAACAAAGACATCAGATTTGAGTAAAAATAAAAAAAATATACTCACTATATGAATTTGGTATTAATTTAAACCACTTCTTATATATATTCTTGGTCAATAAAATATATATGTGCATATATATGTATATTACATACATATCCATACATATGTTTATATACACACATATACAACATGTATTATGAAAGGTATTTGGAAAGAAATCATCATTTCTTTGTGGCATCAAAAGTACGGCAGTAAAAACATAACAAACGATATTTCTACCAACGAAATAGCTTAGAATTACAAAAGTCTTTGATTATATATTTTGTCCTAGACCCTACTAAATATGTGTCTAAGATATTCATTCATTCTATAGACCTTACTAAATATGTGTATAAGATATTCATAGACTCTACTAAATATGTGGATGAGATTCCAGTTTGTTCATATAAACTACTTTTTCTCCACTGAAATAAGATTCCTTAAATGTTATTAAAACTTGCCGTGTTTTGATTGGCTATTGCTGTGTAACAAAACTACTCCAATAACTAATGACTTATAATAACAACAGTTTATTATTTCTCATGATTCTGTGTGTTGACTGGTCTCATCTCACTGTTCTGCTTACGTGGAGGTGACTGGGCTCACTTGGTTGCATTCAGATGGTTGATTTGGCTAGGCTAGAAAATCCAAATAAATCTTTCACATCTCTCTGTCTATATTTGCTGCCTGCCTATAGATAGCTCGGGCTTCTCTACTAAGTTGTAACTATAATACAAGAGAAAAGCACAATTTGCAAGTGTTTATAAAATTTCTATTTGTGTGATACTTACCATTCTTAAATCATCTAAAGAAAGTCACATGGTCAAGCTTAGAGTCAATGTGTGAGGGGATCACATAAGGCATACATATAGGAAGTAGTTCATTGGGGAGCCATCAGTGTTAATATTTACAACATTGTTTTTACTGTGGTACCACCTCACTCAAGCAAATAATCAAAATCTAATTAACTGTGTCTCCATGTTTAAGAGCACCTCTGACTCGGAACCTCTGCTTCTAAAATAGCATCTTCAATGCAACCCAATTGTGTGAAAATTTAGTACCCTGATCACTTTCTTTTTTTTTTTTAATTTTTTTTAATGTTTATTTATTTTTGAGACAGAGAGAGACAGAGCATGAACGGGGGAGGGGCAGAGAGAGAGGGAGACACAGAATCGGAAGCAGGCTCCAGGCTCTGAGCCATCAGCCCAGAGCCCGATGCGGGGCTCGAACTCACAGACCGCGAGATCGTGACCTGAGCTGAAGTCGGACACTTAACCGACTGAGCCACCCAGGCGCCCCATCTGATCACTTTCTAATCATTCCATCATATGTGAGAAACCTAGAAAATACGTTCTTTCCAAAGTTATGTTTACAATTATAATATGATTTAGGAGTACCGGGTGGCTCAGTCAGTTAAGTGTCCAACTTCAGCTCAGGTCACGATCTCATGGTTTGTGAGTTTGAGCCCCACATCGGGCTCTGTGCTGACAGCTCAGAGCCTAGAGCCTGCTTTGGATTCTGTGACTCCCTCTCTCTCTGCCCCTCCCCCGCTCATGCTCTGTCTCTGTCTCAGAAATAAGTAAACAAAAAAAATTATTTTAAAAAGAATGAGAATGAGGTTGTTGATAATGATGGCAATTATGGTTATGATGATAATGTGCATAAGCACACACTAAAACTTCTTTTCTCTTGCTCAAAAACTGCCAGCCATGATTGGAAAGTTAGGCTAGGGTAGACCTTTGGTAAGTTTTCCACTGCATATATTTATACTGTCAATTGGTATCATGTAAGTCTACTGAATATTGCATATGAATTTCAAACTAATTTTCATCTCCTCTTTTGCTTAATTTACCAAATATTTAGTTGGCACTGAAGTTCTGCAATTTAGGGGTCTGCCCATCCTTTTTCCTGAATGTAAATGGTAACATTTCTCCACTGGAAATATTTTGCTTTTCAGCTGCAGACAGGTAATTTATATGTAAACATCTCTAGGGATTTTTCAGACTGCACAGAATTATGCTGTATACTGCTTACCACAGAAAGCCATTGAATAACTTACAGCAGAGAGTAGCTCCTGGCTGGGTCTGTATCTAGAGGTAACGTGAGCATCTTTGAGTCATTCAGTTTCTAGACTAAGGATGCACATCATGGCAAAGATATGTGAACACTCTCAGCACCAATCTACTCTTGTAGTAGGTTTAACATCTCATTGGAAATATTACTTGAAAATGTGGGCACCTGGGTGGGTCAGGCAATTACACATCTTGCTCTTGATTTTGGATCAGGTCATGATCTCATGGTTCATGAGATGAAGTCCTGTTTGGCACTCTGTGCTAATAGTGTGAAGTCTGCTTGGGATTCTCTCTCTCCCTCCCCTACTCTCTTTCTCTCTCTCTCTCAAAATAAATAAACATGAAAAAAAGAAAATATTAAAAATGCAAATTTAAAAAATTCCTGTAGAATGTATTTTTTTTTCTCAGATTTGAAAAAATCAAATCATATAAAAATGTCATATTTTAAATCCTGGCAATTTTATCGTATTAAAGTATATCCCCAATTTCCATTTGTGAATTAATCTGATTAAAGGAATTTTCTATAGGTAAAAGATATTAATTCTTATTCTGTTTTAAGTGGACTTTAAATTTTTCTCCTTAATATTGGGGCAAATGGTATTTTGTTAATATAATCAATGACAAATTATAGCTCTTGTTTTAACTATATGGGTGATCCATGAAGAAGGGGACTTTGTCTCCTATATCCTCAACAATTTGCAGAGTCCAGCTACATGTTAGGCATTCAATAATTATTACTAAATAAATTACTCAAATACTATATTATATTAGACTCCTAAATCCACAGAGAACCAACACATTTTCTTTTTTAAGTCTATTCTTGCTTTATTTTTTGGGTTAACTAATAAAATGTTTTAAACTACATTAATAACGATTTTTTTCTTTTCAAGCTTTTATTTACATTTTAGTTAGTTAACATATATGGTAAAATTGGTTTCAGGTGTAGAATTTAGTGATTCATTACTTACATATAACACCCAGGGCTCATCACAAGTACCCTCCTTAATATTCATCTCACATTTAGCTGATTTCCCACCCACCTACCTCCATGAAACCATCAGTTTGTTCTCTATTGTTAAGAGTCTCTTATGGTTTGCTTCCCTCTTTTTTCCTCCCCCTATGTTTATCTATTTTGTTTACAAATTCCACATATCAGTGAAATCATAGAGTATTTGTCTTTCTCTGACTGACTTATTTCACTTGGTATAATACTCTAGCTCCATCGGTGTCATTGCAAATGGCAAGATTTCCTTCTTTTTGATGGCTAAGTAATATTGATGGAGCTACAGTGTGCATTAATGGCAATTCAAAGAAAGTTAGAAAAAAAAAGTAAAACTTGTAAGGTTCTAAGAATATTCTGATGTTGAGGATTAAATTGACATTTTGGATAAGGTTCTGAAAAAATGATATATGATCCCCTCGAGTAATTCAATGATGTGGATTTTCATATTTAGGAATGAGCAAAAATACCCTACAAATCACCACATCGAAGTAGACAAAAGTGACTAATTTTATCAAGGGTCACATATACCATTTTACTGATGAGTTATGATTATTTTATTCATCTTTAAAATATAAACCATTTACTTCATTGAAAGATCTAACACGTATTTACAAGATTTCATCTGTATTTTTATCTGTAGTTTATTTTGCAAATAACATTCTCATATAGCAGTATGCTTAAAAATGGAATACTTTTTTTTTCACACATTTCCACTTGAAAGACTGCAGCTGAGATGCTGTAAAGCTATAGATATTTAGGGTGAACCATATGGCATTGCATACCTGTGACCATTTTTAAATAAAAGATGGAAATTTCAAATAGTTTCATTGACAATCTGGGGCGACAAAGGATTGCTTACAGTCTGAGGAGTATTATTTGGAATTCATGAAATACAAGTTGATCAATTTTTTCAGGTTCAATAACTGAGTCAAATATGGTCAATATAATCCATAGTTTAGTTTTCAATGCTTGACTGAGAGTTTGAGCAAGGTGTAATCCCTACTTTGCTTTAGTGTCCAATTTTCTTAATTGAAAACCCTAATATCAGGCCAGCTGTCTTTTGAACAGATGACCTGGTGAATGTCACAGTAGTCTTAGCAGGAAAAAAAATAAGCACAGCTTCTTTTAACTTATTTCTGGAGCAATGACAACTATAATAAAGAATTTTATATGCTTAATTTTAAGCACAAATCATTCACCACAGAAAAACTGAGGATGGTTATCTTTGCAGTTCACTTTGTTGACATAACGTTAATGCCACTTAGTCACGGCTGATTTAAATAACCTTGGAATTAACCACTAATAGTTGTGAAGTTCTGTGTACTTGCTCCTACAAATCCCCTGGTACAGCCTGCAACAACTTCCCATGCATTTCACAGTTTATTCTTGGTGAGAAGTGCTTCTTTCCTTTTGAACTCTCACGTTATGGGCTAAGGAAAATGAGTATAGTTTTCTTTTCATTTCACAGTTTATATCTAAGTACTTCTCACCAGGAGAGCTTCAGAATTTTGCTGTAAGCTAAATGCATGTTAGTCTAAATGGTAGCTTTGACCTATGAAACGTGAAATGGTTCTTTTAATGGAAAAATTCCTAAATAGCTAAGAGTCCGATAGTTCACTAAATAATTCTTAAAAAAAACTATGATAATTTATACATTATTTTAATATATGTTATACATGTTAACATATATGTTTACCATACTGATCATTATATTTTCTATATTAATTATACCTATTTTACATTTGAAATGTAATGTACTCTATGTACTATTACAACTGCTATATGGGAAAGAAACTTTAACATAAAGTATGATAAAATTCAATTCTTAAATTCACATGTTAAGTTTAAAAAAACCTGAATGCTTAATGTATTTTTAATTAGCTACTTCCATAAATATGTATTGATGTACACAAATTTTTTGTTAGGTATTATAGCATATGTAAAGATGAAAATTAAAATTATCCCTTACCTATAAGTTCGTTAAAATACTTTAAAATGTGGATAAATGCACATATATCCCTAATACACAAAACAGAATAAGTGGTATCATAGGAGCACAAAAGTCTATTTGAACACAGAAAGGGAAAAAATAATATCTATATGGAATGGATCTGTCATCCAAGTCTCCTTTTTGCAGACTGCCTGTGAAAAAGAAGTGATCTATGTATGATGTGTATTGTGAATTAATAAATATTTTTTATATCTGGTCATCCTGAGAACACAATTGTATGGGAATAACAAAAACAAAAACATCTTATTCCAGACAGTTATAAAAGAAATTTCAGAGTATCCATGAGACTTCTACTATATAACAAACACAAATAGGACAGTATAATAATCACTTTTAAATGGAACTGCTACCTTATCATCAATCATATAGTCATTATTAAGAAGCATCAGTCTTCTAAAGTGACCATTCTCAACAATAAATGGCTCTGGTAATTTTACTTATATCTTAAAAATAAAATCTATGACACCTTTCTTTCTGGTATTCAATTGTGTGTGTGTGTGTGTGTGTGTGTGTGTGTGTGTGTGTGTGTGTGGTATGCATGTGTTCAGGAAAGTAGAGTTACTTTAAAAAAATTTTTATTATAATTTTTATAAATGTTGAGGGAAAAATAAGAGTCTTCAAAATTAATACTTTGGCATCTACAGCATAAAATATGTCAGCAACATACATTCTAAATACTAATTTCTTAAAATTATACTCTAAAATACTTTTAAAATTGTTGTCATTAAAGGAAAGTGGAAATTTTAACCTTATCCTTTAAGTGAGCTATATAAAAGCATTATGTAATATATGTTCAGTGCTATGTCTTCAAATATTTTTCTTCACTAAGCTGCAAATCAGAAATGTACAACTCAGAATTCTATGCATCTCTACTAATTTGAGAAGATAAATCTTTTGCTTAATATTTTCCATTATATTATTACTCCTAACATTATTTATGAGTATCTGACTTTCATATGGAAATGTGTAGGAAGGAAAACAGGTCAAGCCATTACAATTCTCACTCAAATAAGTTCACAATTCTTAAGGAGAGAGTTTTTATCAACAACTACAGAGATTGCTAAGAAAAAATTAAAAAAGACAAAGGAGCAGTTGAAGCAGGTGGGTTTGCCACTAAACAGATGGGCTTGGGGAAGAGTGAAAAAAAATGATTGCAGATAGAGGGAAAAGAGTGAACATTAATCAGAATACTATTCCAAGTATATAGGGTTGTGTGAAATGAGGTGTGAAGTTTGGAGTGGGTGAAGAAGACAAATTTATAACATGGATGCATACTTAAACTAGGCACTTAGGATATTTGAATTTCTCACTTCTTTGTCATTAAAAGATCTCAAAATCCTTGAGAGCATGCCCCAAGAATTGGTTACATTTGCTTAAGGGATAGCTTGGCTACATCTGCATTATTTCTTAATTTATAGCAAATTTTTTTAAATGCTATGTTAAAGATACTTTTTTGTCTGAAAATCCATCTCACAAGAATATGAGCTATATGAGTAATGGTTTTTAATTATTGAAAATACTTGATAGTTTGCCTTTACATTTCATGTTTTACCTACATGCTTTTGTTTTCTTTTGATTTATAAGTTCAAATGCCATTAGGGGTTAAGCAATTTTCATTTGTAGAATAAAAAGGTTGGTGTAAAGAAACAGTTGTGATGAAGTTCTGGAACTAAAGATACTGGAACACTTTTTTTAGTGAAAAACATTCTGCTAGCTCAACAAAAACTAGTACTGGAATTAAATGCAGTTCATGAGGCCTGAAAAATTCTAGAATGACATAGGTTAAGCACATGCTTATTCTGGATAAGTCAAGAAATTTACTTCGGTAACCTTACATTCAGAGAAGCTGAAATTTACATATTTGATGAAATATCAACTTTACTTCATTGTATGTAAACATGGCAACTCAGGAAAACATTTTTCATTTAAATATTACTCATTTAACTCTACTCAGTCTCTCTTCACTTTACTAGAAGTCATCACCTAAATTCTGACACCCTTCTTTCAGCATACCAAACTCAAACTTTTCTTCCCTCCATTGCACATGTCTGTCAAAACCAGAATGGGATATGGATTCCCATGGTCAGGACTTGGTTTTTGCACCTGTTAGCTGATATCTATAGGAGGTAATGGCATAATAACCAAGACCTGCGTCAGTATAATTTCTGGTCCAGTAATCCCATTAGGCTTACCTATATATGGATCAGTAATCACCTTCCAGTGGCATTCTCCAAAATGACCAATTCACATCAAGTCTACATTTTTCAAGTTGTTTTTCTTGCATGACATTGTCATTATTACTTGCATCAAAGATAAATCTTGCTAACTGGGTTCTGAATTCATCCCTGTATGCCTCATTTAGGATCTTGTCTATTTTTCTTTGTGTATCTCATATTAATTTTTAACCTTTTTGTCCTGTTGCTTACTTTCTATTACTCTGTAAATATTCAGTGATAATGGGAAGTCAAACAAGATAAGGCATAAGACATAGAAACTATGTTTAGCAACATGTAGTCATTGATAACCTTAATGAGAATTGTTTCAGTCAACAGGGCATGGGATACCAGCTATCAGCAGATGCTCCCTTTCCATCTTTCCATATTATTCTAGGAGTAATTTCTTAATTATACACTTCTGGTAACTTCAGTCTTCCAGGTCAAATACTTTCATGGCTTCCAGTTTCCGACAAGATAAGATACACTTAGCTTAGAAAGCTCAGCTAAGTATAATACATTCCTTCAAATATACCTCATTTTTTCTTGACTTTGGCTATTACTTTGAGTTGGAATAGCCCTAAACTATGCTTCATTTGCTCTATCAAGATTCTGAGGGCACCTAGGTGGCTCAGTGGGTTAAGTGTCTGACTTTTGATTTTGGCTCAGGTCATGATCTCACAGTTTTTGGGATTGAGACCTGTGTCAGGCTCTGCACTGACAGTGTGGACCCTGCTTGGGATTCTCTTTCTCCCTCCCTCTTCCCCTTCTCTGATCACACTCTCATCCTCTCTGTCTCTCAAAATAAAGAAATAAACTTTAAAAAAAGATTGATTAATACACCACATACTTAAGATGTTATTTCATTTGGGTATATGTGGGGGTTTATGTGTATGTTTTAGTTTCTAAACTACATGAAATCCTCATGATGTCTGTACCAACTGATCCAAAAATTTTATTTTTAATACTGATGTCTGCTTAGCTTACATAAAATGCTTACATATATTTAAATCCCATGAAGGCATAAACTTTGCCTTGTTACCTGAAAATAAACTGTCAGGGAATTGCACAATTAAAAAAATCTAATAAGTGAATGAATGCATGATTGTATTAATTGATGGATGGATGGACAGAATTATGAATGAATGAAAAAATTCTACTTTGTGAAAAATCTGAGGTTATAAACTTAAATAAAAATCTATGCTAAAGACTGAGTTATATCTTTAAATCAAGTCTTGGATAAAAAAAATAATGTGCATTTCTAGGAGGTCCAAAATAGACTAGGAATTACAGAACTTTTTGGTGAAATTTATAAAGTTATTGCATGATTCCTACAAATGGCTATTGTGTTTAATTCTCACATTGCAGTAGAAATGATAAAGGCATAGGAAAGATAATTCTTACTTCTCCACATAAACAGAAACTTGGTTAAGTACTTTATTTCTCTAAATCTATTTCATAGACCAGATGATATTAATACCTGTTTAAAGGCAAATTAAATAATTAAATCATTAATAATTTATATGCGCCAGTCACAGAGTAGGAATTTAATATTACTTTGAGTTACATTTCTTACGTCATGGATTTCTTTTTATGTTGTTGTCTTATTCCTAATAACCTTTCGGCTAGTTTTGGATCCAGGCCCAATCCAGTCTCTCACTGATGACCATACAAAATAATGTGCAAAAATAGTTCCTATTATCATCACAGAGTGAAAGTAGGCAAATGATAGTTTTTGATGGTTCATTCATTCAACAAATACTCATTTCAAAACATACCAAATTCCAAAATCTGTCTAGGTCTTGGTGATATAGTAACTGACAATTGTTCATAAGTACTATGAAGAAAAATAAAGCAAGGATGGAGAAATGGTAGTGCCATGTTTCAACCTGGAGTTATGGTTTGAAATGCACTTTTAGTAGAGTTGTCAGGGAAAGTCTTTCTGAAAAGGTGACACTTTATCAAAGACCTGAGAATGTCTGAAAGGAGAAAAAAATAGCAAGTTCAAGGCCTTGAGGTTGAAGGGTGCCTGGCATATTTAAGGAATACTAAGGTTGGAACAGATTAAGTGGAGGATTAGAGGGGTGCCTAGGTGGCTCAGTTAGTTAAGCACCTGATTCTTGGTTTAGGCTCAGGTCATGATCTCATGGTTTGTGAGACTGAGCCCCGTGTCGGGCTCTGTGATGACAGCGTGGAGCTTGCTTAGGATTCTCTTCTCCCTCTCTCTCTGCCCTTCCCCTACTCATACTTTCTCTGTCTCTCTCAAAATAAATAAATAAACTTTCAAAAAAAGAAGAATAAATGGAGGGTTAGAGGTTAGAATAAAAATTAATAATAATAACAACGAGAGGGCTGGATAATGTAGTTTTCTTCTACTTAAGAGTAAGAAGGAGAGTGCCTGGGTGGCTCAGTTGGTTAAACATCCGGCTTTAGCTCAGGTCATGATCTCATGGCTCGTGAGTTTGAGCCCTGCATCAGACTCTGTGCTGACAACTCAGAGCCTGGAGCCTGCTTTGGATTCTGTGTCTCCCTCTCTGCCCCACCCCCACTCTCACTCGGTCTCTCTCAAAAATAAACAAACATTAAAAAAATTTTAAATGAGAGTAAGAAGGGAAATCACTGAAGAGTCTGAGTATTATGGAAGATATGATAGGACCTAGGGATACAGACAGCAAGATTTGAGAACACAAAGGAGATATAACATACGGTGTAGAGAACTGGTTACAGGGGCAAACTTAAAATCAGTAAGACTAGTCAGGAGGCTATCACAGTAATCCAGGAAAAAAGATTATGATGGGTTGAACTGGGGCAGCAAGTATGGAGGCAGTGACATAGCAATGTCTAAAAGGAGAATCAACAGGACTGATAGATCACATAGGAGATGTTAAAGAGAAAGTAATGACTCAAGACTTTTTTTTTACCCTGTGTAACTGCCAGTTTCTGCAAAGTAGAAGGCTGTCATAGGAGCAGATAAATGTATGGTATAGCAGGGATACATATGTGGTTTCAGGACCCCTTCAAAAGAGGAATCTGGACCAGTTCAGAGGAAAATGGCTAGTGGATGGCTGCCAACTGCTAGTTCCTTCAGGGTTTGCTTCAGCTTTCAAGCCGACATCATGCTTTTCTTAGGATGGATCCAGCAGATCCAGAAGACGATAGTACCAACACAGTTTTCTTAGAGTAGCTTCTAGAGAAGGAATGAGAAAGTCATTCAGGGAGCTGGCCATTTTCATCCAACATAAGGTACTTCTAAAAAGGGCATCCTTTGCTCCAGAGCTTCTCACTGACTGGTAGAACCCGGCAGGTCAGCATCCTGGTCTAATAGCTCCCCCAACTGAATCATATTTCCTCCCTTTGACTTCCACAGGTATAACCCCTGACAAGTCTTGCACAATCCAGACCCACTGTCTGCAACAAGAATTCTCA
This sequence comes from Panthera tigris, assembly GCF_018350195.1. Taxonomy (NCBI): domain Eukaryota; kingdom Metazoa; phylum Chordata; class Mammalia; order Carnivora; family Felidae; genus Panthera; species Panthera tigris. The sequence continues at coordinate 51,702,675 of NC_056671.1, read as the reverse complement.
GATTTTAAGGGAACAGTCTGTCCTAGGATATTAATTTTATTAATCTAAGAAATCAGATCTTCCCATTTGGTCCCAATCTCTACAGGGAACGAAGTACAGAGGTAGGATGTGCATCAAGTGTAAAGGCAGAAATGGAGACTCGGCTTCCCTTTGCACCTAAGCATCTGCCTGTATGGCTTGTGTACGTTCGTGTCACAAAGTCTAAGAGAAACTTCCTAAGGCATAAACGACGGTATCCCACGAAGTCTAAGTGTTTACTTACTTTGACACCACAATCTGATGACAGAACACATTCCTTTTCACATGAATGTTCCTAAAATGTGTGAGATCAGCTGTCATGGTTTCCTGTATCTTCCCTCATTTTAAGCAAAGTATTACGGTTTTTTCTAACTTTCCTTGTCTCTGTCATTTCCTCTTTGCTGTAAGCACTATATTCTGACAATTCAAAACTTAGGAAATTTCTCAGAGTGGACCACCCAGATTACTTCATAAATAAAAAGTAAAGTATAGAAAATAGTACTACTAGCATTTACTTAAACTTTTAATTATTAGGATTTTAAATGTGGCAAATTTATTATCATGATAGTGTTCGCAATTGTATTGATATGTATCTATTTGTATATCTGTGTGTATGTGGTTTTGTAATCTATATCTACAACTACATTTAATCACTTATCATGTAGCAAAAAGGGCATCAGATTTAAAGACTGAAACCTAAATTCCTGGTTCTGATGCTTCTAATTCTCATGTATTTGATATAGCCCAGGTCATAACTGCTTAACTTTGGAGTTATTTTAAAAAAGGTATAATAGATGTGAACATTTTGTGAACTACATAAATACATATGTATATAGATAATCACATAGTTATGATACAGCTGTTGGTTTAATAGTTTGCATGTCAAACTGGTTAACTCATTTATCATAATATTCACATTTTAAACCACATGTTTGATATCTGATTCCATTAGCAGTTATCCATGCAGTTTAACAGACATGAATCACCTAGCCCATTTGCAGCTAATTGATTCCTTGATGATAAACTTGTAAACAGTCAATCTAACTGATCTTGGAGGACTTGCCTAAAATATTGTCTAAACTAGTGTTAGCAAGCACTTGTCCATTTATTCATTTTGCAAAGTATCATTCAGTATTTTAACGTATTTCAGAAGAAATAGGTCTATTCCAATACTGTGGCATTCTGGTAAAATATACAACAAGGTTATTGCTGAAATCATTCACCCTCAATACGAAAAAAAAAAGTAAATAATAATAAACTACAAATATGTATATTTAAGGCATTTTTAAATTCTAAGATATAGTTCTGCTCTTTTATATTGGTATAAATCATTATTTTTCTTTAAATATAATTTATGTAAAGAGCTAAAACCATGTTATTTTAATTTCTCTTCAAATTTTACATGGTATATAATGGAATTTCATTAATATGAAAATGAACACTTGAAGCTATATACGTATATAGACACATATATGTATATATATACGTATATAGCTTCAAGACACATATATGTATATATGTGCTATATACGTATATAGACACATATATGTATATATATACGTATATAGCTTCAAGACACATATATGTATATATGTGTCTATATGTGTGTATACACACATATATGTGTCTATAGACACATATAGACACATATCTACACACACATATACAAAATACATTTATAAAGACATTATTATGCAAAACATGTCTTTATATGTTATGTATTTGTGTGTGTATATATATACATATACATGTATATATATACATATACATGTATACATATATATATATACACACACATATCTTAGAATTGGGTGATTTAATAAAGAATTCATGATAATATTTTGGTATAAGTTTAAACAGCCAGATTAAATCATCAATCTACCCATCTATCCATCCATCCATCCATCATTCTATATACTGTATAATGTTTTGTTTGTTTCCTTCTGTCATTAGCCCAATTTCTCTGAATATGAAAAGTGTTTACTATGGATTGTCTCTTTTTTCTGAAAATCCGTACCTTGGAAGTGTCAGAAGTATTTACTACATTATGCATAGACACAAAGTGCAATTTAGTCATGGCTGGGTAAACTGTTCCTTTAAATAAATCTTCTAGTAGCCCCAGTTTTGCATTCACTATATATTTATCTCACTTGGGAAATAAAATATAAACCTAAATTAGAGAAAGAGAAGATGAAGTTTGAGGGATGGTTAGTTTGTTTGCTTTATTTTTTGTTTTTTGGAGTTGAGTTGGTCCTGAAAGTACCGTATATGTAACAGGAGAGTTCATTATGGTCTCCCTTTAATTTACGAGCTTATCTATGTAGTGTGTATGGAAAGCTGGCAGTTGAAATCAGAATGTGATGTGCACTTCACTCATCCTTCCAGAACAGACTGCATTCCTCTGAACTGACAAAGAATTGACACATTCTAGTATGATTCCATCGCTAAAGACAGCTCAAGATGAGAAGTAAATTTCATAAAGCTCTGTGGATTCCCTGTAGCTCTAACATTTCTGAGTGGACACCCATTTTCTCAGAAATATCTGGAGTTCTTAGAAGCTGGTAGAGCAGTACAAATGATTCTCAAACCTATTCATCTGTACTGTCTATATAGCTTTGGAGTTTTAGAGACAATGAGAAAAATCAGCATATATATCCCTCCTATTTTCCCTTAGCATATACTGTAGTTTCTTATATACCAATAATATAACTTTATGTAAAATATCTGCGAAGTCTCTCAAGCCCCCAAATCAGAACACATTTGCAAACTTCCCAGGTCAAAGAACTACACATTTTGGATACATTTCAACTAAGAAAATCTACCATATGCACATAGCTTAAATATTTGTACATTTTCAGTTTTGCTCATTACTAATTTAATGGGACTTTGTATAATCAGAATAATGCCAAGGTATAAAATGAATATGAGGCAATATGAATTGGAGGCAATTACTTTACATAATATTTTTATTATGCATTATTTTCATTTAGAAAATTTTGTTGAAATAAAACAAGTGCATTTTCAATTTCAATGCTGCTGTGTAAATAATATGCAGTACAATATGGTGTAAATTTTCAAAATTTAGAATAATATGACTACTGCTTAGATGTTTTATTGTAATTTTAATATTCTTTAAACAGTTCAGAAACCTAAAAATATAGTTGTATTATAGGATAACAATATAATAGTTTAATCCCTTTTAGAGTTTATATAATGTTTACTTATTTAAAGAAAGATATAAAACATCTTCACTGTCAAATCCTTTGGATTAAATGATGACTGTTAGGACCAGGACATACTATTATGGAAATAAATTTGGAAGACTTCTAATATTCTATTAGGGAAGAGGAAAATATATACTCTTCCACAAAAACAATATAGACTGACTCTAAAACCTAAGTGTCCTTCATAATCAGAAATATCTTGTCATATATTAATCCCTGCATGGCCAGTGCAGATAATCTTATACATTTGGCCTTGGAACTAGTTAGAATTTATATTTTTCAGAAGTAGCTTAGGTGATCGATCCACGGTCTTATAATGGAAATCTACCTCTGTACAGAACAAAACTAAGTTGTAACAGTTTAAAAATGCCTTACCTTTAAGCAGGATCGTTGACTATATTCAGAGGAGATAGAAATACCTTACTGAAAACAAAAGATTTTCCCCATGCAAAGATAATATGGCTCTATGATAACCTCATTTATTATAAGCAGTTCAAACTCATATTTTCATGCCCAAATATATTTTCAGACGCATGTCTAATCTAGATTGTTCAACTTTATATGAGGTTGTCAAACCTACTTTTTATATATTTTTAATCTTGAAATCTATTATACAAAAGATTGTGATATATATGTATGTACCTAATTTAAAGATTAATAAAACAAGTAAAACGAAACTGCCAGCAATTTATATAAAGACAGAATATTATCTGAAGTTTTGAACAACTTACAGTCTCTCCTGAATTCAATCCCTCTCCTTCTTTCCAGAGGTAATTATTATGTTGAATTTAGTGTTATTATTCCTTTGTTTTTGTTTTTTGTGAGATTGATGGGTGACCCTGAAAATATTTAAATAAAGCACTGAATAACAAGAATGGATGCTGCTGCATAGCACTGGAGTGAGGTCCTGGAGACCCCATATGTGCAGGCATAACTGCATTATATATTATTAAGCTAGCAGTCTGGGATGAAGTAGGAGGGAGGGTCTCTGTATTTCTAAATTGGAACCCAGGAAGGGGTCTTGCAAGTAAAGGACATTGAAGCTGACAGCATTACTGATATAGTGATATAAACTGGAACAACATAAATGGTCATCAAAAAGAAAATGACTCAAAACTACTACAACGTTCATATTGCTAAATAGCACGATAATGAAAATCAAATAAAGTGTGATGCATTACATATGAGTACATGCATTTATTTATATAATATTTAAAACAGGCATAACTAAACATGCATTTATATGTGCTTATATTGATATTGTATGTGCTTATATTGATATTGATCTCATATCATATCATAATATATAGAGAGATAATAAAACGTTGCTAACAGCTAGTTTGCTTCAGTGTGGCAATATCAGTTGTTAAAATGTCGAAATGCTTCCATACTGTTTCAGAAGCAGCCCTTGTCCTGCTCACCAGAGAAGCTTCCCACCTAACCCATGCCAACTACCCAGAATGTTCTGTCCCCTATCCTAGACTTCTGGATATCATCACTATTAACACCTCTCACCAGAGGCAGATTTGTATACAAAACAGCAACAATTCTCTAATGACTTATCTCCCTAAAGCATCTATAACCTTATTACAAAGAGCTAGAAATGGTCAATAGGCTAATTAATACATGTCAAATTGTTTTGTTTTTTTTTTTTAATCTGTTAGGGTATACTACTTAGGTAGTCTAGCACTTAGTTTTAGAATATGGGGTGACTTGGCACTATTGTGATATCCTGTGTCTCTAATGTAAATAATTACATTTTATACAAGCTCTCATGTTGGTAAGTATCACATATGCCTCACACATCCAAAAGTTTTATGAAGCCTGAGGAAGGCCTATTGCAAAAATTCCTCTTCACTCCCTCATGACTTGTAAGCTCCTTAGGCTGTTTAAATTCTTTCTTAGAAAACCAAATGATCATTTTTGCTTTCTGCCCCACACTCCATATCCTTATTTTTAAAAGCAATCAGTTGGTTTGCTTATGCATTAGCATGTGCAACTTTGATCACTTTTGAGTAGTACCAAAGGAACTGGACTTTACATTGTATCTACATTACCTCTGATTTAATTGTATCACATTATGCATATTTACCTTTTCTTATTTTTTCAAATCTGATTTTATCCTGTTTTAGTATACTTGTATTTAATCACTTCAAGCACTTTTTAGATTTTTATGTATGTATGTATGTATGTTTGTATGTGTGTATGTATGTATGTATTATTAGTGAAGTAAGGACATTTGTATCTCATTATTCTTTCCTGACCAGGCAAATGTCATTTTCATCAACTCTGCGTCTGTTCTGATATCCACTTGGTTATGAGTTCTTTGGAGTCCATTTTTAAAATCACTCTTCAATATATCCCCACCTTTTCTTTTGCTGTTTTACTTCATTTGTCCAACCTTGACTATGTTATTATCATCTTTCGGTTTAATAAATGTGCCCTAATTGGTATCCTCAGCTCTAGTTTCTCCCCATTCTGGAAGGACTTTTCACACATATTTTGTGATTGTAGTAAGAAGCCAATAGCCGAACCTCCCCAAAAGGGTAGGAATGCAGCCGGGCCTTAAGGACAACTGCAAACAAGAATGGGCATTCATCATGAATATATCTCATCATCTGCCTTCTCTGGCTTCATTCCTATTTATAACACTCTGACCCTTTCCAGATAGTTGAAAATGTGACTCCTGGTAAGAAGGTCCCAAGTTACATATATTGACTTCTTCCAATAGATAACCTAGTTCTAGGTATGCATGACTGTACCAGTTATCATACTGAAACATTTCCACATTCTTAATTGAATAGCTGTAATAGTTTATCACCCTGGGTCCTGCTGGGTCCTATCTGAACATTAAGCAACTAAAGTTTCATTCCTCACTAAGCAGAGGTCATCCTGATCCCTGATCCTCTGGCAATTCTATTTTTGGCTTTTAAATTCTCTGAATTAAATGTATTAAAATGTTAAAAATTATCTTTAGATTTATCCTCCTAATCCCAGGAAGAACCCAGCTATCTAATTGCATGTATATATGAAATTATATAATAAAAATGTGGCCTTTATAAATTTCATATTTAATATTAATATTTTCTTATATTCAAAGAATAATAATTTTACTAAAATACTTGATGCAGCATTACTACCTCTTCATTTGCCTTTCCATTTTTTTTTTTTCCTGTCTGATACAACCAGATCTCTTGGGCATCTCTTTATTTTTTTTAACTTTTCTTTCCAAGTTTTTATTTGAATGCCAGTTACTTAACAAACAGTGTAATATTAGTTTCAAGTATAGAATTCAGTGATTCATCACTCACATACAACAACAGGTACTCATCACAACAATAATGCCCTCCTTAATACCCATCACCCATTTAACCTAACCCCTGCCCAACTCCCCTCAAGTAACCCTCAGTTTGTTCTCTATAGTTAAAAGTCTGGTTTTTTGTTTGCCTCCCTCTTTTTTTTGTCCCAATGTTCATTTGTTTTGTTTCTTATAGTCCACATATGAGTGAAATCATATGGTATTTGTCGTTCGTGGACTTATTTCGTGGACTTATAGTTCACATATGAGTGAAATTGTATGGTATTTGTCTTTCACGGGCTTATTTCACTTAGCATTATATTCTCTAGCTCCATCCATACCATTGCAAATGGCAAGATTTCATTCTTTTTGATGGCTGAGTAATATTCCATTATATATATAATTATATATATAAATATATAATTATATATATAAATAAATATAGATACAAATATATAAAATATATTTGTAATTCCATTAAATATCTATATTTGTATCTATCTATATCTATATATCTATATATCTATATCTATATCTGTATCTATATCTATATCTATATGACAACTACTTTACTCATCAGTCAGTGGACTTTTGGGCTCTTTCCATAATTTGGCTATTGTTGATATTGCTGTTATAAACATCAGGGTGCATGTATCTATTCAAATTAGTATTATTGTATCCTTGGGTAAATGCCTAGTAAAGCATTTACTGAATCATAGTGTAGTTCATTATATTTTTAACTTTATGAACAAAATTCATACTGTTTTTCAGAGTGGCACCACCAGTTTGCATTCCCACCAACAGCATAAGAGGGTTCTCCTTTCTCCACATCCTCAAGTAATACCTGCTATCTCCTATGTTAATTTTAGCCATTCTGACTACTGTAAGTTGATATCTCATTGTAATTTAGATTTGTATTTCCCTGATGATGAGTAATATAGAGTATCTTTTCATGTTTCTGTTAGCCAACTGTATGTCTTCTTTGGAAAAAATGTCTATTCATGACTTCTGTCCATTTTTTTAACTAGGTTGTTTTTTGAGTGTTGAGTTTTCTAAGTTCTTTATATATTTTGGATACTAACCTTTTATCAGATATGTTATTTGCAAATATCTTCTCCGATTTTGTAGGCTGCCTTTTACTTTTGTTGCTTGCTTCCTTTGCTGTATAGAAGTTTTTGTTTTGATGAAACCTAAATGTTTATTTTTGCATTTGTTTCCCTTGCCTAGGAGACATACCTAGTAAGAAGTTGTTATGGCTGATGGCAAAGAGGTTAGTGCCTGTGTTCTCCTTTATGATTTTAATGGTTTCCTGTTTTACATTTAGTCCTTTAATCCATTTTGAACTTATTTTTATGTATGGTGTAAGAAAGTGATCTAGTTTCATTCTTTTGCTTGTTGCTGTCTAGTTTTCCCAATACCACTGCTGAAGAGACTTTCTCTCATTGGATATTCTTTCCTGCTTTATCAAAGATTAGTTGACCATATAGTTGTGGGTTAATTTCTAGGTTTTCTATTCTGTTCCACTGATCTATGTATTTGTTTTTGTGCCAGTACCATACTGTCTTGATCACTATCACACTGTAATATAACTGGAAGTCCGGAATTGAAATGACTCCAGCTTTTCTTTTCTTTTTCAAGACTGCTTTGTCTATTCAGGGTCTTTTCTGGTTCCATACAACTTTAGGATTGTTTATTCTAGCTCTATGAAAAACACTCATGTTATGTTGATAGAGACTGCATTAAATGTGTAGGTTGCTTTCGGTAATATAGACATTTTAACAATGTTTATTTTCCAATCCATGAGCATGGAATGCTTTTCCATTTCTTTGTGTCATCTTTGATTTCTTTCATCGGTGTTTTATACATTTCAGAGTACAGATCTGTTACATCTATGGTTAGGCTTATTTCTAGGTATCTTATGGTTTTTGGTGCAATTACAAATGGGATTTATTCCTTGATTTCTCTTTCTGATGCTTTATTATTGGTGTATAGAAATGAAATAGATTTCTGTACATTAATTTGTATCCTACAACTTTACTGAATTTGTATATCAGTTCTAGCAATTTTTTGGTGGAGTCTTTTAGGTTTTCTAAGTGTAGTATCATGTCATCAGCAAATAGTGAAAGTCTGACTTGTTCTTTGCTGATTTGGGTGCCTTTTATTTCTTTTTGTTGTTGGACTGCTATAGCCAAGACTTACAGTACTATGTTAAATAACAGTGATGAGAGTGGACATTCCTGTCTTGTTCCTGACTGTTGAGGAAACACTCTCAGTTTTTCCCCATTGAGAATGGTATTTGCTGTGGGTTTTTCATATATGGCCTTTATTATGTTATGTTCCCTCTATCTCTATTTTATTGAGAGTTTTTATCATGAATCGATGTTGTACTTTGTTAAACACTTTTTCTGCATCTATTGAAAGGATCATATGCTTCTTATCTTCTCTCTCATTAATGTGGTATATCACATTGTTTGATTTGCAAGTACTGAATCAGCCTTGCAGCCCAGGAATAAATCTCACTTGATCATGGTGAATGATTCTTTTTAATATACTGTTCGATTTGTGAGTATTTTATTAAGAATTTTTGCATCCACGTTTATCAAGGATATTGGTCTGTAATTCTTTTTTGTGAGGTCTTTGTCTGGTTTCGGTATCAGGTTAATGCTGGCCTCACAGCATGATTCTGGTAGTTTTTCTTCCTTCTATTTCTATATTTTTGAATAATTTGAGAAGAATAGGTATTAACTCTTCTTTAAATATTTTGTAGAATTCCTCTGTGAAGCCATATAGCCCTGGACTTTTGTTTGTTGGGAGATTTGTCATTACTGATTCAATTTCTTTGCTGGTTATTGGTCTATTCAAGTTTTCTATTTCCTCCTGTTTCAGTTTTGGTAGTTTACATTTCTAAGAGTATGTTTATTTCTTCCAGATTGTCCAATTTGTTGGCACATAGTTTATTCTAATATTCTCTTACAATTGTTTATATTTCTGTGGGGTTGGTTGTTATTTTTCCTCTCTCATTTGTGATTTAATTTGGGTCCTTTCTCTCTCTCTCTCTCTCTCTCTCTCTCTCTCTCTCTCTCTCTCTTTCCCTCTTTGATAAGTCTGACTAGGGCTTTATCAATTCTATTAATTTTATAAAAGAACCAGCCATTGGTTTCATTGATCTGTTTCATCTCTTTCTGCTTGCTTTAGGCTTCTGGTTTTTTTTTCTTTCTAGCTCCTCTAGGTGTAAGATTAGGTTGTGTACTTGGGATTTTTCTGGCTTCTTAAGGTAAACCTGTATTGCTAAATACTTCCCTCTTATGCCTGCTTTTGCTGCATCCTAAAGATTTTGGAGCATTGTGTTTTCATTTTCATTTGTTTCCAAGTATTCTTTTTTATTTCTTCTTTGATTTCATGGTTGGCCCTTTCATTCTTTAGTAGCATGCTGTTTAACTTCCATGTATTTATGGTCTTTCCAAACTTTTTCTTGTGGTTGGCTTCAAGTTTCATAGAACTGTGGTCAGAAAATATGCATGGTATGATTTCAATATTTTTGAACTTGTTGAGGCCTGATTTGTGACCTATGTGAACTATTTTGGAGAATGTCCCATGTGCACTCAAAAAGAATGTGTATTCTGCTGCTTTATGATGAAATGTTCTGAATATATGTGTTAAGTTCATCTGGTCCAGTGTGTCATTCAAAGCCCTTGTTGATTTTCTACTTACGTAATCTGTCCATTGATGTAAGTAAGCTGTTCAAGTCCCCTATTATTGTATTATTATCAATGAGTTCCTTTACACCTGTTATTGTTTTATACATTTGTGTATTTCCAAGTTGGGGGCATAAATATTTACAATTATTAGATCTTCTTGTTGGATACTCCCCTTTATAATGATATAGTGCCTTTCTTCATCTCTTGTTACGTTTTTGGTTTAAAATCTAATTTGTCTGATATAAGTATTGCTACTCTGGATTTCTTTTGACATCCATTTACATGATAATTATTTCTCCATCCCCTCACTTCAACCTGCTGGTGTCATTAGGTCTAAAATGAGTCTCTTGTAAGCAGCATATATATGGGTCTTGTTTTTTATCCATTCTGATACCCTATGTCTTTTGATTGGAGCATTTAGTCCATTATCATCCAGAGTAATTATTTTTTTTTATTTTTTAATGTTTATTTATTTTGAGAGAAAGATACAGAGAACATGAGTGGGGGAGAGACAGAGAGAGAGGGAGAGAGAAAATCCTAAGCAGGCTCCACACTGTCATTACAAAGCCAGATGCAGGGCTCAGACTCATGAACTGTGAGATCATGACCTGAACCAAAACCAAGAGTTGGATGCTTAGCCAACTGATCCACCCAGATGCTCCCAAAGTAATTACTGATAGATGTGTATTTAGTGCCATTTTTTTTTTTTTTTTGCTTGTTTTGTCATTGTTTCTGGAGATTTTTCTCTGTTGCTTTCTTGTCTTCATCACTTTTGGTCTTTCCTTTTGACTCAAAGAGTCCCCTTTAATATTTCTTGCAGGGCTTGTTTAGTGGTCACAAACTCCTTTAGATTTTGTTTATCTGGGAAACTCTTTATCCCTCTAATTCTGAATGATAGCCTTGCTGGATACAGTATTCTTGGCTACAAATTTTTCCCATTCATCACACTGAGTATATCATGCCACTCCCTTCCAGCTTGCCAAGGTTTTGTGGAGAGATCTGGAGCTAGCATTATCGGTCTTCCCTTGTAACTTAGGGACTTCTTTGGTTTTGCTGCTTTCAGGATTTTTTGTTTATCACTATATTTTGCAAATTTAATTACAGTATGTCTTCATATTGGCCTTTGTTTGTTGATTTTGATGGGAGTCCTCTGTTCCTCCTGAATTTGGATGTCATTTTCCTTTCCCAGATTAGGGAAGTTTTTAGCCATAATTTCCTCAAATAAACCTTCTGCCCGTTTTCTCTCTCTTCATCTTCTGGGACTCCTATGATATGAATGTTATTATGTTTGATGGAGTCACGGAGTTCCCTAAGTCTATTCTTGTGTTCCATAATTTGTTCCTTTTTTGGTTCAGTATCATTATTTTCCATTATTTTATCTTCTATACCACTTATTCGTTCCTCTGCTTCTTCCGTGTTTCTGTTCATTACATCCACTTGGGTTTCAAATCTCAGTTATTGTATTTTTCATTTTTGACTGGCTGTTTTTAGCTCTTTTCTCTGTGGTAAGGGTCTTGTTGAAGTCTTCTTTTCTCAAGCTCAGCAAGTATCCTTATGATTATTGTTTTGAATTCTCCATCAGGCATATTACTTATATCTGTTTCAATTAGATCTCTGGCCTTGACTTTATCTTGTTCTTTATTTGGGATGAATTCCTCCATCTTGGCATTTTTGTCTAAGTCTCTGTCTTCTTCTCTGTGTTACAAAAGCCTGTTATATTTCCTACTTCTGAGGTAATGGCTTTATGAAAAAAGAGATCACACAGTGTCTAGGGCCTGGTGTTTCATGGAGTGCCCCTGGTTTGTGCTGGTGCACTTTGCTGCTGTGTTTTGGCTGCTCTTTCAGTCCAGTCATCTTCAGAAGCTCTCCTTGCCTGCAATGGGCAGTGTATGGACCTTGATCACAGTGTGGCACACTTAAACTAGGTGTGCTCTGGTCTTGTTAAGAGACCAGATGCTACTTCCACTAGAACTGAAGCCTTGCAGAGCTCTCTAGTTGAGAGATGTGGTGTGAGCAGGAGTTTCTGCTGATCTCCTGCGGAAGGGGCCTGTGGAGCTGGGAATGAGGTACACTTGCCCAAGAAGGGCAGTATCTGGGGAATGCAGAGGGACTGGACTTGGTGCAAGCATGTTAGGCAGCCAGTGTCAGTACTATGTTGTTTATTACAGGTGGCTCTGTGCTTATGCTGAGGGGTGGGGGAGGGAAATGGCACCAGTCAGCTCCTTTGTCCCTGGAAAGGGGTCTCTGTGTTTGCTGGTCTCAGAGAAGCACTCCCAGAAGAGCAAATACTCTCCCTGTTGTGCATCTGTGGCATTCTTAGATTGCTGTTTTCATGCTGTCTCCAGGTTGATTTTCTGCTTTCTCTCCAGGAGCATAGCAGTGTCCTAAGGAGTCTACCCCAGCCAAGCCCAGTGACTTTTAAAATTCCAAACTTTAGGAATATTGTGTAGGCAGGGACCTGCAGTGGTGTTCTGGATATGGTCTCGCCACACTGGGAAATAGTTTTGGCCAAGAATGGCAGTTGCACCAGAGCACAGGGGCATGGTACTTGGAGCTAGCAGCTAGTCAGCCAGTGTCAGGCTGAACTGCTTTCAGGAGGGGGCTCTGAACCTATGCTAGGGTGCAGGGGAGGGAAATGATGCCCATTGGCTCTTTTGTGCATGGAGAGGCATCTGTGTAACTCCACCTCTCACAGATGCACTCTAAGAAGAGAGAACAATCTCCTCTCTATGCATCTTAGGAGTTCCTCAGATTGCACCATCTGCCCCAGTTGTTTGCTTGACTTCTCTTCAGGTGTAGGGCAGTGTTTTCAGGGCTCTCTCCCAGACAAGCCCACAAAAAACTCTAGTCCTGGAGTCCCACTGGTTGCAAAAACTCATGAAAATCAGCCCCTCTCATTTTTCTAGCCAATGGCTTTCGGGAAGTGTTCTCCTCATGCATTCATTCCCCTGTGAGCTCCTCTCTTTTGTGCCTCCATGACTAAGACTCTTTTCACTCCATAGCACCCATGATCCATTTCTCCCTTAAACTACATCTCCACACTTCCTACCTTCCTCAGTGTGGCCTCTTCTCTCCATCTAGTTGTGGAGTTTGTTGTGTCAGTCCTTTGATCAATTTCTTGGGTCTTCAGAATGATTTGATAGTTTGAGGGATGATACAAACTTAGGGTTTTCCAAGTATGCTACAATCTTAGCTACAAATCTCCTCTTTTTTTCTTTTTTGAAATTCTTTTTTCTTATTTAAAGAAGATAGATGTTACTTCTGATTTGAGGATTGATCGAATGGTCAATTCTTAGATTATTTCCTGAAGTGTGTCTCTCTGTTTCTCTCAAAACTTAGTCACTTTATACTGAATTTGGGGGATATTCCTTTCCCACTGCTACTTTAAAATTCTAATAATCAAAAGAACATTTTTTGACCTTTTTTAAGCATATCTTGACAGTAATTCATATGACCAACATTTCTACAGATCTCTTTTCACTTTTCCTCAATAACAAGAAAAGGATTGGATATTCTATTTTATCAATTCTTTATAAAAACTGTGTCAAGTACATTGAAGCAAAGTGACACCTGATATTAGTTTGAAGTTAAATAAAATATATGAGACATTATGACATAGTCAATAAGGGTGACACAGATGAATATTTTTAGGAAATTATAACTGATATGAAGACATGTGGACAGCTGGATACAACATCAGAAACTGAAGATACTCATTTCTTTTTTAAACTGTGCAGGCAATAACTTTATCTCTCCACAAGGAAATAGTGAACAACACATACTAATTTGATTCTTGTTTTTAATCTTGAAAATTAATTCTTTTATTTATTCTTTAATTTGTTATTTTGGACTTTCCCTAACTAAATTCCTGAAAAAGACATTTTTTGTATAGCCTATTTAAGTATATTGGATGCTATCGATAGATTGCACATTAAAAGGTCCCTAAACACTGACAGAGGAGTTCATGGTCAACAACTGAGCATCCTTATTATATTTCCAAATTGGCTTTGTGGATTTGGCCAAGCCTATGTGGACATAATTCAATACATAGGATCCGGAAAAATATTAAACAACACATTAGTCAAATGAGTTAGTCAATTTAATATATATTGCTTGCGATCATAAGCCAGATGTCACAACTTTCACCTTGAAAAGTAGAAATTCTGCCAAAGTCTCTAAATATTTCACAACCATATTTCTCCCATTATGACACTAAAAACATATTTTGAACATTCACCAAAATAATGACAAATACTGAAATATTCATTGATCGTAAAAAGATTTCTTAAAATCGACTCAGACATTTACTCAAAATATTTTTTTTTTTTTTAGCAGAAACAAGAAATTTATTATAAGAATGTGAGTGATTCGTGACACCGAAAAGAAAAAAACAAAACAAAACAAAACAGAACTTATAGATTTAACTCAAAATTTCTGGGACGGAGTACTTCATAGGCCCAGAATGGAGTAGGTGGCCTCTATCCAATCACTGGTAGCTAAGAATGGTGATCATAGAGTAAAATATTTCTATGAGAGAGCTATCTGTGCAAATGAGGTGTGGCAGGTAAGGTGGTAATTTTTAGTAAAGTCAGAGTTTCCTATACTCAAAATATTTTTAAAAACCGGACTAAATATCCACATAGAGGTATAAATTAGACTTTTTTCAAAAACAGTTATTTCTGTGAATTGTGAGTGGGTCAAGAAGCTGAAGAGAAAGGGTGTTCACTGCTTCTCAAACTCATATACACTGTCAATCATAATATTGATAGTAGGTCATAGTTTGATTACATTTGAAGATCCCCCCTCAATTATTTATAGCTTACCTGCATATGTCAGAAGGGACTATATACAATAAATGTATAATGTCAATAATTTCTTGCATAATTATTTGAATAATACTTTTGAATATAGATGATAATATTTGAAAACTTTAAAAGATACATTATTTCATCCCTATATATCATATCTTCAAATTATATTATAGATGTGTTCCTTGAATGGATATTTCCTCATGTTCCTAATATATTTTGTTTTGTCATCGATCATTTAAATTCAAGCACCATGAGGATTACTTATCTGGAAAGTCTGAATTTCTTAATTCACCTTTGACTCATCTACAAATTTATAGACAAGTTGACACATCATTACAGTATAAAAATAGCTATTGTTTTGATGATTTAATGCAACCTTTTGGAGTAAGGGAGAGATGAACGATCCTTCTGCCTAAATCACCTTATTGGCTATATTTTCTTTGAAAATAATTAAACTTCACATTTTATCATAAGCAGTATATCACATAAAGTTAGGTATAATATTCATGCTTTTCTGGGTCACTTAATTTTATTTCAAAGGACATCCACTAAACCATTAGTATCTGCTGAATGATGTAAAAGTAGATCATTTTCTATGCTAATTAGTCAGTATACAGATTCCCCTTCCCACACACACACAAAATGAACAGATATACCAAGCCAACACTAAGTTGAATTTGACTTATCATTTCTAACTGATATGGAGTTTAATATGAACTTTTATGTCTCCAATTAAAACACTAGGGAAAACACCACAAGTGCATTCAAGCTTTTCTAGTCAGTCAATCTGTCATCATAGTAAGCGTGGCTGTCTGTTCTGCTATTTTCCAGTGCCAGTGTGATATTCACACACCATCTGCCGACTTCCACTTATTGCTATCCAGGCTCCATTGCTGGTTATTCATTTCTCATTTTGGTCATCATAAGTCAGCATGTTTGTGAAAATCCAGTACTGCTTGCTGAACTAGTATGTGTACAACTGCTATTGAATTTAGGCTTTGGGACATATATTGCTGTTCTGATAATTTCCTATGGATTCATCTTTTACAAAATTCATGGACTAACATATTGTACTGAAAGCATGCAGTAAAATAAGGCACTCATTTTTCAAAAGGAAAGAATATGAGGAATCATCAGGCACAGTTTTTCTTTTTTCATCACCATTGTTAAAAGTGCAATTTTACTTGCATGCATTGGTCTCTTTTACTTAAAGCTCTTTAAATGCTATCTTTTATTTGTGGGATCCATATTATTTAGCAATTTGCCTCATAAAATACACACAAAAATAAAGCTTTTCCAGGAGTGCCTGGGTGGCTCAGTCAGTTAAGCATCAACTTGATTTTGGCTCAGGTCATGATCCCAAGGTCTTGGGATTGAGCCCTACTCTGGGCTCTACACTGAGCTTGGAGCTTGCTTAATATTCTCTCTTACTCCCTCTGCTCTTCTCCCCCGCTTGTACTCTCTCTAAAAAAAATTAATTAAATTAATTTAAAAATAAAATTCGAGCTTTTCCAAAGTTCAGTATGAAACAGCTAAAGTCCTAACCAGAGTTCTGGTTCTCATCATGGAGAGGAATAGTCACAGTTCTTCATTGCTATTGATAATTATCACTTCATGAAATTCTAGTGCATAACACCTCATGATCCTGTTCTCTCTTAAATTCAAACAGATACATCTAATACAAATTTCAGGTGTTTCTTATTCCTAGTCCTGCTTCTGAGTCTCCATATAACTTGTCATGATTCAGCAAACTCTTTTCTCCCAAAACCCACAAAGCTACTCAATTCCCCTTTTTAAACCTCAGATACAAAGTATGATTTACTTACACTTAGATTATAGTGTCTATGCATTGCTTATTTAATCAATTTGTCCTTCATCTTTTACACTGTCTATTGGTAGGTATAAAGAGAAAATCTCATAATTTTGCATGGTTTTATAATAAGAAGAGAGGCTGGGAGTTCTGGATGCCCCATTTAAGACCACCCTTTCTTTGCCTCCATGACTTCATGGTCAAGTATGATTATTCATTGAAAGGCTACCCTATATTCCATGCCACCCTTACTTCACCATCACTGGTGTCTTGTGCCATATATACCAATCTCATTTGTTCTCTATTTCCTCATTTTGTCAGGCAACATGGGAAGCCCAGTTCATCCCCTTACCCCCCAGATTGTTAGTCCTATTCTAGTCTATATACATTCCTTTGTAAGCCCAGTGTCCACTCCTCCCAAACTCCTGAAATATTTCCCCAGTGTCCTCCTCATATGGTCTATGATCAATTTTCATGTTCTTGCTCTAAATGAAATCCAGCTGTCTCTTCATTTACAGCTCTCTCAGGTGGTGTCTGTTTTCTTTCCTAAATTATGTTACACTGTATTTGGATGTGGGGTTTTATTGATTTCCTACTGTACTGTTGTGACAAATTACCACAAATATAGTGGCTTAAAACAACACAAAATTATTACTGTACAGTTGGGAGGTTAGAAGTCTAAAGCAGGCTGGCAGAGCTGGGTGCCTTCTTGAGCCTGAAGCGGGGAGTTTGTTCCTCTCCTTTTCCAGATTCTAGAGGCTTCTCAACCTTGCCTTGGTTGCATCACTCTGACTTTTCTTTCTTTCATCACATCTCCCTCACTGGCTCTACCCTTCTGCCTCCCTCTTTTGAGGGTCTTTGGGATTTGGCCCACCATGATGACCCATCTCAAGATCCTTAACTTAATGACATCTGCAAAATCACTTTTGCCATGTAAGGGAATATATTCACATGTTGTAAGGATTAGGTCACGGACAACTTTGGGTGCTACTATTCTGTGTACCAAGGGAGTAGATGTCCTTTTTGCTTCCAGATGCAGCTTCTTGACAGTTATGCTTCCATCATCTTGAAAACCAAGTCTGAATCTCCTATCATCAGAATATTCCACCCACTGTTCTATTTATGTATAGGCACTAAATAGGCTCTAGTCAATTCCTCAAAGACTTTATTTAAAATCTGTCTCACTCTCACTCTCTCTAATATTACTGTCATAATTCTTAGTAATTTGTGCTTCAAGGAGATAATCTTACCAACATTTTGGTAGCTGAGATCCTTCATTTCCAGTCTTTGAATGATCCTGTCTTCTTTCCCACTCTGGTCAATTTTCACCCATGGTAATGCCTAGGGCATTGTCATTACCCAAAACAGGATCTTTTCCATAATCTCAATTTGAAACATCTCACTCTGAAACCTGTTACTTACCCATCAACCACATTTGCTTTAATACCCAGAACTGACAATTAATCAACCTCCACTGAGAGCTACAATCCATCAGTCATATTACTTTTCACTGTTTTCTCTCTCTCTGTTACAATTTCCTCTTTAATTAGCTTAAATATAGATGGTCCATAATCATGCGAAAGAAAGAAAGAAAGAAAGAAAGAAAGAAAGAAAGAAAGAGGGAGGGATGGAAGAAGGGGAAAAGAGAGAGAAAGAAAGGGAGGGAAAGAAAAAATAAAAGGAAAAATGGAAGAAGAGGGGAAGGAAAGAAAGAAGGAAGGAAGGAAGGAAGGAAGGAAGGAAGGAAGGAAGGAGAAGAAGCAGTCTTCTGAAACTTACAGCTTTTCACATATTAATTGACTCTCCTACTTAGATATAAGACTGCATTTCAAATTAAATCCCTGCCAAGGGCATTTTTAAATATTTGATGCAAATGACTTCTATTGAACAAGTAAATGGAAACCTAGTTTCACAGAATGTGAAAATAATTTTTCACTGTAAGTTTCTATGTAAAAGAGATTTGAAATAAACATATTATCAATATTTTGAACATTAGAAAAGGTAAAATTATAAACATTCAACTATATTTATTATTTTTTAAAAACCTTCCAGTTTAAAATCTCTTCAAAAAGGGGCACCAGAGTGGCTCAGTCATTAAGTGTCCAACTTTGGCTTAGGTCATGGTCTCATGGTTTGTGAGTTCAAGCCCCACATAGGGCTCTCTGCTGACAGTGCAGAGCCCACTTCAGATACTCTTGTGTCCCTCTGTCTCTGCCCCTCCGCCACTCACAGAAGTGCTCTGTCTCTCTCAAAAATAAACATTAAAAAAAATCTATTCAAAAAATGTTTTGTTACAAATATAATTTAAAAGGTATATTTAAAAATCCATAGGGGTGCCTGGGTGGCTCAGTTGGTTATGTGTTTGACTTTTGATTTTGGCTCAGGTCATGATCTCACGGTTTATGGGATCAAACCATGAGTAGGATTCTGTGCTGACATTGTGGAGACTGCTTGGGATTCTATCTCTCCCTCTCTCTCTGCCCCTCCCCTGCTCATACTGTCTCTCTTTCTCAAAAATAAAAATAAACATTAAAAAATAAGTAAATAAAAATAAAAACCATAAATGTATTAAACAAAGTTTGATAAATCAGTTTATGTTTCCATCCTATCTAGAAAAATGTTACATTTAATAAAAGTATATCTTGTGATTCTTCAAATATTTAAGAAACATTTTAAGCTATAGAGTTAATGAAAATGAAAAATAAACATACTTTATAACAAAGAGCAATTATACATTCAAGTTGATAAAATTCAACACATCCTCAATACTGTTTTCCTATTATTTGTATCTATAAATTTTCCTGAAAATTTAATAATTAAAGCATTCCTTCATGTAAAAAGAATCTCATACTTTTTATGATTATAGAATATGACAATGTTTCCAGTCCCTAAAAATGTGTTTTGAACAGCAAAAGTGCAACTATTTGAAAATGTTATTTTTAAAGTAGTTTTTTCTAAAGCCTTTCATTAATCAGAAAATCAGTAGATTTTTCTCTACAAATTGAGTAATTAAAGCAAGGTATTACATTGAGGTCATCATCCAATATCACTCTTGTTCTAAAGATCACCAGTAAATAATGAATTTGACATGATTAATGCTTTAGTTCCTGACGAGGGTTCTCTATGTGATGTAGCTTTATAATCTATTATCACTCAGCTTCGCAGTTCTTGTTTTGCTATTTTGGCTGTCCTTTTTATTTTGAAATCCATGTCCTTCCAGCAATTCACTTTGTTCAAATCACTTTAGGGAAGCCACTGGTCCCCCAGTGACCATACTTCTGTTGTCTTGTAACTGAACAGATTCCAAAGACAATAAATACTTGAGTTATAGCACTTTTCTTCAAATACCTTTCTTTTTTCTTTTTGTTTCTCTCTCTCTCTCTCTCTTTTTTTTTTTTTTTTTTTTTTTTTTTTTTTTTTTTTTAGTTATTAAACAGGACATTTTCTGCTTGCAGGGACTGCAGTGGAAAGGGGAGCATGGGAGAAAGGGTCTCCAATGGGAAGCAGGATGGTCCTTCTTCATTCCTGAATTAGTTATGAATAGAAACTAATTGAAACAAGGCAAACATCTCCTCTGTGTATATGGGCAGAGGTTGCAGGAAGTTACATAGTTTTAGAGATGTAACCCAGAGGGTAAGTGAAAGACACCAAGATCCCAGGCATGTGGGTAATTAAACTATGATAAAATAACTGTAAGTATTGTTAGATCTTATTAGTTTCATAGGGAAGAAAAGCAAGGTACTAATTTTCAGTTTCTATGTAGGAGACAGGTGAATACTGGTTGACTTTGAATTTCTAATACTGCATGCTTTTGGGCCATGAGTAGAGTATCCTGTGCCTTACAGGAAAAGTAAGATGAGTGAGGAATTTTGGTCCTAACCAATGGACTGGCTTTAAGGATCGTATTCAAAATACAAATGAACACAAAAATTGATTTATATTATATATGTCATTGGTGATTTTCAATAATTATCAAAAATCCATATTCAAGTACCAACTATTGATATGAGAACAAGTCATTGGTCATTTTGTTCATATTTGTTCCATTATAACATTATGTATGGCTAAACATGATTATGAAACAATTACCAAGTATTTAATGACAACAATTATCAAATAATGATATGAGTGTGTCATAGTCATATTCTTGGCAATTTTTTGAGTATACTGGTCAGGGATCATCTTTATTTCTCTTATCGCTAACATTTCTGAGCAAGGAAAAAAAACCTCAATGAATCTTTTTTACAACTTCACCTTCACTTATGAAAATATAGAAGATAATGAATTAATATAACTTTATCTCAATGGAAGTTTTCCTAAAGGCTCAGCAGACGCTAGTTCTCCTTCCTCATTCAACGTACAATCTTGGCTTAAACTTCTCTGTTAATCAGCTCTCAGTGAGAATATTTCAACTGAGGACTTGAAGCCATTTTGCCCAAAATAAAATTACCATTTTTTAGGGGTACCTGGGTGACTCAGTCAGTTAAGCCTCCTAATATTGGGTGAGGTCATGATCTCGCAGTGGTGGGATCAAGCCCCACCTCAGGCTCTTCTCTGAATATAGAGCCTAATTGGGATTCTTTCTCTCCCTCTTCCTTTTCCCCTTTCCCCCTGCTTGTGTACTCTCTTTCTCTCTCAAAATAAATAAATAAACTTTAAAAAATTATTATTTTTAAAAATATTGACTGTTTTACTATTTTGAAATTCTGTGATGTATTGGAATTTTATAATCCAATTATTTATTTTATTTTATTTTATTTTATTTTATATTAACACCCAATTTGTAAAAGTTTGTTTCACCTCCAGAAGAATGTATAGAGTGCTTATAAGGTACTCAACAACTTAGAATAATATCTCTTAAGATAAACAGCATAAACTGGGAGAGCAATTTTAAAACCATAAATTATGGATTTCATTCTATATCTTTGAAAATAGTTTGCTCATTTATTATTTTATTTCAAAATACATATTTTTATTGCACATTTTATCAAATATATTTTTAAGGTGATTTTAGCACTCATTACACATGTAATTTTATCATTTTCTTTACTTAAAATTTAAACGCATATGCAAACTGTACTTTTAAGAAGATAATCTCTTGCAGGAATACATCAGTGAACAAGGCTCTCATATAGGAAATAACATTAATTGTTACATACATACAAGCACACATACACACACTCCTGGAGATTCCTCAAACTGTGATCTATGATTTGTTTTTTATTCATGTATACTGACAGGTATAATAAGACAGATAAGGTTTCTTAAATTCTCCCTAACTCCAAAAGTAAATATAAGAAGATCTCAAATTTTTTACAAATAAGTTCTCCATTTTTGTAAAATAAATACTGCTTTACTTTTTCCACTTGAATAGGGAAAAAAATGATTTGTTTTTTTCTTTTTAAAGATATTTGAAGTCGGGTCACTGAAGTTGGGTCACAAAACTTAATCAAGATTATACATTTAAAATGCAAATAGGATTACCACCCACCACCACCAACACAAAATGTTCAATTATGTTTTGCTTTGATTTGATTTTTGTCTTTGAATTATAAGTCCCAGCTTATACACATCTACTGTGAAAGTTTTCTTCTATATGAAAACATAAGGATTCACACAGATGGTAAATTTTAAAGTATAATAAATGGATACATGAATACAAGCACAATTAGATTTCCAGCTGTGATATGTGGAATGGCAACTTTTGATAAAAATCCTTCATGTGTATCCCCTTTATGTCCACTTTTAGCAATCTGATTACTCACCCAGTCATGGAGGCAGCTTAAAAAGAGCCTGTGCTGGTTTTGTATATCAAACACACGGTAAATGATCTGCAAGTATGCTGAAGTTCTGAACAAAAGACAGCTACTGAAGCACAGCATGCAACTCAAGAACACTGTATTTCCTGTGTGTGTACATTTGCCTTTAAAAAAAAAAAAAAGTACCGTTATATACACAATTTCACAACATACATTTTGGGAAAGCTTTTCATATAGTAACGTTTCATATAGTAACATTTAAATGATTTGTTGTAAGAACAACTTATTCTTAAGGGAAAAAGAAAACCATAATAAAATGGCTCTAGAAACAGTAATTCAAAATTCATTGTATGCAGAAAAATTGAAAAGCCATAGATACATAAAATTTCTATCTTTTCGTTCCACATGATATTGATAAAAATTCATTAGCAATGATAATTTATAAGCCCTAAAACACAGCAAACTCTTAAAGTTTAATTTTCTTTCTATTTTCTCTGTGTGTTAATGGGAATAAAATTCACACAGCAGAAGGATAATGCACCCCATAATGTGACATGATGTACTGAGAATGCGGTATTACATTTCCAATGATATGCTTTCCAAAACTGTCTTCATGATGCCATGGAGAATCCTGCCCTTAGAGAATGCATCTGTTGAAGTGGATAGGTCATTCAAATAGATTCAATTAGATTCTAGCGTTAACATATTTCCTCTATCAAGGTGTTCAAGCAAACAATGAAATAAAACTAACCAGCAAGAATAACAAAAAACAAAACATGAGAAAGAATTTAAAACAGAACGAGTCATTTCTCTCCCCTGTGTATATGTCTCTTTAATCTGTCAAGTATTCTTGCCATCAAAAAAGAGTCATAGGTTGCCTGGGTGGCTCATCGGTTAAGCGTCCGACTTCAGCTCAGGTCATGATCTCATGGTTCGTGGGTTCGAACCCCATGTCAGGCTCTCTGCTGACATCTCAGAGCCTGGAGCCTGCTTTGGTTTCTGTGTCTCCCTCTCTCTGTCCCACCCCTGCTTGCTCTCTCTCTCTCTCAAAAATAAATAAAAACATTTAAAAAAATTTTAAAAAGGTGTCATATAACAAGGTATAATATATTAATTTGTATATTTTATATGCATATAAAACATATAACCATGTTTATTATATATATATATGTAGTATATATAATTTGGAATAGTATATATCTACTTTTGAAAGCAACAACATTAAGACATTTTTGTGCTGATTACTGAGCTATTTTCTTCATCTTTTAATACTCGTGGTGCTAGGGCTGGGATGATGCATTTATTTTACTTTGCTAGCTGTATGACTGCTATACTGAACTAAAAGGAGGTGCCAGAGAGAAAGACTGAGAATCTGAGGAACTCTGAGTGGACATAATATACCTAATTTGCTCACTATTCTTGTCAGCATCACTCTAGCAACAGTTCTCACTCTCCATGGATAGGTAGTTAACATGGCAGCAGTTGTTTTCAATTTCCTGTTAGCACTAGACAGCTGAAGCCTCAGCCTGAAAGGTCTAAGTCCAAGCTCCACACAGGCACTGCTGAAAACTTCAGACAACAGCACTTTTGTGGCAGTACCCTCTATGCATAGAGCTGAACCCTATATCTGTGGGATCACTTTCCTAAGATTCTAGGTTCTAATCTCTTTCTTTCACTCCCCCAGCCCTAGATGTGGTAGTTACTTTCTGGAGTTACTACTTTTGTGTTTCCTCTTTTTAGTTCAGTTTTTAAAATCATAATGTTAGTTTCTACCTGTTAAAGAATTTCTAGTTTCTGAGAACTGGAAGAAGAGCTCCTTCCACCCTTATTATAAGACCATACCTGAACAAGCTGAAGAATAATGACTACTTTGAACACATGAGAGAACTGAAGTTGTAAAGCAAACAAAGTTGAAATCTGGAGAGAGATAGGAATCTGAAAGGAGAAATAGGATTATAGCACTGAATGACCTAGGACAGATGTCAATGAACACCAAATAAACTGATAAGAAGATTCAGGCAAAAATGATTAAAAATTTCTAAGTATTGAGCAACTTGAGAGTGAGAAATCCCTAGAGGCTGTATTCACACTCTCTTACAGGCCTTTCCTACAGGAACCTCTCAAGGTGCTCACAAGGATGGTCATGGAATCCTAGAAAAATTTTACCTAGGACACTTAGTGCTGGCTATAGGAAGAGTCCACCAAAGCCATGTCCCCTTGTCAAAGAAAAGTTTTAATGACACATTAGAAATCACAAGGAAGACTTTATTTAAAGTTATTGCAATAGGGCCAAGAATATTGCAACAGAGGAGATTGAATGCCACCCTACGGGAAAGGCGGGGGGGGGGGTGGCAAAAACTTGGAGGGATTTAAACACTGAGTGAGCTATTCGAAAAGTTCTGGAGGATTTTAGGGGAAAGGGTGATGACCAGTTAGGTCATCTGTATTTGTTCATTAGTGTTTATCAAAGCTAGGCTCCCTTCCCACAGAAATGGAAAAAGAGGGGTTACTATCTTCCTTGATGATTGCTTTTCAAAGAGATGTTCCCAGGTTCTTGAAAAAGACATTCCTGGACTGTAAAACTGGCAAGAGGATGGGGAAGGATTTACATCTCAAAGGGACAGGGAGAAAATTTATAATTGCAGTTTTTCTAAAGTAAATGCTCAAAAAGGGAGGTCCAGGGTCTAACATCAGGAGGAAGCCTGTCTGAAGTATGATTGCTTTAAATGGAACTTTAGGCTCTCTTGGTCACTATCTATTCCAGCCATCACACTAAAACAAACAAAGAAACAAACAAAAACAAAACAAAAGAAAACAAACAAACAAAAAAAAACCTTTAATCTGCAGGGAAATAGTCAAGAAAATTATACTCATGAGTACTGTGAAGAGAAACAGGAAAAATAAAGACTGTCCCCATAGGGAAAGAGCATGAATACATGGCTATATCTGGTAGAGAACCAGAAGCAGCTTTGAAAGTCACATTTCCCAACACACAAGGTCAGAGAGCCTACCTAAAGGTTAATCAGTGCCTCAGAGAATGTTTCCTTTCCTAAGCTCCCACCAGCATGCCAACAAGCTTCTAGGAAAATCAATGGTTCGATACAGCTAGGATTGCTGGAAAAGTCAAATTATCTTTAGGGATCATCATCAAAAGAAAACAAACAAACAAAAACTGAAAACATATTAAAATGTGTGGTATAAAACCAGATTAGTGCTTAGACAGTGATTTACAAAATTAAGTGCTTATATTAGAAAATGAAAGATTTCCAATTACTAAGCAAACCTTCTCCCTTAAGAGACTAGAAAAAGGAGAACAAATTAAATGCAAAGGAAGCAGCATAGAAATCAATAAAATTGACAACATTAGGAAATAGAAAATAATAATGAAACCAGAGCTGGTGCTTGGAAGAGATGAATAAAATTGGTACTCTAGCTAAGCTGATTAACCACACAAACACTACCACCATTACCACCAAGTATATATTTCACAGTATCAGATGTGAAAGAAAAGCCAGTTTGCTGCTAAGCCCATACACTCACAAACATGATAAGGAAATAATTTTATGATAAGGAAATAATTTTATGCTCATAAATTTGAGAACCTGGATGAAATATATCAATACTTGAAATACATATAATACTGAAAGCACATTCTAAAAATGATAATTTGAAAAGATCTGTATCAGTTAAATAAATGAACACAGATAAGCTTCAACAATAACAAATTTTTAACAAAGTATTAATGACTAACTACAGCATACTATAAACTGAATAATATATCACAGCCAAGTCAGTTTCATCCCTGGAATGCAAGACTGATTCAACATTTGAAAATCAATTAATATACTTCACCATTTGAATAGAATCTAAATACAATCTTCTCAACTGATGTAGGAAAATTATTGTAAAACCCATTTTTGTTTAAAAAAAACTTTTAAATCTCAGAAAATTAAGAATGAAAGGCAACATCCTTTACCTAACAAAGGGTAAGTATACAAAAATAAATAAATAGATATCAAAAAAACCCCACAAACACACACACACACACAATCCCCCCTACACAAAGACATCAACATGTATCACACACACTACACAAAATTTAACTCAAAATATTTCATATACTTAAATTTAAACATAAATCTGTACAATCTCTAGGGGAAAAAAAACTTAGAAAAATGTTTTAATAACCATGGGTTCAAGGAGAAATTATTGAATCTAGAACTGAAGCAGGGAAAAAAATAAACTAAGCTTGAAGCTTATCAATAAATAAGGACTAAATAAATAAAATAGACAAATAAGCAATACATGAATAATGGGGAATGCCAAAAGAGCAAAAAAGTCAACCTGAAAGAATTCCCCATGATCAAAACTGAAACTATTTGATCAAAAATAAATATTCATGAATTTGTATTCATATGAATTATTGAATAAATTAACAAACGGAGTGAAAGAATAAATTTTTCCTATAGAAGGATTTTAAGCAATAAATGTATAAATAATGAAGGACATAGAAAGTGATCTTCAGAAAACCAGTATAATAATTATTGTATCCAAGAGCGCCTGGGAAGCTCAGCCGGTTAAGCATCCAAATCTTGGTTTCGGCTCAGAGTTTCGTGGGCTCATTTCCTCATCAGGCTCTGAGTTGACAGTGCAGAGCCTGCTTAAAATTCTCTCTTTTCCTCTGTCTGCCCCTCCCTACTCACACTGTCTCTGTCTCTCTCAAATAAAATAAAATAAAACTTAACAAAAATACTATATCTAAAATACACAGATGAATGCTAAATTAAAAGAAAACTTGAGGAAGAGTCTGCATGCCTCAGTCACTTAAGCCTCCAACTCTTGATTTTGGCTCACGTCATGATCATGAGTTTGAGCCCCTCATCATGCTCTATGTGGACAGTGGAGCTTGCTTGGGATTCTCTGTCTTTCTGCCCTTCCCCTGCTCACATTCTCTCTCTCTCTCTTTACTTCTCTCTCTCTCTCTCTCCCTCAAACATAAATAAACATTAAAAAAAATAGACAAAACTTTAAAGAAGAGCTGGGGTTTTTCATAGCTTCAAAGTTATCTCTTCCCCAATATATTTATTAATTACTGTGCTTGTTTAAACATATATTTACAAGTTCTTTGATATTCATCCTGCAATAGGTGGAATTTAATTCCCCTCCCCAAGACTGATGGTTGAACTTAGTGACTCCCTTCATTATTTATTTAAATAGAGTATGGAAAGGGGGAAAAAAAATAATTCATAGTGGAGAAACCTAAGAGAAATCACCTTAACCAGCTGATCAAGGTTAACATAATCTGTGTTCTAATATGTGTCTCTGATATGAAGGTACTTCACATCTGTGGTATTCAAAAATCATGCCCCTAATCATGTGAGAAATAAGGCAAACTCAAACTGAAGGACATTCTACCTAATAACTGACCAGTACTCTTCAAAAGTGTTAAGGTCATAAAAATAAGAAAAGGCTGAGAAAATGTTAAAAGCTTGTGGAGATTAAGGCTTATAAATGCAATGTGGTCTTTTGTATAGAAGATCATGGTGGGGGGGGCGGATATTATTGGGGGAAATAAACAAAAACAACAACAACAACTGATGGAATCCAAATATATCTATACTTCAGTTAACAGTATTGTGTACCAATATTAATTTCTTACTTTTTTACCAGGATTAGACCAATATTAATTTCTTAGTTTTGACTTCTGTACCAGGCTTAAACAGTGTAAGGGAGATGCTTATGCTAACATTACTATTTTTGTACAACTAAAATTATTTCAAAATTAAACAAAAGAAATGAAGCGATGCCTGTTTTCTTGTCAGTGCAATTCTATACTTGGTATTAGGAATGATCCCAAGAACCAGACTCCTATAGATAGGCTCCTGGGATTGCTTTTTACTTATTTCTAGAGTTTTAATTCTTTGCTGATATCCACAAAGATAGAAAATAAAATGATTGCCTAGGTTGGTTTTGATCATCTTACCACCCAAACAAAACCAAAGTACCCTGAATGTTCTGTTTCCTACATACATTAGCCAACCTTTCTCACTCCCTTTGGTCTCTGACAGATTGTTGTTTCAGTGCCACACCTAGAGAATGTTCTATTGTGCAATAGATAATCTGCAAGCTGTACTTACCAATGTGATGTTTGACTATTCAGTAGAACCCAGAAAAACAGGACCTCAACAAGATAAAAGTTTTGCTGTTTCTCACATTATCACATAAAAGTAGTTAAAACCACAATGCTAAGCCGAAACTTTTAGCCTGTTTTCTGCAATACCTATGGAATTACTCAAATATGGATGGTACTAGAGAGGCCATTCTGCCATATTCTCGTATTCATCTGATGGATGAGAAAAAAGGAGAAATGAGAGCATGCCCTTTACTCCTAAGCTTATAACTGACTTTTTACATATCATTCCACTTGAACACGTTGTATTATTTTTCTTTTGGCTATGTGTGACTGAAAAATATAGTTTTTAGTTGGTCATGGGGATCATTTTATTCAGTTCCTCCAAAATAAAGTCTCTGTTTACAATGTCTTATATAGATTATTTTATTAATAGCTGTCTTCTTACAATACTTCAAAAATACGTGAGACAGAAGCATACATTTTTAAATAATTTTATTGTATTACTTTGCATTCTGTACCCCTACCACTGACAGTTTTGATACATGTCACATTCTCAATTAATATCCTTGATCTATATTTATATTGTAACTTTACTCTAAAATATATAGTTTTACTCTGAACCTTACTTATATAAAATATTTTATAATCTAACAGTATGTCTTAACATACTTCCTTTCTATAATATTACTTATAATGGTTTGGGAGAATTACATCCCATGTGTATTTAAACTTTTTTTTTTCTAGTATTTATTTATTTTTGAGAGACAGAGAGAGACAGCATGAGCAGGGTAGAGGCAGAAAGAGAGGGAGACACAGAATCCAAAGCAGGCTCCAGGCTCTGAGCTGCCAGCACAGAGCCTGACGCGGGGCTCAAACTCACAAACTGCAAGATCCTGACCTGAGCTGAAGTCAGAAGCTTAACTGACTGAACCACCCAGGTGCCCCAAACCCATGTGTATTTTATAATTGACTGTTATCTTTTGCTTGGTTTCTAAATTAATACTAGTCCAAACAATGCGGTAAAAAAATCTTTATAGACAAATCTTCATATATATCTGTAATTATTTCTGCATGATTAAATTCCTGGAAGAAAATTTTCTGCACCAAAAGATTTACACATTTCCACATATTTTGATATAAAAAGGCAAACTGCCCTTCAGAAATTCTATATATTCATTTATGATGAATTGCTCAGCAATGTTTCAGTATTCCAACACCTTTGACAACACTGAAACAACACAGCCTGATTGATTCAAGCCACATCAAATATGTTTAATTTTGATTTCCTCCTTATTGATCATTTTATATATATATATTTGTTTCACCTGTGATAATGCACTACAAAATATGAATTCCTCTATCATTGATAGTATTGTCATATTGCCAAAAAGCAATTTAATATGGTGGTTCAAAGGGAGTAAAACCGAAAAACTTTACTTGAGGAAAATCAATATTTTAAGAAGTTGCAATGAGAGGCACAATTCTTATGTAAGAGATAATTTTTTTTCTTAATTTAATTTTTAAAAAAATTTTTTTCAATATATGAAGTTTATCGTCAAATTGGTTTCCATACAATATCCAGTGCTCATCCCAAAAGGTGCCCTCCTCAATACCCATCACCCACCCTCCCCTCACTCCCATCCCCCATCAACCCACTGTTTGTTCTCAGTTTTTAAGAGTCTCTTATGCTTTGGCTCTCTCCCACTCTAACCTCTTTTTTTTTTTCCTTCCCCTCCCCCATGGGTTTCTGTTAAGTTTCTCAGGATCCACCTAAGAGTGAAACCATATGGTATCTCTCTTTCTCTGTATGGCTTATTTCACTTAGCATAACACTCTCCAGTTCCACCCATGTTGCTACAAAGGGCCATATTTCATTCTTTCTCATTGCCACGTAGTATTCCATTGTGTATATAAACCACAATTTTTTTATCCATTCATCAGTTGATGGACATTTAGTCTCTTTCCATAATTTGGCTATTGTTGAGAGTGCTGCTACAAACATCGGGGTACAAGAGCCCCTATGCATCAGTACTCCTGTATCCCTTGGGTAAATTCCTAGCAGTGCTACTGCTGGGTCATAGGGTAGGTCTATTTTTAATTTTCTGAGGAACCTCCACACTGTTTTCCAGAGTGGCTACACCAATTTGCATTCCCACCAACAGTGCAAAAGGTTCCCGTTTCTTCACATCCTCTCCAGCATCTATAGTCTCCTGATTTGTTCACTTTGGCCACTCTGACTGGTGTGAAGTGATATCTGAGTGTGGTTTTGATTTGTATTTCCCTGATAAGGAGCGACGTTGAGCATCTTTTCATGTGCCTGTTGGCCATCCGGATGTCTTCTTTAGAAAAGTGTCTATTCATGTTTTCTGCCCATTTCTTCACTGGGTTATTTGTTTTTCGGGTGTGGAGTTTGGTGAGCTCTTTATAGATTTTGGATACTAGCCCTTTGTCTGATATGTCATTTGCAAATATCTTTTCCCATCCCATTGGTTGCCTTTTAGTTTTGTTGGTTGTTTCCTTTGCTGTGCAGAAGCTTTTTATCTTCAAAAGGTCCCAGTAGTTCATTTTTGCTTTTAATTCCCTTGCCTTTGGGGATGTGTCAAGTAAGAAATTGATACGGCTGAGGACAGAGAGGTCTTTTCCTGCTTTCTCCTCTAGGGTTTTGATGGTTTCCTGTCTCACATTCAGGTCCTTTATCCATTTTGAGTTTATTTTTGTGAATGGTGTGAGAAAGTGGTCTAGTTTCAATCTTCTGCATGTTGCTGTCCAGTTCTCCGAGCACCATTTGTTAAAGAGACTGTCTTTTTTCCATTGGATATTCTTTCCTGCTTTGTCAAAGATTAGTTGGCCATACGTTTGTGGGTCTAGTTCTGGGGTTTCTATTCTATTCCATTGGTCTATGTGTGTGTTTTTGTGCCAATACCATGCTGTCTTGATGATGACAGCTTTGTAGTAGAGGCTAAAGTCTGGGATTGTGATGCCTCCTCCTTTGCTCTTCTTCTTCAAAATTACTTTGGCTATTCGGGGCCTTTTGTGGTTCCATATGAATTTTAGGGTTGCTTGTTCTAGTTTTGAGAAGAATGCTGGTGCGATTTTGACTGGGATTGCATTGAATGTGTAGATGGCTTTGGGTAGTATTGACATTTTAACAATATTTACTCTTCCAATCCATGAGCACGGAATGTCTTTCCATTTCTTTATATCTTCTTCAATTTCCTTCATAAGCTTTCTATAGTTTTCAGCATACAGATCTTTTACATCTTTGGTTAGATTTATTCCTAGGTATTTTATGCTTCTTGGTGCAATTGTGAATGGGATCAGTTTCTTTATTTGTCTTTCTGTTGCTTCATTATTAGTGCATAAGAATGCAACTGATTTCTGTACATTGATTTTGTATCCCGCAACTTTGCTAAATTCATGTATCAGTTCTAGCAGACTTTTGGTGGAGTCTATTGGATTTTCCATGTATAATATCATGTCATCTGCAAAAAGGGAAAGCTTAACTTCATCTTTGTCAATTTTGATGCCTTTGATTTCCTTTTGTTGTCTGATTACAGATGCTAGAACTTCCAACACTATGTTAAACAACAGCGGTGAGAGTGGACATCCCTGACGTGTTCCTGATCTCAGGAAAAAAGCTCTCAGTTTTTCCCCGTTGAGGATGATGTTAGCTGTGGGCTTTTCATAAATGGCTTTTATTATCTTTAAGTATGTTCCTTCTATCCCGACTTTCTCGAGGGTTTTTATTAAGAAAGGATGCTGAATTTTGTCAAAGGCCTTTTCTGCATCTATTGACAGGATCATATGGATCTTATCTTTTCTTTTATTAATGTGATGTATCACACTGATTGATTTGCGAATGTTGAACTAGCCCTGAAGCCCAGGAATGAATCCTGCTTGATTATGGTGAATAATTCTTTTTATATGCTGTTGAATTCGATTTGCTAGTATCTTATTGAGAATTGTTGCATCCATATTCATCAGGGATACTGGCCTGTAGTTCTCTTTTTTTGCTGGGTCTCTGTCTGGTTTGGGAATCAAAGTAATACTGGCTTCATAAAATGAGTCTGGAAGTTTTCCTTCCTTTCTATTTTTTGGAATAGCTTGAGAAGGATAGGTATTATCTCTGCTTTAAACGTCTGGTAGAACTCCCCTGGGAAGCCATCTGGTCCTGGACTCTTATTTGTTGGGAGATTTTTGATAGCCGATTCAATTTCTTCACTGGTTATAGGTCTGTTCAAGCTTTCTATTTCCTCCTGATTGAGTTTTGGAAGCATGTGGGCGTTTAGGAATTTGTCCATTTCTTCCAGGTTGTCCAGTTTGTTGGCATATAATTTTTCACAGTATTCCCTGATAATTGCTTGTATCTCTGAGGGATTGGTTGTAATAATTCCATTTTCATTCATGATTTTATCTATTTGGCTCATCTCCCTTTACTTTTTGAGAAGCCTGGCTAGAGGTGTATCAATTTTGTTTATTTTTTCAAAAAACCAACTCTTGGTTTCGTTGATCTGCTCTACAGTTTTTTTAGATTCTATATTGTTTATTTCTGCTCTGATCTTTATTATTTCTCTTCTTCCGCTGGATTTAGGCTGTCTTTGCTGTTCTGCTTCTATTTCCTTTAGGTGTGCTGTTAGATTTTGTATTTGGGATTTTTCTTGTTTCTTGAGATAAGCCTGGATAACAATGTATTTTCCTCTCAGGACTGCCTTCGCTGCATCCCAAAGCGTTTGGATTGTTGTATTTTCATTTTTGTTTGTTTCCATATATTTTTTAATTTCTTCTCTAATTGTCTGGTTGACCCATTCATTCTTTAGTAGGGTGGTCTTTAACCTCCATGCTTTTGGAAGTTTTCCAGACTTTTTCCTGTGGTTGATTTCAAGCTTCATAGCATTGTGGTCTGAAAGTACGCATGGTATGATTTCAATTCTTGTAAACTTATGAAGGGCTGTTTTGTGACCCAGTGTATGATCTATCTTGGAGAATATTCCATGTGCACTTGAGAAGAAAGTATATTCCGTTGCTTTGGGATGCAGAGTTCTAAATATATCTGTCAAGTCCATCTGATCCAATGTATCATTCAGGGCCCTTGTTTCTTTATTGACCGTGTGTCTAGATGATCTATCCATTTCTGTAAGTGGAGTGTTAAAGTCCCCTGCAATTACCACATTCTTATCAATAAGGTTGCTTATGTTTGTGAGTAATTGTTTTATATATTTGGGGGCTCCTGTATTCGGCGCATAGACATTTATAATTGTTAGCTCTTCCTGATGGATAGAACCTGTGATTATTATATAAAGCCCTTCTTCATCTCTTGTTACAGCCTTTAATTTAAAGCCTAGTTTGTCTGATATAAGTATGGCTACTCCAGCTTTCTTTTGATTTCCAGAAGCATGATAAATAGTTCTCCATCCCCCCACTCTCAATCTGAAGGTGTCCTCAGGTCTAAAATGAGTCTCTTGTAGACAGCAAATAGATGGGTCTTGTTTTTTTATCCATTCTGATACCCTATGTCTTTTGGTTGGCACATTTAGTCCATTTACATTCAGTGTTATTATAGAATGATATGGGTTTAGAGTCATTGTGATGTCTGTAGGTTTCATGCTTGTATCGATGTCTCTGGTACTTTGTCTCACAGGATCCCCCTTAGGATCTCTTGTAGGGCTGGTTTAGTGGTGACGAATTCCTTCAGTTTTTGTTTGTTTGGGAAGACCTTTATCTCTCCTTCTAGTCTAAATGACAGACTTGCTGGATAAAGGATTCTCGGCTGCATATTTTTTCTGTTCATCACACTGAAGACCTCCTGCCATTCCTTTCTGACCTACCAAGTTTCAGTAGAGAGACTGTCACGAGTCTTATAGGTCTCCCTTTATATGTTAGAGCACGTTTATCTCTAGCACCTTTCAGAATTTTCTCTTTATCCTTGTATTTTGCCAGTTTCACTATGATATGTCATGCAGAAGATCGATTCAAGTTACCTCTGAAGGGAGTTCTCTGTGCCTCTTGGATTTCAATGCCTTTTTCCTTCCCCAGATCAGGGAAGTTCTCAGCTATTATTTCTTCAAGTACACCTTCAGCACCTTTCCCTCTCTCTTCCTCCTCTGGAATACCAATTATGCGTACATTATTTCTCTTTAGTGCATCACTTAGTTCTCTAATTTTCCCCTCATACTCCTGGATTTTTTTATCTCTCTTTTTCTCAGCTTCTTCTTTTTCCATAATTTTATCTTCTAGTTCACCTATTCTCTCCTCTACCTCTTCAATCCGAGCCGTAGTTGTCTCCATTTTATTTTGCAACTCGTTGATAGCATTTTTTAGCTCCTCCTGGCTGTTCCTTAGTCCCTTGATCTCTGTAGCAAGAGATTCTCTGCTGTCCTTTATACTGTTTTCAAGCCCAGCCATTAATTTTGTGACTATTTTTCTAAATTCATTTTCTGTTATATTGTTTAAATCATTTTTGATCAGTTCGTTAAACGTTATTTCCTGGATGTTTTTCTGAGAGGAATTCTTCCGTTTCATCATTTTGGATAGTCCCTGGAGTGGTGTGGGCCTGTGCTGTCTTGAATAACTTGCGTTGGTGGGTGGGGCCACAGTCAGACCTGATGTCTGCCCCCAGCCCACCACTGGGGCCACAGTTAGACTGGTGTGTGCCTTCTCTTCCCCTCTCCTAGGGGCGGGATTCACTGTGGGGTGGTGTGGCCCATCTGGGCTACTTGCACACTGCCAGGCTTGTGGTGCTGGGGATCTGGCGTATTAGCTGGGGTGGATCGGCAGGGTGCACAGGGGCGGGAGGGGCAGGCCCAGCTCACTTTTCCTTCAGAGATCTGCTTCAGGAGGGGCCCTGCAGCACAGGGAGGGAGTCAGACCCACCAGAGGGATGGATCCGCAGAGGCACAGCATTGGGTGTTTGCGCTGAGCAAGCAAGTTCCCTGGCAGGAACTGGTTCCCTTTGGGATTTTGGCTGGGGGATGGGCGAGGGAAATGGCGTTGGCCTTTTTTCCCCGCCAAACTGAGCTCTGTTTCCTGGGCTCAACAACTCTCCCTCCGTTGTCCTCCAGCCCTCCCGTTCTCCGAGCAGAGCTCTTAGCTTATAACCTTCCAGACGTCAAGTCCCTCTTGCTGTCAGAACACACTCCGTCCGGCCCCTCAGCTTTTGCAACCCAGACTCGAGGGCTCTGCTTGGCCAGCGGGCCGCCCCTCCAACTCGCTCCCTCCCGCCAGTCTGTGCAGCGCACACTGCCTCACCGCCCTTCCTACCTTCTTCCGTGGGCCTCTCGTCTGAGCTTGGCTCCGGAGACTCCGTTCTGCTAGTCTTCTGGTGGTTTTCTGGGTTATTTAGGCAGGTGTAGGTGGAATCTAAGTGATCAGCAGGACACGCGGTGTGCCCAGCATCCTCCCACGCCGCCATCTTCCCAGAATCCCCCCAGAGATAGTATTTTATCTTGTTATTTACTGAAACCTTCAGATCAAGAATGCTCACTTCCTAAAAATAAAAACATTTCCTTCCCCCCCCCCCCTTCTATTATGGTATTATTTGGAAAAAGAACACTTCATTTTCTATACCCTTTATACTCACATCTTTTCAAATGTGATGAGTATTCTAAATGGTTATTGTTTCAACAGTACAAATAAACATTGGTGCTTTCAATAATAAATTTACAGTTACTATGGCATGTTGAATTTTACACATATTTTAAGTATTATGTATGTTAAAACAATTGAATTATCGTCTTTCTAGGAATTAAAAATATATTTAAAAAATTTAATGTTAAGCAGTTAAAGCATTTCAGAATGAACCCACAAAAAAGACATTGGCTTCTTTACCCTACTGGTCATTTTCACTATAAAGATGATTGTTCTATTTCAGTTCATATATTCATTTGTGTGATTATTCAAAATATATTTTGTCTTTAAAGATGGCAGAAAAAGGCAGTTTTACACCCTCCCCTCTTTTGTAACCCATTGAAAATATAGAAAATTATCAAATGAAGAAAAAATAAAAAAGAAAGATCAATTTTCATTAAAATAAGAGCCAAGCCACAAATCACAAATGTATAAATGTAGAAAAATGTATTCTACACATCTAGTAGTGACCCATGATGGAAACAGAAGAGATCAAAGTGCTTTCTCAGCTCTGGGACAGTTAGATAATTGCCACAAATCTAGTTTCTTACAAAGTGATAAAGGAGCTAAGTCTAGAAGCAAATACGTGGACCGCATTAACAATAATTACGCAGAAACCAGCATTGCTTGATTCATCCATAAATACTAAAAAAATAAAATAAATATAAAATAAAATGAAAGAAGAGGAAAGAGGGGGAGAAGAAAAAGAAAAAGCAAGAACTGGAGCAAGAAGGAGGGGAAAAAATTACTCGACAGGTATAAAACAGTCAACGTGAAAATGAAAAATAGAGAAAATGCTTCTCCTGTTCTGTAACAAAATTAAGAAATCATTCAGCATGACCCGTTTGAGAAGTTTTAAGGAAAAGTGCAGCTATGCATTTGATTTCAAAATTATTGAAAGTGGACACACTACCCTGTAACTCCCTTAAACCAAAGTAAGAAAATATATTTAATATGCATTAAGTACATACAACACAATCCATACTGATTTTGTAAAAGAAGAAACATTCTTAGAGGACTTGTGAAATTAAGAATGAAATAGGAGAATAGTATGCTCAAGAGGAAAGATTATAATGCAAGATGTCCAAAAAAGCACACCTGAAATGTGGGTGGCAAACTCCAAAGGTAAGCCGCAAGTGGAGCTGGGAGAATATAGGAACAAAATGCCATGGAGGAAATAATCAGATTAGTCAGGTATCACAGCAGTAACATTCATTATGGTCAGTCCTCAGTAATTATGGCAAAGGCAATGCAGTAGAATAGCTCAGTGCCACCGCATCTCACTTCTTAAGGCATCTTTCTACATACACTCTTTGAAATAGTACTCCAAGATTACAATACAAATAGCACTTCCTAGAGGTGTGAAATTCAGTGACCTTAAACTAGAATCACTGCAGAAGTGTCTGAATCATTGAAAAAGACAAGATCAGGAGGCAAAACTAGAAAAGTTTGTAAATTTCACATCTCTTCTCATTTCCACTGTTACTGAAAATGGCACAAAGTAGGGCCTTTTGCCTGTAATGTGTATATGTATCACCTATGAATTTGTTAAAATGCACATTCTAATGTGGTAGGTCTGGAATAGAGCCTGAGATTCTGCATTTCTATAAGTCTCTTAAGATGATGCTAATGCTTGTTTGTAGACCATGTTTAGAATATCAAGGGCTATACCACAAGCATAAATTTCTGATTCTTCCCCTCACAGGTTACATGCCTATGAAGGATATCTTCACTCCAAAACAGAGTTAATTTAAAAAAAGAAATCACCAGATATTTAAGTAGTAACATCTACATGAAATAGCATAAACCAAGAACCAACATTAGTAAAACAAAACTTTAAACATCCATACAAAGAAAAGGAATGCTAGTGCATCAATATTACAAAAAAGAAGCCACTGTCCTTAAAATAAAAGTAAAAATTAAAAAAAAAAAAAAAACAACACTTTATTTATTGAATCGGGGGAGGGGGAGAGAGAGAGGTGAGAGACAATTCCAAGCAGGCTCCCTGCAGTCAGCACAGAGCCCCATACAGTGTTTGAACTCACAAACCAGGAGATCATGACCTGAGCCAAATTCAAGAGCCAGACACTTAACCAACTGAGCTACCCAGGTGCCCCTAAAAATTCTTGGGACCTCTTATTTTTAATTCTTATTTTTAGGGGCGCCTGGGTAGCTCAGTTGGTTGAGCTTCCGACTCCTGCTCAGGTCATGATCTCACAGTCTGTGAGTTCGAGCCCCGTGTCAGGCTCTGTGCTGACAGCTTAGAGCCTGGGGCCTGCTTTAGATTCTGTGTCTCCCTCTCTCTCTGACCCTCCCCCGTTCATGCTCTGTCTCTCTCTGTCTCAAAAACAAACTTTAATGTTTAAAAAAAAATTAAAAAAATAATATTAAATAAAATTAAGTAAAATAACTAGATTTCACACAGAAGAGCAAATTGATAAGCTGCAAGAACAAATAAATTCTTTCATTCTTGAAAGAATTGGGAATAAATATTTCTTAATGTTTATTTATTTTTGAGGAAGAGAGAGAGAGAGAGAGAGCATGTGAGCACCTGCACACACACAGGGGAAGGGCAGAGGCAGAGAGAATCCCAAGCAGACTCCACACTGTCAGCATAAAGACCTATGTGGGGCTTGAACCCATGAACTGGGAGATCATGACCTGAGCTGAAATCAGGAGTTGTATACTTAACTGACTGAGCCACCCAGGTGTCCCAAGAGTTGGAAATATTAAGACCTAGCGTGCAGAAAGCTGGAAAGAGTATCACTCCCACCCTAAACTAGGCAAAATTATAGAAAAACAGCAAAATCATATCTTCTGTTGAGACCAAATTTCTAAGAGTGATATATATATTATATATATGTAAATATATGTATATACATGTACATATACATGTATGTATGTATTAGAAATGGAACTTCTGTGGGGTGCCTGAGTGGCTCAGTTGGTTAAACATCTGACTCTTGATTTCTGCTCAGGTCATGATCTCACAGTTCATGGGTTTGAGCCCTGAACAGGTCTGTGCTGACAGCATGGAGTCTGCTTGGGATTCTGTTCCCTTTCTCTCTGCCCCCTCCCCTGCTTGCTCTCTCTCTCCTCTCAAAATAAATAAATAAATAAATATTATTTAAAAAAAAAAAAGAAGTGTAATTTTTATTAACTTGCCAAGATAACTGAATTAATAAAAGATAATTGTTGCTTAATTGTTGCTAGGACAAATGGATATCCATATGCAAAAAAAAAAAAAAAAGATAAAGAAAAAGAAACTTTGACTCCTACTTTATACCACATATAAGTATTAATTCAAATGAACTATAGATTTAAATAAAAAATCCAACCTATAACACTTCTAGAAGAAAACACAGTTAAAATCTTTCTGACTTTACTTTAGGCCAAGATTTTTTACATAGGATTTAAAAAACATGAATAACTAAACAATAAATAAATAAATTGGAGTTTATAAAAATTATAATGTCCTCTTCTTTGAAAGACAATAAAAAGAAAATGAGAAGACCAGACACAAAGACTGGAAGAAATGAAAAACCCATATCTAAGCAAGGATACACTAACCAGTGTATAAAGGAATACTCACAACTTAATAGTAGCAAAACCAACCAAAAAATAAAAGGCCAAAATATTTGAAAAGACACTTCACTACTAAACAGGTACTGAGGGAAAATAAGCACGTAAAAAGCTACACATAATATTTAGTCTTTGGAGAAATAGAATTAAAAAAAAAATGATATGCTACTATAAATCCAGCAGAATGGCTACAACAAAATATAACAACAAAATGTGACAATCTTTAGTACTGCCAAGGATACACCTCAGCTGTAGCTCTCCTACTCATTATTGAAAATAAAAACACAAAATGGCACAGCTATTTTGGAAAACAGTTTGGCAGTTCTTAAAGAATTAAACATTCACTTAAGACATAACCCAGGCTCCCATTCATGTGTTTCCTCACCAGATATAAAGACTCACAAGGTGCCTGGGTGGCTCAGTTGGTTAAGCGTCCCACTTGGGCTAAGGTCTTGATATCGTGAGTTTGAACACTGTTGGGCTCCATGCCAACAGCTGGGAGCTTGGAGCCTGCTTCGGGTTCTGTGTCTCCCTTTCTCTGCCCCTCTCCTGTTCACGCTCTGTCTCTGTCTCTGTCTCTGTCTCTGTCTCTCTCTCTCAAAAATAAATTTAAAAAAAATTAACAAAAAGAAAAACAAAAAAGATATAAGAACTCAAATCCACAGAAAACTCAGTACGTGAATGCTTGTTTATATTAGTCTTTTCCATAATTGCCAAAGTCTGGAAACAGCGCAATGTCCAACAAATGGTAATAAACAAACTGTGAGGCATCACAGTATCATACAATGAAATACTATTTAGAAAAATATATATATATACATGTATATAAATTAAAGATGTAAACTCAAAACACTACATACTGTATGAATCCAAATATATGACGGTATTTTTGAGTTTTCTTAATCTGATGGATAAAAATGGTGTTTTTGTAGCTTTTTGTCTTACTACCTCTTGCCCATTTTTAAAAATTAGGTATTTGTTTTTTTCTCCTTAATTTTATCATCAAATTTACAGTAAATTCATGATACATAGTATCAATTTTTAATATTACACAGAACTTTCTATGCTAAAATTTGATATAATAAAATTTCATTGGTAATTTCAGATGATACATGGCAAATTACAAGTCGGACATCATTGTCAAGTCATTTCACAAGTAAACAATGAAAGAATTAAATGCTTAAGAAAAATATACTATAAG
This sequence comes from Panthera tigris, assembly GCF_018350195.1. Lineage (NCBI taxonomy): Eukaryota > Metazoa > Chordata > Mammalia > Carnivora > Felidae > Panthera > Panthera tigris. The sequence goes on along the minus strand of NC_056671.1, from coordinate 51,661,518 downwards.
GAGTGGTCAGAGGGTGTAAGCAGGAGGTGTGTGGTGAAAATGTGAAAGAGGCGCTTTGTCAATCGTGTGTAGTCGGCAAACTTTTTCCACGGAACTGTGTGTCGTCCAATCTCACTCTTTCTATTCAAATAGTATATCTCTAAGGCAGTATCCGCTTTATGAAGAAATACAATTCAATTCTGGCAAGAGTCCAGCAGATTATGTATTGGGTGGGAAAGTGATTACACAAGAATAATTTTATTTCTTCACTGAAAAGTACCATAGCATTGATTGGTGTAACTGCATTCAGTCCAAATACTGGTTCTGCAACTGGTATGTTACTTTCTACAAGTGCATTGTAAAACCCCATCCTTTGCCAGCAGGAACATTTTAATGTCAGTAAGATATTGAAGTAATTAAAATATAAACTCCATGCTGCTCCATCTATCTCTATACAAATGGCAAGTTTATTTTACTGAATCCCCATTATCGAGTGCCAAAATTGCCTATGCCCTATATTAGTCATTTAAAATAATAGGTTCTGCTTTATTGCTAGATCCAGCATAAATTGACCAATATATGTAACTGGCTAAATTACAACTGCTTACAGTTAGTCATTTCACTTCTGTTAACAATTCTTTGATCATCAATATGTAATACAAAATAGCAAGTCAAACTCTGCATAACAATTCTGATCACAAATATAGCATTATTTTTCTTAAAGTTTATTTATTTATTTTGAGAGAGAGAGACTGGGAGCGGGTGGGGGGGGAGAGGGAGGGAGAGAGAGAGAGAGAGAGAGAGACAGAGACAGAGACAGAGAGAGAGAAAGGATAACAAGCAGGCTCCATGCTGTCAGCGCAGAACCCCGATGTGGCGCTTGAACCCACGAACAATGAGATCATGACCTGAGCAAAACCAAGAGTCAGATGCTTAACTGACTGAGCCACCCAGTTGCCCCACAAATATAGCATTCTTAACACTCTATTCATTTAACCTATAGTTTAATATCAGTTTTTTCATCATTAGATAATCATTCAAAAAGACATCAGAGAAATAGCAATCAGTTTTCTTTTTATAATGATGCATTTCTCAAATCACAGTTAATGATTAAACATATATTTTTATTCAAGAAGTGATTAATATTTGCATGTATTAATCTAAATAAAGAAGGTAAACTGAGGCAAGCACAAATTACCAGAAACTGAGTTTACTTGGGCATAGCAGAAGAATTGCAATTTGGGACACACAAACTGTAGCAAGTTACAGGTGAGTCCTTTGAGAGTTTGGGGAAGACTGTATTTATGAGCAAGAAGTGCAAAAAAGGGGGAGGGAGGGGTCTAGCCAGATTGCAAGCAGTCAGTTCATTGGCTTGAGGACAAGGAGAGATTCTTGCAGATATTTACTGATCAGAAGATAAGTTTCAGTCTTCTGTAAATCAGGCATTTACAGGAAATCAGTCTCTCAGTTCTTAAGCTCTGTGCTTTTGTGGGTACATGCATGAGATCGTGCATTTTATATCCACTGGTTCCATTTTAGACTGATATCCTTTCACACACTTCCTACCTTTTCAAAATACTTATTTGATGTTTACCATATTAATTCTCCCTCGATATTAATAATACAACGTGATACAAAACAATCAGTAGGTTATTCAGAATTGTATAATTCATAATAAAAATAATTGCATGCATTTCAGGAGTGATTTATAAATTCTAAAGCTCTCTTATGCATATTATATTAGTTGATCCTTACAACAAGCCACGTATAATGGTAAAAGCAGTCAGTTCACTGCCTCTTTTCCTCAGAGAAAAATTTGGGATCCCCAAAATTACTGCCATGATATTGGTCACTGGTTAAGAGGGAACAAGACAGAGATCCCCAAACAAAGGTTTGATTCCAAAATCAGGATTTCCTTCTCTGTACCAGCCATTTGACATTAACTGCATACATTTAGAAATGAAATGAGAAAGCTCTTTGTGGTTTTGCCTACGTTTCTTGACAGAGTAAAATTCAAACATCAATTTGACGTTGATGTCAAATATTGTTTCACAATTAAATTATTTTTAAAAACCTGGTATTTTCTGATATGGGACAAAAGAACATGGGTTCCTATAAACTAAACAAAAAGTGGTGAGAATTTAAACAGATTATAGTTCTCTAAATGTATACTTAATAGTACACTATTTCAGTACTTGATAAAAAGCTAGTAGGCAAAAATATTAGTTGACTTTTATACTTGATTTTAAACCTTTTAAAGGAAAGATAAAAATGAGATCTGTGATGATAAATGAAAATTCAGTAGCAACATATTCACTTATACTTAATATTTTACAACTCAATGTAAATAAAAAGAAGCATCTCTGTCTTCCACTTTTGAAAACACATTTGGAAATATATGAACCTTACTGATGACACTTTTAGTCTGATTATTCTGAATTTCTTCTGTTAAAAAGAAACAACAGGCCCATAATAGTCACTTATGTTAAGCCTTACCAAAACTAAATACCTAGCCTAATTGAAGTTTCAGCCTTTCCCAGAGTGGAATTTTAAACCAATCAGTCTGGAATTTTTTGATAAAACCCCAGCCCTTCTCCCTAAGGGAAGGTGACCTTTCCTGAAATAATCCTTTCTTTTCTTTTGCTAATAACTTCCTACTCCCAATCTCTTTCTGCCTATAAAAGCCTTCTACTTTGTATAATTCCTAGGAGCATCCATTTGTTAGGTGAGATGCTGTCTGATTCTTGAATTATTGAATAAAGCCAATTAGATCTTTAAATTTACTCAGTTGAATTTTTGTTCTTTAATACTTCTTTGAATGTCTCTAGTTATATCAACTAGAGCTGGGTTCACTGATTCTTTTTAAAGTTAGTTGATTTTTGTCAAGTGGATTTTTTTTAATTCACAAAAGTGAATTTATTGCTTTTTAACCTTAAAACTTGATATAAAGGTAACAAGACTAACCCTGTATGATACTGTGATTTATAATAGAAATATGTGTTACCAAACCCAAGTTCAATCAGCTTCTCACAGGACAGTCCAGTAAATTGAGGGACCAGTTATTGAAACAATGAATACAACTTTATTCCAGAGAGCCAGCTACTTGAGAAAATGGCAGACTAATGTCTCAAACAATCATTTTACTTCCTTGAAGCAGGCAGGGGATTTTAAAGGGGAAAGAAAGGAGAAATAAATCTCAGAGTTGTTAAGCAGAGGAAGTCAAAGGTTAATTATAACTCTTCAGAGGAACTTGTAGACTCTAGTTGTGGCAATCTGTCTTGATCCAATCTGTGGTTGTGGTCATGTGATTGTCATGTACTTTTGAGTTGGTGTCAGTTGCATTCTTTTAGTTCCCAATGGAGCTTTAGCAATATTACCTTGGTTACAGTTTAAGCTTTATATTTGAGAGTTACGTGCAGGAAAGTTAACAGAGTTGCTTTGTATTGTAGGTCAGGGTTTCTTATGTATAAATTACCTTACTTTCAAACAATTCAAGGCAGAAGAGAGGGGCCTTCAAAATGGCATTACTTCTGCTACATATGGATTTGGTCCTAGACTCAGTTCTAGGCACTGAGCTCTGGAAACCCCTGGGATTTCCAGTGTTTAGGGCAATACAGGTGTCTTTTGTTATCTTAATGAGTGATTCTTGGAAAGCCCTCATATGACCTAAGGATGGAGGCTGGTTATCAAAGGAACACCATATGATTAGGGGACTGGAACTTTCAGCATCCATCTGTGGAACATTCAGGGGTAGAGAGAAGCTTTAGGTTGAATAATTTGCCAATAGTCAATTACTTAATCAATCATGACTAATGAAGCCTCCATAAAAACCCCAAATGCATGGTTCATAGAGCTCTGGGTTGGTGAACACAGAGGTACTGGGTGAGTGCATATGTGGAGAAGGCATGGAAGCTCCTTGCCCTTTCCCCGTATGTTGCTCTATGCATCTCTTCCACCTATCCCTTCCTGAGTCATATTCTCTTATAATAAACTCCCCATCTAATAATTAAGATATTTCTCTGAGTTCTAGCAAACCAGAGAAGCTGCTCTAGCAAGTTAAACAAACCCAAGGAAGATGTCATCAGAACCTCCAATCTGTAGCAGGTGAATCAAAAGCATAGATGATAATCTGGATTTTTGATTGGCATCTGAAGTAGAGGGGACAAGACCAGTCTTATAGGACTGAACATTTAAATCTGTGGAATCTGCAGCTGTCTCCTGGTGGACAGTGTCTGAATTGAATTGAATTGTTGGACATAGCTGGTGTCTGGAGAGTTGCATAATATTCTGTGGGTGGAGTTCATCTCTTGTAGTGGAATTGGGTCTCAGAACACCTATTTACCAAGAAATTGCTACTTGAAGTTAGAATCTGCCATTAGAGAAGATAATTTCATGTTTTATAACAACATGTAAAGAACATTAATGCTTGACAATACTGTATAAATTATCGAATATCTTTCCTTAATTTCATGTAACTAAACAACAGAGAAGTTAAAAAACTTGATTGAGTCATGCAACTTGTGAATGTATAAGCCAAACTAGAAGCCAAATCCCTTTCACCTCTGAATCCACTTCCCCCTATGCCCGCAATAGAGTTTTTGGTTCCCAGTAGACCTCTGCAACCCATTTTTGAGTGAACATTCCAAAATACATACCTAATTAGTTTTTGTTGAAACACTACAAATATTTTGTTTTTGCCAAATTACTCCCATCATCTAATAGATACAATGAAAATTCAACATTGCATAATGTCCTATCTTCTGACTTAAGTCTATTTTTCTGACTTAATCTTGCGTTTCTCCCACTGGCATTCCTACTTATTAGCAAAAACAAATTATGCCCCACTCCCCAGGCATCCATGCTTTCTCTTTATGCATTTTGTTCTCTTTGTGTAAAATACCTTCTACTTTAGAGTTCTACTTGTCCACAGAGGCTTAGTCAACCAGCAGCTCCGAAGAGATCTTTCCTAATCACTCTGTTTAGTTCAAGTCCTTTCTTTGGTTCTGCTCTAAACATGTCTATGACTCTATTATGGCACTTTTCATAGTGCCTTGTACATGTTTTTGTATTGGTCTGTGTCACATAAAATTGGAAGCTCCTCTGGTAGCTAGCAGCAGGCTACTGAATGAATCAATAATTTAATGTGTGTGAAAGAATTTCAATCTCATGCATCCACTCTCAGGAAAACAAAACTTTTAAGAACGGGGAGACTGATGTCCTATAAATGCCTGACTTAGAGGAGACCAAAACTAATTTCCCGACCTAGGAACATCCATCGAGAATCTCTCCCCATCCTCAGGCCCATGAACCTACTACTTGGACTATAGTTGGACTCCCTCCCCCAACCTCCCACTTTGCACTCTTTGACCATAAATACAGCCCACCACAAATCCTTTAAGGACTTGCCTGTAGCTTACTGCAGTTTGCATGTCCCAAATTGCAATTCTGCTATTCCTGAATTTCTTCAATGAATTAAATTTCTGGTAATTTGAGGTTGCCTCAGTTTACCTTTTTATTTAGATTGACACACGCTATACTACTTTCTCTCTTATCTTACTCTCTTAATCATGTGTGTATGCGTGCATGTGCATGCTCATATATATATGATTTGTGCATAACTATCTTTTTTACAAATAAAATCATCAATAAAGGTAGCTGTTGCCTCTTACTGTGTACTAGGAACTGACTCTACTTAGAACTTTAACAATCTCAATTATATTCACAACAAACTAATGAGACTGGTGGTATTATTATGTCCATTAGGCTTAAAAAGGTTATGCAAATTGCCCAAAATCTCATGGCTAATGAGAACAGACCTAGGACTGTCTCCAAAGCCTGTTTGTTACCAAAGTCTATGCCAAGAGTCAAGATATTATGCTGCTTTTGTGGTTTTGGATGGTTTGGGGTAGATTATAGGTCATAACTCCAAAGACCTTTATTCCACTTAGAAAACACATCACAATAAAATATTTTCTAAATTTATAGAAATATTTTAGGAAATACATGGTCTCCTTTTCTGGTAGAAAATAAATTAAAATCTTTCCTCTGTAATTCTTTCGAGATTGAATGAAGGTAGAAGATAGTTCAATGCTGTGCATTGGTGTCTTATCTAAATGAGAAAATGCCCAGAGTTAATATTCAGATATCATGAGAAAAATCTAAAAAAAAAAAAAAAAAAAAAAGCACATTTTTGCTTACTCAGCATACTTGAAGGATTAAGCGAGGCACTACTTGCCAACTTCGATACTATCTCTTCTTATCTATCAACCAGTGAGAAGCTGCTGTGCTATGGATTTGAGCAATTTTCACCTCAGGTGGATATTACAAACCATGAAAACATTTTCATCTTTATTTAATGATTTATTTTCACTTAAAGTTTCACAAAAGTCCAACCTCCCCCCTCCTAAAAATTATCATATACAGACATGTAGAATTTTCCTTCTCTTGAGATAATACTATGTGGCTGATTCGGGTCAAATGTTGCATGCTTTTTTCGTAGATAGAAATAGACTTCAATCTTGACTTCTGTGTCCTTGTCTCTTTGTGTCTCTAAACACAGCTCTCTCTCTCTTTCACACAAAAGTAGAACTATGCCCTAAACATTAGCTCCAATGCTACAGGTGTCAGTCACATCAAAAGGTTATAAGAAACGGCAATGGAGCCAGACTGTTCTTGACATCTCTGTCAAAGGGGGAAGTTATATTCTCAGTGATTCAGTATGCTCATATGTACACTGGGGGTAAAAAGTAGATTGACCTTAGCAGGAGATGCTCTAAGTACCTAAGTCCATACATGTAAATTGCTACAACAATTCCTAGCACATTTTAAACTTAGTCTATTTTTTTTTCTCTTTACAGTCTACCACAGTCTTCTAAATTAGAACACATAGATGTACCTCATTATTTTTAATGATTGCAGAGTAAGTATTCCAGAGTAAAGAATTACCATATTTAATACACTCACTCCTCGATTAAATGAAATTAAGTTTTCTAATACTTTGCTTTTGCCAACCGTAAGTGGTTATGAATGTATTTTTGAAATTTATTAATTCACTGTTCTTAAATTCTTCAAGCTAGAGTCACTGAAGTGGGATTGCTAAGTCAAAGATAAAAAATATTTTAATTTACTTTGACATTACTACCAGTATCAGTTCTACCAACTGGCACAACCTCAACATTTATGAGTGCAATATTTTCTAACCTTTTTGGGTAATATCAATGATTTTTATGGCTCTTCTCATAAATATCCATGCTTATTATTACAAATTCAAGTAGTGTGGAGAAGGAGAAGGAATCTACTTCAAACTCCTTCACTCCATGTTAATACATGGCAGTGTTTCAGATATTCCTTACTTCACATGTAAAAGGCATAGTGATAGAATAGTCTATACACACAAATTCTTTAAAATTGAGACATTATACATGCTATATTTAATTTAAAACTACTATAGTTTACCTTAATTAAATAATAAAAAAGGTGAACCTGAAGAATTTGATGAACTTCTGAGAAATGGTTCTCTGTCACAAATGGTGTTAGTTTCCACATTGTATGTTTACTTTGTTAAGGTTTCCTAGCATATGTTTGGAGCATTTCTGACCTTAAGAGACTTATTGGGAACAAGAGTACTCTTCCTTATATAAAATTTAAACATTCTGCATTTGGACACTTTGAATGAAAAGTACAAAGGCAAAACAAACAAACAAGTGACTGTCACTGGTGCCCGTAGCATTCTGTTTCAGGAGTCGTGTGGATGCAACACATTAACGTGAAGTATGAAAATGTTCTTTAGGAATTATATATTATTCTCTATTTTATGTTACATGAATTCTAGTATTTAAACAAAAACTGCTAAAATAAGTGAACAGTGGCAATCAGTAGTAATTACTAGTAAGGATTATTTTAAATATAGCAACGTTTATATTTCTTTGTTTTTTGATAAACAATTTAAAAAAATAACACTTTTAAAACTGTTATGTATTCAAATTGTAGAGACAATGCAATTGTGCACTTTAAAAAGAAACATACCCATACGATTTTTTGAAAGGAGAATATAAATACAAGGCTAATTAAACAGATATTAGCTATATTTTATTTTTAAAGGTGACTTTATTTTTCTCTCTCATCAGTGAGAACCTGTCTTTCTCTCTCATCAGTGAGAAACTGACTTTAAAAAGTCACCTTTAAAAATAAAAAAAAAGTCACCTTTATCTGTTTTCGTTATTTCTGTTTCCTCTTCTAATACTACTACTCTGAAAGTATATTTCCCTGCAAACTTTAGGCATTTTTCTTTTATGTGTTGGTAATATGCATATAGTCCAATATTAAGTTCACTTTAAATACACCTCTGCTTTTATCAAGCTTCATTACACTGATCAGAAGTATTAGTCCAATTTGATGACATCAAACTAATATGTTCTCAAGAAAAGTGACTGAGCATACAATCTTTATGATTTTACTGATTTTACTGACTACCAAGTTTTTATATGTGTAATAGCATCCAGATCTCTAAAAATGGGCATTAGTTTTTCTTAAACTAATTACTTCTTTTTTAAAGGCTTATTTTCATAGATCACCTATTGTCGAACAAGTTCCCTTTATCCACAAATTCATCATATAGGCTATCCACATCAAAGATTCTAGTCATTTTTAAACACATAAATAATAAAACAGAGACCACCATGTTGGCATAGACCATCCATATGGGACAGAATCACATGAGAAAACCATGTCACTGCACCATTGTGACAAGGTGAACTGGGATTTTTTTAGCAACTCTCAGCAACCAAAAACCATGAGATCTGTTGCAAATATACTTACTACACACAGGGGAAAGATTTTTACATAAAACAGTAATTAGAGAAAATAAAATTTCATGTTCAATGAATCAATTACATACATAGCTGTAGCCTTTCTGTATTCTGAGTTTTTTGCTTGAATCCTTTGGTTAGATGCTGATTTCTACAAACTATATGCCTCCTTAAAAAGAGCAGTAATTATATGTTCTTAAAAGCAGAATACATAATTACTCAATTTTAGAGTATATTAAGTCAACTTTCACAGTTTTCCTGACTTTAGTAATAAAACTATACATTGCAAGAGAAATAAATAGCACAATAATTATATTCCTTTACAACAGTAAAGGATGCTTTTACTATCTTAACTGTTTTAACAAAGCACTTCATGTACACATAACAATTATAATCTTCCCCATTCATATTACAGAAAGGTAAAGGTACCTACACAAAGCCACATGATTTCAAGTGTCATACATTCCATTTAATCAATATTTATTAAATGGACACCATATTTATGTACTCTTCAAGCACTTTCTTATAATTTCAAAACAAGCTGGGAAAGATTCATGCCTCATAGAATTCTCATTCTACTGAAAAAATATGGTAGTGGACAGTGTCATAAAATAAATGACTTATTATTTAATAAATATAACTTCATAATTTCAAGATACACACAAATGAAATACAGTGGATGTTGGGAATTATGTTAAAATATATTATTATTATTTTAATTTTTTATTTCTGAGAGAGAGATACAGAGTGTGAGAGAGGGAGGGACAAAGAGAGAGGGAGACACAGAATCAGAAGCAGGTTCCAGGCGCTGAGCTGTCAGCACAGAGCCCAATGCAGGGCTTGAACTCACAACTGTGAGATCATGACCTGAGCTGAAGTCAGACACTTAACCAACTGAGCCACCCAGGCACCCCTGTTACAATGTATTATTAAAAGTGGGCCTCTCTCTGGAGGCAGTTACATTTGACACATTTAGCTGAGACCTCAATGGAATATAAAGATCAAACCAAAGCATTTAATATCAGAGATTTCTTATCAGAAGGAATGAGTTTGGCATGTTCAAACTAGAAACAGAGACTTTCTGCAGCTGGAGAAAATTAAGCAAGAGAGAGGAAGCAAAGGATAGAAGCCTGACTAATATACACCATAACTAAGTTTAGGAGATTCCCTTTTCGTAAGCTCTTATTCTGTTAGAATTACACACCTATTAATTATATGCCTCATTATTAAAAACAAAATCAAAACCTAAAATCATTTGTAAGGAACTCCCTTTGCTCTTATATTTATTATCTTTTCTTTGTCTCCATTAAACTGTTTCCATTCTAATTGCTGCAATCAAATACTGAAGGGGTTCTATTTTATCTCAAATAAGAGACCTGAAAGCAAAGGTGAGTCAAGAGCAACTCAGGAATCAACAGCACTGGATAATTAAAGTTAGGAATACATAACCTTGACTTGTTCCAGCACAATGGCTCAAACACTGCAAGATTAGATTAAATTTACATCTGCAAGAAATATCTGGTTTTTATAATCATACACAAAATAGTCATAATACAATATTATTAATCCAAAGACAGGATGCAGAAAGTATTATATTTCTTGGAAAATAAGTCAGTACTTCATTTGCCTTTAAAATGGTTGGATTGCTTTTTTTTTTTTTTAACTATAACAGACTTATTTTAAGCACAAATAGATTTTCTGTTAAACCATCTGCATCCACTCCTTTACCTCACTCCTATGACAAATATACTTCTTAACATCTTTATTAAGATACAGTTGACATTCAATGAAATGCACATACTTAACTTGATGACCTGATAAATTTTGACCTAAGTATACAGTGGCAAAACCATGATAATGGTAATATCAATTACTCAAGAAAGTCTCCTTGGAAAATATAGATATGGAAAGTTATAGTCCTATACTAACTGTTTCCAAGAATTACTACATAGCTGTGGTAATCAAGACAGCATGGTATTGATGAAATACAGACCTATTGTTCATTGGAACAAAACAGAGACTTTAGTAATAGAATTGCACATATAAGATCAATAAATTTCCAAAGAAACTATTACAAAAAAACAAAAGGAAAATGAAATATTAAAAAAATAATGGTGGAAAGACTAATATCCCAATGGATTAAAGGAAAAATGTATCAATTATTACTTATGACAATCAATAAAAAGTGAACTAAAACTACAAAACACCTAGAAAAATATTTCATAAACTTGGAGTAGGTAAAGATTTCTTATAAAGCACACAAAAAAGCATACACCATAGTAAAAAAGAAGATCCAAAATTGAACTTTAAAAGCTATTGGTTAAAAGAATTCATTAAGAAAATGAAGTATAAGCTACAGAATGGGAAAAATATGTGTGTATCATTTAAATAAAGTATATAATATTAAACAATAAAAGAAACTTTATAACTCATAAGATAATAAGATAGCTTACTTAACTAAAAACATTTGAATAGAGGATGTACAAACATCAAATAAGTACATAAAAAATGCTCCATATTGTTAATCATTATTGAATTGCAAATTAAAATCTCAATGAGATAGCACTACACAATCATTAGAATAACTAATATTAGAAAGTACACACCTATGTTAGAGTCTATACATTCCATTTGTAGCTATTTTAAGAGAGATAAAATGGATGTTTAATAAACAATTATATGGTCATGTTAATAATAAATTTATTCAGTTTCCTAAAACTGAAAATAATTCAAATAAACATTAATAGATGTATGGATAAACAAAAGAGGTATAGTTTTCATAGAGTAATATTCAGCAATAAAAATGAATACCAATACAGGAAATAATAAGAATGAATAAAAATCACTTTACTGAATGTGAGAAAATAAACTCAAAAGAATAAATAAATAAGTAAATACCAGAAACAGAAAATTCAAGTAGATGCAAACTAAACTCCAGTGACAAAAGATCAGTGCTTTCAGCTGGATATACATATAAGAATGCAATTCAATAAAGCATGGGAAAACTTGTGGGATTGATGGACATGTTTTGCATTTTGGTTGCAGTAGTGGCATATGAGTATATAAATCTGCCAAACAGCACTGAAGCAGATATTTCAAATAATTACTGCTAAGTATACCTAAATTATACATTAATAAAGTTTAGCAAAGATACATAAAGATATGGGAGTTATGGTTCTAGTCTACCAGAATATGGTCTTACAGGAAAGATGACACTCACACAAGTAAGAACTTAACATTTAAATAAAATGAAAATAAATAAATAAAGAAAGAACTACCTGAAGGCATTGGGGAGTTAAATAAACCAAGCAGATTTTGCACTGACAGGATTCCTATTTTATCTGTCTTTTAAGCAGCAAATAGGTCACAGCCATTGCTGTTTGCTATGGCAAAACTTTGGTAGAAAATCTTCAATTTTGCTGGCCCAACAAAGACTGAGAGGGAATCTGACTATCATGGTCACTATTAATGGAAAAATATATATATATTATTTAAATCATATTCTAATGTACATAATATTATTTATAGAATATGGTTATTTATATGACAATAATAGGGAAAAAGAATACTAAAATATCTGTATAAACTCTGCACAGATATTTGGGTGTAAGGGTAAATCCTGAAACATGTATTCACTTAGCAAACAGCAAGCCAGTAAATGAAAACTACAAAAATGGAACCAAAATACCGGCTATAGTTCAATGCAAGCTCAGTCCTGCTAAACAAAAACAATCTACACTCTTCGGAAGAGTAAAACAGAATCCAGTATTTTCACAATATATCATTCACAGTGTTGATGATGCAATCCAAATTTCTAGTCATATGAAGTAATATCCTCAAAAGAAAATTCAATTCTCCCGAAAGTAATATTACACTATATGTTAACCAACTGGAATTTAAATTAAACACTTGACATAAATAAAAAAATCAAATAATACAGATCTATAATGAGAATTCTTAGCAGAAAATAATTTTACAGCAGCTATCAACTATGGCTAATGTTGTAAAGCATGATCAATGAATAAAAAATTACAGGAAATTTCTGTAGAGAAATAGAAACTATAAAGTTAAAATAATTGAATTTTTAAAAAATTTATTTATTATAATTATTTATTAGAGAGAGTGTATGAGTGGGGGAGAGGAGCAGAGAGAGATAGAATTCTAAGCAGGATTCATGCTCAACATAGAGCCTAACATGGGGCTCAATCTCACTACCCTGGGATCATGACCTAAGCTGAAACCAAAAGTTGTGTGTTCAATCAGCTGAACCAACCAGGCACCCCAAACTAACTGAAAATTTTATTACTAAAAATAAAACATCTGGAATTACAAATAAAATAAAATAAAATAAAATACTGTACTAGCTGTGGTAGAATAATTCCACTTCCTCTCCCTGAAAGAAGTCTGAGTCTTAATACCCTAACTTGGTGAATATGTCACCTTACATCATTGTAAAAATGATTCAAGTTAAGGACCTTGACAGGGGGAAATTATACTGCAACCATTTGAGGTACCTCAATCTAATTACATGAGTCCTTAAAATTCAAGACCTTTTCTAAGCTTTTGTCAAAGAGAAATTTGATAACAGAAGAACTTTGGGTTAGGGAAATATGAATTTTTTGGCTTTGAAGATGAAGAAAGGGGCCAAGAGCAAAGAAATGTGGATAGTCTATAGAAAATGGAAAAGGCATAAGAACATGTTATCCTCTAGGCCCTCATGAAAAAAACTCAACTCTGTTAATATCTTGATTTGAGCCCAGTGAGACCCATTTAACAGCAAATGGAGAGGACAAGAAATAGTAAATGAACTTGAAGACAGAGTATTAAAATTGTTGACTCAGAAAAATGAAGTGAAAATAAAAGAAGAATGAAAATATGTACAGAGCCTCAAGACCATGTGACAAAGTGTCAAATGGCCTAACATAAGTGTAACTAGATTCCTAGAATGACAGCAGACAAAAAAAATGATCCAAAAATAAAATATTTGAGACAAAAATAGCTTAAACTTCTCAAATCTGGTGAAAGACATAAACTTACAGTTTTAAGAAGCTCAGAGAACACTAAACAGAATAAATATAAAGAAAATCATACCTGAGCTCATTAAAGTCAAACTGCTGAAATAAAGGTAAAGAGAATATCTTTGAAACAACAGGAGGAAATGGCCTATTGCATACAGGTGTAGATTATTTAAAATACCCTCTGAATTTTCATCAAAAACAAGAGAGGCCAGAAGACAGTGGACCAACATATCTAAAATTAAAAAAAAAAAAATCTGTGAACTTAGAATTGTATATCCAATAAAACCAGCCTTCAAGAGTGAAGATCACATAAAAACAATTTCACATTGAAAGAAACAAAGATCATTTGTTGCCAACAAATCTTAACTAAAATAAAAGCCTGTGAAAGTTCTTCAAGTTAAAAGGAAATGAGACTAGATGAAAACGTGGTTCTTCAGGAAGGAATAAAAAACAGCAAAAATTATAACCTAAGTAAATATTTAAAAAATGAGGAAACAATAACATCAAAACTATAGTAAAACAAACATTTAGATTGGGCAGAATTAAAAATATTTATAATCTTAATTAAATGAGACCACAGACCCTTTAGGTTAGGGCAAACTTTACCTATCACTGTGGCAATCATCTTATGAATACATACTATATTCCTTGTCAATTACAAGGTTGATGGATACACGAACTATTTCCTGTGAACATAATCCCTGTGTGAGCTCCAGAGATTGTTCATCCTACTCCTTCAGGGTGGCATGGTAGAAAGAATAATGGCCCCAAAGATGTCCTCCTCCTTATCCCTGGAATTTGTGAATTTTACCCTACATTAAAATAGGAGTTAGACTTGAAGCTGGAATTAAGGTTGCTGATCAGCTAACTTTAAAATGAAGAGGTTGTCCTTTATCACCCAGCTTGGCCAAATATAATCACATGTGCTCTTAAAGGCAGAAGAAAAACAAAAGCAACCAATAACAACAAAAACCCCACACTCAAAACTTACATAAAAAAAAAAAACAAAATAGTTATCATTATAGGAATAGAAATAGAATTTAATAAGAGGACTTGGTTTAGAATCTAAAAGAGACAGAGATCTAGTACTGTGTGATGCTTGCAGAATACCAAGGATTAAATATATTCCACTCTATGTGGGGTAATAATTGAGAAAAATGACCCATGAAATCCAAGATTACATATTGAAATAAAATATTATTCGGGAGATATAAATAAATAAAATAAAATAGCTAAAGACATGAAAACAGAAGAACATTAGCACTCAGAGACCTCTTGATAAAACATTTTTAAGGAAATATTTGAACAACAAAATAAAGAGTTCTCAGAAGGATTAACTGATAACAAATGATGAGTGCTAATATAGGGAAAGATATTGGTAAAATTAATGAGAAAAAGTATCAACATAATATTTAAACGTTGTGTTTAGGCCAGCTTATCAGTAGAATTTTGCCTTAAGGGAGATGGAGTGATGCAAGGCACTCTGGTCAATATGCTCCTATAGTGCCTTCATTCCCACTATAACGTCACAGGCCAGATGTTCTGGATGATGCAGCCACCAAGTAGATGGGACACCTGAACACCATCAGACTTTACATAACCCACCTCTAGGAGAATGAGAAGATGACTGTCAGAGTAAGCCTTATAGTGAGAGGAAAGCACACAAAACAGTAACAAAACCAAAATGACTTGTTATATAAGTACAAATACATTTAAATAAAGTATACAAAATGGAAAATAAATACCCAAAACAATTTCAGTATAGTGGATACTTCTAAGGAATGAGGTGGGGGATACTTGGGGGATTAAAAAATGTGGCTTTGTATTAACTTACATTTAATTTCCCGAGAAAGTCTGAAATATGGCAAATGCTAATATTTGCTAAGTCTGACAATATATTCTGGATATTTTGATGTTTACTTTAAATCTTTATGGTCTTATTTTTAAATATGCAATTATAAAAATAAAAAAAAACAGAGACTAAAATGTGAGTGGAAAAGTATAGGGCTGTACAGTAAGTACATTAAAGGGATTATTAGTTTGGAAGTTATTTTTAACCTCAACAAATCACCATAGACGGAGAGGACAGCAGACTTCATCAGTTTAGATAGAGCAGAAGCGCTTTTGCTTCTTTATCTTCTTTTTGGATACAAAGGTTGGTCAGAAATTGTAATCCAGACCTCAAACATCCATAACTTGCAGAAATCTGTTTTTAATATTCACCAAAACTTATTGTCACTGAAGACAGAATTAGCTACATAATTTGCAGTGCCCTGAAAAATGAGAATGTGTGTCCCCTTATTCAGAAATTATTAAAATTTTAAGACTACAATAAGATAGTATTAAATCAAGTGTAGGGCTCTTTTGAACACAAAGCCCCGTGAGACTGCACAGGTCAGTCTAAAGTCCAAGAAGCTGGCCCTGAATGAAAGCTTTTTCACATCTTACACTTCTAACTCAGCATGTTTACAAACCTCCTCTTGTATATGCTTCATGGATGTGTCAACATTAAGTTGCTTCTCATTCGCAATTTTTATTTCAGTAATCAAGCTGTAGTGGCAAGATTAGAGAGATGTGGGGAGCAGGCTATACTCAGGCTTACGGTGCCTTCCTTTGTAGATTCAATGGTCCTTTTCTCTACACTTCCTTCAAAATTCTTCACAGTCCACCTAAATGCACTTTCTAGATTTTTGTGATTGCATTCATCTGAAGAGCTTTTATTTTTCTGGTCTAACCACATTACAACAAAACTAAAAATAAAAGCAATGTTCAAGTTGAACGTGAAATCAGAACTCAATTTTAAGACAGAAGAGGACAGAAGGAAGGACAGCAAGGTACAAGATTAGAGGATTGCCATGGTAACTTAAAAGTCAGAAGTCCTTTAAGCTATAACCTAAATTTATGAACAAAAGCTTTAAATAAACTACTCAAGGGACCCTGTGAATACAAGCCGTTGTGTTAAATTATGCCAAATGGAAGAGTAAAAGTTATGTTTTTATTTTTGTTATAAATGACATACTAGTACACCACCAAATGAAAAAGGAAATAATTTAAATAAAACTAATGAAATGAAGATTTGAAACTTTGAATGCATTTAAAAAGTATAAGAAGATTTTTGGCAAATAAGAGGAAAGAGAAGCTCTGGAACAGAAATTTTTAATCATATTATAAAATAACATAAAGTCTATTTTCATTCTCATTGTGAAAAGCACAAAGAAAAACAGCACATAGTATTTAACTATACACCCAAACTTTTAAGAAGGATGAGATGAGAGAGAACTGCAAAGGAACCTGAACTCTCTTTTTCGTATGCTTATTTATTTGCAGGGGTATGCTTAAAGTGATTCTGAAATTGCTGTAGATATATTAAGGGACTAAGAAAATGAATAAAAACATTTGTGTTATTAGGAACTAGGATTTGCATTGTAGAAGAAGGAAAATACAAACATGGATTGGGTAAGGCAAAAAAGAACATTGAATCTTCAGTTGCAATTGTAATTGGTGTTGTCTCTGCAAATTGATTATATATTGTTATATATATTTATTATATATTATATATTATATATTCAGTAATTCTCTTCAATACTTGCTTAGTGTTTTAAGTATGATATTGTATACATTTAAGTAATTGCACCTATGGTACTAGGGTGAATGTGAGAAGGTGTCAAAGAATGAAAATATTTTGTTGCCTAAAGGAAAGAAAGAAAGAAAGAAAGAAAGAAAGAAAGAAAGAAACAAAGAAACAAAGAAACAAAGAAAGAAACAAAGAAAGGAAGGAAGGGAAAATAAAGCCTGTTTGTAAGCATTTCAAATATGCTTAAGTGTCTCTCACTACCTATTACACATGATTGTTTCATGGGTTTGTTTTGTATGCGTGTGTTGTACAGTAATTAAATCTCCAAGAAAAAAAAATCCTGAAGTCTAATATTGGTATTTTTTATTGGTTAATATATGTCAGACATAAAATTAATTTAGAAATATAGACGATCCTATTAAATATATATATATATGCATGTTTTTAGGATTATACTATGGTTTATTTCATTAGAAGCAGGTTATTTTGGCATAACTGTAATTTAAAAATGAATGTTAAATGAAATACACAGATTTATTTTCTTCATTATACAATGAAAAAACCACATATATACATATATACACACATCCTCATTGTTACATTTGTATGCATGTATGTATATCCTATGTGTATGAATTTAGGTATGTTGGGTATGTATATGTGTATGTACAAGCATTCAGTCTGTATTTCTATCTGGTGAAAGATCAGAAACAAGGAAACCTCAATAGCAATGAATACAGGTGTGCCGACGTGGCTCATCTGGTTAAGTGTCCGACTTTAGCTCAGGTCAGGATCTCACAGTCTGTGAGTTCAAACCCTGCATCTGGCTCTATGCTGTCAGGACAGAGCCTGTTTCAGATCCTTTGATCCTTTGTCCCCTTCTCTCTCTGCCTCTCTCTCTCTGTCTCTCTCTCTCAAAAAAAAAAAAAAAAAAAAGCAACAAATACAGATAATTTATGTTCATGGACAGAAAGACTCAGTACTGTCAAGATGTCAGTTCTTTCCAACTTGATTGATAAATTCAATTCAATCTCAATCAAGATACTAAAATTTTTTTGTATGTTTATTTTATTTATCTTGGGGCAGTCGAGAGAGAGAGAGAGAGAGAGAACTGGGGGAGGGGCAGAGAGGAAAGAGAGAATCCCAAGCAGGCTCTGCACCATCAACACAGAGCCCAATGGGGGCTCAAGCCCGCAAACTGTGAGATGATGACCTGAGCCAAGATCAAGAGTTGGAAGCTTAATCAACTGAGCCACCCAAGCACCCCATGATCCTAAAGATTTTTTAGTGGATATTCACAAACTGATTCTAAAGTTTATATAGAGGCAAAAGATGCAGAATAGCCAACATAATATTGAAGAAAAATAACAAAGTTGGATAACTGACATTTCTTAAATTCAAGGCTTACTATAAAGCTATAACAATCAAGACAGTGTAGTATTAGCAAAATAATAGATAATCCATGAAAAAAAAAGTGTTGATAAACTGGATTTCATTAAAATTTTAAAAAGTGTCTACTTTGTGAAATCAAAGTCAAGAGAATAAGACAAGCAATAGATTTTCAGGAAATACTTTAAAAAACACAACTGATAAGGACTGTTATTCAAAATATACAAAGAACTCTTAAAATCAGTAATAAGAAAATAAACAACCTTATGAAAAAAATGGGCTAAAAACCTTAAGACACCTCTCTAAAGAAGATATATGGATAGCAAATAAGCATATAACTAGAAGCTGCATACCCAATGTCATCAGGAAAATGCACATTCAAACAGCAAACCATGAAACACCATGACATTCGTACTTGAATGGCCAAGTGGTAGATCAATGACAACACCAAAAATGCTGGAAAGGATGTGGAGCAATGGTAACTCTCATTCATTTTTTGGTGAAAATGAAAAATAGGAAAGCCACTTTGGAAGGCAATTTTGTGTTTTTTTAGAAAACTACACATATTCTTACCATATGATTCAGCAAATACACTCCCCGGTACTTATCCAAAGGAGTTGAAAACTTACATCCACACAAAATCCTGCACACAATGTTTATAGCAGCTGTATTCACAATTGCTCACACTTGGAAGCAAGCAAGATTATTCTTTTATTTTTATATTTTTACGTTTTTAACATTTTTTAAAAGTTTATTTATTTATTTTTGAGAGATACAGAGAACATGAGTGGGTAAGGGGCAGAGAAAGAGGGAGACAGAGAATCGCAAGAAGGCTGCATGCTGTCAGCGCAGAGCCCAACACGGGGCTTGATCTCGTGAACATGAAATTATGACCTAAGCTGAAGTCAAGAGTTTGATGCTTAACCGACTGAGCCACCCAAGCACCCTAAGTTATTTATTTAGTTAGTTAGAGCACACACATGAGCAAGTGGGGGAGCAGCAGAGAGAGAGGGTGCGTGAGAATCCTGAGTAGGTTCCTATCAGGGCAAAGCCCAATGTGGGGCTCAATTTCATGAACTGTGAAATCATGACCTGAGCTGAAGTCAAGAGTTGGATGCTTAACCGACTGAGCCATGAGCCACCCTGGTGCCCCCAAGATAATTCTTTAGTAGATGAATGGATAATTAAACAGTACTACATTGAGTCATGAAAATATATGAGGGAAACAAATGCATTATTACTAAGTAAAAGAAGCTAATGTAAAAAGACTACATACTGTATGATTCCAATCATATACAATTTTGAAAAAAAGGCAAAAAAACTATGGAGACAATAAAAAGATCAGTGGTTGCCAAGAGTTGAGATTTAGGAGGGATGGACAGGCAGAACACAGGAGATGTTTAGGGCAGTGAAAATGCTCTGCATGATACCATAATGATGAATACATGTGGTTATTCATTTTTCCAAACCCACATAATGTACAACACCAAGAGTGAACAGTAATGAAAACTATGGCCTTTGAGTGATTCTGAGGTGTCAGTGTCGATTCATCAGTTGTAACAAATATATTCTCTGTTGAGTGATGTTGATACTGGTGAAGGTTATGCATATATTGGTTCAGATGTATATGAGAAATCTCTGTATCTTCCCCTTAGTTTTGTTGAGAATCTAAATTTCTCTAAAAAGGTCTTAATAAGAAAAATACTTAGAGTAACATTACATTTTATGTGGACTGAATACATTTCCACTAAAATCAGCTTTCACCACTTTTAGTCATCATTGTATTCAGGGTTCTTGTTAGGATTCCAGCTTGAGAAGGAAGAAGTAAAATAATATTTGCAGATACCATGCTCTTTTATATAAAAATATTTAAGGAACTCATATGCAAAACAAAAAAACAAACACTGTTAGAACAAATAAATAAGTTCAGCATACGTGCAGGATGCACATCAACATGCAATAATCAAGTGTATTTCTGTACACCCCCAACAATGGCAAGCATTGAGTAATCTCAGCCTCCATTCACTGTTGATGGGGAAGTAAAATGGTGCAGCCACTTTGGAAAACAGTTTGACAATTCCTCAAGGTGTTAAATACAGCTTCCATATTAGCCCACAATTCCACTCTAAGGTATATATTCAAGAGAAATGAAACATACCTACACAAATATTTACACATAAAGATTCATAGCAGCACTATTCATAGCACCCAAAAAGTGGGAAAAAAATATTCTTCAAGTGATCAAAATGTGGTATAAAGACCGCATATTATATAATTCCATTACTTAATTAATATGAAATATCTGGAACAGGCAAGTCCATAGAGACAGACAGTATGTAAGAGGATGCCAGGAGCTGGGGTTATGACAATACAAATAGTGACTACTAATAGGATTTAACTTTTTTTGAGTGATAAAAATGTTCTAAATTTAGACATTTATAGTTGCATATCTGTGAATATATTAAAATTGTACCTGCACACTTTAAAAGGGTGAATTTTATGTTATGTGATTATATCTCAAAGTTTTTATAAAGAAAATGATATTAACAATCTTCTATTCCTTAGTATTTTCTTTTTGTTTTTTAGGGTTTTTTTTAATGTTTATTTATTTTTGAGAGACAGAGAAGACAAAGCATGAGCAGGGGAGGGTCAGAGATAAAGGGAGACAGAATCCAAAGCAGGCTCCAGGCTCTGAGCTGTCAGCACAGAGCTTAATGTGGGTCTCAAATTCATGAACCAAACCAAGAGATCACGACCTGAGCCGAAGTGGGAAGTTGGGCACTTAACCAACTGAGCCTTTAAGGTACCCCAGTAAAGTATTTTCTAAATCCTCTTCAGAAAATATCTACTGTTCTGGCACTTGAATAATGATTTTTTTCAATTTTATTTTTGTTTTATATCTACTGCTGAGCCTTAATCTGTTGGCTTAATTCCATTTTTTTTTAATTTTTAAATTTCTATTTTTTTCTGTAATTAAATTTGAGGTACAATTTACATAAAATAAGATGCATTCATTCGAAGTGCACTGCTAGATGTGTTCTGACAAATGTGTATTTGTATTTACCCATGTACCCACCATTACAATAATGATACAGAGTTTTTTCATCACACCCCCCCCCCACCCCCAGCCTACAAAAGTTCCCTCATCCCTATTTATAATCAATCCCTGTTTCATCCCTGGCCCCATGCAGCCACTGATGTGTTTTCAGTCATCATGGATTAGTCTGCTTTTATTTATTTTTTAGTATTTCATATAAAGTGAATCAAATGGTATATACTCTTATGTCTGGATGCTTTCATTAAACCTAATATTTTTGAGATTCATCCATGTTGTTGCTAGTTTCAGTGATTTATTCCTCTTTTAAGTCCAATTTTTTAATTTATTTCTTCTTTGTTCAATTTAGAATTATTTGGCTATAATTTTCCTCATTCTCCTTTGTTTACTACATATAAATTATAACATGTTATGATAGTCTACCTTAAAGATTGTCCTCAATTCTCCTAATATTCACATTCTCATATATTCCTTTCCTATATTACATGCAGAATTAATGCTATGTTATTTTTAACCTGAGGTCATAAAAGATACTGTGGCTTCCATATATGTCACTATGTCCTTCTTGCATCACGCATTCTGGAAAAAGTCATTTACCATGTCACGAACAGACACAAAAGATGAGGAACTGAAGGCACCAACTATGTAACCACATGAGTAAGACTGGAAGTGGATTACCCAGCTCTTGTCAAGCTGTTAGTAGAATGCAGTAAGGAAAGCTACTATCAACAGCTCAATGATTTTGGAAACAGATTATCTAGCCACAGCCAAACCTTCAGTTGATTGCAGCCCTAGCTAATAGCTTGACTGCAAACACACAACAGACCCTAAGTCAGTTAAACCTCTCCTATTTTTGTGACACTGTGAAAGTGTGAGGTAAATGTTTGTTTTGTGTGGCTTTTTGTAAAGGCATTTTCTTAATGCAATGATAGATAACTAATATACATGCTGAAGCATCTAGTCCCTTCAATTTACATGTGACTAATAATTTGCATCTTAATTTTTCACTAAGGCTTTCATGGATCTGAATATGATGAATATGAATTTTCCTTAATAATAATAATGTTCTCTGCAACATTTACTCTAATAATTTAAAGGAACATAACAGCCTTTGTTCCACAGTAGATTGGTAGATTATGTATTTTCTAATATACCAACATGCCACTTTGATCAACATATGCATTGATAGTTTCTAATTTTAAAGTTGTATTTACTTTTAAAATAGTACCTATTTGAGGTACAAGATATGTGTGTGTGTGTGTGTGTGTGTGTGTGTGTGCGTGTGCGTGTAAGAGGCAGATAATATTCCAAACTGTAATAACCAGAAATAATTATTGTTTTCTGTCACAGAATAAATCTTTAGGGAATGTTTGCATAAATCAGTTTACATGGCAAGATACAGAGGAAAAAGAAGAGAAAAAAAGAAGGACTTTAGTTAAAGTTAAAACTCTTAAATTATTCATTTACAACTCCTCTAAATTTTACCACAACCAAAAATATTTTAGGTTACCTTAGAGTAAGATAAGAGCTAGTTAAGCATTTAATGAAGATAAAAATAGGTTTGCCCTACAAAATTAGTGAGATAGTTATGGAGCTAAGGAATTATAGTTGCTATTTTAATTAGCTTTTTAAATACTCAAATGACACAGATCTATTAAGGTAGGTATCACAAAGGCCCAGTATCATTTACCCTAGCTCTATGAATTTTATGACTGAGCTAAATTCAAATTTAACTCTCCTGTTGTTTTTCATTTTTAATTTTCAAGACTTAAGAGGCAATACTTTCAAATATTGAACTATGTTTTAGTTTTTATTTTTAGTGTAGAGATCTAAAATAAATTCAACAACCCCCCCCCAAAATATGTTAATAACATCTGTGAATCTACATACACTCTGCTAATTTTGAATATTTTTGCTCAAAGTGAAAACGCCAGTTGTGCAATTATTAAAGTATAAATTGGCTATTGAATCTAACAGGTTTTTTTTTTTTTTCATTTAGGAATATGGTGGAATGTGGTTGATTCTCTATTCCCTTCATTCCCTATAGTTAATCAAGCACCTATACAACAGGTTTAAGCTTTAGAATGGTTCTTTTCTTCATTATTATCATGATCTCTCTGGTACTGTTCCTTATCTGAATAACTTCTATACTCAGACTTTCAAATCTCCTTTCAAATATCCATACCATTATTTATTATTATGTCACCTAGAGCAATCACATTCTGCTTCAATATCTGCTTCAAACTATTACTTTCCATATTGTTTTCTAATTACAAATCCAATAGTCACTTTTTTTTTTCAAATTTTTTAACGTTTTATTTATTTTTGAGACAGACAGACAGAGCATGAATGGGGGAGGGGCAGAGAGAGAGAGGGAGACACAGAATCGGAAGCAGGCTCCAGGCTCTGAGCCATCAGCCCAGAGCCCGACGCGGGGCTTGAACTCATGGACCGCGAGATCATGACCTGAGCTGAAGTCGGACGCTTAACCGACTGAGCCACCCAGGCGCCCCTAATAGTCACTGTTTTTAAATCTTTCAGATTTTGGTCTTCAGGGTAAAGTCAAAATTATTTTATATAATATACAAAGCCTTCCTTGTTCTGGCCACTGCATTATCTCCAGCTTTATCATTTCAGAATCCTAGGCCTGACATTAAATCATTATTCTATTTCAGCAAATACTGCACTTGCTTGGGTTTTCATCTATACCCAGATTAGATGATCTCCACAAATTGTCTAAAGTAATTCTTTCATGCCTTTTTCAGTTCAAGTTGTATTCCTCCAGAATTTTCTTGAAAGACCCCATCTTTTGACTATTTTAGAACATGTATTATTTCATGTGTTCCTATAGTAATCTGTATATGGATCAATTTTTGTCTTGATGTCAAATATCCAAACCCATGTACCTATTGTACATATTGCAAGGCTGACCTCTATTCTACCACCTCCATTTGGGTGCAGGTATGAGGAAGGGAAGAGAATGAGGTTTGGGCATTAAATGTCTTTGCTCCCACCTTGCAGACGTACTTTGACATAGATGGATCAAAAAAATACCTTCTTTTTTTTTTCTTGAGGCCCTGACAACAATTTTGCTTGTGTTTTCAGGTCTGAGCACTGATAATGAAGATATTTTAGCCCTGGTCTATTGTACCATCACAGGTAATTCCTTACCTCTTGATTTCATCATTGTCAATGGTTCCTTTCTTAATTAAATTCCCACTTTGAGGGTGCCACATGAAACTTCCTAGGACCTTGACAATATTTAACAGTGTATATTAGTCAGAATAATTTGATTATGCTACATGACAAACAATCCCCAATATTTTGGTAGCTTAAAAGAAAATAAACATTTTTTCATGTGGGCTCTACTTCAACTGAGAAGGCTCTATGTTTATGTTTCTATGATATTCAAGCCAAGAAACAGAAAATATGGGAAGTCACGCGGGAGCTATTAAAGCTTTTGCTAAAAGTGACCGAGATTTCCGCTTATACTTTAGCAGCCAAAATGAGGCCCTAGCAATATGAACATTCAAGGGAAGAGGAAAGTGGATGAAAGGACAATTAGGATACTTGATGAAAGCATTATGACCTCTGTATTTTATATTACAATAACATTTCAAAATCTCTCAGGTAAAACAGGTATGTACTTTAAGGAAAGGGTCTCACTTTTCTTCAACTTTGTATCTACATGATGTAGCACTGTATTTAGAAGATAATAAAAAATTACATAAATATTTATTGAATGAGGGGTGCCTGGGTGGCTTAGTCAGTTAAGTGTCCGACTCTTGATTGCGGTTCAGGTCATGATCTCATGGTTTGTGAGATCAAGCCCTATGTCAGGCTCTGCACTGATAGCATGGAGCCTGCTTGGTATCCTCTCTATCTCTCTCTGTCCCTCTCCTCCCTCTCAAAATAAATAAATAAACATTAAAAAATGTTGATTGAATGAATACAATTTTTTTGCTCTATACTAATAAAAACCTCACTAGCCATTAATAAAATAAGTTGATCACAGTTACTTTTGAAGAGATTCAAACAATCTATTGAATTTAGATTCAGTAGAATACAATAATTAGATTAAAAAAGGCTATCTTGCCATTTTAATAATATAACTATGCCAAAATAGCTCCACCAAACTCTATGTTGCAGAAAATATTCTCCAGAGATTGTGATTTTCATAGAGAAGCTCAGAATTGGTGTTTAGGAAATCAGCGTTTTAAAATCAGTTCAAAAATGAACTACCATGTGGCTTTGAAGAAGTCTTTACATTTGAATGTCTTATTTGTCTCCCTTGAAAATTACATTTTTTAAAAATTTAAAAACACTTTCAGATTTAACTTTGTATTTTAATGTGTAATTATTCATTTTAATGGATCCTTGGAATCTTATCATGTGATGACCAAAATGATGGCACTGTATCACTTTGAAGCTCATGCTTTAGATGAAATGTGGACACAGTAAATGAGTTCACATTACAATACATCTTAATCTATATTGGAGCAGACTTCAAGTAGTGCTGGATAGGACAATACCTCTTTCTTCCTGTCATGTCTTTCCCAAGGATGAGAAACTGTGTAGCTGACTCTCATGATTAGTTTTAAAAATACAGTAGATTAGAAAAATCCTTTCAAAAGTGGTTTGATAAAAGAGATTTATTTCTCCTATGTGCTCTTTTAGAGTATAGGATACATCGATGAATGTATTAAAAATAATGCCGTCAGTCCTGCTTTCTTATCATGGAAAATACTGGTTTACTATGATGTAAACTGATCCAGTGAGGGAGGCAGCTGTTCCTGTCTTGTGTTTTACTGAACACAAAATATTCATTTAAAGATTTGTGATTATTTTTTATTATAGTCGATGATAATAAGGAAATCTTGCCTGAAATAACATGCAAATATCTTCACGGGTCTATCACAGCTGTAATAGGCAGTCTGGGCACTGGTTTTATCTAATCCTATGATTTATACTCTATTCATCATTCTTAGAACCATCAAAGATATGAAAGTTTTTGAAAACATATACAGGATATACTTAAGAGCACTTCAGTTTTATTTTAAGGGTTCCATCAAGATATACCAAACATGGAAATTATTTTTACGATAGATGCTTTACTTACCTCTGATGTTTTTCAGATTTTTAGACTAAATATTTGATTATAATAAATAAATTGCTCACTCTGAAGAGATTAAAGTATACATATTCAAAATACAATTTATACCAAGGATAAAATTTAGTGTTGCTTTTCAGGGAATCAAATGGAATTATTGCCATGAGCACTTAAAAAAAACCTATGATGATAACGCATTATTTAAGAGTGAATGAATTAAAACTTAAAAATAGTCATTTTAAAATAAATACCTTTCTAGGCACTGAAAAACTTACAAAAAGCAGCCAAATTATCATGCCACAGCTTCTCAACCTTAGCAGATCCATAAAACAAAAGTGATAAATTATAGACAGAAACTGGGAATATTATAAAGGTAATGAAAGCTGTACCAAAATATCAAGTTTGACACCCTAAGGAAAACAAAAGATCATTTCCAACAGTTTTTCTAAGGACTTGACATTTGTCATAAATGTTTAGAGAAAGAAGAGCTTGTTGGCTTCTAAAAAGCCTACTGGCATATGTCTCTGTTTCTTTACTATCTATGTGTACTCACCCTGACAATGAGAACAATTATTTCAGAAAATACTTTCATATAACATTTCATATAACAATAACTAGTTGGTGTATAGATCACCATAAATAGCATCTTTAGCTGTTTTTCTCTTTCTTTTTTTTCCAGTACTATTCCTAGTATCTCCTCTTGCCTGCTTCATGGCTCTGGTCTTAACTCAATTCTCTTTTTGCAGTTCTCACTTTCCTATGACTCCACATTATGAAAAGAAAAATCTATACCAAAACTCTAATCTCATTCCTGAACTCCAAACATACATACACCATACTACTCTCTCCTGGGATATTTTACTGACACATCAAAAAGAAATTCATCTTTGTCCTTTAAAAAATGTTATTGTAAAATAAAACAAAGATGTATAAAACCATTCAAAACTATATTATGGACTACCAAATAGTATTACAAGATGAACACCTTTTAATGACAACCTAAATCAAGACAGAACTTTACTACCCACTCCAAAAACTCTTTTATCATTTCAATCATAGTGCCCTCCCCTCTTCTACAAATAACCTCTATCCAGATTCTTATATGAATTACTTACTTAAAATTTTTTATAATCTTATCATCCATCAGTGCATAAATAGATAATATATGTAATGGATTTGAACCATACCAATTTAGCTAAACTGGAACTGTCTTTTCTGAATCAGCTTCTGTATACATTGGTTTTCACTACTGTTCTTGTATTTTATTTCATTTATATCGGATATCAGCTTTTTAAATTTCTTTCCTTCTGCTTGCTTTTTAATTTGTTCTCCTTTTTGTGGTTTCTTAAGGTGATAATTAATGTAACATCTTGGTGGTTTTTTTTTTTTTTTTGAGATAAAGAGAAAAAGAGAGAGAGACTGCACAAGTGAGGGGAAGAGCAGGGGGGAGAGGTGAAGAGAATTTCAAGCAGGCTCCATGCCAAGCACTGAGCCTGACGTGGGGCCGGATCTCACAACCATGAGATCAAGAGTCTGATGCTTAACTGACTGAGCCACCCAGGAGCACCTCTTCCTTCTTTATGTTTACAATTCTAAATTTCCCTGAAAACACTGACTTATCTATAACCCATTTGTTTTTCTATGTCGTATTTTCATTTTCATTCATCTCAAGGTATTTTCTAATTTCCACTGTGATTTCTTTTTTGATTCATGTCTTATTTGGGAGTGTGTTATTTGTTTTCCACATATTTGTGAACTTTCCATGTTTCCTTCTGTTACAATGGTTTCTATTGTATTGCATGTGGTTACAGACCATAATTTAAATGTTTTCAATTCTTTTAGACTTATGCCACATTTATAACCCTTTTGATTTTTTCAGACTGGATAATCTCAATTTATCTGTATTCATGTTCCCTAATTATCTTATTTTACTAGTACTGCTAAGCTAACATCGAGAGTATTTTATGCTGTAATACAACTTCTATTTGATTTTTTAAATTTTATTGTTATTATATTCTGGAGTTAGTGTGGCATCACTCTCGTACTTCCTGTTTATTCTTTATATATATATTTTAATGTTTATTTATTTTTGAGGGAGAGAGAGTAAAGAGTGCAAGTGGGGGAGGAGCAGAGAGAGGAAAACACAGAATCTGAAGCAGGTTCTAAGCTCCAAGCTGTCAGCACAGGGCCTGACACAGAGCTTGAACCCATGAGCTGTGAGATCATGACCTGAGCCTAAGTTGAAAGCTTAACCAACTGAGCCACCCAGGCGGCCCTATTCTTTAAACATGATTTTCTTCAGTTCTTTAACATATGAATACATAGGAATAGTAGTTTTTGTCCAAGCTATTGTCCAGTAAGCCTACTATGGAATTGTTTGGAAATAGTTTTGAGTGTTTTTTGTTTGTTTTCTCAGTGTATAGCTATACTTCCCTTTTGCTTGTAGTATCTTGAAATTTTTGGAGAAGAATGAAACTTTAAGTTACATAATGTGGTAATTATAGAAACCAGATCCTCCCCCACCCAGGGTTTATTGGTGGTTTCTGTTTTTAACATTTGTTTAGTCACTTTTCTTAACTAATTATTAACTAATTCTTTAAGTATTTTTTGTCATGTGAAGACAATACAGTCTCTGGTTGGCTTAGTAGTCAGTTAATGATTATACAGAATTTTCCTTAAATTACATGAACCAATAGTTTTTTCAGCTTTTCCTGATAGGCTCATTGTGTATGGGCATATCCATCATGCACTTTCAGGCAGATTACAAGTGTGCCTTAGTTTTCAATTTTTGGTTTTATGGAGCTTCAAATTCAGCCAGTAGTAAGAGATTGGGACCTTCCAGGGTCTACTGGGCATGTCCACAGTCCTGTACATCTGTATGCCCTTCTAGATTCCTATGAGTACATTGAAATTTTCAAATCTCTTTATGACTATTTCATTTGCCAGTTTTTCCTTTATGCTGTTTTGTTAGCCTTTTGTTAGCCTACTTGTATTGCTAAATAGATAGCTGCAATGTTAAAAAATTGCCCTGGATAATTTTTGACAAACGCCTTGTGGATAGTGCTGTTTATAAACAGTGAGTTTGTCAAAGACAAGGCCTGGGAATGGAGCTTGCCACTGTAGTTGAGACAGATTAAATAGTGCTAGTCCTCTGGGGATAAAGCTACTAAGTAACTTGGTTCTTCCTACTCCTGTGGCTGCTATACTGCTTGTTTTGACAGCAACTGTAATTCTGAGACTATAGTTGGTTTTCAAGGCTAACATGGAGTTGGACAGAGAGGGATTGGTTTAGGAAAGGTTAAAACATAAGAAGAGTCATTCTTCTTATCAGATTCAGCATTTTGTTCCTGAATGAACAATTCTTAGATTGTTACAAATTTTTGTTTATTTCTTGTTTTTAAAAAGTTGGTTTTTGACAGTGTTGCAAGTGTTCTTACTGCTTTTAGTTGAACATGGATTTTCAGAGACTTTTACTTTACCATTCCAAAAGTTGCCATCTTGGTTTTCTTTATCCAAGAACATTTATTTTCTGTAAATTAGGATGATCCCTCCATCTTACATATTGGTGATATTTCTTTTACAAAATATAGGAAAAGTTGTGATAGAATATGGGGTCTTCGGAAGAGAGGCAAGACAGGACCTTGAGGAAACATTCCAGTAAACAGAGATATATAAGAAAATTAGCAGAATAAAGTAAGAGAGAAAATGAAATCAGAGAGGTAGCAAGAAAACTGGGCAATTATATCATCACAGAAGCAATGGGGTGGGGAGGGGGGAAAACTTTTAATATGAAGAAGGATAATTTTTTAAACGGCCACTGGGTCAAATAAAATGAGTTCTGCAATGTTCATTGACTTTTGACCAGGAGGTTACTGAACACAGTGAGAACTATCCTTGTTGATGCCAAATTGGTGTGTGTTTTTCACTGAGTGTAGATATAACATGAATGGGGAGTAGAGACAAATCTTTCAAGAAAATCAGCTTTAATGGAGAGAGATGAGAAATAGGACTGTGTCTGAGGTATTAGGTTCAAATAGGTATACATTTAAGAAAAAAAAATAAGGTTTTGAAAGGTAGCTTAAACATCAAGGCCAAATCTCCTGAGAATACATTTTGCTCTATTCCACCCCCCCACCCCCGACATATATATATCCGCACACCCCATCTCACTGTATTTTGATTATTAAACTGGATAATGAAAAGCATATGTTTTTTGCTGTTGATTTCCTCTTTTTTAAATTATACAATGATTCCCCTTTAGCTGCTATTATATGAAGTATGCATCAGAAATGCAATAAAATTCTATTGGATTTCTTAACACATAGCTAGGCTTTCATTTGACTTGAGCTTCTTAATAAACTCATAAAGTAATATTTAGTACTATCTTTGATATTTCTTCCTATGGGCTAGTTGGCCTATTGCTCAATAAACCAATGCCTAGGCACATCTACCTGCCTTTAGGCAATGACTTTCCTAGTGGAAAGTTAAGAAAAGTTTATTAGAGGTAGGTAGTTCAAAAATTGCTGAGTTCCTGATCAGTGCTAACTACAAAGTCTGTAAAGTCTCTCCTTACAGAAGAGATTAAAATTTATATATAATCTCTCCTCCTGGTTCTCCAGAGTTCCTATAATATGTTTTATATTAAAGAATAAATAATTGGACTCTACTAATGTTTAGCTGAATGACTGTCAAATTATTTTACACATATATATCTGTTTCCTCACCTCAAAATAAAAATTATAATTCTCTAAAGTGCTCTTTTTTAAAAGTGTTCTTGCATAGATCAAATATTATATAAATATTAGATATTTTTATTACTATCATTATAATAAAACCTCATTCATCAAAAGGAAATTTTCCATTTAGTGCTTGTGACTTGCTACTTAAATTTCTTTTATTTTCATAATCAATATGAGCACAGTATTACCCTGCCAAGCCAGCAAGTGCTTTTGTGCATGTTTATGAATCTTATCAAGCCACTGAGCATAATAGTTGAAAAGTATTCTGGAGTCAGACTCCATACTTAGAAATCTTGGATTACCATTTAATAATTCTGCCACATGAATCAAGCTACTTACCTTCTCTCTGCCTCAAGTTAACATACTTTAAAATAAGAATAATTACATTACATACCCCAGAGGATATGATAAGGATTAAATAGATGAGTGTATGTAAAGAAGAATTATTATATTGTCAATAATAAATTTAGTTTCGATCACTTGAAGACACCTTGGACAGAAATTATTCTGCATGAGAAACTAGTTAAGCCATTACTTCAATACAAATAGTATTTTCCCCTTACTTGGGTTTTCAACAAGTCTATAGTCAAAAAGTGTGTCTACTTGAGAGCAATCCTATACCCATGCTGGTATCTGCTTCAAATATAACCCATAATCCAAAAGCATATGATCAAACTTCAGAATTTTTGAAGTATTCATGAAATTATCATTTTTATTACATTATTACTGAAATGAAATATGATTTTTATATTTTTGTTTTGTCGGCTAAATTTTTAACAGTTTTATTAAGTTATAATTTACATACCATCCAATCTACTCAATTAAAGTATACAATTCAATTTTTCTATTATACTCACAGAATTATGCAACCAACTCCAATATCAACTTAGAACATTTTCATCCCCCTGCCAAAGAAACCTTGTACTCTCCAGCTGTCACTTCTGTTTATCCCCAACTTGTCCTCCAGGTCTATGTGTCCACGAATCTACCTTTCTTTCTTTTCCTTTCCTTTCCTTTCCTTTCCTTTCCTTTCCTTTCCTTTCCTTTCCTCTCTCTCTCTCTCTCTCTCTCTCTCTCTCTCTTTTTTCTCTCTCTCTTGAGTTTATTTTTATTTGTTTTGAGAGAGAGAACATGTGTGTATGCAATGGGTAGGGCAACGAGAGAGGAAGAGAGAGAATCCCAAGTAGGCTCTGTGCTGTCAGCAGGGAGGCTGGTGTTGGGCTCAATCCCAGGAACCATGAGATCATATCCTGTGCTGAAATCAAGAGTCAGAGGCTTAACCAACTGTGCCACCTAGGCGCCCCTACTGTTTGCCTCTGTAGTTTTAAACTATTTTATCTTAAATAGTGGAGAATTAAAAAAAAAACAAAAACGTTTAAACATGAAAGAGTTAAATATTGCAAGAATCTGGAAGGAGTGAAATCTCACCAAAAAAAAAAAAACAAAAAACCTCTTTTGTTCATTTTGAAAAAATTAAATGTATTCTTTTAATAAAGTATAAAGCACCATATTGAATTCAGAAAGGTCAAGGTTAGGATTCTGGTTACATCTGAATAAATCTGCCTTGGATTACATCATAACCATATTAAAGAAATAACTTAGTTTTAGAATTGGGAATAATTTACCATGTCACATTCTTTTAAAATGCAAATGGAGGGGTGGTGCCTGGCTGTCTCAGTCAGAAGAGCAAGCATCTTGATCTTGAGGTTGTGAGTTCGAGCTCCAGTTGGGTGTAGAGATTATTTAAAAATAAAATCTTCAAAAAAATAAAATAAAATAGGATGTGAATGGGGATGCTTCAATTGCTTCCACATGGAGAATATTAGAGAGCAATTGGATTTAGACAAAGAAATGCCAGCACCAGTGCAAGTGGCATGAACTCACAATCTACCTTAATATTTCAGAGAGACCACTACATTGTCTAGAGTGTAATGCTCTACCTTGCTTTACTTTCGGTCTTTCTGGAAGCTATATGTGACAAGACAATTTTAAATAATAATAATTTTAAAATAATGTTATTTAATTTCAAACTGTCATACTTCAATCTTGATAAATTTTTCTTTCTGAAGAATCCATAACCTCCAATATTACATGTGTATATATTTCATTATTACTTAAAAAACTGACTAAAGCCTTACTTTTTTAAAGAATTTAGAAACTTTTCTCCATTGAGGTGCCTCGGTGGCTCAGGCTCTGACGTTGGCTCAGGTCATGATCTCGTGGTTCATGAGTTCAAGCCCCACGTCGGGCTCTGTGCTAACAGCTCAGGGCCTGCTTCAGATTCTGGGTCTCCTTCTCTCTGCCCCTCCCACACTTGCACCCTGTCTCTCTCAAAAATAAATATTAAAAAAAATTTAGAAGCATCTATCCACAACCATTACTACATTTACACAGACATTTGTTTTTATGCATTCAACTTACATAATAATGAATTAATAATATCTGTATCTAATCACCTTATCATGTTTATGCCATTCCATTATTTCAATAATATGAAATCTGCATTGATTTATCTAATACAGTTTCATTGAAGTATGACTAACAAGTAAAAATTGTATATATTTAAGGTGGGAATTTTATATATATATGTGAAATGATTACTGTAACCAAGCCAATTAACATATCCATCACATCAGGCTTTTTGTTGTTGTTTTGTTTTGTTTTTGGTGGTGAGCACACTTAAGATCTAATTTCTTAGCAAATTCTAAGTACATAATACGTTAACTTTAGTCACCATGCTGTATACATTAGGTCTCCAGAATTTATTCATCTTATAATTGTACCTTTATTTATTCATCTTAAATTGTACCTTGGATTAACATCTCCCCATTTTCCAAACCCTAGTAACAAATCTTCTATTCTGTTTCCACGCATTTGACTTTTTTGGATTCCACAATAAATGGGATCATGCAATATTTCTCTTTCTGTGTCTGGCTTGTTTCACTTAGCATAATACCCTCTGGGTTCATCCATGTTGTTAGAAATGACAGGATTTCTTTCTTTTATAAAGCCGAATAATATTTTATCTACCTATCTATCTACCTACCTACCTACCTACCTATCACATTTTCTTTCCCCTTTATCCTCTGATGGACACTTTTGATTGTATCACTACTGTGACCATTTTATTTTTTATTTTTTTTTTTATTTTTTTTCAACGTTTTTTATTTATTTTTGGGACAAAGAGAGACAGAGCATGAACGGGGGGGGGGGGGGGGAGCAGAGAGAGAGGGAGACACAGAATCGGAAGCAGGCTCCAGGCTCTGAGCCATCAGCCCAGAACCTGACGCGGGGCTCGAACTCACAGACCGCGAGATCGTGACCTGGCTGAAGTCGGATGCTTAACCGACTGCGCCACCCAGGCGCCCCTACTGTGACCATTTTAAATAATGCTTAAAGACTTGGGAGTACAGATGTCTCAAGATAATGATTTAATTTCCTTTGGGTATACACCAGATATTGGACTGCTGAATCATATGGCAGCTTTTTAATTTTTTGAAGAAACTCCATGCTGTTTTCCACAATGGCTATAACAATTTATATTCTACCAAAAAATGTATAAAGTTTCCCCTTTCTCCACATCCTCACCAACACATAACTTTTTAATAACAGCCATCCTGACAGGTGTAAGGTGATATCATGGTTTGGACTTGCATTTCCCTAATAAGTAGTGATATATACAGATATTTATGTTGCATGTATTCAAATTATATAATATTGCATTAAGTATATGTTTATCGAATCATCTTATCATGTATATGCCATTCCATTATTCCAATAATACAAAATCTATCCTTTTATATAACACGGCTCATCAGACCATAGCACTTCCTATCTTGTACCTTGCCCCTAAAATAATTAGATTTATGTTAGGTTCTAAAAAGATAAATGCTATGAGTATATAAAAAAAATAGTTTCTGGATTAGTTATGTCCTGGGTATTTGGAAAGGAGATATATATATATATATATATATATATATATATATATATATATATATATTTTTTTTTTTTTTTGGTAACAGAAAAAAAATTAATAAAATTATTCTTTAAAGGCACTAAATACTAACTGGCAAAGGAAATAGTTCCATTATGAGGAAAACAATGTCTCACTTTTCCATGTCAAACTAATATGCTATAAGTACCTTATTTGTGAAAAAATGTGACACTTCAATTTTCAGAAGTACTACTAAAGGTAACACTAAAAAACTGGAAAGTAATGTTTCCTAGTGTATAATATATATAATATATATGTTATATATTACATATATTACATATTATATGAAATATATATATATATATATATATATTTATTTATTTATTTATTTTCCCTGATAACATTCTCTGGAAGAAGGTGATATTGAAGAGAATGATGACTGAACAATGCATGGAAAGGGATATATGACAATAAACCAACACTTGGTTCTGCTCTTATTTATTTATATGATTTTGGGAAAGCCATTAATTTTTATAGAATCTTCCTTTATTCAACTGAAAACTGAGAAGTCAGCACTCTTTGATTTCTAATAACCTGCACTGATATGTCAATCTAAATTATTTATAAATAAACACTAATATAGACTTTCATTTGATCCTTAATATGATTGACTGAAGTAAGCACAGTAGCGTCTGCTTTTACTGTTTTGTAGAGATGAAATCTGAGTCCATGCTCTTGCATGTCTGTAAGGCAATTAAATAGTAAAACCTAGTAAAGAACAAGGTCTGCTAATGTGTGGATTAGTGCTTTCCACAGCATGTTCAAGCTACTTTTGATCATTATTCTACACTATAACTTGTAGATGATTCCTACTTAAGGAACTGAAAAGAGCTAGGAAATTCCTTTAAAACCTAACTGAGATAACCCTCACTGAACTGCTGCTAAATATTTTTCTAAGGCAGTAGTTAAAATTTATGTGGAAAAAAATGTTTCTTCCACAGTGGTAATATGTGGAAAGCTTACCTGCTTCGAAAATATCTATTTTGACACCGTCCAAATAATTACAACCTTTTTTATTTGTGTGACTTTTTAACCATACTGGGTATTAGTCTTCATTAAAATAGAATAATGTGTAGTTTCCATTATTTTTCAACCCATGTTTTGATTTTGTTTTCACTTAACTTAAGAGATTATCACATATTTTATAAGCTGAAATTTGTAAAAATCCCACTACTACATTAAAAAATCACATATCAAATACTGGTGTCAATGCTAGGAAGAGCACTGAAGTTGAAATCAGAAGTTCAAGATTATGCCTTTTTTCCTACAAGCCAGTTTTATGTCTTTGGGTTTCTATTTCTTCATTCTGTAAATATGGCAGTTGGGATGCATCTGTTTTTAACATCTCTTCTAGCTCTATAATTCTATGATATTTGGAAAATAATAGGACCATGTGAGAAAAATATAGGGATTTTTTTACTTACCTCGTAAATTATGGAAGTCTCTGTGGATATGTGTTAAGCTACCTGTAATTTAAGACTAGCATTTACTCCCGGGGTTTTTATCACTTTTTGTGCCTTTTAAATATTTATTTACTTATTCATTGAGATGAGGATGAAAAAAAAGAGAAATTCAAAGAAATTAAAGAAAGAGGAAAGGATTTTATAAGTAGAATACATACCAATCAGATATAAAATATCCTTTAATAAAGAACCATTATCTTCTTCACAAACCATATTGTTATAAATAAAACACAAAAGAACAGTGATTAGATGTTCTACTAATTAGTTAAATAACCTGTGTTATTTTCTACATTTTTCCACAGAGTTAACAGTTATGAATTCAAAAGATTTATTCCCCTTTCTTTTGTTCTTTCCTCATTGTTAACAAGGCAATTATATATTTTTAGCCCTAAAGATTATTAGAAATCTGTTCCCTTTATTATGTCAAGTTAAATGGACAGTATTTTGCCTGCTTGAGTTTATTTTAAGCTGCCCGGCCCCAGTGTAAATATACATTATCCCCCTTCTCATTATTTTATACAAATCTATGTTTTCTGAAGTTCTGCCTAATACTCTGATTTCTTTTTCCTGAAAATATGTCATACTCTTTAAATGTTACTCAGAACCCTGTTAAAAAACAGTTGAATAAGGTTTATCTCCAAGATGAGGAAACTAAAATGTTAATTAATGGTGTACAATAGTCCTCCTCCCACCTCTGCACCTTCCATTATCCACGGTCAAATGAAGTCTAGAAGCAGATGATCCTCCTTCTGACATATCCTCAGAAGGCCTAATGCTATGTAACAATGCCTACATCATTCACCTCACTTCATCTCATCATGTAGGCATTTTACCATCTCACATTATCACAAGAAGAAGAAGGGAAAGGGCAAGTACATACGATAATATATTCTGAGAAAGAAATCACATTCATATAACTTTTATTACAGTACATTGTTATAATTATTAGTTATTGTTAAACTCTTATTGGGCCTAATTTAGAAGTTAAGCCTTATCATAGGATTGTATGCATAGGAAAAAAAACCCAGCATACACAGGGCTCTGTATTACAGCAGATTCAGGCATCCACTGGGGCACTTGGAACACATTTTCCACGGATAAAAGAGGACTACTGTAAGTCATCCATGTTAGTTATTAATAAAGTTCATTCGAGATTGAAAGACTCACCTCTTTTTAAAAATATATATTCTCAGTCCATGTTTTGAAAAGGAGTATTTGATAGAGTTTATGAAAATGCTGATACTCCCTTACTTTCACCAAAGCAAAGACCAGGATGATTTTTATTTTATGTAATAGTGTAAGTCAGTCATGAACTCCTACAACCTTCAATAAGAAAGACCTGCTTAAACAGAAGTGATGTAGTATCTGTCTAGATGCTGATGTAGTACCACTAAACAATGAATTTGAAATTTCCTATGATTCTTTAGCTCAAGGTCCTGCAAGGAAAGCAGCGTGCAGTCATTTGAAGTTCAAGAGGATTTTATCAGCAGCATTTTTTCTAACTTACTTACTTGTCCTTCTTTTATCCTTTCCGATGTGAAGCCATGGTTAAGAATCTACATTCCTTAATTACACAGTCTGGCTTTGAATCTAGTCTCTGCTACGTGCTAGATGTATAACCTAAGTGAAGCTAATTTATCACTCAGTCTGCTCTTCCTCATCTGTAAACAGGGGTGATATCTTATTCGTCTGTTATGAGAGTTAGCTGACAAAAAAGGATGTGAATCACTCTGCACAATGTCTGAACCAAAGTAAATGCTAAAAATATTACCTGTGATTACTACCATACCATTCATATGTGTGTTTATTGGAAAGGTTGAGACAGATGTCCATTTATATTCCATTTATTCGAAGAATCATATCATATTCTATTATTTGAAAACAGCACACTTTTGTCAAGATTCTCAGATCTTTAAGAAAAAAACAAAAACAAAAACCAAGAGCTAGAATATAAGCAACAGGATATAAATTATGGCAAATTCAAAGTTTATCTCCTTTAATGTACTTCAGGAATCTCTAGTTGACTAGCCAGACTATGTAGAATACGCTCAGTGGTAAGGAAGCCTCTGCTGTGGCAGGAAGTCAACTTTATTTGGACAGTTCTGTTAGTAAGCTTTCATTTAAGCTGAATCTGCAACAATCAATGGCAGTGCCTCTAATCATCAAGAAAGCTTCCACATCTTCCTCCCTTCTCTTATTATGTACTTCTGTCTAAATATCATCATTCCTAAATTTTTCTTTTCTTTCCTGAAATAATGTATTTTCAGGCATAATTTAGTTTTCCAATAATACTCTTAAATCATGACACACAGAATAAAATACTCAGGAAGGGATCATGGACCCAAAGTGTGGTCCATGACCAGAATCATTGGTACTAATTCTGTGATTATTAGAGGCTAGAAACACAGGTCTATTATAGATTTTCAGTCTTTATCTTCCTGAGTAGACAGCATAGTGATGATGCTGCTTAATATTAAACTTATTTTTTTAGAAACAATTTAAGAATATTTCTTCACATTAAAGATGGCTTAATCTAAAAGCGCCATTTTATTTTCATATGAATTATGGATTAGTTATGCTACTTAAATATCAGGATGTAACTATTTAACTCTGAATCCTCCTTTATGTTATTTTCCCCTGAAAATTACTGGGTGTGTCTTCTTAAATGTTACTCTATGTTATAATCTCAGTATTTTAAATCTACTTTGCGACAGAAAATTGGATAGAAAGTATATTATAATTAAATAATAAAGTAATTTAGTGGCACCTGGGTAGCTCAGTCAGTTGAGCATCCAACTTCAGCTCAGGTCATGATCTCATGGCTCATGGGTTCAAGCCCCATGTTGGGCTCTGTGCTGACAGCTCAGAGCCTGGAGCCTGCTTCAGATCCTGTGTCTCCCTCTCTCTCTGCCCCTCCCCTACTCATCCTCGCTCTCTTTCTTTCTCCTTCAAAAACAAATAAACATTAAAAAATAAATAAAGTGGGGCCCCTGGGTGGCTCAGTTGGTTAAGCGTCCGACTTCAACTCAGGTCATGATCTCACGGTTTGTGGGTTTGAGACGTGTGTTGGGCTCTGTGCTGACAGCTCAGAGCCTGGAGCCTGCTTCAGATTCTGTGTCTCCCCCTCTCTCTGCCCCACCCCTGCTCACGCTCTGTCTCTCTCTGTCTTTCAATAATAAATACACGTTAATTTTTTTTTAATTAAGTAATTTAGCTCTCTTAGGCCTAAGATATTCTTCTCTGACTACAGCTAGTAAATTTCATGCATGAATGATATAATACCATTTTGGCTGAATAAAAATGTATAGTTTCTTTATTTCTTGTGTATAGCTTTTATCCAAAATGGGGAGTCTTCAGTAAGTGTTATCTAGAAAAATGAGTTTTAACAAAATAATTATCATTTTATTGTTGCTACCTTACATGACTTAAATAGAATGTCATGTTTTCTCTTATGTCTACATTCTAATATAAACTACAATTCTATTATGATCATCTATTAAAAAAACTCATTAATTCTCACTTTATTCTGATCTTATTACAAATTAGAAACAAGAAACACAAGCCCTAGTAGAACAGTTTAAATAAAGAAATGGCTCTTCTCAATATCAATGCTCTACATATTGTCATGAACATAATTCCAACTAGAACAAAAAGATGATCTCCTTCCAGATATAAATTTCTATTATGTCATATATATTTTGTACCACATAATTGCATACTTAGGAAAAACCAGAATGCTTATATTAAATTGAACTAACTCATATTAGAAAGTAATCAAGGGTTGTTAAGAAGCTTTTCAAAATATGTTTTGGGTGATTAATTTATTTTATTAATAAGCAAAAATGACTAAAATGACAACCAGAAGTGCTGTTAAAAATATGCTACCTTGCCAACATTAAACATGAGCACTCAACTGAATTCTTTCTTTCATTTTTACCTCCACCTTGGAAATCCGAATTAACAAGGCCTGTGATGAAAACACAAACACCTGTCTAAGGTATAGATGGCCCAGAAAACACTATACAAATCATAAGATAATTTCATCTGCTTTCTAACTCAATGATTTTTTTTTAAGATTATTGCTATAAAAGTCAGTCCAGAAAGCATCTAGAAGTGTAAATCTAAAGTAAGTTTGGCTGCAATTTTATTTTAATTTTAAAGTAAGTATAAATAGTAAAATTGCAGAAAGCAAGTGATGTAATATAGACATGGATCTACCTATTGGTTAGGCTTTCTCAACAGCATTTTGTCTTATGCTGAACAATAATGAGCTGAAAATAATTAAAGATACAACGTGGCAGCATATTGAAAGAGCCAGATAAATTGTAGGAACTCTGTCGGAGTTGTCTTATTATGTTGGTATATATACACAGCAATGGATTTTGAGCTGAAAATACACTAGGTATCTGAAATAGTTGCAAATAACCATGACTCAAATATTCCTCTGTAAGTTGATTAAGTTAATTCATATCCTAGATTTAAATGGCAAATAAAACTAGACATCTGGTTTCTGTTACTGCATGTAAGGAGTGAGGAAGTCATCACTTCATTGTTACCAATAAATAAAAAGATGAATGGACTGGAAAATTAACAACTCTTTTTGGATCCATAAGGGAAGTAAGAAAACAGGGCAAGTCACTATCCTAAGGTTGGGGAGACAAACAGGTGAATATAGAGAGTCATGGCTTATTGAAGTAGAGACTTAAGTACCAGGGTAGGAAAGTCTGCACTGTGATTGCAAAAGGCTCACTGTGGAAGACCCTGAGTTAAAAATTCCAGGGGAACCCAGTCATACAAGGCCCCCCCCCACAATTTTGTGAGATTTACCACCTGCATCTCGAACATGTTCTCACAGTAAATGAAAAAAAAAACCCTGGTGCATCCTGCTAGGAGAGGATTAGAGGTACCATTTTGAAACACACCATAGCATATTGTTCTTTCTAACATGTTCTGCTCTCAGGAGAAACCAGCTAACCAAAGGTTAACTTGCAGAAATATTATCAAAGCCTAAGTGACCTGGTGTAAGGAAAATACCCAACACCAGTCAGTTCTAGCCTTTCATGTGGGAGAAGAAAATACCAATTCTAACCTACGGTAGCTTTCCATGTGCACAAAAGGAAATACCCAACTGCAGCCCACTCTGGCCATCTGTGCTTATAATAAGTATGTAGAAAAAAGTCTGAGAAAAATTTGTGAAGTTCACAGTCCAGAAGCATATGCTCACTAAAAAACTGAGACTTAATTGTAGGAGCTATAGTATGTTTTTCTTTTCCTGCCACATTACTATTTACATCATTTCCTTTACTCAATACAACATGTCTGGCTATCAAGAAAAAAAAAATTACAAGACACACCACAAGGCAAACACAATTTGAAGAGACAGAGCAAACTTCAGAACTAGACATGGTGGGGATGCTGGAATTATCAAACTGTGAATTTAAAACAACTATGATTAATATGCTAAGGTTTCTATTGAATAAAACAGCACATTAAGAATAGATAAGCCACGTTAAGCAGAGAGATGGAAATCTTAAGAACCAAAATGCATGCTAGAGATAAAAAATAATATAACACAAACAGACATTACTCCAAAGAAGACATACAGATGGCTAACAGACACATGAAAAGATGTTCAACATTACTCATCATCATCATTACTTCAACATTACTCATCAAAACTACAATGAAGTATCATCTCTTACCAGTCAGAATGGCTAAAATTAACAACATAGGAAACAACAGGTGTTGGTTAGTCAGGATGCAGAGAAAGGAGAATCATCTTACATTGTTGGTGGGAATGCAAACTGGTACGGCCACTCTAGAAAACAGTATGCAGGTTCCTCAAAAAATTAAAAATAGAACTACCCTATGACCCAGCAAGTGCACTACTAGGTATTTACTTATACAAAGGATACAGAAATACTAATTTGAAAGGATATATGCACCTAGATGTTTATAATAGCATTATCAACAATAGCCAAAGTATGGAAAGAGCCCAAATGTCCATCAGCTGACAAATGGATAAAGAAGATGTGGCATATGGGATATCACTCAGCCATCAAAAAGAATGAAACCTTGCCATTTGCAATAACATAGATGGAGTAGATGAAGTTAGAGAATATTATGCTAAGCAAAATAAGAGAAAGACAAATACCATATGATTTCACTTATATGTGGTATTTAAGAAACAAAACAAACAAACATAGATGGAAAAAAGAGAGGCAAACTAAGAAACAAACTCTTAACTATAGAGTTATCAGAGGGGAGGTGGCCAGAGAATGGACTAAATGGATGATGGGTATTAAGGAGCGCACTTGTGATGAGGATTGGGTATCGTATGTAAGTGATGAATCACTGAATTCTACACCTGAAACTAATATTACAGTGTATGTTAATTAACTGGAAATTAAAACTTAGAAAGGAAAAAGAGAGACACAGAGAAAAGGCACAATAAAACAAATAAAAAATAATGTAACAGATGAAAAATGTCTTTTATGAGCTTACTTTTAGACTGGACACAGCTAAGGAAAGAATCTTGGAGCTTTACACTCAACCCAGTGGAGGTGAAAACATTCCACACAAAAACCTGCACACAAATGTGGATGGCAGCTCTATTCATAATTGCCAAAACTTGGAAGCAACAAAAATATCTTCCAGTGAAAGCATAACTACACTTTGGTACACCCAGACAATGGATTATTATTTGGTACTAAAAACTGAGCTATCAAACCATGAAAAAACATAGAGTAACCCTAAATGCATGTTGCTAGGTGAAAGAAAACAATAGGAAATGGCTACATTTTATATGATTCCAATTATATGACAATTTGGGAAAGGCAAAAATATGGATTCAGTAAAAATATCAGTGGTTGCCAGGAGTTGAGGGCTGGTGGTAAACAGAGGGAAAAATGAATAGGTGGAGCACAGAGGATTTTTAGGGCAGTGAAAACACTCCATGTGATACCATAATGATGGATACCATACGTTAACATTTGTTCAAATCCAATGAATGGACACTACCAAGAATGAACCGTAATGTAAACTTTGGACTTTGGTGACTATGATGTGTCAATATAGATTCATCAATTAAAACAAATTCACTACTCTGGTGGGAGATGTTGATAATGAGGAAGGCTACACAGGTGTAGGGGCAGAAGGTATAAGGGAAATCTTTGTACCTTCAACTCAGTTTTGCTATGAACCCCAAACAGCTTTTTAAAAAAATCTTAAAAATGCAAATAAATATTCATAAGATCTTGTAATTAAATTTTTTTTTAATGTTTATTTATTTTTGAGAGGGAGGGAGAGAGTGGGCGGAAAGAAAGTGAGACAAAGAATCCTAAGCAGGCTCCAGGTTCTGAGCTGTCAGCACAGAGCCCGACACGTGGCTCAAACCCACAGGCCACGAAATTATGACCTGAGCCAAAGTTGGCCGCTTAACTGACTGACCACCCAGGCGCCCCCATAAGATATTTTACATTTGATATTAGAAAATTAAAAATTATTGTTAACCTAGAAAGCATTGTTTTTGAAAATTCATTTATGGAGATCATTGTACAGAGA
Source organism: Panthera tigris (assembly GCF_018350195.1). Taxonomy (NCBI): domain Eukaryota; kingdom Metazoa; phylum Chordata; class Mammalia; order Carnivora; family Felidae; genus Panthera; species Panthera tigris. The sequence goes on along the minus strand of NC_056671.1, from coordinate 51,616,827 downwards.
GAATCACTAAGTTTTTATTAGGTATATATTCATGGGTTACTAATTTGTCAAATACAAATATTATAGAACTGAAAATTAGGCAAGGCTATTAACTGATGAATTTTAGAGTTTTCATTGTAACTGTTATTGTGTATATGCTTTCTCTTTAAGCTTGGATTCTGATCTCTTACTATTCAATTCCTATCATTCCAGTACATCCAAATGCCAACCTGATGCAAGAAATCATCTCTTCCTGTGAAGTCTACAGTCACCATCATTTCTCCAAATTCCTGAAAGCTACTTATAGGGCAACATTACTGTCAAGGAGCTGTATTATCATAAAGTAAATGAGTTTATCCTAGCAACTTAAGAGTAATTTAAAGAAAACTAGATACATGCCAATTAAAACAAACAAACAAACAAACAAACAAACAAAAACATACAAGGTATTAAATGAAACTGATGTCTGTAAGAGGTGGGTTGAACTTCTCAGGGCTCCCAGTTTCTGAGAGTAAAAGACTCCAGGTAACAAGCAAGCAAACAAACAAAAAACAGTAACAAGAATGATAATTACCCCTTCCTCAAACGAAGCATTTGGATAAAAAATATATTTGGTATGTGTACTGGCAGGTACAATTTTGTTTGGGTCATGTTTGAGCTAATAGTCATTCAATTTTCTTTTCCTTCTTTTTCTTCTCTTTCTTTTCCTCCTCATTTCATTCTAGAGCTATGAAACAGAGGTCTGGAAATTGCACAGACTGCTTTTGCAAGTTTGTTATTACAGTTACTTATAAATCAATTCAGTGCTACTATCCTCTATGTTTACCAATAAACTTTTCTTAAACGTCACAGCAATAGTATATGTAATTATAAGTAACACAATATTATTGTACTCTGTTTTGAGCAAACTTAACATAGGATACAAATATTGTTAACAGTATACAAAGCCTATTTTAAATTGTATTTACTTTTTAATTTTTTAATTTTTTTAAATGTTTATTTTTTATTTTTGAGAGAAAGAGAGACTGAGTGCAAGTGGGGGAGGGGCAGAGAGAGAGAGGGAGACACAGAATCCGAAGCAGGCTCCAGGCTCTGAGCTGTCAGCACAGAGCCTGATGTGGGTCTTGAACCCACGATCTGTGAGATAATGATCTGAGCTGAAGTCTGATGCTTAACTACCTGAGCCACTCCGGCACCTGTTATTTATTTATTTATTTATTTATTTATTTTTTAATGTTTACCCATTTTTGAGAAGAAGACACAGACAGAGCATGAGTGGAGAGGGGCAGAGAGAGAGAGAATCTAAAGCAGACTCCAGGCTCCGAGCTATCAGCACAGAGCCCAATACAGGGCTCGAACTTGGGAATCTTGAGTCATGACCTGAGCACAAGTCGGACACTTCACCAACTCAGCCACCCAGGTGCTCTTTTTTTTTTTTTTTTTTTTTTTTTGGTTAATCTTTTGCTTTATTTTTTTTAAATACAAAGCTTTTTTTTAAATTTTATTTTTTATTTTACACCCAAATTATTTAGCATATAGTGCAACGATTACAGGAGTAGTTTTCTTAATGCCCCTTACCTATTTAGCCCATCTCCCCTTCCACAACTCCTCCAGTAACCCTTTGTTCTCTATATTTAAGAGTCTCTTATGTTTTGTCCCCCTCCCTGTTTTTATATTATTTTTTCTTCTCTTCACTTATGTTCATCTGTTCTGTGCCTTAAAGTCCTATATGAGTGAAGTCATATGATATTTGTCTTTCTCTGACGAATTTCACTTAGCATAATACCCTCTAGTTCCATCCACGTAGTTGCAAATAGCAAGATTGCTTTCTTTTTTGACTGCTGAGTAATACTCCATTGTGTATATGTATATACGTATATATGTATATACGTATATACATATATACGTATATACATATATATATATATATATACGTATATACATATATATATATATATATATATATATATATATATATCACTGTCTGGAGTTGCTTTTCCTTTAAAAAGGGAATGGCATAATGTTCTTAAGTGATAAGGTCCCTTTTAAAATATGACTCAGTTGATAAAAGATTGATATATACCTAACTTCTGGGAAAACATCAGTTAGTAACATTGTGAATAAACACTGTGAGGCCAGCAATATGTAAACTTACTGATAAATCTGTAAAAGTCATTTTAATATTTATATAAAACTTTCACTTTAAAATTATACTTTCTCCCACTAATTTTGTAAGCCCAATATTTCTGTCAACATATGGTTCTACTGTCTTGTATTTTAGGAGCTATATTTCATGCCTAAAATATTAATTTATATCTGGGGAGAACTCAACCATTAGGGAAAGAAAACTTTAATGACTACTGTTTGAAAGGTAGTTCCTAATAGTGCATGCAGTATTACCAATTCAGACAAGGTTTTGAATGAAAAAAAAAATACACTAAAGGAAAGTAAGTTAAAGGAAATGGGACATGTTGAGCAATAAGTGTCCCTGGGAGAGAAGAGCTGTCAACCTAAAATGAAAAATAATAACAATTAAAGCAAAATAAGAAATAGCAGCATTTGCAGTGTTTCTATGGCTTGTTCTTGAGACTTTACTTTGAAAACATAACTACAAGGGAGTGATCATCCCTTTGCTGAAAGATATATAACCTACAAAGTTTTACTACTATGATTATTTATTATGATCTTCTTTGGGAAAGGCCACTAAATTCTGAAAAATACCCACCTCCTTGGGAGGATAGTATGTATTTATATGTATTCACATAAAAATCTCCTAGCTCTTAAAACGTCCACTACTAGGTGTTTTTCTTCAGTACTGGTAATGTTTCTATGCTAACTAACCACATGGTCTTTTTTAGATCAAAAAAGATAAAAAAGTACTTTCTTACATAGTTGTCATGTATTACGATTAGAATGATAGTCAAAAATCTAAAACCAAGTGAGGACTACTGGAATATTGGAATACATACGAATAACAGAAATATACAAAAGAGATTATTCTATGGTATCCAATAGATGCAGGGGACACACTGACCAAATAAGCCACAGGATGAAAAATGTGTAAAAGCCTCATGAATGATTAATTCTTCTGAATCTAGAACACGACATGTCTAGGGAATATGTGTTAATTGTTTTGTGCTTCTGAATAAAGATTAGGCAAAGAAAAAACCTGTAATTATTAGCAGCTAAACTAATTGTTCTATACATAGAATGATTATATGTCTGAATTCTTCTGATTAATTCTCTCAGAACAAGTCTTCTATTCTTAAGAGACACAGCAGACTATAGGAACAGGCACATCCATTTCCCCAACAGTGTAAAGTGGGCCTTATGACCTCCACTTCTTCCTTCCCTTCTACGATGCTATTAGCAGGTTCTGTGCAGCAGCCAAAGGCCTGTTAAAAGCCAAAAAATGTGATTTTGATCTTTTTAGTTTCTCACTAAATTACAGAATCAGTTCTCTGGTTGTCAGCGGCTGACAATTTTATAACCATTTATTTTTCAGCACCCCTCTGAAAAACACCAATTTATGGTTTAAGGTGCTCATTTATATCAAGACAGAATCCTCAATGGTTAGTTAGATGGGTCATTTTTGCAAATATTTAGTTTGCAAGTGACCTTCATGCTTGGAATTTTTTCTTCACAACAAGACAAAAATTAAATATGCTTTAATACATTTTTTTTAATTTTAATAGAGTCAGATAGAGTTTTAAAGAATTCAACTTCCTATCCTTAGGGAAGGAGTAGATCTCTTAAAAAGTAACTTATCTAAGATCTTAAAAAACAGAAAACCGTGAAGTTGAATATCTATAGTTAAAATATTATAGTTAACACAAATTCTCTCAACATGACTCTGGCCTGAGGTGCTATATTTGAGAAATAATAAACTTTGCTGCATTTTCCTTCTCACATGATAAATTCTGTCATTTTATTTTCCTTCTTGTTAAAAATATATACTCTGCTTCCAACAAATGTTTGTATATATTATATACATATATTATGCTATATATATATATTACATATACAGACTTAATTTCTTCATATTTAAATGTAAGTTTTATATATTTTGTAATTCTAACTATCACATGTAGTTTGCTGTCCTCATAATCTTTTTCTAAAATACACATCACAAATTTTTATATATCAATGATATGATATTCTTCATTAAAATTTTGGTTTTTATTAAATTACAGAGTAGGTCCAAGTAGAATTTCCTATTCATATAAACAGAAGTATACAATTATCTCTCAGCTCAACCAGTATTTATTGCATATCAGTTATAGGCAGCCACTGTCTAAAGTCCTGTCTTTAAACGGATATTTTTTGGTCTTTGAGAGGCATCCAATTTAGTGGGTGAGACAACATTATTTAAATTTTTTTTTAAAGAAAGGATAAATTCATTAAATTGTAGGAAATGTTCTGCTGTGTATATATCCAAGGTGCTTCAAGATAACTGGAAGGAATAATTATTCTAGCCATTATTGTTCAGGAAAGATTTTTCTGGTGAAAATAACAGTTGACAAGTAATATAAAAGGCTGAGGGGAATTAACCAGATGAACATAGAAGATTTTTTTCAATCAAAGGAACACTGTGAATAAATCATGAACCTATAAAATAGCATGGTATGTGCTGGGAACCAGAGTTTAAAGTACAGGATATAAAGTGGCAAATGTTGAATTAGAAGTAGTCTGAGGTCACTTCATCAAGGGTCTTTACGCTAGACAATGAGATTAAACATTTCCCTTTAGTGGTTGTAGAGCAACTGCGAATTTTTAAACAAGGGGATAATAGTCATATTTTATTTAATAAAAATGAATCTGACTGCAACCTTTACAGCCTAACATTAGGAGAGGTAATTCTGCTTCTATCTGGAAAAATGTAAGCACAAGCATTATGTATATGTAAACACAAGTATTTAATTCTCCATCTCCAAAATTCTCATGGCAACATTCAACAAACATAAATATAGGGTACACTTCTGTATCAAGTCTGAAGAAAAGTAAAGATGAATCAATGATATTCAGTTAATGAGAGACTGAATTTATATGACAAGTTTGGAAGAAAATACAGTAAATAATGAGTGCCAAATTGTTTCTGTTAACAGGGACTTCTCAATTAGCATACCTTTTTCATAGAATATTTTCTCTTCTGTTTCTTTGCAAGACTTATTTCTTGTTATCCATAAGGACACAGCTAAAGTCTTGGTAGAAGTTCATGAAATAATCCTTTTTAGTATCTCTAGACCCTCAAAAACATTTCACATTTAATAAGACCCTAAATAATCTAAGGACTTAAAGCCAACTTGAGCAATCTAATTATAACGAACTACTTTGAATTTGGGCACCAAAACTATAGATAAACTTGAAAAAAAAAAACAGTTATAATTAGGAATTTATTTATTTATTTATTTATTTATTTGTACAAGATTGCTAAGTTACTTGAGCCTAGCTAGTCTAGTCCCTTAATGTCTGGCCATGCCTATTGGCCATTAAGACAACTCTAACCAAAGAGTCTGAAAGGATCAACTAGCCATCTATTTAAAACAGGCTTAGATAACAGAGTGTGCACTGGGTAATGCCAAAATTGTAACCTTAAGACATTCAGGAAAGTAATTTTTCTTCTGAATGGACAAGTAACAAGCCAGTTTTCTTGAGGATGCCAAGGCTATCAAAACAATTTCAATTCCCTTCTCCACTATATCTTGACTAGGGTAATTAGGGACACTAAAAATTTAACTTCTTTTTGCTAAGTTTTCTACCCTTTCTTCCTTGTATGATTTTGAGAATAACTGAGGCAACATTAAAGTTAACATATCTTATTCCTAATTCTTTTGCATAAAGTCTGTTTACAAAGACTTGGTCATTTGGAGAGAAAAGAGAGGGAACACTCTTACTAACCTTATTTCTAGAAATAGAAATTTAGTCCGTAATGAAAGAAGCTGTCTTGAGGATTCCCACTGTGTCTATTGTTTAACACCTTATTCTTGCAATTCTTAAGCTTTTCACAATTTCATTTGATGTTTGTTGGGGTTTTTTTGTTTGTCTGTTTTTAATCTTGTGTGTTTTTTTATCTAAATTTATTTATTTTGAGAGAGAGAGAGAGAAAGCGAACACGGGAGGGGCAGAGAGAGAGGGAAAGAGAGGATCCTAAGCAGGTTCCTCACTGCCAGCACAGAGCCTGACACAGGGCTAGAACTCACCAACTGTGAGATCATGACCCTGGCTGAAACCAAGAGTCAGGCGCTTAGCCCACTAAACCACCTAGGCAGCCTGTTTGTTGACCTTTAATTCTTGTTTCATCAACCAGACAGTGGACTTCTATAATAATGTTTCTTTTGTTTTCTATTATATGTATTATATATATATATATATATATATATATATATACACACACACGTATACGTGCGCTTAATATATTACATATATATGTACATATACATATATATTTTTTATATATATTCATTTCCTAAAATACTATCTGGAATATATAGAAGGAGCTAAATAAATATGCATGGAATGAATGAATTAAGGAATAAATAATCAAAGCCTCCAGACACATATACTGATGGTTTATGTTTCAGAGACACAAAGGATGTTGGCAGACTAGCTTTAATCTCATTAGATGAGAAGAAGTCTCAGTTGTACTGGGTCTTCCCATGATGTTCATTTCTAGCTGCATTTGCTATGGATAGTCTAATACGGAAAGTGAGACCACCGAAACCTTTAATGACAATATTCATTCTGTTAATAAAAAGGTAAGGGTACTGTCTTAACATGCTGTAACAACATACATGAAAAAGATCACTATAGGTAAAATACTTAAGACTTTAATTTTTAACCACGCTGCATCTAGCTCCCCTAGTTCAAATTGTGAAAAAAGTGTACCAATAGCAACATGCTGATTTTCCCTTCTCATTTTTTTTGGAGCCAGAAAAATCTGAATAGTAATAACTCATTCTTTGAAAGGCATCCATGTCAATAATCAATACTGATTAAACACAGACCTCTCTTAGTATGAGCAAACAGACTGAAAAGATATGAGTTACAAGCTCTAAATAAAGTAAATGATGTGATAATAATATTATTCATAGAATACAAATATTCCTACATGGTTTAAACATAATAAATGTATGGAATATAAGACATATTTTAATAAGATTTGCAAAGAAAATGCCAATACAAACCAGAATATGCACTATGGTGAACACCTCTCTCTCTCTCTCTCTCTATATATATATATACACACACACACACACACACACACACACACACACACTTGTCTATAAGTTCCCTTCCCTATTTTTCTCTTTTCCCCCCTTCAAATATGAGAAGAGAGAAAAACCTACTATTATCCTATAGATAATTACATATCCCCAACTCCCACTCCACCACTCCATCCTTGCCTCATTGATAGCTCCTGCTGGTTCTGATAAGACACTTTGTTCAAATAGGTTAAGGTATCACTGTAGAGAACCCAGCCCATAGGTGCACACTTGGCAAGAAGACAGTGCTATTGTAGGAATTATAAAAAAATAACAGCTATCTTTTCCAATGGGCAGACAGTGTTACTGTATATAAATTGGTAAGCAAAGTGAATGGATTTCATTCTTCTCTCAACTCTTAGGCCTGCACAATTTTGCCTAGTGCTTTTGCCTTCTTGGCCACAGTTAACTGAACCCATACTGAATCTTGACCCGAGGTAGACCACCAAAAGTATTCTGGCCTTATCATTTTGGTCATAGAAACAGAGATGGTGTGTCATTCTAGAGAGAGAGAGAGAGAGGAAAACAAACAAACAAAAAACGGCATGAAAAATTAGAATAAAATGCAGTTCTGAAAGATGCTGCATATTAGTGAAATAAATTTGTATAATATGGGGTAACTTTTTATAGAAATTATTTTCACTGTTAGGAAAATTATATACAGAAAAGTTACCGGTAATATAAAAATATCATCATCATCTCTCATCCCTGTATCATTGTTATCATTTTTATTATCATCACATGAATCTACATACCCAACTTAATCAGCAAAATAGCTGAAAGTGGTAAAGTGGAGAATATGGGATAGTGTACCAAATTTCCATATTTGAAAATGGGAGGGTGAAAATACAGACTTATTTTCATTAAAGATAATAACCAATTAAAGAAAAAAAAGATATGTCATGCTTGAGTTGCAAGAGAAACTTATGTCTCCCTTACAAATGAAGAGGAATAACAAAGTAAATATTAGCAATCTGACTAGAAGATTACAACACACTCAAACAACATCTTTTTCAGGAAACTAAAGGCCTGTAGTTTAATGCCCAATTGATTATAATCATAAATCAATTAAAAATGATTATCAGTAGATGCACAAAATATAATTGATAATTTCAAACACTTATCCTTAATTAAAAAAAAAATGAAAGCTACACTAAGAATAGAGGCTTCAGCTAATAAAAAAAAAAAACAGAACTATTTCATCTGTTAATATTTTCCTGTGTCCCATTCAAAGAAAATAACCCAAACTTTAATGTCCAAAATACTGCATCATGGGATTTGGATTTGGAGTGGAAAGAATGCAGGTAATTGGTTTAGAGTTAGGCTAATGAATTCAGATGCTTCTGGTTGAAATTCCTACTTAGATGAAGAAGACCCAAATTTACAAGTAGGGGTTGAATAGGACCAACTTAAGGGTCCATAATTAAGTGGCACATTTTTAAATGTTGGGTTAAGAAAAACAAAATAAATCCAAAGAAAGTAGACAGAATAAAAGAGAAATAAAAGGTTGAATTAAAAAGACAGAACAACCAAGCAAAAAGTTGCTTTAAATAACCCAATAGAACTCTTCAAGTTTTTATGAGATTGAAGAAACAAGTTTTAGCAAAAATAACGGAAATGAGGAAGCGATATTATAAACAAATATCACAAACATAAAGATTCAATAATACATGGCTAGTATGCACACATTTATATCAACATAACTTGATAAAACTGAAAATGCCCTTGGATATAACAATACCTTCATAGGAGCCAAGGATTCCAAGCACGGAATTACAGCATCTGGACGAAGAACAGAAAGAAGGGCACACTGAGGAGGGCAGGAAAGTAAGCTTCACACCCCTCCTCCCTCCTTCAGGATCTGGCAGCCTTAGGCAGTTACAGGGGGACAGTGAAGTGAATGTGCGCCTCACGAGGGCAGACCCCAAAGCGGGTCGCCCGGTCACCAGTTAAACTCCTGTAGCCCTACGTGGTTCCCGGCGGGCTCCCACGTACCGGGGCTCTCCTCGCCACGGTGCCCAGCGGCTGCGCAGTCGTGATGGCGTCTGGGGCACCAGGCTCCTAGCTCTCAGCGTGCCTTACGGCACCACAGCGCTATCGCTCTCCCCCGCGCCTTACGGCAGGCATCCGCGACCTCACGCTCTCAGTGGGCTCCCAGGTTCCCAGGAACCTAGCCGCGGCTCTTCTGGGTGTCTGCCGGCCCCAGTCAGGTCCCCGGGCACCGAACTCCCACCTAATTTCTGCAAACCCAGGCTTCCTGCTGTCCTCCGTGCCTGCCAGCTCCAGCTGCCCTGGGCGGCCCCAGCGGCTTCTGGTGACTTCTTCAGCTCCAGGCTCCTTGAGCGCGCCTTGAAGGCAGGCCCCAGCCCACACTGGCATGGGCTGCAGGGGCCCCACATGGGCTCTAGGCGGCTTCCTCAGAACCAGGCTCTCCGTGGGCTCCTTCGAATCCAGTCCCTGACTTCGGTGGCTTCCTCAGTTCCAGGCTCCCAGAGATCCCATAAATGCAGGCTCCCAGCATATCTGGGCACTGGCAGGCTCCAGCAGCCCTAGATGGCTCCTTGGTCGCCAGGCAGGTTCCTGGGCACCAGGCTCTCAGTGAATTTCCTCAAGCCCAGGTTCTGGATCCACTACATTACCTGTGGCTCCCTCAGCTCTTGTGGACCAATGCTCGCAAAGGCCTGTGTACCCAGAGTCCAGGCCCACCCTATTTGTCCTTAGCGCCTGGTTGGCCTCTGTGGGCCCAGAATGTAGGTCCAAGTCCATCATAATAGACTCAAGGGCCAGGCCCACCTCAGTGAACCTAGGCTCCAGGCCTGCTCCTACATACTCAGGCAGCAGGCTGGGCTCCATGTATCAAAACACCAGGCCAGTCCACCTGCCTAAGGATTCCAAGAACAAGTCCATCTGTGGATACCACCAGACCCCCTGGAGGGGCTGACTGGTGAAGGGCTTTGCCTGCTATAAAACTGGAAGAAGTACCACGTCTTCAAATGTGCAGACACCAACACAATGCCACAAGGATCGTGATTGTCACGATTGGACACGGTGGAACATGATACCACCAAACAACACTACTAAAACTCCAATGATTGACCTCAGACAGATGGACATCTTTTAATTTTGTTTGAGGAATTCAAAGTAATCCCCTTCGAGAAATCCAGTAAACGATTATCCTTTAATTTCCTGTATTTGCTGGTGGTGAACAGAGATTCTGATAGATTCTGCCATGCTGGTTCTGCAAAACTTGCCAGATACTCCCATCTGAGCCACCCAAGGAGCCTGCCTGATCTGCTGGATTGGAGATTCGGAAATGCCAAGACTGGGCTGTCACCTTCTGCTGTATTGTTCTTCTAGTCCTCAGGTATCACCATAACAAAATGAATTCACCTTCATATTACCTTTCACTGTTCTCCTTTGGTTTTCTCTTGTGTTCTTTCCAGGGCTTACAGGTGTATTTCACCAAAATACAACCTTTTTGGTCTTGTCTGACCAGAAATCCTCAACCACCTCTTTGAGACCTTCCTATCATAAATTAATATATAAAACTCTACCTCCTTCTGTATATATTTTTGCATACGCACCTCGCTGGAGGAAAAATGAATAAGATGTTTAAAAAAAGAACAAAGACAAACATGGATTACTGAGACTTACATTCTCACACAAAAAAGTAATATTTTTATTTTAAAAAAGCACATCAAGAAATCAACACTGAGGTTCGTTTCTAACTTGAGGTTTTAATATGTCTTGGTAAAATTCAAAACACACTTTTGTTTCTATTGGGAATATTTGTGTCAATGATTTGGTATTTTCAAGTGTTCTATGACTAATATTACTACAAGAAGAAAATTTTTTCTCTTTAAAATTTATTTTATTTAAAGTTTATTTTGAGAGAGGGAGAGTGTGTGAGAAGGGGAGGGGAAGAGGGAGAGAGAGAGAGAATCCCAAGGAGGCTCTGCGCTGGGAGTGCAAAGCCTGATGTGGGGCTCCAACTCGTGAACCAAACCGTGAGATCATGACTTGAGCCACAATCAGTAGCCGGACACTTAACCGACTGAGCCACCCAGGTGCTCCTCAAGTGCATTTTAGACAAAATTTTTTAAATGAAGAAGTTAGTATTACTAGGACACTTACTAGTGTTACTAGGACTAGTGTTACAAGTTAGTGTTACTTGGATTCATAAAGATTTGTCCATAGCTATATGGTATGGTTTAAGGATATAAATTGTTTATCATTAAACCACAAAGATATATCAAGGCTTTTAGTTATCTAATCATGATTACTGAGAACTCAGCATCACATTTTATTCTCTTTCATCACTGTAGGTACAATGTTTCGTGGTTTTCAAACTCTCTTAGACTGATATTCAATTGTTTAAGAAGTTCCTGTTTACTGTGAGATAGACTTATGCATTGCTATGAGTCATTTCATAAAGCTTCTTTCTGTAAAGATTTTACCCAATTGAGCCATATTTGAAGATTGGTAGAATCTTCCTGGCAGTGGATATATATCAAATCCGTCTGTATTTTTATCACTAGGGCCAGACTGAACAATGACTGTGTTTCTTATTTGTTGATCCTCCTTACTGTATGTGCTGGAAATTTCTTACATAGTTTGTAGTTAAGATAGAGGAGATTCTAAAATATGAAGCACTTACATAAAAATAGCCAAGGATTTTAGTTGGTAGAGTCCTTATAAGGGAGACCTAAGCTTGCCCATCAACTCTTGCTATGTGTATGATAGTGCTAATCACTTATAGTCAGTGTAGTTACTGAGAGATCAAATCCTAACGGTGCAACTGGATGATCTCTAAGAAATTCATATTCAACACAGAGCACCAACCCAACATTGTCTAAACAATTGAATCTAAGTACAGATGTCTGTGCTGTCACTCATTGTATCTATTCTGGGGTTTCTGGAAATTATTAATAACTACACTAGCTATCTTCTCAGAAGAGAAGAAAGTATAAAAAATGGAAGAGTACAGTACGCTTTCAAATTAATACTTATGCATAGAGAATGTGACAATGGACTTCTACTGCTATCCAAGTGAGCAGCTGATCTTATATGTCTTAAAGGCTTGTTCCTCTGAGAGAGATAGTAGTCTAACCACTCGATCTCTTTTTACTCCACTGCCTTTTCCCAAGAATGTGACTCAGAAAGTAGCAGGGTCACTGAAAGGTAATACACATTTTATTCAATGACTGTGAATGGAGATGCTGCTTGGTACAGCTTTTCTATGGCCCAAGCTGTAATCAAAAATTCTCAAACTTCTTCAGCTATCTTTAGGAAGAGGGGCTCTTTGTGGGCTGCAATTATAGAATCCATAGTATACATTGTACACTGTGTAGCGTTGACTACTGGTTGAGGCAGTAGCATGGTGAGATCAAATTAATTAATACACATAAACATTTGTAGCAGCTCTTGGCATATAGTATGCAATAATAAAAACTCTTACTTTTAATGATACCAACCGTTTCCTTTTTATCTCAGCCAGACAAAAAAATCAGAGAGAATTATCACAACAAAAAGAAAAACAGTAACAATAACAGCAGCTGAGTAAAATATGGACAAAATATACCCCCCAATAAATTTTAGAGTCAAGAATTAAAATCAGTCTCTCTGATCCAAATGCTCATACATGTAAGCATTTTACTATTTAGTATGCAGAACATGCTAAACGTACAACTGCTACTCCCAGAAGTTTGAAGAATTTTACTACCCTTTGATCAGGAACTGTTACAAAATAGGAATGCAGGAGACTATGCCATGCATCAAGCTGAGAGAGCTAAGTAAGAGGAACAGCAATTTCTTAAAATACTTCCTCTGTTTACCTTTATTTCAAGGGCAATTCATGGTAGCTTTTTAACCCCAAATCAGTGGGGTTAAAAAACTACAAATCTCTGCTGTTGAACAGGTGAAGAAAAAAGGAAACTTTACTAGGAGAACAATAGTGGAAAGATTGTCTCTGCTTACCATCACACTTAATACAAATAATTTTTCATCACTTATTTTTCCCTAATCTTTATACCAGTATGAATTTAAGTTGTACACAAATACATCTAAAACAGGTTTGCAAATTATCTTTTCTAAAATCCACAAATATTTGGAATTATAAGAAATGCTAATATAATAAGAGGTACCTGGATGGCTCTGTTAGTTAACTGTCTCTGACTCTTGATTTTGGCTCAGGTCAGGATTTCACAGTTTGTAAATTAAGCCCCATGTTGGGCTCTGTGCTGACAGCGTGGAGCCTGCCTGGGATTCTCTCTCTCATTCTCTCTCTGCTCCTCTCTCCCCCTCTCTCTCAAGAAATAAACATTAAAAAAAATCATAGTGCCAATTATGCAATGTTTTTGCTTTGATTACAGGGTATCATTTAAATATACAAGAGCAAAATCAAAGATATGTTCATGAAAATCCAAAATAAACTTATTTAAGTCATACACACACACATACACCACATTTTTCTAAAGCTTTTTTAACTATACTTGTATTGATACCAGTGAAAAATTTCACTCATTTGAAATATTTATAAGTGTTTATAAGGACAGCCAAAAGATACTTCTTATTTCAAACACCATCAGCATAGCCATCTGAGAAGAAATTTGTTCTGAACCCTTTCTAAAATCTTGATAAAATTCAGAAATCACTAATATTCATAGCAATATCAGAAATTATTTTGGGCATGCTACTTATCATCAGTGTTACATATTTCATTCCATTGATAGAGTATGACTTAACTGATCACTGTCATTGACTAGGGACCCATGGTTCATCCAATGAAATGGAGAAAACTCTCAGTGTGAAACAAAGTACACAGGAATGCACACTGTCTTTGTGGGTTAATTGTATCAGTAGTAGGTTCTATAGCAACCACAGTGTCAGCAATGATAATCTTGAGCTAAGTTCTGTTACACCTCCTTTTCCACTGTTAGTCTTTCCATTTCATCAGTTTTTCAGAGACATAAATCCCTACAAATAACAAAAATGTGGGAAGACTTCTTTTGACATACCCTGGAAATGGAAGTAAAGCTCTGTAGGCCAACGTGGAGGCAGGGAAAACCTGAGTAGTACCATACACTAGGAAGAGGTTTTTCATGTCCTCACTCCTGAAAGTCAGGGAACTAGATGATGAGGGTATGAGGAAAACCTACATCAGTCCAGGAGAGCTGAATTGACAGAAGGAATACTAGACTTTAGAAATATGACTAAGATACTTACATATCCATCTGGCCTTAGCCTCTCTATCTATGGTAGAAATACTAGAAACTTTGAAAGGGAAGTAACACACCTGCTGTTATTATTGGCAATACGAGGTGCATTTATTAATTATTCTGAAATAAATTAAAACATCAAAAACATGACTTTATAAAAAAGTATCAGAGATAGTGATTTAATTTTCAGCATGACATGATATACCAAGTCAGAATATGTTGATTCAGAACATATCAAAAATTATTGATTACAAGAACAAGAATTTCATTTTAGAAATTGGTTTTGGCATTCTTAATATAAAGAAAAATCGAGTCAACATGTGTTGCCAGATTAGAATATCTTGAAGGGAGGAAGCAGGTGAGATAAAAAGAAAATGAATAATATTATTAAATCTAAGAGTTTTCAATTATTGCTTACTATATTGCAGGTACTATTAAAAATACTTATGATTATTAGTTAATGCTTATTTTGTAAATTTATTTGATCACAAATAAAACTATGGTCTAATTATTATTCTCTTTTTAAAATGGGAAAATTAAGGCACTGGAAGTTAAGAATATCCCCAAGATGGTATACCTAAAATTGGCAAAGGTATATTTTAATACATTTCTTTCTGACTCCAAAGTTCATGATATTAAATTTTTTACCATACATTAAGCTTACTTTTTGTATAGACTATTAAAAAACACAAGATTTCTTAAATTCAATAATTATTTTTTTAAAACTTCAGGTAATCAACAAAATTGATAACAAATATGCGAATTATTTCCATTGACAGACATCTTAAGCTCCCTGTTCATAGTGGGACAACATTTTAATAACAAGATAATGGTATTACGTGCCATTTCTGATGAGAGATATAAGAAATAATATTAATAAATATGAGTTACTGGATATCAGGTCATAAAATTACCCATAAAATAATCTATTAAGCAATAGGAATGAACATGGAGACTTAAAAAAGAAATCTTTACCCCAGTTATGTTTTATTCTTGGTGAGTCTGTAGATTTTTACTTAATGATAAATGAATCAGTTCTCGTCAAATCCTCTCTTCCAGCTCTTTACCCCAGCCAGTTTTCTTAGGTATCCATTTCGTAATTAGATCCAGCAACAAGCTGCTAAGTCAGTTTCGGGTACATAGGTCTACCTAGGGAGTAGGTAGTGCATTGGGAAACTCTACCTAATGAGTCTACTTAGCAGCTCCTGTGCACAGATGGAGTGAGGCACCATCACCAAAAAAAAAAAAAAAAAAAAAAAAAAAAAAAAAGTTTTTACCTTCTATCACAACATAAGCTGTGAAGAAACAGTCTAGTCACTCACATAGCTGCTGAAGGATGCTACTTTAAAAGTACCTCTCTTCAGGGAAGATTCATTTGTCAGTTTGGTCATATATTTCAGTGGTATGTTTCCCCATCCTACCTGAAAATTTTATTTCCTTTTACCACAATATATAAATTCAGTACTGAATAATATGACATAATACCTTTGATGTTAAAGTATATTGTCTGGAAATAGCATGTATCTTTTCAATACTATGTTTGAAGCATGTGTCCAGCCATCTGAAAACATTTTTGTATGTGTTGGGTGGACAACTTGAACACTAGGTTTTGTTAGCTCATTAAGAAAACTTCTGTATGGATTATATAAACAGTAATGCTAAAATAGCTCAACTCAGTTTCCTTGGATATGGATACATTTTAGATTTACACTATTAGAATAATTTATTATCATAATCAAAATATAATGGTTTGTACTTCAGTGCCATTCTCTAAAAAAAATTACTTATCCTTCTTTGAGCAGAAAGTGATTTTTAAGTAATGATAAGATTCTCTTTTATGCCTTTAGAATGAGTGACTGAGATAAGCTGTCACTAGTTCTTTCAAGTACATTCAGATTTAAAATAAATGAAATAGAAATTAATATTAGTGACACTGTTTTTATTAGTATTAGCCAATATAACTGTATGGGATAATTCTCAGTACCAACATTCTTCTTCACATTATGGTGGTAAATAATTTTAAAAAATTCTTTGAAATATTCCATTATAAAACACTTGAGTTATTAATAACTTATTTTTATAATCTCTGAATTTAAGAAGTGAATCTTAAATCTTCAATTGTGAATTATCTTCCAATCCAGCCCTCTCATTCCTGGAAGAACAAGGTGAGAGCTAGGAATATTAGTTTCTTATCCAGGAGTAAGATTGTCACTATATATAAATAGATAAATATGTAGCTAGGTAGGTAGGTAGGTAGGTAGGTAGATAGATACATAGATAGATAATAGATAGATAGATAGATTTTGCATCTATTTATCATCATCATCATTTTTAAAAATACAAAATGCTACTGAATTGTCATCGTAGAGTATAAGCACTTAGATTTTAATCATTTTGTTAAATATTCTAAATACTGAACTATTTCACATTAATGCTGAAAGCATTGTAATTGTTTTCTTGGTTTTATGGCAGACCTCATTAGGGGAAACCTTGAGTTGATATTTCTTATGAGATCTGTGATACCGAAGGTAGAAACTAACAGGGTATGTCAAATACCGTTTGTCCTTACTGGTATTTTAGAAAATTTGTCATATTATTTAGGGAAGTATCCAAGAAAGAGATGTGGAAGACAGTAATTCATCAGTAATTCTCCATGCTTTATGGAATATCCTCTTAAGGTGTTTTTGTTTATCTGATGTTGTCTACCAAATTTAAACTAGTTGTTGGTGGGGCGCCTGGGTGGCTCAGTCGGTTGGGCGGCCGACTTCGGCTCAGGTCATGATCTCGCGGTCCGTGAGTTCAAGCCCTGCGTCGGGCTCTGTGCTGACAGCTCGGAGCCTGGAGCCTGTTTCCGATTCTGTGTCTCCCTCTCTCTGACCCTCCCCCGTTCATGCTCTGTCTCTCTCTGTCTCAAAAATAAATAAACATTAAAAAAAAACAAAAACAAAAACTAGTTGTTGGTATAAGATCTGTAGATCGCCCTTTAGTGAAAGAAAAGAAAGAAAGAAGAAAGGAAGGGAGGAAAGAAACAAAAAAGAGAAGAAAACAAAAGAAAAAAGGAAGGAAAGAGAAAAGAAAAGAAAGGAGGAAGGAAGGAAGGAAGGAAGGAAGAAAGGAATCAGTCAGTTGGTCAGTCAGCTGTTTCAGTTCCTTTCTCTCCACACTGTTGCCTCAATACACATGAAGTAAAAAGAATCATTCACTGTCCAGTGGTTTTCAGTATCCTAGAATTCAGAGTCTTCCAGTTTTGGCAATTTCATCACTTACATATGTCCATTGGGTTTTCTTGAAAGTCCTAGATAATAATAACAAAATACTATTTTTAGAATCAATATAAAATAGATTTAAAAAATAATTTTATGATAATCCTGTCTTCCCCACTTACCTCAGCTGGAAGAAATCCCAGCTGTGTTTAGCAAAAGGCAGTTCCTAATCTACCCTGCCTGTGTCAAGAACTAAGTGGACCATCAGCTTTTGCCCAGGATTTGGCACAATGGCTTATAGAGTACTTTTGGGGAGTCTTGTACTTTCCAGGCAAAAAAAGGTGGTAGTAAGGTGTTGGCTCCCTTCTGTTTACTCATATGAAGCTTTTGTATTTGTTTCGTTGTCTCCTACTCGAATTGTTGCTAGCAAAATATATTTCCATTTTTAATTCCTATTTGCTTTACTGTGTGATCTAAACACAATATCTGGTTTACACTGTTCTTCATACGCAGGTTGCCGAATTCTCACCATGTACTTTAAAAAATGGTTGTGGGTCACTGTGAACAAGCGTGACCATATTGCTGTTCACTGCAAATCTTTTAAACCAAATCAAATCAAAGTTTTTATCTTGCAGTAGTTGAGTATTGGAGTCTGCCCAAACCAAGCTTAAATTCAACTTGTTTTGTAAGTAGCTTTGAACTAGATAGATTCTTTAACCTATCTTATAGCTATTTTATAGCTATATCTTATAGCTATACAAGGGGCAACTCACCATTAAGTCATTTTATCAAACTTCCCTCTGTCTAGGCAAGCTTTATTCTGAAATCTCAAGGTTTATTCTAGGCAAGCTTTATTAGCAAATTAAAATCCTGGAATGTCTAGAAACACCTGTAAGAATTAAGCTATTTACTGGAGTTTAAATAATTGAATTTTGTTTCATAATCTTAAAAAAAAATTTTACCACTTATTTCAAGTTGTAAATTTAAGTATCTGAGACCAAATAATATGAATATGTTTGATTAATGAGTAGGTTTTACTGTTAATTACAATATTTTATATTGCTCCTTACTGTTTCACATATATGCCTCTCCTTGCTGTCAGGTCACCTGTGTCCTGAAGGCACATCCATGTCTTATATCTGGTTAGTTGGTACACTGAAAATGATTATATTGTGGATTAATTTAGCTCAAAACTCTTCATTCCTTTTGTCTTCTTGTTTTCTAGTGTGGTGTTTGGCACATCATGGGGGGTGGTGTTCAATAAATGTTTACACAGTGAATATTAACATAAATAATTATTGCATATTTTGAAAGGGAATCTTTTGCAGTAGAGGAGTAAATTTAATTTACAAACTCACATAAGATAAACTTGCCACAAGTGAATGAAATTTATAAGAAGTTCTAAAAGAGAAAAAGAAGTTCTAATGAAGTTAAAAGATCAAAAGGATTGTCATTTATAATGAATATGCAAAGAATAAAGTTAGAATACCTACTAGAGAAATAGAAATTGTAGTTTTCTTCTGATTTATATTTAAAATTATTTTAACTTTAAAATACTTTGAAACTAATTCATTTTCTGTTTAATATAATTTAACAATGAATTTTTTATTTTTAATATTTCCATAACTCTGTTCTGCAATAGCATGCTTTGAATTATAAGTGATTTCTAAAATATAAAGACAATGTCTTTGTTCTTTTATGTTGGCTTTTCTAATACCTTCAAATTACCTAAATTTATGTGAATGGACATACAAAATTAAGTCATATTAACATAATAATCATTATGTTTTTAATTATAATATCTTAATTATAATATAATAATTATTGATAATTATTAAGTTTTATTATATAATCTAATGAGTAGTAATCCTATACAATCAATATATCATGAGGGCTATTATAATACAATTTAAAATTGAGGTGAAATCAGCTTATTTATGCCTAATATAAAATTAAAGAATTTGACAAAACTAATTAACTGTAGAATTTTATCCCTGAATAATACAGATAATAATCAAGATTCTCCATTTCAGTCTTGAATATAGAAATAGCTGAATAGTTATTTGACTCTTTGCTCTTTTAAGACAAGACACTAAAGTTCACAGTGATGATTCACATATATAATTTCATTTGATTATCACATCAGTTTGTATGCTGGACATGTATAGGAATTATGTTTTCGTTTTACAGCTGAAATAGAAATATCACGTGGTATAAGACAGATAAATTTTGGTTATATTTATATTAATTGCAAAAGACTTTAGTATCTAAATATATTTACAATACCTCAAAGAGAATGAGGTTATGTGTTATATTCAACAATAATATTTATATGATGGGCAGTACAGGTTATGGGGTTAATCCAGTTCCATTGGATAGTATGCTTCTCTGTGTATGTGAGCCTGGAAAAAAGCCTAAATTTACTTAGCCAGATACATGTAGAATATAGTGCCTTATGCATAGTAGATGATCTACAATGTGATACTGTTAGAAAATTGAGTTGTTAATATCTGAAATTATTTGTATATTTCAAACAGCGGAGACTATTGATTACCAATTTCCAGAGCAACAAAATGCCATAAATTGTTCTTATAGCACATGTAGTAAATTACTTCCAACGACACTGATATTGAAATCCATGAAATTATAATATTTGGAGGAAAAGGAAAATATTCCCTTCACCTTCCATTCTCATTCCAGCCACCACCATTTAGCCCTTGATTTAAATATTCTCTTTATTCTATATATAGAACTAACTACTGATTATTCAGAGTAGGATAATGAGATGTGAATGAGTCCATATAAAATAAGTAGTATAATGGACAAGTATTGGGTATGTTATCTATGAGGAAAGTATTGACCTGTGGTCTGTGATTCTACCATTAGCTTCAGGAAAATCTTTGATTGAATCATTCTTGCAACTAACTCAATGGATTTATAAAAATATGTTAGGTCCAATATATAAATGCTCTGTACCAAAAAAGAACATGTAGTGTATTTAAGACTGCTTATTGAAAAATCAGTAATTGATAAGTTACTGATAACTAATTAAATTGAGCTGTAATAGAAAATAGGTACTATTCATAAACCTCAGAAGGAAATGTAAAAACTCAAGGGATGTTGGAGTTTACTATTTTTCTGAGCTAGAGGTGGTCTGTACCCTACAAGCTTTGTGACTTGCGACGTTACCCACCATGCCATGGACAAAGTGGAGGGCATTAGAAGCTATGCTTTAGAGTCACCAGAATTTTGCTATGCTGTTGCTATTCTTGCTGTTACTGATTCTAAATCCTTTTTAAAGTTAGAGAAATTTGTCTGGGGTAAAATCTATTGTGTCTAATGCATCTAATCATCAATGTCAACCTAAGACTATTATTGCTGATAGGGCAGAGTATTTAGTACATCATCATATAATTTCTCCTCAATATTATAGTTATCTGGAATATTTCTTTGAACAAACAAAATATTACAGAGATTTGTAAATGTGGGAGGATATATTTTGGTTTACAGTTTATAAAAACTGAAACAATCAGTAATTCATAATGTATTTGCAGTAATGGTTTTTGATAAACTAGATATTAGACGATGAAGTACAGAGTATCCCTTACAGAAGGTAAACAAGTTCAGCCCTGTGAATGCCCACCTTCCTATCTTAAGATTGACTTCAGGTGGCCATGTGAGGATGGCACACAGGCATAACCCAGCATACTCCCTGACTGAAGAGACAAAGCTGAGAATCTGTGGAGACCTAAAGTCTAAGGTTTTCTGTACAGAGACCTGGAGAGGAGAGAGGGAATGTGGATCTGCAGAAGAGTGCTCTCAAATATTCAGGTAATTACATATTAATACATATATATATGAGGCAAGCTTAAGAACTATGAGTTAATGGTGCCTGAATGTCACATAGATCCAAGAAAAATACCTGTTCTCAATAGTCTAAATGGAAAGCCTCATGACCTACAAGGCATTGAATAGCATAATCAGAAATTATTACCTTAGCTACAGTTGTGCTGAGCACAGCAAAAGGTATAGTGATGTTGAGTCACTATGTTGTACACCTGAAACTAATGTAACATTGTATGTCAAATATAGCAAAATTAAAACAAAAACAAAGAACCTAATGACAAACAGAATAAGTATCTTGCTTTAACATTGGGGAATAATTTTTCTTAGATTCAGCAATGCTCTGGCACCACTTAATAAATATTAAAAGAAATTTTTGAAAGGTTAAATGGCTAAGTAACTTAACTACATTCCAGAATCAGTTCAAGAAAGTTTGTGGTAATTAAGAGAAAAAAAATCCAGCACCAAACAAGATACTCATGCTATTTGGCATGAAAAAACAAATACAAACAAACATGCAATAAACAAAAACAGGCAGGGAAAAAGCATGAAAAAACTATCTCTAACAAGTAGAAAAGCAACAAGTAAAAATCAACCCAGAATTGATGCAACTATTACAATTGACACAGGACATTAAAAACAATTATTAAAAATGTCTTTATGCGTTCAAAACTTAAGTATGGATATGTACATTATTAAAAAGATGGAAATCAACTTTATAGAAATTAAAACTACAGTTGTTGAGATAAAAAATAAAAACTAGAGAGGATTAAGGATAGAGTAGATATTGTAGAATAAAGGATTAGCAATCCTGAATATATAGCAATGTAATCTAAAATGAAACCCAGAGAGAAGATGAGGTCAGAAACAAAAACAAACAGATAATCAGACAAATCAGTAAGCTAGGGGAAAAGTTCTAGGGATCAATACACTTGTGATTAGAAACCCTGAAGTCAGGGGGGACAAATTTATTTGAACAATAATAGCTGACTGTTACTCAAATTTAATAAAAAATGTAAACCCAAAGTTCCAGGATACTCAACAAACATCAAGTACAACAAACATTAGTAAAATCACACAAACACACATCATAATTGTTGTTCTGAAAATAGTGATAAATAGCCGAAAGTCATCAGAGATAGAAGATACTTTATGTACAGAGTATCAAAGATAAAGATAAAAGCAGGTTTCTCATTGGAAGCAATGCAAGTGAGAAGATATTACAGCAACATCTCCATAGTATTTAAAGAAAAAATATCAATATAGAACTTTTATAGTAAGTGAAAATGTAATTCAAAAAGAAGTTGAAAGAAAGACTTCTGTGGCATACAAAAGCCAAGATAATCGCTAACCAGCAGACCTGAACTAGTTCAGGTTATTCAAATAAAGGAAAATTATACCACAGGGAAATATTTATCTACACAAAGGAACAAAGAACATGGGAATAAATATATAACATTCTTGTTACTACTTAAATCTCTTTAAAAGATAATTGATACTTCCCCCCTCTCTCTGCCCGTCCCCCCACTCGTGCTCTGTCTCTCTCTCAAGAATAAATAAACATTAAAAAAATGGAATTAGCTCTTTACATAAAAAATAACGAGCATGGGGCACCTGGGTGGCTCAGTTGGTTGAGCGTCCGACTTCGGCTCAGGTCATGATCTCACAGTTCGTCAGTTCTAGCCCCGCATCGGGCTCTGTGCTGCCAGCTCAGAGCCTGGAGCCTGCTTCTGATCCTGTGTCTCCCTCGCTCTCTGCCCCTCCCCCGCTCCTGCTCTGTGTCTCTCTCTGTGTCAAAAATAAATAAACATTAAAAAAAATAATGAGCAGTTCAGGATTTATAACAGAGATGATGAAATAGTAATGACTGCACAAAGTTTGGGAGGGAATAAATGAAAGTATATTATTTTAAATTTCTTATACTAAACATGAGATATTAAAATATCACTTGAAGGCAGACTGTGATAATTTCAAAAGATTTACAATAAAACCTAATCAACAAATAAAATACTAAATCACATAATGTAAATGTATAATAAATTTAATAAAGAACATTTTAAGAGGAAATTTGTAGCATTCAAATCCTACATTGAAAGAGAACAGATACTTAAACTCTCAGCTTACACCCTGAG
This sequence comes from Panthera tigris, assembly GCF_018350195.1. Classification (NCBI taxonomy): domain Eukaryota; kingdom Metazoa; phylum Chordata; class Mammalia; order Carnivora; family Felidae; genus Panthera; species Panthera tigris. The sequence goes on along the minus strand of NC_056671.1, from coordinate 51,593,191 downwards.
AAACTAAAAAATAAATCCCAAATAGCAAATAAATCCCAAATAGAAAAAAGGAAGTATTAAAGATCAAATAGTAAGTCAATGAAATAGAAAATAAAACAAATAGGACAAGTAGAGCAAGTCAATATTTTTAAAGCTGATGCTTTGAGAAAATCAATAAAATGGGTAAACTTTTAACTAGAATAATCAATGAGTATTAGAGTACAGTACCTTTTCAGGAATGAGAGGGTGACATCACTGCAAATTCTATAAATATTAAAAGGATCATAAAGGAATTATATTTATGTAGATAGATAAAATAGATCGATGAACAGAGTAGGCAGTTCAGAAATGTATACCGATCTAAATGGGGAATTGATTTTTCACAAAGGTGATTTTTCACAATGTGGTGCGATTGAAAAAGAATAGTCTTTTCTTTTTCTTTTTTTAAGTTTGTTTATTTATTTTGAGAGAGAGGGAGAGAGAGCGTGAGTTGGGGCGAGGCAGAGAGATAGGGAGAGAGAGAATCCCAAGCAGGCTCCACACTGTCAGTGAGGAGCCCGACATGGGGCTTGAATCCATGAATGGTGAGATCATGGCCTGAGCCAAAACTAAGAGTTGGATGTTTAACCAACTGAGCCTCTCAGAACCCCCAAGGATAGTCTTTTCAACAGATGGTTCTGGAAAAGTTGGATGTCTGTATGCAAAATAAAGAAACACAAACAAAAAAGAACTTTGGGTCACACTTATACTCTATGAATAATTAACTAAAAACAGATTATACACCAAAAAAATTATAAAAATTCTAGAAGAAAAGATTTTTGCCTTTGAATTAGGCAATTCTTGGATGCATAATCAAGATTAGTTAACAAACTGGTTGAACATTTAGATTTCAAAAATACAACTTCTCCTCTTTGGAATGCGCAACTAAAAAATTAAAAGACAAACAATAGCTTAGAGAGAACATTTTCGCAAAGGATTTGTGTGATAAATTTTTTGCATTCAAACTATATAAAAGAATGCTCAACCCAAAAAGTGCCTGCCTTAATTCCCCTCATCCATTTAACCCATCCCCCCTCCCCACCTCCACTACATTGACGCTCACTTCTCTATATTTAAGAGTCTCTTTGGTTTGCCTCTCTCTCTCTTTTTATCTTATTTTTCCTTCCCTTCTCCTATGTTCATCTGTTTTGTTTCTCAAATTCCACATACGTCGTTGCAAATGGCAAGATTTCATTCTTTTTCATTGCCGAGTATATTCCATTGTATATATAAACCACATCTTCTTTATCCATTTATTAATTGTTGGAAATTTAGGCTCTTTGCAAAATTTGGCTATTGTTGATACTGCTGCTATAAACATTGGTGTGCATATGCTCCTTCAAGTCAGCATTTTTGTATCCTTTGGATAAACACCTAGCAATGCAATAGCTGGGTTGTAGGGTAATTTTATTTTTAATTTTTTGAGGAACCTTCATACTATTTTCCAGGGTGGCTGCATCAGTTTGCATTCTCACCAGCAGTGCAAAAGTGTTCCCCTTTCCCTGCATCCTCAACAATAGTTGTGGTTTCCTGTGTTGTTAATTTTAGCCATTCAGATAGGTGTGAGGTGATATCTCACTGTACTTTTAAAAAAAATTTTTAAATATTTATTTTGAGAGAGAGAGACAACAGAGCGCGAGTGGGGGAGGTGTAGAGACACACAGAATCCAAAGCAGGCTCCAGGCTCCGAGCTCTCTGCACAAAGCCTGATGTGGGGCTCGAATCCATGAGCCTTGAGATCATGACTAGAGTCAAAGTAGGAAGCTTAACTGACTGAGCCACCCAGGCGCCCCTCATTGTAGTTTTGATTTGTCATATCCCTGGTGATGAGTGATGTTGAGCATCTTTTCATATGTTTGGATGTCTTCTTTGGAAAAGTATCTATTCATGTCTTCTGTCCACTTCTTCACTGAATTATTATTATTATTATTATTATTATTATTATTATTATGGATGTTGAGTTTGGTAAGTTCTTTATAGATTTGGGATACTAACCCTTTCTCCAATATGTCATTTGCAAATATCTTCTCCCATTCCATCAGTTGCCTTTTAGTTTTGTTGATTGTTTCCTTTGCCCCGCATCAAGCTCTGTCTTGACAGTTCAGAGCCTGGAGCCTGCTGTGGATTTTGTGCCTCCCTCTTTTTCTGCCCCTCCACTGCTCACACGCACTTGCTCTCTCTCTGTCTCTCAAAAATAAACATTAAAATTCTTTTAAAATAAATAAAGAATAAAAGTGCTTTTCCTTTTTGTAACAACCTTATTTTGGTATCAGAGTAACAAATAGAATGAGATGGGAGTACTTCCACACTTTCAATGGAAAAGTTTTGCAGAAATTTTATTATTTCCAGTTTTTTTCATAAATAATTGGTAAAGTAAACAGTCCCTAAACGTTATTTCTTGTTGTTTGTTTCATTTGGATTTTCTTCAATTTTTTTTAAATGTTTATTTATTTTTGAGGGAGAGAGAGAGAGAGAGAGAGCAAGTGAAGGAGAGGTAGAGAATGAGGAAGACAGGATCTGAAGCAGGCTCCAGGCTCTAAACTGTCAGCACAAGAGCCCGATGCCAGGCTCGAACTCATAGACTGTGAGGTTACAACCTAGCTGAAGTCAGACACTTAACCAACTGAGCCACCCAGGCGCCCTGGTTTGGTTTGGTTTTGAAAGGTCTTTAATTATGGTTGTAAGGGCTATTCTGATTATCATTTTTTTTGTCTTAAGTGAACTTCGGGAATTTGTATTTCCCAAATGATTTGCCCATTTTATATAACTTGCTTAATCTATGAAATAAAGTATTTTATAACATCCTGTTATCTTTTTAATATTTGTAGAATCTGTAATCATGTCACCTCTCTCATTCCTAATATTGGCAATTTTGACAACCTTGTACCTGTACCTCTGAGGCTCCCATGAAAATAGGTCTCTATTAAAGAATCATACCCTTCTTTTGTATTTTGATGTGCCTGTTTACCTGTTGTGAAGGGACCTTCTGTGTACACTAAGGGCTACCATACTTTACATGGAGTTTTTTGTGATTCCTTTTGAGGCAAGGTACTTGAACTGGTAAATATGTGCCTTCTTAACCAAAAAGGGGGCAAGGAAGAGTAGCAGCCCCATCTGATATGTTTAAGAAGTACTTAACTAAAAAAAAACCTAGTAAGCAAAGAGTAGATTCAAAACTATAAATACAGAGAATAAATTGATGATTGCTAAGGGGAGGCAGTTGGGAGTTGAGCAAAATGAATGAAAGGGGGAGGAAGATACAGGCCTACAGTTGTGGAATGAGTGAGTCATGGGAATAAAAAGCAGAGCATAAGGAACACAGTCAATAATATTGTAATAACGATTGAATGGGACAGATGGTAGTTATACTTGTGATGAACATTACAATAATGTATAAACTTATCAAATCACTAAGTTGTATACCTGAGACTAATGTAATATCATGTGTCAATTATACTTAGAAAAAAAAAGTACCTGATTTACAAGAAATAAACCCATGTTTATGAGGCCTACAAATTATACAAGTTTAATAAAGATGTCAATACTATTGTCATAACTTATACCAAATAAATAAAACCCTAAAAGGCTAGGGTCGTATCTAAAATAATATCTTCTCCTGTTGCTGAACACACAAATGCATGCACTCTAAATAAATAAATAAATAAATAAATAAATAAATAAATAAAAATAAATTTAGAAGGAATGAAAAACTCCAAGTCTTTTCATAGTCTGAAAGTAATATTAACAAAAGATTAATAAATACACTTTAAACTCATCACCCATTATGTTTTTAAATATTTTTAATATACCAAAAGGAAGGGGTTATTAATCAGTTGAGCTAAAAATAATGGTACTAAAGTTGAAAGACTCAACATTACCCTAAGACTCATATTTTGTATATATTTTAGCCATCTGGGGGTTTAACAAAACTGAGTATAGATATAAAATAGAAAAATATTCTGGCCCAAATGTTGGGTTGGTTTCTCCAAAAGGCCTGAAATACAGTTTTCTGTAATGATGACTATCCTGTTTAGAATATAGCAATCTCCAGTCCCCATATTTGAGGCCCCTACAATAATTAAATGACGTTATTTCTTAATCTTCTTGCATTAATGTTGTTTGATTGAATTCTATCTGTACCTAAGAGGCTTTTCCATTTTGAGATTCTTTTACACAGGGATTAAAATGTGTCCATCATCAAACTCAAAGGGACTCATTAAATACTATATTGTGGGATAGAAACTAGGGCTAGAATTCTAAACTGTTATGATACAAAAATATTGACAAACAATACACTGGGGAAGTTATAGAAGCACAATTCAGATGCACACAGAATTGAATCAGAATGTAATGTGACATATAGAGATCAGAGCAAAATTAGAAGGAATTTGGGAAAGAACGTGAAATTGGATAGCTTGGCCTGAAATCTTATTCCAACAAGATATAGCTAAAGAATAATCACAAGCCCTCACCTCTATAATAAAAAGACAAAGAATTACAGGGTATATTTACTAGTACTGAACTACAGGATTGTATCTCCACATGGGAACAGTGGATTTTGGTTATGGTTTTATTTATGGGGAGATTAAAATATTATGTAAGAAGGTTTATGATATTTATAGAGTAGCTGGAAAATGTAATTTACAGAACGAAACTGCTGAAAAATCAAACCAACATAATTTTACTTAAGGATGTATGTTTCCTATAAAGGTATGGAGCAAATATGTTAGATGAATGCTTGACATTCAAAGAGATTTAATTGACTGCAATTAAAATATCAGCATTGACTTTGATGGATGTAAGAAATGGCTAGGTTTGTCCCTATGGTTTAGAGCGAACTAAAATTTGCTTTCCAAAAAATTAACAGTTCTACATGTACCTTCAATAAGTATCCTATAATGCACTTCAATAATGGATAATGGGCTTTGTGGAACATGTCTTTCTATATTGAAAACCTTATTTGGGAAGATGGAACTATTTATGTTGGCCTTGATTTAATCTGTAAGAAAAAAAACTGGCACAATTGATGAATATTTATCAGAAATATATTGAGCCTTTGCAAGAAAAAATTTGAATCAAATCTTTAGACTATCTATGTTGACTAGACTATGTTGATTATGAACTAGGTATATTGGGAGATCTAATTGAGAAAATATAAAATGAGAACTAAAAAATAACTTTCAAATTGTAAAGCATTTAGAAAAATGAGCTACTAAAACTAATCAACTATTTGTAAAGCTGTTTATATATTGAACGAGAATTCTTACATCTAGCTAATCAAGAATCTGCTTTAAATACATATTAAGTATATTTTCAAAGGTTCTTCGCCTGAAACGAATATTCTTTTAAAAATTTAATTTTCTATTATCATATTATTTATCATCACTTTATTATGTATACTGCTTTGGAATTGTTGAGTATGTAGAAAATTAACAGTTCAAAGAGAGATCAACAGTGCAATGCACATTTATGGAAAATCTAAAAGTGTAAAATAATACAACAGGGAAAATAATTGTGTGTAAATGAATTTAATCTAACTTTACTGAGGAATGATGAAGGATGTGACAAGTTGTATGTCATAAGTACATGGTCAGGGGCATCCATAGGAGGTACTTACAATTAATAGGGAACACAAGGTACGGAGTAAGCATGGTAATGAACTATGAAAAATAGGACATCAAACTAAACTCAATGTAACTGCTAACATACATTGAATATCTGTTGATTGTTTTCTAAAAGTAGGATGATGTAAAACAATTGTAGCTTTAATTCCATATCCACAAACCTGAAAAAATTAGCTTTGTAGCCAATTGCTGGCCTAATTAGTTTTCTTTTGTAACAAAGAACCAAAAACTGGTGGCTTAGAACAACAGAAATTTATCATCTCACAGTTTTAGAGGCTGGAATACTGAGATCAAGGTATCAGCTGGTTTGGTTCTTTCCCAGGCCTGTTCCATACCTCTTTCTTACATTCTGGTGTTTGACTGGCAATCTGCCATTCTTTGGCTTGTAGATGCATCAACGGGATTTCTTCATTCATCTTCATATGGCACTTTAACTGTGTGCCTATCTGTTTCTGTTCTCAAATTTCTCCATTTTATAAGGATGCAGTCATATTGGATTAGGCAAACCCAGTTGCATCATTTTAACTTGATAATCTGCCAAGACCCTATTTCCACATGAGATCACATTAACAGGTCCTGGGGGTTAGGACTTCAACATCTTTTGGAGGGACAAAATTCAACTCATGACTTAGGGCTAACTGCACACTTTTAGACTATTTACTTTGATCAGTAATAAAATGAGTTAAGTTTTTATTAATTGGGGTGTTCCTTTGGGTATTGATTTCTCTATTTTTTTTCATATGGTTTGGAATGTTTCAATATCCTTCACATGTCTACCTAACATGTTCAATCGTTTCTCTAGTTTCTTAAACCTATGATATGTTTATAATAACCATTTTAATGTCCTTTTTTAATTAATTCTATTATCTTTGTCATTGCTGGGTCAGTTTTGGTAGAGTTTTTTTTTTCTAAATATGAGTCGTAATTTCCAGTTTCTTTTTGTGACCAGTAACTTTTGATTGGATGCAAAGCTATATCTGTTTTGCCTTGTTGAATCATGAATACTTTTGTACTTCTATAAAAATTCTTGAACTTCCTTTGGCATGTAGGTAAGCCATGTGGAAACAATGATAGGGCTTTGGTTTTACATTTGTTAGGTGAAATAAGTGAAGGCTTCAATTTAGGGTAATTTTCTCATTGATAAAGTAACTCCCTCTTTAGTAGTCTACCTGAAGTCCTTTCAGTTATGAAGTAGTCCATTCTACTGATGGTAACAGAAATTATCCCTGGCCTTTGGTAGTTCCAGACTGCTCTCCCTCAAATCTTTGTGTGGTGCTTTTCCTGCTTTTCAGTTATTTTTTCACATGCATATGATAGTACTGAACTGAACTGGAGGAGGTACCCTCTACAGATTTTGAGTTCTCTACTCCCCAGTATTCTGCTATAAAAACTCTAGCATTTTGCCTCACTGAACTCTGAGTGCCATATCCTCATCTTAGGGAGAACACTGGGCTCTGCCTGCATTTCCTCTTTTTGCTATGTTACTTGGACACACACTCTCTGTAGGCAGTAAATTAGGCTAATCAAAAAGCTCACCTGATTTGGTTCCTTTCTCTAAGAAATCACTCCCATTTATTGTCTTATGCTCAGCGTCTTCAAAACCATTGTTTCATATATTTAACCAGAGTTTCTCCAATGTTAAGGGCCTGATTTGGTTCTTTGTTACTTCCTTCATTATTACTGCAAGTAGAAGTTGAGTTTTGCAGGATTTTCTTATAATATTTTTTCATTTTTTAAGTTTATTTATTTATTTTGAGAGAGAGATGGGGGGTACGAGTGGGGGAGGGGGAGAGAGAGAGGGAGAGATTGAATCTCAAGCAGGCCCTGCATTGTCAGTGTGGAGCCTGATAAGGGGCTTGATTCCATTAACTGTGAGCTCATGATCTGAGCCAAAATCAAGAGTTGAATGCTTAACCAACTGAACCACCAGGTGCCCCTTCATTTTGTTTAACATTATACCATAATCTCTTACCACCTACCATGTAGCCTATCCATTCTATTTCTAGATATTTATTTAAAAGCAATGGTAGCATATGTCTATATGAAAACTATGGAAATCTATTACACAGACGTTCTTAGCAGCTATATTCATAATGGCCCCAGACTGGAAATAAACTGTATGTGTGTGTATGTATGTGTGTGTATGTATGTGTATAATATATATTTATATATATATATATATATATATAATACACATGTACATGTATATGTATCTATACATGTATATATACACATACATGCATATGTGTATATACATATATATATATACACATACATACACCCATATACATATGTATACACAATAAAATATTATTTAATAAAAGGAATGAACTATTTCTCCACAGTACAATATGGATAAATCTCAAAATAAATTAGGCCAAATGAAAGAACCTAGACAAAAAGTATATATGGTTCTATTTATATAAAATAGATTGCCAGAAATTACAAAGTAATCTATAGTGAAAGAAAGCAGATAAGCACTTGCCTGAGGATAGGTAGGGATGGCGTTGAGAGGACCAAAGGGAGGGAGTACAGTAGGGTATAAGGAAGCTGTTGTGGGGATTGTTTAATATTTTGTTTGTGGTCATATTTCAGAAATGTGTTCTTGCATCAAAACCATATCAAATTATACTTTTAGTGTGTTTAGGTTGTTTATGTCACTTATACCTCAATAAAGCAGTTGCAAAATTAATAATAAAAGTACATAGTCATGAAATTAAAAAAAATTTAATGTTTATTTATTATTGAGAGACAGACAGAGTGTGAGCAGGGGAGGGGTAGAGAGAGGGGAGAGACACAGAATCTGAAGTAGGCTCCAGGCTCTGAGCTGTCAGCACAGAGCCTGACGCAGAGCTTGAATTCACAAACTGCGAGATCATGACCTGAGCTGAAGTCAGTCGCCCAACCAACTGAGCCACCCAGGTGCCCCTATGAAATTTTTAGAAAGACTAGAAACTAAATGCAGAACTATATTATCAATTTTTAAATCCTTAAATTTTAGTAATATTATTTATATGTATTTATATTTATTTATTTATAATTTCTTGTATTTATTTAGTAGCAGTGATAATTTTTTCTATCCTTCATATACAAACACACTTGCTACATTTCAGAAAAGCATACTTGTTTTTATATTTATTGTTTATTGTGTATTTTCAGGAGCTTTAGATTTTAATGCTTTTTAAAAATATATATATGTATGTAGTATATATAATGATATTCTCATTTAACATGGAAAGTTGAAACCAAAATTTCTTCAAGAGGCAGTGGTCCTAGTGTGCAAATATAATATTCTTTTCAGTATAAAATAAAAGGTTTTTGTTTCAAATAAAAACTATAAAAAATTGTTGGAAACAATGCCATTAGGATTGATGTTGAATTAAAAATATTCAATAATATATTATCTTCCTGGAGTTCCATTACCATCTCACCACTTAGTACATAAATATATTTTAAAATGTTGCTTCAATGAAGTCAGTATTGTTCGTGAATGTGGAAAACAAAGTTAAACATTATAATATGATGAAGATCAATACCATATTATCATTTCTGGGAAAATGGCTCTGCTAACAAAAGCTTTCAAGAAGAATATTTTCCCCATTATTTAAGGTCATTGATGATGATATGTCCAAAGAAGTCATCATCCTATGTCCCAAAAATGAACTAAACGAAATCATTATTAAAAATCAAGCATAGGGATGCATGGGTGGCTCAGTCAGTTAAGCGTTTGGCCTAGGTCATGATCTTACAGCTTGTCAGTTCGAGCCCTGTGTCTGGCTCTGTGCTGTCAGCTCAGAGCCTGGAACCTGCTTTAGATTCTATGTCTCCCTCTCTCTGTGTCCCTTCCCGACTCATGTTCTGTCTCTCTTTCTCAAAAATAAACATTATTTTTTTCAATCAAGCATAGAATGACAGTTATTCCAAAATATTTCTTTACAAAGTTCTATTCACTCTTCTTAAAACCATCTCTCCCTCTCTCAATCTCTCTCTCTCTCTCTCTCTCTCTCTCTCTCTCTCACACACACACACACACACACACACACACACACACACTGATTTATTCCACCAACTAGGGAGTGCAATAACTCCCCTTAGAAAGACAGAATGGACGCTTAATTTATCCTCTTTTACTACAAGTTCTTAGCACAATGGTAACATTTAAATGATTTTTTCACATCTTTTAGAGGGATTCATGAGTTTTTTATTTTTTCAAAATATTACAATTAGCTACAATCCTTTTTATTTTTGTTTCAGATGATCTCAAATTTAGCCTGTGGAATCCCTTTAAGCTACTTGCCCAAATATTCTTAGTATTTCTGTTCTTGTAAAATTTTTTTAATGTTTATTTTTGAGAGAGAGAGACAGACAGACAGAGCTTGAGCAGGGGAGAGGCAGAGAGAGATGGAGACACAGAATCCGAAGTGGGCTCAAGGCTCTGAGCTGTTAGTGCAGAGCCTGATGAGGGGCTTGAACCCAGTAACCATGAGATCATGACCTGAGCCGAAGTCAGATGCCTAACCAACTGAGCCACACAGGTGTCCTGGTTTTTCTTTTCTTTTTTATTTCAGTCCTAATAAAATTATCTTCTGGTAATCTAAAATAAGTAACTTCTCCAAGAGTTTTCTTGTTTTCTACAGTGAAACAAAGGTGTGTTTATATTAGTGTGACTATTCCTACTAAAGTGTCATTTCTCTTATCAAATTCAGTATACATAAAGATATGACATAGATATAGATGTGGATGTGGCTGTGGCTATACACATACGTATACGTATACCTATAATCATTTACATTAAGAATATAAAACTAAAATAAAGTCTACTTACATTTACATTAAAATATAAAATTATATATATATATAATGTGAATTAAAACTACTTTATCTCTGTCCACTAAAATATTATGTATATGTGTGCAATGACACGCCAATTAAAAAGATGACATACTATATATGACACTCTACTTCTAGAATTTTTTCATTAAACTATATATCCCTGCAATCATTCTGTAATGGTACATAGACTTCACTCATTTTTTAAGTAATGCATACAATTTTATTGTGTGAACATACCTCAGTGTATTCGATCATCCCCTATTGATAGATAATGGATGATTTCCAAATTGCTAATATTAAAAATAATGCCAGTATGAATAACCTTTGGCATATATTGTTTTATATTTGTTAAGGCATTTGTTTAGATTTCTAGAATTGGCAGTTGTATATTTAACAATAATATACTGACGAATCAACTTACATGGCATTGTGCCATTCTGCATGTTAGCCAGCAATATATGAATCTTTTTAATATTGCCCTGCTAATATTTTACGCATTCAAACTTTAGATTTTTTCCTAATCTAATATTTGAAAATTTAGCTTGATTTTTATGTTTAGTAAGTGCTTGGTTTTTACATATAGTAATCTTTACATACAAGATATGTATGTTTTCATATGTTAAAGGGCTATTTATAAACATTACAATTTATTAAAAGATTAAAGTCAGGTATGGAAGAAAATATGAAAAACATTTCCTGTAAATGATTAGAAAGTGATAATGCTCTGGAGCACCTGGGTGGCTCAGTGGGTGAAGTATCCAACTTAGGCTGAGGTCATGATCTCGCAGTTTGTGGGTTTGAGCCCCACATCGGACTCCGTGCTGACAACTCAGAGCCTGGAGACTGCCCTCCCCTGGCTCACACTCTGTCTCTGTCTCTCTCTCAAAAATAAATAAACATTAAAAAAAAAGAAAGTGATTATGTTCAGGCTATTGAAAAGTAACATTTTTATCATAATTATGTAATTTATTTTTAGGCCATTTATTGTAAGAGCTCTTGAAATTTATTAGAGGAAGATACTTTAGAGATCATCTCATTCAGGATTCTCAATCCTGTTTGCCCATAACAGTCACCATTGAAATTTTAAGAAATACCATCGTGAGGGACTTAACACAGGAAATGTTCATGAGATGCTTTGGGGGTGAATCTTGCTATGCATAGTAGTCTTTTAAAAATAGCCAGGTGATTATAATGTGCATGGAAGGTTGAAAGTCATTGATTGAACGCCCACATTTTACAACTAAATCAGCTTGTCTGAGGTCAGTTTTTAAAATTGAAATGTCATATACATCTCATAAAATACACATATCTGAGTGTAGAGTTTGATGAGTTTTGAAAAGTTCATATGTCCATGTAGCCATAACTTGAGTCAAAATATAGAATATTTCCATCTGCCACAAATTCCATTTTCTCTTCCCAATCTCTCTACCTTTATATATAGAGTCATACAGTATATACTTTTACTTTTCTTCCTTTTCTGTATCTGGTTTTTTTCATATAATTTCTCTGGGATTTACCCAATTTGTGTTGTGTAGTTTATTCTTTTTATTGCTGAGTGCTTACTTCAAAAATATACCATGATTTGTTTATCCTTGCTCTTACCAGTGAATGTTTGGGTTATTTCTAGCATTTGACTATTATGAATAAAGTCACTATCAGTATTCTCATAAAGGTCTTTTTGTATACATATACAATTTTAATTCTCATGGGTGGGATAGCTGAGTCTATTTCATGTTTACATGTATGAAGTTAAATGAATGTTTATTGTTATATGAAATTACCAAACATTTTTTTTTTAACTTACATCCAAGTGAGTTAGCATCTGGTGCAATAATGATTTCAGGAGTAGAATCCAGTGATTCATCTCCCAAGTATATCACCTGGTGCTCATCCCAACAAGTGTCTTCCTTCATGTCCCTTGCATATTTAGCCACTCTCCCCCCCACAACCCCTCCAGCAATCCTCAGTTTGTTCTCTATATTTAAGAGTGTCTTATGTTTTGTCCCCCTCTCTGTTTTTATATTATTTTTGCTTCCTTTCCCTTATGTTCATCTGTTTTGTATCTTAAATTCCACTTATGTGTGAAGTCATGTGATGTTTGTCTTTCTCTGATGAATTTCACTTAGCATAATACCCTCTAGTTCCATCTATGTTGTTGCAAATGGCACGATTTCATTCTGTTTGATTGCTAAGTAATATTCCATTGTGTGTGTACACACCACATCTTCTTTATCCATTCATCTGTTGATAGACATTTGGGCTCTTTCCGTACTTTGGCTATTGTCAATAGCGCTGCTATAAACATTGGGGTGCATGTACCCCTTTGAAACCGCACACCTGTATCCCTTGGATAAATACCTAGTAGTACAATTGCTGGGTCATAGGGTAGAAACTGCCAAACATTTTTAGAAAATAATTGTATCATTCACAAATCTAATGGCAATGTATGCAAATTTTGACTGTTTTGCATACTTGTCAGATTAGTACTGTGTGCTTTTTAATTTTAAACATTCTGAAGGATATGAAGTTGTACCTCATTGAGGGTATATTTTGCAGTCTCTGAAGATTACTAACATTGAATATCATTTGATGTTTATATTGGCCTTATATAATACTGCTGTTTTTTGATGAGCATATAGTTAAATTTTGATAAATTTAATTTTGGTGAATTAAATTTCATCAATTCAGTTTGATGAATGAATTAAAGTATTATTTTTTGAATTTAGTGCTTTTTTAAAACCTTTTTTAAATTTTGAAGTAATTACAGAATATTTCAATAGAAATTTGGATAATTTTTTAGAGAGGCCCATGTATCCTTCACCTAGTTTACTCAATGAAAATATCTGCTGTTATTGTACTACAATATAAAATTCTAGGAAATTGATATTGATACAATCCAAAGAGTATTCAGATTTCACTGCTTTTCACATACTCGTGTGTGTGTGTATGTGTGTGCATGTGTGTGTAATTTTGTGATATTTGTAGATTCATGGAACCACCACCACAGTCGAGACACAGAAGCTTTTGCACAGTCTTACTTTCTAGGCATCACCCACCACCACCCACCCCTAAGCCCTGGAACACTTGTCTGTCCTCCATCTCTCTCTATAATATGTGACCCTATGTGAATGAATTTTTTCACTCTGTAATTTTCTTGAGATCCATCTAACTTGTATGTATTAGTCTTTTGTTTCTTTGACTAATAGAGTTCCATGATATAGGTATATCACAGTTTAACCATTTGCCCAGTTAATGACACTTAACATGTTTCCAATTTTGGGCAATTATGAATACAGCTGCTATGAACATTTGTGTATATGTTTTTGTATGAATATAACTTTTAATTTCTCTGGGATAAATGCCAAACAATGAAATTACTGGGCTGTAAACAAATTGCTATATTTAATTTTATAAGAAATTGCAGATTTTTTTCCAGAGTCATCATATCATTTCAAATTCCCACCAGCAATGTATAAATGCATTTTGTCAAAGAAATCTTTCTTTTGCACAGGTTTGAGATATTTTTCTATTTTTTTCTAGGAACTTTAGAATTTTAGTTTTACCTTTAGGTATATGACAAATTTCATATTAATTTTTGTTTTTGGTGTGAGATAGGGTTAGTAGTTCATGCTTTGGACTTAATTATCTAGTATCTCTGATTGAAAACATTTTTCCTTCTCCACTGAACTGCCATTGTGTATATGACAATGTACTTTTGGACTCTGCTGTGTTCTATTGATGTATGTGTCTATCCTCATGGCGGCATATTTATTAATTACAGTAGCTTTATAGAAACTTGTTAAACCAGGTACTAAGTACTCCAATGTTAATTTTTTAAAAGAATGCATGTGATATTCCAGTTTCTTTGCCTTTCTATAAAAATTAAGAAAAAAAGTATGCTGTTTAAAAAAAATAGTCTGTTCACAAATCTACAGATGGAAAAAATATATCATTAAATCCTGAGTGTTTCATTCCATTATCATTATATGTCTTTACATTTAATTATATCCTTTTGTTAAACCAACAGTACTTTCTTAAAATTGCAGATCTTGCACATTCCTAATATATCTATCTTTATTAATAATCTTTACTGAGGTATAACTGACACAATAAATTGCACATGTATAAAGGCTATCCTGAATTAAGTTTGGACACACACATGTCCATGAAATTGCACAATCAAGATCATGAGCATTATCAGTCACCTCCAGAAGTTTTCTTACATGTCTCTATCTCATGCCACTATCCCCAGGCAACAGCTAATTTTTCAGTCACTGTGTATTAGTACACATTTTTTGACTATTATAGAAACCTCATCATACAGTGTGTGCTTTTTAAAACTGGCTTCTTTTATTCAGCATAATTATTTTTATAATCATCCATTTTGTGGTGTATATAAGTTGTTCCTTTCTGTTGTTGAGTAATATTTAACTGTATGACTATACCATAGTTTGTTTATTGAGTTGCCTGTTGAGAAATATTTGAATTATTTTCAGTATTTGACTATTACCAATCAAACTTCTATGATAATTTGAGTACAAGTATGCTTTTATTTTCTCGACATATATATGACATATACTTTTCATTTTATTGTATAATTAAGAGTGGAATAGCTTCATCACATAATATGTAGGAGGAAATTATTTAATATTTTATCATTAAGTATAGTAGGTGATATTTGTTTAAAGATTTTCTATCAGATTTGGAAGTTCCTTCTGTTCCTAGTTTTCAGAAGATTTTATTTATTCTGCCGATTACAAGAGAAACGCATATCCATGTAAAATTGTGTATTTGTCTATTTCTCTTTTTAATTCTGACACTTCTGCTTCAAATATTTTGAATTTCTGTAATTAGTTTATAGACAAATTTAGGATTGTGATGTCTTTTTGAAATATTGACCCTTTAATGATTATAAAATATAGTTTTCATTACTAATAATAATCCTTTTCTTTAAGCCCATTATGCCTTATATTAATCTAGACATGCTATTTTTCTTACGTATAATCTTTGTATGGAACATAGTTTTCCATTTTTGACTTTCAACATGTCTCTATCTCTACATTTAAAGTGCACCTGTAGTTAGCATCATATATGTAAGCCAAACTTTCTTGTCCTATTTAAAAAAAACATGACTTTTGGGGGGGTATTGTCCATATAAATTATTCTCACATGAATGAATGTTTGTTGACCATCTTGCTAAGTGTTCCCTATATTTCTTTTATTCTTTTTTTCTATCTTCTTTTGGTCATTCTAATATATTTTACTGTGCCATTCTTTTTTTGTCTACTGGTTTTAAGCTTTATCTCTTCGTGATTTTATTTAATAGTTAATCTAGAAATGCACTATGCATTCTTACTGTGATCTTGAGTTAATTTCATGCAACTTTAAATAATGTATATCATGTAATGGCAGATAGTTTATTTCTACTTATAATCTCAGATGTAGTTTGTACTGTTTTTGTGAAATGTTTTACTTCTAGAAATTCTAGAAACCCTGCAGCATATATTGTCTTTTTGCCTTTGAAAAGTTAATTGACTACAAGTGATTTAAGAAAAGAAAAATTGGGGCGCCTGGGTGGCGCAGTCGGTTAAGCGTCCGACTTCAGCCAGGTCACGATCTCGCGGTCCGTGAGTTCGAGCCCCGCGTCAGGCTCTGGGCTGATGGCTCGGAGCCTGGAGCCTGTTTCCGATTCTGTGTCTCCCTCTCTCTCTGACCCTCCCCCGTTCATGCTCTGTCTCTCTCTGTCCCAAAAATAAATAAAAAACGTTGAAAAAAAAATTAAATAAAAAGAAAAGAAAAATTATATTTTAAAATTATTCACATATGTACTGTTTTCAGTAGCAGTTCTTTCATGCTATAGATCTAAACTTACGTACAGTCAGCATCTATACATTAAGCATAAAGAATTTTCTCTGTCATTACATGTATTGGTTTATCAAAATTTACTTATTTGACATAGGCTTTATTTTACCTTTGATTCTGAAAGATAATTTCACTGTTTGTAGAAATCTATATTGACAGTTGTGTTATTTATTTTTTCAGCACACTAAAAAATGTTTCTTCATTGTCTTCTGTTTTCTATTTTTTTTTATGATAAAAAGCTAGCCATGAATGTTAATTTTGATCTACTGTATATAGTCTGTCTTTTCTCTGGCTGCTCCTAATATTTTCTCTACATCTTTTTTTATCATTTTAAACATGATATTTTAGGTATGCTTTTCTTTATATTCTGCTGTGGTTTGCTGTAAATTCTGCATACACAGTTGGAGTTTTGTGTTTGTTTGAATAAAATTTAGAAAAATGCTGGCTCATAATTTTCAAATATTTTTCTGCCCTATTTTCATTTTCTTCTCTTTCTGGGACTTGAATACACATATGTTAGACTACTTGATACTGTCAGACAGGTCTTTCAGACAGACTTCTTTCATTCTTTTTTTTTTTCAAACTTTTTTTTTCTGTCTGGGCTTCCATTTGGACAATTCCTATTGACTTATCTTTATTCCTATTGATCCTTTCTTTTATTGTGTTTACTGTACTGTTTATCCAGTTCACCTTGGTGTGGTGTGAGTGTGCATGTGTGTATGTATTTGGTATTGTATTTTTTACTTCTAAGATTTTTATTATATATTTCCATGAAAATCTTCATACATCTCCTAAAATATCCCATCTAGTGATTCATCTCAGTCTTTTCCTCTAGATTCTGAACATGTTTATCATAGTAATTTTAAATTTATTTTCTGCTAGTTATAACACCTTGGTTGTTGTGGATCTGTTTTTATTGACTGTGGCCCTTTATGTAGATCACATTTTCTGGTAATTTCATATACCTTTTAATTTTTTATTGAAAACTGAAAATTGTCAATCCTACATTGTAAGGAAAGTCTGAAGTCTTTAATCTTCTGAGAAGTTTTGAATTTTGTTCCAGTAAACAGATACGGCTGCAAGATCATCTTCATGTTATGGATGATTGGTTTAGCATTTCATGTGACAGTTGTCATTATGGAAGGTGGATCCTAATTTCTGACATGTGTGGCCTTTCTTCATTTTAATCGCAAGTCTGAGGTGTTTACCAAGCCCCTCTGACTTAGCAGGACTACAGCTTCCAATGCTGTATCTCCAGTGGCAGGCAGTTGATGAAATCTCTGCTGAGAACTTTTAGTGTTCTGTCTGTAGTATTTCCCTGGGCTGCTTGGAGTCTTTCCCTGCAGAATTGGAGGTCAGGTATGGAACAAGTAGGTATGGTATGTTTCTATTCAGTTCTGGGACTCCTACACCTTTGTGGCTTCATCCTTTTCATTTGTTCTTGTGGCCTCGAACTGTAATCTGACTCCTCAGCCCTAAGTGACTAGCTTCTGTTTGAGCTTCATCTCAGAAGCATCCTGAAAATAGAACAGTACTTTCAGAAACAAAGCGGAATGAATGTAGATTTCGCCTGTCATGTTTACCTTCTCTCAAAGGTCATATTCCCTTTGGGCTCTGCTACCTTCAAACAGTTCTGTTTTTTGTTTCTGAGTTCTTAATTGTTATCAGCAGAGAGATAGGCTACTCCAGTAAGTTTTTCCACCATAAGTATAGACTGGGGTGCAAAACCATCCCTACTAACTATACTATTACTCATTTTTTGGCACACAACATTTTAAACCCTCAAGCTTACCCTGTGCCTTAGATGATTTAAAGTTTACACTGGCAGAAAAAAAAAGTCCACCTATTTTCTGAAAAACATGTATATGTCTTGGCTGTTGTTTACCTGAAAACTGAAATCATCTTACTGTTGACAGCTATAAAAAGAATAAATTGATAGTCTTAGTTGTTCTCTCACTAGAGAAGATACACAAATTTGTGGATCCCATCACACTGGCATGCAGTGGGCTTTGCAGAGTGCTTTGACAGTGCCTGAGAAAATGGTAAAACTTCAGAGAGGAGTTGCTCCTTGGTGGAGATGTTAGTATAGAGCACAATAGAATGGAGATTAGGGGTCTTCTCCTCTTCCCTCATCCCATGCTCTCTGTAAAGCCTGCTTTAATCATGTGTAATTCTGGAAGAGTACATATAGGGAAGCCCAGGTGATGACTGAGATTAAATTTCTGCCAGTTCAGTAGAATGGGAGCTTGTGTCAATTTTAATTTATTCAACCCTATATAGTAAAGTAGTATTTATGCAGATTGTAGTTCCTTGATTGAGATTTGTAATTGATACATTTCTGGAAAGGATGACATAATAAGCATTGTAAGTTATCTCAGCCTAAATAAACTAGATTAGCAGGATGGGAACGGAATTGTTGTTGAGTTGTTAGTTTTCTATGTATGTATGCAGATATATAAAATTGTTTTGTTTCAGACAGATATGTGACACAAATATTAGAGGCAAGAAGAAGAGCATAAACTGGATATGAAGGAAATAAAATCTGCCTTAAGGATAGACAATATGTGAAATCTTTAGCCAGCTATATATTTATGTATTATCAGGGATAGGTAGAGAATTGTGGTAGGATATGAAATATGATGTGGGGAGGAGGAGATTAAGGCAAATTCTTTAACTTTAAAATGTTTTGTATAGTCATCCTGGCTATTGGATACAGAAAGTTTCTGTAGTAGTACACAAGTATATAATTTGAAGAAATCTATTTGAAGAACAGAAAATGGTTTACAAATCAATTCCGAAGTGTTAACAAACCAGGGCAAAAGAAGAAAACTAAGGGAAAAGTTTGGCATCTCAGCTTCATTTAAGGGGTAATTGAACATTAAAAAAAAATTTAATCCAAATTACTATTTATGGGATCTCTTAGATTTGTATCTTTACCCTCCTGTGTAGGATTTGGCCATAGTGAGTAGATTTCCCATTTGAGTTAAAAATGCTATAAGATTCTGCAGTTATAATTAAGGTTGGCATTTGACATATGATGTCATAGGGTAGTCTGGCCCAAACCACTCACAGGTAGCACATATGAACTATGTTAATGACCTAAAGAACTTAAATGCAATTTTGGTGTCATATTAACCTTTCTATGAAAAAAGAATTAAAGCTGGATTGATTTTGGCAAATGATTTTGTTTTTTCAAATGTTTTCCTTCATGTTGGAATGAAGCTTGATGCAAAAAGAAAGGCAAGCGCACAAAAAGTTCTCCTATGTCTCTGTGTGTCATAAGGATTTTATTAGTCCAGAGATAAATCGTCTAGAAATAGGGGAAGCTAATGTTTTTTAATGAATTTCTGGGAGTGATTGCAATTATTTATTTAATGTCACTTTATTATCTAGTGGAAAATAGTTAAGTCCAGAAACTTTCTTACAGTTTTGGCTTACCACATGTTAACTGTGTTGCCTTAAACAAACACCAATTTTTGTATCTACTCTTACTGATTAATCTAAATTTTAATCCTGTCTGGTACTTAAGCTGTCAGGTATTTACTAGTGAAACAAGGCATCATGTAATAGCAAATAATGATAGGGTCATAATTATGCAGGAGAAAGAATGTGTTCAAGACATTTTATTGAACAGATGTCATTACCCATGGCATACTGGCTTTTTTGTGCATGATGTAGTTTTGAGTGTAGGAGTATTTGCTATGTGTAATAATTCTAGTGCTGAGCACACAGGCTAGTGGAGGACTTACACACCTGAAAAAATAACTACCATATTTGATATGAGTGCTAAAAATTAATAGTCAAACTGCAGTCAGAAGAAAGACAAGGAACAAGCTATACCTTAAATGCTAAGAGAAAATGCCAACACGCTGGCTAGCTTTTGCATAGGTAGCCTGTTGAGAACCATGGAAAAGTTTATAAGGAAGGCCTTTCCTTAGAGCCTCACATGTTAAAGTGTGGTCAGAATGAATGCTACCTAGTGAGAAGATGAGATTTGGAAAGTAAATTGAGATCCTCCATGGAGGGCCTTCGGTGTGTGAAGGATGTGTTATAGTACTCTAATGGCTTAGTTGGGATATTTCTGACTAGATTTTTTTTTTTAATTTGTCCTTGGTGAGATAAAGATTTCCCCTCATAGTAACCTCACTCTTTAAAGTATGAAAACTTATATTTGAAGGGAGAGTAGTGATGATACATGTAGTGGAGGTTGTCTAGATGGGATAGAATGGACTTTTTGGGGCAAAGGAGTTTCTAAGTAGAATGAGCCATAGATGAGAGTTACTTCCCATAATAATCAATGGGTTTTTATTATTAGCTTGTAGTTGGCAATATTGACTCAACTTCCACATAGCTCCACAATGCTGGAGAAGGGCAGAATTTGATGTAGCAAAATCTTGCAGCTTTGCAATTTCATCCTCTACCATCTACTTGGTTTCTTCCATCTTCCCTACCTGTTGTGATCTCTTTTATCTATTCTGTGGGAGGATGAACAAACAACCTTGCTTTTCAAATTCTCATTTTACATTGAATGTTTATATGTCTGATACTTTAAGAAAAAGCATGATCATGTATTTGTTTCCTTTTTTTTTTTTTTTTTACTCTTTCTGTATTGGCTGGCTCAGGACTCTCTCAACTGCCATTTCTGCCTTGTTTATATCAAGATGTCATTTCAAAATATGTGCATGTTGTTGGAATATATAAAAATACAGATTGTGCAACGTGATTTTTTAAATCGTCTACAGTGTGATGATTTCATATGTGTACATATTGTGAAATGGATACTACAATTAAGTTAATTGATACATGGATCTCCTCACATAGTTTTCATTATGTGTGTGTGTGTGGGGGGGTGGGTGAGAAACTCCAGACCTATTCTCTTGACATATTTCAAGGACATAGTACAGTATTTTTAGTCCTAACCACCATGCTAAACATAGATCCTAGAAGTTATCATATAACTAAAATTTTATACCCCTTGACTGTACAATTTTTTCATATACAATTTGCCAGTCATATACAATTGCCATAACTCAAGCTGCAAAAATGTTAAATAAATAAATTAATTAAAAATCAAAGAAAAAATTAAAAGTATAGAAATACTAGCATTGTTTAAAGGACCACGAACTATATATGTCAGTTTCTATGATGCTGGTAAGTAAAAACAATTAAGGAGTTTTTACCCGTAGTCTATACACTGTATTCATTCCCGGTATGTTACTATTTTTAAAGGAGGAGATTTTTCATTATAATACTCTACTACAAACCATTTATTTTCATACAAAATAATATGATATGTCACTTTAATACCAATAAATGCCTTGAGAAGAACAAACAGCTTACACAGTTACATAGAGCTGCAGGGCTAAGGAAACATGCAGGACAGCACATGCAAACAGCCAATATCTTTCACTATTTTAATGAAAATAAGTACATAAATCCTAGAGGTATGGCAGAGGAAGCTTCTTGTTAGCAAGAAGCAAGCTATGGTTCTCTTTACCATAGAAATTAAAGAGAGATATATTATACATTTAAGCAAGAGAGATAAAATATTTTACTCAGGACCACACAGCTGGTAATTTGGTTGAACTAAGGTATGAAACCAGGTGTTTTTACTAACCACACTCAAAAATTTATTTCCAGGGAAAATTTGGCAGAAAATGGTGAGGATAATATCAACAGAAGAATAACAAAGAGGGATACAGACTAGTCCAGGGCAGAGTTTTATCTTACCTACATGTTGTTGCAAGAGTTCTTTCTGGTTTCTAATGAGGAGAAGAAATTCGGGAATAAAAAAATCTTGCTACCGTTTTCATTGTATATGTTTGAATCAAAGACTTTTCATTGTTTTATGTAATCATGGTTAGAATAATTGCCTAGTATAATTCTTGTTTTTCACTAAAAGTTTGAACAATCTCAATCTTTTGATTTTTAAAAATGCATATTAAAAATGCATATTTAAAAATTTTTAAAAAGGCATTTTTGAGATGAATGAGTAGCTGGATAAGATGGAATGTTGAAGTCCACCTGATAAGGATGACTACTTAGCTGCTCACAGTGGGGAATATTAGGTAATAGCCCTTCTACAAAATGCTACTTTAATATATTTTTTTCTGTTAGTGTCTGCTATATATTACATATTCATAAACTTTTAAATGTTTTTCTTTCCCAGAAGTTCTTTGGTAAGTAGATATTAGAAATTAGAAAATATTTCCCAATAGTAGTAAAGAGTATTCATGTTTTCAAACCATCTCCCAAATCATTACTTACTCTAAAATGCAGTAATAAAACATAATAGAAAACAACTCTCATGCAATATTACTAATGAGACAAAACAGAAAACAATAAAATGTAATAAGAAGTAATTTTAATTTTCTTGATGCTGATATGCAATGATTAGCAAGACCCTAGTGAAAAGAGAGAAAAGAAGTGGAAGAAAACTTTTTTACATTTATGGAAGGAGACTTTTGTGCATTTTTAAAAGGTTTTAATGTGTTGTTGTTGTTGTTGTTGTTGTTGTTAATTATTTGCTTTTCTTGATTCAAGTTTTAGAATTTTAAAACCATTATCTGCTCATTTTATGTTGGGTTGTTATAGATTCTTATGTATAAGATATACATGGGATTTTAACAGAATTATTTGACTGTTCTGGTATGACTTTGGTAATCAAGTGATGCATTTTATTGCAAAATAGAAAAAGTATTCAAAATAGAAATGATATTTGGCATCTGAATTAGAGAGAAAAGTGAGTTGAGCAAACATTCTTATATTTCGTAGTGAATAGAGATGGTATTTTTATGCTACTAGTTTTTTTGTCATCTGCTCCTAAATCTTTACTAATTAGAATAGCAAGTCATTTGTGGAAAGGGAGAGCAATACAGCAGTAATTACGAAATTTGAAGTTTAACAAATGAGAAACTATGATGATGCGGGGGAACAAATTATCTTTTATCTCTTAGATTGCTGGAATACTGTATTTCAGTGAACAGACACTAAGAATCAACAGAACATTTACAGATTACACTCTACAGATTTTTTTATGATTATTATCATTCTTTCTAACTACTAATATTCCAAAGAGTGTTCTATAGAATTTTGGGGCCAAAACACCTTTCCATGAGTCATATCATTCTCTTACAAAATTTTAGAATATGTTGAAGGTTTTTTCTTTTACACCAGATGAATGCCAGTAAAGAGGAGACTTGCCCAATTTCCAACCAACATAATTGTGACAGACCTTAGGAAATAGAATTCTGACAGTAGTGAGGGAGATCTAAAACCCCTTGTTCATAGAAAGAACCTTGGGAAGGGGAACACTGGGAAACATAGAATGGAGTGGGAAAGATAACAGAAGGAAGAGGGGCTGGAGAAAGACTGCTTTAAATTTAACAGCAGCGATGTCAAGACCAATGTTTACCCCATAGCTGTACATGCATGAAACTGACTTGAGTCAGCATAGAAAAGGTTTTGAACATTGAAATACAGTTGAAAAACCAATTTCCAGATTTCAGACTGAGAATTATAAAATGAGGATGGGCCATGATACTGCTGCAAAGGTTTTATAAACTAAATACACATCAGAAGCAAAGTCAGCAGAAAATTAAGAATGACATTTTGTCTTAACCTAATCGACTCCCTGCTAAAACAACAAAAATCAATATTATCTAGAAGTTGTAAACAGGACCCAGAGTCACATGACATTCCAAATGACAAAGGTACATACCAAATTTTTTTATAATATACACATAAAAAGGGAAACCTAAATGATATTCAACTGAAAAGGTAACCAATGTCAACCTCAACTGCTCAAATGTTGGAATCATGCAAAACCTGAAAAGAAGTTTAAAAAGACAGGACTTTTGGAGACCAGTAGAACGATGTCAATAAGTCCAATATTCATGTGATAGGAGCCAGAAGGAGAAGATGGATAGTAGCAGACAAAAATTATAGAAAAAGAATTCCTGAAAAGTTCCCAAATTTCATTAAAGATAAAAATTTACATATTCAAGAGCATAGTAAACTCCAAATAAGATCAACTTAAAGAAATCCAAACCACGTGATATCATAATCAACTATCTGAATACCAAAAATAAAGAAAAAAATCTTATTAGCATCCACCACCCCCAAAGCAACAAATTACATATAGGGAAACTGATTTGATAGCAGATTTCTCATCAGAAGCCATTGAGTTGAGAAGACAATGGAATGATATTTTTCAAGTACTGAAACAAAAGAATCATCAATCTTGAATCCTATATTCAGTAAATATCCTTTGGAAGTATAGATAAAATAAAGCACCTCAAATGAAGGAAAAGAGAGTTTATACAGAGTATTAGTATTTTAAAAGAAATACTAAAGGGAATTTCTCACATGGATGGAAACTGATAGCAAAGGGCATCCTGGAATGCCAGAAATGAATGAAAACAGCATAGATTTTAAATTACTTGGTGAATAAAATATTTTTACCTCTGAAGTTTGTAAAAAATGTAAATCTATGGAAATCAAAATGATGGTATCATCTGATGGGATTTTCAATGTATATAGCTGTCATAGATCTGAAAACTGCATCATAATGGGAAAGGATAAACGGACCTATATGTTGTAAAGTTTATATGTCTTATTTGAAGTGACAAAATATTAATTTCGAGTAAATGTGTAATGTTTAAAAGAATATTAAAATTCCTAAAACAGCCACTAAAACATTTTAACAATATAAAATCAGAACATCAAGAGATAAATTAAAATGGAATACTGAAACAAATATACAAATATTTTAAAACAATAGAGGTGGAAATTGTAGTAGAAACAGGAACAAAATCCAAAAGAGATGATGACGATGATAATATTAATAATAACCACATTAATTATCACATCAAATGTTCTAGACACATGAACAGTCTAAACATTTAAATGTTAGAGATTGTCATATTGGAAGTAAGGTTTCAAGTGAATAGTTTAAGTGTCACTTAGAAATGAAAAGTGAAATGAAACAAATTCAAGCTTTAAATGAAAGGAAATAATTAGGAGGAAAGCAAATCAATAAACTTTGAAAAGTAAAAATATTAGGAAAAATAATATAAAATATAGCTCTTCAAAATGATCAATAAAATTCATAAGCCTGAGGCACCATTGATTAAATAAGTAAATAAATAAGAGAGAACACAAACTATCAATATCTAGACTAAAAAGGGGATATCATTAATGACCTATAGATATTAAGAAGTTAATAAAAATAATGGAGTGATAGAACAAATGCATAAATGTAGTAAAAGAAATATAAGGCATTTGGATAGGAAAGGACAAAATTAAACTATCCCTATTGACAGATGGCATAATTGTCTATGCAGAAAATCCCATGAATCTTCAAAAAAGCTCTTAGAATGAGTGAATTTAACAAGATAAATATAAAAATATCAACCTTGTTTTTATACACTAAAAATAAAATGTTAGAAACAAAATTTTATAAAGTCAGTACCATTCACAATGAAACAGAATAGAAATTCCAGAAATTTACCCACACAAATGTCTTAGCTAAAGGGCAATAGTAGATCAATAGCAAAAAGGCAATTTTTTCAACAAATAGTGTTGGAATGAGTAGACATGCATATCAATAAAAGGAACATCAAGACGGCAGCGTGGAGAGAGAGGGAAGATGGCGGTGTAGGAAGATGCTGGGCTCACCGCATCCTGCTGATCACTTAGATTCCACCTACACCTGCCTAAATAACCCAGAACACCGCCAGAAGACTAGCAGAACGGATTCTCTGGAGCCAAGCGCAGATGAGAGGCCCACGAAGAGGGTAGGAAGGGCGGAGAGGGGGTGGACACTACAAGCTACAGGGACTGGTGGGAGGGAGCCAGGGGGAAGGGGCAGCCCGCTGGCCAAGCAGAGCCCCCAGTCTGGCTGGCAAGAGCGGAGGGGCCGGAAGGAATGTGTCTGACAGCAAGCGGGACTTAACATCTGGAAGGTTATAAGTTACCAGCTCTGCTCAGAGAGCGGGAAGGCTGGAGGACAACAGGAGGGAGAGTCTTTAAGCCCTGGACAACAGAGCACAGCTTGGCGGGGAACAAAGGTGCCCGCCAGCGCCATCTGCCTCGCCCATCCCCCAGCCAAAATCCCATGGGGAACCATTCCCGCCAGGGAACTGGCTTGCACTGCGCAAAAAGCCAATGCTGTGCTTCTGCGGATCCATCCCTCCGGCGACGGGTCTGACTCCATCCCGGTGCGGCAGGGCCCCTCCAGAAGCAGATCTCCGAAGGAAAAGCGAGCTGAGCCTGCCCCTCAGGGCACCTTGTGTCCTGTGCACCTTGCCAATCCACCTCAGCTAATATACCAGATCCTCAGCACCACAAGCCTGGCAGTGTGCAAGTAGCCCAGACAGGCCACACCACCCCACAGTGAATCCCGCCCCTAGGAGAGGGGAAGAGAAGGCACACACCAGTCTGACTGTGGCCCCAGTGGTGGGCTGGGGACAGACATCAGTTCTGACTGCGGCCCCGCCCACCAATGCAAGTTATTCAACACAGCACAGGGAAAGTGCCCTGCAATTCTTTCCAAAATGATGAAACAAAGATTCCCCTGAAAAGAATCTCCAGGAAATAACAACAGCTAACGAACTGATCAAAGGGGATTTAAACAATATAACAGTGAATTTAGAAAAATAGTCATAAAATTAATAGCTGGGCTTGAAAACAAGTATAGAGGACAGCAGAGAATCTATTGCTACAGAGATCAAGGGACTAAGGAACAGTCAGGAGGAGCTGAAAAACACTTAAAACGAGATACAAAATAAAATGGAAACAACCACGGCTCGGATTGAAGAGGCAGAGGAGAGAATAGGTGAACTAAAAGATAAAATTATGGAAAAAAGGAAGCTGAGAAAAAGAGAGATAAAAAAATCCAGGAGTATGAGGGGAAAATTAGAGAACTAAGTGATGCACTAAAGAGAAATAATCTACGTATAATTGGTATCCCAGAGGAGGAAGAGAGAGGGAAAGGTGCTGAAGGTGTACCTGAAGAAATAATGGCTGAGAACTTCCCTGATCTGGGGAAGGAAAAAGGCATTGAAATCCAAGAGGCACAGAGAACTCCCTCCAGACGTAACTTGAATCGATCTTCTGCACGACATATCATAGTGAAACTGGCAAAATACAAGGATAAAGAGAAAATTCTGAAAGCAGCGAGGAATAAACTTGCTGTAACATATAAAGGGAGGCCTGTAAGACTCATGACCGATCTCTTCTGAAACTTGGCAGGCCAGAAAGGACTGGCAGGAGATCTCCAATGTGATGAACAGGAAAAATATGCAGCTGAGAATCCTTTATCCAGCAAGTCTGTCATTTAGAATAGAAGGAGAGATAAAGGTCTTCCCAAACAAACAAAAACTGAAGGAATTGGTCACCACTAAACCAGCCCTACAAGAGATCCTAAGCGGGATCCGGTGAGACAAAGTACCAGAGACATCGCTACAAGCATAAAACACAGACATCACAATGACTCTAAACCCGTATCTTTCTATAATAACACTGAATGTAAATGGACTAAATGCGCCAACCAAAACACATAGGGTATCAGAATGGATAAAAAAACAAGACCCATCTATTTGCTGTCTACAAGAGACTCATTTTAGACCTGAGGACACCTTTAGATTGAGAGTGAGGGGATGGAGAACTATTTATCATGCTACTGGAAGCCAAAAGAAAGCTGGAGTAGCCATACTTATATCAGACAAACTAGACTTTAAATTAAAGGCTGTAACAAGAGATGAAGAAGGGCATTATATAATAATTACAGGGTCTATCCCTCAGGAAGAGCTAACATAAATGTCTATGCGCCGAATACCAGAGCCCCCAAATATATACAACAATTACTCACAAACATAAGCAACCTTATTGATAAGAATGTGGTAATTGCAGGGGACTTTAACACTCCACTTACAGAAATGGATAGATCATCTAGACACATGGTCAATAAAGAAACAAGGGCCCTGAATGATACATTGGATCAGATGGACTTGACAGATATATTTAGAACTCTGCATCCCAAAGCAACAGAATATACTTTCTTCTCGAGTGCACATGGAACATTCTCCAAGATAGATATACACTGGGTCGCAAAACAGCCCTTCATAAGTATACAAGAATTAAAATCATACCATGCATACTTTCAGACAACAATGCTATGAAGCTTGAAATCAACCACAGGAAAAAGTCTGGAAAACCTCCAAAAACATGGAGGTTAAAGAACACCCTACTAAAGAATGAGTGGGTCAACCAGGCAATTAGAGAAGAAATTAAAAAATATATGGAAACAAATGAAAATGAAAATACAACAATCCAAACGCTTTGGGATGCAGCAAAGCCAGTCCTGAGAGGAAAATGCATTGCTATCCAGGCCTATCTCAAAAAACAAGAAAAATCCCAAATACAAAATCTAACAGCACACCTAAAGGAAATAGAAGCAGAACAGCAAAGGCAGCCTAACCCAGCAGAAGAAGAGAAATAATAAAGATCAGAGCAGAAATAAACAATATGGAATCTAAAAAAACTGTAGAGCAGATCAACGAAACCAAGAGTTGGTTTTTTGAAAAAAATAAACAAAATTGATAAACCTCTAGCCAGGCTTCTCAAAAAGTAAAGGGAGATGACCCAAATAGATAAAATCATGAATGAAAATGGAATTATTACAACCAATCCCGCAGAGATACAAGCAACTATCTGGGAATAGTATGAAAAATTGTATGTCAACAAACTGGACAACCTGGAAGAAATGGACAAATTCCTAAACACCCACTTCCAAAACTCAATCAGGAAGAAATAGAAAGCTTGAATAGACCTATAACCAGTGAAGAAATTGAATCCATTATCAAAAATATCCCAACAAATAAGAGTCCAGGACCAGATGGCTTCCCAGGGGAGTTCTACCAGACGTTTAAAGCAGAGATAATACCTATCCTTCTCAAGCTATTCCAAGAAATAGAAAGGGAAGGAAAACTTCCAGACTCATTCTATGAAGCCAGTATTACTTTGATTCCTAAACCAGACAGAGACCCAGCAAAAAAAGAGAACTACATGCCAATATCACTGATGAATATGGATGCAACAATTCTCCATAAGATACTAGCAAATCGAATTCAACAGCATGTAAAAAGAATTATTCACCATGATCAAGTGGGATTCATTCCTGGGATGCAGGGCTGGTTCAACATTCGCAAATCAATCAACGTGATACATCACATTAATAAAAAAAAAAGAGAAGAACCATATGATCCTGTCAATCGATGCAGAAAAGGCCTTTGACAAAATCCAGCACCCTTTCTTAATAAAAACCCTTGAGAAAGTCAGAATATAAGGAGCATACTTAAACTTCATAAAAGCCATTTATGAAAAGCCCATAGGTAACATCATCCTCAATGGAGAAAAACTGAGAGCTTTTTCCCTGAGATCAGGAACACGACAGGGATGCCCACTCTCACCGCTGTTGTTTAACATAGTGTTGGAAGTTCTAGCATCAGCAATCAGACAACAAAAGGAAATCAAAGGATCAAAATTGGCAAAGATGAAGTTAAGCTTTCCCTTTTTGCAGATGACATGATATTATACATGGAAAATCCAATAGACTCCACCAAAAGTCTGCTAGAACTTATACATGAATTTAGCAAAGTTGCAGGATACAAAATCAATGTACAGAAATCAGTTGCATTCTTATACACTAATAATGAAGCAACAGAAAGACAAATAAAGAAACTGATCCCATTCACAATTTCACCAAGAAGCATAAAATACCTAGGAATAAATCTAACCAAAGATGTAAAAGATCTGTATGCTGAAAAGTATGGAAAGCTTATGAAGGTAATTGAAGAAGATATAAAGAAATGGAAAAACATTCCCTGCTCATGGATTGGATGAATAAATATTGTCAAAATGTCAATACTACCCAAAGCTATCTACACATTCAATGCAATCCCAATCAAAATTGCACCAGCATTCTTCTCGAAGCTATAACAAGCCATCCTAAAATCCATATGGTACCACAAAAGGCCCCGAATAGCCAAAGTAATTTTGAAGAAGAAGAGCAAAGGAGGAGGCATCACAATCCCAGACTTTAGCCTCTACTACAAAGCTGTCATCATCAAGACAGCATGGTATTGGCACAAAAACACACACATAGACCAATGGAATAGAATAGAAACCCCAGAACTAGACCCACAAACGTATGGCCAACTAATCTTTGACAAAGCAGGAAAGAACATCCAATGGAGAAAAGTCTCTTTAACAAATGGTGCTGGGAGAACTGGACAGCAACATGCAGAAGGTTGAATCTAGACCACTTTCTCACACCATTCACAGAAATAAACTCAAAATGGATAAAGGACCTGAATGTGAGACAGCAAACCATCAAAACCCTAGAGGAGAAAGCAGGAAAAGACCTCTCTGACCTCAGTCGTAGCAATTTCTTACTTGACACATCCCCAAAGGCAATGGAATTAAAAGCAAAAATGAACTATTGGGACCTTATGAAGATAAAAAGCTTCTGCACAGCAAAGGAAACAACCAACCAAACTAAAAGGAACCAACAGAATGGGAAAAGATATTTGCAAATGACATATCGGACAAAGGGCTAGTATCCAAAATCTTTAAAGAGCTCACCAAACGTCACACCCAAAAAACAACCCAGTGAAGAAATGGGCAGAAAACATGAATAGACACTTCTCTAAAGAAGACATCCGGATGGCCAACAGGCACATGAAAAGATGCTCAACGTCGCTCCTCATCGGGGAAATACAAATCAAAACCACACTCAGATATCACCTCACACCAGTCAGAGTGGCTAAAACGAACAAATCAGACTATAGATGCTGGAGAAGATGTGGAGAAATGGGAACCCTCTTGCACTGTTGATGGGAATGCAAACTGGTGCAGCTACCCTGGAAAACAGTGTGGAGATTCCTCAAAAAATTAAAAATATACCTATCCTATGACCCAGCAGTAGCACTGCTAGGAATATCCAAGGGATACGGGAGTACTGATGCATAGGGGCACTTGTACCCCAATGTTTATAGCAGCACTCTCAACAATAGCCAAATTATGGAAAGAGCCTAAATGTCCATCAACTGATGAATAGATAAAGAAATTACAGTTTATATACACAATGGAGTACTACGTGGCATTGAGATATAATGAAATATGGCCCTTTGTAGCAATGTGGATGGAACTGGAGAGTGTGACGCTAAGTGAAATAAGCCATACAGAGAAAGACAGATACCATATGTTTTCATTCTTATGTGGATCCTGAGAAACTTAACAGAAACCCATGGGGGAGGGGAAGGAAAAAAAAGAGGTTAGAGTGGGAGAGAGCCAAAGCATAAGAGACTCTTAAAAACTGAGAACAAACTGAGGGTTGATGCGGGGTGGGAGGGTGGGGAGGGTGGGTGATGGGTATTGAGGAGGGCACCTTTTGGGATGAGCACTGGGTGTTGTATGGAAACCAATTTGACAATAAATTTCATATATTGAAAAAAAATAAACAAAAAAATAAATAAATAAAATAAAAGGCACATCAACCTATACCTCACACTGTATAGAAAAACTAAACAGATCGTAAACCAAATCTAAAATGTAAAACTATAAACTCTTAAAGGAGAGCCTAGGAAAAAATCGTTAAAATCTCATTTTAGACCAAGTGTTCTCAGATAAAACACAAGGGGCACAAACAATAACAAATAAAATCTACAAATTAAACTTTATCAAAATTAAAATGTTTTGTTCCATAAAGAATACTCTTTTATTTGTAAAGAGCATTAAAAAGCAAGCCATAAACAGGGAGTCTTTGCAAATCGTTTATCAGAGAGAACATTTATATCCAGAATATATGAAGAATACTCAAAGTAAGTACACTGGATTTTCATTATTCATGATGGTTCTGTCTGCGAAGTTGTCAGACACTGAATTTCTGAATATAGAACATTGTTCCTAGGGGAAATATAGGGTTAGGTTACTAACAAGTCTGTGATTGAAACATTTTCATTAACCGATCAATACATAACCTTGTTTTATGTGTTTTTCTGTTTTAAGACACCTTATTTAATATCAGTATTGAATAATTAAAATAGAAATAACAGCCAACAGCATTATAACTCATAGCTGGAGAAAGCTTATCTAGCAGATCCATTTTCTCCATAAGACATAATGTATCCTTCTTACATTCAAGAACATCACACATCATTTCAACATTACAATTGAAGGACATTTTAATCTGTGAAGTCACCAACACAACACACAAAAAATGTGAAAAACATTGCATTAAATAGACTGCCAAAAGGAAACCTGAGTGTGAGAGCTAAAACAATGGGACAGAGAGTGGTCTGTTTGACTTCACCTGGGAACAGGCATAGTGAGTGACTCAAATTTTTCATTGCTCTGCTATATGGATGTATGCAAATGATGTTGAATATTGATTTCAGAGTTATGAATACATTTTTACAAACCTGCAAATTTGCAGATACAAAATCTGTGAATAATGAAAATTGACTATAAATTAGCAACCCAATAAAAATATTGGCAAAAGTTTTTGTGCATACACTTCACCAAAAATATATATACAAATAGCAAAGCACATGAAAGATGCTCAACCTTATTAGTCATTTGAAAGAATAAAATTAAGTTCAAAATTAGACACCATTACACAACAACTACAGTTACGGAGGATTCACAGCCATTGGAATTTTGACTCATTGAGAGTAAGATGCAAAATACTAGACAAAGTTTTGTGTTTATTTTATATAAGACAGAAAATATTATACTTTTCCATTATTACTATAACAAATTACTAAAAACTTGATGTCTTAAAGCAATCAAATGTATTATCTCACAGTTCTCTAGGTCTGACGTCCAGGTTAGTTCAGGTGGTTGCTTTCCTCCAGTGTCACATGACTGAAATCAAGTTGTCCGCCAGATAGGCTTTTGTCAGAAATCTCTGGGAGGAATCTGTTCATTCAAGTGGTTGTCATAATCCAGTTTCTGAGGTCCTTTTTCCATACTGACTGCTATCTGAGAGAGCCCTTGCCTCCTAGAAACCTATCCATGGTTCTTGCACATGAGTCCCTACTTCTCAAAGCCAACAACAGTGAACCAAATCCTTCTCAGGCTTGGGATATCACTGATTTCCCCTTCTGCCAAATTTCTTTCTTGCTTCCAGATGCAAAGAGTTCTGGTTTCTAAGGGCTCATGTGATTATATTGGCTCTATCTGGGCAATCCAAGATGATCTCCCTATTTCAATGTTCTTACATTAATTAGAACTAGAAAAAAAAAAAAACCTTTTGCCAAGTAGAGAAAAAATATTCATAGGCTCCAATGATTAGGGCATGAATATTTTTGTCAGATCCTTATTCTGCCTACCACAGCCACACAAAATAAATGATGCAAAATCACTAAATAAGAAAGAATAGATCTATGAAAAGGAGCTATACATAACTTATTGTTTGTTTATTACTTACTGAAGTGCATTCTTCATTCAGATTTCCTAGTTTTCACCTAATGTCCCTTTTCTGTTCTATGATCTCATTGAAGATTGCACAATAAATTTAGTAGCCATGTCTTATTTATATTCGTAAGTAATTTTTGGGAAAATATCACTTTAACTTTTTGTCTATTTAAAAAAATTTTTTTTAACATTTATTTATTTTTGAGACAGAGAGAGAGCATGAACAGGGGAGGGTCAGAGAAAGAGGGAGACACAGAATCTGAAACAGGCTCCAGCCTCTGAGCTGTCAGCACAGAGCCCGACGCGGGGCTCGAGCCCACAGACTGTGAGATCATGACCTAAGCCGAAGTCGGACGCTCAACCCACTGAGCCACCCAGGCGCCCCTAGTTTTTGTCCATTTTTAATAGAGTTGTTTTTTTCTAATTATTGAATGTTGAGATTTATTTATATGTAATATGAATACATAGTATTTAATTTAGTTATTATTTGCATATATTTTTCCCAGTTTGGATTATTGTTTTTCTGTATTTAATATTTTATTATTGTTTATTACTATACTATTTTCTTTATAGTATATCTCAAGAAGTAGACATTTTAATTTTCATGAAGACCAATTTATCAAGTTTTTTTTAATATATAATTTATGGTCGAGTTAGCTAACGTACAATGTATACACTGTGCTCTTGGCTTTGGGAGTAGATTTCCATGATTCATCACTTACACACAACACCCAGTGCTCATCCCAACAAGTGCCCTCCTCAATGCCCATCACCTATTTTGCCTGCCTTCTCCGTCCCCCCACCCCATCAACCCTCAATTTGTTCTCTGTATTTAAGAGTCTCTTATAGTTTGCCTTCTTCTCTGTTTGTAACATTTTTTTTGCTTTCCCTTCCCCTATTTTCTTCTGTTAAGTTTCTCAACTCCACATATGAGTGAAAACATATGATATCTGTCTTTCTCTGATTTATTTCACTTAGCATAATACCCTCCAGTTCCATCCACATTGTTGCAAATGGCAAGATTTCATTCTTTTTATTTGCCAATTAGTATTCCATTGTGTGTGTGTGTGTGTGTGTGTGTGTGTGTGTGTGTGTTTGTGTGTGTACACCACATCTTCTTTATCCATTCATCAGTTGGTGGACATTTGGGCTCTTTCCATAATTTAGCTACTGTTGATGGTGCTGCTATAAACATTGGGGTACATGGGTACATGTGCCGCTGTGAATCATCACTCCTCTATCCCTTGGATAAATTCCTAGTAGTATTATTGCTGGGTCATAGGGTAATTATATTTTTAATGTTTTGAGGAAACTCCATACTGTTTTCCAGAGTGATAGCACCAGTTTGCATTCCCACCATCAGTGCAAGAGGGTTTCCCTTTCTCCACATTCTTGCCAACATCTGTTGTTTCCTGAATTGTTAATTTTAGCCACTCTGACTGGTATGAGATGGTATCTCAATGTGGTCTGATTTGTATTTCCCTGATGATGAGCAATGTTGAACATCTTTTCATGTGTCAGCCATTTGGATGTCTTCTTTGAAAAAGTGTCTATTCATGTCTTCTACCCATTTCTTCACTGGATTATTTGTTTTTCAGGTGTTGAGTTTTGTAAGTTCTTTATAGATTTTTTTTGATACTAAGCCTTTCTCCAATGTGTCATTTGCAAATATCTTTTCCCATTCCATTGATTGCCTTTTAGTTTTGTTGATTGTTTCCTTTTCTGTGCAGGTTTTTATCTGGATGAAGTCCTAATGGTTCATTTTTGCTTTTATTTCCCTTGCCTTCAGAGACATGTCAGGTAAGAAGTTACTGCAGCCGAGGTCAAAGTGGTTGTTGGCTCTTTTCTCTTCTTGTATTTTGATGGTTTCCTGTCCCATATTTGGGTCTTTCATCCATTTTGAATTTATTTTTGTGTATGGTGTAAGAAAGTGTCCAGTTCCATTCTTCTGCATGTTGACATCCAGCTTTTCCAGCACCATTTGCTAAAGAGACTGTCTTTTGTCCATTAGATACTTTTTCCTGATTTGTTGAAGATTAGTTGGGTATACATTTGTGGGTCCAATACTTGGTTCTCTATTCTATTCCATTGGTCTATGTGTATTAAAACACATAAAGGACAGAAAACTACCCAAGATGATTAAATGGAAGAATTCTCCTCAAAAGAAATTCCAGGAGGAAACGACAGCCAGAGAATTGCTCAAAATAGACACAAACAATATATCTAATCAAGAATTTATGATAATAGTCATAAGACTAATAGCTGGGTTTGAAAAAAGCATAGAAGACAGCAGAGAATCTATTGCTGCAGAGATCAAAGATCTAAGAAATAGTCACGATGAATTAAGAAATGTTGTAAATGAGATGCAAAATAAACTAGATGCAGTGACAGCAAGGATGGGAAAGCAGAGGAGAGAATAGGTAAAACAGAAGATAAAATTATGGAATATGAGGAAGGTAATAAAAGAGAAAAGAAATTACTCAACCACAAGGGGAGATTTAGAGATTAAAGTGATTCAATGAAATGAAATAATGTCTGTATCAATAGGAGTTCCAGAAGAGGAAGAGAGAGAGAAATATGCAGAAGGTTTATTTGAACAAATTATAGCTGAGAACTTCCCTAATCTGGGGAAAGAGACAGGCGTCCAAACCAGGTGGCACAGAGAACTCATTTCAAAATCAACATATCAGGTCAATACCACAACATGTCATAGTGAAACTGGCAAAATACAAAGATAAAGAGAGAATTATGTAAGCAGCTAAGGACAAAAGGACCTTCACCTGCAAGGGTAGACACATAAGGGTAGTAGTAGACTTGTCCACTGAAACTTGGCAGGCCAGAAGGGAGTTGCAGGAAATATTTAATGTGCTGAATTGGAAAAATGTTCAGCCAAGACTCCATTATCCAGAAAGGCTGTCATTCAGAATAGAAGGAGAGATAAAGGCATTCCCAGACAAACAAAAACTAAAGGAGTTCATGACCACTAAACTAGCCCTGCAGGAGATCCCTAAGGGGGACTCTGAGTGGAATGCTGCAAAGACTACAAAGGGGCAGAGACATCACCACAAGCATGAAACCTACAGGTCACACTATGACACTAAATCCATAGCTTTCAACAATCACTCTGAGTGTAAATGGAATAAATGCCCCCATGAAAAGATACAGGGTATCATAATGGATGAAAAACAAGATCAATCTATATGCTGCCTATAAGAGATTCATTTTAGACCTGAGGACACCTGCAGATTGTAAGTGAGGGGATGGAGAACCATCTATCATGCTACAGGATGTCAAAAAAAAAAAAAAAAACCCAGAGCAGCCATACTTATATCAGACAAACTAGATTTTAAAACAAAGACTGGAACAAGAAATGAAGAAGTGCATTATATCATAATTTAGGGGTCTAGCCATCAAGAACTAACAGTTGTAAATGTTGATGTCCCCAACGTGAAAGAATCCAAATACATGAATCAATTAATCACAAACATAAATAAATATATAAATAACAATACTGTGATTGTAGGGCACTTTAATACTCCACTTACAGCAATGGACAGATCATCTAGGCAGAAAATGAGTAAGGAAACAATGGCTCTGAATGATACATTGGACCAGATGGACTTAACAAATAAATTCCGATCTTTTCATCCAAAAGCAGCAGAATATACATTCTTCTTGAGTACACATGGCACGTTGTCCAAAATAGATCACATACTGGGTCACAGAACAGCTCACAACAAATATAAAAGGATTGAGATCATACCATGCATATTTTTAGATCACAACACTGTGAAACTTGAAATCAACCACAAGAAAAAAATTTGGAAAGCCTCCAAATGCAAGGAGGTTAAAGAACATTCTACTAAAGAATGAATGGGTCAACCAGGAAATTAAAGAACTTAAAAAATATATATGGAAGCAAATGAAAACACAACAGTCCAAACCCTTTGGGATGCAGCAAAAACAGTCTTAAGAGGAAAATACATCACAATTCAGTCCTATCTCAAGAAGCAAGAAAAATCCCAAATACAGAAACTAACCTTACACCTAAAGGAACTAGAAACAGAGCAGCAAAGAAACCCCAAAGCAAGCAGAAGAAGAGAGATAATAAAGTTTAGAGCAGAAATAAATAATATAGAATCTAAAAGAAAAAAAAATAGTAGAACAGATCAATGAATCTAAGAGCTGCTTTTTTGAAAGACTAAACAAAATTGATAACCCCCTAGCCAGACTTCTCAAAAAGAAAAGAGAGAGGACCCAAATAGGTAAAAATCACTATTGAAAGAGAAGAGATCACAACCAACACCATAGAAATATAAACAATTATAGGATACTATGTAAAATTATATGCCAACAACCTGGACAATCTGGAAGAAATGGACAAATTCCTAGATACCAACACACTACCAGAACTCAAATGGGAAGAAATAGAAAGCTTGAACACACCTATAACCAATGAAGAAATTGAATCAGTCATCAAAAATCTCCCAATAAATAAGAGTCCTGGGCCAGATGGCTTCCTAGGGGAATTATACCAGACATTTAAAGCAGAGTTAATACCTATTCTTCTCAAGCTGTTCCAAAAAATAGAAATGGACGGAAAGCTTCTAGACTCATTTTATGAAGCTAGCATTATCTTGATTCCCAAACCAGACAAAGACCCCACTAAAAAGAATTATAGGCCAGTATCTGTGATGAATCTGGATGCCAAAATTCTCAACAAGATACTAGCAAATCGAATTCAACAGTATATTAAAAGAATTATTCACCGTGATCAAGTGGGATTCATTCCTGGGATGTAGGGGTGGTTCAATATTCAAAAATCAATCAATGTGATATATCACATTGATAGAAGAAAGTATAAGAACCATAGATACAGAAAAAGCATTTGACAAAATACATCATCCTTTCTTAATAAAAACACTCAAGAAAGTCAGGTTAGAAGGAACATACCTCAACATCATAAAAGGCATGTATGAAAAGCCCACCACTAATATCATTCTCAATGGGGAAAAACTGAGAGCTTCCCCCCCTGAGATCAGGAACCTACAGGGATGTCCACTCTCGCCACTGTTGTTTAACATAATGTTGGAAGTCGTAGCCTCAGCAATCAGACAACAAAATGAAAAAAAAAGCTTCCAAATTGGCAAAAAAGAAGTCCATGACATGATACTCTACATGGACAACCTGAAAGACTCCACCGAAAAACTGTTAGAACTGATAATGAATATAGCA
This sequence comes from Panthera tigris, assembly GCF_018350195.1. Lineage (NCBI taxonomy): Eukaryota > Metazoa > Chordata > Mammalia > Carnivora > Felidae > Panthera > Panthera tigris. Next base: position 51,554,138 of record NC_056671.1, on the reverse strand, counting down.
AAGTCGTAGGATATAAAATCAATGTACAGAAATTGGTTGCATTTCTATATAACAATAACAAAGCAATAGCAAGAGATATCAAGGAATCGATCACATTTGCAATTGCACCAAGAACCATAAAATACCTAGGAATAAACCTAACCAAAGGTGTAAAAGATCTGTACAGTGGAAACTATGGAAAGCCTATGAAAGAAAGCGAAGAAGACACAAAGAAATGGAAAAACATTCCATGCTCATGGCTTGGAAGAACAAATATTGTTAAAATGTTGATACTACCCAAAGCAATATACACATTGAATGCAATTCCAATCAAAATAGCACCAGCATTCTTCTCAGAGCCAGAACAAACAATCCTATAATTTGTATGGAACCTCAAAGACTCCAAATAGCCAAAGTAATGTTGAAAAAGAAAATGAAAGCTGGAAGCTTCAAGATCCTGCACTTTAGCCTATGCTTCAAGTTGTTTGTTTGTTTTCTTTTTTTTTTTAATGGATTTTGTTTGTTTTGATTCTCAGAAATCTTAGCCTCAGTCAAGATAATAAAGAGATTCTCCTAAGGTTATTTCTAAAAATGTTATGGTTTGAGATTTTAAATTTAAGTCTGGGATTCATTTTGAATTAGTTTTTGTATATGGTGTAAAGCATGCCTCAAAGTTAATTTTGTTACCAATGGCTAAACAATATTTCTAGCAGCATTCATGGAAAATTTATTTACTGAAATCTCTTTCACTTTGTAAATCATGTGTTTGTATATGAGTGGAACTATTTCTGGACTCTTTATCATGCTCCATTTATCCATATTCCAATTTTTACACCTGATCATTCTAATAATTACTTTGTTTTACAGTATGTCTTAAAGACTTACTATAGGTATGGTATGCTATAAGTATAGGAGGTAGTGCCAGTCCTCCATCTTTGTTCTTTTTTAGAGCCAAGTCTTGGTTTCATTGATTTCACTGTTGTTTTTCTGAATCCCATTATACTAACTTCCATTATGCTTCTCACTGTTTCTTTTTACTTTGCTATTGTTTTTCTAGTTACTTAAAGTAAAAATGAAGTCATTGATTTTTGACTTGTTTTTATTTTCTATTGCGAATGTTTTGTTGTACAGATTTTAATTCTGCACATAGCTCTAGCCCATATTGTGTTAGGTTGTGTTTTCATTTTTATTCAGATTAAATATTTTATCTTTCCCTTTTAATTTCTTTAACCAATGGGATGTTTAGAAATGTACTATTTATTTTCTAAATAAGTTATGGGAGTATTTTTAGAGATCTTTCCACTATTGATTAATAATTATTCAGGGGCGCCTGGGTGGTGCAGTTGGTTGAGTGTCTGACTTCAGCTCAGGTCATGATCTCATGGTTTGTGGGTTTGAGCCCCGTGTTGGGCTCTGTGCTGACAGCTCAGAGCCTGGAGCCTGCTTTAGATTCTGTGTCTCCTTCTCTCTCTGCCCCTCCCCCACTTGTGCTCTGTCTCTCTGTCTCTCAAAAATAAATAAATGTAAATAAAATAATTATTCAGAAGATGTGCTCTGTATTATTTGAATCTTTTAAATTTGAAAATTGTTTTATTGCCCAGAAAATTAACTGTCTTGGTAAACATTTCATGCATATTTGAGAAAAATGCATTTACTGTTGTCATTGGGTGAGGTGTACCATAAATGTTTAGTAAGTCATCTTGGAGGATGATACTGTTCATCTTTTCTATACATTTCATGATTTTCTAGTTGTTTTATCAGTTATTGAGAGAGAGGAACATTGGCATTTGTGCCAGTAATCATGGATTTGTCTATTTCTGTTTGCAATGTTATCAATGTTTTCTTCATACATTTTGAAGGTCCATTACTAGTGCATAAATATTTAGGATCTTTTTTTCTTGTGAAAGAATTGATCCCCTTGTCATTCAAAAATGAGCTTCTTTAGCCCTGGTAATTTCCCTCCATGTTTTAATTTTAATGTTTTTGTGTCTTAAAGTGTGTTTCTTATAGACAGCACATATCTGGTTTTTTTTAAATGCAAACTAGAAATTTCTGTCTTTTAGTTGGTGTATTTTAAATACTTAACATTTAATGTGAACATTGATAAGGTCAGGTTTAATTCTAAGCCCTTGTTATTTGTGTGTATGTTTCATTGGCTCTTATTGTTCTCCTATTTCTCTTTTTTTGAATTAATTAAATGCTTTTTATGATTAATATCATCTCCTTTGATGTTCCATTAATTACTCTCCAAGAAAAATTAACTGGATGGAATGAAACAAGCATGAGGGATTTTATTCAAGATTATTAAATAGAGATCAAAACTATTACAAAAGAGAGATTGAACTCTAGTTCGCTAAAACAAATGGGAGAGTTTTTAAGTGCTGAAGTGAGCTAGGGAAAATACTAGAGGACTTTAAAGGGGAAGTCGGTCAATGAAATTAAGACACCTTTGTTTGCCATTTGGTGCTTAAATAAGTTAGGCTTCTTTGGAGTCTTCCACAGAAACCCTTCACTTCCACAAACTAAGAGAGGGGCTATTTTTTTGATGATTGTATTTCGAAGGATGGCTCTCAGGTACTTAAGAAAGATATTACTGGGTATAAAGATATAAGAGAATATTTATATCTTGAAAGGGCAGAAAAATAATTTACATTTGCAAGTATTCTAGAATAAATGCTTTAAGAAAAGGAAGGTCAGGGACCTATAGTCAGGAAAAAACCTGTCTAAAATTTAGTCATGGGGAGCCTGGGTGGCTCAGTTAAGCGTCTGACTTTGGCTCAGGTCATGATCTCATCGTTTGTGAGTTCGAGCCTCACATCAGGCTCTGTGCTGACAGCTCAGAGCCTGAAGCCTGCTTCACATTCTCTCTCTCTCTCTCTCTCTCTCTCTCTCTCTCTCTCTCCCCTTCTCTCTCTCTCTCTCTGCCCCTCCCTTGCTTGTGCTCTCTCCCTCTCTCTCTCTCTCTCTCTCTCAAAAATGAATAAACATTAATAAAAATTTTTAAAAATTAAAAAAAAATTTTAGTCAAGCTGAGGGGAACCTTGAGACTACCTTGGTCATGATAGTTTTATTTCATTTCAGTGGTTGCTTTAGTATACATGTAAAATTTATCCGTCTGACTTTAAGTGACATTATACTGATTCAAGTACAGTATAAAAAACCTATAATTACATATTTTCATTAAACCATTCCCATCCTCTGTACTACTGGTATGATGTATTTTATTTTTATGTGTGCTGTAAACCCCATACTTCATTGTTATCATTTCTGTTTAAGCATTCAATTATATTTTAATAGGATTTAGTTAATAAACTCATTAACTCTTTACAAAATTAATATATCTTACAAAATTAACATCTTCATTTCTCTTTCTTTGTGTAAATCTATATTTTGTCATTGTGTTATTTCTCTTTATTGTTAAAGACTTTCTATAACATTCTTGTAGTATAGATCCCTGATTTCTTTTAGATTAATGGATAGTTTATAGATAATTTATTTTGCTTAGTTTTCTACTTTGGTAACCTTGTTTGTTTGTTTCCTGCAGTTTCCAATCTACTGTTAACCTTCTACAGTATAGTTTTATTATATCCATTATAATTTTCATCTCTCAGGAATTCAGTTTGTGTTTTCTTTTTTCAACATCCTTAGTGCTTCTACTTAAGTTTCTGAACTTATAATAATAGTGGTAATGCCTTGGCCTTTTAATTCTAATATTTCTATCATTTCTGGGTCTGTTCGATTATTTGATTTTTCTCATTATTATGAATTGCATTTTTCTGTTTTTTGTGCATGCCTGGTATTGTTTGGATGCCAGACAAATACTTGGTTAGTTGTTAGATATTGTTTTGTATTATTACTGTTTTTGAGCTTTGCCTGGTGCAGTTATTTGGAACTAATTTCGTCCTTTTACATATTGCTTTTAGGGTTATGTCGGATGATAGCTCAGTCTGAATAATCATCCTACTACTGTTACTAAACTCTTCTGAATCCTTTATTCAGTGCCTGTGACTCATGAGGTTTCTTGTCTGTCTAAGAGAATGAGGCTCTGTGTGAGCACTGGATACAGTTCCCTCTACTGCTCTAAGATGGTTCTTTCCCATCTTAGGTTGTTTCCCCCCAGCATGATTAACTGATTAATGTCCATCTGCATACACAAGGGGGGTTGTCTTCAGGTCTCTGGAGTGTTTTCTCTGTATAGCTCCTTCCTCTCAGGGACTTTGTCTTTCTTACTTTAAATGATTACTTTCTATGTTCTCTCAGCTCCAGCACCTAAAATTAACATGCCTACCAGGCACTATGAGTTAGTACTTAATTTCCAATGTACAATTTTCAGGCTGAGTGAGGAAGATATAACCACCTAGAAAGAAGCACTTCCATTATTAACATTATGGCCCCAAAGAATATGAAAAACAATTTGTTTTCTTTTAGAAAAATGCGAAAAGTTTTTATCTTGCCATTAACTGTTTTCTTTAAAGTTTTCTGTAATTTATCTAAATGTCTCAATATGTTTTATACATATTCTGCCAGTTAAAAAAATAAAAGAATTCTGTTAGAAAGAAATCCCAGCTTGTTAGCTATATCTATTTTATTTTGAAAATAGATGGCTTTGAAGTATGTAGAGCACTGCATTTTAAGATAAACAAGATTTCATTTGAAAGAAATGATTTGATTGGCAACAGATTCTGCATCTGACTGCAGACACAAATCATCATTCCATCTGATTTCTAAGCAATAATAGTTCTAGTGGAATTTTTGTACTTGGACTCAATTATCCAACTCCCTGGCTGCATAAAAACATATGAATACATTTTAAATTAAAGTTATATTAGAAATACCCATTTTGGGATGCCTGGGTGGTTCAGTTGGTTTGAGTGTCCGACTCTTGATTTTGGCTCAGGGGCTCAGGTTGTGATCTCCTGGTTCACGGGATCCAGACCCACATAAGGATTCCCACTGAGTGTGGAACCTGCTTGGGATTCTTTCTTTTCCTATCTTTCTGTCCCTTCCCCATTTGTGCTGGCTTGCTTGTGCCCTTTCTCTCTCTCTGAAAATAAATAAATAAACTTAAAAAAAAGGAATATCCATTTTAACTTTAAATCTCAATATTCACTATAACACCAGGAAGCTGCCTTAAAAGTGAAGGACAATATCCTATATATTTAGATTAGTATGTATCAGGTAAGGGTATTTGATATAAAGATTGGCTTGAATATTTCAAAAATTGTTTTATTAAAACTAATGAAAAAAACCACTTATGGTGAGATTAATTATCTTCATGAAACAATGTTTCAAAAATTATATGTAAATGGAAACACAGTTTTAATTAAGCATACAATAAATGCAACTCATTATCAGGTGCATTTTTGTGTAAGTGAAACAGCAGTACCTCTATTTCTAACCTGAAAATACTTGCCACATTCTCCTCAAAATCACAGCTTTCTTCGTGAGAACAAAGGGATATGCCTATGTGTATATAAAGCCACTATTTCCACATGTAGAGAATAGAATCACAATCTGAAAGAATGCTATTATTCATCTCAATCTACATCTTTTCAACAAGTTTAATCTCAGAGGTAAAAATTCCTTAAGATACTTTTTCCAGTTTCTCTGGAGGCTTCCTTTTGAAAGTTGGGTGAATACCAAAATGTTACCGTTTGTTTTTCTTTTGATATCTATGTGTACCACGAGAGTCCACATATCCTACTTTGAAGCTCTGCTTTCTGCTATTTCTTGCTGCTTGTATCTCCTACTAGTCTGGCTTGCTTTTGACTCTTTTCAACTCACTTTTTCTTTTAATTCTTTATCTGTGCAATTCCTTGGAGTCTTATGCTGAAGAGACATGAGTTGACTGCTAGCTTTCAAAAGTCATAAACGTAATGAGCTTAGGAACTTGAGATATCCTAGTGCCAAATGCATATAACTTTCCTAAATGCTGCAGTTGGGGCAGTCAATTATATAAACCTATTCAAACATGGTCACATAGTAAAATGATAGGAGATACTGACTGAAATATTGTAAAAGAGACACAACATTAATTTAGTGGGTTGTAGTTACATTAATGATTTTGTTCCTTAAGAACGTGCTTGAAAGAAAGTAAAATCCATTACTCTACAGTAGCATTTTAAAATCCACTTATAAACCATATCACAGTAAAATTCTTGGAAGATAACTTGAAAGGATATATTTTGTTTAATATCAAAAGTAAGAAGAAAGTAAAGTTCAACTGTAAACTTCAGACTTCTAAATTTGTGGGCCAATTTACCAATTTAAACTACTACAAAATATTCCACTATTAAAAGTAGGAAATGTTGAAGGATTACCTACTAAGTGTTTAATGTGTTAATTAACAGCCAGAGTTAGCTCCTGTACTTTATGGTATTGGCATCTTACTGGGTCATATTTGTACACACAGTAAATAACTGTATGGTTAGCATAATATAAAATAAATTCTTCAAACATTATTTAGCACTTAAAAAAATAGCGATGCTGGGGCACCTGAGTGGCTGTTGGTTGATCATCTGACTCTTGATTTCAGCTCAAGTTATGATCCCAGGGTTGTGTGATCAAGCCCCGCCCCAGGCTCTGCACTGAGCTTGGAACCTGCTTAAGTTTCTCTCTCTCACTCCCTTGTACCTTTCCTCTCTTCTCTCTCTGAAATTGAAAAAAAAAAGATTTAAAAATAGCAATGTCAATCACAGATGGACTATCTAATGAAGTCTTCTTATGAGATAGAGCATTTGATTTCATCAAGGGATTGAAAAGATAAAAAAAATAAAAGACAAAAAGAACAACAAACAAGTGCAAAATAGAATGGTTGTAAGCTCAGGGGAAAACCAGAAAAATTCTGAAGTTACTAAATTCATGTATCTAATCTTGGGGACATCTGATAGATCTCAAAATACATGCCTTTGTTAAAACTTTGCTTCCAGCCACCTGTGTGGATCCTGCATACTCAACCAGTAGGACCAAACATGAATAATATGCTGTAATATTTTTCTTCAGTCTTTTTCCATCTATAAACTTAAGGCAATTTGTTATATTTGAGTTTCTGCATGCCTTTCCTGAGTGGGGATGCTTATATTCAAGCACATGGATTCTGCAAAAAGACACCATGGTGCATATAGCCTTGAAAGTACTTGAGATCTAGAGGCGGGTTTCCCTAGATTCTAATTCTAGTTCCACCACTCATAATTTTTGTCATGTGAGATAAATATTTTACCTCAACAAATGCTGGATTTCTCATCTGTAAAATAAGGAACATTTATAGGACTAAAGACACAATTGGTATAAATATACAATGTTTGAAAATATCTCATGTTGTACTTGATGGATACATACTTGTCATCTGCACATTTTATTCCTCCTTGGTGCTTCTCAATAAAACACTGCAAAAGGATCTTCAAATACAACTACTAACTAATTTACATCCAATTTCAGTATTTTATTCGTTTCCCAGTTGTATCCAAAAACCATAGATCAAGACATTCTTATCCACTATCCATGACCTCCATTCCGAAGGCCAAATTTTGAATCCTGATAAATATGAATGCGCACACACACATACACACACACACACACATTACTGGCTCATCATATAACACATCAGATAATTCTACTACAGTTACATTTTCAAAAAGCCACTATCAAATCTCTATAACAACAATTTTAGCTTCCATTCTACTATAACATACACAAATTTTTTCCTGCATTAAAGATATTTAAACCTTCCTGGATGCTTAGTGGTTATTAGTAACATTCAGACAGGCAAAAAGTATAAAAATTCTATAAAAAATTTACTGGCAAATAGCAGCATGCTGCAAGAGATTCTTTCTATATAGAACATTCAATTGGGCAAACTCTGTCTCATGATCCTTTAATCCTACACTTTAAAAACTCTAGAATATTTTGACTTGCTTCCTTAAATATGCTCTAACATGAATACAGTTTAGTAATGATGGAATATCTGGCCTAATTAACCTACTCACAGGTAACCAATATAAACTCTGAAGAACTATATAAAAATAACTGTTTAAAGGTTAAAGAATGCTTTAAAAAGTAACCCCCCCCCCAAAAAAAAAGCAGAAATTGAAGGGATATGGAGACTACAAGAAATCAAACTACTGAGACTTGCCTTTATAAGTCTTTTTGCTGGAGAGGAAATACAGACCTGGTCGTGTAGTAAGAGTAGAGAAAGTCCTCCAAACTCTGGGTGTATACTTTGCATACATCTTTAACTACTGAACTGCACCTATTTAGAGGAAACTTCAAATTTCCAGAAAAAAAATAAACAGCTGTAAGTCTAAACAAACAAACAAACAAAAGTAGAGATTTCATTCATGGTCCACCAGAGAGGAGATAAGAGTTTTGGGCTGTGAGTTGAACAGAGTTCCTGCCATCTAGTACAAAAAATCAATACTACAATTGTACTGCAGTTACACTATCCAAAATGATAAACCTCATAAATAATATATAGGAAATGATGACAGTGTTTTTCTTTTTTGTAGAATGTTGTATAGTTGGAATCATACAGTGTCTTAGTCTGTTTGGGCTGTTATAGCAAAATACTGCAGCCTTGATGGCTTATAAAAGACAGAAATTTATTTTTCTTAGTTCTAAAGGCTACAAAGTCCAAGATCATGGCACAGGCAGCAAATTCAGTGAGGCAGATGGTGAGAGGTCATTTCCTTGTTCAAAAGGGTGCCTTCTTACTGTGTCCTCATGTGATAGAAAGTTCTAGCAATCTGTCTAGAGTCTCTTTCACAAGGTACTAATCTCATTCATGAGGGCACTGCTCTTCTGACTTCAGCACTTCCTAAAGGTCCCAGCTCCTACCATCATTACCTTTGGTAATTAGGATTTCAACATGACCTGGGGGCAGGAGGGGGCATAAACATTCAGATCATAGCATATACTATATAACCTTTTCAGATTAGATTCTTTCGCTTAGTAGTAGTATTTACATTTCTTTCATGTCTTTTCATTATATAATTTTTAAAATAGTGAAACTATACTATATGATACTATGGTGATTTGGTATATGTCATTATACATTTGTCCAAACTCATAGAATATACAGTGAATTATAGTGAATTATAATGTAAACTATGGACTTTGAGTGATTATGATGTGTTATTTTAGGTTCATCAATAGTAGCAAATGTACCACTGTGGTGGGGATATTGATTATGGTGGTGGCTATGTATGCGTGGGGGCAAGGAATATAGGGAAAATTTTTGTACCTTTTGCTCAATGTTGTTGTGAATCTAAAACTACTTTAAAAATAAAGTCTACTAAAATGTAATATCTTTCAAATAAGTTCTATGAAGTAGAGGTTATGAATAGTTCCAGGGTACTATTAGATGATGTTATTGGACACCTCAAATAACGTGACATTTGAGAAGAGTTTGGTGTTATGAGAGTGAACAAGTTGATATTTCAAGGAAGACTGATCAAGGCAAAGGGGAGAATAATTACAAAGGGCCTGAATTTAGAGTATGCTATAATTTTAATGTACCCCCCAATTCTGTTCAGTAAATATTACTGACTCTGTGAACTATAGGTCATTACCTCCCTGCATCTACAAGTTAATAAATTAACTCATACCTCATAACATTGCAAATAAAGTTATGCTTAAGAATTATGATATGTAGAAATATACACTTGTAATAACAGGAGATTCTGGGCATAACTGCTGAAGTAAATTATAATAAATCATTGTTATAAAACATTTTCTTCATTTCTAAAATGAACATAACAGCAGTGAAAAAAATTATTTTGAAACTTAACTTCCTAATTTTAAAAACATTTTCATATGGATTTTGTTATTCTCCTGACAGTTCTTCCCTGAGATGGGGGGGAGGGGGAGGGTAGTGCTTGTTTCACAACAAATTGTCATATTTTTCTCAATATTACAGACCTATATGAATTACCTACACTACAAATTTCTATATTTTAGTGAAATGCTTTGAGTCTTTACTATGAGCCAAATATTTTATATTATATTCTGTTTTGTAATCATAGTACGACTCTATAACAGGTGTTATTCTCATTTTATTGCTGATAAAATTGAAGACCAGAAGAGGTATTTAAGACTAGGGTGACACAGTTGTATCTATATAATGACTTCAATCTCTAGCTATTATGACTATGTCATAGACATAGATTTATATTCATTTGTAATATATTCATTAAAATGAAAATATATTTATTTAGTATACTTGATGAAAATTGAAGTATGCATAATTATTGCTACTGATATCACTACAAGTATGATTGGTATAACAGTTGAAATTTTCAGATATAGTAGTGTTATCTCATATAACACCTTATTTGAATAGAAACAATTTCAATAAGATAATATGACAGACATTAAAATGCCAGTTTTATAAATTAATGCTCAGAAATGAGATTGAGAAAAGTCCCACAACAATTAAGTGGTACTCAGTAATTTGAAAGTAAGTTTTCTATTAAGCCTGAAAGTCACATGGCAAAGACATATATATCATGTAAGACATGTGAATGATATCATTCACATTAAAATCTAATTTTTCTCTTTTAAAAATGGATATTTTAAGTAATTTGTATTTCTGGAACTTAATTTGGGCATCTTAAATTAAAATGAGAGAAAGTTAATAATGTATCTTTGACAATGAGCTCTCCTAAACATAGGCCAATTTATTATAGATGCAGGGGCCTTTGTGTGACATTCATTATTTGCTGGGACTGACACAAAATCTGTCTGAACCTATACTCATGTCACTAGTTTATTTTTAGTTTCATAAAAAACAATTGTAAGTATACAGTATAATAGTTACTCTATTAAAAATTAGGAATTTGGGAGGGCTCTTTCGTGGCTCAGTGGGTTAAGCATCTGACTCTTGATTTTGGCTCAGGTCATGATCTCACAGTCCATGAGTTTGAGCCCTGTATCGGACTCTGCCCTGACAGTGCAGAACCCACTTGGGATTCTCTTTCTCCCTCTCTCTATACCCCTCCCCCGCTCATTTTTGCACACACTTTTCTCTCAAAGTAAATAAATAAACTTAAAAAAATGAGGATATTGTTTATTATGAATAAGTAAATACGCAAATCTAGAATGATATGTTACTAAGCCCAGTTTTAGTGTGAATGCAATATTTTGGATTTTTGACATCAACAATTATTGAATGAAGAATCATTTAAAGACAACAAGCATATCTCATGGAAAAAAGACCAAACTCTCCTAAAAAATCAGTTATTAAAGAAGTAAACATGACTGAGGTATAATATAATTTTCATGGAATTTGAATTCTTAGAGATTGATTTCCCACTTCACTGGAATATTTTTTTATAAACACATTTTAAATTGTGCTCACATTCCCAAAAATGATTTTCCTGAATAAAATCTATTTACCTAACAGTGAAAAATGAGTAAAATATTGCATTATAATATTGTTTCATTTATTCTACCAATATTAATTGTGGAAATCTGAGAAACTCCAAGGAAACAAAAGAAATGACACATGCTTTACCTTCTAGGAACTCTCCATTTCAGATTTTCTAGGTAGTTTCTCAATGTTAGCACAGAATTATCAATTTTATTTTATTTTATTTATTATTTTATAACATTTATTTATTTTTGAGACACAGAGAGACAGAGTACAAGTGAGGGAGGGGCAGAGAGAGAGGGAGACAGAATCTGAAGCACGCTCCAGGCTCTGAGCTGTCAACATGGGGCTCAAACTCAGGAACCATGAGATCACAGCCTGAGCCGCAGATTCAGTCTACTCAACCCACCGAGCCACCCAGGCGCCCCTATTTATTTATTATTTTAAAAGTTCATTCATTTATTTTGAGAGCGAGCAAGCATGTGAGAGCAGGGGAGGGGCAGAGAGAAATGGTAAGAGAGAATCCCAACTGGGCTCTGCACTGTCAGTGCAGAGCCCCTTGTGAGGCTCAAACTCTCAAAACTGTAAGATCATGACCTGAGCTGAAATCAGGAGTCATACACTTAACTGACTGAGCCACCCAGGCACCACCAAAATTACCTATTTTAGACCTGTGACAATATTTTTATCTTTATTTATTTATCTTTACAGAAAAAAAGGTATGTAAATTTTAGGATATTAAAGAATTATTTATTAACTCTAAAGGATGAATGAACAATGAATTGCTAATTTTATAGCAAGTGGATAGTTAAGTAATTATGAAAATTCAGTAATTTCCATGTACATTGGATGGTGTGGAGGTTGAGTCAGCTATCAGTTAATGGAGGCACATACATAAACAGGAAGCCTTCTTTGCCCACCATCTCGCCATGATTCAGTTTTTAACATGGGATCAGTTATTAATTCCTCACTGCCTTTTCTCTTATGTTTCTCATCAGAGTTTTAACACCTGTCATGTCAAAATGTTAGACATTGTCATTATAATGTTATCTTAGAGATGACAAAGAGGAAATATTTTCAAAAATGTGGCTAAGAGGCAACCCTTCTCCTTGTTCTCCTTTATATGTTTCTGTAGTGTGTCTAAGGTAGAAGGCACAGAGAAGTAGAAGGAGGCTGCATAGGCTGTATCCTAAGCAATATGAGTCCTTCATGAATTTTAGCATAACTCACCAGGGAACTATACTGGGATATTCAAAGCAATAAAATGTAATAAGCATTTACTTGACTTAAAGGAGTCAAAAGCTTCTATAATGACTAAGGCAAGGGAATATTCAGTTGAGGCTCACTATATCTCAAATACTGTGCTTGAGGATTTTACAGTTATTTCATTAAGTTTTTCAATAATTACTTTTAATCAGAGTATTTTTAGTCACATTTTAAATGTCAGGAAACTGACCTTACATAGTTTTCCTAACTTGCAAAGCCAACATATAGCATAGTGTAGTTTGCAACATATTTTACTTTCATTCCATATTCACTGTTCTTTTCACACCTCATCACTGCCACATCTTTCTAACTGAATTAATGAATATATGAAGAATCTATGTGAAAGGATTCACACTTTCTTATGTTGTTGTAGTACAGGTTTTTTAAAAAAAATTAGGAGTTTTTTTCAGGAAATGAGAATCAGCATCATAGATAATCAGAATGTTATTTGGGTCATTATCAACTACAATGAAGATAAATCCTTAAATCATATATTTTTTAATCCCTTGTATTCAAAAGCCTCAAAGAATCTCAGTAGGAAAAAATAAAATATATACTAAAATGTGATTCAAGAAATAGTGTCCTTTGAAAATAGTTATGGTTTCTATAGGATACTAAAATTTAAATTTAAATCATCACTAATTTAATGTTTGACTTATTTTTTCCAGTGTTCAATAGAGAAATAATCATTGTCTAAGTTGTAAAATAGAGGACAAATAAAAAACTATCGCAATTATAATCACCTCTTTTTTTTTACATTCATGAGAAACCCAAATGTCACTGAGGAAAAAAAAAGCTGAAAATTGCAGATATTTTGTGTATTGACATACATGATATTAATAGTTGGAAGGAAAGAATCATTAATATGAGACCATTAGGATTCCAAAGTTGTACGTACCCAAATAAATTGCTTTAAAGTAAAACAAAAACAACAAAAAAATTACTGGGGAGAAAAATTCTATATTATTAAATAATTATAAATAAGTTAAAGAGTAGCCTCTGAAAGGAATGCCATTATATTCTGATACTCAATAAGATAGTTGTAATTTATATGATAAAGTGTAAAAATGTCGACTGAAAATTCAAATTATAAAAGTATAGAACAATTTATGTATATGTTTATAAAAAAATTTACTTCAAAAATTAAAAAGCACACAAAAAATCTCAGACACACATAAGCACTAGACACACACTCATTGATTTAATGTATATATACAAGCAAACAAACAAAAAACATGTAGGATGACAATTATAAAATATCTTCTGAATGACCAGAGAGAGCTAAGCCTATTTCCAGCGCCTAGGGGGCTCAGTTGGTTAAGCATCCGACTTCAGCTCAGGTCATGATCTCATGGTTTGTGGGTTCGAGTCCCACTTTGGGTTCTGTGCTGACAGCTGGAAGCCTGGAGCCTGCTTCAGATTCTGTGCCTCCCTCTCTCTGCCCCTCTTCCACTCATGTGCTGTCTCTGTCTATCTCTCTCAAAAATAAAAATAAAAAATAGGGGCACCTGGGTGGCTCAGTCAGTTGAGCGTCCGAATTCGTCTCGGGTCATCATCTCACAGTTTGTGGGTTCGAGCCCCGCATCAGGCTCTGTGCTGACCACTTGCTTAGAGCCTGGAGCCTGCTTCAGATTCTGTGTCTCCATCTCTGTCTGCCCCTCCCCCGCTCACTCTTTGTCTCACTCTGTTTCTCAAAAATAAATTAATTAAAAAAATAAAAAAAATAAAAAAACATAAAACATGAATAAATAAATAAAAGCTAACAGATGTACTTGCAGAAGGACATAAGTAGATTTAGTTCTTAAAATTTGGGGGAAGACACTTTAGTTAACAAAAGTAGTGCCAAACTGTTCTTGGATGTTTCGAGGTCACATTTTCCAGAAGAAAGAATGAACTCTTATTGATAATTTCAGGACATGCTTCTTGTTTTCTATTATAAAATATTTTTTTCATTAATGCATGTCTATGGGGAGAGATTGCCACCTTGAAAACAAACTTCTCAAATACTTAAAATTTTTGCATATTATATGTTTTTTTTTAAATTTTTCTGCTTGACAGCAAAAATCATCAACTTTTGAGGGTGTACTTCATATTTAAAATATCATACTAGGCTACAAACAAATTACCACAAACTTGGGCGGCATGAAACAATACAAATTTATCCTAATAGTTTCAGAGGCCACAAATGTGAAATCAGGGTCATGGGGCTCAAATCAGATTATTACAAGGGTTTAGTCCTCCAGACGCTCTGGGGAGAATCCTTGCCTCTCCAGCTTCCAGAGACTACTGGCATTTCTTGGCTCATTGCCACATCATTACAATCTCTGTATCTATCTTCATATCACCTTTTCTTTTGTAGTTAGATCTCCCCTAGCTTATAAAGGTACATGTCATTATATTTAAATCCACTTGGATAATCCAGGATAATCTCCCCACATCAAGATCCTTAATTATTTTTAATATAATTTATTGTCAAATTGGCTTATATACAACACCCAGTGCTCATCCCAATAAGTGCCCTCTTCAATGCCCATCACCCACTTTCCCTTCTCCCCAACCCTGCATCAAACATGTTTGTTCTCTGTATTTAAGAGTCTCTTATAGTTTGTCTCCCTTCCTGTTTGTAACTATTTTTTCACCCTTCCCTATGGTCTTCTGTTAAGTCTCTCAAGATCCACATATGAGTGAAAACATATGATATCAGTCTTTGACTGACTTACTTCATTTAGCATTATACCCTCCAGTTCCATCCATGTTGCTGCAAATAGCATGATTTTATTCTTTCTCATTGCCAAGATCCTTAATTTAATCCCATGTGTAAAGAAATTCCCTTTATGAAGTAACACATTCATAGGTTTCAGGAGGATATATGTATCTTTGGGATATTATTATTATCTTTTTAAATACTGACTTCTCCAACAGATTATTATTTATAATTTCAATAAACAGTCCAATTGAAACAAATTTTTTTGTCATTTTCTGGGAAAAAATTTACTTTTAAATTAATGTTAACCCTTAAAAATAGGGAACATAGAGTTAGGATGTTTCATAGCAACATAAAAATTAATGAAATGCTTTATAACACATCTTTTACTTGTCAGTCTTTCTTCTTCCACAATCGTAAACGATTAGAGAATGTCACAGTAATAAAATGTCACATGTCTGTGTCTATAGTAAAATGGAAGTAATAATTCAGTTTTCATTGCCTGCATTAAGGTTGTATACCAGATTTAGGAGGGGTTAGTAAAGAAATTAAACAAAGTTGCATTTATTCTAATGTACTAGGTATATATTATAACATATGACAACTTTTGCCAGATTGCTACAGGAAACCAAATACTTACTCCACTTTTTCCTGGGCCAAGTGGTCATTCTTCTGTTCAAATCTGGTTAAAAGCACGAATTGTGCCACACACTTAGTGATCCATCTAGAAAATGACTGCAGCCTAACTTCCAAATACCAGAAACTGAAATCTCCAGGACTGCCTCAGGGAGCATCTCAATCTCTGAACCTTTATCATGTGGTTTTGTACAGGGCATACTCTGTACTAATTTGTTGTGGTTATAAGACAGTTAGCAAAATAGCTTACATTTATATTTATTTTATATTCTATACTTCTCTGTGCCATGTTTTTTTTCCCATTTCTTTAAAAGAATTAATAATCTGTAGGGGAAGTGAAAAACAACAAAACCAAACCAACAAACCCCCAAACTGGAAAATAATGGCCAGAGCTAGTATTTATTCCCAGGGCTGGATTTTTACATATTTGATCTCACTGAAGTCTCCCACCATCTGACATAGGCACTGAGGCTCTTGTAGCGGGAGACACTGAAACTCAGCCTGGTGAAATCTCTAAGTGGCAGAGGTGGCATTTGAGCACCAATGTCTGGCTATAAAGGATGGGTGTCGCACAATGTTGTTTTTATTTTCCAGAATTGAATCCCTGTATTATTACTCTCGTTATTACAGTTTAATTTGTTTCCCCACAAGTATAAATTTTCTTCTAGGTCACCATGGTCAAGAGCCTTGTTTAGAATTTAAAACAAATGCCAATTTTCAACTCATGACCATTCAGACATTAATCTAGTGTAGGCAGAAGATCTGCAAAAAAAGTAAGTGTTATTTCAGATTTGAATTCATTCTTGTCAAGGAAGTTTCTTTTATTGGTGTCAAAACTCCTAGCATTTTTTTAAAATAAATTCCCCAAAGGGCCAAATAACAGACTTTTGGAGTTTATATAATTAATAATCAGAAAAATGAATATTTTATCACATTTTCCATCTTGACTGATCCTCTTGAATTCTTCTCATTCTGTCATTGTCTGCTCAAATTTATCTTTTATTATCTAAATTGTCAGAAAGCTAGTTAAAAATACTAGCTATATTTGAAGTTGGAACATAATAGAAAATGTTACCTGAAAAACAAAAGTTTTTTAAATGCTTGAATTTTTTTCTGAGATATATATTCAAGACAACTCATTTTTTTTTTTCATAGATCACCTTTGGATATTTCATGATGTCTTGGAGGTATTTAGAGCATATTAAAAATATTAATTATATGGGAGAAACATCACTGACTTTCAGTCATATAAATCAAAAAGTTTAGTATACCATGATTAATATTTATATCAGTGAGCTCTTGGTTTGACATTTCCAATGGAATCATTAGTGTCTTTTTCTGATCAAAATAAGTGATATATCTTAGTATTGTACAAAAAGGCTGCCTTTCTGTAGAAAAGAGAGATCAGCTTTTTTAGAATTTTGACACCATTACTCTGACATTTCACTTGTGTGTTTCACCAGGTATTGAAGTCTCAAAGTTTGTAAAATGGTGGATGATGGAGTTTCTTTCATATTTAATAAATCTATTTTGTTCCTTAAATGTGGAAAACAAAGTACATTAGATGCAGTCTAGAAAAGCATAGCATCAAGACCAGCAAAGTCACGTTAAGGTGAATGTGTGGCAGGTGTATGTAAACTCTATGTGAAATTCAAAGATATAAATGTTCTTTAAAGTTTAACAACCTTTATCTCTTTCTTTCCCAAAACATTTTATTTTCAAGTGTCTCTTCTTAGCTGCATTTTTATTATTTTTCTTTTATTAGCATTAGTGATTGATGTATTATATTTTTTTAAACAACTTTATTAAGAAATGCTTTTTATACAAATCTGCACATATGAGATATATTCAATTTGATGCATGTGAGCATATGCATACACCTGGGGAACCATCACCACAATCCAGGTAGTAAACATATCCATCACCTCCAAAGGTTTCCTCTAGCCACTCATCTTTTGTGTGTGTGTATGTGTGGTAAGAACACTTGAGATCTGCTCTCTTGACAAATTTTTCAGTGTATAATGCAATATTGTTAACTACAGGCACTATGTTTTATAGCAGATCTCTAGAACTCACTCATCTTGCATGACTAAAACTTAATCCCATTAAACAACTACCTCCTGATAACCATCATTCTACTCTCTGCTGGGATGAGTTTGACTATTTGAATTTAGAATTTCAAAGAAATACCTCCCATGTTCATTATAGGCTTATTCACAATAGACAAGATACTTATAATAAATAAGATACAGAAAAAACCCTAGATGCCCACATCAGCAGGTGAGTAAAGAAAATGTGGTACATACATATATTGGAATATTATTCAGCTAAAAAAAAAAAAAGGAAATCCTACTATATGTGGCAACATGGATAAACCTCCTAGGGGACATCATGCTACATGAAATAAGCAAGTCACAGAAGGACAAAAAAAAAATCTTGCCTTAATGGATAAATATAGAAATTAGCAGTATTCTGCCTTAAAAATCTGTATCATTGTGTTGCTACTCTACAAAAAAAGGAAATTTTAAAAATTAAAAATAGAAAGAAATCTCCTCAGCTTTAATTGTTCCTACACTTTTTGTTAAAAATGTTTTAATATTTATTTATTTATTTTTGATTGATAGAGAGAGAGAAAGAGTGCAAGTGGAGGAGTGGCAGAGAGAGAGGGAGACACAGAATCCGAAGCAGTCTCCAGGCTCTGAGGTGGCAGCCCAGAGCCCTATGTGGGCCTCTAACTGGTGAACTGTGAGATCATGGCCTGAGCCGAAGTCGGATCCTTAACTGACTGAGCTACCCAGGTGCTCCAGTTCCTTCACTTTTTGAAGAATTCTTTCTCTGCCAAGCCCTTGGTTCCCTCAGGGATAGTTTCAGTGATTCTCATGTGCCCCGGTATAGAAAGAAGCCTGAGTTAAATCAGTTATAAGGGGAGATTCTTTTGCTGTATATTCTATACTTTTCCTCAGCTATGATTCCATCCAAACATAGATGAGAATTTACCCTTTTGCAAATGCTGGTTTGGAGTACTGAGTGTTCCGCTTCTCTTAGAACGAAGTTATTCATTCCTCTTCTTTAGGCCAAACCCAGATAATTGATATCAGAGATATTTGTAAACTTAATCTTTGGGAAATATAAATCTGAATTTCATCTCTAAGAGAACTTTAGAATCATCACTTTCCTTCTCTTAAGTTCCTTAGCTGATAAGGGTAGGGGGTTTGGAGTTTGATGATCTCTACAGTATCTTCCACATGAAAAGTTTTATGAGAATTCTTTGCAAATGAGAAATTTCTGCAATAATCCCACATTCTTAAATCCTTTATACATTATATAACTGGGAAACACCTTTTCTTTCCAATAACCAATATACTTGTACTAAAGACATGTAAAAATGCATCAGTAAAATCTGGTGCAGTAGGCTTAAGAGCAATAATTTCAACAGTTTGTGATTGATTTTGTAAAAAAAAATTGATTCAGTGTTACTAATTATATACTAGTACTCTTTAATTTTAGATTGCAAACCCAACCGCTATTTTTATACTTTAATGTTGTTTCTGAATCATACTTAAAATATATTATTATTATATACATTGCATCCTCTGGGTTACTGGGAACCCAAGGGAGGTAATTATTTTGCTTGGAATTTGACTGGCAGAACTATGAAAATAACCACTATCTGCACATTCCTTAATTTTATAAGTATTTTGGAGTTTTTCTACTTGTAATAATATTAATTATTAGTAATAATGCGTATTGCATAAAAGGGAAAGAAAAAGAAATAGAAACTAAATTCAATATGGTTATATAATTTCGGTGTGCAATTCAAGGGACAAATCATCTTGTCTATTATTATGTGTAAGGTATTATGCCAGCCATGGCAGGGGATGAAAGATTATATACGCATTATCCCTGTTCTGAGTAAAAGAGTATCCAAGTAGGAATAATTATAAACAACACAGAATAAAAAAATGCATGTAACGGGCACCAATAAACACTGTGGATTAATAGAAATTCTTAACTTTTTTATTGTTGAAGTCATTGTGGAGAAGTTAACTTTGATTCCAAAATAAGAGTCAAATTTGGCAACACTGTGTGTGTGTGTGTGTGTGTGTGTGTGTGTGTGTGTGTGTGTAAGTATAGGAGAGAAGACATCACATCAAAGTGTTAATAGATAGTGTGTCTTCAGGGAATCATGAGCATCCCAGAGTATAACAAGAACTGAATAGGAGCCATAATCTAAGAGGTAGGTTAAGACCAGGTGGTAGAGCATTTGGCATTGTATGCTAAGTATTTCAGTCTTTACTGTTAAACTATTCACAGATAGGTATAAAAGAAAGTCTTCAGCATAAACAAATTGGACCTTAGAACATTAATTCTGTCAATTATAAAAAGTTCTTTCATTGATTAAAAAAAAGAGGCAGAGGGTGCTTAACATAAGCAAAATAAGAGTTTATTAGAAAGTTTGAAGGACTCATAAACAACAGTAAGACTTGAAAAATTTGGTTCAGAATTAATAGCAACTATGGAGTTCCTGGAGATGATTATGGAGGGTCTCATTTATAAATATAGGCTATCTAATTTAAATTAAATTAAATATAATATTAAAATAACAAATCAGAATTATTTTTAACAAAATAATATTGATAATAATAATAATAATAATAGGATCTGAATTGGTAGTTGGGAAGCTGAATTTAATGTCAGGTATGCTGATTTGACTTCATAGGAGATGTAATTAGTAGACATTTAAAATGTATCTGGGGGAAAATTGGAGACTGAGTTTATGTATACATATATATGAACTTAAATGATTAATCAAAATAAAGAGATCTTATAATGTTTTAATCAAATTTTGAGATTAATAATTTTTAAAAGCAAAATGAAACAAATTTCAACTCAAAAATATGGAATTATGAAAGATGGAATTTGTGCTGATTTCCTCTCCTATTAGCAATGTTTACCTAGGCTTTTCCCAATTTTCAGAATAATGCATAATTGCCTTACTTATTTAAAATTAATGTAATCTATCAACATAATGATGCCCATTATTTATAAAGTTAAATCATACATTAATGGGTTTTTTTTTTTTTAATTTTTTTTTCAACGTTTTTTATTTATTTTTGGGACAGAGAGAGACAGAGCATGAACGGGGGAGGGGCAGAGAGAGAGGGAGACACAGAATCGGAAACAGGCTCCAGGCTCCGAGCCATCTGCCCAGAGCCTGACGCGGGGCTCGAACTCACGGACCGCGAGATCGTGACCTGGCTGAAGTCGGACGCTTAACCGACTGCGCCACCCAGGCGCCCCAATGGGTTTTTATTTTTTAAGAAATACATCATTTTCTTGCCCCAACCTTTCTCACTCTCATTGGCCTTCCTTCCCCCAAAGCAAGTTGTTTTAGATGTTTCTTCTGCCAATTTTTTTTTGCCTTTTCAAGTTTTTATTTTTATACATTTTTTTGTATTAAAAAGAAAAGCATAACTATAACAAATTACAAAGGACAAAAGCAGGACTGGAAAATGAATGAATTCCTTCAGACTGGAAAGCAGATACTCTCAATAATATTGATGTTATAATACAAGCTCATTCAACTATTGTACATTCATTTATTGTCCTTTTAAATGTGATATCCTGGCACATGGTAAATGTCAAAATGATATACTGGTATCTTTTTGGTATTAATTTGAGATAGTATCTTTTGATTTGCCGTTATGGTGAAGGAGATTTAGCTATCTTAGGCCACCATATTCTCTACTTCCTTTCCTCCATCCTCTCAGTGTAATCATACTAAGTCAATAACAATATTTAAACAATATGCCTATGCAAATGTGATCTAGAGCTAACCATTTTATTGAACTACCATCACCAATTCTTTCTTTATGTTTTCCTGAATATACTCAACACTTTCTTCATTAGCTTGCCTTTCTCTGTGCAAATTGCTAATTCTTGCTAAAACTTTTAAGAAGGAAGGCAATTTTTGGGATGAACACTGGGTGTCATGCATAAAAGATGAATCACTGGGTTCTACTCTTGAAGCCAAGATTACGCTGTATGTTAACTAACTTGATTTAAAAAAAAAATCCCTTAATTTTCCACAAAGCCAATTTCATCTCAAATAGTTCTTTAGTTGCAAGTTTCATTGGTAACATTCCTCCTAGATAACTCCTTCAAAGGTGGTTACTTTCTTGGTCTGATGAATAATGGTAATCTCAGGACATCCCTTTGATGATATCCTTAAATTCCTTTATCTGATCCCTGGATTGGATTCCCAGGTTCCTGAATCTCATGTCTTCCAGGTGTTTGTTTGTTTTTGTTTTATCCCATGTTTCGGTAGAGCATATTTTCTGGTAACTTCATAAAATTTAAAGTATTTTGCAAATGCAGAGGAGGAAGTGATGACGGCCTTCATATAGCTGTCTCATGCGTCATTCTGAGGGTGCTGTCATGTACACATGGTGCAAAGTGGCTCCAGAGATTTCCTGGACCTCTCTCTATGTCAGATTTTCCATTTTCTTGAACTCTCATAAGTTCCACTTGGATTACTTCTTACTTATGGTGGAAGACATCCTCCAATAGTCCTCTGAGGAAATGTTTTCCTTTAGTATGTATTTGATTCCTGGTTGTTTGGTTGGATGAATAACTTGGTTTTTGAAATTAATTTTCATCAACATTTTTGAAGGATTTACTGGATTACCTTCGTGTTTCCAGGGCTGTTGAAATTGAAGCCATGTGGATTGCTGAGGTTTTTTTGTTTGCTTTTTGTTTGTTTGTTGTTTTGTTTTGTTTTTGCCTTTGTTTTTGTTTCTCTCCAGACGTTTATACGACCTTTTCTTCTGCTTAGTGTTTTGAAATATTTCCATTGTTGTGTTTTGTTGTGGGATTTTTCACCAATTTTGTTGGACATGGGATAAGTTCTTATTTTTATAATTATGCCATTTTTTGCCCCTTCTCTATTTTCATCATTTGTTTGATCTCTTATTTGGATTTTCTCCAAAGCACACAAGGCCTATAACATTCTAAATATTTATTTTCCTATTTATTTTCAATATTTTGTTCTTTTATTTATGTAACAGCTTTATTTTCCAAATGCTTTTTCAATTATACTATCATATTTGTATCTGCTAGAGCACACACACACACATACACACACACACACATAAATATATATGTATCTGTAATATACATATGGATATATATATATATGTATATATCCATATACATATATAGCATCTATATCTTTTAACATGGATGCTACATTTTTCTTTCAAATTTATTTTCTTAGCATAATTTCTGCTTTCTTCAAATTGTGTGGTTCCTTTCTGTTTGCTTTGATTTTTATCTTCTATATTATTGTCTCTCTTCAGGTATATTGGTTGTATCATCATCACTGAGAAATTGAAAATATGACTTGAATCTCTGAGCATGTTAGTGTACTTTATTCACTCTTAGATATTCTAGGTGCACCATTTTAGGAAGACCTTTTTATCAGTGTCTGGAATTTCAACTGGGACTAATCAGATTATCCAGCATGTACTATTCTAGTTTCTTTGACTTTAGGATGCAGATTTGACAGCCAGGGTTCTGGTAGCACTTAGATGAAAAAGACTTAGAGCCTTCACATTCTGTATTCAAAATTTACAGTCACCAATCCCTATTTTTATGTTAGTACTCATGATCTAAGCAATGCTGGTGCACCCCACCCAAAGATTCTCATACCCTCTTTAGAGAACCTCTAGATTTTGCCAGCAGGAGGAACTAGCCCTCTCCTAGGATAGTTATACTGAGTAGAGAGAGAATATATGGAGATTTGATTCCTTCTTAAATATTCTTTTTTATTTTCTAGTGATACTGGTTCATTAGTCTAGTGGATTTATGCTTCTTAAACACATGCCTTTTGACTGCAGCTTTAATAGGAGAGAGAGAAAAGTTAGATGTGTATGTTCAATCGACCATTGTAAATGGGAACATCTTGCCTTTTTTTGGGGAGAGGATGTAGTGACAGGTATGTTGGTAAACTATGTATACAGCTTGTTTGGTGAATTGTAATCCTTTTTACACTCTGATGCACAACCAAACATGGATAGGAAAATTCCTATTCCTATTCCCATACAGTTTTGTTGAATCAGTTATCAGTGTGCACACTGGCTTTTCCATCTCCATGGCAAATGACTGGATATCTTTGAATGCCAAATGGGATACTTTGTGAAGCCTATTCTGTGGATGATTGTGCATATTGCTGGTATACTCTCTATTCACCACCTTGTTAATGGCAGGCAGCCTTTTTTCTTGTCACCCTTCTTTATGGGAGCCATATAAACCCAGGCAACAAGGATATTCAAAACAGAATAGTACAAGCCACTACCTAGCTGGCCTCACCCTGCTGCCCCCTGGATGCCTGTGGGTGTGGAGAGTCTGGCTGAAAAAATGCAGCCTGGGTCTGGGCAATCCAGCACGATCACATAAGGCCTGAGCATCCACACTCCTGCATTTATTTTTAATAACAGATTTACAATAGCCCCATGCCCAATCTGCACTCCCAGGAATTCATCAGGCCCTTTTTTTCTAACTTAATTGAACTTAGCTGAACATTAATTCAACTTAGTTGAACTTAATTCAACTTAGTTGAACATCAGGCCCTTTTTTTCTAACTTAATTCCTACCCTGAAAGAAAAGGAGACCCCAATTGCTAGAATCCTCCAACACCAATTGTTTTTTCCTATGATGGAAGAAAATATACTTGCTCCTTTATTAATATTAGGATCCTTCCTCTCATAAAAATTAGGATAACAGTTAAATTGGGAGAGCTAATGGCCTATCTTTCCTTCTCTCTTCCTTCACAGAGCTCATGTCTTCTCTCTACAACTGTTAACAGAGGGAAAATGTTACACATTTTCATGAGCAAAATTGTCAGTTGGCGTATACTTTAGAGGCAGTTCTGAATATATGAACCTGTCAAACTTCTATCATATTGACTTTGCATGTCTTAATATTATGTGGCTTATTTACATATTTGTACGTAATTCCCTGGCTTAAATGTTGTTTTACATTTTTGAAATATGGTTGAATAAAATCTAGGGGAAAAACGTCATAAGGTTTGTAAGCAGATTTCTTCTCTGCAGTATTAGAATTGAACTGTTTTTTGCTTGTTTGCTTGGGGTTTTTTGGGCAATTCCACTAAGTTTATATAACTTAATGTCACATAGCTTATACATGGAATTGCCAAGATTCAAAAAGGAAATGCTGAAATTATTGTTATAATTTTATTTTTATTTGACAGATGTTATGTGCATATGGATTGTGTAAATATTTTATTCATTTCAGGAATAAATTATGTTTATAATATTCTTGACTTTTCTCTAACCATCATAAATATTCTGCATAAATTTATAAGTTGTGCTATATAAAATAATTATGTGATAGTTATATTTACTTACAAAGACTAGTGACTAAACCAAAAAGATGAAAAGTATAAAGTCAATTAGCCAATCCTTCTAATAGTGAAATGATTCTGTCATTTTTTATCTATTTTGATAGGTTGATAGACATACTTGAATGAGAAGATCACTATTTATAGTAGTAACAAAAATTGAAAAATGTCTGTGAAAATAGACCTGCTTTGTAAGCTTATAAACAAAAAATCTTGTGGTACTTCTCATATATGTTTCACCATTCAGATACTCAAATGCTCTTTTTATGCTCATTCTTGTGTCCTGAGCAGTACCTTGTTGGTACTTTTCTTTTTATTAGGAATTTTTCTTATACCAAAAAAATTATCTCTAAATTATATGAATATTCTAATTATCATTATTTGATATATTTTAATGTAATAATATTGCTATTCTATTAGATTAGATATATAGTATATTGTATATCATATATGTGACATAGTACTCATACACATATTATATAAATTACATACATATTACATGTAACTCCCTCACCAGAATTATGTATCATTGAATTATAATGAGTTCAAAATTCATGATTATTCCTCTTCTCAAATGTCATGGTTTGATGTTCACGTGTGAACTCCTTATTTAATCTGAGGGTTCCATAGTTTGAGCCATCTCATGTCCCGAGTTTGCATTATCCAACAAAGATTCTTTTTGTTCTCTCTACCAATGAAATCAATATATTTTATTTTGTATATTTTTAAAAAGGCAGGTATGTGCCTAGAAACCAGTATCAGAGAGCTTGAAACAAAATAAAGCTCAAAGCTGAATGAAGGAATGATGAATAAATCTCTTACCATTACTGATATTTTGATGTTTGAGTCTTTAACACAAATCTGCTGATGTAATATTAGTTCAGTTGAAACCTTTCTCCTCTGACATACCCTATTTTTAGTGTCCCTGAGAAACTTGGAAAGAATAAGGGGAACTTGTGAATTTCGAATTGGGGGATAAAGCAAAAACTAAGAAGTTTCTAAAAAATGAATAGGTATAAAAATATAGACTATATTATTGGTTTGTAAATTAAATTTAATAAATCTATATTTATAACTTTTCTAATTAGCTTATATAAAACATATAAATGATTCAACATGTTTTTCTAATCACAGTCTCAAAAGTATTATGTTTTATCACTTATTGTATTATCTTACCATCATTTAAACTTGAAAATAATTTTATTATATGCATATTTGCATTCAAAGATACCAGTTAAGTTCTGTACTGTCATTGGGAGGCATCTAAAATTGTTATGTGTACATTTATCATTTAAAACTTATGAAACATTAAGAAAAATTTTTACAAAAAGGGGGCAACTGGGTGGTTCAGTCAGTTAAGCGTCAGACTTCAGCTCAGGTCATGATCTCGGTGTTTGTGAGTTCGGGCTCCGTGTTGGGGTCTGTGCTGACAGCACAGAAGCAGCTGGAGCCTGCTTCAGATTCTGTGTCTCCCTCTCTCTCTGCCCCTCTCTTACTCATGCTGTGTCTCACTCAAAGTAAATAAACATTTAAAAAAAAAGTTAAAAAAACTTATGTATATAATGCAGTCAGATTCATGCTTTATGACTCCAGCCTCAGGATACATTTTTCACATTCCAAGACTTACTTTTTCTATTTAGTTTCTTTAAAGTCCTTCAGTGAAGTCGGTATGTTTGCTTGTATTTATTATGTCATACTGGCTTTTTTTAATAGATATGGGAGACTCATTGCTTGGGTTTTACACTATATTCAGTCAGTACATGTTTTCCAATTAAAAGCAAGACATGGCAATGCTTTCATTGTTTTATAAATGTGAATTATGGCTGATTTCATTATAAATTCATGTCTATATCCACAAATATAAGTTTTTTAAGGAAGATTGTTTGGTTAGCCTGGGGCTGCCCATATTTATTACCTGATGTCCAGTCTGATTTTGTATTAGCTTTAGATTTTTATTTTAAATAAAATACTGTTACTTTAATTGCAATAAATAAGGCAAAATAATATTGGTAGACTGCCACTGTGTATAAAGTTTATGCATATACATACGCATATACATATACATATGCATATAACTTTTTGTAAGTTAAAATGATTGCTATAAGTATTTTATTTGGATTACTATAATACTCCCATTTTTGACATAGTCTTGTTAATAGTGTGTGAGTTATATATGTAATCAATAGAGTTCTCTCTATCATCCTTGTTTAAGAGAGATTCTACCAGTGAAAAACGATTTCTCTCTTTATACAGTCTTTCTCATCCTCAGTGGAACTGATATCTCCTATTCAAGTACAGTGTACATGTGGTTTCTGCTACTCAGACGGAAGCAGCTAGGAATAACTTATTCTTTCCAGGTTTTAATGGTGGTGGGAGAAATATCCAATGCTGCTGCATCTGCAGACCACTTTCCTTGCCATGACTTGGAAGATACACACACAGAGTCTCAAAGCCACCAATCACCAAGGTCTGGAGGAAATTATAGGTTGTATGTACATAAAATATTTGTAGAAAATAGAAGCTGACAAATCATTTATATGAACATATAGAGAGTAATCTCAACATTCACTAGAGCTTTAGAGCTTTTCCCCCCGTATATTTCATGAAGTATTTCTATAATTATGTATTCCTTTACTTGTTAGCAGTGTTTTCTTTCTTATTTAAATATGCCATTTTAATTAATAGCAATGAGCCTCAAGACAAGAGTAATATACAATTAAATATATTTTAAAAACCATGTATGTAATAATTCTAGCATCTCTGCTACCTGAGTAAGATATTTTGGTTGTGTCTCTCTTGAGGCATCACATTGTATTTGTTATTTTTATTAAATGTTGAACATCACAGTAAAAGAACACTGACTACTGAGGTAAATTATATTTATGCACAGATAAATTCCTCTTCCTCTTCTTCTTCTTCTTCTTCCTCCCCTTCTCCTCCTCCTCCCCCTGCCTCTCCTCCTTCTCCTTCTTCTTTTTCTGTCAGGTCATTAGTGTGTTGAGTCAGGGTAATCAGTAATTAGTCTGAATCTGGGTTTTGGTTTGTTCTTTTTTTTTCCCCCTTATGTTATATTTTGTTCATCACAGCCTTCATAATCTTTGAAGACAGGGTCATAGACTTTTATTTTTAGAGCAGAGACCGGAATTTTAGTGCCTGGTGGTTTTTTCTCAGGTCTCCTGCCCTATCCTGAGGCTTTATCAGGGTCCATGTGCCTCTCTTCAGTATTGAACCTCTTATCTCCCTTGCCTCTCCACTATGATATGTTACCAATGACTTGTTTAGTGGGGAATATCTGTAGAGTTTCTTTGAGTTCTTCCTTTCTGGCTTTACACTATAGCAAGCCCAGTGACTTGCAGCTCAGTGGATCTGTGTGAACTCCCCTGCCACTCCTCCAGTGATAGGCAGCTTATTGCCTCATTCTTAGTGTAAGGGCTAAGGTGGAACAGTTTTTTCCAGGTCTTCTACTCCTGCCTTAGATCCCCCAGGACCAGAGACACAGCAGGAGGATGTTTTGATACATTTTCCCGCCTGCCACTGAATGTTTCATATGCAAAATGCAAATAGTAGAGGCCTATGTAGAAAATTGGCAGGTGTCCCTTGTAATTTCAAAGCTCTTTGGGCTTCTAAACCACCTCTTAGTGTTACTCTACCAAAGATGAAACAGCATGAGTTTCATTTCTCCAAGGAGAAGTTCATCTTCTTTAAACTTTAGCTCACTAAATTACTTTGCAATCTTATCTCATGGGGCTTAAAATAACCATTATTTTATAGATTAGCAAATTTTTATTGTTAGTTGAAAACATTTAAACGATGGAGGTTTACACTGTTGTCATAAGATATATTTAGTTCAATTCTTCAAATTAAATTAAAGTTTTGGAATTTTATTCTATAGAAACCAAAGCAACTGCCATTTGGGGACATTATATTAAAAACTTCTATCACAGGCACCTGGTTGACTCAGTTAAGCATCTGACTCTTGACTTCAGCTTAGGTCGTGATCTCCAGGTTCATCTTCATGAGTTCGAACTGCCTGCTTAGGATTCTCTCTCTTCTCTCTCTCTCTGCCCCTCCTGTGTTCATGCTGTCTCTTTCTCTCAAAATAAATAAATAAACTTAAAAAAAATTCTATCCCAAAACATTTTTTTCTAAACTCTATAAAATCACATATCTTATTTAGAAAGAATTTTATTTTTGAATAGAGTTTTCAATCAGAATGGTTTTAAAGTCCACAAATATAATGAAACTGGTATTTTAGTCAACAACAATTAATAATAACAGTAATCTCTTAATTACTTTAATGCCGTATTTCACCATTAAAAGTCTCTTGGTTTGCACAAAAAAAGACAGTAGGGGACTTTGAGTAGAATGTTACTAAGTTAGTTTTCTTTTTTGGTCTGCTGCTACTTCTTATAATGGATTTCATATGACCCTCATCTAATGCCATCATAGTCTAATCTGAATAAAAGTGAAAAATCTATCTCAGTATTTAGGCAGCCAGCCTTAAGTTAGCTAAGATTACTTTTGAGGAATCAGTTTTGTTCTTCCTTTCTGGTAGAAGCATTTCTGTTTTATCGATGAAATTGTGTCTGCCTTCAGTGTCCATAAAGCCCATACTTACTTCTAGAGCACTCATCTCCCTTCTTCCTGAAAAACACCAAATTTCCCTGACATTTGTAACATCATAATTATTGCTACTACCTTTCCTTGTAGCTGTCTTTAGATTTTTCCCCTCATTTATTAATGCTTCTACCACCTGCATTACTTCTTTTATTCTTTGTCTTATCATAATTCATGTATATATCACTACATACGCATATGTGCCTAACACTTTTCCTTTTTTCAGATTGTCTACCTCCTCACCTGCAACAATCTCTTCCAATAGTCATTTTTCCTTTGATCATACTCTCGACAGCACTTGTGCCACTCCAGTATTTCATTGCTACAGTTATTCTCATTTCTCACTATATCATACCCTTCTAGATTGTATACATTCACACTGCCAATTCTTTTATCTGATCAATACCTATTTGAAACCCTACTGTTTTCTTCACTATCAATTGTTGCATTAATATCTTCAGTTTTCATCTTATCTAGTTGTATTACATTTTCCAACATTTACATGGCCCTCTTCCATGAAAACTTCAAATCATTTACCTGGGAATGCAAGTAAACAAACAAACTCAGACTGTGTAAAACTATTCACCCATTCAGCATCTATGTCTCAATAGCTAAATGATGGTGGAGAATAATGAGAAAATATAGTTATAGGATTCTTAAAATTTTTAGAAACTCAAGTCAAATAGTCAAAATTGCCTGATTATTCAGTGGTACTAACATAGTATATTTTACTTCCTACTTATAATAAACAGTAATAAAAAATCATTCACAATGTTGTGCTTACTTTGCTCTGCAGCATGCTTTGACATACTTAATTTCCATAACTAACCCATGACATATATAATATTTTTAGAACCATTTTACAGCTGATGAAACTAAGTCATGTTGGCAGTATAGGAAGTGACTTAGTTTCAGTCTATGCTGTGAATTGTTATGCTGTACTACCTCTATGGCATGTCCTTTTGTTTCTTTCATTTCTTTACTTCTTTCATTTCTTTCACTTTCTCTTTCTTTCTTTCTTTCTTTGTCTTTCTTTCTTTCTTTCTTTCTTTGTCTTTCTTTCTTTCTTCTTTTCTTTCTTTCTTCTTTTCTTTCTTTCTTTCTTTCTTTCTCCCTCTCTCTTTCTTTTCTCTCTCTCTCTCTCTTTCTCTTTCCCTCCCTATCTCTCTCTCTCTCTCTCTTCCTAATATGAATAGTGTTTATCTGCTTCTTTCAAAACTGAGCTTTTCCATTTGTGACCAGATTTGACTCTGAAAATCTCAAGGACCGTGTCACTGATGTGGCCTTTTTCTTTCTTTGTTTCTTTGTTTCTTTCTTTCTTTTTAGTTTTTTTTTTTAACATTTATTTATTTTTGAAAGACAGAGAGACAGAGCACCGGTGGGGGAGGGGCAAGGAGAGAGAGGGAGACACAGAATCTGAAGCAGGTTCCAGGCTCTGAGCTGTCAGCACAGAGCCAGATGCAGGGCTCGAATCGAACTGTGAGATCATGACCTGAGCCAAAGTCAGACACTTAACTGACAGCCACCCAGGCACCCTTGTGATGTCCTTCTCTTTTATCTATTGCTCCTTTTCTGCTACATCATTCCTATTCACATAAAAATGAGCTCTAGATTCCCCTAATTTAAAAAATAAATAAATAAATGAATCTCATCTCTCACACCTCTACTCCTATTTCTTATGCAGAACCCAATATTACTTTAGAAATTACCTTTATTCTTTACCCTACTCCTCATCCTGCCCCTTTAGAACTCTCTTCTCTGCTGTGGTACTCAGAATACTGGCCTCCCAATGACGTCTATATCCTAATTCCTGAAACCTGTGAATATGTTATGTTATGGCAAGTGGAAATTAAAATTACAGATGAAATTAAGGTAGCCAATCACCTGACCTTAAGGAGATTATCCTGTTTTTTTACATATCCCAATGTAATCACAGGGTCATTAGAAATGGAAAAGGATGACAGAGTCAGAGGGAAATGTGAACTATGGAGGAAGCACCAGTGAGATGTAATATTACTGGCTTTGAAAGTGGAGAAAAGGGACCAGGAGCCAAGGAATGTGAGCAGCCTCTGAAAGGTGAAGAGGGCATTGGAATGAATTTTCTTCTAGAGCCTCCAGAAAGAATACAGCAGTGCTGACCCCTTGATTAGTTTGGTGAGACCTATGTCAGACTTTTATACTAGAGAACTGTAAGAAAATGAAATTGGTTTAATTTGATCTACTAAATTTGTGATAATTCATTGACGACACTAGAAAACAAATATAGCTTCTTACATGGGTTCACCTTCTAGCTGAGGAGTTTCTCTGATACCCCTGTGTTCTGCATAAGTGCTTTGTTCATAATTTCATGAAAACATCCATTTATTAAATACATATTTAAGAGGCACCTGGGCAGCTCAGTTAAGCAGCTAACTCTTGATTTTTCTCAGGTCATGATCTCACAGGTTTTGAGTTCAAGCCCTGAATAGGGCTCTGTGCTGACAGCTTGGAACCTGCTTCAGATCATCTGTCTCCCTCTCTATCTGCCCCTCCCCAGCTCGCGCTCTCTCTCTCTCTCTCTGACAAAAATAAATAAACATTAAGAATAATAAATAAATAACATATATACCTACATACATATTTAGTAGGAGTTACCTAGTATCATGAGTATGCCTATTTATCAGTACTATCCCTTCTAAGCCTACATACCAGATGTAGTTAGCTAGTTCAGATTTGTTCATAATTTGAATATGCCATTTTTTATTTATTATTAACAGATTTGCTTCCAGAACCTGTTTCAGCATCATTATCTATGAATTTTAACTGGCAAGTAATATTTTATACACTCCTAGACAATTTTTCAACATTTAGGTTCTTTTCAACTTTTTATTTTCTAATATACATTTGTTCTGCCAATTAAACTTAAATCTTCTAAACTTAAATCTTCTAACTAGAATTAAATAGTTTGTGGAACTGTGCCAGTACCCTAGCATTTTGTTTAGTGCCTCATTAAGGCTTATAGAAAAAGAGAAGAAATGTTGGACAAATAACAGCACCACAACCTTGAGGAAGAGCGAATACGTAGTTTGACATTTCTATAAAGTTTTGACCATGAGATTGGACTTGAAATATTTTTAAATATGTTAATAGGCACTTTCATCTACCAACAGTAGTGAGGTTAAAGTGTGTGTGTGTGTGTGTGTGTGTGTGTGTGTGTGTTTGCGTGTGTGTGTCTGTGTGTGTGTAAGTTCTGGGAAATAGACTTTTATTTCGAAGTGATTTAAGAAAATGGAAACTATTCATAAGCTGAACATTTTTCTGACATCATTTTTTGGAATTTTGAAACACATACAGAAATGAAAAGTCAGGCTGAGGCCAGATATAGCAATGAGGAGCTATAATGAATAGTAATGAGTGGAGTGGACCTTAAACAGAGTTCTCAAATATAGTATTTTTTTAACGTTATCTGTTTCTGACAGCTTTCCTTGAACTTTATAATTATTTTTCCTCATAATCTCTGAACTTGGTTCTTTACTAAGAAATATGTTATCTATCTACATCTATATCATCTCTCTCTTACCTATAATAACTATATAAAAATAAATGTTTTTACGTTGAAATTCAGAGGAAACATAACATTTTATGAGAGAAAGGTTTTACTGTTCACAAGCTCTTTTAAACTCTGCAAAAAAATGAAACAAAACATTTAGTGACTTAGAATATTCTTAGTGGGGATGGTGTCATGCAATTGTGATTTACCTTGTTCCTTTATATTCATTTGAAACCTGCCATGTTGCAGTTCTGTCAAGTACAGGGCTCAGCAAAAAGTGACTCAAGGAAGTCCACTGCGTATTTTGTTTTAAATAAAGTTTTATTGGAAAAAATGGTCACACTCATTTGTTTGTATATTATCCCTGGCTGCTTTCATATTACAATTGCAGAGGTAAGCAGTTGTGACAGGCTCCATTACCCACATTTATTATGGGTTCAAATTCAGGAATTATTTATACACCATGCATTTATTTTAGGTGATCTTCATTTTCTAAAGTCTAACACAGTGCCTTGAATTTGATAAGTAGTAAAAAATATTTGTTGAATACATAATAATTATAAACCTCATCAGTAAAATGTAAGAACTACTAACTGGTTATTAAGATTCATGTGGAAATAAAAATCAGTGCAAACAATGTAGAATGTATAGTAAGGAGTATAGTAAGGCATAGTAGGTTTTTAATAAACATTGATTTCCCCTAATATACCATCTCTTTTGATGTAGGGATGGCTCTTATCCAAAAAGCAACAGTAATACTAAGAGCCTGAAATTTTTAGATGCCTTAAGATCCCTACTCAGAAGTAACATACTGTCATTTTATTCTTATCTCAAATTCTAATTTGTGAATGATTAAGGACCTAAGAACTGAGCAATTTATGAGGAGTGTTGTTCTGTCTTTGAATGCTTAAACTTTCTCCCTTTAATATATCATGGCAAATTCTGTCACTTTGGATATTGTGAGCCATCCATTTAACAAGAGAATCAAAAGTCTTTGAGCTGCATCTCATCAAATGGAAACTGAGCATGATGTAATTAAAGATAAGCAGCAACAAGACAAAGAAAAACAATTATTTCTTAAAACTAAAATGTCTTTGTAGGGTAGATGGAGCCAACCATTTGTTCTGGATGGTTGTTTTTGATTTGTCTGTCTCTCCTTTCTTCTCTCTCTCTCTCCTCTCTCGTTCTCTCCTCTCTGTCTCTCTTTTTCTCCCCACTTCTCTCTCTCTTTGTGTGTAAAGTGAGAATATTGGAATGCATATATGCTAACATTTCTCAGGAAAATCAAGAGGGTGCTATATAAGCAGAACATTGTGTACTCCTCTGGGGTAAACTATCTGAGGTGGACAGGGGCAGAAATTGCTGGAAAAATTATTTTAAATAAAGTTTAAGAGTATCTAGATTACCAAGACAGAAAAAAGAAAATTAGTCATTCTAAAAGTAAGTACTAAAGTAAGAAATCAGAGGTAAAGTCAAGGTTTGCATGAAACCAATTCTATTTGAGTGATTACTGACAACAGAACTGATGTGTCTGCAGCTGGCTTTACCAAACTTTGAATATACATGTAATGAGCTGGTTTAATGGTTGTGATTGGACTTCTTCATCCTGCCAAGGTAGTAACAGGGACTAGATTTATCCATCCCTACACACTTAAAATACACACATATCTGCACTCACACACACAATATTTGAAACAATGTTTTTCAAGACACTGGGCATCAGGCAATGAGGGGCAATCAATAATTCCTGAGAAATAAGGTCAGCCTTATGAGTACTCCAGTTTACTGCCTTGAGAGTGTTTCCAGGCTATCGCATTGTAATAGGGAATTCCTCTAGATCCAGGCAGATGCCTGAGTTCATAAAACAGAACTGAAAATCTGGGGCAACAAAGCCAGCTTAAGTTTGTAGAATAGAAAACTAAAAAAGAGAGCTGCATAGAGAACTACAAATCTAACAGGGTCTCCTTGAATATTCATCTGAGTATTTTTAATCCCATGCACATGAGGAAATTACCTAAAGCTGGGTAATGCATATCTGTTGATGTGTCTGTTCCAAGCCTGTCCTCAGTCTGGAAAGTATCAATATTAACAGGGTGTTGGGTAGAGTACTCAGAAGGGCCTTGCCTCAGTAGTGGGGAATAATAAACCCTGTATTAAATGCTCTTCTGGTCCTACCTAACAGATCTTAATCACAGAGATACAAATGGATCAAATTGTTTCTAAGTAATTTAGCTGCATCCCAGAATAAATCTCATGAATATTTATGAATATAAAAATATCCAGCACACAACAATGTGAAATTCACAATGTCTAGTACTTAGTCAAAAATCAGTAAGGATGATAAGAGGCAGAAGACTATGACCCATAAGAGAAGAAATAGCAACCAGCTAAAGCCAACCAAGAAGTGACACAGATGCTAGAATTAGCAGATAAGGCCTTTAAAAACACTTATCCAAACTGTGTTCCTGTTGTCCCATTAGTTATAGAAGCTTTAAAAATGATCCATTCAAATTTGTAGAGTTGAAAATTATTGTATCTAAAATGTAAAACACGCTCTCGTGAGTTCGAGCCCTGCGTTGGGCTCTGTGCTGACATCGCAGAGCCTGGAGCATGTTTTGGATTCTGTGTCTCCCTCTCTCTCTCTCTCTGCCCCTCCCTTGCTTGCAATCTGTCTCTCTCTCTGTCTCAAAAATAAATAAACATTAAAAAATTTTAAATGTAAAACATGCTCAACAAGATAATTGCTAATGTTTCAGTATGAAAGAAAGATTAATGAATTTGAAGATAATGAACATGAAACACACAGGAAAAAAAAAAGAACCAATAATTTAAAAGTCAACTTTTAAACAACTTTAAACAACCTAATGTATGTATAATTTGAGTCCCCAGAGGGAGAGAACAAAAGCATATTTAAGAAATAACGTCTGAAAACCTTTTGAATTTGGTAGAAACCAATGCAAAAAGTTCAATGAATTCCAACCACAAGGAAGATTAAGAAAAACACAAGTCCAAATGAATAATGAAGAAAAAAATCTTAAAAGTAGCAACAGGGAGAAAAATGTTAGGAAACTTCAGGATTCTAGCGTATTTCTTATCAGAAACAATACAACAAAGGAGACAGAAGTTCTGTCTGAAAGTTCTGGCAGAAAAATTCTGATCGATAAGAAGATGTGAATTTAGGGGCGCCTGGGTGGCGCAGTCGGTTGGGCGTCCGACTTCAGCCAGGTCACGATCTCGTGGTCCGTGAGTTCGAGCCCCGCGTCAGGCTCTGGGCTGAAGGCTCGGAGCCTGGAGCCTGTTTCCGGTTCTGTGTCTCCCTCTCTCTCTGCCCCTCCCCCGTTCATGCTCTGTCTCTCTCTGTCCCAAAAATAAATTAAAAACGCTGAAAAAAAAATTTAAAAAAAAAAAAAAAAAAAAACAAAAAAGAAGATGTGAATTTAGAATTCTATACCCGGCTAGCGTATATTTTAAATATATGGGACAAACCCCCCCTTTTTTTTCAGATACACAAGCTTTGAAAGAATTCTTCACCAGAAGTCCCAGTCCCATGCTATAAGAAATGTTAAAAGGACTTCTTTAGACAGAATAAAAATGGCATAAGATAGGACTCTACAAAATGTAGATCCCAAAACTTAACTACATTGATAAATATATCATATTTTTCTTGTTCTTTAAATCTCTTGAAAGATATTTGATTATTTAAACAAAAAACACAACGTAGTGCATGTTTAAAAGTAAAATGCATGACAAGACAACATCACACCAAACTATGGATGAATCTCTTAATAGTTTTGCTGAGTGAAAGAAGCCTGACAAAATTATTTCATAAAGTATGATTATATTCATATAAAACTGTAGAACATGCAAATGAATAGTGACAAAAAAATCAATGAGGAAAATGAGAGGTAGTGGGACAGGATTATAGTAGGGTATATTGAAGCTTTTGGAGGTAGTGGAAGTGTTTATTATTTTTATCATGGTGATGGCTTCATAGGTGTATGCAGTTATTAAAACTTACTGAATTGAAGACTCTAAGTATATGGAATCGATTATATGTCAACTCATCAATAAACTGATTTAAGAAAAAAGAAAAAGAAAGGTTGAAGATGGTAGATGATTTCTATGACCCCTTTTCCCTATGGTATATTTTTATATGGAACTCTATCCTCAAGAAGGAAAGTCTGTAATCAGCTTAAGTTGCTTGCTATGGAGTGTATGCTAATTATTGGTTGATATAAATTAAATGCTAGCCATTTGCCTGCAGAACAGTCTAGGGATCTGACCTCTCCTGATCTCATTGAGACAAGTGAATTTTCCAGTGTATAAGTCAATTAAATCAAACCATTAAACATGGTTTACCCCTTATCTCTACTCCTTAGAGCAGCACTGCTACATGACAATCCAAACTGTACATATTATCTTTATAATGCACTGCTTTATTTGTATCCATGATCTCTACCTTGTTGAACATCCTCAACCTAAACAATGTAGTCAAGTTATAGTAAATTGACTCTGTTCCTGGAAACTCTTAAGACTACTGCAACTGAATCAGCCTTTAGTCATGAAATTAGGGAGACATTAATTGGCAAATCATCATTAGTCAATGAACATCTTTTCCCACCTTGAAAGTTAACATACAAATGATGACAAAAACCCTTATACTGAAGAACCTAAATTCAAGGTGGAGACAGATTTATAAATGAGTATATGTGGTAAAATTTCACAGGTGTGTTGGCAGTCCTGTATTTAGGGAACAATGGGAGACATAAGGAAACAGTGGTTACTATTTCTTGATATGTTCTTGATCTCAGAAAAAGCTTAAAGAATGGATGGGATTTGAACTTAGTCTTCAGGAATTACCTTATGTTTGCCAGGTAGAAAATAAAAAAGTGGTCATTTTAGAAAGATAAATTAGTATATACAAGCAGAATAGCAACTGAATTATTTGCAAAGTGAATGGAGACAGCCAAAGATGAAGCTGTAAAAGTGTTTAAGAGGCAGATTATAGGAGGGGACATTGTGGAGGAGTTTTATTTTTTTTAATTTTTTTTTTTTAACGTTTATTTATTTTTGAGGCAGAGGAGACAGAGCATGAATGGGGGAGGGTCAGAGAGAGGGAGACACAGAATTGAAACAGGCTCCGGGCTCTGAGCTGTCAGCACAGGGGCCCGATGCGGGGTTCGAACTCACGGACCGCGAGATTGTGACCTGAGCCAAAGTCGGCGCTCAACCGACTGAGCCACCCAGGCGCCCCTGTAGAGGAGTTTTAAATCAGACACTTAAGATTTTATTCAGCTTTTTGGTCCTAATTAATGGATTACTTGCTCTCACTAAATTGTTCTTGCCTTGTTATAATTATCCACAGTTTATTCAGAAATGTAACAGTTTTTCTACTATTCTTTGTATGGACAAATTAAGCCACTTAGAAAAGGTCTTCACACCTTAAATTCTGCCAAAACATTGTATTATTACACAGCATCAATTTTTTGCAAATTCCCTAAACTTACTTAATTACTAGTGTGGTTTAAGTCACATGAAACCAGTTGTAGTATAATCTGGGAAGACACCTCTGACAGTTCCCACTTTTGTCCTCTTTTGTCACAATATCAGTAAGGTCCTTCACATTTCAGGGGATCAGGGGTTATATGGATTTTAGCATTAACATATGATAATAATACCAAATTATAATTATGCATTGAGTCCTAGTTCTGTGATAAACGTAAGGTGAAGTGCTTCTGTATTCTTTCCTTTAATTCTTATGACTAACCAATGAGGTTGCCGTTTCACCAATGAGCAAACTGAAGCCTCAAATAGTTAAGGTCATGTAGATAGAGACTGGAGTGCAGCTCTGTCAGATTCTAAATAATGTAATAAAACATAAGGTTAATGAAATAACTGGTACCCTACTAAGCCAAAATAACTCATGTATTTTCAGGATGTAATTTAGACCCTGCAAAGAATGTACCATGCTCAATTACTATCAACATTAAAATGGGAAAAGCAGTTTTATTGTTAAATATTCTATTACTCCTTTAAAATTCAATCTACACAGACATTTTAAAAACAAAGTATACAAAGAGCATAATTTGAATTCAAATGTTAAGTGCTTCTGATTCTAGGGGAAGCATCGGAAGTTGTTTGGAATTCTTGAATGAATATCTATAAATTGGACATTTACATAAAAGAGGTTTATTTTTGAAGACATATAATTTTGAGTCTGCAGAGTGTATATGTGCGTATTTGTATATAATGAGTCAAATTGGAATGCTGTTACCTGTAAGAATAGGATCTGTCATCTTCAAGGCTCAAATGTAACCCACATACAAACTATTTAATTGAAAAAGAAAATAGTAACAGTGTGTTGCTTCTTTTTTTATGCTTCACATGGAATAAAATGTCAGAGAGTAACAAAAGGCGTTAGCAATTCTGCTTCTAATGACTTTAATGACAGATGCAAGGCTGAAGCCCCATGCAGCATTATGAAAATTTATCCCACATGCGCTTTAATTATATCTGCTAACTTTACAGACAAACCAGATTGTTCTAGCTGTCACATAGAGGATCAAATACAAATGTGAATGCATATGGCACACTGTGTTGATTTTCCTAACAGCATTCAAACATACCACAAGTTTCCTACTTTCTTTAACATTAACGATGAACCTTAGACCATGATAATGATGAAGACAAAATTAAATTGTAATCCTTTCTCACTTAAAAAAAAAGAAATCATAGATTTTTCTCTACGTGATTTGACAATTAACATAATATATTTTAAAACACATCATTAACATGTTCATTTTCAACCAGAAAGCTACCAAGGAACTGGTGATATGTGCAAAACTTTTTAATAAGAAATACTTAGTAGGTGTATTAAAAGTACCAGAACAAAGATTGACACAGTTGGATCTCCAAAGTATTCTTACTCTATGTGAAAAATGCAAGTTTGGTCTAAAATATCAAATTAAATGCTTTACCTTGAAATGCATGTCCTTTATTTCTAAAAAAAAACACTTTTAATTATCACTTCCATCTAAAATTGTTACATTACTTTAAATTTATTCTTACATTATGCCTGAAGTCCAGGCTGGAAAATTATTATTTTAGTCTTATTTCAGAGATTGACTTCCAGGATTTGAAGCTAATCAACGTAACTGACAGTAATGTTTGCAGAAATTGCAAAATCTGCACGGACCTACCTACTGAAATATACTAATGGCTAAACCATTTATTTGTATCAAAGGGCTTAATTCCTTACCTTTTTCTGTATCCATCTTATTTGTCATATAACATTGCCTTTCCACTTGCTTTTGTGTTCCTCTGCCTTCACCTGGAGCATATTCTTATGATGCTCTGTTAAAAATAATGAAGTAAATGGGAGAGACAAATCCACCCATACAAGGCCAATCTGTAGGTGACCATCATAGTAGTGACTCCAGATAAACCCAGACTAAGTTGTCGAACTTCAGATTTGTGAACTAAATGAATACTTATTGATTTGAGGCACTGGGCTTTGGGATGATTTACTGACCATAATTTTAGCAATAGATCATTGATTCATGTCACTCTTTTGAGTTGAATTTTGAACTTGTGTTTAAAACATTTTACTGAATGGAGTTGTGCTTCATTGAAATTTTTATATTTTTACTTAATATTTTTCCACATTCTTACATTGAAAGAGTGTTCATTAACTTTAAGGGATATGTTGTTTTACACCACATAGGTTTTCAATCACAGGATACTCGATTCATTTAACTAGAATGACATCTCAGCAGGCTGACATGGAAAACAGCCCACCAGCATCTTCTTATCTAATTAATAGAAAGACTAAATCTTTTTCTAAGTGAACTCCCATTTCTTGACCAGAACCCTTCTTCTAATCTACTCATTGTTTAATGGGTAAATTTTCAGCCACATTCAATTTAAATGTTTGGAATTTGAGAAATTGCCACTAAAATCTGTAAGAACTACTAAATCTTTCTTAAAGTAACAATTTTCTGGAGTAGCTCTTGGTCTTACTGTGTTTAATGAACATTGGCATTCAAAAAATGCATGATCTTTTTGCCTACAACACACAGAGATTTGCAAACTGGTCCACGGGCCTAATCCTGCCTGCCACCTGTTTTTTGTTAGTGTTGTTACTGTTTTTTAATTAAATTTTATTAGAATATAGCAATGCTGATTCATTTACACATTGCCTGAGGCTGCATTCATTCTACAATGGCAGAGTTGAATAGCAGAGACAGAGAATGACTCATCAAGGCTAAAATATTTATTTTTTGACCCTACATAGAAAAAGTTTGCTGTTTCCTGGCCTGTGATGTCAAGTATTGCTTTAGTCTTAATATCTGTCATGCATTTATCATATTTTGCATTGATTTTACCAAGTCATTTATTATTTCCATGAGTTTTGGTTAAAAAATACATTAAACATTTACATATTTTTATGTAAATAAGAACAAAATCAGATGAACAAATGACAGATAATGGCATTTTCTGTCTGTCATAAAGTAGACCAAGTCCAAGTAATTCATTTGGTTATTCAAAGTTCCTCGTAACTTGGCCTGTCGCTAGAGTACGATTGATTCATCATTAACCTTTACTCTGCCATTCTTTAAAATCATGCCCCACAGAGAAAGGTTTTCTGTTAATTTTCCACTACCCTATTCCCTTCAGTTTTCATTCTGAAATGTATTATTTTCTTTAATAAAACTAAGGAACCAACATTTACAAGTGTAGTTTTTCTTGCTAATTGATTAATCTAAAATTTTCAAATCTTCAAGTGCCAAATGCATGTTGACCTATAATATAATTATATAATCTATCATGTTTATTCCTGATGCCATATATCAAGCAAAAACTGATTTTATAAGCAAAATGTAAATACTTAAGCCAGTTGTAATAGTTCCATATATTTTGTATTCCCTAAGAAATAAACAAATTTCTGGCTTCAGAGCGTTTAATAAACTTTTTTGAATAAAAATGGCCAAAGAGTTCAAATCTAAGATTTGAGATGATCAATAAATTTACATTCAAACTGAGCACTAACATTAAGAGAGTTGAAAACAATAGATACAAGGTCAAATATGACAGCTTGAATATGGAAATTATGGAAATAGAAAAACTCTTTCATTGAACTAGCTATAAAACAATATTACTATAGTAGACTAAAAAAAGGAATTCCTTTAAAAAAAAGGAATTCCTGTATTGTAATGAACATATATCAAGTATTCAAAATGAATCAGATTTAATATTAATTTTATGTATATCTCAGTAAATGTGGAAATATAACTCTAACATCAGTTTCTAACATCATCACATCAAGCTATGGAGAGGGGATATACTTTATTTTTTTTCAGTTATTTATTTGGGAATATGTAGACATTATCAATAAATAGCCTATCTAAAAACAGTTAAAGGATTTTTCTAAAGTCTTTCAACAAATTATAAAAACAAATTAGAGATGTAATTTTGAATACAAGTTTGGATTTATGATTACTAAAAATTTAACCACCATCCTCTAGCCATTTTATCAAAAACTGTCAGCTATCTGCCATTCGGATATTAAGATTTTCAGTTACTCTTGATTATCAGGGACAACTTTGTGACACAGTCTCATTATGTCATACCAAAATGACCTGAAACTGGGAAGAATTTAAATGGAGATTAAATTTAAAGTACTTGAAACACTTTGGGGTTTTGAGGTTGAAAAATATTGAATTTTTATTGCTAGTCAAGTCACAGGGATTAATAGAACACTCTTCGAAAAAAAAGAAATTGAAATTCTGAATGTTTTATTTCACACAATCAGAACCTTTTGAATATAAAAACCTGATATTTAAATACCATGAGGAGAGAACGTGGTTTTCTAATCTTTTCAAAATGAGGCTAAAATTACTCTAAGAACAGTCTCTCTTGGGACATCTGTCTTCTCAAATAACCCTTTATGCTGTTTAAGAGCAGAAGGAGTTTCATATTTTCCAGTTAGATATTAAATAAAAATTGCTAAAGCACTAAAAATTGCTTTATTTGGTTTATATTTTGCTAAAATGTTCCAATTGAAATTTAT
This sequence comes from Panthera tigris, assembly GCF_018350195.1. Taxonomy (NCBI): domain Eukaryota; kingdom Metazoa; phylum Chordata; class Mammalia; order Carnivora; family Felidae; genus Panthera; species Panthera tigris. The sequence continues at coordinate 51,510,552 of NC_056671.1, read as the reverse complement.
CATATCATACTCTCATTTATAAATCCTTTAAAGTCAGAATAACTTTGCCTCATTAATAGAAAGGAAGTATTATATCAGTTTGTATTAGAAAAGCATGTGCATGGCTTAATTACATTCCAGTACAAGAAATAATTAAGAAAAAATAATTTTGAAAAAGAAGAGAATAAAATGCACAATACTAGACATAAAGAGGTATTCATTTCAATGTATTTGTTAGCATTTATGGCACAAAACCAAAAATTAATTTTTGACATTTCTATCACTTAGGTTAGTGACTAGCAGGTAGTAATTACTGAGGTAAAGTGTATTGAGTAACTGATTTAATACATCAAGTCTTTGTGTGCTTCCTCAAAATGAAGGCAAAAAAACGTCTGAAGGTGGAAAGGAAATTATTACTGATATATCTGCCTTTTGGGAGAGGCTTAAACATTAAAATTTCAGCATCATAAAAAGGCTGGCAGGTGAAATACTGTGAAATTTGATCTTGTTGGGTATTGGAAATGCAGGCGGGGATAAACTTGGGATAAAGTTTTAGCTTCGCAGGACACAAGGCTGAGCAGTGTCTGAAAATACACGGTGGAGCTGCAAGTAAATCGCATGAGAAGAAGGAAAGGAGCAAGATAAAGATGGAGAGTGAAAAAGTAAAAGTGGAAAGACAACACTTGTCCATCTCTGAAAGTGAGCTTCATGAATTGCAGGAGAATTTGTAAATTCAGTTACAAAAAGTTTAAAATCTAATGTTGCTTAAGAGAGGGAAATGGATTTCTACCTTCCCAGGTTCAACCTACAAAACAAAACCAAGCAAAAAAAAAAAAAAACCCACTACATTTTATTTTCTCTGATTTTGTTAATAAGACAAATATATCAGTCATTGGGGTTATTCATTGACTACTTTAAAGTTCCTGCAAAATCAAAGAGTAACCAAATAAATAAATTTATTCTATATGTTTGACTTAAAGTGCATTTTTAGACTGACGTACTGTCCATAGTCTAGGTTGATTTGCAGAATGCCCACCACCTCCCAAGAGGAAATACTTGTGTTTTGTTCACATTAGAGGGATGATTATAGATTTCATTTACGGAAGATTTCATTTTGGTAACAAAAGAACAAAAATAAAAACGTTATATATGTTGGTGGAAGTCATATGATTAGGTCAAAATATGTCATATACCTGGAATCCTGTTGGGTTTATTGTTACTATCCTTGTTATGATATGTTCCTACAGACAGATATTTAGCTTTAAGGCACTTTTGTTATAAGATGATAAAATAGAGGTTATTAGCATGTACTCTACCACTGCATATCACACGATACGGAATGTAAACCAAGATGAAGAAAAATAGTGGAAACAAACATACTATAGAATCTAGGTATATCTTAAGTTAAATTTGCTCTGTTTTGTAGTTTTTTTTTTTTTAATGTTTATTTATTTTTGAGACAGAGAGAGACAGAGGTGAACAGGGGAGGGGCAGAGAGAGAGGGAGACACAGAATCGGAAGCAGGCTCCAGGCTCTGAGCCATCAGCCCAGAGCCTGACACGCGGCTCGAACTCAAGGACTGCGAGATCGTGACCTGAGCTGAAATCGGTCGCCCAACCTACTGAGCAACCCAGGCACCCCTGTTGTTTGTTTATTATAACATTGTTATGAGTTGAATTTCAGATTTTTTTTAAGATATGTTGAAGTCCTAACCTGCAGTAAGTTATTTTATTTGGAAAGAGGGTCTTTGAAGATAGAATCAAGTTAAAATGAGTTCGTTAGGGTAGGCCCTAATTCAGTATGACTGGTGTTTTTATAAGAGGGAAATTTGAACACAGAGAACATACAGGAGTTTCCATTGATGGAAGAGGCAGTGACTGGAATGATGCATCTATAAATCAAGTAATATCAGTTATTGGTGATTTCCACCAGAAGCTAGGTAATGGCAAGGAAGGATTCTACCCTACAGATTCTAAAAGGAACATGGTCTTATTGACAGAGGTTTCAGACATCAAGCTTTCAGACTGTGAGATAATTAAATTTATGTTTTTTTTAAGCCATCCAGATTGTGGTAGTTTGTTAAGATAGATCTCTGAACCTAATGTAGAATTTGGTACCAGAAAGTGAGGTATTGCTCTAAGAAATGCCTGAAAATATAGAAGTAGTTGAAATTGAGTAAGGGTAATAGGTGGAAGAATTTTGAGGCATTTAACAGGAAAAGTCTAGATTGTCTTGAACAAACTGTCGGTAGAAGTATGGACTATACAGGCAATTCTGGCAAAGGCTCAAAAACAGCAAAGAAGAGCAGTAGAGAAAGGTTTTATTGTCTTAGAGAATATGAAGTGGGTACTGCTATAAATAATGAATATTAAAGATACTTCTAGTGAAGTCTCAAAATATTGAGGAATCTGTTAACGACTAGAGGAAAGGTGATCCTTGTAAAGTGCAGAGAATTTGTCTGAATTGGCTTCTTGTGATAGCTGAAAGGCAGAGTTTATATGCAATGCACTTGGATATTTAGTGGAGGAAATTTCTAAGCCAAGTATGGAAGGTGCAATCTTGTTTCTCCTTACTGTTTATAGTAAAATGTGAGAGGAAAAAGATAAATTAAGGAAGGAATTCTTTATTTTTTTAATGTTTATTTATTTTTGAAAGAGAGAGACAGAGTGTGAGCCAGGAGGGGGCAGAGAGAGAGGGAGACACAGAATCTGAAACAGGCTCCAAGCTCTGAGCTGTCAGCACAGAGCCTGACGCAGGCCTGAACCTATGAACCGAGAGATCATGTCTTGAGGTGAAGTCGGATGCTTAACTGACTGAGCCACCCAGGCACCCCAAGGAAGGAATTGTTAAGCAAAAGAAACCACCCTTTGTTGATTTGGAAAATTCTTAGCCTATTTAGATAGCACTGTCTGGAAACAGGACAGGATTGTAGCTGGACAAACCTTTGCTGAAGAGATCAGGTTTGTGGCTTCTGGATCCATTCACCCTCCTCAGCAGAAGCCAGAAATAGTGATGCAGTTATTCAGGAAAAGTATGCAGAGGACTCTTGTCTGAGGGCTTGGACCACCATGAGTTGCAGGGGAGACTGACAAGTTTTTTGAGAATTTTATACCTGCGAAAGCACTCCAGCCTGGACTGAAAAGGACTAAAATGAGACAAAATGAAGGCAGCTTACTTGCAAAGTACAGTGATGAATGCACAGGCCTGCACTGCCTGGTGTGCAAGAGGATAGAGCTGCCACCTCAGCAGGCCCGGAGAAGGAAGAAACTGCCCAGGATTATTCTCAGGTCTGGAAATCTAAGAGAAATTTGCTTAATGGGCTGCAAACTTGCTTTAGATGAATGACTCCTTCATTGCTTTCATTTTCTCCCCTATAAAATGAGAGTGTTTATTCTATGTTGTCCTACCATGGTATTTTGGAGGCTTTTTTTTTTTTTTTTTTTTAGGTTTCACAGGTACACAGAGTGAAATTTTGCCTCAGGAATAAACATGTCTAGAGTCTCACCCGTACCTGACTTAATATGATTTATTATATGGGTTTGGGGATCTTTTAGTTTTGTGGTAACTATACTTAGGTATGTTTCTTTTTTAACTTAGTTGATAGTGGAATGAGTTAAGACTTTGAAGATCTCAAGATGGAATGTATTTTGCAAGTGGGAAGTACATGAATTAATTATTGTTCATTTTTCTTGAATTGTCTAAATGTACTTACTACTAATTGATCTTAAATCTTCCAGTACAGAAAATTTCATCCTTAAATGTGTTTAACTACACAAAATCATATATCTAACTCTTTTATAATGGAGGTATTTCTATTATAGTTCTTTGCTCTTATATTCAAGTCTTTGCTATTTCCTATCTGGATTTTCTGGAGGGCTGTTCTTTTGGGATTTCACCTTATCCACATTATGGACTTTTTTTTAAATCACTGGATCCCCATTTTAGGGAGTTCACATCTTCCTCACATTTACTGTCTCATTGTAGGACGTATCTTCCAATAGCACAGAGAAAGAGTAGATGGCAGGTGAATCAGCAAAACGTTGATAAGAAAAGCCAAACCACTATTAGTGTTTAATATAAAGATTTTCTATAGGCCTCAGACTTTCCACAATTGTAGGAAATGATGGAGCACCTTCTGTAAGCTGGTGTTTCTGTATCTAGTATGGAACCTAAGGTCACTGGAAGTCAATTGGGTTGGCAGTTGAGAAGGAAAGTTGAATGTGCAGAGCAAAGATAAACTGGAACCCAGGGGGGCAACTGGAACATGCAAGGCCTAATAGAATTGGCTTCTGTTACTTTCTACCTTGATGTCGTGGAGGGCTTGCCAAAGAAATTATTGCCCGTTACCATAGAGATACATATGCACTTGTCCTTCCAAATCTAATGCACAATATTCAGGCTAATATTAACCCGAAGCCCTACAGAAAAGGAAATGCTGAAATATTGAGTTGGATTTTGAGTATAATGGAGTCAAACACATATATTCACATCTACAATATAATCTTTAACCTTCAGGATACTCTGTGTATGGATTTATCATTTTATCAGCTGATGCCAATTTACTGAAATGTGGACAGGGCATACTTATGTAGTAAGGAAGTAGTATCAAAGGAGTTAGTGGCAACGTGTAAAGCATTTTGCTTCCTTCTAAAGGTCTGCTGCTCAGATGAGAGCAAATTTGGTTTGATGTCCTTCATGGAAGCCAATTTAAATTTTCTTACATTTTTATCATTTAAGTCATTTTGTGAGGGCTCTTTGGCTTTTAAAAAATAATAGTTATTAATTCTGAGTAAATGTTTTGTGGAATATGAATTCAAAGTTAATAGAGTAAGGAATACTTGAAAATTCAGAACTATAACAAACCAGTGCTTATCAGAATCTATTGCTCTATCTAGAGTTTCAGTTTAATGAGCATACTAACATTTCAGCATCCATTACACACTGAAAAAAAGTTTTCAATAATTAAGGATAATTGGCAATAGAAAATGAGCAGATGAAAATGACTCTGCATTAGACTCTGGCAGACTGCTCTTTCAGTGTGTGCTGGAAAAAGAGAAGGGAGGATGAGGATTTTAAGTAGCAATCCAAATTGGTCAACTGTGTCCTTATTATTTTGCACTTTTTTTCGTCACGCTCTGTATTTCAGCTTCCATTTTAAAATTATTTTATAAAGTGTATTCAGATTTCCCACAAAACACTATTCTTGAGGTTAAATACCAGTCAAATTATGACTATATTTAATTATTATGCAGTGTCATTTTGTGTCAATTAGCGTTAATTTGTAATGTCATTTAAGAAGCCAAGTCGTTTTGAACAACCTACTTACTCCAGAACACCATTGTTTATTGTATTTTCCAATACAATATCATTAAACCTAACATGATTTCATCAAGGAGTTTTTTTTCATTAAAAATAATCTTCAAAATGGCATATTTGAGGCTTTATTTTATATTGGTACCTGTTGGAAGGAGAGATATCTTTCGTGTCATTTAAAAAGTGTTAAGAAGTTATATTGCAGTCTTCTTGGCTTAATTTAAAACCAGACTCGATATTTGTCTATGTTAGGTTTATTTCTGAATGCCCTATAACATTTTCAATAGAAATGCTTCGGCATTCCAATTAAAAATAGTATTTTTAATATAATTTCCCAAGCATTTATGAAAATACTTGTAAATTCAAAGCACATGCAGACACTTATGCACATACAGACAGGCATGCAAAACATATGCAGGGGGTTCTGGGTGGCTCAGTTGGTTAACAATTCAACTTCAGCTCAGGTCATGATCTCTTAGTTTGTGGGTTGGAGCCTGCCTTGGGGTCTGTGCTGACAGCTCAGAGCCTAGAGCCTGACTTGGATTCTGTTTCTCCCTCTCTCTCTCAACCCCTCCCCCGCTCATGCTCAGTCTCTCTCTCTCTCTCTCTCTCTCTCTCTCTCTCTCTCTCTCTCTCTCTCAAAAATGCATAAACATTAATAAAAGAAAATGTCATGTTCAGGTCATTCATATACATAGGAACACAGGGACACAAATGTACTCACATATGTGCATGTTCTCACATACAAAGCACACACACAATTAAAACGAACATTCACAGCACTACCACTACCGGAGGCTAAGCCTAAAGGAAATTATTACTTGAATTAGGGAGGAATTATATCAACTCCTTTAAAATGGGGACTCTTGACTGCTTTTGTTAATACATGGTAGATGGAAAAGGAGGAAGTGGGATGGTGGGTATTAGGACCATATTATAATGATTCAGAAAGAAGAAGGTAGTAGCCAAACAAAAGAGATGTATTAGAGATGAGATGAAGAAGTTTGATTCTAGGTACTTTGGAAAAATATTGCATCTCCTCCATCCCAGTATGATTTAATGGGAAAGGCGCCTCACTTCTGTGATGTTCTTCTCCAGAACCCCAGTCTAACCATAAGAAAACATCAGACAAACCCAGACTGAGGGACATTAAAAAACAAAACAAAACAAAACAAAACAAAAAACTTGACTAATGTTCTTCAAAAGTCCTAGAAAACAAAGAAAGACTGAGAAACTGTCACCGACCTGAGGAAATTAAGGTCAATGGTGATTAAATTCAAGGCGAGATCCCAGATTGGATCCTGGAAGGGAATAATGGCATTATTATGAAATCTGCTATCATTCATACAGTCTGGTTTAATTAATGTTATTGTTCCAATGATGATTTTAGTTTTAATAAATGGACTATGATAATGTAAGGCATTAGCTTCCAGGAAATAGGTGAAGGGGTATACAAGAAATACATAAATTGGTAGTGACTTTTATGTAAATCTAAAATTTCTAAATTAAAAAGAAATGTTTTAAGTAATGACAGGATTCATCAAGATAATTTCCTATGTGATATAAAATAAATTAAAAAATGATGTTAAATGTAACTCTAAGAATTTTAGCCTAATTGCAGAATAAATTTCCTTTCACATTATACAATGATTTGCCTTTTCCAGATAATTTCTAATATTTTCTTAGATTAAGGTCTAAGAGAAAGTAGGGACATAAAAATTAGAAGAACAAGGGAATAAATATATAGAAAGATGTCAAGAAAAACAGAAAAAAATATTTGGAGGATTAAACATGAGAAAGATAAAATCAGAATTGGGGAAAATAGAAAAGAAAGGGTTAATAGAAATGTTACTGAGATTTGTGGAATATATAAATTTTAATGTTTTTCAGGAAAAGAAAATATAAATTGGGTTATTATTATTAGTAGTAGTAGTAGTCTGAAGTATGGTTCCTCAATAGTACTTCACTACTGAGATTGGACTACTTGATTCCAATATCTATAAAGGTTATGCCTATTTTTTTTTAATCTTCACATTTGCAAGGATGATAAGAGAAAATTATATTGGTGTATTAAATGTAATACTATGAAATTGGAAAACAGGAGAATCATCCTGGAGAAAAAACAAAAAACAGAATAAGGGCATGCTTTCTATAATTAATCATTGCAAAAGAGAAATTTAGAAAACTGGCATCACAAATCTAAAAATAAATAGGTACAGAATGTATGACAAATATTCAAATAAGGTGATGTGATAGCAAGTGATTGGCTATAAAGAATGCTTTTGTTTGGTTACTGAGAGTTTGAGCAGAAAAATATATTCTCTCTGTGATGTGTCAAAAAACAGTGAGCCTTGTAATAATCAAGAGATGAACACTTCAAATAAAGAGAAAAACTCGTATAAATCCTTAAGGCTGTAGCTAACAGGGTGTTTATGAAGAGAGAATAAAGGTCAACATGATTATAGCATGGAAGGAGATGTGTCGGGGAATATGAGATGGAGTCACATGGGTAAGGAGGTACTAGTCATGGTTGTTGACCCTTAAAAAAAGATAATTGAATTTGTAAACTGTTGTTGTAAACCTTTAGATAGTTTTAAATAGAAAGTGGCATGATCTGATTTATAGCTTTTAAATGAATATTTTGTGAAGAATGGGATTTGGGGGAGCAAATGAAGAAGGAGGCAACTTAAAACAAGGATAGCAAAGAAGCTAAAATTTCTAAGCAAAACAAACGCACAAACAAAAAAACTGCATACATACACACATGTTGAAAAGAGTTAAGAGTAGGATTGGTATTGACAAAATCAAAGTCATGGACTAGCAGAAACTATTAGCGTTCATCAATGTTTAATGTGCTTCCTTACGTTTATGTTCTTATTTATGAAGTTGGCCTGTGAAAGTTGTTTTGGCCAGATTCCTCTGAGCATAAGAGAAGTGTGGCATTTTTTGGTTTGAAGCAGGTAAGAGATAATATGTTCTTCATTTGCTTTCATCTCCACTATGATAACCTCGAGGCTGGTTTTCCGTATGGTGCGGCCACCAAGCAAGTAAGCCACCTGAGCACCATCAGACTGTATCTAACTGACAAAGTAAATCTATATTGTGTAAAGCCACAAAGATTTAAGAGTTTATAAGTTTGAATGGCTAACATCAATTTTTGTTTTTAATACATGCACTGATTAAAATTATGTTTATAAAACTAATGACTTGAGTCAGTCAGAGCTCATGATACTATTCTTAACAGTAAAAGCTGATATGAAACCATCCATGTGCCATGACCCAAAACACATTAAGGTGAAGTACACATAATTGAAATAACCGACAAGTTATACCAACATGTAATCATGTCTGTTGCTGGACAGATTATTTTTATTTTTACACATTGCTCTGTATTCATTCATTCTATCTATCTATCTATCTATCTATCTATCTATCTATATCTATCTATCTATCTAGATCTTATTCTCATGGAATCCAGAATCTGAGATGAATGCAAACACTTGATGGGACTTTGTGTAGCCACTTTTTTTGAGGAGAGAATAAGATTATTTTTATGAAAGCAGACCCATTAATGTATTAAATGGGAATTACATATGAGGAAAAGAAAAAAATAGATGCCAAAGTGTGTTAATAATTTGTATTCTTTAATTCTCTCTGTTTTAAATGCTTGGATTTTTGTTTTCTGTTTGGATTGTGATTGATATAGCACCCCATATAATAGGAGCCCCCGAAATATTGAATACTTTTGAGTCTTCATATCAGAATTACATTTCTAATTCAAATATACAGAGTGTTCTAGACAGTGAGATATCTATCTTCACAAGGAAAGCAAATTTGAGAGACATGTGAGTATCAGAAGAAATAATATTCTCATAGAGAACTCATCATGCTCTAGAAAAGCCTAAACCAAGAACAAATAATGCCTACTTCATTTCCATGCTTTCACATCAATAAGGACATTGATTTTAATGTCACACTAGAATTGTGTTCTCTCCCATATTTTAAATTTTAATCAAGTTGGGATTAATTGGTAGCTCCAAGTGATATTGATCCATATGAAGACCCCTGGAAATGCAAGGATTTGAGTGGACAAATTCCTATGTATCTCTTTAAGAGCAAGTGCTCTGTGTAACATAAATTTTTTCTGGGTGATGATTTTAGAGTTGATGCTATATATCAACTTATTTGGGTAATTATCATATTAACATTATTATGTTATTTATAATTATATATTGCACAAATATTTGTTGTATTTGATGTGTTCTCTAGATTATGATAAGCATCTGGAACACAGATTTACAAAAGTGCAGACTCCTACAAAAAACTTAATCACAGTTTCACTTAGAAACTTTAGCAAAACATTAATTTCATCTATTCTTCTCATTATTTTCATCCTTAGAAACATTCCAAATCCCCCTTGGCCCATACTTTTCCAGGCCACTATTCCTGTAATGTTCTGTTTGTTTTCTCCCCAATTCCCATCAGATCTCCAGTCCAGGCTTGCCTGTGGGGCCAGCAATAGCTCTCTGTTACAAAATGAACTCTTCTGCATGTGCAAACTTTTAATTCCACATAAGGGTGTGTTGAGTACTTACCACTTATGATTAATTTAAAACTGTAATATCCATAAGGATCATGTTAGACTCCTGCTTAAAAAGAAATTTGTAAGCTACACAATCACAGATTTTGATCAAGAGACCCCAAAAGTTTCATTTTTAACCAGGTTATCAGGGAAATCTTTCCCAAGTGGTCTAAGCATAACAATTTAAGAAACACTGGCTTAAATGAAAGCAGTCCCTCAGCCAAAGGTTTAGAAATGCCAGGTTTAAATACCGCAGCCCCTGCCTCATGAAAAATGTGGTTCTGAGAAAAGGGCAGAGGGCTCCATATGTATTGATATTACCTCCAATATGAAAATTTTTGAGCTTATGTCCTTTTTATGTGTATATTAATTTACTTATAATGTATATATAACACCTTATACAATAAGTTATGTACATTTTAGAGAAATAAATAGAAATTGAGAAACTAAAGGAAAAAGCAAAAAGCAGTAGAGGATTCTATAAATGTTCCACTCATTACTTCTGTGTTCTTAGGGGATAGGCACCACACATTGGAGACCGCTGATCAGAAACAGGATCACATGAGGACATAATCATAGAATAATGTAGTGGAAACTTGGGGGTGCTTTTACCAGTGGCAGTAAAGTATTCAGGGCATTACCAAGCAACTAGAAAAGAACATTTAATCAAACTAGAAAGAATATCTTAGAAAATGTTTCCATAGGTGATGACATCAGAGCTAGGTCTTAATGGAGGGAAATGGCGGGGGGTGGGGGGTGGGGGGGATATTCCAGGACAAACAGAAGTGAGACAGACAGGGAAGCAAGATATGTAAGCAATTCAGTCTGGTGAATCATCTACAACATGATTGGCCAAAGAGACAAAAATTAAAGCAATAGAAGGAAGCATAGTCAGAGAGCTAATTATTCAAGGAGACGTATTAGAGTATGAATGTTAATCCTGTTTATAGTGGGAATCACTGAAGAATTAAAAGAAGAGAAGCAGTGTGGTCAGAGTAGCAAGTAAGTAATTTGTGTAAATGATGGATTTGAGAAATGATGGATATAGAAAACTGAATTAGAAGCTATTGCATGATTTAGAGTAAGAAATGATGAGTGCCTAAACTAGGGCAGTGGAAGGGATATGAACTTAGTAAAAGAAAGTATGGTGAGTAAGGAAATAGAAAAGGGGTAACCTCAAACTTTCTGTCTTCCTCTACTCATTGCATAGCAGTGATAAAAAATAAAATGAGGTTTGTATAAGGTTTGATAAGGGAGGAGGAGATGTGAAAGCAAAATGAGGCATCTTTGGCTTTTCTGGGTTTGTATTTCCTATAGATCAAATGGAGATATTCAATGAATCTTTAGCAGTTGGAGCTTAGAGAAAAAGTGCTTGGCTTGAAACATGTATTTGGGAGTTCTTCATATATATAAAAAGTAATTGAAGCCATGGTGGTAGATGCAGTCACCAGAGGGGGTGTGCAAATTGGAAAAAGAACCAACACTTGTCAGAGAATATGGGCTCAGGAAAGAGAGCAGAAACCATCAAAAATGCATGCAAGGAATCAAGAATGTGTGGTGTCAGGAAAGTCACTTAAAAAAAAACAAAAAAACAATGTTTGTTTCTTTGTTTGTTTGTTTAAAGTGAGGAGGGGTAGAGAGAGAGAGAAAGAGAGAATCCCAAGCAGCGTTCATGCTGTCAGAACAGAGCCTGACATGGGGCTCAGATACAGGAACTGTGAGGTCATGACCTGAGCTAAAACCAAGAGTCAGAGGCTTAACTGACTGAGCCACCAAGGCACCCCAGGAGTCACTTTTTTAAAAAGCAGTTATCAAGGAAAAAAAACAACAACAAAACACTGTTTTCACCATTGCTGAGTGAGTGCTACAGAGAGACAAAGTTCTTTTTGTACATAATAAGTTTATTCAATTTTTAAAATATTTTTTAATGTTTTTTTTTTTTTATTTTTGAGAGAGAGAGAGTGAGAGAGAGAGCACAAGTGGGGGAGGGGCAGAGAGAGAAGGAGACACAGAGTGTGAAGTGGGTCCAGGATCTGAGCTGTCAGCACAGAGCCTGACCCAGGGCTCGAACACACGAACTGAGAGATCATGACCTGAGCTGAAGTTGGATGCTTAACCGACTGAGCCTTCCTGGAGCCCTAAATAAGTTGATTTAGATCACACATACATTTTTTAAATAGAAAACACCCAAAATTATTTTAGGCAAATGAAAATAGTGTTCTCATAGATGCTACTAATTATTTCTTCCTCCCCTCCTTTCCTTTCCTTTCCTTTCCTTTCCTTTCCTTTCCTTTCCTTTCCTTTCCTTTCCTTTCCTTTCCTTTCCTTTCCTTTCCTTTCCTTTCTTTCTTTTCTTTCTTTTTCTTTCTTTCTTTCTTTCTTTCTTTCTTTCTTTCTTTCTTTCTTTCCTATCTAATTTATTTTACTTTTTCAAAATTATATTTAAATTCTAGTTAGTTATCATACAGGTAATATTGTTTACAGGGGTTTAGAATTTAGTGAGTCATCACTTATAACACCCAGTGCTCAACAGAACAGGTACCCTTCTTAATACCCATTTATCCCATATCCCCCCACTTCCTTCTGTCAACCCTCCATTTGTTCTCTATAATAAAGAGCCTGTTTATGGTTTGTTTCCCTCTATCTTTTTTCTCACCTTCCTATGTGTTCAGCTGTTTTGTTTTTTACATTCCACATGTGAGTGAAATCATATGGTATTTGTCTTTCTCCGATTGACTTATTTCCACATGGTTGCAAACGGAAAGATTTCATTCATTTTGATGGCTGAGTAGTATATCATGGCTGGTGTATATATACACACCACATCTTATTTATTTATTTATTTATTTATTTATTTATTTATTTATCAGTTAATGGACATTTAGGCTTTTTCCATAGTTTGGCTATTGCTAATAATGCTGCTATAAACATTGGAGTACATGTACCCCTTTGGATCTCTATTTTTGTATCCTTTAAGGAAATACTTAGTAGGGCAATTGCTGGATCACAGGATTAGTTCTATTTGTAACTTTTTGAGGAACCTTCATATTGTTTTCCAGAGTGGCTACACCAATTTGCATTCCCGCCAACAGTGCAAGATGGTTCATCTTTCTTCCCATCCTTGCCAACACTGTTGTTTCTTGTGTTGTTAATTTTAGCCATTCTGACAGGTGTGAAGTGGTATCTCATTGTGGTTTTAATTTGTATTTCCCTGATGATGCGTGAGGTTGAGCACTTTTTATGTGTCTGTTAGCCATCTCAATGTCTTCCTTGGAAAGGTATCTATAAATGTCTTCTGCTCATTTCTTAATCAGGTTGTTTGATTTTTCGGTTTTGAGTTTGCTATGTTCTTTATAGATTTTGGGTTCTAACCCTTTATTGGATATGCCATTTGCAAATATCTTCTCCCACTCCTTGTGCTGCTTTTTAGTGTTGTGGTTTCCTTTGCTGTGCAGAAGCTTTTTATCCTAATAAAGTCTCAGTAGTACATGTTTGCTTTTGTTTCCCTTGCCTTTGGTGACATGTCTAGTAAGGCGTTCTTCTGGCCAAGGTCAAAGAGGTTGATGCCTATGTTTGTTCTCCTCTAGGATTTTGATGGTTTCCTGTCTAACATTTAGGTCTTTCATACATTTTGAATTTATTTTTATGTATGGTGTAAAAAAGGGGTCTAGTTTCATTATTCTCCATGTAGCTGTCCCATTTTCCCAACACCACTCATTGAAGAGACTGCCCCCCCCCCGTTGGATATTATTTCCTGCATTGTCAAAGATTAGTTTACCATATAGTTGTGGGTCCATTTATGGGTCTTCTGTTCAGTTGATCTATGTGTCTGTTTTTTTGTAGTCTTGGTGACTACAGCTTTGTAGTATGGCTTGAAGTCTGGAATCATGATGCCTCCAGCTCTTATTTTATTTTTCAAAATTGCTTGGGCTATTTTGGGTCTTTTGCAGTTCCATACAAATTTTAGGATTGTGTGTTCTAGCTCTGTGAAAAATGCTGTTGTATTTTTATGCGGATTGCATTAAATGGGTAGATTGCTTTGAGTAGTATAGATATTTTAACAATGTTCTTCCATCCATGAGCATGGAGTGTTTTTCCAATTCTTTGTGTCCTCTGATTTCTTTCTTAAGTGTTCTATAGTTTTCAGAATACAAATCTTTTACCTCTTTGGTTAGGTATCCCTAGGTATCTTATTGTTTTTGGTGCAATTGTAAATGGATTAGATTCCTTGATTTCTTTTTCTGATGCTGCATTACTGGTGTATAGAAATTCAACAGATTTCTGTACATTGATTTTATGATTTTATATCCTATGACTTTGCTGAATTCATTTATTAATTCTAGCAATTTTTTTTTTGTGGAATCTTTTGGGTTTTCTACATAGAGTATCATGTTACAGAGAAAGAAAGATTGACAAATGCTTGAAATGTAGGACTGGTGGGGTATGGAGAAAGAAAATGCTATTTTTGGTCTTAGGAGAACAGGTTAGCAGACTGGTGATTCAACAATCAGAATGCAGTGAGTCCAGGAGCAAATAAACTATGTGGTGGTAAATCTGGTAAATGTAGATTAACTCAAGAAGTGCAGGTGGAAAATCTGAAGATTTATAAAACCCTTATCAACTTCTAAGACAATCAAAATCTCTTAGTTGAATCTTACCAACATTAACCAAGGATAATTTTTCTTTTTATTATTACTATTTATATTAAATTCACTATGAATTGGTATTAATATTTAACATTCTGTTAAAAATTTTTTCGTTCTTGTTGCAAAAAATCCTTCTCATTTGTAGTAAAAGAAAAACAAATTTCAGAGTAAGGCAAGTCTGGATGCAAATGGTGTTTCCTTGACTGTGAGATGTGGGTTATATATTCACCCACAGATTGGTCTTCATAGATGTATTTTGCAGACTGAATGAAATTTTACCCATACATGAACATGCATATGCACATATGTGTGTGAATATAATTTTGCATGTATTTATTCATAGTCTTAGCATTTTTCTTTTAGTGAGTATCATTCTGTTATCTTCATCCTCACCACTGCTGCCCTGATTCATGAACAAAGAACTAATTCCTAAGTGCCCTCCTGCTCTGTTGGGAGAGGCAGTCTACCACAGATCCTGACCATTCTTTCCTGTTCTTACTGCATATGCAAAAATTCAAAACTCTGACCACTCTATCCTGGACATTTCTGAGAATTGCGTTGGAGTGATGGGATGGCTTGCTCCTTTTACATGGTGAATCTCTCCAGCAGTATTTCTCTTTTGTAATGCAACTCAGTGTGTGCAGGCATCTATAATAGGCCCTTTGTATCTTCTCTTTGGGGCAGTAAGGAGGAGAGAAGGGAGTGTGGGGGATCATTGCAAATGAATTTGAAGTTCTACATATTGATTTTGCCATGAGTGGCTACTTCAAGAGCAGGAGACTTAGCAGACTTTCCTAACACATAAAAGCAGACACAGAGAGTTAGAGAAAATGGGGAGACAAAGACAATGTCCCAAATGGAAGAATAAGGTCAAAAGTACAGCAAGAGGCCTAAGTGAAGGGGATATTAGTAATATGCCTGATAAAGAATTTAAAGTAATGGTTATAAAAATAATCACTGGACTTGAGAAAAGAGGAGGGTGCCAATGACCATCAACAAAGATATACAAAACATAAAAAAGGACTAATCAGAGATTAAGAACTTAATAACTGAAATTAAAAATATACTAGAGAGAAAAATCGAAGACTAGAGGAAACAGAAGAACAGATCAGCAACCTGGAGGACAGAGTAATGGAAAGCAAAGAAACTGAATAGAGGAGAGAAAGAGAAATAATGAAAAACAAAAATAACCTAAGGGCTATCAAGGATAATAACACTCACATTATAGGGATACCAGTAGGAGAAGAGAGAGAAAAGGGGTAGAAAAATTATTTGAAGAAATAATAGCTGAAAACTTTCTGAACACAGGGAAGGAAACAGAAATCAACATCCAGTAGGCACTGAAGGCCCCAACAAAATCAACCCAAGGAGGTCTGTGCCAAGATCCATAGTAATTAAAATGGCAAAAAGTAGTGAGAGAATTTTAAAAGCAGCAAAAGAAAAGAAGACATTTACATACAAGGAAAACTCCATAAAGCTATCAGTAACTTTGCAGGCCAGAAGGGAGTGGAATGATATAGTCAAAATACTGAAAGTGAGAGAGAAAAACAAAACCAAACAAAAAAAACCACACAAAAAAACACAAAACCAAACTACAATAATGAATATGTAGCAAGGCTGTCATTCAGAATACAAGGAGAGATAGTTTCCCAGACAAACAAAAGTTAAAGGAATTCATGGCCACTAAACCACCCCATACAAGAAATGTTAAAGAGAATTCTTTGAGTGGAAAGGAAAGACCATAAGTAGGAGTAAAGAAAATGGGAAGCACTAAAGCTGTAAAATTACATATCTATAAAAATCAGTCAAGAGATTCGCAACATAAAAGGATGTAAAGTATGAACACCATGTACCTAAAACATGTAAGCTGGGAGAGAAGTAAAGAATGAGTTCAAACTTAAACAACCATCAACTTAATATAGGCTGCTATATACATAAAATGTTATATATAAGCCTAATGGTAACCACAAATTAAAAACTGGCAATAAATATGCAAAAAATAAAGGCAAAAGTATCTAAGTATATCATTAAAGAAAGCCAACAAACCATGAGAGAAGAGAGTAAGAGAAGAAAGGAACAGAAAAGAACTACAAAAACAAACATAAAAAAGGTAACAAAATGGCAATAAGTACATACCTATCAATAATTTATTTGAATGTAAGTGGAGTAAATGCTCCAATCAAAGGACATAGAGTGCCAAAATACATGGCCCATCTATATGCTGCATACAAGAAATGCATTTCAGATTGAAAGTCAGGGGGTGGAGAAACATTTATCATGCAAATGGAAGTGAAAAGCCAGAGTAGCAATACTTATATCACACAAAATAAACTCTAGTTTTTTTTTTACATTTTTATTTATTTTTGAGAGACAGAGACAGAGCACAAGTTGGGGACAAGCAGAGAATGAGACACAGAATCTGAAGCAGGCTCCAGGCTCTGAGCCTGCAGCACAGAGCCCTACACGGGGCTCGAACCCACAAACCATGAGATCATGACCTGAGCCGAAGTTGGATGCTCAACCAACTGAGCCACCCAGGCACCCCACAAAATATACTTTAAAACAAGAGCCAAGCACTGTAACAAGAGCCAAAGAAGGACACTACATAATCATAAAGGGAACAATCCAACAAGAAAAAACAATTGTAAATATTTATGCACTCAACATGAAAGCACCCAGATACATAAAGTAGCTAATACCAAACATAAAATAAGTAATTGATAGTAATACATGATAGTAGAGGACTGTAACAACCCACTTACATCAAGGGATAGATCGTACAAACAGAAAATCAGCAGGGAAACAGTGGCTGTTAATGACACATTGGACCAGATGAATGTAACAGATTTATACAGAACATTCTATCCAAAAACAGTTGACTACACATTCTTTTCAAGTGCATATGGAACATTCTTCAGAACAGATCATATGTTAGACCATAACATGGTCATTCATATATATATGAATATGTTCAATATTCATATATTATTCAACTATATATGTGTGTGTGTGTATATATACACATATGTATGTGTATATATATGTGTATATATATGTACATATATGTGTATATATATACATATATATACACATATATATACATATACACATAGAGAGAGAGAGAGAGGGAGAGAGGGAGAGGGAGAGAGAGAAATGAAAATGAAAACACAATAGTGCCAAATCATTTGTATGCAGCAAATGCTCTTCTAAGAGGGAAGTTGATAGCAATCAAGAAGGAAGAAAAATCTCAAGTAAACAACCTATACTTACACCTAAAGGAACTAGATAAAGAACAAACAAACCCAAATCAAGTAGAAGGTAGGGAATAATAAAGATTATAACAGAAATAAATGGAAAGTAAACTAAAAACACAATAGAACAGATAGATGAAACCAAGAGCTGGTTCTTTGAAAAGGCATACAGAATTGGTAAAGCTTTAGTCAGATTGATCAAAAAAAATAAATAAATAAAAAGAAAAAAGAAAGAAAGAAAGAAAGGGAGAAAGAAAGGAAGAAAGAAAGAAAGGGAGGGAGGAAGAAAGAAAGAAAAAGGAGAGAAAACTCAAAATCAGAAATGAAAAAGAAGTAACAACCAATACCACAGAAATACAAAAGATCATAAAAGAATACTGTGGAAAATCATATGCCAACAAACTGGACAACCGAGAAGAAATGGATAAATTCGTAAGAATATATACCCTCCAAAAACTAAATCAAGAATAAATAGAATATTTGAACACACTGACTGCCAGCATTGAAGTTGAATCTATAATCAAAAATCTCCCAACAAACAAACAGAAGTCCTGGACCAGACAGTTTCATAGGTGAATTCTACCAAACATTTAAGGAAGAGTTAGCACCTATTTTCCTAAAACTATTTCCAAAAAATAGAAGAGGAAAGAAAACTTCCAAATTCATTCTATAAGACCAGCATTACCCTTATACCAAAACCAGATAAAGACACTGTAAAAAAAGAGAACTATAGGCCAGTATCTGATGAACACAGATGCAAAAATCCTCAACAATATATTAGATGCAGAATCCAACAATACCTTAAAAAATCCATTTACCATGAATGAGTAGGATTTGCCCCTGGTATACAAGGCTTGTTCAATATTTGCAAATCAATTGATGTGGTAAGTCACGTAAATGAGAAAAGAAAAATATGATTATTTCAAGAGACATAGAAAAGGCATTGAGCAAAGTACAGCATCCATTCATGATAAAAACCCTCAACAAAGTAAGTTTAGAGGGAACTTGCCTCAACATAATAAAGGCCATAAATGAAAACTCACAACTAACATAATACTCAGTGGTGAAAAACTGACAGCTTTTCCCCTAAGGACAGGAACAAGACAAGGACGTTCAGTCTCACCTACTCTTATTCAGCATAGTACTGGGAATCCTAGCCACAGCAATCAGAAAAGAAAAAAAGAAATAAAAGACATCCAAATTGTAAAGAAGAAGTGAAACATTCACTCTTTCCAGATGGCATAATACTATATATAGAAAACCCTAAAGACCTCACCAAAAAACTACTTGAAGCAATAAATGAATTCAGTAAGGCCCAGGATGTAAAATCAATATACAAAAATCCATTGCATTTGTATACACTAATAACGAAGTAGCAGAAAGGAAAATGAAGAAAACAGTCTCATTTACCATTACAACAAAAACAATAAGATACCTAGGAATAAACTTAACCAAGAAGGAGAAAGACTTGTACTCTGAAAATTATAAAACATTCATGAAAGTAATCAAATACAATACAAACAAATAGAAAGAAATTCTATGTTCATGGATTGGGAGAACGAATATTGTTAAAATTTCCATACTACCCAAATGCAATCCCTATCAAAACACCAAAGCATTTTTCACAGAATAGAACAAATAATGTTAAAATTTGTATAGAACCTTAAAAAACCCCAAATAGCCAAAACAATATTGAAAAAGAAAAACAAAACTGGAGAAATAACAATCCCAAATTTCAAGATAAAATACAAAGCTGTAGTTACCAAAACTGTATAGAACCTAGCACAAAAATAGATCAAGGGAACAGAATACAGAACTCAGAAATAAACCCACAATTACATGGCCAATTAATCTTAAACAAAGGAGGCAAGAATTTGCAATGAGTGAAAAACAATCTCTTCAATAAATGATATTGGGAAAACTGGACAGCTACATACAGAAAAATGAAACTGGACGACTTTCTTATACCATACACCAAAATAAACTCAAAGACCTAGATGTGTGATACCTGAAGCCATAAAACTCCTAGAAGAGAGTACAGGCCATAATTTTTCTAACATCGTCCAGAGTATCATTTTTCTAGATATGTCTCATAAGGCAAGGGAAACAAAAGCAAAAATCAACTATTGTGACTACATAAAAATGAAAGCTTTGCACAGCACAGGAAACAGTCAGAAAAACTAAAGACAACCTGGTGACTAGAAGAAGATATTTTCAAATGACATATCCAGTAAAAGTTAGTAACCAAGGTATATAAAATCATACACAATTGAGCACCCCCCAAAAACAAATAATCCAGTTAAATATGGGCAGAAGAAATGAAAAGATGTTTCTCCAAAGAAATACAAATGGCCAACAGACACATGAAAAGATGCTCAACATCACTAATCATCAGGGAAATGCAAATAAAAACCTCACACCTGTCAGAATGTCTACATTCAAAAACACAGGAAACAACAAGTGTTGGCATGGGTGTGGAAAAAAAGGAACACTCTTGTGCTGTTGGTAGGATGCAAACTGGTGCAGCCACTGTGAAAAACAATATAGAAGTTACTCAAAAAATTAAAAATAGAATTATCATATGATCCAATAATCCACTGCAGGGTATTTACCCAAAGAATGCAAAAAAAAAAAAAAAACAGTTAAAAAAGATATATGCACTCTTATGAATATTGCAGCATTATTTACCATAGCCAAAGTATGGAAGCAACCACAGTGTCCATCCATAGATGAATGGATGAAGAAAAGTGGTGCATTTATACAGTAGAATATTAGACATAAAAATGATATCTTGTCATTTGCAGCAACATAGATAGATCTAGATGGTATAATGCTGTGAAATAAATCAGTCAGAGAAACAAAAATACCATATGATTTCACTCATGTGGAATTTAAGAAACAAAACAAACAAGAAAAGAGATAAACAAATAAACAAAAATGGACTCTTAACTATTGAGAACAAAGTGATGGTTACTGGTGGAGAGGTGAGTTGAGGATGAGTGAAATAGGTGAAAGGGATTAAAGTACACTTATGATGATAAGCACTGAGTAATGTATACAATTGTTTAATCAGTGTATTATACACTTGAAACTAATATAATGTATGTTATTTGTTAGAAATAAATAAAATTAAATTAACAAAATAAAATAAAATAAATTGTTCTTATTAAAAAAACAAGAAAGAAAGTTTTTCTTAGATACCAGAACTTTGAGACCCAAAGAACTGAGAATGGAAGGGGCAAGAAACAATATTTTAGTGCTTCATTAGGTGATAAGAGGTACTCACTTTGCTCTTTAACTCAACACTTACGTGATTCATGGGAGAGATAGTTCTATGTGTTGGTACCGGGCTAGAAACATATATCTCATTTTTCAAATAATAACTCAGTCTTTTAATGTGTTCTTTCTTCACTGGCATCATATATAAGTTATCTGTAACTCATTCTATCAGGGTATTCAAGCTGTGTTGAGATTGAACCAGTGAATTCCACTGATTCCTTTCTTTAGTAAATGACTTATTTGGCTGGAATTAATATAGAGTCAGATGCACTGATGGTATACATAATAGATGGGGCAGACTCATGAAGGTCAGAGAAACCAATTTCTAACTTATATTAAGCCATTATTATTATTATTATTATTATTATTATTATTATTATTATTTTGAAAACACTCCATTTTATTTCATAGTGCGTTTCAAGCTTTTATGAAATTTCTGGTAGTTAATGTATAGTGTAATATTACTTTCAGGAGTAGAATTTAGTGATTCATCACTTACATATAACATCCAGTGCTCATCAAAAGAAGTGCCCTTTTTAATGCCCATAACCCATTTAGCCCACCTTCCCTCCAGCGACCCTCAGTCTATTCTCTGTAGTTATGAATCTGTTTTATGTTTTGCCACTCTCTCTTTTTTTTCCTCTCCTACATTCAGGCTTTTTGTTTTGTAAATCCCACATTTGAGTGAAATCATATGGCATTTATCTTTCCCTGACTTAGCATAATACATCCTACCTCCATCCATGTCTTGCAAATGGCAAGATTTTATTTTTTTAATGGCTTAGTAATATTCCTTTGTATGTAAATATCACTTCTTTATCCATTTATCAGTCAATGGACATTTGGACTCTTTCCATAATTTGACTATTGTTGATAAATAATTTGGCTATTATTTCTATAAACATCAGGTTCACATATACCTTCAAGTCAGTATTTTTGTATCCTTTGGATAAATACCTAGTAATGCAGTTTCTAGATTCTAACATAGTTCTATTTTTAACTTTAAAGGGACCTCCATACTGTTTTCCAGAGTGGCTGCATCAGTTTACACTCTCACTAACATTATAAGAGGTTCTCCCTTTTCCCCATCCTCGCTAACACCTGTTGTTTCCTGTGTTGTTGTTAATTTTAGACATTCTGACAGGTGTATGGTGATATCTCATTGTAGTTTTGATTTGTATTTCCCTGACGATGAGCACTGTTGAGCATCTTTTCATGTGTCTGTTAGCCATCTGGGTGTCTTCTTTGGAAAAGTGTCTATTCATGTCTTCTACCCATTTCTTAACTGGATTATTTGTTTTTTGGGTGTTGAGTTTGGTAATTTCTTTTTTTTTATTTTTTTTATGTTTATTTATTTTTGAGAGAGAGGGAAAGTCAGAGTGTGAACAGGGGAAGGGCAGAGAGAGAGGGAGACACAGAATCTAAAGCAGGCTGCAGGCTCTGAGCTGTCAGCACAGAGCCCGATGCGGGACTCAAACTCACGAACTGTGAGATCATGTCCTGAGCCGAGTCAGACACTCAGCTGACTGAGCCACCCAGGCACCCCTGGTAAGTTCTTTATAGATTGTGGATACTAACACTTTATTTGATATGTTATTTGCAAATATCTTCTCCCATTACGTTAGTTGCCTTTTAGTTTTGTTGATTGTTTCCTTCACCATGCAAAAGCTTTTTATCTTGATGAGGTCCCAATAGTTCATTTTTGCTTTTGTTTCCCTTGCCTCTGGAGACATGTCAAGTAAGAAGTTGCTATAGCCTAGGACAAAGAGGTTGCTGCCTGTTTTCTCCTGTAAAACTTCCATGTTTTTCTGTCTCACATTTAGATCTTTCATCCAGTTTGAACTTATCTTTGTGTCTGGTGTAAGAAAGTAGTCCAGTTTCATTCTTCTGTATGTAGCTGTCTAGGTTTCACAGCACCATTTGTTGAAGAGACCTTCTTTTTTCCATTGAATATCTTTCCTACTTTGTCAAAGGTTAGTTGATCATATAGTTGTGAGTCCATCTATTCGTTTTCTATTCTGTTCCATTGATTTATGTATCTATTTTTTCTGTAGTATTGGTGACTATAGTTCTGTAGTACAGCTTGAAGTCTGGAATCGTTATGCCTCCAGCTTTGTTTTCTTTTTCAAGATTGCTTGGACTAAACAGGATCTTTTGTGGTTCCATACAAATAATAGGATTGTGTGTTCTAGCTCTATGAAGAATGCTGGTGGTATTTTGATAGGGATTGCATTAAATATGTATATTGGTTTGGGTAGTATAAGCATTTTAACAATATTTTTTCTTCCAATCTATGATGATGGAATGTTTTTCCATTTCTTTGTGTCATCTTCAATTTCAGTTATATACAGTTCAGGCTACAAATGTTTTATGTCTTAGGTTAGGTTTATTTCTAGGTATCTTCTGATTTTTGGTGCAGTTGTAAATGAGATCAATACCTTGATTTTTCTTTCTGCGGCTTCATTTTTTGGTGTATAGAAATGCAGCAGATTTCTGTATGTTGATTTTGTATCCTGCAACTTTACTGAATTCATGTATCAGTTCTAACAATTTTTTGGTGGAGTCTTTGGGGTTTTCCATGTAGAGTATCATGTTGTCTGTGAATAGTAGATGTTTGACTTCTTCCTTGATGATTTGGATGCCTTTATTTCTTTTTATTATCTGCTGAAGCTAGGACTTCCAGTACTACGTTAAATAACAATGGTGACACTGGACATCCCTTTCTTGTTGCTGACTGTAGCAGAAAATCTTTCAGTCTTTGCCCATTGAGGATGATATTAGCTGTGGGTATTTCATATATGGATTTTATGATGTTGAGGTATGGTCCCTCTATCCCTACTTTGTTGAGGGTTTTTATCAAGAAATGATGCTGTACTTTGTCAAGTGCTTTTTCTGCATGTTTTGAGAGGATCATATGGTTCTTATCCTTCCTTTTATTAATGTGGTGTATCGCATTGATTGATTTGCGAATACTGAACCACCCTTGCAACCCAGGAATAAATCTCACTTGATCATGTTGAATGATTCTTTTAATGTACTGTTGGACCCCATTTGTTATTATCTTGTTGACAATTTTTGCATCCATTTTTATCAGGGATATTGGCCTGTAATTCCTGTGTGTGTGTGTGTGTGTGTGTGTGTGTGTAGTCTATGTCTGGTTTTGGAATGAAGGTAATGCTAGCCTCATAGAATGAGTTTGGTAGTTTTTCTTCCATTTCTATTTTTTTTGGAACAGTTTTATAAGAATATGATTTAACTTTTTAAATGTTTGGTAGAATTCCCCTGTGGAACCATCTGGCCCTGGACTTTTGTTGGGACATTTTTGATTACTGATTCAATTTTTTTGCTGGTTATTGGCCTATTCAAGATTTGTATTTCTTCCTGTTTCAATTTTGGTAGTTTATATGTTTCTAGGAATTTGCCCATTTCTTTCAGGTTGTCTAATTTGTAGGCATATAATTTTTCATAATACTGTCTTATAATTGAAGGCACCTGGATGGCTCAGTTGGCTAAGCATCCAATTCTTGATTCCAGTGCAAGTCTTGATATTACAGTTCATGGGATTGAGTCCCATGTCAGGCTCTGTGCTATCTATATATTGGGATTCTCTCTCTCTCCCCCTTTCTCTCTGTCCCTCCACCACTCATGTGCTCTCTCTCTCTCTCAAAAAAATAAATAAATAAACTTAAAAAGAGACATAAAGGATACAAATAAATAAAATCATGAATGAGAGGAGAGATCACAACCAATACCACAGAAATACAAACTATTAAAAGAGAATATTTTTTAAATATTTATTTATTTATTTAAAGAGACAGAGGAAAAAAGAGAGAGAGAATATGTGAGAGAATGGGGGAGGGGCAGAGAGAGAGGAGAGAGAGAATTCGAAGTAGACTCTGCACTGTCAGTGAAGAGGTGGATGTGGGACTCAAACTCATGAAAGGTGAGATCATGAGCTGAAGTCAAGAGCTAGATGCTTAACCAACAGAGCCACCTAGGTGTCACTCTCTTCTTTTTCATAAGTTGGCTGGGGTTTGTTTCTGTATCATTTATTTCTGCTTTTATCTGAATTATTTCCCTTCTTTTGCTGACTTTAGGCCTCATTTGTTGTTCTATTTCTTTCTCCTTTTAGTGTAAGTTTAAGTGGTGTGTTTGAGATTGTTTTTTCTCCTTGAGGTAGACTTGTACTGCTATATACTTCCCTCTTAGGACTACTTTTGCTGCATCCAAAGGTTTTAGACCTTCTTGTTTTCATTTTCATTTATTTCCATGTATTTTTTTAAATTTCTTCTTTAACTTCCTGATTGACCCATTTATTTTTTAGTAAGATTTTCTTTAACTTCTATGTATTTGTGGTCTTTCCAATTTTTTTCTTGTGGTTGATTTCAACTTTCATAGTATTGTGCTCAGAAAATATACATGATATGATCTCAATCTTTTTGTACTTGTTGAGGCCTTTAAGTCATTATATTGTAAGACTGAATTGCTGGCCAAAACATGATGTGATGGTACTAAAGTTATTTGTCCCCAAAACCAAGAAATGGGGTTGGTTGCTGTTTTAAGAGAATTGAGGGCTCAAAATGGAGGTCTTGATTAGGGAATGTCTGTGCTTCCCAGACTATGAATGACCCTCAGTCTTACCCCATTCCTTCTTTGTGTATGAGCGCAGTAAACAACACACTGTCATACTGTGTTGTAGAGAGAAGATAGACAACTGACATCTACAGAGTGGTCATTCTACCTAACTTATTATGAAGAACACATTTTTCAGTAAAATACTTTAGATGAGCATTTTTTATAGATTTGAATATTTTCATCTGTTGGGTCTATACTGAAATGTGGATCATATGCCTTCCTCTGATATATTTCTTCCAATCCACAATCTTCTCCTTTGCATCTAGCCAGCCCTTTAGCCACTGACGAAAAAAAAGTAAGTTAGGTGTATTGTATATTGCATCTTCTACTTCATATCCACTCTTCCTCAGTGGACTATCCTGCAGAGACATTTATAAATTGGTTTTGAATGCTTTCCTGTTTATTGAGATATAATTTACATATAGCGTTGTGTAAGTTTGATCAAATAAAAAATAGCATGCATCCTGGATACCATAGGTAAAAGATAATATCAGTATGGGCCTATTTTGGAAAATTCTGTGCATGTCAGTTTTGATTGATGAAAGATTATTATTGTCTTAATATGTGTTTTTTTTTGTTAGCCTCTCTCAGAACCATCCTCTTGTTTTCTCTACCTTGCTCTATTATGCTGGAGGTGACAGCTACAGGATCCCCTTCTTGGACTATATAACACTTTGTCTTCTTGGATTTGGTCATTGGAAGAGATAGGGAGGAAATCAGAGGAGAGTGAAAAGAGGTCAGGAATTTTATAATCCCCTTTGTTTACCTACCCCAATACAATTCTGGCAGTTACTGCATTCCACTAGAGTTACCTCTCCTGTTTGGAAGTCTTTTCCATAGCACCACCTTTCAACTGGGTTCTTGTAACTATTGTCTTTTCCTTGCCATTCAAAGGCCCCACTATTGCATCTCTCTGCTCCTTGTTAGTTTCCTTGTCCCTGATCACACCTTTGCAAATATTTGCTAAGTTAAATTATCTTTGCCACCCCATTAAATCTGCTGCATCAGTTTTTTTTAGCATGCATTATGTTTTATGCTAATATATTGACTAATATATTGGCTCTGCCAACATTTGTCACTGAGCATCTAGTTTGTGAATAGAAGTCACCCCAGAAGATGTCTATCACATTGTAACCTTTGATGAGAAGAATTAGCATTGGAAAAACATGTGATATGTCAAATATTTGCAATGTACTTCAAATATTTCTTTAATAATGTTTTTAATACTATTATAATTTAGTGACTACTATATTAACAAGAGTGACAAATCATTAGTATAGTATAGTCAAGTCCATATCACTTGTCATTCTTAATTATAATGTGATGTTTTCCCTTCAGTTGTAAGAACAAGTCTCCCTTATATAAACATAGTGCACATATGGCAATGCTAATAAATGAGCAATCACAGCATACTAAAGCATTAGGAATGCATTTACTTGCTCGCAAACATGTGTTCTGTATAATGACATTGGCATATTCTATAAATTTAGTAGAAGTCCTGCCAAATTTTAAGCAATATGGAAGAGTAGCATAATTATGATAAAAAGAATGTTAAGGATGGTCACAGTAGTATCTAAGAATACTAGTATTGGTACTAAAAAGTAGGAGAATTAGATGGGGGAGGGGACAGAGGAGTGAAAGGATAAAAAACCATAGCTAACATTTACAAAGACTAACAAAGTTCCTGACAATGTGCAAAGCGCCCTACATTTCTAATCTCATTTAATAATCACAACAAAGCTAAGATGTAGGCACAGTTGTTACACTCATAACATGAAGATAGGATCAGGGGAAAATAGGAGAAAACTGAGATGAAAAACCTTAAGGACAGTGGGGATAGACTACTTGTTATCTAGCCTTTAATGTTGGAGCCACAGTCTTGTGCTTATCACAAATAGAGTTGTAATTGACCTGTCATTTCATCTGTTTCAAATTCAAATATTCTACTGTATGTCGTCTTCTATATTTTTAACTACTTTTGCTAATTTACCAACTAGATTGCAATAAGGTCTACCACCTATTGACCCTAACAAATTTTCACCGTCCAGTCGCCTCATTTATGCATTATTTACTTGCTCAGCTGGGTTATATTGTATAATTTATAGTTCATAATTACAATTACTTCCATGCATATATCCTCAATTCATTTTTATATAGATAAACTATGCTTCTTTTTAAATAAGGATTCTGGATTTAATTTTGGATCCTAGGTATCTTGAAATTTATTTTTTGCAATAAATTCAATGTGTAGTGAAGTGAATCCAGGTAGATGGCTCTGAACTATAGCTCAGATTGGGAAAATTTATGGAATAATATCAATTCCATTACCAAAGCATGGAAAAAAAATCAGAAAAAATGGGGTAAATAGGAGAATGCTTGGGATTCTACACTTTGGATAAGCTTCCAGGTAATGATGGTGCTGATCTGAAGACCACAGTGTGAATAGGAAGGGACTGTTGAATGTTCTGGGGCAGGAGGGTGGGGGTTGTCTTTAAAAGAAGGAAAAGATAGGTTGGTAGTTGGGGAAAGTGGCAAGCTGGGGGGAAGGTTTTTGTTGTTGTTATTAAGATGAAAAACACGTCAGCACACTGGTACTTTGGTGGGAAGGAATTAATGGTGAGAGAAAAGTGGAAGATTCAAAAGGAAGAGAATAGTAAAGGAATCACAGGTGGCTTAGGGCCTAAAACCTAGAAGAAATACAGAACATAAATGTAAAGACTGGCCCTGGACTTTAAAAAGGGCCAACATCTCCTCTTCTGAGACTCTTCTGAAGGTTGGAATAAGTATCCAACTATGTTTTTGCTGACTTCATTTCTGGCAGGTTTTCAAGGAACTATCCTTTAAATTTCATTTTCCCCTCCTCCTCCTTTTTCAGTGCCTCTCCTCTGTTCAGTGCCTCCTAAATCTGTTCTAAATCTGTCCCCTGGTCCTGTGTGGGTTGGGTTGAGTTGGGTTGGGTTTGCTTTGCTTTGCTTTTTTTTTTTTTTTTTTTTTTCAAACCACCTTTGGATTTCATTCTTGCATTTTTTTCTCTGTTTCAACTCTTGCCAAAGAACTAATCCTGACCTCTTGCATTACTTGAAGCAAAGTGTGCTTCCTTCAAAAAGACCAATCTCTCCTTTGTTTATTCACCTGGCAAAAATAAAGAAAAGATAGCTAAACTACTAAACTATGCACTAAATACAGATTATCTCTCAATGTCTCCTTACTCCAAAACTGTACCTAAGATCTCAGTGTTAATCCCATCACTTGGATCTCAACGCCTTTTACCTACCCAAGATATCATTCTTAAAATTGTGTACTGCTTCTCACACATGATCCATCTTTAAATAATCTTTTGAGTTATAATTACATGTGGTAGAATGTATTTATTGTAATTGTACAGCTTGGTAAGTTTTGGCAAAGGTATATTCTTTGGAACCATCACCACAGGGAAGAACTAGAATCATTCTATCATCCCAAAAATGTTTCCCCATAGTCCTCTAGTAAATTCCCCCAATTCTGGTCCTAGACTAATCCCTGATGTGCTTTCTGTTACCATGGATTACTTTTGCTAGCTCTTGAATTTCCAAAAACAAGTGGAAACATACAGTATGCATTCTGTTTATGCATGATTTCATTCCTTTCAGTTATGTTTTTGAGTTGTATCTGTGTTTTATTTATCTATAGTTTATGTCATTTCAGTGACATAATGAATTGCATTATATGGCTGTTTCACAATTTAATTACCCATTTATGCGTTGACAGACACTTGGGTTGTTTACTATTAGCTATTGAGAATGAAGTTTCTATGGGCATTCTTATACACATCTCCCTGTTGTTACATGTTTTTATGTTTCTTAGATACTAAGGAAAGGGTATTTAGGGTTGTATAGTAAGTGCATTTGTGACTTTATAAGAAACTCCAAATTGTATTCTAAGTTGGATGTGACATTTTGCATTCCTACTAGCGATGTGTGAAGATTCCAGTTGCTTTACAACCATGCTAAAACTTGTCATTGTCAGGCTTTTCAAATTTTAGTCAATCTAGTTGATGTATAGTGCTATTTCATTGTAGTTTCAACTTGCATTTTTCTGCTGTTGATATTATCTTTTTATGTGCTCATTGGTCAAATGCATATCTTCTTTCATGAAGTTCTCTTCAAATATTTGGCTCACTTTTAAGAATTGTCTTCTTTCTATTGAGTTATAAGACTTCTTTATATATTTAATATGAGGACTTTTATATATGTTTTTCTTCCATTGTCTTGCCTGCCCTTTCATTGTCTAAATGGTGTCATTTGAAGAGCACTTTTAGTTTTAATGAAATTCAATTTATGGTTTTTTTTTCGTTTATACATTATTTTTTGTCCTAAGAAATTTTCACCTGCCCCAAAAATGCAAAGACTTTTTCTCTCTAGAAGTTTCCCTTTAAGGGGTGCCTGGGTGTTTCAGTTAAGCATCCAACTTCGGCTCAGGTCATGATACATGGTTCATTTGTTCATCATGATCTCACAGTTTGTGAGCCAAAGTCCCGCGTCGGGCTCCGTGCTGACAACTCAGAGCCTGGAGCCTGTTTCAGATTCTGTGTCTCCCTCTCTCTTTGCCCTTCTCTCTCTCTCTCTCTCTCTCTCTCTGTCTCTCTCCAAGATAAATAACCATTAAAAAATTAAAGTTTCCTTTTAAAGTACTTATGGATTTATCCTTTATTTATGATTTGTTTTTAAGTCTATTATTCAGTTAGAGTTATTTTTGTATATGGTGTAAGATGAGTTAATGTTAACTTTTATATGAATATTCAGTTCATCCAGCATTATTTCTTGAAAAAAACAATTTCCCTCATTGCATGATGTTAGTGTTTTTTCAAAATTAATTAAAAACTTGTGTAACTCTTTCTCTGTTCTTTGTTCTATTCTATTGATCTATATCCCTATCCTAATGCAGCTACCACATTCACTTGATTAATGTAACTTTACAATATGTCTTCCTATCAGGTAGTAGAAATCTTCCAACATTATTCTTTGTCCTAAAAATTGTTTTGGAAGGGGCACCTGAGTGGCCCAGTAAGTTAAGCATCTGACTTCTGCTCAGGTCATGATCTCGCGGTAGATAACTTTGAGCCCTGCATTGGGCTCTGTGTTGACAGCTCAGAGCCTCCCTCTTTCTCTACCCTGGTCTCTCTCTCTCTCTCTCTCTCTCTCTCTCTTTCTCAAAAATAAACGTTATTTTTTTTTAATTTGTTTTGGAAGTTGAAGTGGTTTGCACAAGGCACCATATTAATTTCTACAAAAATACCCCCAGGTAATTTGAATGAATCTTGTTAAATTCATAGAACAGTTTTGTTACAAATAACATCTTAATACAGAAATTTCTATTCCATAAAATTGTTATATTTGTCCATTTATTTTTCTTCCTTCCTTTCTTCTTTTTCTCTTTCTTTCTTTCTTTCTTTCCCTCCCTCCCTCTCTCCCTTTCTTTCTTTTCTTTTCTTTCTTTCTTTCTTTCCTTCCTTTCTTTCTTTCTTTCTTTCTTTCTTTCTTTCTTTCTTTCTTTCTTTCTTTCAATAGCTCTTAGTGGCATTTTGTCTTTTTCCCCTCATCTCCCTACCCCTCTCCCCTCCTCCAGCAATGACCAGTTTGTTCTCTGTATTTATGGGTCTGTTTCTACTTTTTGTTTGTTTAGTTTGTGTTTGTGACAGCATTTTTAGTAGTCTTGAACGTGTTTTATTAAATTGAACTCCAGTATTTAATATTTGTCAAGATATTGTATATGACACTCTAAATATTTATTTTAAATTATTTGTTGTTAGTTTAAAGAAATATAATTGAACAATTTTGGGTGTTGATCTTACATAATATGAACTAGGTGAATGTATTTACAATTTCTAGTATCTGAGGATTTCTATGCATATTTTATGTCATCTGTGAATAATGAGAGTTTTATTTTCTCCTTGCAAATATTTTAGTCCTTAATTATTTTCTTGCTTTATTTTTCTGGCTATGTGCTCCAGTATAATAGGGAAGGAAGATAGGGAGAACAGACATTCTTGGCTTGTTACTGCTCTGAGGGATAACATATGTTCTTGCTTTCAGCATTGCATATAATGAAGTCTATAGATATTTCATATATGCCCTTTATCAGGTCAAGGAAGTTCCCTTTTAAGTTTGCTGCAAAAATTTTATGTTCTATGTTTGTTTTGTTCTGTTTTTAAATGATGCATGGGTGACAGATTTCTTCAAATGTCTTATCCATGTATTTAGATGATACATATTTTCTTTTGTTTTGAATAGAAAGTGAATTATATCAGTTGGTTTTTGAATGTTAAGCCAACCTGTGTGATTTTAATAAGTACTCTTTGTTATGGTGTATTAACATTCTTGTGTATCATTCAGTTTAATTTCCTGTTATTTTATTAAGAACTGTAATGTCTACCTTAATTGGGGTTGTCATTGTTTTTACATTCTCCCAGAGAGCAATCTGTTAAACATATCCAGGATACTACTGATTTTAACTGTATTACAAAAATTGCCAAATATGTACACACATGTATATCTGTACGTTGATACGTTTATACATAGAATTTTTAATTCTTATGCTTCTAACCCTGCTGTGTCCTTTCATTTAAAACATATTTCTTTTTGATAACTATAACTGAACATTTTGTTTTATACTGTCTTATACTTTTGGCCTTTTATATGGGAGTTTTGAACACATACATTAATATGATTAGTGATAAGTTTTGATTAAGTAATCCTCTTGCTCTTTTTTCTAACTGGCCCATATATTCTTTTTTTCACTTTATCTCATTTTCTGAGTTATTTAGCATTATGTACTTTTTAGTATTCCGTGTTAGGCTTCCATCTCTTTTGACAAATTGTACTGAATGATTGCTTAGTAAATTATTCACATATTTAAGTAGTCAAATATACTTTCTTATAATTTGGCCGATGACCCTCAAAATTGTAAAAATTTCTCTCATTTTTGTTGTTTCACATTTCATATTTCCTATTTTGTATGCTTGTGTTATCTCTTATTTTCATAAACTTTTGTTTGTTTTCCTTTCCTTTAAATATCAGCTTAGGTGAATTTGACAAGCTATATCAACTTTGCTGTTATCCTCATTATTCTTTTCTTCTGTTACTCTTCTTGTTACTGTTATTTTATTTTTCTAAGTTCTTATTTGACTTGATAATGCGAGTTAATTCATTATGTTCAAGAGAAACTCACAACCATGAACACTTCTATTACTAAAAATAACACCAGAAATGCACATGAAACTTTAGAAAATCTTTTTATTCCAGGAATAAGAAAGAAATATTTTAAATATCCCCTGGGAACCTACTAGTGCTTATTTCATTTAACAAGTAAGAGCATTACTTCTAAAGAGAAGTAACAGGCACAACAAATATATGACTACTAAAATGAGTGAGCATGCATTGTCACTAACTTCAATTTCCATTTCTACAAAATGATGATGATACCAGTCTCGATTTATTGTGATAAGGATAGAATGATAATCCTAGTAGTGTCGTCATCGTCGTCGTCGTCATCATTGTCATCTTCACAACAATTTTATATCGCATACAATACCCTGGACAGTCTAAGATTCTTACAGTGCATATGCTTGATTCCAGTAAGTATTACTTTCTTTCTTACAGTTTAAAGATTTCACAAATTTAACAGCCATGCTATACGATTTAATTGGAAAACAGTTATTGGCAGTTTTATTTATTTTTTGTTTGTTTTCATACTTTCAGCTGAGAATTCTGTCAATTTAAGGCTTTCCCAAAACATGAATAAACATCTAATTCATCTAATTCAAAGAGGACTACTAATTTACTTAACTATCCCGGAGAAGATAAAGTTGGAATGAGAACATACATCCTCTGTTTCTCAGCAGGGTATCCTTGTTTTTCCTTGTCATTATGCTTAATTAGAGCTTTAAATATATGTTTCTTGAAAAAAATTATATTTCTGTCAACTGCTGTCATTCAGTTCCCAATTCCATGTCACTCTGAAGTAATAGAGTACCTGACAATCTTCTGACAGAATCCCAGCTGTCAGACAGCTATGCTGATTGCTACTGCTTCCCTTCAACCTAATTAATGATTTATTAGTTTCATCAAACCAAAGATAATCTTTTCTGTTTCAGTCAACTTTAGCCCTG
Source organism: Panthera tigris (assembly GCF_018350195.1). NCBI lineage: Eukaryota > Metazoa > Chordata > Mammalia > Carnivora > Felidae > Panthera > Panthera tigris. The sequence goes on along the minus strand of NC_056671.1, from coordinate 51,476,721 downwards.
AGGTGCCCAATATAATGCTATAATTTTTCTCTGAGCTCATCCATTTTTTTCTTCCACATGCGTGAGACACAATATCTTTGTTGTTTTTCTATGAAGGCAAAGTTCATTTTAAATACCAAGAATCTTTAAAGGACTTGAAATAATTTATATCACATAGTATATACATGATGGCATTGTACACATAAAAAAGAATTGTCATTTTTTAAATAAAACAGAATACACAAAAGTGAGCTAACTATAATTTCAGTAATGAGCCTCTACCTTAACTTTCAGATACATAATTGTTAAGATCAGAAATAGAAAGAAATGTACTATTAACAAAACTGAGACACACAGAACCACTAACTCACAATTTTATGTTTCACTGTACATCGACATATGCATATGCAGGCATGATATCTGTATTTACTTTTTGTTGTTGTTACTTCTGTGACAATGGTTCTTGGTTTGTTAATTTGTCTCTATCCTACATGAGATAATCAAGCCAAATTAGAAAGTATTTACTGATTTTTATTAGAATTGTTGAGGCTCTTTTGGGGGAAAAGAGAGAGAGGGATAGGTAGCTCTAACAATCTTTGTAAAAGTTAGACTTGCACTTGGGATTATACCAAAAAGATAAAAATGTTTCTGTTTAACCTTATTTCTTCTTAGTATTGCCATAAAGATATAATGGCCCTAAAATTTTTAAATAGAAGAAAAATCTCATTTGTAGAGAATTGCTCATACTGTAGTTATCTGTAATTCCCTTATAAGAGGTTCCAAAGCTTAATGATTTTTTTTTTCAACGTTTTTTATTTTATTTTTGGGACAGAGAGAGACAGAGCATGAACGGGGTAGGGGCAGAGAGAGAGGGAGACACAGAATTGGAAGCAGGCTCCAGGCTCCGAGCCATCAGCCCAGAGCCTGACGCGGGGCTCAAACTCACGGACCGCGAGATCGTGACCTGGCTGAAGTCGGACGCTTAACCGACTGCGCCACCCAGGCGCCCCATCAAAGCTTAATGATTTTGAAGGAAATGTGAACTATATTAAATTTAGCAATATAGAACACATTTACTTTAGAAAAGTTGGTCTATGGATGAAAGAAAAGTTTCTATCACAACTTCTCTATCCATAACACCTAGGGACACACACACACACACACACACACACAATTTGCAAACCCTAAATCCCAGAAATTGTTAGACATTCTCTCCTGAGTTGTTTTTTTCCAAATAATTTCAGTGGGAGAGATTGCACTTAACTCACATTTGTACATAGGAGGAAAAGAAGGCAGAAGAAGAGAAGGAACAAGAGAAGAAAGAGGAGGAGGAGGAGGAAGGGAAAGCATCTAAGTACCACTTCTGTGTCAGTATTTGAAAGAATGGTATATGTACTGGGAGACTTTTACCACATTTGTTGGTAATAATTTAGTAAGGTACACACTTAGTCTATTCTCTTCTAAACATTACAAAATAGAGGGTGCTGGCGATTTCCAATTCTGAAATAATATCTGTCCGAATTGCACTTCTTTCATAAACAAGTTAAATCTAGGTTCCAAACAGCCTTTCTGTCGTCTTCAGAAGATATCTACATTTATAAATTGTGTTTTTAACTTGAAGGAAATAGGGTAAAGCTTAGTTATACTTAATCACCAATAACATTGTGGGAATAAACACAATTTACACCTACAATACTTAACTAATGAAAGAAGTGGCTTCACCCAACGGTCAAAAATACAGTAAACCAGCAAACCAGAGCTAATCACTAGTAGAAAAGTCAGCTACATGCAATCAGCATTCTATGTATTATTTAAGAAGGTGATAGCTTTATCTGTATGCTGGGATGATAGTGATTATAATTCTATAATACCATGAAAATGAGTGAGAATCTGCAAAAACCTCTTGGGAAAATTCATGAAAATTATATGTCTATATATATATATATATATATATATATATATATATATATATGTGTGTGTGTGTGTGTGTATATGTATCTGTATATATGTATATATGCATATGTATGTATATATGTATACACATACGTATACACACACACATATATATGTATATATATATATTTACACATTTAAATATCTTAAGAGTCTGATGATATACTTTCAAGAGTTTGATGATATACTTTCTTCTAAGTAAAATGCTTAAAATATAAACTGGAGAAACCTATTGAATAATTTATTATGACACATGCGGTTACTTACTTCTAGGTGACCAGATCAGATTTGAGTCCACATAGTAACAACAAAAAATCATTAACCCCAATGACTGTTTGTGGCCCATGTGAAATGTTTGTATCTTGCCCTAGACTGAAAAATCTACTCTGATAATTGGCATCAAAAATAAACCTCATGTGAAAGGCTAACATATGTGTATTCCTTTACATCTTAACCTATATTACTGCCACATATCTGGAGAATGACTACTGAATAAGAATGACATAGAGTGTTCCTAAATGACACCTAAATATGTAAAGACTTTTCCTAGTTTTCTTCTTTCTCCAAGTTTTCTTCCTTCTCCAAGGTGTCTAAAGTAAAATCTTTCCATTCACCATGAGCCAAAATTTGCTAACAGCAGAGGATATGTTATCACATGTATAAAGTATAGTGCATATCTTGAAATATAATATGGGAAACTGTTATGTTTATTTTTTAACATCAGTGTGGTTAAGACAATCCTATGTATTAAATCAAATGCATATTAATAGAGGAAAATATAATTAAGTGAGCACGTTGCCTTGCCTAAAAGTCAAGAAGTTATTAAATCTTGGCAACAACATCTGTAGTAAGATAATTGTTATTCTACTAGACAAGTCCCCAAAATAATATTTATAATTTTTATTATTGTAATCAAAGCACTGGTGAATTTGACTGCTACTAACCAAGACATTAAATTAATTCACCCACTTTTAGTAATATGTGCAATTGTCACATGTCTTGAAGTATATACTCGTGTGAATAAAATCTATGTATCCACTACCAAAAATAAAGTTAGAAGTATATGGAATTAATATATTACTAACATTTGTGGGGTAACAATGGCCTATTTACAACACTGTCTCATTTAATGCTCACAGGAGATATGTGTATTATTTTCTCTATTTTATAAATAAAGAAACTAACTTTGAGTGGGGATAAATGTGCTCTGAAGTATACATATATGATTGTAGAGTTAAAAAACATGTTACCATTTAGAAGGTCATTGGTGAATGTTAACTCAGATAAAATGGTATTGGGAGATATTATGGTATAATTAAATTGAGTAGCAATGATTGATGGTTGGAAAAGAGTACTGACACATCTCAATATGACAGGGCAAGAGAGGCATCAGTTGTCTATTCTAATATCTATAAATTGCCTGCTCACTTCCTTCTGATTTTTGCTTTTTTGTCCCTGACTCCTTTGGTCTTATAAAATTGCTCTGCTATTGGCATAATGCGTTTTACATTGAACAGAGTGATTGTGCTTTCAGTCAACCTCCTATAGGTTGATAGTATATATAATGATTATATATGATAGATTATATATAGATTATATAGATTATATGGATTTATTATGTATAATATATTTATTATATATGTATATATATGTACGTGTGTGTGTGTATATATATATGTATATATCTTATATCCACAATATGTAGATTTGCCATTATTATGAAATACATGTTTCTGAAGACCTTGGGTTGCTTGACATCATTCCTAATTTTATATATGTAGGCAAATTATGTCTCTGCTTTGATTATTTGGGATAAAGTTTACTACTTAATAAAAAGTCAGTTGTTTTATTATTTATTGCATCAAATATTGTTTTAATTGATAGTATGGTAAATATATTATAGATTCAGTGACTCCTATATAAAACTCAGTATAAAATTGAGAAAGATAAAAGTTCACCTTGAGGGGTGCCTGGGTGGCTCTGTTTATTGAGCATTGGACTCTTGATTTTGGCTCAGGTCATAATCACAGGGTCGTGGGATTGAGCCCCATGACCACATTGGGCTCTGTGCTGTGTGTGGCGTCTGCTTAAGATTCTCTCTCTCTCTTCCTCTGACCCTCTCCACCCACCCCAGCTTGCATGTGCTCTCTCTTTAAAAGAAAAAGAAAAAGTTCACCTTAGAAGCCTCCTATCTCAAATTTCTGGTATTTTTAAGGGTCAGTTGCTGATTTCAACTCTAGCTTTTTACTCTATATCATATATTTCCATATATATTGTCTTGTTTTGTTCCCAGCACAAACATGTGACTTTACAAATATCCCTTCTTCATACATGTACATGTACATATATGAAGATTCTGAAAGGCAAAGAGAATTTTAATGTGAAAAAGATTTTGCATAACAGAGAAAGATTTGATCCTATAGTCCCTATCCTTAAACTTAGTAAACTTTCTATGAATATTTTACTTTATTTAGTGTTTATTTGTTCTTTCTAGACATTAAGTAGGAGTTCAATATATGTTGAAAATTAGAATATACATTAAAAGCCTCATTTTTCATATATATGATAATGGCCTTTGCTTTCTCAATACATAATCTTGACCATAATTTGAATAGTTGCAGTTAATAGAGTGAAATCATTTTCATGGGAATTTCTGGATCAAGAAATACAGTGTTAACTTTGGACTATAATTTGATCATAAGTTTAATACAGAATTAATGTTTATTGGTGCCAGGGTGGCTTAGTCGGTTAAGCATCTGGTTCTTGATTTTGGCTAAGGTCATGATCTCAAGGTTTATTAGTTTGAGCCCTGTGTTGGACTCTGTGCTGACAGCACAGAGTATGTTTGGGATTTTCTCTCTCCCTTTCTTTTGGCCCGTCCCCCACACGTTCATGCTCTCTCTCTCAAAATAATAAACTTCTGGGGCGCCTGGGTGGCTCAGTCGGTTGGGCGTCCGACTTCAGCTCAGGTCACGATCTCGCGGTCTGTGAGTTCGAGCCCCGCGTCGGGCCCTGTGCTGACCGCTCAGAGCCTGGAGCCTGCTTCCGATTCTGTGTCTCCCTCTCTCTCTGCCCCTCCCCCGTTCATGCTCTGTCTCTCTCAGTCTCAAAAATAAATAAAAAACATTAAAAAAATTAAAAAAAATAAAATAAAATAATAAACTTTTAAAAAGTCAAAACATTAAAAAAAAGATATTTACAAATAATAAAATTTTATTTCCTGCAACTATTTGTGTTTTATTTAATTATTCAGATTCTTTAAATATACACACATATATTGTTTTATGAATATGTACAATTTCTTGTTAGAATATAAATAAGCATTTCTTAATGTTTATGTATATATATTCTGTTCCTTCTTTTGTTTGGCTCCCCCATTCCTCTTATTTCCCTGCGATTAACTTCCTTGACTCATTTCACAACCTACATTAACATCTTGCAATTGAATTTCAATTTATTTTCATGTGTTTTTAAGCTAATTGAATTACTTTTCTATTATATTAAAATCCCTATGAATTTTACAAATAAAATCTACTTGTTATTGAGTATTGTCCTTTTGGTATTTTGCTAGGAACTGGGGAGGGGCAGACAGAGAGTGAGAGAGAACCCAAGAAGGTTCCATTAATATTGCAGAGCCTGATACAGTGCTCAATCCCATGACCCTGGAATCATGACGTGAGCTGAAATCAAGAGTTGGCTGCTTAACCAACTGAGCCACCCAGGCATCCCACTAGATTTTAACTTTGTTATTTTTTGTTTGTGATTAGTAGTGAGTATTTATACCTGTATTTATAAGTAGGATAATAGACAAAACTTTATTTTTTTTAATACTAACAGACTTCAGTAGTAAAACTTAACTGTTTTCCTAAAGTACATTTATGAATTTAATATTTTTCACTACATCCTTTTTTAATTAAATAACTAAATAGCAAAATTGTTTAAAAGTTAGATAAAACTCAGCAGCTGTGAACTTTTTTTAAGTGAGGAATGAAATTGAGACAAGGTATACACTTGAAATTAATATAACATTTTGTGTCAAATATACAAAAAAAAGATCATCTAGTTTAACAATCTTCATTTGTTTGCCTTTCTAATATTGAATTTAAGTTTATATACTTTCTACTCCAACAGTAACATATTTGTTTTTTCATATAGTATTTCCATTAGAATAATCTAGTCTAGTTAAACTTTGTACTTTTTATAGTGATTACTTCTTTGTTCAGTGATTTTAGACATCTTTTTTTCTAATTACCAGTCACAGAGAGTTTTCTAGTTTTTGTTGGTGGTGTTACTATTGATTTCTAACTTAATTGCATTATGATCAGAGATGTGATCCTAAGGGGAATATAATTAGAGAAATTATATTAAATTATATTGTCTACTGTGAAGAGACTTTTCATAAATGTTCAATTTGTGCTTGAAAAATGTGTTCTTTACTTCTTAAATGTTATATTCCAATACTGTCCAAAATATTCCTGATAAATTAAGCATGCAAACTGTTGAATTTATATCTTCTATGTGGTGTTATTTTTATTTATTTGACCCATTAATTTCTGAGAATAGTGCTTAAACATTCTAGCATGTTCTTAGATTAGTTAATTCCTACTAAAATTGGATTCGTGAAGTCCTACCTATTTTATCTATTATGAAGCTAAGTTATTTGGCATAACAAATTTGGAATTATTATATCTTGTTACTGAGTTGAACATTATATCATTTTCTGGAGACTCTCTTGATTTGCATTTTATCCTAAAGTCTTTTTTTGACCATTTAATATCTTTCACCAGGTTATTTTTTTTTTCATTCTTTAACTCTCTGGCTTCCTGCATTCTTATGTTTTAGAAATTTTCCTTGTAACTAACATATTTAAACTTTGTTTTTTTCTAAGGTAGATTTATTAATTTAATCTATTTATATTTTTCATTATATTCACATATGCCTTCCTATTCTTTTACCATGTGCTTTCTCTCTCTCTTTTTCCTTCTCTCTCTCTCTCTCTCTCTCTCTCTCTCTCTATATATATATATATATATATATATATATATATATATATATGTTTTTTGGGGGTTTTTTTTGTTTTTTTTTTGTTTTACTTATTTACTGTTTTTGAGAGAGCATGCAAGCAGGGAAAGGTCAGAGAGAGAGGAGGCAGAGAATCCTGTCAGCGCAGAGCCAGATGCAGAGCTTGACCCCACAAACCATGAGATCATGACCTGAGCCAAAATCAAGAGTTGGACACTTAAGAGGTGCCTGGGCGGCTCAGTCAGTTAAGCATCCAACTTTGACTCAGGTCATGATCTCAAGGTTCATGAGTTCAATCCCCACATCGGGTTCTGTGTTGACAGCTCAGAGCCTAGAGCCTGCTTCAGGTTCTGTCTCCCTCTCTCTCTGCCCCTCCTCCACTCATGCTCTGTTTCTCTCAAAAATGAATAAACATTAAAAAATTAAAAAAAAAAAAAAGGAGTTGGACACTTAACTGACTGAGCCACCCGGGTGTCCTTCTTTTTTATTTATATTTAAATTGGGTTTCTGTTTCCCACTGTTTTTTTTTTTTAAACTTCTTTTGAAAGGATTTATTTTATTTTATTTTCCCCCATGTTTTCAAATAGATTTTCCTGCAAGTTATATACTGTATAATTACTTTTGTCTGCTTATGAAACAATTTTAAGAAAAGCTAATTTATGTGTTACTAATCAATAACTTTATGTACTTTTGAAGCTCATTACATACTGCCTACATTATATGCTATTTTGAGTAACCAATGTCTGTCTTGTTTCTTCCTATATTTAGGCATTTTTATATTATTGTTGTATACAGCCAATCATTGTTTTGATATATGCACTATTTCCTAGAAATATTTACCAATAGTGTTGCTCACCATTTCTTATATTTCACATCACTAGTAGGGACCGTTGTCTAAGCAACCTTTATCATTTCCTTTAGGTAAGATTTGTTGATTGAACTTTTCAAAGTTTATCTAAACATGTCTTTCTTTTATTCTATAACTTGAAAAATAAATTCAATTTTGGGTATAGAATAAATGTTCTTTTCTCTCTACATAGTAAATATACTATTGTATCGTTTTCCCACTCTAATTGTTTTGGTTGAGTGTCAGGTATCAGTCTATTACTGTTTTCATGTCCCATAATCTGATATTTCTTCTAGGTTGCTTTCAAGATCTGTCTTGCCTTATGTTTATTAATCAATCAATCAATCAATTAATTTGCATACAGTTTCACCATTACTCCTCTAAAGTTTATTTTATTTTATTTCCCAGGTTTGGGTTTCCTGGGTTTTTTTTGATCTAAGAATTGGTGTTTTTAATCAAATAGAAAATCTTTGGCCTTGTCTCTTTGAAAATTACATCTTCCTTTTTATTGTACTATTCCCAGCATCATGAACCTGTGGAGTAATTCTTAACATGTTTGAACTTTAGTTTTCTTAACTATAAAATAGTGATAATGGTCCTCACCTTAGAGATTCCTTAAAAGAATTAATTATGTTGTATTTAAAAAGCACAGTGCCTAGTACATATTAGGGATTGACTACTGCTTATTTTCTACTTATCTGGCTTAATGAAGCTTAATTTAATTTTGTTGGACACTAAAAATATCTAACTTTTTGTTCAGAACACATGATTAACTTAGAATTGTTAAACCTCGAGGTTGGATGGCTTATTACATAAAAAAAATTCTGTATGGCCTCAATAAAAATAAAAAAGAAAAAGGAAATAAAACCCTCTGCTATTTATGTGTTTAGTAGTCTATCATCACAGAATAGTCCATGTTTGGGGTTTGCAGTGCTTTGTCAGAACAGGAGTTAGTGGAAATGAAATTATTAAAAATATTACCAGGTTTTTTCACTTAAAGATGTTGGATTGTACAATTTAAGAAATAAAGTTTTTATTTTTAATGTTTATAATGACAAGTTCATTTTGTTCCAGTAATAATGCCTTGTTTACATACTCCCAACTATTTTCTCCCTACTGAATCGTTTCTTTTGTAAGCCTAAGACTTCACTTCTTCTCATCAAATATTTGGCTTAACTATTGATATTTTCTCTTAAAAATTTGTAAGGTTAAGTTAGAAGGATTTGGTGTGATGGAGCTTCCAAAGGAAGTTTCCTGAGAGAATTATCATAAACAATTTTGATTGCTTTATTCTATTATAAGAGCAACACTAGTAGTTGTGGCTGTGTGGAGAGGAAGAGAGAGAGGGGAAAAGAACAGTGTCATAGACTCTAAGTCTACAGTTCTCTTTTGGCCAGCGAAATGCATGGAACGCAGGATGAAAAGCGAGAGATGGCTAATGTCTGGGAAAAGACAAGAGCTGAGAATAAGGGTCCTTGCCCATATTTATTAAGATCAGAAGGCTTACAAACGTGATGGGCATGCGCAGAGATAATAAATCGGTGAACTTTAACTCATGGGCATGATGGAAAAAGGGGTGTTGAATATATATGGTGTTTGGGGTTTGGGTCAATATAAAACAAAATCTGGGCACTGAGCAGATGCATGGATGTTTGTTAATGGCAGACAGGAGGCGCCATGTCTGTTTATCTTAGCTAGCCTAGGGGATAAGACAGGGCAAATAACATCAAGGTTAACAAGGCACCTTTTCTTTTGTTAATTATCTCCACTCTGGGCAACTTCGCCCTGCAGGGCAGAGCAGCAGTCTATAGCCCAATTTACCTGTTTACCTAATCTGGTCCTTCCTTCCTATGAAATAAGCTTTCGGCTATAGTACTAAATTGGGGGACACATTCGCCCTGAATACCTAATCTTATTTATTTCATATACCTGTGTTATATATTGGGGCATTTGCCCCTTCCTATGCTGGGTGCCTTTGCACCTCCCTGCTTTATACTGGGGGCCCCAGCCCCCCTTTATTCTAGGGGCCTAAGCCCCCTTTCTCTATCCTTATTTGCCTAATATTGTTTACCCAAACTCAGGTGTTAGCATCCTATGGCTTTGTACTTCTTCATGCCTTGTTAACCCATTGGTGTAAGCCTGGGGCATTCCTAAGCTTATTCCCCACAACTGAGTAGTACTGGCTTCTTAAATATGACTTTTTACTTTGTTCTAGTTGTTGCTTTCAAATGTATTTTAGATTTTCTACATGAAGAATAGAATTGCATTAAGAAGTAAACGTAAGTGACTTAAATAAGTAAGCATGCATTTAAAATGTTTCAGTGGTGGGGCGCCTGGGTGGCTCACTTGGTTGTGTTGCACTCTTGATTTCGGTTCAGGTCATGATCTAGGGATTCGTGAGATCAAGCCCCGTGTCAGGCTTTGTGCTGAGTGTCACGCTGGCTTGAGATTCTCTTCCTCTTTCCTTGCCCCTCCCCTGCTTGTGCTCTCTCTCAAAATAAATAAGTATACATTTAAAAATAAATAAATAAAATGTTTAGTGAATGCTATGACATTTGGAACTGTAGGATGTGTTAAGTGTCATCAACACTGGAATTTACCATTTATTTCTCATAGGTCCAAAATGCATATGTAGCTGAGTCTAAGCGTACATATGTAACTGGCTTTGGTATAACTCACATGTAGCTGAGTTACATTGTAAGTTACATACAACCACTGATGCATGTGTAGGAAATAACATTGTTCTATTTCCTTAAACTCATTTTATCTCTTCCTTCTACCTGTCAAACTTCTAGGCAATAAATAAAATGAAACAAAAATAGTATTTTCAAATAATTGTTGATCTCATAAATTATAAAAGATAATTTTAGATTAAGATCATTTCCTCTCCCTCTTCTCTAAGATGGCTTGCATGAGAGCCTTACATGATCTCTTGACACTGAAGGAAAAAGAGGCAGTGGAAAAGGGGCAATGTTCCTGCCTTAGGAATCCTTAGTGAGGTAAACTCTTATCGCAATAGTCTCATTCTCTGACTCCATGCCTGCCTGAGATTTCACCTTGCTCTTCATGTCTGAATATTCCCTATGTCATATCCATCTCCTTTGTGAGATAATATACTTGTCAATCCCCTTTCTGTCCAGGAGCCACAATAATGGACTAGATGTGTAGAGAAGGAAACTAGCTAACAGAACAAACCAAACTGAGAGATCTTTCACAATGACCACATCAGTTATAACTATACACATATGCATGGGTGTAGGGGAGAAAACACATGTGAACCAAAACTGTGCCCAAGTATGTTTTTGTAACAGAAGAGACATATTTAAAATCATTGTGGAAATCAACTAATACTCTCCTATTTGGACTTACTAAAGACAGTTTGAGAGGAAGAAAGGAATAGAGGAATTTAGAAATCTCTGCAAGTTCAGTGCAGTCACTGCACTGAAGGTAGGTAGGTAACCTGTTGGTTAGCAGGGCATGTTCAGGAGGCCCAGTTCAGGAAGATACTTTAGAATAAGAAGGTTTTTGGAGAGCTGATCTTCTGCAAAATAATATCAAGAAATGTGTGTTTCTGACAAAATCCAAAAAGGTAGAGACTTGAAAAATCAGGAAACAGAGATTATTTACATGAAGTAATGGTGCCAACCTGGATAGCAGTGTAAAATCTACATCATCCTAAAACTTCTGAAAGGGTTGGTACACACCAGTGCATTCTACAAGTGAGCTGTTTGAAGGAGAAACTAACATAGGTGGATGGGTATCTTGAGAGTTGCAAACTGCAAGGCTACATAATCCATTCCGGAAAGTGATTCAGTGCCAATATAGACTAAAAACTGTAAGTCATTCTCAAGTTTTTGAATCCTTAGAAAAAGAAACAAGAAGCAGAGGAACACAGAATATACTCTGTAGAGTATAGACTGAATCACAAATGGGTGGAAACCACAGGAGACATGTGGGGAAACATGTATTTAAAAAATGTTCTTGTTTTGTTAACAACATAAAATGCATAATAAACCCATTAAATAAAACATTACTTATGGCTCTGTTTTTCAGGAATTTAGGGCTCTTGTATTTGGTTCTTGGTGTAGACTTGAAGTAGATATTCTGTATAGGATTTTGAAGATTATTGCCTACTGGTTTAAGGGTAGTAAGAGCCCCGATGCTGGTGAGAGTGATGGAAAATGGGAAGTGAATCTGGGAAGGAGGAAAACAAATACAAGGTTGAATATATTAGAGTTGCCTGCAACTTCTCAAGAAATAATTGGTTATTAATTGGACATTTGAAACATACATATAGAAACTATATGGAATCACTGTGAAAGAGAACATTTGATCAGAAAGAGTCAGGGTGGGCACATTACCTGTTGGATCCTTCTGGTCTCTAACTTCCATTGGTAAAAGTTTAACCCATGGAACATAAAACTACCAAATCACAGGTTAATTAATGCATGACTGGGGTAACTCTATTGAATGTGATTTCTAAGGAGCGTTTAGTATATTTATATTGATGATAGAGCTGTATGTTGCTATCTATTGAGTTTGCCTGCAGAATTTGATATAATGGGTCTGGTTAATGATATGGGTATCAATTACTATGTGTGCTTTGTGTCAGTCTAAGATTCTATTGTGGTTAGTTAAAGTAGTCTTCACAGAGCTGATAGTTATGATGAAGCTGAGTCATAGTAAAGATCTTTGGTGATCAGAAGAGTAATGAGAAATAGGAACTAAGATTATCAAAGATGACAATGAACAAAATAAGATGGCATGAATTGAGAGCAGAGATTGAACAATATTTCTACACTCATGTTCATAGCAGTATTATTCACAATACCCAAAAGATGGAAGGAACCCAAGGATCCATAGATGACTGAAAAAATAAATAAAATTTAATAAGTTCTTACAATACAATGGTATTCAGCCTTAAAAAGAAAGGGAATTTTGACACATACTGCAACATGGATGGACCTTTAAGACTTTATACTAAATTAAATAAGGAAGTTACAAAAGGACAAGTAATACTTAATTCCATTTATGTGAGGTACTCAGATTAGTCAGATTCCTAGAGAGAGAATACAGAATGGTGGTTTCCAGGCTCTGGAACAAATGGAGAGTTATTATTTAATGGGTATAGAATGGATTTTCAGTTTGAGTAGATGAAAAAATCTACAGACAGATTATGATGATGGTTCACAGCAATGTGAATGACCTTAACACCACTAAATCTGCCCAAATAGAAAATTTTCTGTTATATATGTTTTACCATAACAAAAAATGTATCATCCCAAAAAATATGAAATGGGAAGGACAGTTTGAGAAAGTAAATTTGGGACAAAATCCACTTAAATAAAAATATTCTTTAGATATGTATACTATATCTGCCCTATATAAGGTGCTTTAGGTAAAATAGAAATTTGTCACTCACTAGAAGTGAATTATAGGGTACATCAATTAATCTGCCTTGTCTTCTTCTCGAGCGTGATAGTTTGGATTAGGTGAATTCCAGACTTCTTTTTCTTCAAATACATATTACATCTGTGATTATGTCTATACTTTGGTAAAAAAAAAATAGAATACTCACTCAAATCCATTTCAGGCATTGTATTATAGAAAAACATTGTAGCTGTAAACCAATCCTGCCCATCTCTCCTACATTATCTATCAGTGCCTTGCCTGGGGGTAGCGCTGCTTAGCACTGAACCATTCTCTGGAGACATCTTGCTGCATCAGGTGGTTTTCTTCAAGCAGTTTCCACATTTGTATCTGGCATGTTTATACTTCCAAACCTAGAAAATTCTGGAATATGTTCCAGAACACATTCTCACAGATTCCAATATGATTTAACTCTCCTCTTTCTCCTAGTATTTATATGCTAGTCACAGTTTCTCTTGTAATAACATATGTTTTACTATAGTTAGTGCCTTGAACTAGAAAGTACTCAATAAAAATAAGTTCAATTACTTTGAAAAGCAAGTTATATATATGTTTTGCTATTCATGTCTTCTAAGTAAATTTTAGTTTTTATTTTTCTATTACTCACTTTATCATATAATTGCATTGAGAAAAAGACATAGAAGAAAATAAGTTTAAAGTAAATATAAAGAGTCACTGAAATTACTTCTGACATCTTATTTTGATCTAAAATATATTAGGACTATAAACCTAATGAGACATAAAGATGAATAGAAATGAAATTGAATTATGTCAATACTTCTTTTTCCCCTCCTTGTTGTGATTGAATTCACCTTGGGAAAAAGACTAGTAATTGCACATAAAACTTGTCATTTCTCCAATTTGAATAAGAAGTAAAGGAAGGGTGGATATTGGTACTCAGAGTGATAATACATATGGAATGAACCAATGACAATTTTGTAGAACATTACTCCTTTTTAGATATCTATCTTTATTAATTTGGAGAGAATAGAAAAGTCTACGGGACATAATATTTACATGCTTATATTTAGCTGGAATTTTAAGTAGTGTAACTATACTAATATTTCAATGTCTTAAATTTAGTTTGGTAGGATAGGTGCAGTTACGTGAGAACACTGGTACTGGTATATCCTGTTGATAATTAGCAGGCTTTAGACAAATTAAATACATACATACATACATACATACATACATACATCCTAAGTGTTTTTTTTTAAACTTAAAACAACAGACTGGAATGTAGTAATTAAATGAAAATTCTTAAATCAAAGATCATACTTCTGGTTTGAGTGTGATTTACAGAAAAAGAAGAGTGAATCAACTTGGTACATCTCTTTAAAGTCACATCACTTTCAATCACCAAAAAATGTAGGAAGAAGTTACTGATAACAAGTTCCAATTATGTAATATTCTCAGGACCTACATTAGCAGTTTTGAGTATTATTAAGACAGGTGTATATAGTCCTGCAGATTTCTGTAATAAAAACATATCTGAGTGAAGAAAATATTAGTCCGGAAATGCTATGAAAGCTTGTATTGTTAATACGCCCTGAGGATGGTGTTAGAGTTGTTTAGTTGTGCTTATCTAAAGCTTCCTTTCTGAAGGCTAATGAAGAGATCTGGACCACTTTTCTGCAATGTCAGTAAAGAGCTTCAATGACTAGAGAGTAATCAGTTTCCAAGGCAGCAATCTCTAGGGACATCTACCCCATTAAGGCAAGGAAAAGTATGGCAAAAATTTATGCCACCAAACAGAAACAAACCAACAAACAACAACAACAACAAATAGGCTGAGCAATTTGACTTCTTAAAGAATTTGCAAGGGAAAAGGTCTTGGATTTAGTGGTGCATTCGCCTAATTAAAATAGTCAGAATTTTTATTTTCTTCTCAATGTAAATCAGTATTGAGAAAAGTATGTCACCTCTGATATTCCCAGGGCAATAAATTTAAATGAATGAATCATTCCACTTATTCAGAAATTTGGAAGAGTGATAGGCACTTGCCAATGGGCTGTAGAATTCCTGGCTCATTAATTTCTAGATGCCAGAGGAAATTGGAGAGGCTGTGAAATGATTTAAATAGAAATAAAAAGAAATAAATCATCTTAGACTAGATATGCCTATTTATCTTTTTTACCCTCTAATCAAATAATGACTATAATATTACATGTACATAATAGTATAATAACATTAGTGTAGAGTGTTCAATCCTTCTGTTTAATCAAAGTTTATAAAGTCAACATGATTTTGAACTCTACCTGAATTGGAATTTAACTTTCAGGAGAAGCCTTTTAAGATTCTGATATATCATTGAGCAGGCCAAGTCCCTTAAAACTAAAGTGGCTATCTAATTTATCATTTCAACCAGACCACATCTAAAGAAAAGAGAGTTCTGGTCAGGATAGGATATATGGTCACTCTAATACTGAAATATTAATAAATATGCATTATATGACTATTGGAAGGAATTGGTCCAATTCCTGAAAATTGTTATTAAAGTATTAGCTAAGCTGCTATAACAAAGCTGACAAAAAGAAAAATAATAACCATACAGAGACAGAGAACAGCACAGATAATCACTAGAAGAATAGGTGTTAGACACTGGGGGGATTTAGCTGTCTTTTTGACAAGATTGTTTCTCAAATATGATATGCTGAACAATCAGAATTACACGTAATTCTTGTTAAATTGTATGTTCTTGAGCAGCACACTGTTATTCTGTATTGAGATCTTTGAGGGTGGGAACTAGGAATGGACATTTACTACAAACTCAGGATACTTATAAATAGGTAAGATTGGAGCTATAATCTTTTAATGATTATTTACATATCATGACTTCTTTCAATGTAGCAAAAGACAATTTACTTCCTCAATTGTAAAAAAAATGCTACTTCTACATAAGTTTTATAATTTTCACTTATACACAAATAAAGTGAAAAAGTTATGTTGAACCATAATATTCTCCTTGTGAACCACTATATCTTCAACACTGTAATTCTGAAAATGTATATATATGCTAACCAGAGTGACTTAAAGTGAGATTTCCAATATGATTAGTTGGAAATATAGTGTGGTTTCCTCTTGTACTGATATTAGGCTTCTAAAGTTGTATGAAACAAAAAATAGCATATGAAAAATTACCCTTTATACAAACTTCCAGTTATAAAATGAATAAAGTCTGAGGACCTAATGTTTAACATGGTAACTATATAAGAATGTACTGAATAATTTAAATTTTCTAAGAGAATTTCAGTGTTCTTATGAAAAAAATAATAATAAAAGGAAAACGTAATGAAATAACACATTACCTTTACTTCTGTGGTCTTTACACTTTTTCCAGTCCCTTAAAAAATAATCCTAGTCCAATCATAGAAAATTATCAGACAAATCTGAGTTGAGAAACATTTCACAAAACACCTAACTAGTACTCCTCAACTGTCAAAGTCATTAAAAACAAAGAAAGTCTGAGGAATTATCACAGCCAAGAGGACCCTAAGGAGATATAACAACTAAATATAACATGGTATCCTGGATGGGATCTTGGACCAATACAAAAACATTGAGTAAGAACTAAAAGAATCTGAATACCATATTGACTTTAGTTAATACTAATATACCAGTATTGATTCTTTAATTGTGACCAAAGTACCATACTAACGTAGCATGTTAACAATAGTAGAAACTGTGTATGGGGTGTAAGGCATATATTAGAACTCTTCTGCACTACCTCCACAAGTTTTCTGTAATGCTGAAACTATTATAAAAACTTTATTAAAAGAAATGATCCTTGACAACTCTTTCTTTTTTTTTTAATTTTTAATGTTTATTTTTGAGAGAGAGATTGAGAGAGTGTGAGTGGGGAGGGCAGAGAGAGGGAGACACAGAAATGAAGCAGGTCTAGGCTCTGAGCTGTCATCACAGAGCCCAACGTGGGGCTGGGACTCACCAAGCAAACTATGAGATCATGATCTGAGCTGAAGTCGGACACTTAACCGACTGAGCCACCCAGGTACCCTGACAGCTCTTTCTACAGTGGGACTTCTAATAAAATGGCTGGCATGGGTTTAGAGGGTATGCTTTAGAAACACATTTATTAAAACTTTGGAATTTGGTTTCCTATTGAGATATGCTTTTGCCCGAAAAAAAAAAAAGGCACGATGGAACTGAGAACACTGAGAATTGGAAAGACAAAAGTCGCCCTCCTTGTAATCATTCTTAGGCATAAGCTCTCTGAGTAGAACAGCAGGGGTTTTCCCATGGCTATTAAATTAATTTTTCCTTTTGGTTTCTTCATGACAAATAGTACAGTTCTATAATTTAAAGGTATGCACAAGGTGACACCACTGTACTTGGAATCAGAGGAGCAAAATCCTTAAATTCTTTTTTATAAATTTTACTTTTTTATTTGAGAGAGAGAGAGAGAAAGAACATGAGCAGGGGAGAGGGGTAGAGGGGCAGAGGAGGAGGAGGAGGAGAGAGAGAGAGACAGAGAGAGAGACAGAGAGAGAGAGAGAGACAGAGAGAGAGAGAGAGCATGCAGCCTGATTTAGGGCTCGATCCCATGGCCCTGAGATCATGACCTGAGCCCAAATCAAGAGACAGATGCTCAGCCAACTGAGCCACCCAGGTGCCAGGAAATCCCTTAAATTTTAAATATATTGAATTTATTTGTACATATGTTATTACAATTCTTAAAGTGGTGCTTTTGGAGAAAATTTAATGTGTGCATATTGGAATATTTGGAATAGGGTCTGTCATAACATAGATTGGTTGGGAGACGGTTAAGGCAGTTTGGATATGGAATTGTGAAGATGGTGGCAGTGGGAATGGATAAGATTCTGATTTGAGGAAATCATGGAATCAGTGGAGATGGGGAAAGAGGAGAAAAGAACTGGGGTTAGGAACAGGTTTTGAATCTGGTCACTCAGTGAATATTTACTGGCAAACATTTGATAGAGTAAAAAAGTCAACATAAAGTCATAAAGTTAGAAGTACTGTGGTTAGAGGATTGGTCAGATTGGATATTTTCAATACTACAAAGATCTTTGTAGCCTTGTGCTCTTTGTATCCATTCAAATACTTAGTTTCCTAGCTTATCAGTTTATTTAATGAGGATAGTTATTCTTTCCATCTGCCTTATGGGAATGTGAGAATTAATAAGAAAAAAATTCCTAAAGTCATTTTGAGCTCTTCACTATTTAACATTGCTAGAGAGGGGATTCACTAGAGCATGAATTACACTTTTGCCACGGGAAAAACAGGTTTTCAGTAAAAGCAGGAATGGAAGAATATGCTTCAAAAGATGTATGTTTCCTGTATTATCTGATGATGTTATACATTGTTTTGAAAGTCTCTAATTCATAAATATGCTTGAGAACTTAGTGTATTTCCCTATGGGTTTTTTTTTATATTTTAAGAATTTATTTATGGATCATCTCCTCTTTAAAACTTTATGACAATAGCAAGCACTATCAACTCTGTCCTTTAAATTCCCTCAAGTATGTTCACTCCCCAAATCCGGTATATATGTCATGAATGTATAATTTACTGATTTATACTATTAGTTGTATTTGTTTATTTGCCTTTCAATGTGATTGTGAAATTCTAACAAGGACTAAGCTTCGTAACACTAAGTGGACCCTAAAAATGTTTAATAATCTATATGTGGATATTTAAACATCTAGTAAATGCTGCACATGATTATCATTTTGAGCAACAAAACTGCAACTCATTGGGCAATAAGTAAGCTAAAATCCACTTTCAGGGAATTGTTACTACCTCAATGAAAAAAACGCAATGTTTTAATAATATTTATTGAAAAATCATTAAATCAGTACACTCTATATATTAACTTTAAAACATAAAGTCTTTAATTTTTTAAATATTATCAATGTTGTTTAATTTTTTTGAAATGTCAAACCAGTTTAGATATATTTATTATGCAGAACCCTGTATTATTTATACATTTTTATGAGTATCTCCTATGTCACTAACGATATTATGTCACACACAGCTGTATAGAAAAAAAATAATGCCTTATTTATTATCCATACTCAGTGCACATTTAATGGAAATAAAGCCTAGTTCTTCTGTTTCCAGGAGTGGGGGCCCAAACTAACAACTCATAGATAGTTTGCCCTTGATAGGAAATATGAAAAAAATGTAAATAGAAAATGTAATTCAAACTATTTAGGAGGATGGACTAAATTTACTCTGTCAATTGCAGCCTCGAGTAGGTTGTAAAACACGTTGTATATCAGTTTTCTGCATCTGAAACCTAACATCACAGACATCATAAGGAAGAGTACTTTCAAATCCTAAATGCTCCAAAGCTCAGCACAAGATGTACACCTCTATTTGCATCAATATCTTCTTTCTCTGAATATGGCTTTTGGAAGTACTGTACTATTACAGTCATACATTTCTAGCTCCAGAAAAAACAAATTTTTGTGTCTATCACTTGGGAATGAGAAGCAGCAAAAACCTCTGGAAGAAGTTCCAGAAAGAGTTATATGGATGCCAAAGAAATTGTAAATTAGGACAGTATACTCTGAAAATCAGTTGGAAGGCCTTGCCCCAAGTTGTTACTGTAGCAATCATAAATAATGTGTGTGTGTGTGTGTGTGTGTGTGTGTGTGTGTGTGTGTGTGTATCTATATTTTAGAGGCTAAAATCACTAAAATCTATGACTTGGTCATCTTTTCCTTACAAAATATTTCCTGCAGTTTTTGTAGTATTATTGTAGTCAATTGTAGTCAATTGCTTTTTATATATTGAATAGTTACTTAAGTTACAGTTTTTAAATTACATTATAGAGGAAAATATCTGAGTAACAAGTAGACTTGTAGGGGGATATATAGAAAAAAATGAAGGTTAAAGTTAATATAAAATTATGTTCATTATAGAAAAGAGATATTTGAAATATTTTGAAATATTTTCTGATTTTGAATATTTATGGGAATGAGAATTTGACTAACTGAATATTTAGTTTACTGAGGAAGTATTGTTATTTCTTCAGGTGTGATAACCCTATTTGCAGTTCAGTTAATTAAAAGGAGTACTTCTTTAGAAATACATACTGAAATTTTCATGATTAAACAGATAAACTCCCTCATAATATGGGGAGAGGATATGTGGGGACATAAGTGGGACAGAACAGATTTTACTTTGATGTAGATAGAGATTTACTATAGCCTAATTTTATGTATTTTGAAATTCTCCATTATATAAAAGATCCAAAAAATATATAAAAATAAAGAGAAAACATAATTAAGATATAATTTTATGAATAAAAATTTTTAATATTGCTGATTTTGAATTGTCATTTTAAACTTTCTGAACATTTATAATAGTGCTTTATTAATTCTTTGAGTTTTGTAGATAGATGACTAAATCATCTACAAATGGTATTTTGGCACCTGATTTCCAAAATTAAGCTTTTAAAATGAATTACCTGTCTTGTTTTTGTAGTTCCAGAATTTCCCAAACAGCACTATAGAATAAGGAAACTACATTCCACAGAATACATTTTTGTTACCTGAATGACTGGATGAATTAGTGGAGTGCTAATAGACTTCTATGTCTTATTCCTGGCTTCAGTGATGGTGGTTCAATTATTTGACATTAAGTATAATGATGAGAGGGGTGCCTGAGTGGCTCAGTCGGTTAAACATAGGACTCTCGGTTTCAGCTCAGGTCATGATCTCATGGTCTGTGGGTTTGAACCCCACATAGGGTGGCTCTGCACTGACAGCATGGAGCCTGTTTAGATTTTCTCTCTCTCCCTCTATCTCTCTGCCCTTCCCCCACTCACACACACACACACACACACACACACACACACGCACTCTCTCTCTCTCTCTCTCTCAAAATAAATAAACTTAAAAATAAATAAAAATTAAAAAAAAATTATGAGAACCATGGCATCACAGATGGCATAGTAAAAATACATTTTCTGCCTTACTTGAATCCACCAAATTCAAAATATATATATATATATATATGTCAGAATTCCCTTTTCAACTACCAGACAATGATTATTAGACTACACTAAAGTTATACAGGATACCATAGTGAGAGATAATGAGAGCTATCATTAAACACTTTTCCAGGCTTTAAACAGAGAATTTCTTCAAAAGTGGGAAGGTTCAGAAAAACTTGATTAATGAACTTTTACCTAGATTTCTGGGTATCCTACTTATGGACCAAAAAGAAGAAAAGACTATTGTTTATTCTTGTTCCTTACAGCAGACCAGTAAGGGGATAAGTTTCAGGGAGAAATGTTATCGATGTTCTATCTTTATTTTTTTTTCCAACAATAACCACTTGTCTAAATAGAAACTCAGAAAATTGAATATACTTCACAAAATGTAATTCATATTCCTTACCAATGGAATAAGAAAGTAATGTGATATTTAGAGAGGATCCCTATCTATGGCACTGTTCTTAGACCTAAGAAGGTGAATTCTCTTGAATATTTTATCTATGTATACCCCATAGTATATCTCCTATTTCAAAATATTCACTTTAAAAATATCAGTATAGGAATTATATAATTTTATAAAATGTATTATGCTGCATTAATAAACAGGATTGATGGAAAATTATTACTTTGAAGTTTTTTTTTTAACCCGCAAAGCAATATGGTGTGTGCTCAGTTGTTATATACAAATATTCAGTCAGTCCTCTTCAGAGACAAAGAAAGAATTAAGTCAAACTTGTCAGTAAAATGTATTAGTTGCTTTAAGAGGAATTTTTAGTTTATGAATGTTTAAATCCTTTCAATTCATGGCAATAAAAAATACATTTTTCTTAGAACATTAGTAAATCCGTAAATTTCAATTGAGTATCGACTTCACCAATTAGTAAGAAGACCTACATTTTATTATTGTGAGGAAAACTTTACCTCACAATGTAACAGTGTAACAGATGTCATTTCTGGTTTAAAAAATGACTGATTCAGGGCGCCTGGGTGGCTCAGTCGGTTGAGCCTCCGACTTCAGCTTGGGTCACGATCTCGCGGTCCATGAGTTCGAGCCCCGCGTCAGGCTCTGGGCTGATGGCTCAGAGCCTGGAGCCTGCTTCCGATTCTGTGTCTCCCTCTCTCTCTGCGCCTCCCCCATTCGTGCTCTGTCTCTCTCTGTCTCAAAAATAAATAAATGTTAAAAAAAATTTAAAAATAACTGATTCAAGCACTAGTGCAAAAGTCAGAATTGACACACATGTAGTGTGTTTAATAAAATAAATATTTTAGAAGTTCTGGAATACTTTTATTTTTGCTTGAATATGCTAAGAAGACAGAATCTAAAATTAAGAGAAAGAAATATACTTAGGTTTTTAACACTGTAGTATTTTTGGAAAAATATAGAATAGATACTTTACCTTTGGTGGAACTTGAAGTGGCTGATACTAGAAGTCTAAACTAGAATATGATTGAAATATTTATATTACATATCTAGCTAGTTACTTTACTGTTGGGTCTTCTCCTTTTGCAAATGCATGTGTTCTAAAACTCTGAAATATTGAATGATGTACTTAGGACAGCTTTAGAGATCATTTTTCTTCAGGATCCTCTGCTTACTGAGTTCTCTAAAGACCCAGAGCTAATCACTGGTACAGTCAGAATTAGAGCTAGGTTGTCTTCATTCTCAGAATAGTACCTTTGTGGACAGTGTCCCTATCTCCTTCTGATAATAGTTCAAACGCTTACTGTGCTTTTATTGTCTTTCTGTGATGCTGGTGGTATGGTAAGAATGCAAAGGAAACTATGTGAAGTGTATGCATGAATTTAGATTTTAAACCTGCACTGGCATAGGGCAATATTTTCTACATTCCCATCAAAATGAACAAAGTTAAAATTATATCATTTTAATGAATCACATTCAGTGTTTAGCAAATTTTAACTTTAAATGGAAACATTCCATTTTAAAGATTTGACAGTGTTCTGAAGTACATTGCATTTTCTCTAAAATTTATTCTAAGGGAAAAATATCATTGAGGTCCTTCAGAGTATAGTCAAATATAGATAGAGATAGAGATAGAGAGAGATAGAGATAGATAGAGACACACAAACACACACACACACACACACACACACACACACACACACACGTGATAGTAAAGCCATAGCCAAATCTCTGTCTCAGAAATAACTCTCAGTGGACAAGTTGCTTAAGAAAACTAATACAGAAGGAGATGACCTGAACTAATCTCTAGAGGTCTAAATTTGTCCAAATGATTTTCTGAGTTAATAATCTGGAGACAAATGTGAACACTGGTAAGCCTGCAGAAAGATGCTTATTGGAATTGGGACAGTTATCTTTACAAGAAAAATCAAATGCCACAATTAAAAGTAACAAAAGGAAAGGAAATAAGAGAATGGATTTGTCTAGAGAATTGTCAATCTGTGTATACATACAAAGAAAGGGCATATGACTAACAGGGTTGGTTTAATGGAAGAGTCATAGAGAAATGTTTTTAGTCTCAGATTCCATTAAAACAAACAAACAAACAAACAAACAAACAAACAAACAAACAAACAAAACAAAGAATAACCTTGCTCTTTTGGAAAATTGATTCCCTGGACACACTGGAAAAATACAGGCAGACTTAAAATAAATGTTTTCACATGGATGCAATAGAGAAGAAATTTTTTTCCCAAAATTAACTGCTTCAGTTAAACTACTACCAAGTATTTGAAAGCAATTATGTTACGTAAATGTTTAAACAAATATATTACCATCTTGCATTGTGTATGACAGTTGATCTGTGATTATCTTGACTAATGAAAAATCAAGTCATTTTCAGTGGGTTTTAGCATATATCGTGTATATACTTTGATTAAAGATTCATATTTCTGAATTTACTTATGGTAATATGTAAATCAACTGTAGATATTAGACTTTTTTGATTCTGAGTGGCAGAATATAGCCATTGATATCTATCTATCTATCTATCTATCTATCTATCTAATCACTAGCTTATAGTGTGTATGTGCTTATATGTATATAGATAGCCATAAGCCTTCAAACATATATTTGAATCATAAATTCTTAATTATATAGAGACAGAAGCAACTGAAGACATGTCTGTCTGATGAATTTGGCACTGAGAAGGAAAAGCACATTATTTTCTTATATTTAATGCTGTAATTGTTTTAAGAAGATGAAGATAGGGTTAATTGTTGAAATGCTTATATCCAATTTATTCAGGTTTTATGCCTCTAACTACATTATGATGAGTTATTTACAAATCTCTAACATAGGCGCCAGAAGAGAACCTAAAACCTGTTTGGATGAGATATTGAAATTAACAACATTATATGATTTTTGCCATGGATTATTCTCTCTCTCTTTTTAAACTTACTAAGTGATTACATAGAAGTCTTCCTCTGAACATATCAAAACCACTTAAACAATGTAATCAACTTATTATTATATAAGAATTTTAACATTAAGACGAAATACTGCTTTAACAGCTCTCTATAAGACCATCTGGAAAGTATATCACTAAATGATTTTGAAAACATTTGGAATAAGATGGTAATGATACTCATATTGTTAACAAATCTATAAACACACATTAAAATAGAAATCTTTGGTGGCCTTAATAAAAATGATAACATTTTATAAGTTATGTGTCAATGCTGCAGTTTATACTTGCTAACATTAAAAATAGATTTTATTATGTATAAAATATCATTAAGACATATATTTAAGTATGTGCTCAAAGAGATAAAGTCTTAAAATGAGACAAATTTAGGAAATGGATAAAAAGAAAATGAAATAATGAGGATGCAAATGATACGGATGAAACTTTAGAAGAAATATTGGCTAATGACATACATAATGACTAGTTACATGTCCTAGGAGAGACTTTTAACTTAAGTTCAGTTTGACAATGTTCACCTAATAAAATGCTCTAAATTATCATAATATGTTAAAAGTTGATATACTCTACCTAAGTTAGTATAATTTTATGTAGATTTTATGATAGTTTATGTGGGGAATAAGTTTAGGAATTCCCTGGGCTTATACCAATGGATTAACAAGGCATAAAGAAGCACAAAGCCATAGGATGCTCACATCTGAGTTTGGGTAAACAAGATTAGGACCCCAGAATAGGGGGTGCAAAGGCACCCCAGAATAGAGAGGGGGTTCAAAGGAACCCAGCACAGAGAGGGGGTGCAGAGCCCCCAGATTAGAGATGGAGGGACAAAGGGCCTCAGAATAGAGAAGGGTGAAAAGGCACCCAATACAAAGGTATATGAAGTAAGCAAGATTAGGCGTTCAGGGCAGAAGCACCCCCTAATTTAGTAGTATAACAGAAAGCTGAATTTAAGGAGGAAAGGACCAAGTTAGGTAAACAGATAAATAGAGCTATAGACCGCTGCTCTGGGGGTGATGCTGCCCAGAGTGGAGCTGATTAACAAAAGAAAAGGTGCCTTGTTAACCCTGAGGTTATTTGTTCTATCTGTCTTATCCCTTAGACTAGCTAAAATAAACAGACACGACGCCTCCTGTCTGCCATTAACAACCACCTGCCCATCTGCCAGGCGCCAGGATTTTGTTTTATATTGGCCCAAACCCCAAACACTGTATATCTTCAAAACCCCCTTTTCCCTTATGCCCATGAGTTAATGTTTACAGTTTCTCTGTCTCTTTGTGCACGCCTATCACATTTGTAAGCTTTCTGATCTTAATAAATACCGGCAAGGATGGTTATTCGGGGCTCTTGTATTTTGCAGACATTAGCCATCTCTTGCTTTTCATCCTGTGTCCTGCTCTTTTCCTGGACAAAAGAGAACTTTAGAGTTAGAGTCTACAAAAAGTTTATATATAAAGATTTATTTCAGATCTATTTCTACATAGTTATTAAATCGTATAACTTCTATTTTCAGAAATACACTGTAACTACACTAATTCTAAAAAATATTAACTTGTTAAAATGAAATAAATATTTAATTAAAACATGGTAACATGTGCATTTTCTCTCCTCTATGATTTTGAATATTTGTTTTATGGTTCCAAGTAAAGGGTTATTGGTGTAAAGGGAATGTTAAAAGTAACAAGGATGTCTACACATAGAATAATCTGGGAATACATTGTTCCAAGAAACTAGAAGTTACTTTCTTATACTGTCTCTCACTTCAATAAAAAGAATATTAAAGATATATATCAAAATGCACTTTCTTTATGCTGCCTTAAAGGCAATATAGGTACACTATGACTTAGAAGGCCTCCATCCAATGTTCAATTTCTATATTCAGAGACCTTTTTTTCAGACACATTTTAGCTTATATTTTGTTACATTAAAACATAATGTCTTGCATAAACAAGTAGAATACAGCCCTTATTTTTAAAGTGAATATTCAAAACAGAAAAAAAGCATACACATTTATATCAAAGTTAACTTTTTAACAAATGAGAAAATCTAAAGATGTACACTTTTATCTCTTGTTTTTATTAAGATGAGCTTTCTGATTACTTTGCTTTGTAATATATTTAGGACATTTTTTGTTCTAATGCAAAATATTTTTTAAATATACATGTAAATTATATTTAATTTTCATATCAAAATGAAATTAATATCAATGACTATAGATTGGGTGAAATAATGTCTTCAAATAGCACATGGCATTAAGTATAGTATTCCTCAACATCACTCTTCCAAGTGACTATGTACTTTTGAAAAAATATGAGCCTAATAAATGGTGATAAAGTTTCTTTCTAAACTTATAGCTGAATATGCTGCATTTATTTTTTCCCACTAGAAGTTATAGTTTTAGGAATTTGTCACTTTCAGAATGATGGCCAAAATAGGCCACATTTTATCATAAAAAATAATTTAAGGCCTTATATTTTCAATACTTTGAGTTGTTGTTCTGTATTTACATTTTTATTTGAAAGAAAAGATACAATGACTCTACGTTTGTATAAAGGCATAGGGAAGAGTGAATACAACATAAAAATAAATACATTGATATGGTGAAAACAACAAGAAAACATTGGATAGGATGGTAACAGGGTAAAGCAGAGGGCAAATGGTTAGCTTAGTTGACAGAAATATGTTTGTTTACATTGTATAGGAAGTGGTTGAAGCAGAGAAGCTTTGTGGTATGGTTTGGGAATTTTAGGTTTTATGTTAGGTAATATGCACACTCACTTCAGTGTCCTTAGCAATATGAAAATCGTGCTTAAGGGAGTATTAATCACAACTTCACAAAAATTAATGGGAGAAGTTATGAGAATGGAATCTTGGTGGAGGTTCTGAGGCAACCTGCTAATAATCGCCTGTAAACTTTTCAGACTCTTGAGTGAAAGTTAAAGGTGGAGCTTAAATGAAACTTTGTTAAGGTTGGCATAATATAGTAGCAATTAAAAATAGCAAGTCACATGAGAAAGGTCTTTTTGTGTCTACGTCGAGTGAATCTGTGTATCTGCCACCTTCTCAGTATGACTTTCTACTATAGGAATAAGGACTTAAGGATTTCTGGTAGTAAGGTATTCTCTTTGACCTATTAATTATTTAGTAGTGTATTATTTAGTTGCCTAAATTCTCAACACATTTATTTAGACTATACCTTGTTTTAACCAGGTTAGTGGCAAAAAAATAATAATAAATAAAAACTTTTGCAAGACTTGAGAGACACGACATCTCTGTGACTTCACTGTTATTTGCTTTTACTTGTGTCATTAGTATCATCGACCCATTTTCTCTGCAAGTATCTTTGTTAGTCATCTTTCCAACTGATAAGTGTTAGTTTAACTAAAATTATATCATTTAATCTAAAAATTCATCCAACAGGGAGCATAGAAGGGAAAATAGGTCCTAGTATGCTAACGGTATACCAGTGAATGAGGACCTCAATTAAATCCCACTGTGTTTGGAACCCCTACTCTTCTCAGGTTATGTCTCATATTATGTATGATGCAAGGTTACAAGTATGAGTGTGAGAACCAGTGACAGTCTGCATATTAGCCACTAGTAAGATGTAATGTCCTCCAACATTTACAGTGAAAAGAAATTGAAATATCTGTGCTAATAACTTACTTTTGCTGCTCAAAGGATGACACATCTATCTTCCAAAAACAGATTCTGAGAAGGAGAAAAACATGAGAGAAATATAACAGTTATTTTCTTGAGATGAACACCTATGTAAAGAAAGGGAAAGAGTCAGGATCAGTCATAGGGAGAATGGGTGTAATGTTACCTTATACAAGGTTTCTGCTGACCTGAAAGTGAACTCTCAAACATGTTTTTCCTCTCAGTATTGTCCTGAATTATGGCAAAGGACTTAGGCCTTCCTGGGATGCCCCAGGAACATCACTTGACCTTTGGTGAGATTATCTTCAGCAGTGACAATTCATAAAGAACTCTCACAGTCTAAGGCTTTTTGCCAGCAGCTGGGGTCTGAGAGGGGATCTGGACAGCATATCATAGTATTCACTACAGCATTCCATTTATGGTACTTTTAAAAATGATTATGAAATGTAATTACATTATGGCAACAAATGATCTAAGCACAGAGTTTCAGATATATATTTGGTATTTGCCTAATCAATGTAGCCATGCAGTTGAAACTTCAACAACAAATTCATTTACTCAAAGATTATCACAAATCTGATTTGTGTCAATCATTTGCCTGAGGATGCAAATATCAGTAAATCAAAACTGGTAGAGTAACACTGGCATGCAAATGCATAGTTGTAATAAAGCATCATAGGTACTTCGAAAGAAGCATGTATTAAGTTCAGGGGAGGCAAAGACATTAAGTGTTCTATTTTATGTAGGAGATAAAAGTAAATAGGGAATCTGGTAAAGTTTCATACCAGGAATAACCTTTGAACTGATTACTAAAAGAGCTGGAGAGGTTGTCTGAGCAGATGATGGAGTAAAACAAACAAACAAACAAAAAAACAAAAAACAGAGTATTCGTTATAGACAGAGAGCAGAATGAATTTGGTTGATAGGCATTGGGCAGCATGGTACATGAGAACAACACATAGGCTGGGAAGTGCAGTCAAGCATTAGGTCCTGGAGAGGCTGAATTCTTTTGTCAGGAGTCAGAACTTTTACCCATGAGAAATCAGAGTCATTAAAGGGTTTTACACAGGGATAAATATGACAATATTTAAATTTTAGAAACGTCATTCCTGAAACTATGCAAAGAATGAAAGAGGAAACTAGTTAATGGAATGTTACAATAGTGAAGAAATTATATAAGTAGTAAATACAGTGATAAAAAGATAATTTAAAAATTAAAAAGAAAATATTGAAGAACTATGTCCAAAACAAAAATTTAAATTTGTATCTGCATATTATTTTTTCTGTCAAAGAACACTGTACATTTTCCATGCATTCAATTCTATCTCAGTGAGATTTTGGAATTTACTTAATAAACTTATGATTTCCTTTGCATTAAGACAATGCCAAGAGAGCACACCTGGATCACCTGCTTTCTTTATTTCCTGACAGTAATCTGCTGGGACGTAGATTGCAAACCAGCTGCTCATTTTTTTTTTTATGAAAGATGATGTCATGATGATCATTATTTGGCACATTTTTATATTTATTTATTTTTAAAATATATTGTAAAGTAAGCTAACATACAGTGTATATACAGTGTGCTCTTGGCTTTGGGAGTAGATTCTATGATTCATTGCTGTGTAGTCTACCTGAAAATTCTCAAGATGTCCTATTATGCTTTTTTTTTCAGTCCTTTAATGAATTAATTATATCATTGTCAATATATATATATATAGTGAAGTTAGCTAACATGCAGTGTAATCTTGGCTTCAAGAGTGGATTCCTGTGATTCATCACTTACATACAACACCCAGTGCTCATCCCAACAAGGGCCCTCCTCAATGCCCATCACCCGTTTTTCCCCACCCCTATCAACCATCAGTTTGTTGTCTGTATTTAAGAGTCTCTTATGGTTTACTTCCCTCTCTGTTTGAAACCATTTTTCCCCTTGCCTTCCCCCTATGGTTTTCTGTTAAGTTTGTCAAGATCCACATATGAATGAAAACATATGATATCTGTCTTTCTCTGACTGACTTATTTCACTTAGCATAATAACCTCCAGTTCCATCCACATTATGGCTAATGGCAACATTTCATTATTTCTCATGGTAAAGTAGTATTCCATTGTATATATAACCACATCTTCTTTATCTATTCATCAGTTGATGGACATTTGGACTCTTTCCATAACTTGGCTATTGTTGATAACACTGCTATAAACATTGGGGTACATGTGCCCCTATGAATTACCACTCCTATATCCTTTGGATATATTCATAGTAGTGCTATTGCTGGGTTGTATCGTAATTCTACCTTTAATTTTTTGAGGAGTCTCCACACTGTTTTCCAGAGTGGCTGCACCAGTTTGCATTCCCACCAACAGTGCAAGAGGGTTCCCCTTTCTCCACATCCTCACCAACATCTGTTGTTTCCTGAGTTGTTAATTTTAGCCACTCTGACAGATGTGAGGTTATATCTCAGTGTGGTTTTGATTTGTATTTCCCTGATGATGAGCGATGCTGGGTATCTTTTCATGTGTCTGTTAGCCATCTGATGTCTTCTTTGGAAAAGTGTCTATTCATGTCTTCTGCCCATTTCTTCACTGGATTATTTGTTTTTCAGGTGTTGACTTTGGTAAATTCTTAATAGATTTTGGATACTAGCCCTTTATCCAATATGTCATTTGCAAATATCTTCTCCCATTCCGTCTGTTGATATTTAGTTTTGCTGATCGTTTCCTTCACTTTTTATCTTGATGAGGTCCCAGTAGTTCATTTGCGCTTTTGTTTCCCTTACCTTTGGAGATGTGCATATTTAAAAAATTTATGTAGATATTAGATTGCTCCTCAGGTTATGTTTCCACAAACAAAACTCTTTTGTCTTCATTGAGTACTTAAAAGATTTTGCAAAACTTGGTTCCATGAAATTTGTATGAATTTCATCACAACCAACTGTAGTATTACTACTGCAACATTGATGCTTGCTGCTTTGATTTAAACTGCTTCTGCTTCTTAATTGATATAAACTTTTTTTATCTAGATTATTACATAATTTGAATTCAATAAGGCAAAACCATAAATCAAGATTGATCTTTTTTCTATAGATCCTCTAATGTATTTTGTGAGCTACTGGTTTAACTTTCTTTGGCAAAGCTGGAGCAGGATCCATAACTTTCTCCATAACTCTTATACACTTAACATATGTTCTCTTGTATTTTTTTTGCCTTAAATTTGTGTCCAGTATAACCATTAGGACTCCAAACTTCACTTTACTAAAAGATAGATCCGTTCTCCAGTTGGGTATCTTCAAGTCTTAGAAGCTGCAGTGAAGGATGGGAATGACTTCTTCCATTTCCCTTACTCAACTCCTAGCCCATTACCTAGCTCCTGTTCTGACCTCTTCACTGTCATACTTATGGGGGAGGTAACATTAAAGAAAACAAAAATGAAACAGTCTTTTTGCTAGTGATGTTTATGATCTGGTGTTAATATATAAAACTAATTCTCTCTTAGGGAACTTTGATTTTTTTCCTGTAAATATTCTTGTTAGTATCTTGCATATACATACAATTCCCCAGATCAAAATATGTCTTCTCCAGGTGGCCCTGTTATTCCCTGAGAATCTACTATTCCTTGAAAATCAGTGATTTTTCCCATTTTTTAAATTCTCAGATGGTTCTCTTAGAAATATTCCCTCTCAAGATGGCTCCAGATGATGTCACCCCTTTAATCAGGTGCCTTTGTCCCTAATGTTTTCCTATTGCATTACGTCCCCTCATTCTCTCCTTTGCATCTTAGTCCAATTTAGCCGTAGCCTCTCATGGCATCTTTATGACCCCCAAAGTAAAACTCTCTGAGTACTTGACCCCCTTGAAGGATCTATCCCTGGCTTATGGTTAGAAGAAACAGTCTCCTCCTGCCTCTTCCAGGGAGATAAGGGGAACAGACACAATGTACTGACAAATCCTTGCAAAAGAATCTTTTTGCTTGATTCTTCCTTGTTCCTTAAAACCAGGAGGTAGGACTCCCATAATGTCATACAACTTCTTGGACAGTCTCGTAGAACATCTGTATAGGTAGCCTAGCATCTTACTTATGCTATGGGGGTATTTACCTATTGTATCTCTCTTAGGTCTGGAGTTTCTGGAGAAACTTTGAGAAAGTGAATGATGATGAAAATCCTATTACACTTGATTTTGTTTTTCTTTATTAAATCTCTTTCATCTGGTTTGACTTACCTGCATTTTTATCTGAAACATTTTTTTCCTATAAAGTGTTAATTGCATTATATATTTTTTCATGGCATGGCTATTTGGTTTCATCAGGGACTTATAAGTGGATATATTCTATTCATGTTTAGAAGTTGTCACTAATTTTTTTCAGCTCACTTAGTGGGATTCACTGAAAGAATAATTCATTAATGTTTATTTTAATTTATTCTAGAATATAGCTTTATAATTCTCTGAAAAAGAAATGCTGAAGTCATGTAGTGGTTGGCTCATGCACCTTTGGAGCAAATAATCTAATAGTTCTATACTTAAATCCATCTAGAAATCAAGAACTAAAACATCTATGACACAGTATTCTTGGATATATGTCTTCTGTATATTTAAAAATACATAGAGTTGGTATTACTGTAATAGGAAAAAATTGGTGTACAAAGATTAACTGCTTATTTCTTTATAATTACATACTACCTAGGTCTTGAATCTCATTTTTATTAAAAAGGAAAACCAATCTCGACAATTCCAAGTGAAGTCAGTAATCCCAATTTTTGTTAGTTTTTCTTGGCATAAGGAGTTCAAGATCATCACCCTTACTATTCTTTTCCCTCTAAATAAGACTTACCCTTGAGTAACTGATGGGGAGACATGAAAGTCAGAGGGTCTTGAAAAAAGCTATGTTGTTATGACAGACATGAAAATGCAACACTCAGATCCCTCCTCAGGAAAGGACTTACTGCCTACCTGCAGAGAAGGTAGTTAGCCAAGAGCCTCAATCTTTAGCTCAGATTTTGAGCCAAAGTCACACTGTTTACACGGTGGACGCTAGTAAGAAAGACAGTGGTATCCAGGGATATAATATCCAATAATAAAAAGCCAATAACAGCTAGGTGGCCATCCAAAGATCTAGTCATTTCTATCCAACATTGATCTAATTGTCTATATTTGCTCTGAAGATCCCTGTTGGATTGATGGAGAGTTTGTTAAATCATCTCCATTAAAGGCTGCCCCTTCTCAATCTTGTTTCATCTCTTTCTCTTTTACTAGTGTTATCCCCCAATAAATATTTGTGCTCCTAAGTATATCTCAGTGTTGGCTTCCCTGACTATTCAAAATTATCACACCTCATGTATATAAGGAGGACTTCTGTTTCTTCTCAGATGTTATTGTTCCCATGTCCAAATTTGCTACTAATGAGATTCACTGATTATTTTCCTTTGTTGTTTGTTCCTTGGTCGTTTTCTTGATTTCATTCTTGCTGAAGGTGCTTTGATCCTTCTGTTCTGGGGGTCATGATCCTCAAAGAGATATAGCTGCCAACTTCTTAATTTGACCTAGAAGCCTCACCAATCCCACATGTCCACTATTTCTTCTTCTTTGCTCCTTACGGGCAGTGAGAGAAACTTTTGTGTATAGAAAATTCAAAGGAGGGATAACTTGATAACTCTTCTTAAATATGAATTGGCACAATGTCTCCACTGTCATTAATAATGGCTTATCTTCACCAAAATAGTTGTTTTCCCTGGCTTAAACAAGAAAAGAAAGCAAAGGTTTTCTCAGATCTGGTTCACTCCACTTGGTGTTTCTTTCCCTGATACCTGAGACTAGAGCAAGAGGTGTTTCTCAGATGCTTCCTACTCATGGTCCTTTGCTTCTCCTTTTCCAACCATCCTTTTTAATGAGAAGTGTCAGTACACATTTTGTTCAGTGTATGGTTTAAGGTATATATAGTTCAAGGGCCTTCACCTTTAATATTCAAAGGAAATCCTTAGTGGAAGGAAGGAAGAGATGGTAGGGTAAAGAAGGAAAGGAGGGAAGGAAGGAAGATAAGAGAGACACAGATGGAAGCAGAGGTAGAGAGAGAGAAAGAAAGAAAGGGATTCAAAGGCATAGAGCTCTTAAAAAGTTAATATTAAGTTTACTTTAAAAACATAAAATAGGGCCATCTGTGTGACTTAGTTAAGCGTCCAACTCTTGATTTTGGCTCAGGTCATGATCTCACAGTCATGAGACTGAGCTCCGTGTTGAGCACAGGGCTTGCTTAAGAATCTCTCTCTGTCTCTGTCTCTGTCTCTCTCTCTTTCTCTTTCTCTTCCTCTGCCCCTCCCTCCAGCTCATACCTTCTCTCCGGTTCTCTCAGAAATAAGTAAATAAAAAATAAAAAATAAAATAAATGTATGGGGCACCTGGGTGGTTCAGTCGGTTGAGTGTCCGACTTTGGCTCATGTCATAATCTCACAGTTTGTGCATTTGACCTCCACATTGGTCTCTGTGCTGACAGCTCAGAGCCTGGAACCTGCTTGGAGCCTGGTTCAGAGTCTGTGTCTCCCTCTCTCTCTGCCCCTCCCTGGCTCACACTCTGTCTCTGCCTCTCTCTCTCTCTCAAAACTAAATAAACCTTAAAAAAAAAACAAACTAAATTTGACTCTATTTCAAATGTATCAGTTTTGGGGCGCCTGGTTGGCTCAGTTGGTTGAGGCGTCTGATTTCAGCTCAGGTCATGATCTTGTGGTCCCTAAGTTCCAGCCCCGCGTGGGGCTTTGTGCTGACAGCTCAGAACCTGGAGCCTCATTCAGATTCTGTGTCTCCCTCTCTCTTCCCCTCTCTGGTGCACACACACTCTCTCTCTCAAAAATAAATAAACATAAAATTTTTTTTTCCAAATGTATCAGTTTTTAACCACAGGGTAGTAGGTATTGAAAACTATCACTTCTTAAAAATATTTAATGTTTATTCATTTTTAAGAGACAGATAGAGATATAGACCATGAGTCAGGAAGGGGCAGATTGAGAGGGAGACACAGGATCTTAAGCTGGCTCCAGGCTCTGAGCTGTCAGCACAAAGTCCTATGCAGGGCTTGAACCCACAAACTGCAAGATCATGACCTGAGCTGAAGTTTGGACACTTAACTGACTTAGGTACCCCGAAAATCATCACTTCTTACAGGAGTGCTGATTTTAGGCGCACACGTATCCCAATGTTTATAGCAACACTATCAACAATAGCCAAATTATGGAAAGAGCCCAAATGTCCATCAACTGATGAATGGATAAAGAAGATGTGGTGTGTGTGTGTGTGTGTGTGTGTGTGTGTGTGTGTGTATATTATGTATGTATATATATATACATTATATATATATATACATACATAATATATATATATACATACATAATATATATATACATATTCACCATGGAATACTACTTGGCAATGAGAAAGAATGAAATCTGGCCATTTGTAGCTATGTAGATGGAACTGGAGAGTATTATGCTAAGTAAAATGCCAGGCAGAGAAATACAGATACCATATCTTTTCACTCATATGTGGATCCTGAGAAACTTATCAGAAGACCGTGGGAGAGGGAAAGAAAAAAAAAGTTACAAAAAGAGATAGAGGCAAATTATAAGACACTCTTAAATACAGAGAACAAACTGCGGTTGACAGGAGGGGGGCGGGGAGCAGGGAAAATGAGTGATGGGCATTGAGGAGGGCCCTTGTTAGGATGAGCACTGGGTGTTGTATGTAAGTGATGAAGCATGGAATCTACTCCTGAAGCCAAGAGCACACTGTATACACTGTACATGAGTTAACTTGACAATAAAATAAAAAGAAAGAAAGAAAAGAAAAAGAAAGAAAAAAAATTGTCACTTCGCTGAAATGTAGGATAATGGATACAATGGTGAGAGCAGGGCAGAGAAAACCTGCCTCAGCTTATTCAGAACTTCCTAGTACTTTTCTCCTCCTAAAAAGTCCTTGGGCCTTTTAGGTGAATTTGCTTGTACAGTTCATTATTTTGATGAGTATATTTGCCTGCACTCCGTGTTGCTTAAAATACTCATAACAGCCTGTCCTGTTTCCTTACACATCCATGAATCTCACATGAGAATACAGACTGAACATTTCATGAATGAGGGTAAGCCTTAATATTTTAAAAAAGCAGAATAAGAAAATACCACTATTCATTTTGTTGCTGTATTTTTCAATTAAAGAGTTTAACACAGTTTTATGTGGGTGTGAAAGGAAGAAAGAAAGAAAGAAAGAAAGAAAGAAAGAAAGAAAGAAAGAAAGAAAGAAAGAAAGAAAAGGAAAAAATGCAGAATAAGGAAACTGTCTTTAAAGCCAGTAAGAAATTTAGGCTGGGGATGGGATTGAGAGGTACTTTTACAGACATAAACTCAAGAGAGTAAAAATACTTGATTTCTTGCTGTCTGTAATTACATCTCAATATTTATCTCCTAATAATTTCACTTAGCTGTTAAACCCACATTTCTACTAATGGTTCTAAAATTGAATTTTGCCAATTAATGGTCAACTTACTCATCCCAGCCCTTTTTCTTAGTGTTGTTTTTAAGGAAAAAATAATTCAATTAAAGAATTTTATTCTCCTTTTTGTTTTCTTTTCAAGTGATAACTAAATTCTTGAGTGTTTAATATGAGTTGGGCATCAGGATAAAGAATCATCAATTTCTTGAATTTTATCTCAGTTTATTCTGGTGTCAACTAATGATGTAATGTTTTATTGTCATTTTGTTTTTCCCTATTGCTCTTTTCTGATCTCTGAACATTAGTTAACTGATAACAGAACTGAAAACCATCAATATTCAATGTTGGTAACCAGAAGCACAATGAAATTATTCTTTTCTACAGCATCAATAGCCTACTATTTTCTTAAGCCTTTGTTTATCTCCTAACTTTTGCTAAGGACTTTTCCTATCAACCCAGCAAGAAATATTTTATTCCTTAAACACATGATCCTAATTTTATTTTTATCAGCAGTCTGATATATTACTTTTAATTTTGATTATTTATATCCTTAAAATTTTTCTTGTAGATTTTAAGCATTTGGTATATAGGATCATTTATTAAACAAACTTATTTCACTTTAATACCTGTCTGTGTTATTTAAAACCCTGTATATTTAATACATGCCTATATATTATCACTCACTAAATGTGATTTAATAAATTTATGGCTCAAATGATGGAGGCCATGTTTCATAGGACATGAAAATATATCCTAGGTAGAAATTAATCTCTGCAGAGGAACTTGAAGTCTTTAAGATTAAGAGTTTTGTTTTATTAATGATCACTGTAATACTGAGTTAAAAGTTATGTTAATACTAGGATTTAGATCTGTTTAACTATGTCCACCAAAAGTAAAACTATTATCTGTGTTTAATAGACTGATCAATAGAAGCAGCTACTTATTAACAAATTAATACATTAATCTTTATTAAATAATCAATAATTAGTTTTAAGAAAAAGTATATACAATCTATAAGTAAGGCAATAAATAAATAAATAACCCTACAATGTCATACTAGATCATTTCCTAATAAAGCCATATCAGAATTATCCATTTAGAAAAATGTACCTACATAGTATTTACTACCCTTTAGCCTTTATAAAGTTAGATGTTGCATTATGCAAATTAAAAAGACCCAAAAGAATTTTTTCACTAGTATTAGACAAAATAACCCCAAAGTTTATGTCTTATTATCCTATAGTACATTACTCTGTTTTAGATTTAACTGGGCAATTTCATTGCAGGATCCATATATATCTATATCTTTAACCAGATCTATACCTAAATCAAAAGAGTTTTTATGCTCTTTTTGATCAGCTATTTCATCTTCCTGTTCTCTTATTAATAAGTTAAAGTTTTTTTATTTGTTTTCACTCTGTGTATGTGTGAAAATTATGTGTTTAACATTTTTAAAGTTATGGCACTGGACATCAATAAAAATAATTGAACTAGTTTGTGTTTATAACATTTTCATTTTGCAAGATTGTATCATTACATTTAAATGAATAAAAAATATGCTTTGGTCTATTTTAAAAACACAAGGAAATAAAGTTTTATTACCCCTCAATGATGTCCCCATATATAATGCCCCAAAAGAATCACATTAACTTCCTTTTTTACAGTCAATCTGCATGGCATTACACATATAACATTCTGATATCGAGCCTTTTACTGGAAAGAGAACAGACTTTCAACATAATTCAGGTTAGAAAAAAATTCATCCTTTCTGAATCTGGGTGCATTTTTACTTACATTTAAAAGTATTCTGGATTCTTCAAATAAGGATCTAAGGAAAAAATGTTGAAAATAAATTATTAATTAATTTAAAAGTACTAAATGATCTCATACATGGAAACTAAAGTTAGTATAAATTCTTTGTACATTTATCTTGACCCCAATAAATATCATCATTGCTTTATTAATAAAAAGAGAAGGAAACAGAATTGTATTTATTAATAATGCTCAGTGCTGTTTGTGGGTGGTATACAAATTGCAATCTGTTTGAAAGCATTTCTCTCAGAGCTACATAGACCAGAATTTGTTCTATGTGAGTGCTTTTAACAGAAAAGGCCACTAGCATAGATAAACCCCATTGTATTCCAAAATAACCTGGTGTTTAAGTATGCTTAAGTATGTTAAGTATGCATGGTGTTTAAGTATGTTAAGTTTAAATCAAATGATAAAGGATGTTTATTTGTACACATTTAACAGCTTGCTAAATTAGCAGGGCAGCTTTATATTTCTAAAAACATTATGCTTTATTGAAATAATTCACATTTATCTTTCTCTTTCCTATTCTGGTATTCTATATAGTCAGTCCTTTCACATTGGCACCAGAGGGTGGCCGAAGGGAGAGAGAAAAGAGTGGAGAAAGCGATGGTTTTACTAACCTTCAATAATAGGTACCAATAGAGTTAGATGGTAACTATACATCATAATCATTCTGAATATAACATGTGGTTTACCTGTTTCAAAAGAATTCTTGACACATTTTACGGTGCAATTAGTAAGTTTATTTAGGTAGCACGGAGACAGGACCCATGGACAGAAAGAGCTGCACTTTTTATTGTATGAGTCTGGTGTTTATATATGCTTAGTGCTCAAGGAGGAGAGGACTTTCAGGGAGTACTAGGTCATAAATGTCTTTGAATTTCTACTCGTAAAACTATTTTCACCAAGATTTCTCTGGTGTTTGTCATTCGGTTCGATACTATATATCACTGAAATTTACAGGCAATCATGAGACCCTTTAAGAATGTGCAACCAGCGGGTATTTGAACCTTATCGAAAACTATGTAGGCTGTAGGTCAGCCTTCTGAGTTAAAGGTGAACATTTTTCTACTTCTATCCCTCATCAGTAATACCTAAACCTAAGTTTTACTATGATACATGCACCAATTAAGAAGATGAAATAGAGCCAGTAATGGAGTAGGTTTGTAAATCTGAATACGTGAAGAGTGTGAAGTCAATGAGGATAAGAGAGGCACTTGTCTAGAGGAGAAAGTGGTGGTGGTAATTAGTGTGAAATGTTCCAGGTAGGCTAGAAAATTGAAGGCTGAGAGAAGCCCCATTTTTAATTTTCCCTTTTAGTTTCAAAGACATAACTAGCTTGTAGAGGTGGCTTAGAAACTGCCAAAGCATTCACACACATTTCTACGGATCAGTGTCATGAGATCCATTCTGTGTTGATAAAAGCAAGTTGAGAATATGGCAGAATTGATAGGGATATTTTGTTGATCTAGTCAACTGCTACGTAATCTTTGATTACATTTAGTCCTTTTCTTTTCTTTTCTTTTCTTTTTTCTTTTCTTTTCTTTTCCTTTCCTTTCCTTTCCTTTCCTTTCCTTTCCTTTTCCTTCCTTTTCTTTTTTTTTCACTTAGTCCATTTTATAGACTGGGTTAGAGATTAGTTACAGGCTAGGAATAAATTAGTTTAACAAATACTTATTGAGAGTGCTTAAATGTGTCTCAGATACTAAAAGGATATATTGGTGAATGAGATAAAAATATTCCAGGTCTTACAGAGCTGAAATTGTAGTGGTGGGAAATACAATAGAAAAATAAACATTAAACATGACAATTTTGTATTTTGAAAGGTGCTGTTTAAAATAATAACAATAATTGAATCAACAAAACAAAATAGACACAGAGTAACCAGTGTTGTTATATATTAGGTAGCTTTTGTCTGAAAAGAAATTAAGACATGAAGGAGAGAATCACTGTGTCCAGATTCTCTGAGAAGCGATGCCCTAATGATCTTAAATTTTTAAGGATTTTCTTAGGGAGGGGCACCTGGGTTGCTCAGTGGGTTGTGTCCAACCCTTGGTTTCAGCTCAGGCCATGATCCCAGGGTCGTGGAATCCAGCCTTGCATTGGGCTCCATGCTGAGGGTGGAGCCTGCTTAAAATTCTTTCTCTCTCTTCCTCTCTCTCTCTCTCTCCCTCTGCCCTTCTTCCCCACTCATGCTTGCTCTCTCTCTGTCTCTAAAAAATTAAAATTAAAATTAAATTAAAAAGAGATGTTCTTAGGGAAAATCTATGAGAAATTGGGACATGTCTGGACAAGTCTGAAAGAGCTGTAGGAGTGCGTTACAAGTATGATCCTGAGTCAAAGGAAGAGGAAGGGAAGATTGAAAGTGAAATTGTTCTACTCTCCTTGCAGCCTAAGAAAACTTTGGCAAGGCCAAGTGGAGTCCTAGAACCAAAGTCAGCCATCAGAGGATTACCACGCCTCCTAGGGAGGAGCCTGCCTTGATATCCTTGCCATGTCCATCTCTTGACCAGAAGCAGTTTGTGGGAAGCATGAGCTTTGGTGGAAACTCAGAGATAAATTTCAGGGCCAATATAAATTTGATTATCTGTGATTGGCTATCTGACAGATGAATTCTCCTGGCTGTCCCCCAAAGCGAGTCAGGAGTTGGAATTTCTTGGTAGAGAGGATACGTGGTATTGCAGTGGGAAAGGGGATAACATAGTAGGGATATAAAGAAGGCTGGCAGGACCAAACAGTAGTACGTGACAGAAGATTGTAATGATACAGTGATAAGAAAAGTAGGCTTGATTCACATTCTGTAGGATCTTCCAGACCACAATAAAAAGTTTAGATTTTTAAAGAAGGAATTATAGAGTTTTAATCAAGGAAGTGTCATTATTCTATCAATATTATTATATAGTTCTAACTTCTGTGTAGAGAAAAGATTAGGTGTGAATAAACTCAAAGCAGGGAGGCAAAGGAGCATACTGCCTTGAGAAAAAGGTGGATTAGACTACAAAATGGCAATGGAGGTGGAGTGAGTAGTTTTATTATAAGTATAGTGTTAAGATAGAGACTGTAATTTACTATTGGGTTAGATATGGGGTTTCAAGGAAGGATAGGAATAAAGGATTATTCCTGACTTTGCACATAGGCTCTATAACATAATATGGGCAAGGAAGAAAGGTATAGGGGATTTTTGTTGAAGTTATTTTTTTTCTTTCTTTTTTTTTTTTTTTTCTGATTGCAGACCTTTGTTTATTGTAGTAAACTTAGAGAATCAATAAGTGTAAGAAGAATAGTGCACATGTTCTATATACAATGGCAGCTTTTTTGGAAACGATTTTAAATTTATTTCCAGATATTATGTACATGCATTTCATAGTTAAGCTTATGCAGTAAACCCAATATTATTATTCCTACCTTCTTCTTCATAATATGAAGACATTTTGATTGATACATAATATTCTAACATCTGTGCAAAAAATTGGTATAACCTTTCCCTCACATGTAGACATTTAGGTTATTTTTTTTTCCTTATTAATATTATATTA
Organism: Panthera tigris; assembly: GCF_018350195.1. Lineage (NCBI taxonomy): Eukaryota > Metazoa > Chordata > Mammalia > Carnivora > Felidae > Panthera > Panthera tigris. Next base: position 51,434,630 of record NC_056671.1, on the reverse strand, counting down.
AGATCTTTAGGAATAAATTATATTTATGAATTTCTAATTGATTTTGAAATAAATCCAAATTAGATAATGAATATTTACAAAGTTTTTTACAGTCTTTCATGCTTCTGTCAGAAGTGAATGAAAATACTCATGTTATACTCTCACCAGCATCATGGGGAGCCATTTGATAATCCTTTGTAATCACATTAGAATCAATGTGGTGAAACTGCCTTTAAAAAGTATACTTAATCTAGAATTATATCCCATTTATTAAGGACTTATTTCATTTCTCTTATTGAGAGCATACAATCATTTTCCCAATAATGCAAGAATAAAAATTATCTAAATGTGCAAAATATATATTTAACATATAATTACTCTTATGCTGATAGATATTACTACTTACATTGATTTTTTTTTTTTTAACCTTGTGACAAAATGTCTTAAATGAGATTTTTACCTCCTAGGTAATATGGTCTGTTTTATCATTTCCTTTTACAACTCTAATGATAAAACTGTTTAGAGCAGTATGAATTTCTTGATCTTGTGGCTATAACCACAGAGCCTTGATAGTCCCCCAAAGCACACTACATATTGACACTTACAATGAAGAACAATTACTCTAAGTCAATGACATTCTACTGGATAACCTTAGGATTTCTTTCTTAATTTTACTCAGCTGTAGTTCTTGCTGAATACACATGCACAAAATACATAAGATCTTGACCTAAGAAGACAGAATCACATGTTCTATGTTAGATTCAAAACAGTATCTATGCTATGTCTTCCATTTTCAAAGGGTTTAGTGAATTTGAGCTCAAATTTATCGATTTGAGCTTGACCAACCCAGCAATCCAGAAAAATTTGAGCTTGTTTGACAAACACTTGTCACTAAAATTTTCTAACTAATCATGCCATTTTCCTTTGAAACAGTTATTTAAGTAAAATAATAAACTATTATTGAAGCATGAGACAAGCCCTGCTATATACAGATTTTACCCATAAGAAGGTTGAAGCATGTTCATGTTATTGTCTCCTGAAATTGTTGGTACACAGACCATCAGTTTGTCCTTTTCCATGGCATATTACACTAGATCATTTTGAAAAATTCGATAGGGGGATACATAATCCCATTTAACAAATGAGAACATTGAAGATCAAAGAATCTTCATAACACAATAAATAAAGAGAGAGAAAATATTTGACTTCAAATGTGGAACCAATTTTTCTAAAATAATAATATGTTTTAACAAAGTAATTTCCAAAAAAAGTATATATTGCCAATGTAAACTTTTATATGCTAATATGATAATATGTCATGATTTAGAGCCTTAAAATACAGAAGACTAAATACTTCAGAATAATATGAATAAACATAAAGACTGGAAGAAATTTTATATAATTTAAAAATAACAAAAAGCAATGGATAATGAAAGAGATAATAAATTGCTTATATTTGACAAGTTATGAAAATTTTCTTTTCTGACATGTATTTGTTAGTTGTATTTAATTTTAAATGTTTGATGTTTTACTTTATTGATCCAAAAAGAATATATTAGAAATATGTTTTGAACTAGTCATCCTAAATATAAATTATTATTGGGATTAATTTAAAGTTATGCTCTTTTAGACTGTTATTATTTATCCAAAAGATACATGTGATCATTGTTAAGTAGTCCAAACAGAAAAGCCATCATTTTTATACAGAATAGTAAGAACCTGTGATTCTTTGGGAAATTTTCCAGAGTGGAATCATGAAAATATATCTCACTGAAAAAATAGAGAAATAACTATTTATATTGATGAAACACATTAGTTAACATCAGAGATTTCTAATATATGAAAATCAATTTTGGTATGCCTTATATATTTTGTTTGTAGTATAAGATATGTAAGAAGAACAAAGCAAACACTAATGTACCAACTAGATGAAGAAATATAAGATAACAAATGCTTCTGCAAAAATCCTTATCGTGACTTATATTTTATTCTTAGTGTCTTTTGATAAATATTTCATCTTATTTTTAATATAATTCAATTTATCAACATTTTCTTAAATATATTTTCTTAATATCTTTAAAGAAAATTATCTCTCTAAAATAACATATTCTCATTAAATCTTTTCTAAATTTATAAAAATATTTTTCACTCTTCTGTGATCCACTAGAAATATATTTTACACTGTAAAATAAATAAAATTGTCCATATAAGTAAATACTTTTCCTAGTAATATCAGTTAAGCCATACACTTCCAACAGAACTCAGATGCCATTTTTGTACATTTATATGTCCCTCTTTTTTTTATGTTTTAGTTTCATTAGTTGATTTACTATCTGTATGCAAAACTGTACTGTCTTAATAGGGTATTGTAATAACTTTTAATTTTACTAGAAAATATTTCCATATTTTATTCTCCCTTTACTGCCTTGATTTTCTTGGTCTTTTGTTCTACTGAATACATTTTAGAGGAAATTCTCTATGCAATTTATAAAACAAATATAAAACATTATGAACAACTTTGGTAACCCCAAGAAAGGAAAGTATATTTAATATTAGAAGTTATTTATATAATTCATCATATTTACAGTTTGAGGTATAAATGATGCTTTATTTTATCCTGTGTTTTCTCCTTTCTTTGGATAATTTTAGGTTCTTTGCTGCAGCACAGGTAGTAATTGGACATATCATATATTTTTAAAAATATGTATTCTTTTAAAAAATTTTAAAATATATATATTTTAAAAAACAGTCATTCTGACCAGTTTCTTTTATTATAATCTCTATGGCTTAATTTTTCTAGAAAAAATTGTCTATTTTTTTTATAGTCTTCCTATAGTTCTTTGTTTTAATCATGCTACTTTTCTGCTTTGAGGATATATAAATTGTGTTGTCATATTTATAAAATAATTAAAACTAGCTAGCTTCATTCAAAGCCATTGATAAAGTTATTGGATGAATCCAGCCCTGAACTTTTAAACACGCATTCTTTTAATAAAAATCCCTTTTCTAGATCTGCCATCTGTGTTTTGTATTAGAGCAAGTTTAAATGATCAGGACTTTCATATTTTTCTCTACAGAATGAAGCTAGTGATACCAATAGTAATAATAATACTAGTGAAAAATGCCTGGTATAATGCCTGACACAGAGTAGGTATGACAAAACTATTGGTTAGGTAAGAATATTAGAATAATTATGACCAGGATTATAGTAGTCATACTATAAAGACCCTTTTAATGTTCTAATCACCGTTTTGTGAATTCTTTCATCTCTGTCAAACCTTAAGTGATGGAGCAAAACCAGAATTATGTTATACTAAAACACTTAAGACTTGACCCAGTCATGTCTGGGTTTGAATATTGGTTCCACAACTTAATATATTTATAATTTGGAAAATTATTTAATTTTTCTGTGTCTTAGTCTCCTCATAGGTAAAATGGTGCTGATAGAGTTGACAGGAGGATTAATGTGAGCTTTAAAAGCAATGCCTGGGGGCACCTGGGTGGCTCAGTGGGTTAAGCTTCCGACTCTTGATTATGGCCCAGGTCATGATCTCATAGAGATAAGATTGAGCCCCCAGGTGGGCCCTGTGCTGGGCATGGAGCCTGCTTAAGATTCTCTAAGATTCTCTCTCTCCCTCTCCCTCTGCTCCTCCCCGTTTGTGCTCTCTTTCTCTCTCTGAAAGAAAGAAAGAAAGAAAGAAAGAAAGAAAGAAAGAAAGAGAATGAGAGAGAGGAAGAAAGAAAGAAAGAAAGAAACAAAGAAAGAAAGAAACAAAGAAAGAAACAAAGAAACAAAGAAAAGAAAATAATGCTTGTGACACTGTAACATAATGTGTTGTATTGTTGTATTGTTTCCTAAAAGATATATGTTAGCTATGCTATATATCTAAAATTAATGAAACATTGTGTGTCAGCAATCCAAAAAATATATACAGTGTTAATATTTTAATACTAGAGAAAGCTAAGGTACAGAGGAAATAATTAAATAGCTCATGGTCATTGTAGCTAATATTAGGTGACATATATTAGATTCTTCTATCATTTCTTAATACTATCCATGATAGGTATGCCTAACAAAAGAAGTTTGTATTTACAGTTTACAAAATACATGGAACAATGATGGCTAATAAAATATGGAAAACTGAGAGTAGGATTAATGAATCATGGGAACACTATACAATTATAGTGTAAAATAATTTTGAGCCGTTTCAATAAAAAAATAAAAGCAAGGTAAAACAATTTCCGGTTACTTTTAAACATATACAAACCCAGTCAAAAAAAAAGCATGTTGAAACTTTTAAACATTTCAACTACATCCTATTTACCTGGACCTGCTTCAGGATCATATCCTTTTATGACTCACTGCAAGGTGAGTGAAACATAAAGACTTTTTAGCAAGGGTGGAAATAGGATTTGAAAAATAAAAACTGAAATGTGAAGAGAGAATATTTAATACACACACTGCAAAGAAAAAAAATCTAAGGTACTAATGAGTAAAAATGTGAGAGCCAGGTGTGTATAACAGAGAGCGGACACACCCCTTTGTGCTATATGCAGGAGAATGGATTTTTTTAGATCAGCAAACATGAGGTTTTGAATAGAAGGGGAGAGAGGGAAAATAAAAGAGTTTATTTTGGCTTGTAAATGTGTTTGGTTATTGGTCAGTTATAGAAACAGGTTTATAAACAGTTTAAAAACAAATGCCTCTCAAAGCCATTGTAATTATCTTAGAATAAAAAAAACTACTTAAACTGTTCTATGATTTTTCGTATAGTCTCCACTCAAAAAGAACATTAATAATGGAATACTATTCTGAGTGACTTCACATGGGAAGCCATTTAATACTTGTCTTTAGTTTTTTCAAAGCTCTTGATTTAACAGAGTAAACAAGTTTTAAGTACAAACCTAAAGGACAGCTTAATCTTACAATCATTTCCCCTTATGCTGCAGGCTTCCATTTTAGCTTTATTCATTACAGCCCTAAAGCTTCTGCTTTCTAAATGTGTAGGTTAGAGAAAGTACCTTGGAGCTCACCTGCTCAAGATTAATAATATCACTCCAAGAAGATTAGAGCTATTACTCTTCCTGACCTGATCCAAATGGTACAAATGGGATTTTAAGGTTGATGTCTGTTCAGAGATCCAACAGAGTGATGAGGTGGAGGGGATAGCTACCCTAAGGAATCAGGGAAGATAGACTGTCGGGGTTGTACAGATGATAAACCATTAGCTTTAGCTATTACCCAAAGAAAAGATTATGGCTATAAATAAATTCATCCAGGCCTTTAATACAATAGACAGGCAGACCAGTGGATGGACAGGCCAGGAACATAACTATTATTTAAAAAAGAAAGCCTTAGGCTAACATCTTATTTCAGAAGCAAAATTGTAAGTAAAACCAGATAGAAAAAAAGCGTGTGTGTGTGTGTGTGTGTGTGTGTGTGTGTGTGACAGAGAGAGAGAAATTTCATTTGAAATCTTAGAAATGTCAGCTTAGAATTTTAAAAATCATTTTTTTAGAAATTATCTGTTCTTGTCCTACTTTTAGGTTTTGTGGTTTTGACGAAAAATTAGGGTGTTCCACTTGTGCAATTAAATTTCCTTTGTGACTGACTCAAAGAAGCATTAAAAAATGTGTAAATCTATTCAACTTGCAGAACAACTACTGAAATTGCACGTGAGCGTGCATGCATGCACACACACACACATACACACACACACACACACTTTTTCATGATACCCTGCATGATGGCTTTCACATACTATATGGTTAATAATAATAAAAATAATAATATTGATATTAAATTGACAGCAACTAATGATTACACATACAACACATTTTTCATGCACTTAATATGCTTTAATTCATTTTATCCTAACAACTTTAGAGTTATTGTTATATGCCCATTATAAAGATGAATAAATTGAGTGATAAATAGGATAAGTTGCTTATTTCTCCCTTCTTAAATGATTTAACTTATATTCATCTAGAAATGTCTTCAAATCCAGTTCATCATTCTGGATTCTTTCATCACTTTTTTAGGCACATCTTCTGGATTCCCAAAAAAGTATATCAATCTCCCTATTATTTGCTCTCACAGTACCATCCACTTTGCAGAAAATGTCATGGTTGCTCTTTTCAAGCTCGATTTTGCAAAACACTCAATAATATACTATGAAAAAGAATCTTCTAACATATTATATATTTAATTATATCACTTATTCATTTATGGCCTCTTTGCCTCCATGAAAATATAAACTCATGATGCTAGAACTACAGAATGCAGAACAGTACCTAAAATTTAGTATGTGATTAGTACATATTTATTAAATGAATTACTGAATGGGATAATTGATACAGAATTGCCAGTCTGTCAAACGTTAAAGAAAAACTGGTTATGCAGAGAGTAAAGGAGAGGCACAATTCAATAAAACTTTCCGCTCTTTAGATTGAGCAAATGGTCGAAAGATGATGCTATTCATAAAAATGAGTGCACAAAAAAGGAAGATAACTATTGAAGAAGGAGAGACCCAATGATAATACTGTTTGATGTATTGACTTTGAGGTATCCATGAGATGTTTTATAGAGTGATTTCCAATAGGCCTTTAGAGAGGAACAGCTCAAGCTCAAGGCACGACTGAGTTAGGAAGATTTACATATCCTCAACATGTGGGAAGAGGTCATTGAGTGCAAGTGAACACCAGCAGAGAGTGGTGGAAGCTGAAATAGATAAAAACCATGGACAGAATTCTGCAGACACTCATTATTTCAAGAGTAAGCAAAGAGGAGTGGATAGAAGTAGAATACGAGCTTGAAGCATGTAGGTGACTCAATCAGTTAAGCATGGGACTCTTGAGTGGGCTCAAGTCAAGATCTCATGGTTGGTGAGTTCAAGCCCCACATTGTACTCTGCATTGACATCATGGAGCCTGCTTGGGGTTCTCTGTCTCCATGTCTCTCTGCCCCTCCCCCGCTCATGCTTGCTCATTCGTTCTCTTTCTCTCAAAAGTAAAATAACAAAAGAGTGCTAGGTATTAGTTTCTAAACATATGACTCAAATGTCCTTGATTTAGTTGTACTTATTTTCTCAATCTTAATGTCTTACCATCATCCATTACAATACACACAAATTTTGAGCTGTCCATTTTATTTTAAATTTCTTTATGTATAGACAAAGAAAAGGCATGTAGGTGAATGCTGAAGAGAAGTATGTATATTGTTGCTAGCTAATTAAGTATTTTCTGAATCTTTTCATTCTATCCGAAGTTTCAAATTTTTTATTATATTGGTATTGATAAATATTTTCTTTAGAAAACTTCAGACAACATTTTAAATATAAATATGAAGAATGGTAGTATGGTATTTTTTTATTTTAAAACTATGCAAAGATATGAAAAATATTATCTAAGAGTAGGTTAAAGCATTTTCTATTAACTGGCCTCAGTTTTTATAGAATTAAATAGAAAGCATAGATTGACAAGGAGATATTCTGCAACCTGTTGAAGATTTTTCTTTGTCTGTTAATACTTTCTGAAATTCCATTCTCAATGATTCAGATTATGGAACTAAATAAGTGAATATGATATCCAATAATATTAGGAAATTATATTATTCATAAAAAATTATAAAGATATAAATTCATTTGCTCTTGATATTTTCTACTACCTTTAGAAAATATTAAGGGGCACCTGGGTGGCTCAGTTTGTTGGGCATCTGACTTCAGCTCAGGTCATGATCTCACAGCCTGTGAGTTCAAGCCCCGCATTGGGCTCTGGGCTGACAGCCCAGAGCCTGGAGCCTGCTTCAGATTCTGTGTCTCCCTCTCTCTCTGCCCCTCCCCTGCTCACTCTCCATCTCTCTCTCCTTCAAAAATAAATAAACATTAAAAAAAATATTTTTAAGGCATCTGTCTTCTTTTAAGTTCATTTCATGTTGTGTTCCTAAGTTATGTGTGTGTGTGCATGGCATCCACGTACATTTTTATAAACTATATTCAAATAAGATAATTACACACTGACAAGACATACAACAATAGCAGAAAATGAAGGGAATAAATAAATGAAGAAATAAAAATATCATGGTAGAGATTCTTCATTCAGGCAACCGTGACGTAAATCTTACAGAATTGAATCATAAGAAACTAAATTGGATTATAACATGTCTTCACTTAATGTATCTATATTCTGTCAATTCTGATTGTACACAGTTCTCAGATAACTCAAAAGCCCCAGCCTAATCCAAAAGTTGTAGGTTTTCAAAAAGATAGCTACAATGCAAAAGACCTCTATAAGAATGTGATATCATAAAAATGTCATATATTATTTAAATGTTATCTTTTAAAAATAATACTTCGAGGTCTCTGCTTGAAAGTAAATTTCTCATGAGATAGAAGAGATAATCAAGTTCCACACAGTAGAGTTGAACTTAGAAGAATGTATTAGGTCAGTCATTGATTTCTACTTTAGAGGTCAAGAAACTGGGGCAGGTAGCATATTGGTAAGAGAAATAGGACCCCGGTGTCCAGTATTCTGGAGAGATGGCCTGCATGACTGAGGGAACATTTTTGTCCCTTATTAATCCTGTCAACTTCTATTAGGGGCAACTTCTTTACTTAACTCTGGTAGAGTTAAGTTAACTCTGGTAGAACAAATTACTCTGCATACCATATAACTCTCACTTCATACATACAAGATGTTGTTGAGTACCTAGTATGCATAATACATTGTGTTTGGCATTAGTATATAATATATAACTAATTCTTACTATAGATTTATAAGGGAATTAATACCCACACTATAAATGAGAAAATAGAGGCATAAAGAGGAAGAGACTTGAAGATCACACAGCTTACAGGAAAGAATTTGGATGGTCTTCTGATACTTTTGCCTGTGATCTTTGCTGTTTTGTTATTATTTGTATGTTTGTTTGTTGACATTGATTGGTAGAGGAGGCCATTCTGGAGGTTCTGATAGAGTAGAGAGGTAGGATGTCAAGGCATATTTCAATGATATTTTTCTTTGGTGTTTCCTGGTCTCTTTACCTAACATAATAAAAAAAAGTATGGTGATAAGGTAAATATGTTGTTGTACCTTTCTCTTTTTTAAAATGTTTATTTTTGAGAGAGAGAGAGAGAGAGAGAGAGAGTGAGTGGGGGAGGGGTGGAGAGAGAGGGAGACATAGAATCTGAAGCAGGCTCCAGCTTCTGAGTTGTCAGCACACAGCCTGACGGGGGGCTCCAACTCATGAGCTGTGAGATCATGACCTGAGCTGAAGTCCAAGTCAGATGCTCAACCTACTGAGCCACCCAGGGCCCCTGTACCTTTCTCTTATGTTAATATGTTACATCAGTTTTGTATTTTATATTTTTCACCTACTTGATTATAGACATAAATAGAAGTTCCAATTGATATTATTAGGGGAGAGTTGCCATTCATGAATTTATTCATTCACTTGACAGACTTACATAAAACAATTAATATGTGTCATGTTTGTGGTAGAAATAAGAGTAAAATAGTCATAAAAACAAAGAGTGTGCTCGCTTTGATAGTGTCAAGTGTAGAGAGACAGGGACCAAATAATCACAGAATGAAATGTAAACATATCCATGGTAAGTTCTGGAAAAGATATAGAGTGGTGAGAACAAATAATGAGAGTCTGTATACTTTTTTAAGGATTAGTAATGCTTCCCTGAAGAAGTGAGGGAGACCATAAATAATGATGAGAATTTAAGAAATTTTGGTGATTAAAATCAAATAAGTTAAAAAGGGAGAGGAGGAGGAAGTAATTCAAAGTAATATCAGCTGATGAAAGGACTTGGTCTTGGCTAGGGGGCATAGGCATTCTGTACACTAAGAACTGAAAAAGCACCCATGTGATGATCTGCATGGAGGATGGGGAGAAGTATACCTTAAGATGATCTTTGACAGGCAGGTAGAGGTGGTGACTCAAAATACAGTTTGGAATTATGGCGTCCATTATTAAAATGTTAAACAAGATGTTGAAATTTTTGTTTTTTTTTAAGCTACTCAATTGTGAGGAAAATGGATTTCATGGGGTCAGAATGGATGATGGTAGTGCGGCTAAAAATACACTTAGTCACTGATGGTAGTCTGAGTTATGTAGGCATTAAGTCAAAACTGTGAAAGGTATAAGATGTTACTCTTCCTGCAAGCTAATAAGTTAGCCTGCACAGTTTCATATATATTTTCTGACAGATGACACGAAGCTTCCTGGATCAGACAGACAGGCAGTTTATTGCTCATGGCAAAAGGCAGTAGTTAGAACAATACCTTAGTGTGGATTCCTCAAGCCTCAAGCCCCATGGGGCAACATGATGAGAGCCAGATATTGCCCTGCATCTGCAGTAGGTTGTATGTAGCACAGGAGAGGAACCTTGAACATAGAAGACTGAGAGTTTATATAGGGCAGCTAACACTTCTATCCCTCCTCCTCTTCAGAGAAATCCAGTGTTAACCAGATCTCCTCCAGATAAAAGGAGGAAGTTTCTTTGTACTTTTTACCTTAGAAAGTAAGCAAATGTTTCTAGAGAGAGAGGAGTAAGGTCTCATGGCTCAAAATGTTCCCACTGTCTCTATCTTAGGGAGATACTACCTTTAACTTCTAAAGCTGCCTGTTAATACAGTTATTCTTTTGGTATCTTTTATTCAGGAGATTTGCAAAAATGCCAAAATTATGAAGGATTCTCTCCTAACATGTATTAGATAAAGAGATTTATGGAAGTGGAAGCTAACTTTAGTAACCTCAAATAACCTAGACTTCTGAGAAACAGCAAGACAGACTTGGACAGCTTATGTTATATAAAAGTATAGTACAGATCATAACCGTATCCTCAGATAATTATTAGTTATCTGAAAATAGAGTTTGTTTCGATTATCTATTACTGCATAACAAACTATCCCCAAATTTAGTGACCTAAACAACTTCTTACTTTCCTTGGGATTTTTTAAAGTCAAGAATTCAGGAAGCCTCAGCTATGAGCATTCCTCTGCGAGTTTCTCAATGAGAAGACTAACACAGTATGTGTTGCTGTCTTTACTATATTGCTTATTTAAAAAATAGTAATTCTGTGAAGAAGAGTGTATTCTTTTTCTGTTGCTGCCATACCAAATCTCACAAATTTAGCAGTGTAAATCACATGCACTTATTATCTCAATGTTCTGTATGTCATACAGGCAGTCTTGATTAGAATGATGCTTAAGGTCTTACAAAGTCAAAATCAAGGCGTCAGTTGGCATGGATTCTTATCTGGAGGCTCTAGGGAATAATCCATTTCCAACATCATTCCAGCGTTTTGGAAGAATACATTTCCTTCTTATGCCTTCTATGTGTCCCTAAGCTAGCAAAGGCAGTTGGAATCTCCAACTTTTCCTTCTTCTAAATCTCTCTGTCTTGGTCTTCTGTTCTCAGCTGGGGGTAAGCTCTACTTTTATGAGTTATGTGACTACATTGGGCCCACCCAGATAATCCAGGGTAACCTTTCTAGTTTAAGGTCAACCAATTAGTAACTAAATTGAATGGTATTCCTCCAAATTTCATGTCCACCCAGAACTTCAGAAAGTTACTGTATTTGAAAACAGGTCTTTTGCAGACATGATTAGTAAAGTTAAGATGAAGGTATACTGAATTAAAGTGGGCTCTAATTCCAATATGACTGGTGGAAAAGAGTGGAGGAGACACAGATGCAGACAGACACAGAAAGGAGAAGGTCTTGTGATAACCAAGGCAGAGATTGGATGAATATAGCTACAAGGCAAAGAATACCAAAGATTGCCCGCAACCACCAGAACCTAGGAAGAGACAAGAAAGGGTTCTTCTCTAGAGCCATCAGAGGCAGCATGTTCCTGACAAAACTTTGACTTCAGACTTCTAGCCTGTAGAAGTATGAGGGATTAAATTTTTATTGTTTTAAATTACTAAGTTTATTATAATTTGTCATCCCAGCTTTAGGAAACTAATACTATAATCTTAAGTACTTGTGCAAAGTCCCCTTTGCCATGGAATACAGTGTACTCATGAGCACAGCAGCTGGTTATGGGGCCAAAATTCTACCTGTTCCTAGGCCCCACAATCCCTCTCAAATGCAAGGTATACATTCATTCCTCCCTAGGTCCTAAGAAGTCTCATTAGAGCATTAACTCAAAGTCTAAAATTTCATCCTAATCCCACCAATTCAAAATTCCCAAATGACATTTACATTTCATCAGCTCACAGGTCCCAAAGCTCAGCATCTCAGTAACACAAATGAGGTGTAGATGAGGTGTGATGAGGTGCCCATCACAACTCTTCACTACCTGTAGTTCTGTGAAGATAATGAAATAAATTATCTGCTCACAACATTCCCAACATACAGTGGTGAGACAAGCATTAGGTAACAATAGACATTTGAGTTCAAAACTGGGAGAAATGTGAAGAAAACGAAAGCACTGGTCCAGAGCCATTCTGAAATTCAACCAGGGTAAGTTTCCAGGGGTGGGAAGAGTCCTCCTGGCTCTCATTCCACCCTCTTGTTTCTGTGTTCAATCCTCTGAGCTTTTGGTTTTACGCTCCCAGGAGGCATGATTCTGTTTTCATGAAACTGGGTACATGTTTGTATCTGAGTAGTTTTTCACACTGACTTCTGTCTGTAGAAACATGGGGGTCAGCAGCCTTCTTTCTTGTTATATTCTCATATTCTTTTTGTCCCTTTCCTTTCCATTTCTGCTGATATGAAATTCTCAAGAAATGGTGGATTTTGTGTGGGTTTTTCAGGGGATCACTTCATTGGAACATGGCTCTTCCACAGATCTTTTTGAAATAATCCCTTCCCTACTTTTGGCTTCTACTGAGATGGGTGATAGGCAATATCCTTAAACTGTCTAGAGAGCCTCTGATTTGACTGAATGACTCTGGTTTGATTTTGTGTGACTGAATAATCTATTGATCTTTCTGATATGTTAAGGCATCGAAACCACCATACCCTCAGCTTTCTCTATGTCCTACTTTCCAAAGAAATCTCTTAATTTTAGTGTTTTTCTGTCATCTGGATAGCCTGAGAATTTTCCAAATCATCAGGTTCTGGTTCAGTTTTGTTTAGCAGATCTTCCTTTAATTTATCTCCCTCTTCCCCCATTTTACTATAAGCAACATCTTCAATATTTTGAAAATTGTATCCATTGCTTACAAAGTCTGCTTTCCATATATCTCCAGGACACAATTTGCTAAGCATTTTGAAGCTTTATAACAAGGATTCTGTTTCCTACTGTTTCCAGTAGCATTTTTCCCACTTTTTTTCTGAGTTCTCCCTAGCATTTCCTGCAAAGAGAATTCCTCAGTGGGAAGAGTAGCCAAGAATTGGCATCTTTAATCTAATATTGTGTTTATTTAAACAAAAAACACAAAACTGATAACTTATGAAGAAAAGTAATTAGACTGCTTAAGAATGCAAATTAATTTCCAGTAATTGTTAAAATCCTTTTATCAATCTCCTTTTATTTGAATTAAGATTGACACTTTTAAATACTCATTTATCAAAGCAGGCTGAATGGTATCTTTACTTGGAACTTTGTTAATAAATTATTTGTAACTAATTGCAGTTAATATGAATTAAGCCATATATTTTGAAAGAAAGCTATGGCTTAGATTTGTGTGTAACTAATTCAAATTAGATTTTCCTCATTTATTTAAAATTAGTGAATGCCACTTTTTGCTCATGTAGGTTTTCTTTTTCTCATCTCATAGAAATTTACCAAAAGATCTCAAAAAATAACTTTAAAAAATCAAGTTATTTTTTAGAATTTGTATTCAAAATAAGGGAATGAAAAATAAGCAATAGTAATTTAAGGATTTCACAGAGATGACTGAAGGAAGAAGATTAAATGATATCCAAAGGAAAACATGAGCAAATATGATATTATTTAACCTCTTCTGATTTCGGTAAGAAGGAACCAAAAGATCAGGTTTTCTGTTTGAGTGACAGTTCAATGGCATTTCATTTCCCAGGGAAAAATGAATTCAGAAACCAAGGACTGAAATCAAGCATTTATGAAGGTTAAATTGGAGCTTAATTTAAAAACTCAAAAGATAAAATCCTTGATGATCTCTAGTGGTGATTCTTCAGAATGTTATTTTATTCTTGGAGACTTAAAAACTTAGAAGCATTATTTCTGAGAGTGGTATCACCTAAATGTCCAGGTATGTCTTATATATGTAGATTTGTCACTCTAAAGATTAAAAAGGGCATTAAATGATTCAATAATATTTGAAAACATTATGTTCTTAAAACGAGGACTTAAATAGGCTTGCTCTTTCTTGTCAAATTAAAATTTCCTGTAGATGTCATAAAATGATTTTAATAATTATCTTTTAAAAATCAGGTATTTTTAAAACTTCCACATGGAAATAAGAAAACTAGAGAAAAGCAGGAATTTGTTAAAATTCTTAAGGAAATGTTAAAAAAATTAGGATAAGTCCTCTCTAATGGAAATGTGAACATATGTTAAATGTGTGTAATATATTCTCAATCCACCATATATGTTCTACTAAGTGTATATGTTTATATAACAAATTTTTTATTTCACATCTATGTAATATATTACATAGTATATTAATAAAGTATATTATTAACTGCATTAGAATATAGTATAATACAAATTGTGATGCATATTTAGATACAATTACAATATAATATATTAAATATGTAATATTAACATAACATATTAATGTATGTAGTTTATTTAACTTTTATGTTTATTTATGTTATAGTGTATGCATATGTTATATTGTATTATATAAAATATGAAGCACTGAGTTACAAAAAGTATAAATAATATATATTATATATTTATAATAAAGTTGTTTTCCTCAGCATATGTGCTCCTGTGTAAACATAAGTAAATCTTAATATGCTTTTTAATGATGGTTACAATGACTCTACATATAAATGCAACTTACTTTATTTATTACTACTGGCATATTGCAAACCCTGTATAGCCATCCTAAATAACTTAAAGTTTCATCTTTCTGTATTTAATTACTAGGATCTTGGCTAGAACATACAACATTTTGATATGTGTTGGAAATTGTGGAAAAACAAATTACAAACTATGTTTTTATTTTGTTTTTTAGTAAAATCACTATTATTTGTTTAACAAATATTAATAGAGCACCCACCATGAGTCAAGACTATGCTATTTACTAATATTAAGCCAAAGAAAAAGAAATATATAATCCCTGCTCTATTGGAAAGGAATATTAATAGGGAGTATAGTTATAAAATAACCACATCATCAAATATTTAAAGGAATTGTGGTGAATAATAATAATAGGTTGTTATGCTGGTATATGAGACAAGGGGCAGATCAAGATGAAAATTTCAGTACAAAGTTTTTGAGAAAGAGTTGTTTTAGATAAGCTGTAAATATTTAGTCTTAATTAACTTAAAAAAAAGAGGAAGAATATTCTGGAAGAAGGAATGCCTTCTAAGAAGGATACAAAGAAGAAACTAGCATAGTCATTGAGGAAAAGACAAGGGCAATTTGATCAGAAAGAAGAAAACAAAGGAGAAAAATGTATAATACGAGTGGCACAAAGTTGATAATATTTAGATTCTTCTGGTTCTTCATGTCTAAATTAAAAGGTTTGGATTCAGGTAAAGAACAATGGGCTACCACTGAAGATTCTCCAGACAAGATATGATGGAAGCTTGTTGTAGGGCAGACATAATGAAGGTGGAATGAAGCTGAAATTTATGTAGAAGTCAAATCTGTAAAACATGGTGGCTGGTCAGATATGGAAGTTTGAGAGAAAGGACGGAAGAGGAACTTACAGATTTCTGCCTTGTGCAGTTGGGTGAATACTGCCACTATCTAGGGTATTAGAATATTTTCTTTCTTTCTTGTTTTCTTCCTTCCTCCCTCCCTCCTCTCTCCTTTCTTTCCTTCCTTCTCTCCTTCCTTTTCTTCTTCTCTCTCCCTGTGTATCTCAGTCTCTTTCTTTCTTTTTTGTGTTGTTTTTACACAGTTTTCTATTTCTTCCCTTGGTTAGAGAATCATAAATTCAGGTTTTAACATTTTGAACTAAACATGCTTATGAAGTATCACATAGATATGTCAATTAGGCTTTTATAATATCTGGTACTTAGATTATATCAGACTATATTCTTAGCTTATATTCTTTGGATAACAACCCCTAAATGGTATTCAAAGCTGTAATAATGGTGATGTCATGTCAGGAGAAGGTACTAAATGAGAAGACCAAAGAGTGAAACATGAGAAAATACTGCATCTAACAATAGTTATATGTGCATATATGTGTATGTATATGTATATATTATTAATATTTCAAGAAATAGAAAAATTCTCATTTAAATGTAATATTTTGTACAAGATTTATAATTATCTTTCCACTTTTCTATTTTTTTAATGTTTATTTTTGAGAGACAGAGAGAGTCAGAGCATGAGCTGGGTAGGGGGAGAGAGAGAGAAGGAGACACAGAATCCAAAGCAGGCTCCAGGCTCTGAGCTGTCAGCACAGAGCCCCACTGAGGGCTGAACCCCAGGAGCTGTTAGATCAGCACCTGAGCCAAAGTCGGCCCCGTAACTGACTGAGCCACCCAGGTGCCCTGACTTTCTTTTCTTTTTTTTCTTTTAATTTTTATTAATGTTTATTTTTGACACAGAGAGAGAGAGACAGACAGACAGAGAGTGGGGGAGGGGCAGAGAGAGAGGGAGACACAGAATCTGAAGCAGGCTCCAGGTTCTCAGCTGTCAGCACAGAGCCGGACGTGGGGCTTGAACTCACAGACCACAAGATCATGACCTGAGCAAAAGTCAGATGCTCAACTGACTGAGCCACCCAGGCACCCCGCCCCTGACTTTTCTATTTTTAGATAACCTTATCGTTCCTCAGTTTCTCCTTTTTAAATATATTTGTCATTATAGGATATTTAAGAATAATGTATGCATGATGTTATCATTTTATAAGGAAATACTGGGAGACAGAAGCATAAGTAAATCAAATAACTGAATTTGGAAATAATGAAGGAAAACAATTCTATGAACAACAGAGATGAGAGGGGAAAAGTGGCTCAATTGGTTAAGTGTCCAGTTCTTGTTTTCGGTTCATGTCATGATCTTGGGGTTGTGACATAGAGCCCCAAGTGGGGCTCTGTGCTGAGCATGGAGCTTGCTTTGGATTCTCTCTCTCTCCCTCTCTCTCTGCCCCTCCCTCCTCTCAAAATAAATAAATAAACTTAAAAAAATAATTAAAAAAAATTTCTTATGTTCTGTATTGGTTGTATACTACATGGCAAAATAGATGATGTATAATAGTTTCTCTTAACTCTACCTGTTGATCTAAGTTTATGAAAAAAGTTCTGGACCAGTACTTTAGACGTTACCAGAAGCAGCAAGCATAGGAGATTAAATCTAACCTATGAGACAGTAATTTATGATATAAATTACGTAGTGAAAATGCACTGCCTTTTATTATAGGACTATGGTGCTACAGGAAGTTGTTTAAGAGAAAGATGTAATTACAAATGCATAGGATTTACAGTGTGAAAAGTAATTAAAAATATTACCAGGGACTTCTGGTTTTAGCTCTAACATGTAAACAGGTAGTGGCCACTCATGTTCTCACTATAAGTAAAAGCTGGAAAACTGAAAAATTGACAACTTTTCCTGGACCTGTCAGGGAACTGAAGACACAGAGAAAGCCGTCACGGAAAATTGGAAGGGACAGGTACTTTCAGAGAGATAAAACTAAGATGAGCTTACAGGGAACTAAAGCTGTTAGAGACATAAACTGGTAGGAATACCTAACTGACATCTTGATAAGTTGGTAGAGGCTACTGTGGACTAGCATGAGTGTGAAAAAATCCTGAAGGTACAGTTTTAAGGAAACCCCATAGATTGTGAGATTTACCTCCAGAAACCCCATCAAACACTCCTATAAAAGATGCTTACATTCCATGGGAAAGAATTTTGGAGGTCTTCTCTCAGTTCATGGATGGTAACCCCTCCTTACCTCAGCCTTCCAGATTTAATGTCTCACCGAGGGAGAAAAACTGCAGTCCAAAGGGGTCAGGACTTAAAGAGCTATACACAGGAGAAATACGTCTAATGGTTAAAGGCTGTAGTGGAGGAGAAAAAAAAGAAGACAGCATGTAGGAACAGATGGGTAATATAAACAGAAATTCAAACTCAAAGAAAAAGTTAAAAACTACTAGAAGAAGAAAACACTGTTACAGAAATAAAAGATATTGCTGATGGGCTCATTGGTAGAATGAGCATAGCTGGGAAGAGAATCAGTGTATTTGAAGATATGTCAATGGAAACTTCCACAATTGATATGTAAAAAGGAAAAAAAAAAAAACTGGAAAGAAAAAGCCCAGAATATCCTCCAACTGTGGGGCAATTTAAAAAGGTGTAACATGCATAATCAGAATATTAGAAGGATAAGGAACATAAAAGAACAGAAGAAATATCTGAAGTTATAATTGCAGAGAATATTCCAAAATTAATGGTGGACACAAACCACAAATGCCGGAAGTCAGACGACACTATAAAGCAGATAAATACCAAACTTTTTGCACCTAAGCATATCCCATTAAACTGCAGAAAATCAAAGACAGAGTGGGGGAAAGGGAAAACCTTACCTACAGAGAAACAAGAATAGTGATTACACTGAGCTTCTCTTCACAAAGTATGCAAGTAAAAAGAGTGTAGTAAAATATTCAAAGTACCAAAAGAACCAAACTATCACCCTGGAATTCTGTATCCAGCAAAATTATACTTTAAAAGTGAAGGAGAAGTAAACACTTTCTCAAACAGAAAAAAAAAAAAAAAACCTACAGGAATTCTTTGCCATCAGATCTGCCTGCAAGTAATGTTAGTGGAAAGTTTTCAAGCAGAAGGAAAAAGAAGGCTGGCTCAGGAACTTTCATCTTCATGAGAAAGAGTGTCTCAGAAGGAATCAATGAAAGGAAGACAAAATCTTCCTTATTTTTCTTATTCATTATTGATCTAAAAGATAACTGTTTGTTTAGAGCATAATGGTAACAGTGTACTAGGGCATTATGTCACATGAAATAAAATGAATAACAGAAGTATCACAAATGACATGAGGGAGGAATTGAGAATATTTTTTGATAAGGGAGCTACACTAAACATGAAGCAATATTGTGTTAAATGCAAGTGGACTAAAATTTATAAAAGTAAATATTGTGCACAATAGAGCAATCACTAAAAAGGAATAAAAAATTATATGCTACAATAGGAGATCAAATGGAATATACAAATTGCTCAATTAAAATCAGAGCACAGAAGAACAATAGAAACAAAGGATAAATGGAAAATAGAAAAGAGTTGCAGAGATGGTAGATATAAATCTATCATTGTTCATGTTCAATGTGAATAACTTTTCAATTATTTATCTTATTTAATTGGCCACAGGCTAAATATTTGCTTTAAGTCAAAAGGTATACTGTTTTTTCTGGAAAATGTAAAAAAAAAATATTTAGAGGTCCCTAGATACAAAAGATCATTCTTAAGTCTCTATAGTAAAAACAAAACAAAACAAAACAAACCTTATTTCCTCATCATTTAAATCAAAAACCATTTCAAAATTATATCCATATAAAAAAATGACAATAAATACACTAAAGCAGTTGGGTGAGCACACATTCATCAAATTTGATGAATGCTTTACGTTTATGACCGGTAAAGAATGTTCAACATCACATTCACTTCCTGTGAGTTCAGGAAGTGAACGTGCAAGGACCCTTGTGAATCAGTGTTCTTTTGTGTATCAGGCAAAGATTTCTCATTAGAGGGTATTTTACACTCTATTCACTTTATTTCACTCAGGGATTAAAGTTCTAAATTGTTGATATTTTTGAAATTCATATACTTGAAAACCACTCCAAACATGAGCCAGCAAGGAGGAGTAGCTTAACTCCATTTTCACTCCAATAAATGCCAGAGGCATGCATTACTGTTAGTCTCCTTTGCAGGTGAATCTTTTCACCTTTAAAACACAATTATTTCACTTTCCCCTGTTGTTACTCAGCCTTAAGAAAATCTCCAAAGTCTTGGAGGTTAAATACAGATTGGAAAATCTATATATTTATGGCTATGCTATAGTGGATTAGGAAAGGAGAAAAATCTTATTTCTAAATAGCAAGTGATATATTGGATAAGAAAACAGAGAGTAAAATTCTAGAGTAAATAAAGAAAAGGATGATCAGGACATGAGAGGGACTCTGAGGATTCACATCACCCAAATTCTGTATCTCCTGAATTTTCAGCCTCTAATTCCTTCTTATTCTTTATCAAACAACAGGAATCCCTGCCAACTTTGATGAGACCAAACTCCAAGGGCAGTGACTGTCAAGTAAGGAGAAAAGAAGAAAACATGTTTTCCTGATTTACAATATAGAACTTGATAATGTTTTTTAAAAATTTTTACCCAGAAATCTTATAGTTAAGTCCTATAAAAATTAGTATTATTAATGTTAGGCCTATAGAGCCAGGCATCCTGAATCCTCACCAGAGCACACTGGCATTTTCTGCCTTTGCGACTAAGTTGTGTAAGTTTTCTTGCCAGTTTTCTCCTTTATGAGACTGACATAGTGGTAGCTCCTTCGGTACAAAATTCCCATGAGGATGAAATGAGATAATTGATGTGAAGTGTTCATCACAGAGACTGACATCTACTAAGCACTTAATATATTGGTTACTAATATTAACTTCAATGCCTTATACTGCTTACAATTATTTGTATAGCTACTACCATTTAAAAAGATAATTGAACTTTTAGAATGTGTTCAATTCATATGTTGCAATGGTGTTTTCATTTAATGTAAGTTAATTTTTTAAAGACTTCATTTTTTAGAGCAATTTTAGATTTACAACAAAATTGAGAGAGAGAGGTATAGCGATTTCCCATATACCTCTTACCACCCCCCCACGTGCGTGTATAGCCTCCCCATTATCAACGTTGCTCATTAAAATGGATTTTTTTTTTTTTACCTAAGAAAAACCAACATTGACACATCATAACTACCCAAAGTCCATAGTTTACAGTAGGGTTCACTGTTGGTGTTACCCACTCCATATGAGTTTGGACAATACACAGTGTCATATATTCATCATTACAATATCATATACTTTTACTGCCCTAATAATCTTATGTGCTTTATTATTCCTGTCCCATTCCCACACCCCTGGAAACCACTGATCTTTTTTGTTGTCTCCATAGCTTTGCCTTTCCCAGATTGTTAAATAGATCATTGGATTGGTATAGTACATAGCCTTTTCAGATTGGCTTCTTTCATTTATTAATGTCCACCTAAGGTTCCTCCATGTCTTTTCATAGCTTGGTAGCTCATTTATTTTAAGTGCTGAGTAACATTCCATTATCTGGATCACCCACAGTTCATCTATTCATTTACTGAAGGATATCTTGGTTGTTGCCAGTGTTTGAAAATTTTGAATAAAGTTCCTATAAACATCTGAGTTCAGGGTTTTTTGTAAATATAGGTTTTTAACTCTTTAGGTAAATAATCAAGGAGTGCAATTACTGGATACTTTTGTGAGTATGTTTAGTTTTGAAAGATACCCCAAAACTATCTACCAAAGTTGCTATACCATTTTGCCTTCACAATAGTGTTTTTTTGAGTTCTGACGAGGAAGAAATAATGACAATAATTCATATTGAAAAATATATATATAGTATAATAATTTTTAAGATGATCTTATATTTAGTATATCACAGCTTCCTCTTAATAACATGACACATTTGATAAGTCTGGTCATTTACCAAATCCCCATTTGACTACATAGTATAGGGAGGCACCTCAAATGAAGAATAGAGTGACTACATGTGTTTGTTTAGCAAGCTATTGGCACAGTATCCCCTGATAATCCTAACTAATAACCAGGTTGATTAATTGTCACTGTCACTGTTCTCAAAATTGTATATAAGTTCTTCAGAGACCAATGATGATTCTAGTATTGGAATCCCTTCTCAAAGAAATTTCGTCTTTTCTAGTGTTGACTAATTGAAATACAGAGAGCTATTTTAACAGTGATTCAGGTCTAGGCAGCCATTTAAAGTGGTATCAGACATTTTGTCAGGATTTTACAAAACTAAGCATTCTCAACTTAATCAAGGTGGAGGCTGGGCTATGTAGCACAAGAGGCCTAATTTTGTGAAGGTCACAGAGCACTGTTTATCTGCCTTCAGATTTGTCTGCCTTCATTCACTTATGTAGTAAGCCTTACCAACCATACCCAGTGAATCTTATTTCCAGATACGGCTGATAAAATTGTAGTGTTGCACATTACATTATGTTATAATCTGGTCAAATATCATGAGTAGTCCTGCCTGTATTTTGCTGGATGGAGGGAAAAGGTGAACAGGACACCCATCTGTGCATATGTGGTAAAACAAATGCCGAGGTCACTGCCTGTAATTAAGTGTCCTGCTCTTCTCAATAAGCCATGGAATTAATTTATGATAGATTTATGTGGTTGCTAACGGTTCTTTATTTGATTTACTATATCAGTGAGGCCTATTTGTTTCAAAGCAAATATCCTTGATTATATTAATGACATAAGAAAACTTGCTTTTTTTTTCCCCTCTAGGAAATATAAATATTAACCCTGAAAATCATTTATCAAGAGAAAATTTAGATTTGTAATTTAAAAAACGTGAACTTAATTTCTATTTTTTCAAATTATTGGCTAATGATTGTATACAAGTCATTTTACTTCTATGAGTGTCAGTTTCTTCTTCTGTAAAAGAGATACATGGAAGTAAGGCAATATATGTGGAAATATTTTATAAACTGTAAAGAAATAACATTTTAAATCTGAATATTGGTAAAGAATGATTTCAATGACTTAGTATAAAGAAACATTCATTCAGGTCCTCATGCTTTTTTTTTTTTCTTCTTTTAGTGTTTGATTATTTTCCCCTACATTGTTAATGTGTCGAAGGGAGGTTTAACTTGCTCACTGTGATTTATAAATGGTATTACCTGGGAATAATTATATTTGTGAGTGAATATATATTTCTTCAGTTTTCTTTACTATTTCTACAATAATAGCTCTTATTCTTCTCTTAGGTTTTCTTATCCTTTTCAGCTTTTTCTAAATCATGACACCTTCATCTTATTTATTTATTTTTAAAATATAATTTATTGTCAAATTGGCCAACATACAGTATGTACAGTGTGCTCTTGGTTTTGGGGGTAGATTCCCATGGTTCATGGCTTACATACAACCGCAGTGCTCATCCCAACAAGTGTCTTCCTCAGTATCCATCACCCATTTTCCCTCTCTCCTTTCCCCCCATCAACCCTCAAGTTTCTCTATTTAAGAATATCTTATCGTTTGCCTCCCTCCCTCTCTGTTTGTAACTATTTTTTCCCCTTCCCTTCCCCCATGGTCTTCTGTTAAGTTTCTCAAGTTCCACATATGAGTGAAAACATATGATATCTATCTTTCTCTGACTTATTTCATGTAGCATAAGGCCTTCCAGTTCCATCCATGTTGCTGAAAATGACATGATTTCATTCTTTCCCATTGCCAAGTAGTATTCCATTGTATATATAAACCACATCTTCTTTATCTGTTCATTAGTTGATGAACATTTTGGCTCTCTCCATGATTTGGCTATTGTTGAAAGTGCTGGTATAAGCATTGGGGTACATGTGCCCCTATGAATCAGCATTCTTGTATCCTTCGAATAAATTCCTAGTAGTGCTATTGCTGGGTCGTAGGGTAGTTCTATTTTTAATTTTTTGAGGAACCTCTGCACTGTTTTCCAGAGGGGCTGCACCAGTTTGCATTCCCACCAAGTGTAAGAGGGTTCCTGTTTCTTCACATCCTCACCAGCATCTGTTGTTTCCTGAGTTGTTAATTTTAGCCACTCTGACTGGTGTGAGGTGGTATCTCAGTGTGGTTTTGATTTGTATTTCCCTGATGAGGAGTGACATTGAGCATCTTTTCATGTGTCTGTTGGCCATCTGGATATCTTCTTTGGAAAAGTGTCTATTAATATCTTCTGCCCATTTCTTCACTGGATTATTTGTTTTTTGGGTGTTGAGTTTGGTAAGTTCTTTATAGATTTTGGATACTAACCTCTTATCCAATATGTTGTTTGCAAGTATCTCTTCCCATTCCATCGGTTGCCTTTTAGTTTTGTTGATTGTTTCCTTTGCAGTGCAAAAGCTTTTTATCTTGATGAGATCCCAATAGTTCATTTTTGCATTTAATTCCCTTGTCTGCAGAGACTTGTTGAGCAAGAAATTGCTGCGGCTGAGATCAAAGAAGTTGTTGCCTGTTTTCTCCTCTAGAGTTTTGATGGTTTTCTGTCTCACATTTAGATCATTTATCCATTTTGAGTTTATTTGTGTGTATGATGTAAGAAAGTGGTCTAGTTTCATTCTTCTGCATGTTACTATCCAGTTCTTCCAGCACTATTTGCTAAAGAGACTATTTTCCATTAGATAAAATCCCTGCTTTGTCAAAGATTAGTTGGCCATACATTTGTGGGTCCAATTCTGGGTTCTCTATTCTATTCCATTGGTCTATGTGTCTGTTTTTGTGCCAATACCATACTGTTTTGATCATTACAGCTTTGCAGTAGAGGCTAAAGTCTGGGATTGTGATGCCTCCAGCTTTGGTTTTCTTCTTCAATATTACTTTGACTATTGTTTTGATTGGGATTGCATTGAATGTGTAGATTGATTTGGGCAGTATTGAAATTTTAACAATATTTTTTCTTCCAATCCTTAAGCATGGAATGTTTTTCCATTTCTTTGTGTCTTCGTCAATTTCCTTCATAAGTTTTCTATAGTTTTCAGGATACAGTTCTTTTACATATTTGGTTAGGTTTTTATGCTAGGTATTTTATGATTCTTGGTGCAATTATGAATGGGATCAATTTCTTAATTCCTCTTTCTGTTGCTTCATTATTGTTGTATAGAAATGCAGTCAACTTCTGTACATTGATTTTGTACCCTGCGACTTTGCTGAATTCATGTATCAGTTCTAATAGCCTTTTGGTGGACTCTTCGAGTTTTCCATGTAGAGTATCATGTCGTCTGCAAAAGGTGAAAGTTTGACTTCTTTGCCAATTTGGATGCCTTTTATTTCCTTTTGTTGTCTGATTGCTGAGGCTAGGACTTCCAACATTATGTTAAACAACAGTGGTGAGAGTGGACATTGCTGTCATATTCTTGATCTCAGAGGGAAAGCTCTCAGTTTTTCTCCATTGCGGATTATATTAGCTGTGGGCTTTATATGTGTGGCTTTTATGATATTTAAGTATGTTCCTTCTTTCCCGACTTTCTTCAGGGTTTTTATTAAGAAAGGATGCTGTATTTTTTCAAATGTTTTTTCTGCATCTATTGACAAGATCATATAGTTCTTATCTTTTCTTTTATTATGTGATGTATCACATTGATTGTTTTGCAAATATTGAACCAGCCCTACAGCCCAGGAATGAATCCCACTTAATCATGGTGAATAATTCTTTTTATATGCTTTTGAATTTGATTTGGTAGAATCTTGTTGAGAATTTTTGCATCCATTTTAATCAGGGATATTGGCCTGTAATTCTGCTTTTATAGTGGGGTCTCTGTCTGGTTTGGGAATCAAGGTAATGCTGGCTTCATAGAACAAGTCCGGAAGTTTTCCTTCCATTTATTTTTTGGAACAGCTTGAGAAGGATAGGTATTAACTCTGCTGTAAATGTCTGGTAGAATTCCCCTGGGAACCCATCTGGCCCAGGACTCTTATTTGTTGGGAGATTTTTGATAACTGATTCAATTTCTTCACTAGTTATGGGTCTGTTCAAATTTTCTATTTCTTCCCATTTGAGTTTTAGTAGTGTGTGGGTGTCTATGAATTTTTCTATTTCTTCTAGGTTGTCTAGTTTATTGGCATGTAATTTTTCATAGTATTCTCTGTTAATTGTTTTGTATTTCTGAGGTATTGGTTGTGATAAATCCATTTCCATTTGTGATTTTATCATTTGGGTCTTTTCTCTTTTTGAGAAGTCTGGCTAGGGGTTTATCAATTTTGTTTATTTTTTCAAAAAAACAACTTTTCATTTCATTGATCTGTTCTACTGTTTTTATGGATTCTATATTGTTTATTTATGCTCTGATTTTTACTATTTCTCTTCTTCTTCTGGCCTTGGGGTTTCTTTGCTGTTCTGTTTCTAGTTCCTTTAGGTGTGCTGTTAGATTTTGTATTTGGAATTTTTCTTGTTTCTTGAGATAGGCCTGGATTGCAATGTATTTCCCTCTTATGACTGCCTTTGCTGCATCCCAAAAGGTTTGGACTGTCATGTTTTTATTTTCATTTGTTTCCATATATTTTTTAAATTGCTTCTTTAATTGCCTAGTTGACCTATTCCTTCCTTGGTAGGATGTTCTTTAACCTCAGTGCATTTGGAGGTTTTCTAAACTTTTTCCTGTAGTTGATTTCAAGTTTCATAGCATTGTGATCTGAAAACATGCATGGTATGATATGAAGTCTTTTATACTTGTTGAGGGCTGTTTTGAGACCCAGTGTGTGATTTATTTTGGTGAATTCTGTGTGCACTCAAGAAGAAAGTGTATTCTGCTGCTTTTAGGTGAAAAGTTCTGAATAAAGCTGTCAAGTCCATCTGGTCCAGTGTATCATTCAAGGCCATTGTTTCTTTATTAATTTTCTTCCTAGATGGTCTGTCCATTGTTGTAAGTGGAGTATTAAAGTCCCCTGTAATTACCACATTTTTATCAATAAGGTTTCTTCTTTTTGTGATTGTTTTATATATTTGTGTGCTTCTGATTTGGTTGCATAAACATTTACAATTGTTACCTCTTCTTGATGGATAGACCCTGTAGTTATGATGTAATGCCCTTCTTCATCTCTTGTTACAACCTTTAGTTTGTCTGATCTAGTTTGATATAATTATGGCTTATTCCAGCTTTCTTTTGACTTCCAGTAGCATGATAGATCATTCTCCATCCCCTCACTTACAATCTGAAGATATCTTCAGGTCTAAAATGGGTCTCTTGTAAACAGCAAATAGATGGTTCTTGTTTTTTTATCCATTCTGATACTCTATGTATTTTGATTGGAGCATTTAGCCCGTTTACATTCAGTGTTATTATAGAAAGATGTGGATTTAGTGTCATTGTGTTATCTGTAGGTTTCATGCTTATAGTGATGTCTCTGATCCTTTGTTGTCGTTGTTACATTCCACTCACAGAGGCCCCCTTATCCTTTTCAGCTTTTTGAGGAACCAGTTTCTTATCCAGAATATCTACTTGGTTTTGTCAGCTTTTGGGATAATATTTTTATACTCGGTCATTTTACGTGTTGCATATTTTATTATTTACATTTTGAAAAAATGTGCTGTTCCAGATTGATTTGTAGAGCCAGAATGAATTGCAAAGGCATTTATAGAAACATCTTTTCACAGCTGGCTAACTGAGGCACAGAGAGGCTAAGTGGTCTGTGCAAGGTCACTCAGCTAGTTTGGGTGAATCTGTTCACATTCACTGACTAGGTTAGTGATCCATGTATTTTTCATAAGATCATTGCTTCAGATAATGACACAAAATACAAAATGGTGTCAACTATGTGATAGATTGATTGTGCCTTAAAGGAAAGATCAATCTTAAAAAAAAGAACTTTCACGTTCTTTCCTATTTGTAGTCCCAAACTTCCAGCACCTCTGCTGAAATGTGTCAATATACTCATTAGGGGGAGAAGGATCACTAAGTTTTCTGGCATAAAGCACAGAGAATTTCTTTGGTACTTCTTAGCTTTCATTTTACCCTTGTCATCTACACTTAATAAATTCCCCCCAATGACTAGACACATGAAGAAAAAAATTCTACAATCAAATCATCATCACTTCATTTTGATTTTTCAAAACAAGTTAAGAGCTAGCTATATATTCACAGCCCTTATATTTTGTTTTTGCCATACAATAGAAACTACTTAGATTCAGAAGGATTTCTGTAAATTGAGTGTACCTAAACTGAGAAAGTAAGTACATATCTCTGCTTCTATTTTTATAACAGTTTCTATTTTCAGAAACCTTATTTCTATGTTCATGCACATGCACTGCATTTATTTTCTATATTCTGATACTCCTTTTTATTGGTATAATACCCTTATTAAGACTAAAATATATTAGGAAATGTGCCTGCTTCAGCTTTATTTTCTCATCACCAAATAAAGTGCCTTCAACATAACCCATACATAAAAAAGACATTTTGAGTTAAATTGCTGACAGCTTAATCTCATATGAGCAGACTTCAACATTTATATATGCAATTCTTGTCTCATACCTCAACCCTATTTTTTAATTCAAGTTACCGGATAAATGGTGTATATTGAATATTATATTGTATCACCAGTTTCACCAACTATAATTTCCCACAATATTTACTTTTCATTTAAAATATTCTCTTTAAAGCAATCACTTGTGTTATCCCAGAGACTATGGTTTAAACTGTGGCAGTATATTCTCTGTATTTTGTCCACTGTAAACTGCACTAGTTTTTTATTCATTCTTTTAATAATTCATCAGTTTGCTCATTTTTAAACTGAGTATTTGCCTGCTGACAGAATGAGCATGATATGGGTACTTTAAAGAAGTTGAAATAAGGCAGGGTTGACCAGAACTCAGATCAGGAGGAGGAAACCTGGTGTGAATGAAGTTTGAATACTAGGTCATGGCCCAGCCCCCCAGGGAATTATAGACTATATTAAGGATATTATAGGATACACTAATGATTTGCTCCTTACTCTAAAAACAACACAAAGCCCTTACAGTATTTTAGGCAAGGGTGTGAGTATGTTTGGCTTAATTGTATAAAGATCGCCCATATTCCCTCTTGAGAATGCATTGGTCAGAGAGTTTATTACACAACATATGCATAGAGAAAATCTGGGAGATAATTGCTTGTCATCAAATGATGACAATGGAAAAAGGTGATAGTAGTATTGAATCCATGTAGTAATGATTAATTGCAGGGAAGATTAGAATAAAAAGATGTTCCAAAAAGTATTTCATTATTTATTTGCTTTTAGATATTTGTTTTTTTTTTCAGGTTTCCCCTTTTATTACCTTAACACTGCAGCAACTCCATATAAATAAATCTGTGACAACCTCTCTGATTACTTTCTAGGATAAATTCCTATAAGTGAAATTACTGGTAAAAGAATATTGTATTTTAAATATGTGTTAGGATATACTGGCTATTTGTTTTTCAGAAAAGGTGTGGTAATGTGCATTGCCTTCAATTCAATAAGAAAATATGTCACAGTATTGAATGTCCGTTTTGTCAAGCTTTAAAGGTTAAAAATCATTATTTTAATACACATCATGAAATATTACAAAAACTCTTGTCTACTTAAATTATATAATTTTATGGCATTAGCCAAATATGCTTTATTTGTGATAATTTTTCCTGGAGTCACAGTTATCTTTTGATGTTATGCACATTGTTTTTAGTATACATTTTATCAATTCCTACCTCAAATCTCTTTTTTCAGTGAAGTCTAGCTATCTTTACTACTCTGTGCTATGATATATCTGACACTCTTACCATTTTCTCTAAGGTACTTATCATCAAATATATGATATAATTTACATAATTATGTAAATATTTGTAATATATATGTATATTTTTTTCACTGAGGGATTTTTTTTTTAATTTGTACTGAGCTTGCTATAAAGTATTGCTGAGCTAGAGCCAATTTTCCAGGGCTGGACAGGGGCAAGGAATGCAGGGACCCAGCCAGAGAAAAGCCAGGAGCTTAGGTGTGGTGCAGTGCCTCTCAGTCATCCATATAAACAATTAGTAAGTTGGGCAATAAAAAGAGGATGAGCCAGGGTCAGAAGGGCAGATCAAGGTCCAAAGGGTGAGAGCCTGCAGGCTCTGGGGGAGGAAGGGGAATAGAGTTGAGTGTAGACCCTGAGCCTCCTTCCCCAGGCCTCCAGATCAATTTAGGGCATATGGAGAAGAGAGGGGTTTCAGCCAGAAGGCATCAGTAAAAGAGAAGATAATATTTTATCGTTTCTCTCATCTGTACCATAATGTAGGTTCTATAAGTGCAATGGTCATTTTCTGGTTATTTATTGATGCCTCCCAAGCATTCAGAACAGCATATAACTGTTGATCAATAAATATTTGCTGGATGAATTTGTTAAATTTTGTTTTGTTCTTTTTCTATGGCTTCTTTTACTGTGTGTACCAATAGAGTATTTCTCTCCTTGATGAATCTGAAAGGTATTCAACTATATTTTCATTATTGTGGGCATATATTATCGTTTTAATTCCATTAGAATAATGTAATCTTCTTGCTAATTTTTGCAAGTTTTGCTTTATTTATTCATCTAGATAGCCTGTAGAAATGCTTTTTCCATAGTACTACAAAAATTACTAGAGATTTTGATTTGAGTTCATGGTATATTTCTTTTTCTTTTTCATGGTATACTTCTGAATTTATTTTGGTTGTAAAGCTTTTAACATCAGAGTTTTGCAGAGGATAGTAACACAGAACATTTGAGTTAGACCATAATCACACATTCAGATTTTCACAATTTCACAATTTTACAAGAAGGTAAATGGAAATATAAATACTTAAAGCATTAGAAATACAGTGATTAAAACTTAAAAACTAAGGGTGCCTGAGTGGCTCAGTGGGTTAAGTGACCCACTCTTGATTTTGGCTCCTGTCATGATCTCATGGTTTGTGAGTTCAAGCCACAGGCTGTGTGCAGACAGCACAGAGCCTGCTTGGGATTCTCTCTCTCTGTCCCTTCGCAGCGTGTGCTCACTCTTGCTCTCTATCTCTCAAAATAAATAAATAAACTTAAAAAAAAACTTAAAAACTAAAATTTGAAAATGTCCGGACACAATGAGAATTTGTCACAAACAGAATTCTAAAAAGAAATGACCAGAGAAATACTGCAGTCCACGGAAGCACTTGGACTAGGCTTAGATCAATGGAAGTCAAGAACTGTTTTGACTATGGTGGAGACTTTTCCCAGAACCAAAACAGAGATATCCTTTAGCCTCTTCTAACAAAAAGTTTTTACCAATATCCTAATAAGAATAAAATACCAGAACCATACTGTTATTTTACATATGTTTTGTTAATAAATACTGTCACTTTAGATATAGAAATGAAGCTATATAAATATGGGGTAAGAGTCATTAAACACATAATTATCAACTGGACATGTTTTTACTATCTATTTTTTCCTGAGATTTTTCAGTGACTTCTCATTGTTCTTAAAATAAAATAGAAGACTATTAGCATGGATTTCTGAGGTCAGTATTACCTGGCTTCTGCTCATCTCTTGAACCTTCTTTGATACCATGGTCCTCTTTGATCACCACTCTCCGGACATACTGCTCTTTTATTGTCCTTTGCATATTCCAAGCCCTTTCAAATCCTGGAGCTGTATATCTGTTCTTCCTTCCCACTGCATATATCTCAGTGTTTCCCACCCATCAATTCAATCTCAATAATCATCTCTTCCCTGGCTTCCCTGGCTGTCATATCAAAAGTAGTCTATAACCCCAACTCTCCAGTTCCTAACTCGCCATAATTTCTCCCTTGGTATTTCCTTCATCTCACTGAACATAATCTGACATTCTATATCCACTTATGTGAAGAGACTTCAAGAAGTCTTAGTATATCTTTTGGACAAACCAAATGATCTGATTGTGGGAATACAGAGGACAGAAGAGATAAAGTAAGGCAAGAGCAGCCAGTGCTGAATGTAGCCCACAGGACACAGTGGCTGCTCAACCAAAGAAAAAACAAGACATGATGGAAACACCATATGCTTAAAACA
Source organism: Panthera tigris (assembly GCF_018350195.1). NCBI lineage: Eukaryota > Metazoa > Chordata > Mammalia > Carnivora > Felidae > Panthera > Panthera tigris. The sequence goes on along the minus strand of NC_056671.1, from coordinate 51,402,766 downwards.
GCAGAAATATTTTTCCTTTCAAGATGAAATGCCTAGGTTTCCAAGGAATACTGAGCCCACCTTTACCCCTTCACCCCATGCATTCTACGTGAGTTTGCTAATGTATATGCATAGGCTGCCAAGTAGTTAGGGTCATGATAAGTGTTTGAAGATTTATTAACTTATTTTTCTGCTTTCATTTCCACATACAATATTTCACTGTCCAATAAATACAAGAAAGCTACCCAGGTCGAGGCTGCACCCAGCCCTATCTTGCTTAAGGGGGTTTTTCTTGGTACAGTCCCTCCTGGCCAAATCATTTGGACTCTGAGTGATCCTTTCCTCTCACATCGCACCCAGTAAGGCAACATCTGGTAGCTTAAAAGTAATGATGGTTTAACCAAAATTTCAGTATTAGAACTTTCAGAGGTGCTTTTATCTTTTTCTTCCAGCCTTAACATATGATTGTTAATGTGACTCATCTGTCAATTCCACCCTTCCTTGTTTCTGTGCCTTTCTGTTTCTCTTTTTGATGGTATATAGTTTATCTCTTATTCAAATTCACCAAGATAGGGAATCAGAATTGTGGGGCAAAGCTCTCACAAACCCTTTTTTTGATTGCTTACTAGAGTCTATGGTTGGGTGCCTTTAGGTCCAATTTTCTTTCTTTTGATGCAAATAACCATGGTCAAATGAGAGAGCAATGTATAAAACCTTTCCAGGCCTGCCTCTCAGCTAAGAGCTATGAAAGAGAGGTAAAAGCTACTTTTAGGAGAGAAAGGTATTTAGGCCGCCAAATAGAACCAAAGAAAGCCATTCCCATCATAGGAGACAAGATGAGTTACATTCCGCTCTTAAAGATGACCAATAAATGTATAATCCTATTTAAATAAGCTACCCTTGCAATATGCTTAAGAAAGACTGACTCTTTACTAAAGTGAAGGAATAAGGAGATGAACTAGAGAATTTTCTATCATTGGGAACCTAGGTGGCTCAGTCAGTTGAGCATTCTACTCTTGATATTGGTTCAGACCATGATTTGTAGGATCGAGCCTGAGTCAGTCTCCATGATGAGCATGGTGCCTGCTTGGGATTTTCTATCTCTCTCCATCTGACCCTCTCTCCCACTTGTGCTTTCTCTCTCTAAAATAAAATTTAAAAAATGAAATTAAAATTTTAAAAAAGATAATTTTCTATCATTATAATCATTGGATTTTTCAGATGACTGTTACATAAGACTTGTGGCAAATTCCATGTTACCTAGCTGGATGTATATTTCCTAGATTTTATCAAAAATGATTTTTTTTTACAAAAGAAGAAAAAACAATAGATTATTCCTATTGAGGTTCTTCTTTCACAGGGAGAAGGATCCTTGTGAATTAAGTTACATTTTTCTCCATTGCAGGTGTTAAATACTGCAAAGCATCTTTATAAACCACGAGGGAGGTGGTGAGCTTTTTGAACAAATACTCTTTTCTTTGGTCGATGAGTAAGAGTGATTTACCCAAGTGGCAATTCAATTGTTACAGTAGAAGGTATAGAATGGATACACAGCTTCACAAATCTCTGTTGGTTTTGAATATACAAGTGAAGTACTATCAAATCACCACTAGAAAAAAAAAAAATAACCTCAGACTGTTCTAGTATAGATATGCAGATATCAACTGTTCCACTGGATATTCAAGAGGGGGAGAAATGTAAATGCTTTTCTTTATTCAAGATATTTATGGAAGAAAAATAAATTGAGTGCATGTTTATGACCTCAGAGATTGCTGTGGATTTCCATTTTATGTTACAATATTCATCAAAAAGGTGAAAGTGAAAGTGAAAATGACTGTGGAAAGTGATAATAAAGGTGGGATAGATGGTGAAAAGCCTTTGGATATAGACTTAGATTCAAATCTCAGTCCTGCCACTTTGCATATGTGAATCACAGGTTTGGTAACTTTCCCCTTCAAGTCTTTGTTAACTTGTATCTAAAGGAAGATTATAAATTCTGTCTTGTGAAATTTTAAGTTTGGGAAATAGTGAATATACAACACCAAGAATAGTGTCTGTCACTCAGTATGTGAAAGCTGTTAGACATTAGGATCTATATGATTCAATAGATTTATTCACTCACCTTGGCTTGTTTTCTGTATTCCAATAGCTATGCACTCAGCTAATGTCCAGGCATTTCCAGCACTATTGATCATATTTATCCTTAATGTATATAGCTACTTTTTTTGATTCATTTGTTTTAAATTATCCCCCTTGTAACTCTGCAGTTTTAGCAAGAAGCAGTCTTTGACTCTCTAGACTTTGTTGGGATTTTGACAACTAATTTATTTATATACACATACCAACACACATCTACATAAAGACCTCACTACAGTTAATAGTTGTAAATGATTATATTTATAGGTTCAAATCCATTTATCAAGATGTTCTCCAAATGGTTAAATAGTTTATAGTCATTGGTTTAGAAAAGAATATTGAACCAAGACTGGGTTCCCAATACAGCACAAAAATACACATCTTAACTTGGATCAAATGTCTTATGTTTGTTCACATTAGAATCCAAGGTGTTATTTTAATGTGGCTGTATAAGAAGAGATTAATGATTTGGAGTCAATATGTACACAACAGTTTTTTGTTTTTCAACTGTAGACTCCATTTACAAGTATTTATTTTGGAAGACCACTTGTATTTGTTCAATAAGAACTATTGACTTTGTTTTAAAATCATTTTTTTATTGTGAAATCGGTACATATAGGTAAGAAATATTAAAAAAAATACAGCTCAGTGATTTTCCAAAAAGTGAATATCCATCTTACCATAGCCCAAAACAGTAATAGAACATTTCAACTCCTTCAATGCCACCCTAATTCAACACGGTAGTCAGTATTTATTCCTTCCCACAAAGATAATCACTATTCTCACTTGTGAGAATATAATATTTATAATTTTATTAAAATTTATATAAATTTATTAAAATTTTATTTTATTTTTATTATTATTTTTATATATATTTTATATATATATATATATTATATAAATATATAAAATTATTTATATAATTTATTATTATTTTATATAATAAATAAAATTTATTATAATTTTATTAAAATTTATATAAATTTATTAAAATTTATAAATTTATTTATAAATTTATCCCCTATATATGTATTCTTGAAATAATAGTTTTACTTTTTATTTATTAAAATGTTTATGTATTAATTTATTGAGAGAGAGAGAGAGAGAGAAAGCATGAGTGGTGGAGGGGCAGAGAAAGAGGGAGAGAGAGAATTGCAAGCAGGCTTTGCGCTGCCACTGCAGAGCTGGATAGGACACGGAGGTCAATCCCATGAACTGTGAGATCATGACCTAAGCCAAAACCAAGAGTTAGAGGCTTAACCACCTCAGCCACCCAGGTGCACCTAGTTTTACTTTTAAAAAATAAGTATAAAAAATAAATAAATAAATAAATAAATAAATAAATAAATAAAGGAAACATAATATATATTCTTTTTTTCTGACTTCTTTCAATCACCATTTTTTAATGAATTTTACCATCTTTGTATGTATTAATAAGTTGTCCAATTGTTGATCTGTTTTTTTCTATCTTTTTTTCTTAAGTCAGTTTAGATAAAGGATTGGAAATTTTCAAGGAATCAACTTTTGATTTAATTGATTTTATTTATTGCTTTCTGTTTTCATTCCATTGATTTCCAATCTAAACATTATTCTGTCCTTTCTTCTGCTTTAGACTTAATTTGCTGTTTATTTTTTTATATTCCTAAGATGAAAGCTTAGATTATTGATCTCTGATCTTCTTTTCTAATGTATTCATTAAAAACTATAAAATTACATTTAATAACAACTTTTTGGTGACACACATTTTACTATTTTTAAAAAATTATAGTTTAACTTCAAAATATTTTATAATCCCTATTAATTTTTTATCTCAGCTGGGATTTATTTAAAGTTGTTTTGTTTAATATGAAAATATTTATAGTTTTCTGGATTCTTACTGTTATTGTTTTCTAATTTAATACCATGTGATCAGACCATGTGCTTCATAAGAATTTCATTATTGATGTTTAGTGCTACTAGTTTTATGGTCTAGCGTCTTGTCTGTTTTGAGGAAGGTTCCATTTGTACTTGAAAATAATTTGTTCTATAGTTATTAGATAAAATATTCTAAACAGCACAATTATCAATAGAAAGTTGTTTGATAGATTAAAATATTCAACATTTTTTCCTGATGCTTTTATTCACTTATCAGTTGTTGGAAGAGAAATAATGAAATCTCCTATTTTCATTGTGGCTTTGCCTATTATCCTAAATTCTGTCAATTTTTAATTCATGGGCATAAATATATGCTTACACATATAGAAAGATTATTTATTTTTTAATATTTACAATTATAAAATATTTCTTTTTATCTCTTCAAAATTCTTTGAGTTGAAATCTTTTACTGATATTAATGTGCCGTATTTACAAATTTTTTTACAAATTTATTTTCACACTGTTACTTAAGGTTTATTTCTTATAAATAACATAAATAGGGGTTTGATTTTCTATACAACTGGGATTATCTAGCTTTTAAATGAAATTTTCATTCAATTTATTTTATTATATTTATTGACATGTTTGGGCTTAAAATTGCCATTTGCATTAACTATTTTGTTCCTTTATGAATTTTTCCTAGTTTCACTTTTGTTAATTTTATGCTGTTAATAATCCATCTTATCCCCTGCATTTCCATTTTCAGTTATCCCTCTTTTTGTTCATTTTTAATGGTTGCTCTAAGGATTAAAATGTTCATCTTTAAGTTATATCATTCTACATGAAAATAACATATTGTTATAAACAGTGTGATTATCTTACAATAGAATTTTACATTTCCTCTTCCCATACCCTCTTCTCTTGTTATCCTACATTTTACTTTTCTGTATATTATAACCCCCTACTATATTTTCTTTATTTTTACTTTGAACAATTAACATTTTTATCCTTAAAACCATCAATATTGCCTTATATTTACTTTGCTGTATTCATATTTTACATATATTTATTAATATTTGAAATAAAATTCTTCACTTTGTGTTTGAGATAATATCTCATTCAATGTGAAGAACGACTTTTAACATTTTTTTAATATGGATTTCCTGATCAGAAAGTTCGTTCAATATTTTTAAATTTTTTTTTTTTTTACATTTATTCATTTTTGAGAGACAGAGAGAGACAGAGCACAAGTGGGGGAGGGTCAGAGAGAGGAAGAGACAGAATATGAAACAGGCTCCAGGCTCTGAGCTGTCAGCACAGAGCCCGACATGGGGCTCCGACTCACAAACTGCGAGATCATGACCTGTGCCGAAGTCGGACGCTTAACCGACTGAGCCACCCAGGAGCCCCAAAGTTCGTCAATATTTTTAAAAGCATCTTTATTTTTTTGTTGTTGTTGTAGTTTAATTGAACTGCTTCTTTTCATCTCTTACTTATTTCTGTATGATTTTCAAGCATACATAACCTCACTAATTCATATCCCAACTTACTAATTCTTATTCATTTTTTGTTTCTTCTATATTTAATCTGCTCTTAAATCTATCAATTTGGGTCTTCTTTTAAAATTTTTCTTCTTTAACTTAAAATCTTTCCCCTTAAATATTTTTCCAGACTTTCTTTATTAGGTTTACATAAAAGACTCAAATTAATATGTTATCAAAAAGTTAATTATTTATAACTATTATTTGATAGATACTTGAACAACCATTATGTCTTTTTCAGCAAATCAACAATTCATAAGGGAGTAAAAAGAGTTGTTCCAAACTTAAAGAGCGATATTTGCAAAGCTCATTATAACACAAAAAGAAATCTAAACATCAACAAAAGTGGGGCAAAGCACAGTGACTTTATAGCATCTGCCATTAAACAAATTATAAAATATTAAAGGGAGATTATGCAAAACAACTAAGATTAATTGCTGCTAATTGACAAAAGTCACAAAACCAAGTGTCGGTTTCATTTGTGATACTAATGTCATTTACAAGGTTAATTACTGTGTCACCTCACAGTCCCCAGTTGTTTTTCATATTGTGTGGCAGAGAATGTGTGAACAGATGGGCCAGAATAACATCTGGCTTAGGTGAGCAGTAAGAGTACAGCTGACATCCTTGAATGATTTCCTTCAGTTGCACTGTCTCAGGAATAGAAAGTAATGAGAGAAACACAGGTGCCAGAAATAAACAACTTGATATTTACTTATTAGCATACTGGCCCTTGCCAAATCCTAGACTGAATGTCATAATTAGCATCTAACAGGGCTACAGTAATGTTCTTATCAATATTATCTTTTAAAGTATACTTATATATAATTTAGTCAATTTGTCATTAATATCTTACTTACCCAACTTTGCTTCTGTATGTCAATCAAAATGATACCTTCTAGTTTATGGAAAATCACAATATTTCAAACTTGTAATATCTATCTTGATCCTCAGGATAACCTTATAAATTAGATGTCACAACATGATATCCAAATAAATAATCAAAACCCCGAGATACTAAGTTAAAAAGGTAACAAAGGATACAAAACCAGAATTATTGACTTTAACTTCACACTTAGAACTCCATTATGTCAGTAATAGAAAGAAGAAAGCCTTTGATAACAATAATGACTACTGAAAACTTTAAAGCTATAATTTGCAAATTTCATTTCTTACTGTGTTTTAAGTAATACTATAATCATTTTTCTATTCAGAATGCTACAGGTCTAAGGGATTTAATTCTAAGTATTCTAGTATAAAATTATTTCAGTCTTATTTCATCTATTAAATATATTAATCTTTCAATGGCCTGAGAATGTGTGACAATGCCATTTCTAGTTTATAGAATGTCACAGTATTCAAGGTGAAAATACATATTTAAGTAGCACAACACATCCTCACTAGAAAAGAGATAATTGTCAGAAATATGAAATTCTGGCTATTTTAAAAATTGTGTATGAATGTCCTCTATAGTTTGTTTATGTATCCATTTGTTCTTGCTGAAACTCTGCCCTGTTTTGGTTGTCCTTATTACAGAGAGCAAAGCTAAATGTGACATTTTAGGAAGGTGGTTCAAGAGTGAGCTCTCTTGGCCTTTATTTCTCTCTGCCAGGTATAATAGTGTTGCTGCTCTCTTGTCAAGAAGGGAAGCACTGAACACTGCACATGTAATTAATTATCACTATTGTTATTACTGAAATCCAGCTAGGCATAATATACACAGCTTTGTTGTTCTATTTTAGTCAGGCATGTTTCATAATGTACTCCCTTTCCCTCTTATGAAGCTCCTGAGCCAGTTTCTGTCCTTTGAGCCAATATTGTTTTTGTACCTTTGAATATAAGAAATTTATGGAGAGAGATGGTTGTTCAAGCTGTGTTTTCTTTTTTTTTTTCTACATGAATTTTTAGTAATAATCTCCTTTTGCAGCTCATCAATATATATGGGTCTCTGGGGAAAATATTTTATTAGGGTAATTTCAGTATAAAGAATACTTCAACAGACTAATATCACTATAATAAGTAATGCTTTCTAAAGAAAAATGGAGAATTACCTACAGCATTAAAATCTAGTTTGTTCAGATTTACTATCCATGCTGAGTAATACAGTAGTCTATAGGTTACTGTAGATTATTTTTACAAGTTTTATTGAGATATAATTCATACTATACAATTCACATAGTTAAAATGTACAATTCAATAGATATTTCAGTGTATTCACAGAGTTGTACGGTCATTACTACAATCAATTCCAACACTCCACAGAGAAACCCTGTGACCAGTAGAAGTCACTCTCCATTTCCTCCCAATCCTCCAGAACCCAGTTCTAGAAAATAATGACTCTATTTTCTGTCTGTATACATTTGTCTGTTCTGGACATTTCATATAAATGGAATTATGAAATTCATGTTATTTGGTAAGTGGCTTCTTTAACTTTGTGGAATCTTTTCAGGGTTCATCCATATTGTAGCAAATATAAGTACTTTTTGATCACTTCATAATAGTCCATTGTTTGGATAATGACCATTTTATATATCCACCAGTTTATGGGAATTTAGGCTGTTTTTACTTTATGGCTGTTATAACTAATGCAGCTATGAATATTTGTGCTCAAGATTTTGTATGGACAAATGTTTAATTTCTCCTAGATATACACAAAAAAGTATATTCAATGAATCATAAGGCATATCTAAGTTTAACCTTTTGAAGAACTACTAGATTACTTCCACAGTTGCTACACCATATTACATTTCTATTACAACTGTACTAGAGTTCTTGTTACTTCACACCCTTGTCAACATTTGTTATTATCTGCCATTTTGATTATACCTGTCCTACTGGGTATCTCATTTGTTGTGTTGAATTGCATTTCCTTCTTGACTAATGAGATTGAGCATCTTTCCTTGTGTTTATTAGCTATTTATGTGTCCTCTCTGGAGAAATATCTATTCAGATCCTTTGCCCATTGGCCTTTTTTATTTTTGATTTGTAATGGTGTTTGTTTATTCTAGATACAACTCCTTATCTGATATATACTTTATGAATGTGTTCTCCTAGTTTTGGGTTGTGCTGTCACTCCCTGATGATGTTTCTTTGGTTCTTAATTTTTTTGAAGTCAACTTTACCTTTTCTCTCCTGTAACTTGTATTTTTAGTATAAGAGCTAAGAAAGTTTTGTTTAACACGAGGTCATGAAGATTTACTCTTGCATTTTCCTTAGAGAGTTTTATGTTTTAGCTCTTGTGTTAGGTTCACAATACATTTTTATTAATTTTTGTCTATGTTGTCATTCTTTTTCATCTGGAAATCCAGTTGTCCCAAAACCGTTACTTGAAGATATTGTTTTTCCCCATTGAATTATTTTTGCACACTTGTTGAAAATAAATTAACCTTAAATGTAGGGCTTATTTCTGATTCTAAATTATATTCCATTGATTTATATGTATATCTTTGTGACAGTTCCTTTTTCATCCATCCACTTCAATAAGTTTGTTTTAAACATTTATTAAAGAGTTATTTTGTCACATTTTGCATTATATCCTGGGATCCTTGAATTCCTAAATCTTTTCTTTAAATTAACACACACTTCTGTTTTAAAATTATATGAATTTTGACAAATGCATAGTAGTATGTGTCCACCATTATAATTAACCTTTTCCCGTCTTCAAACACAGACAACTACTGATTTGTTTATTGATGCTATAGTTTGCCTTTTCAGGAATTTCATATAAATGGTATCATACAGTATGAAACTCTTTAAGATTGGCTTCCTTCACTTAGCAACTTATTGCTAACATTCATTCATGTTTTAAATGGCTTGATAACTCTCTTCTTTTTGTCACTGAATAATTCTCTTTTAGGGATGTACCACAGTTTGTTTATCCCTTCACTTATTTAAGGGCATCTGGTTGCTTCAACATTTTGGTTATTATGAATAAGCTAGTGTAAATGTTCATCTGCTATTTATTTGGGGAAATAAGTTTTTAAGTACTTTGGGAAAATACTTAGGAACATGATTTCTTGGTCATATTGTAAGACTGTCTTTGCTTTCAAAGAAACTGCCAAATTATCTTCCAAGGTGGCTGTACTATTTTGTGTTGCCACCAGCAGCGAATGAGAGCTCTTGATCCACATTGTCTCCAGCAATTAGTCTGGGCAACTTTCAGGTGGCTTAAGCTTTTCTAATAGGATTATTATTTATCTTATTAAAAAAATGCAATCCCATAATGACAGAATGTTGAGCATCTTTTCATGTGCCTATTTTCTCTATATATATCTTCTTGGTGAGGTGTGTACTAAGATTTTTCCCCCTCTTCTTTTTTTAAAAAAAAATTTTAATGTTTATTTTTGAAGGAGAGAGAGAGTGTGAGGAGGAGAGGGGCAGAGAGAGAGAGGGAGACACAAAATCCTAAGCAGGCTCCAGGCTCTGAGTCATCAGCACAAAGCCCGATGCAGGGCTCGAATCCACAAACTGTGAGATCATGACCTGGGCCGAAGTAAGACACTTAACCAACTGAGCCACCCAGGCACCTCTTTTCCCCTTCTTCTTAATTGGGTTCGTACTTTTATGATTAAATTTTAAGACATATTTGTATATTTCTATTAGAAATCTTATATTAGATATGTTTACTGGAAAGATCTTTTCAAATCTGTGGCTTTTCTTTCATTATATTAACAGTGCATTTTGCAGTAAATTTTTTTAAATTTGAATTAAGTCTTACATCTATTTTTCTCTCATGGGGTTATGATTTTGATGTTGTATCCAAAACCTCTTTGACTTCATTTCACATAGATTTTTCCCCTATATTTTCTTCTAGTTGTTTTATAATTTTTCATTTTATACTTAGGTTTATAGCTCATTTTGTGTACAGTGTGACATCTGTGTCTAGTTTCATTTTATTCTTCAGTCCGAGACCAGAGTTTCTAAGGTTTCCATTTCCTTCTGTAGAAGTTGCAGGATTGTGCGCATAGGGTTTCTTATCCACTTAAGCAGATGTATGGGAAGAGGGGAAGTAGAGAAGCAGGAGGTGAGGTTTAAAAGTTGTCAATGGTTAAGCATCAAAAAAGGAGTCAGACTCTGGAGTACATCTTAGTTTTGAAAAAAGATGAAGAAAAGAATCTTATGCATTAAAAGAAAGTTGGTTCAATAGGAGTATTATTCAAAGTAACTAAAATATATTTTTTAATTTTTAATTTTTGCTTAATAAAATTAATTCAAGCATAACATTGAAAAAAATTGAAGTTAAGAGTATTGCCCTGCCTGAACCCCTATCACTAGAGCTTTCCAAGGACCTCAGCTATTACCATATGCTCCAAAGACTTAACCATGCCCCCAGATTTTGGATGATTTGTACCATTTCTTACCATCTCTTTATATATATGCCTGTGCCTAACTAAACCAGGCACATAGACACCCAATAAATTTTGTTAAATAGCATAGAATATATTAATTGAACAAAACTTGCTGCAACCACAAGTGTGACTTATGCCTTGGGTCTTATAAGTAGCAAATGGCCTTATTTTTATTGTTTAAGCTTCCACAATGCACCCTAACTTCTTTATTCCTATCTTGTACCACTGTGCCTAAGTCCCCTGTTGACTTCCTGCAAAAATTCAAGTTAGTCTTTAGCAGAAGCCACATATTTGCTGTTACCCATTCTATTATAGTCACATGTTTGGCCCTATCCTCATCTAATATCTGAAACTACCTCCCCACTCCATCCTAACCTGCTGCCTAAAGCCTTAACTCTCAACAATAATATTTACCTTGTGGTAAATCTAGCTTCTGGTTATCTTTAAATATATACCGTTATTTTAATTCCATCCAAACTAAAATTTTCACTCGGATTGCTGATATACTTTTAACCACTGCCTTCTATCCTCTGGTCTATCTTCTTCCACACTTCTTCCAGACCAGTCATTCTAAGGTTGCATCTTTTCTGTCATTTGGCAGCTTAAAATACTGTACTGAATTCCCATAAACTTAGTTGAAATCTCAACCCTTTAAAATAGAATTGGTCTTGTTTTAAAAATGCTATCTCCAACTTATCTTTAAACAATTTCTATACCCATGGCCACAGTCCCTGTGGGGGAAAACAAGAAAAAGGCAGAAGAAAGTTGTGGGTCATCTAGACAAACAGATATTCTAGATTGGTACTCTAGGTCTTAAATGTTGGGATACTAGGTGTGGTACTTTGGTGATACTTTCATGTTGCAAAGAATGCCAGGATATACTGCTACTATGTATAGGAATAATGTACATTATCACCCTCACCAGGTTTCTTCCCATAGTCTGCAGCCACGTTCAAACACCTACTAGTGATACTGGCTATGTATCCCTTCAGGCAGCTCTGAACCCTTTTAAATAATATCCTCTTTATAGGGTTCTCGATTCTTCATTCAACATTCTAAATAGAGCTTTTGTGTGATGATGCCAATATAACAAGTACTACCAGGCATTTATTGAATGTTTACTTATATTGCAAAGCTAATATAATCCTTACAAAGAAGATCATATTGGTATTATTATCTGCTTTGTACCAGACATAGAAATTCAAAATCAGAAAAGTTACTTGTTTAAGGACATGCAGCTTTTAAAATACATATTTGTTATTAAAATCTGATTGTATGAGACTCCATACTGTACTTTTAATGTGTGAGTGTGTGTGTGTGTATATGTGTGTGTGTGTGTGTGTGTGTGTGTCTCCCATATATATATATATGGGAGAGGCTAGAGGCTAGAAGTAAGGTAGAATAGTGGTAGAACATTCTAGATAGATAGATAGGTAAATAGATAAATAGATAATATAATTGGGGAACACTAATACTAAAGCATGAGTAGGTGGAAAGTTGTGGAGAGAGGAGAAGGGCAAATTCACTAAAGTAAGGGGATTTACAATTTCTGAATGCCTGCATTTAGAACTGTACTCAGCATTTAAAAAAAATCAAGATGTTTTCAAGTGTGTTGTCTGTACCATGTGTAATAACTATGCTAGAGAAGTGAGACATAACAATAACTTTTTGCAAGACACTTTCCAATGCATTATATAATTAAATTTCAATTAAATTAGGTAGTACACTCAAGAGTTTTACTTCTGTTTCATGTAATAATCGATAATCCATGTGTAATATGTTAATAATCTGGATAATATTCAAGGCATTGTAGAAGACATAATATCACTTCACCTAAAAGTGAATATTCCAAAAGCTATTTGAACTGGAATTTCTCACCTTAAAATCAATTACATATATCATGGATGAATGATAAGTAGATTGAGCACATCTCCAACTCTTCTGTAAATGGTTAATGTGCAAAATAATAGGAGGAGGAAGAATCATGTTCAGAAACTCTAATATGCCTTTTGGGGCTTGTATTGTGCTCTGTGCTTGTTGCACCTGGTTGGTTTCATGAATATTAACACTAAAAGGTCTTGTTCATTAAAGCAACTTGTAAAAGAAGAAGAAAAAAACATTACTTCTTATGGAAAAGGATTATTTGCCACTCTCTTGAAATTATTTTAAACAAATTATTATCTGTGATACTAAACTTTCTACAGATATAATTTCTGTGTTATATAAAGCCATTTTGTTCCATGCCTGTGTGAGTGTGTGTGTGTGTGTGTGTGTGTGTGTGTGTGTGCGCGCGTGCGCACGCACAAAAGAGAGAGAGGTTGTATGTGCATGCAGCTGGGATGAATGTTAGGTAGTTAAGATTTATTTGGTATGTATGGTGTTTGGTGTGTATGATGTTTGGTACATATGATGTTACTATCAGATTGCATAATATAGATTACAGGTAAGAAGTAGAAAATTGTGCAGTACAAATGAAAGTAAAATTGAAGTCCACTGATTCAAACACAGAATACATAATTTATCAAATAAACGCATAACAGATTTATTTATATCTACAAGCAGCTGGTGCAATCTTGCTATTCTTATTTGAAGCGTTCATATTTTTATATTAAGAATCATCAGTTTTCATGTCAGCAAAATCTTCTGTTAAGTTGATCCTCCAGACCTTCCATTACAAATCCTCAAGTATGTTGAGAAATCACTACTCGGTACTTCGTTATTTTTTTTTTAATTTCAATAAATTGTGAGGCATCTGCCCCAAGTTAAAGGCGTATAGTTATTGTACCTAAACAAGTTTTTCAGTATAATTTCATAGTATCTACCTACATCAGAGGGCATAAATTTCCTGCTTCCTTCCAATTCTTTTTCATTTTATAATTTCACTTTCCTTTGACCTGTCTGAGTAAAAGAGTTCCATTTATACACAAAGGGAAGGGTAACATAAGTCATTGAAGTAGAATAATTTACATTTTTATTGTTGTTCGGTGCTTATTTCTCATGTGTTTAGTAATCCTAAGAGATGTTATAAATGCTTTTAATATGCACCGAATATACAATGGACAAACTGCTCTGTGACATTGTTTAATTTTTAAATAAAAATTAATTTTCTCCTTGTGCTGACCTCTATTTGCTAAGAAAACTATAAACATTGATATGGAATTTAAGACAAAGATAAACTATATGGAGGATTGTGGGCAAAGAAATACCTTCTTGGGAGTCTTAAATGTTCATTTAAAAATTTACAGTTTTGGGGCTCTTGGGTCCCAGTGGCTCAGTGGGCTCAGCGTCTGACTTTGGCTCAGGTCATGATCTCATGGTTTGTGAGTCTGAGCCCCATGTTGGGCTCTGTGCTGATAGCTCAGAGCTTGGAACCTGCTTTGGAATCTGTGTCTCCCTCTCTCTCTGCCCCTCCCATGCCCACCTTCTGTCTGTCTCCCTCTGAAAAATAAATAAACATTAAAAAAATTTACAGTTTTAAGGACGTACTAAGTGATTCTTATTAAACCATTGCATTTGATTTTAAGCGTAGAAACCAGGGCTCACAACCCAGTCTGCCACTCAAATCTGACCTGCTGCCTGTTTTTGAAAATAGAGTTTTATTGGAAAAACCATGCACACTCATTTGAGTGTTATGTATGAATGCTTTCCTCTCACAAAGCAGATTTAAGTAGTTGCTAGAGAGAGACCATATTATCTCCAAAGCCTAAAATAATTACTCTAGTCCTTTAAAAAAACACATTTGCTAATACTGATATAAACAAATATAAATATAGATCAATTTTGAACAAAAATTTTTGATAATAGAAATTAATCTTTGGAAGTCATGGGTGGCTCATTCTGTTAAGCCTCAGACTCTTGATTTCAGCTCAGATCATGATCTCATGGTTGGTGAGACTGAGTTCCATCTTGGGCTCTGCACTGACAATGTGGAGCTTGCTTGGGATTCTCTCTCTCCCTCTCTCTCTGTCCCTCCGCCGCTCCTTCTCTCTCTCAAAAATAAATAAGTGAACTTAAAAATAAAAGAAAATAATTTTTTAACATCTGTTAATTACATGTTATGTACGAAGCAGTTTTGAGCAATTTACATTATTTAACATCATTTAATTCTCACCTTATGAAGTGGGCAATATTAGTATCCCTATTTCATAAAAGATACAGATACTGATCCCTAGAGAAGTTGTAGGTAACTAAGGTCACATAACAGTAAAGGACAGAATACTAAAATTTGAACTGAAGTCATCTAATTCCAAATAGATTCATATATTTATGCATCTTATATTTAGCCTAAGTATTCAGAAATAAGAGTTTGGGGTAACATATAAATATAGAATAATCCAATAATTTTACATTAACATTTTTAAAAAAACACTATCATTTAAAAATATTTATTTCAGAAAGGATTCACCATATTTGTAGATATTTGGTTCTGAATTCCTAAATTAAGAATCTGAAATATTTTCTCTCATTTCTTAGTTTGTCTTTCATTTTGTTGATTGTTTCTTTTGCTGTGTAGAAGTTTTTCAGTTTGATGTAGTCCCTTTATTTCTGCTTTTGTTTCTTGTGATTTTGATGTCATCTCAGAAAAAAATGTTGCAGGGTATCCTGGGTGGCTCATTTGGTTAGCATCTGACTCTTGTTTTCAGCTCAGGCTATGATCTCACGGTTTGTGAGTTCTAGCCCTGCATAAGGCTCTGCACTGACAGCACAGAGCCTGCCTGAGATTCTCTCCCTCTCTCTCAGACCCTCTTCTGCTCTCTCTGTCTCTCAAAATAAATAAACTTAATTTTTTTAAATTGTTGCAAAGACTAATGTCAAGGACTTTCCTCCTATGTTTTCTTCTGGGAGTTTTATGGTTTCAGGTCTTACATTTAAGTCTTTAATTCATTTCAACTTAATTTTTGTGAGTGGTGAAAATCGGGACCGTTTCATTCTTCTTTTTTTTTTTTTTTTTGCTTATACATTTTTATTTTTATTTTTTATTTTTTTCAGTATATGAAATTTATTGTCAAATTGGTTTCCATACAACACCCAGTGCTCATCCCAAAAGGTGCCCTCCTCAATACCCATCACCCACCCTCAGTTTGTTCTCAGTTTTTAAGAGTCTCTTATGCTTTGGCTCTCTCCCACTCTAACCTCTTTTTTCTTCCTTCCCCTCCCCCATGGGTTTCTGTTAAGTTTCTCAGGATCCACATAAGAGTGAAACCATATGGTATCTGTCTTTCTCTGTATGGCTTATATCACTTAGCATCACACTCTCCAGTTCCATCCACGTTGCTACAAAGGGCCATATTTCGTTCTTTCTCATTGCCCTGTAGTACTCCATTGTGTATATAAACCACAATTTCTTTATCCATTCATCAGTTGATGGACATTTAGGCTCTTTCCATAATTTGGCTATTGTTGAGAGTGCTGTTATAAACATTGGGTACAAGTGCCCCTATGCATCAGTACTCCTGTATCCCTTGGGTAAATTCCTAGCAGTGCTATTGCTGAGTCATAGGGTAGGTCTATTTTTAATTATCTGAGGAACCTCCACACTGTTTTCCAGAGTGGCTGCACCAATTTGCATTCCCACCAACAGTGCAAGAGGGTTCCCGTTTCTCCACATCCTCTCCAGCATCTATAGTCTCCTGATTTGTTCATTTTGGCCACTCTGACTGGCGTGAGGTGATATCTGAGTGTGGTTTTGATTTGTATTTCCCTGATAAGGAGCGACGTTGAGCATCTTTTCATGTGCCTGTTGGCCATCCGGATGTCTTCTTTAGAGAAGTGTCTATTCATGTTTTCTGCCCATTTCTTCACTGGGTTATTTGTTTTTCGGGTGTGGAGTTTGGTGAGCTCTTTATAGTTTTTGGATACTAGCCCTTTGTCTGATATGTCATTTGCAAATATCTTTTCCCATTCCGTTGGTTGCCTTTTAGTTTTGTTGGTTGTTTCCTTTGCTGTGCAGAAGCTTTTTCTCTTCATAAGGTCCCAGTAATTCATTTTTGCTTTTAATTCCCTTGCCTTTGGGGAAGTGTCAAGTAAGAGATTGCTACGGCTGAGGTCAGAGAGGTCTTTTCCTGGTTTCTCCTTTAGGGTGTTGATGGTTTCCTGTCTCACATTCAGGTCCTTTATCCATTTTGAGTTTATTTTTGTGAATGGTGTGAGAAAGTGGTCTAGTTTCAACCTTCTGCATGTTGCTGTCCAGTTCTCCGAGCACCATTTGTTAAAGAGACTGTCTTTTTTCCATTGGATGTTCTTTCCTGCTTTGTCAAAGATTAGTTGCCCATACGTTTGTGGGTCTAGTTCTGGGGTTTCTATTCTATTCCATTGGTCTATGTGTCTGTTTTTGTGCCAATACCATGCTGTCTTGATGATTACAGCTTTGTAGTAGAGACTAAAGTCTGGGATTGTGATGCCTCCTGCTTTGCTCTTCTTCTTCAAAATTACTTTGGCTATTCGGGGCCTTTTGTGGTTCCATATGAATTTTAGGATGGCTTGTTCTAGTTTTGAGAAGAATGCTGGTGCAATTTTGATTGGGATTGCATTGAATGTGTAGATAGCTTTGGGTAGTATTGACATTTTGACAATATTTATTCTTCCAATCCATGAGCATGGAATGTTTTTCCATTTCTTTATATCTTCTTCAATTACCTTCATAAGCTTTCTATAGTTTTCAGCATACGGATCTTTTATATCTTTGGTTAGATTTATTCCTAGGTATTTTATGCTTCTTGGTGAAATTGTGAATGGGATCAGTTTCTTTATTTGTCTTTCTGTTGATTCATTGTTAGTGTATAAGAATGCAACCGATTTCTGTACATTGATTTTGTATCCTGCAGCTTTGCTGAATTCATGTATCAGTTCTAGCAGACTTTTGGTGGAGTCTATCGGATTTTCCATGTATAGTATCATGTCATCTGCAAAAAGTGAAAGCTTGACTTCATCTTTGCCAATTTTGATGCCTTTGATTTCCTTTTGTTGTCTTATTGCTGATGCTAGAACTTCCAACACTATGTTAAACAACAGCCGAGAGAATGAGCATCCCTGTCGTGTTCCTGATCTCAGGGAAAAAGCTCTCAGTTTTTCCCCATTGAGGATGATGTTAGCTGTGGGCTTTTCATAAATGGCTTTTATGATCTTTAAGTATGTTCCTTCTATCCCGACTTTCTCAAGGGTTTTTATTAAGAAAGGATGCTGAATTTTGTCAAAGGCCTTTTCTGCATCTATTGACAGGATCATATGGTTCTTATCTTTTCTTTTATTAATGTGATGTATCACGTTGATTGATTTGCGAATGTTGAACTAGCCCTGCATCCCAGGAATGAATCCCACTTGATCATGGTGAATAATTCTTTTTATATGCTGTTGAATTCGATTTGATAGTATCGTATGGAGAATTATTGCATCCATATTCATCAGGGATATTGGCCTGTAGTTCTCTTTTTTTACTGGGTCTCTGTCTGGTTTAGGAATCAAAGTAATACTGGCTTAATAGAATGAGTCTGGAAGTTTTCCTTCCCTTTCTATTTCTTGGAATAGCTTGAGAAAGATAGGTATTATCTCTACTTTAAACGTCTGGTAGAACTCCCCTGGGAAGCCATCTGGTCCTGGACTCTTATTTGTTGGGAGATTTTTGATAACTGATTCAATTTCTTCGCTGGTTATGGGTCTGTTCAAGCTTTCTATTTCCTCCTGATTGAGTTTTGGAAGAGTGTGGGTGTTTAGGAATTTGTCCATTTCTTCCAGGTTGTCCAGTTTGTTGACATATAATTTTTCATAGTATCCCCTGATAATTGCTTGTATCTCTGAGGGATTGGTTGTAATAATTCCATTTTCATTCATGATTTTATCTATTTGGGTCATCTCCCTTTTCTTTTTGAGAAGCCTGGCTAGAGGTTTGTCAATTTTGTTTATTTTTTCAAAAAACCAACTCTTGGCTTCGTTGATCTGCTCTACAGTTTTTTTAGATTCCATATTGTTTATTTCTGCTCTGATCTTTATTATTTCTCTTCTTCTGCTGGGTTAGGCTGTCTTTGCTGTTCTGCTTCTATTTCCTTTAGGTGTGCTGTTAGATATTGTATTTGGGATTTTTCTTGTTTCTTGAGATAGGCCTGGATTGCAATGTATTTTCCTCTCAGGACTGCCTTCGCTGCGTCCCAAAGCGTTTGGATTGTTGTATTTTCATTTTCGTTTGTTTCCATATATTTTTTAATTTCTTCTCTAATTGCCTGGTTGACCCATTCATTCTTTAGTAGGGTGTTCTTTCACCTCCATGTTTTTGGAGGTTTTCCAGACTTTTTCCTGTGGTTGATTTCAAGCTTCATAGCATTGTGGTCTGAAAGTATGCATGGTATAATTTCAATTCTTGTATACTTATGAAGGGCTGTTTTGTGACCCAGTGTATATTTATCTTGGAGAATGTTCCATGTGCACTCGAGAAGAAAGTATATTCTGTTGCTTTGGGATGCAGAGTTCTAAATATATCTGTCAAGTCCATCTGATCCAATGTATCATTCAGGGCTCTTGTTTCTTTATTGACCGTGAGTCTAGATGATCTATCCATTTCTGTAAGTGGAGTGTTAAAGTCCCCTGCAATTACCACATTCTTATCAATAAGGTTGCTTATGTTTATGAGTAATTGTTTTATATATTTGGGGGCTCCGGTATTCGGCGCATAGACATTTATAATTGTTAGCTCTTCCTGATGGATAGACCCTGTAATTATTATATAATGCCCTTCTTCATCTCTTGTTACAGCCTTTAGTTTAAAGTCTAGCTTGTCTGATATAAGTATGGCTACTCCAGCTTTCTTTTGGCTTCCAGGAGCATGATAAATAGTTCTCCATCCCCTCACTCTCAATCTAAAGGTGTCCTCAGGTCTAAAATGAGTCTCTTGTAGACAGCAAATAGATGGGTCTTGTTTTTTTATCCATTCTGATACCCTATGTCTTTTGGTTGGCACATTTAGTCCATTTACATTCAGTGTTATTATAGAATGATATGGGTTTAGAGTCATTGTGATGTCTGTAGGTTTCATGCTTGTATCGATGTCTCTGGTACTTTGTCTCACAGGATCCCCCTTAGGATCTCTTGTAGGGCTGGTTTAGTGGTGACAAATTCCTTCAGTTTTTGTTTGTTTGGGAAGACCTTTATCTCTCCTTCTAGTCTAAAAGACAGACTTGCTGGATAAAGGATTCTCGGCTGCATATTTTTCCTGTTCAACACATTGAAGATCTCGTGCCAATCCTTTCTGGCCTGCCAAGTTTCAAAAGAGAGATCAGTCACGAGTCTTATAGGTCTCCCTTTATATGTTAGGGCACGTTTATCCCTTCCTGCTTTCAGAATTTTCTCTTTATCCTTGTATTTTGCCAGTTTCACTATGATATGTCATGCAGAAGATCGATTCAAGTTACCTCTGGAGGGAGTTCTCTGTGCCTCTTGGATTTCAATGCCTTTTTCCTTCCCCAATTCAGGGAAGTTCTCAGCTATTATTTCTTCAAGTACACCTTCAGCACCTTTCCCTCTCTCTTCCTCTTCTGGGATACCAATTATGCGTATATTATTTCTTTTTAGTGTATCACTTAGTTCTCTAATTTTCCCCTCCTACTCCTGGATATTTTTATCTCTCTTTTTCTCAGCTTCCTCTTTTTCCATAATTTTATCTTCTAGTTCACCTATTCTCTCCTCTGCCTCTTCAACCGAGCCGTGGTCATTTCCATTTTATTTTGTATCTCGTTTAAAGCATTTTTCAGCTCCTCCTGACTGTTCCTTAGTCCCTTGATCTCTGTAGCAAGAGATTCTCTGCTGTCCTCTATACTGTTTTCAAGCCCAGCGATAATTTTATGACTATTATTCTAAATTTACTTTCTGTTATATTATTTAAATCCTTTTTGATCAGTTCATTAGCTGTTGTTATTTCCTGGAGATTCTTTTGAAGGGAATTCTTCCTTTGGTCATTTTGGATAGTCCCTGGAGAGGTGCGGACCTGCAGGGCACTTCCCCTGTGCTGTGGTGTATAACTGGAATTGGTGGGCGGGGCCACAGTCAGACCTGATGTCTGCCCCCAGCCCACCACTGGGGCCACAGTCAGACTGGTGTGTGCCTTCTCTTCCCCTCTCCTAGGGGCAGGATTCACTGTGGGGTGGTGTGGCCCGTCTGGGCTACTTGCACACTGCCAGGCTTGTGGTGCTGGGGATCTGGCATATTAGCTGGGGTGGGTAGGCAAGCTGCATGGGGACAGGAGGGGCAGGCTTAGCTTGCTTCTCATTTGGTGATCCACTTCAGGAGGGGCCCTGTGGCAGCGGGAGGGAATCAGACCTGCTGCCGGAGGGGTGGCTCCGCAGAGGCACAGCGTTGGGTGTTTGCGCTGAGCAAGCAAGTTCCCTGGCAGGAACTGGTTCCCTTTGGGATTTTGGCTGGGGGATGGGCGAGGCAGATGGCGCTGGCGAGCACCTTTGTTCCCAGCCCAACTGAGCTCTGTCTTCCCGGTGCTCAGCAACTCTCCCTCCCTTTGTCCTCCAGCCTTCCCGCTTCACGAGCAGAGCTGTTAACTTATGACCTCCCAGATGCTAAGTCCCGCTTGCTGTCGGAACACACTCTGTCTGGCCCCTCTGCTTTTACCAGCCAGACTCAGGGGCTCTGCTTGGCCAGCAGGCTGCTGCTCTGCCCCGGCTCCCTCCCGCCAGTCCGTGCAGCGTGCACTGCCTCTCCGCCCTTCCTACCCTCTTCCGTGGGCCTCTCGTCTGTGCTTGGCTCCAGAGACTCCATTCTGCTAGTCTTCTGGTGGTTTTCTGGGTTATTTAGGCAGGTGTAGGTGGAATCTAAGTGATCGGCAGGACGCACAGTGAGCCCAGCGTCCTCCTACGCCGCCATCTTCTCTGGAGCTTCCCGTTTCATTCTTCTGATGTGATTATCTAGAATTCCCAACACCTTTCATTGAAAAGACTTCCCTTGTTCTATTGAGTATTCTTTGTTCCTTTGTCAAATATTAGTTGACTGTATATGCAAAGATTCATTTCTGAGTTGCAGAAATATTTGCAAACATATCTACTCTATACCGTTAATATTCAAAATATATAAAGAATTCATAAAACTCAATAGAAAAAATAAAAATAAAATATAACCCAATTAAAAATGGTTTCCTAAGAAGATATGGAAATAGCCAACAGGTACATGAAAATGTGTTCCACATTACTCACATCAGGATCGGGAGAAATGCAAGTCAAAACCATAATGAGATATCAACTTACACCTGTCAGAATGGCTATTGTCAAAGAGATAAGAAATAAGTATTGGCTGAGTGCCTGGGTGGCTCAGTGAGTTAGTGTTCAGCTTTTGATTTTGGCCCAGGTCATGACCTCATGGTTTGTGAGTTTGAGCCCTGCATCAGGCTCTGTGCTGTGTCAGTGCAGAGCCAAGTTGTGATTCTCTCTCTCTCCCTGTCTCTCTGCCCCTTCAGCACTCTCTCTCTCTCTCACTCAAAATAAATAAACTAAAAAAAAAAAGAAAGAAAGAAGTATTGGCAGGATGTGGAGTAAAGGGAACTAATGTGTACTGTTGATTGTATTGTAAGTTGGTACAACCACTGTGGAAAAATGTTTGGAGATTCCTCAAAAAATAGAAATAAAACTACCATATGATCCAGGAATCCCACTGTGGGTATACATCTGAAAAAGATGATATCAGTATTTCAAAGAGATATCTACATTCTCATGTTCATCATTGTACCATCATTCACAATAGCTGAGATAAAGAAACAACCTGTGCTAGATAAACATACACACATCTTTATCCATTTATCTGTAGAAAGACATTTAGGATGTTTCCATATCTATCTATATCTGTATCTTTATCTATATCGATATCTATATCTATCATCTATGTCTATATCTATTGAATGGAATATTATTCAGCCATGAGAAAGAAAGAAATCCTGCCATTTGCAACAATATGGATGGATCTCAAAGACAATGTGCTAAGTGCAATAAGTCAGGAAAGACAAATACAAGACATCACTTATATGTGGTCTCTAAGAAAAGCTGAACTCATGTAAACAGAGAGTAGATTTGTGGTAACGTGGGAACTGTGGGGGTGCAGGAAATGGGGAGGTATTTGTCAAAGGGTATGGATTTCCACTTCCTTAAAATGAATAAAGGGACCTAATGTACAACATGATGACTGTAGTTAACGGTATTGTATTATAACTTGAAAGTTGCTAACAGAGTAGATATTAAATGTTAACACGCACACACACACACACACACACACAAACACACGCATGTGAAGGGTTTTTTTTATTTCAAGTTTTTATTTAAATTCTAGTTAGTTAACATACAGTGTAATATTGGTTTCAAGAGAATTTAATGATTCATCATTTACATATAACACGCACTGCTCATCACAAGTGCCCTCCTTAATACCCATCACCCATTTAATGAAGTGTTCTGATGGAAGTGTTAACTAACCCTGCTTTGGTAATTATTTTGCAATAGATATGGGTATTAAATTATCATGGTATACACTGTAAACTTACACAATGTCATATGCCAATTGTATTTCCATAAAACTGGAAAAAGTCTTTCAAAAGTCTTAAATTATGAAATATGACAGATTTACTAAGAGCTAGATAATGTCATGAGTAAACAATAGAAATGGAAAGCCACCAATCCTTGAAAGAAAGAAAGACCCTCCAAAAAAAGAAAGAAAAATTAAAAAAATGGAAAGTCAGTATCTAAATTTGGCAATAAACATAAAATGCACAGAATACATCCAGAATACTGATTTTTGTATCGTGAATTCACACCATAACCCAATTCAGTGAACTTAGAAATACGACTTAAATGTGAGTCTGTAACTGAGCTTTTTATGGAATTATTTCTGACATAAAATGGGATGTTTAGAATATGACTCCTGAATAATAGCAGCCACATTAAGTGCTATATTAATAATTAATTTTTTTTCACTCATTTTGCTTTCTCACCTGTCTACCAATGGACATGCTTCCAGAATTTTTTTTTCTTTAGTGAAATGGTCCATCACTCCAGGGTAAATTCTTTGCAAATGTTTCTGCAAAAGTTTCCTGTCTCTCTGATTAGTGTAATAATGGAATAGACTCTAAAATGAGGTCTTAGAAGACCAATATGCAGATTTAGTCTTGCTGCTGCTGTTTCCTTTGATTTTGTTTTCTGAGAATATATGCTCCTCTGTTTATAACTTTAGAAGGAATGATCCTTTTTATAAACACTTTCATGATAATTATGACTATTATTCAGACAATAGTAAAAATGAGAGATTAAACATAAGATATGGAAATAATAGGGAAAGAAGCAGGTGAAGGGAACATCAGTTGTAAGAAGAGAAGGCTAACATTGCTAAATAGAGATGCAGGTTACTTAGAATTGAATATAAGGTAACAAATAAAGTTTAGCAACTTTAGAATTTCTAAGTTGTTTCCAGAAGCAGGGAAGATTTGAAGCACTACATTTCATCTGGAATAGGTATTAAATCTCAACTACTCCACTTTTTATCTGGGTAAAGGAGGTGATGCCATTTAACATCTCTGAATCACTACTTTCTTCTTTGAAAAGTGAGCAATAGTCTTACCTTTTCTGTGAAAATCCCAAAGCTATGTAAGGATCAACTATAAAATGAGAAAGTCAATCATACAAAATTTTGAAAATGTGGAGAGTTTCATTTTCTATATTGTTAATGGAAGATGGAAAATGAGTAAGGGACTCTAGTATAAAAAATTGGATAAGGAAACGAGAAGAAAGAAACCATGATTTCCAGTACTGGTTCTGTGGAGACATGGAGAACCCTGAGTGAAGATCTTGAATGGACCAGGGTAGAATAAAAAGCATGGCGAGGAGGGAACTGGAACAAGCCCAGTAATAAATGTATTCACAGAAGGTCAAATAATCTTCATTTATGATAAAACGGTCATAAATCTATTCACAAATGGATGGAGATAGAGTAACCCTTAGATTATTTGAAGATTCATTTTAGTGGAGGAAGGAAACCAAATTAATAATAGATAAAAGGCACCAGCAGTCAGCATGCTTTCATGTTAAACCTATTAAGGGATAGAAAATAATAAGGGCTTCTTAATGTAGAACATTCTCATGAAATACCTCTTCCATATAAATTGGATGGTTCTTCAAAAATTTGGCTAAGAAAATGGAGGTTCAAACACTCATTTTCAGATGCATGCAGTCTCTATAGAGGAGTACTGATTCATCTGTGTACAAGCTGTCTCCCTCTGTCCTACTGTCTCTCTGTCTCTCACCTATGCTCTCTCTCTCTCTCTCTCTCACACACACACACACACACACACACACACACACACACACGTAAACAAACATAGCAGTTGTTTTATTCAATGTAAGTTGGGAAGGAAATCCATTAGGGACAAAGTCCACAGTGTAATTAAAACTAATGTATTTTCTTTGTTTCCAGGCTTCTGGCTTCTAGGGGAAAGGACTCTTACTACCCTAATATTTTCTCATTTTTAATTTCTTCACTGATTTTAAATACTTTCTCTCAGGCGTATAAAATTATTACTTCTTTTTAAAAGAAAAACAAGAGAAATGAACTTATTTGCTGAAGGCCTTTACCAAGCTTTCACAGATGGAGCTATTTCAAATAAGAATATTGCTAGTAATTGAACTAAGGATAGAATTCCACTTCTACTTTCGGTAAATTTTAGCCGCAAGTATCTAATTCTTTTCTACATATCCATGTTTTTGTACATTTCTTATTTCACCTTATTCAGTCTCATCTTCTTCACCTGTGATTTTTTTTAATGATTCTTAAAGGGACAGTCCAAGAATCCTTGTCTTTCTGAAATCTTATCTAGCTTATTCAAATCAAAGATTGTATTCCTTCTATTTTTTCTTTAAATTTTAAATGTTTATACTTGAGAGAGAGAGAGATACAGAGACAGAGAGACAGAGACAGAGCATGAGTGGGACAGGGGCAGAGAGAGAAAGGAAGACACAGAATCTGAAGCAGGCTCCAACCTCTGAGTTGTCAGCACAGAGCCCGACATGGGGCTTGAACTCACAAACTGGGAGATCATGACCTGAGCTGAAGTCGGATGCACTGACTGAGCCACCCAGATGCCCCCATTCTTTCTATTTTATCTAGAACTTGGTTCTGTTTTATCTTTTATTGCATTGTCTTAGAATTTTTATTTACCCACCTGTCCTTCCACACTAGACAAGGAGTTCCAAGAGTGCACGGACCATGTATTATTTATCTTTGGATATTCAATACTCAATAAAGTGCCTAGGACTTAGTACTACTCAACTCAATGCATTTTTGTCAACATAATCTCTCAGTGAACAGAAGAGGGAGCTTTCTTTTTTACTCATTTCTTTCCTTTTCTTTTATTTTTTTATTCCATTAGATGTGTAGTTGACTTCCATTTATTTTTTATTTCATTTATTTTATTCCATTTATTTTTTATTTCATTTGAATTCTTATATTTAAGTTCAGAGTTCCTATATCTAATTGCTTAAAAATGAAACAAGTAAACAAGGGCTTGGCTTTGTAATTTTTATATCAATATAGGAATATAATTTCCTTGATTCATACCACTCTATTATTACTCAAGCACAATATTAACTGTAGGGTCAATAGCTAGAGTAAGTCTACTTGATATAAGAAGGACTAGAACACAGGTTGCTTCTCACTTATTTATTTTCCCCTTGTTTTGCACAATGCCACTTCTACCTTCAAATGGGTCGATGTATATCTACCGTGGTTCATCTTACAGAATCCCAGAGGTCATTTCTTGCACATTAAATATTAGAAAATGGCCTATCTTATACTGAAAATGTGCTACAAATGCATATTATCAGTTGTTTATAATTAATAAACGTATAAAAACAAGTCACTGATATTTTAATGCAAATTATTTCAATAAGCCTACAATTCTTCCTAATAATTTAAACTGTGTTTTGAAGCCCTGTTCATAAAAGGATAACTTGCAAAGGTAAATGAACTTTTTTCTCATTCATAACAAATTTTCTAATTTCATAGTGTGTTTAAATCATAGAGATGTTTTTATTTCACACATTTTCATCTGTATATGAAGATAATAATGTTCATAACATCTATAGTAGGACCTGAACTTTTCCACTATTTTCCCAGTATTGTTGAAATAGTTGGTGCTGAACAATGCATACTCTAATGGTTTTCAGCTGAGACCAGTGGCAAAATTAAAACGTCATTGTCTATGATAGGGTAGTTTTCTAAATAAGTGGTACTAGAAAAGTGGTTTTCTCTGTCAAGATATGTAGGGCTGTAAGGTGATTATATCTGTGTCCTTGGTTTAATATCTGCATATCCAAGTAGAGAATAAGTAATATATATAGAAAGAAATAAGTTGAGAGGAAAATAAGGGAAATAGAAACTTGAAAATTTCTGTGTCTCCAACTTTAATATAGGAAGGATATAAGTAATACAGCAATTGAAAAGACAGATCTTTTGTTGTTGCTGCTGCTGTTGTTGCTGCTACTGCTGTTTACATAGCTCTTGGAAAACTATCCCTCTTCTAACATTTTAGCTAGCTAATTTTATTTCATGGCTCAGAGATTACTAGTAACTTGCCTATGTTTGTTATTTATTTCTGCATAATAAACTATCTCCAAATTCAGCCATAAATTTAAACAATATATATTTGTTATCTCAGTTTCTGTGGCTCAGGATTTTGGAAGCAACTCACATGGATTATTCTGTCTTGGGACTCTCATAAAATTTCGTTCAACTAAGTCTACATTCATCTGAAGACTAGACTGGGGCTGGAGAATCTGTTTCCAAGATGGCACCCTCAAATGGCTAGAGGAGGCCTTAGTTCTCTACCATGGGATCATTTCCACAAATATCAGTTGGCTTCTCCAAGAGCTAGTGATCTGAGAGAAAGAGAGCACAAAGGAGAAATCTGCAGTGTCTTTTAGGGTTGCTCTTCGTTTTCACTTCTGCTTCATTCTGTTCATTAAAAGTGAGTAACCAAATTTAGTCCATGCTCAAAGGGAAGAAAAATTAACCTTTACTTTTTGAGGGGAGAAAGTTAAAGAATTTTAGGATATATTTTAAAACTACCACATGGCTCAAAATCATAGAGTCTCTGTATTCTAGAATAGAACCCAAACTAACTGTACTCCTCATGATGTAGTTTTGTTGTTGTTTATTTGATTGTTTTACTGAACCATGCTACTGTCCCATTGAGTAGGACTTTTTTTTTTTAACTTACTCTCAATCTTCTTATAATGCTGAGGGTACCACCTTTTTATGGGTTAGTGGAAACTGAGAAAATTAAATGGAAGAATTTGGGAAGTAAAGGAAGAGTATTGCATTTGGAAAGAGACATTGATGGCTGGAGAGACATTTAGCTTTATAGTTTGAGGTCAACAATAGATTTGTAGATATATGAAGAATGATCCTAGGACATTTTAGAAAACCATAGAGATTGTCTCAGCTTGGAGAAATAGCTTAAGTTTGGGAAAGAACAGATACCAATAAGTTATAAGTTACATCTATTTTCATTATTTGCTTTTTTAATGATAATGGTTGAAGACCCAATTCAGCTGTATGAATATTGACAATAACCCAGCCAGAAACCTGATCTGAGTATCTAAGTTTTAAATCAGCTTTCCAAGAAGATGGTTCCCCCTGACTCTATTCTTTTCCTTAAACTCTAATTCAACAATACAGGAAGAGTACAGACCAGAGCTCCAAATAAGAGATCTAAATAAGATGGCTTAGATTCAAATCTTAAATTTGGCTACTTACTCATTGTGTGAATGTTGGGAAGTAACATACCCTCTGTGTTATAATTTGCTCATCTATAAAAAAAAAAAATGGAAATGGTGATGTCATAATAGAGCTTACCCCAGGGTGATTGTGGTGGAGGTTAAACAAGATGATATGGAATAGATGATTAGAAGCCTGACACATAGTAAGAATCATACAAGTACAGTATATTATTTTCACTGGCCAAATATGACTTGAAGATTTATACACTGACCCATTTATTGAAGAAATGGTTTAAAATTAAAACATAATTAGTAATTACAGCAAAATTATTCATTGGTTACCATGTGTCATGAACTAAAATAAACATTTTAAAAGGTCTATTTTATCTTCCCCCAAATTCTATCCCCTTTATTTATTTAAATGCATTGCAGAACTAATAGGGATGATTTTCCTAGGTCACACAGATTCACATGGTCAAAGCACTCTTTGTGAAAGGAATTGTGATATTACTTAAGGAGCATGCAGACATATCTGGAATATTCTATGTACTTAAGAAAAATGTCTTCAAGTAAGGTACTCATGCCCAGGTGCCTATCACTGTGTCTGATTAAATTATCTGACTGCCCTATTCATTAATTACTGAATTTAGAACAAGTAGGACTTGTTTTCTTTAGAACAAGTAGGACTGAATTTAGAACAAGTAGGACAGTTTCCCAGTATGGTTCCAGTGGTATTATATTTTCCAATTTTTAATTTGTTATTATTTTTACCCAGCACGTTTCAAAAACTGATTTAAAATAGCTATTCTGGGGGCGCCTGGGTGGCTCAGTTGGTTGAGTGTCTGACTTCGGCTCAGGTCATGATCCAAAGATTCTTAAGTTTGAGCCCTGCATCAGTCTCTGTGCTGACAACTCAGAACCTGGAGCCTGCTTCTAATTCAGTGTCTCACTCTCTTTCTGCCCCTCCCCTGCTTGTGATCTGTCTCTCTCACTCTCCAAAATAATTCAAAAAACATTAAAAAAATTAAAAAGTAAAATAGCTATTCTGTTTCTTTACTAATAATATTAACAAACAAAATCAGAATGAGAGTTTATAAGAAATGATTCTGCTACTATCGATAACCCTATCTATTTCAAAGGAGAATTCACATGAAAATCATTTTTAATAACTCTATGAAGCATACACTGTCAAAATCTATGTCCAAAGGAAAAATTTTAAAAATGATATTTTGATATCCAATGTATTTCCTTGAGTTGCTTTATATAGTCTATTAGTTTTAAATTAACTCACTTAAGATCATTTTCAAAAGCACCATTTAAAAGCAACTAAAATCTATTTTTTTTCAAAGTCCATATTTGAAGGAAAGTCTACAAAGAAAGCATTTCAATGAGAAAACAAGATGTCTTAAGTGAGGTTTCTCAGAAATCACACTCTGAGTTGGATATTTGCTTGCAGGAAGTTTTGAGGGACATAGCATGAGCACAACACCTGTTAGAGAAAATAGAATTGGACAGTTGAAGAATGACTGAGTCACCATAAAAGCCCTGACCAATCCAAGCCAGAGCTCTGAAGCTGGAAATGTCCTAAGAGATGTTCACAAATGAGGTAAAGTGGCTGGATATTTGTAACTCTAACTGAATCATCATTGGACATGTGCTGCACCCAGGGAAGGAGAATAACTTATCCATGTACTAAAATACTGGGAACAAAGTAGAAGAATACACCCCCAATGATTACCTAGGGTCAAACATTCTTCCCTAATGTTACCGTATATCAACATCTCTACTGCCTCCTGATAATTACGGCCAATCACTCCTGCCACATAGATGGTGGATCCTTTTCCTTGTCCATTGCATGGGAGTCTTAAATAACCAAATATTAGTTTAAAGCATTGTGAGATGCCTTTTAGTTTTGTTGATTGTTTCCTTTGCAGTGCATAAGCTTTTTATCTTCATGAGGTCCCAATAGTTCATTTTTGCTTTTAATTCCCTTGCCTTTGGAGATGTGTCAAGTAAGAAACTGCTGCAGCTGACGTCAGAGAGGTTTTTTTCCTGCTTTCTCTTCTAGGGTTTTCATGGTTTCCTGTCTCACATTCAGGTCCTTCATCCATTTTGAGTCTATCTTTGTGAATGGTGTAAGAAAGTGGTCTAATTTCATTTTTCTGAATGTTGCTGTCCCGTTCTCCTGGCACTATTTGTTAAAGAGACTGTCTTTTTTCCATTGGATATTCTTTCCTGCTTTGTCAAAGATTAGTTGGCCATACTTTTGTGGGTCCAATTCTGGAGTCTCTATTCTATTCCATTGGTATGTATGTCTTTTTTTGTGCCAATACCATGCTGTCTTGATGATTACAGCTTTGTAGTAGAAGCTAAAGTCTGGGATTGTGATGCCTCCCGCTCTGGTTTTCGTCTTCAATATTACTTTGGCTATTCGGGGTCTTTTGTGGTTCCATACAAATTTTGGGATTGCTTGTTCTAGCTTCGAGAAGAATGCTGGTGCAATTTTGATTGGGATTGCATTGAATGTGTAGATTGCTTTGGGTAGTATTGACATTTTAACAATACTTATTCTATTCTTCCAATCCATGAGCATGGAATGTTTTTCCATTTCTTTGTATCTTCTTCAATTTCCTTCATAAGCTTTCTATAGTTTTCAGCATACAAATCTTTTACACATTTGGTTAGGTTTATTCCTAGGTATTTTATGATTCTTGGTGCAGTTGTGAATGGGATCAGTTTCTTTATTTGCCTTTCTGTTGCTTCATTATTGGTGTATAAAAATGCAACCGATTTCTGTACATTAATTTTGTAGCCTGCGACTTTGCTGAATTCGCATATCTGTTCTAGTAGACTTTTGGTGGAGTCTGTCAGGTTTTCCATCTAGAATATTATGTCATCTGCACAAAGTGAAAATTTGACTCCATCTTTGCCAATTTTGATGCCTTGGATTTCTTTTTGTTGTCTGATTGCTGCTGCTTGAACTTCCAACACTATGTTAAACAATAGCGGTGAGAGTGGACATCCCTGTCATGTTCCTGATCTCAGGGGGAAAGCTCTCAGTTTTTCCCCATTGAGGATGATATTAGTTGTGGGCTTTTCATAAATGGCTCTTATGATGTTTAGGTATGTTCTTTCTATCCCAAATTTCTCGAGGGTTTTTATTAAGAAAGGATGGCTGTATTTTTTCAAATGCTTTTTCTGCATCTATTGACAGGATCATATGGTTCTTCTCTTTTCTTATATTAATGTGATGTATCACATTGATTGATTTGCATATATTGAACCAGCCCTGCAGCCCAGGAATGAATCCCACTTGATCATGGTGAATAATTCTTTTTATATATGTTGAATTCGATTTGCTAGTATCTTGTTGAGAATTTTTATATCAATATTCATCAGGAATATTGGCCTGTAGTTCTCTTTCTTTTCTTTTCTTTTCTTTTTTTTTTTTTTTTTTTTTTTTTTTTGGTCTCTGTCTGGTTTGGGAATCAGAGTAATTCTGGCTTCATAGAATGAGTCTGGAAGTTTTCCTTCCCTTTCTATTTTTTGAAACAGCTTGAGAAGGATAGGTATTATCTCTGCTTTAAATGTCTGGTAGAATTCCCCAGGGAAGCCATCTGGTCCAGGACTCTTACTTGTTGGGAGATTTTTGATAACTGATTCAATTTCTGGGAAAAGATATTTGCAAATGACATATCAGATAAATGGCTAGTATCCAAAATCTATAAAGAACTCACCAAACTCCACACCTGAAAAACAAATAATCCAGTGAAGAAATGGGCAGAAGACATGAATAGACACTTTTCTAAAGAAGACATCCAGATGGCCAACAGGCACATGAAAAGATGCTCAACGTCACTCCTCATCAGGGAAATACAAATGAAAACCACACTGAGATACTACCTCATGCCAGTCAGACTGGCTAAAATGAAAAAATCAGGAGACTATACATGCTGGAGAGGATGTGGAGAAATGGGAACACTCTTGCACTGTTGGTGGGAATGCAAACTGGTGAAGCAGTGTGGAGATTCCTCTGGAAAACAGTGTGGAGATTCCTTGAAAAATTAAACATAGATCTACCCTATGACCCAGCAATAGCAATGCTAGGAATTTACCCAAGGGATACAGGAGTGCTGACGCATAGAAGCATTTCCACCCCAATGTTTATAGCAGCACTTTCAACAATAGCCAAATTATGGAAAGAGCCTAAAGTCCATCAACTGACGAATGGATAAAGAAGATGTGGTTTATATATATGATGGAATACCACTTGGCAATGAGAAAGAATGAAATCTGTCCATTTGTAGCAACGTGGATGGAACTGGAGAGTATTATCCTAAGTGAAATAAGTAAGGCAGAGAAAGATAGATACCATATGTTTTCACTCATATGTGGATCCTGAGGAACTTAACAGAAGACTCAGGTGGGCGGGTGGGGGAGTCACAGAGAGGGAAGGAGGCAAAGCATAAGAGACTCCTAAATACTGAGAACAAACTGAGGGTTGATGGGGGTTGGGGGAGAGGGGAAAGTGGGTGATGAGCATTGAGGAGGGCGCCTGTTGTGATGAGCACTATGTGTTTTATGGAAACCAATTTGACAATTAATTATATTTAATATAAAAATAAAAATAAAACATTGTGGGAATCCTGCTGTGTCCTCTGGTGGCAGTGTTTTTTCTCTGAAAACCAGCGTATGTAAATCACAGAGACCAGATTTGAAAGGACAGGGAAATACAAAGTGAGTCACTGGAAGTGATGGTAAGCCAGATGTTATTGAGCCCCATGATATTAACCGTCTGGTGTTACACCTATGAATAAGCTGTATTACAGGGTAAAAGGGAATTAAGGTTGCAGGTGGATGGAGTTAAGGTTGCTGATCAGCTGACATTAAAATAGAATATCTTCTATTATCCAGGTGTGTTCAAAGTGATTACATGGCTTTTGTAAACTTATTTTTTTAATGTTTATTTTTTTTTTATACAGAGGGAGCATGTGTGTGCACATGAGTGGATGATGGTAAAGACAGAGGGAAACAGAAGATCTGAAGTGGGCTCTGCCTTAACAGCAGAGAGCCCGATGCAGTGCTTAAACTCAGGAACTGTGAGATCATGACTTGAGCTGAAGTTGACGCTTAACTAATTAAGACACCCAAGTTCCCCATTTTTTATAAACTTTTCTTTTGATGTTTATTTATTTTTGAGAGAGAGAGAGAGTATAAGGCTTTTAAAAGTGGAAGAGGAAGGTAGAATGGTAGGTCACAGAGATGTAACCATGGAAGAAGGAACAGACAGGTTATAAGCATGAGAGAAACTTAGTGCACCACAGTTGCTTTTGAAGCTGGAGGAAGGGGGCCATAGGCCAAAGGATATGGATGGCCTAGAAGTTAGGAACAGTTGTACACTAACAGCCATGAAGAAAACAGGAACTTCATTCCTACAACCATAAGAAATTTAATTCTGCTACTCTCCAAATAAGCAAGGGAATTAAGTCTGCCCTAGGTCACCCAGAAAGGAACAATTTGTTAACATCTTAATTTTGTCTTGGCAAGAACCATTACAGACTTCTGATTCAAAGAACTGTAAGATAAAATATTTGTATTGCTTTAAGCTGCTAGGTTTGTGGTACTTTATCATAACAATAACTAATACACAGGGCTGCTGCAACTTTTACCCCTAAGCTCCTAGACTATTCTAGGAAATTTTGAAGATAGAGACCATATAATGGTCATTGAATTGAGTAGCAACCCATGATGGTTGTGCATGCTAGTAGTAAATATTCTTCACCACTGCTCCCAAAGCTACTGTGTTCATGGGTTTATTATATTAGTTCTAGGAAAACTTAAGACTAGTTCCAGCAAAGCTGGTTGATCACAAATGATTAAGCCACTATGAATACTTGGTTTTTGAGCATTGTGGATGATCACAGGAAAGCATTAACAGGTGATACAAAGCTCTTAATTTGTCTGCAATCATAAGCATATTCACATGCCTCTTCCCTATACCTTCCTGCCCCAGTCTTTCTCCATCAGGGACCAGCCTATACCACTGCCCATTAATCTATGTTATAAACTTGTACTATTTATTTTCCACATAAAATGGATCCCACATGCACTGCCTAAAGTGCTACTCATTGGGAAGTTTCACCTGCTGCATTTCAGGCCACCCTGATGGAAACTATATAGCAGTGATGAAGATAAGCTACTAGTGTGCTGGTACTATCCCCTGGGATTTTTGCCAGGTTGAAAGTGTATGCCTATAAACACTTCTTTCCAACTTTATATTCTACTGACTTCTACATTCCATCACCTTCAGAACCCCATTACATATATACTCTCCCATTGACTGTCTGTCTGTACATGGTGCCTACGTTCTAAAGCAACCTTGGGGTATAGTCCATTTCCTTCCTTACCTGGTCCAGTAGTTCTCTATGTGGGTTAGGTTGAAACTTGACATTAGTTACTGGTTGTGACTGGGAAGAAAGATGAGAATATATCCCGAGGGGAGGGCCGGTGTTATTTCATAAAAAGGGGCCTCTGTGTCACCTTCAAACGGTGGGGGAGCACTACCAGTTGAGAGGGAGGAACATGAAACTTCTTCAGGCTTTTGGAGTTCAGGGATATCTGAGGTTTCCAAGTTTTCAGAAGATCCAACCCAGATGTCACCAATTCTAGATTCCTCTTCTGTTCAGTTAAGGCCCTCATCCTCATCATAGATGACTTTCTGAGTCTCTGCAATCCTTTAAGTGTTGGGACTGATCTTTCTTTTTTTGTGTGTTTATTTACTTATTTTGAGGGGGTAGGGGCATAGAGAGAGAGAGAGAGAGAGAGAGAGAGAGAGAGAGAATTCCAAGCAGCTCCACTCTCGGCACAGAGCGTGACGTGGGACTCGATCTCACGAATTGTGAGATCATGACCTAAGCCAAAACCAATAGTTGGATGCTTAACCAACTGAGACACATAGGCACCCCAGTCTTGGGACTGATTTTTCTACCTGAAGCAGCCTTTCTACTTTCTGGCTAAAGGGGAAAAGAGACTATATGTTGCTGATGAGACCTGTGTCTTTCAAACTTTGCACTAAAATTTTCATTAATCATCTTCTGGTTTTATCTTTTTCCAGTGTTCTTCATTGTCTTTGCCTTTGTTATTGTAAATTATTTAATTCAACACTACCATTTAATTCTACTATCTTCATAATCTCTATTTTCTGAGAACCTCTGAAATGCCTGGGATATTACATCAGCCAAGGACAGTACATGACCTTCTCCTAATCTCCCATTACCAGTGAGGTTTTATTGAATGATTGTTCTGTTATGGCATGCCAAGTGCTAACACTATGGGATCCCAATTGCCAGCTGTCTAGGGGGTGATCCTGCTCCAAAATCACATTTTAAAGCTTGCTTTTTTGGAATACCTTTAATACCATCTTCTTAGGTTGGATTCCTTGGGTAAAAAAAGACTCTGAGATGCAGAGTGGTAAGTGTGAAGTGTATTGAAGAGTATTCTAGAACCCAATACTTGAGTGAGTCAAACAGGATAAGGCAGAGAGAAAAATTTAACTGCAAGGTAATGAATGAAGATCTGTCAATTTCACAGGAAGCTTGAAGTAGGATGACATGCTATTATCCTGAATTGTGGCAAAAGCCCTGGTCATAAATACTCCCAAGTCTGCCAGTCATTGGATGCAAGATTTTCTTATGAGGGTGCATAACCTTGAGTAAGGCAGTCAGTCCCTTTGGCTAAGGCCAATTCCCAGATAGAGGTATGAGGTACAGCTGTGCCATTAACAGCCAACACTTCTGGAAGGGAGTAAGAGTCTTGGTATTGACCCTCATGGGAGGAATTTAAGCAAGAGGATATAATATCTCCAAGGGTTTAATAATAGACACATTTTATAAATTTCATAATCTTCAAATTAAATGTTTTATAGATTTAGAAAATTACTAGATTTTATAAATATTTTAGAAGGGGGATGATTGACTTCCATACTTTTGAAGTATAACAGCATAATATTAAAATTCACACCTTTTGGGGCACCTGGCTGACTCAATAAGTAGAGCATGCAACTCTTGATCTCGGGGTTGTGAGTTCAAGCCCCACATTAGGTGTAGAGATTACTTAAAAAAATTCACAGCTTTCATGAAGGCATTAAGATCACAAAATACTTACTTCAGGTGGTTTTATATATTATTTATAATTATTAAAACAATGGGATTTAACCAAACCAAACTTGAAGTAGTCAATGTATATAGACCAAGACTATACATCTCACATACCTATCTACTATGAATTACCATCATGTTCATGGACTTAGCTTTATTGAGCCATCTGAAATTAGTAATCCAACTAGATCAAAATTTTTTTTAATTATTTTTTAACAGCAACTTCTTAAATGAGGACATCTAAAATCACAGTGGTTTTGTTGTTTTTGTTGTGATGCCACATTAAATATACTCATCAAAGGACCAAGAGTATCAGTGTGATTATAGAGTTCCCCTGACCTCTATCCCAGTCATTTTCCTTTAAATGAAGTGTTTAGACTAAGTAGACTATAACTTATTTGGTGTTGTAAACTCTCCATCACTTACATCTCTTGCATTCAAGGTTAATATCATTGGAGAAAATTGTTGGAGAAGCAGCACTTTTAGCACCATAGCTTCTGGCATTTTACAATCTCAAATGTAATAAGGTTGGGAACTGAAATTTATGAGTACGTACTTGTGGTGAGAGGAAAATGTGGACAAAAGGTGAGGGTCAACAAATACAAGGTTAGAGGCAGCAAATTAGCCTGAGGAACAAGCATCTAGTGTCTTTCTCTTTCCTTTTTTTCCCCTGACAGCTGCAACATCCTTTTCAATCAAATATTAGCCACAGTAACTTTTTCTACTTACTGGTAAAAAATGTATCAATATACAGGGCTGATAACATTTTTAGTAGTAGAATTAGATCCAATTTAGTTGAGGCAAGAATAGAATTGTTTTCCTTTTCTTTCCTTTAAAGTGGATGTATTTCTAGCAGGATATCTTTATCATGGTTATTTGCAAAGCCATAAATATCTTGCTTAGAAGCATAAACTTATCTCCTTCATAAACCCATTAAGAAATGCTTAATCCATAAATTCAAATATAATTAAAATCAGCTTAGAAATTGCTAAGGCATAGAACTACAGAACTTTTATTCTATCAACCAAGAATGCTCATGGTTATGAAGTGTCAAATCTAGTGAACTACACATAACACATAATAAATATGTGCTAACTCATTGAATGTTTTCATGCCACACATTTGATGTAAAGTCATGTTTCATTTTTTTGAGAAATGAGATATTCCACAAAAGGAGATCTCCTGTAAACTGATGTTTACATCTTTGTGTGCCAATTTTAACCTTACTTGATATATCTAAAACAAACCCGTTTGAGTAATAAATTCAATAGGATTTAATGTTTTTACTGAAGTTATTTGTTTTTCTGTAAGGCAAGCAACATACTAACCTCATATTGCTACAGTTGTTGAACAAATGTGTCTCCTTTATACAATAAGGACCATTTTAGTCTGGGTTTGTTGTTTTTTTTTCTTGCCTCCCTCCACCTCCACTCCCCCTTCACATGTGAGTAGCTTGCCCAAGGTTATAAAACTTGCAAAGAGTAGAGTTCAATATTTGTCATTAGATTACAAATCCACTCTTTTAAACACTCTGCTGCATCTCAGAAGCCAAGGAAAATTATGCTTTCTATCTGTGGTCCTACAGATTTGTCTACAATGTTAAAAGCTTTTATTAACAGATAAAACTATTGTATTTCCCTTTACTATAAATCCAAATGCACTAGAAAGAAACTTGTCTAAATCATTATAATTATTATTGACTTCTTTATTAGATTCTATGAGTGTACCCTTCCATTCTGTCCTCCACAGTGCAGCTAAAGGGAATAAATTGCTTACTGCTGAAAACCCTTTAGTAGGTTCCCATTGTTCTTGCAACAGTCCAAGGTCTTCAACATACCTACAGAGTTCTACACTGTAGATGGGGTCCATACTTCCTCTGTAGTTTCTCCAAAACCATGACACTGGCTTGTCTCAGGGATTTCATGCATGCAGTTTTCTCCGCCTGGAAGAATTTTCAGCCTCCTCCCCATTCACTGGCATCTTCCTGCTTTCTCATCTCACCAAACCACCTCTATGATTTCTAATATCTCAACCCATTCTTTAGGGTTGCTTTTCTGATCACTCCTCTTTTCAACCGTCTTAAATTACCTTTCATATGCCCTCTTATCTCTCTACATCCCTTTAGAAGTAGGTACCAAAATTGTTTAATATTTGTAAAATTAAATTTAGCCTTCTTTTCTCCAGTAAACTTTAAGCTTATATATATGTGTGTATATATATATATATACATATATATGTATATATATGTGTATATATATATACATATATATGTATATATATGTGTATATATATATATATGTGTGTGTGTGTGTGTGTGTATATATATATATGTATATATATCAAGTAAGTCTGTATTGTTCTCTTTTTTGTTGTTGTTGTTGTTCCAGTATCTAGTAAAATGCTTAGCACATTGTTTGTACTCTAGAATATTAATGTAATGAAGAAGATAAATTGTAAGTTCTATGGCAACATCTTTTCAAATGTAGTCCTCAGAACCGCATTGTGGTTAAGTCTTCTGAGATCCAGAGTCCTATTGCCTGAGTTTAAAGCCCACCTCAATTACTCACTGGCTGTGTTTGGGTAAAACGTTGGACAAATTACTTTACTTCTCTGCTTTAATTTTCTAATGGGTAAAATTGTAATAATAGTTCTGATCTCATAAGGTTATTATAAGAATCAATTAGTTAATATGTGTAAAGCTAGTAGAACAGGACCTGGAACAGGGTAAGTACTCAAAAATATTAATTATAATATCAGGATCCTTCTTGGTATATGGATAATCTGTTATCCTGGTAATACTTTTTAATATTCATTGTATTTATTCAATTTTAATTATACTACTCAAAGTGCATCCATTCTTGACAATTATAAAGCAATAGAGTATTAATTAAGGAGTAAAATAAGAGTTCTGATAATATAATATCCAAAGTAAAATGTTAAGTTGTTGAGGAAATAAGGATTTATTTATTGGTTCCAGAGCCTAGCATATTGCAAAGCTGGTTCTTTTGGTGATTCCAATTATTCTCATTACAAAATTGTGAAATATAAAGCCAAAGTGGGCCATTGAAAGACATTTAAATGTGACATATAAAAGTTCAAAAAGTTGCTCCCAAAAGTCAAGGGAGTAAGAAACTATGAAGAATGAGAATGGACAAAAAAATTCAAACCAAATGGGCATGTAAAAGGTGAACGTTGGAGACAAGCTACTGTTGTTGACCTGCAGTTTTTTGTTTGTTTCTTTGTTTGTTTGTTTGTTTCTGCTTTATTGATAGTCCCATTTGAATTTTGAATGGAGGGGGAAAGTAGAGCCCTCTTTATAAATAAACATTAATTACAATTTAAGGCAAATGATAACCCATTGACAATATGTCTATATGATTTTAAAATCACTAGATGATGGATGCTGCAATAGAAAACCAAATTTGGGACGCCTGGATGGCCAGGTGTCTGACTTCGGCTCAGGTCATGAGTTCGAGCTCTGTGTCGGACTCTGTGCTGACAGCTCAGAGCCTGGATCCTGCTTCGGGTTTTGTGTCTCCCTCTCTCTCTGCCCCTGTCCCACTTGCATTCTTTCTCTCTGTCTCAAAAACAAATAAATGTTAAAAAAATTAAAAAATAAAATTCAACTCAATCTTTCTCTTTCCAAGCAGCTGAAATAATGACATGTGCAGGTTTACTAAATCATTTGCTGCAACTAGAATTCTGTCTGATCTAAACTTTTTGAAAGCACACTCATCTGGTTTATTCATTTCAATTTCAGGAAAAATGAGGCAAAATGATAGTTTACAGTGCCCACCTCCCTCTCCCCCCAACAGCACTTTAACAGATTTTAACATGGTATGTTGTTAGGAAAAAAATGTCTGAGCTAAGAATGACTAAGCACACATGATGGAAATGACTATACCCATTTTGCTGACAGGTTGTCAATGCCACAGTAAGGTCTAGATTAAAATCAGTCTGTACTATAGTGGGCAGACAGTGTGTTTATTCTAGAATACAGGACATCAGAGAGATAAGTACCATGAGGAAGAAGGTTGAAATACTAAGGGTATGGTGGAAAGCAAGAAATAAACTTTGAAACTAGGGAATGTAGCCAAAGAAATGACAGAAATGAAGTAAATAGTTAATACCATCAAAATTTTATTCCGTGGTCTCTTTCTTATTCAGGGAAATTTTTATTGCCTTAGGAAAATTTGTTCTCACTTTAATGATCAGCACTTGACATAAGTTTAGTAACAATTATTATAGTATATAAAATATAATTAGTAAATTATTTTTAAAAATTCCCATATTTACTACATCAAAGCCACATCCAATTTCTGTGTGTGTATCTATAATTAACTATCACCCTATTCTTAATAGACTGCTAACAAAGCTCCTAAAAAGAGGAAAATACTATTTCTCTTTGGCTCCCTAAGGAACTCCTTCTCTTCTAGGGTGTGCTTTTAATTCATGTCATTTCTGTTTGTAATTCTGGATTTCCTTCTGAAAATAAAGCCCAATCAGTTTTTGTGGGAACCCTCCTACTCTGGCTTTAATGGCTTCTAAATCAGCCTGGAAAGCCTGTGCCTCTTGCAGCCTGGAAGATGGAATTAACTGCTTTTATCTAAATCTATGCACTTTAGAAACTTCAGAATGTAGAATGCTTGTGAATGAGCTTATACAAGATAGATTTCACTGGTTTTGATAAGAGGAACTAAAAAAAAAGTGAGTAAATCTTCTGTACTTCAATTGAACAAATGTTTATGGAATGCCTATAGTACATTCTTGGCTTTCATCGATGCTATTGAGGTTTTTGAGCTGAATCCTGGTAAAAACTGTTCTTTTAGCTTTTTAAAATCATTCATATGTAGGTTATAAGATAACTGTAGCTTATGCATGGTAAAGAAACCAGATCTCTTATTTATGTGCAATTCCTATTGAAGAATGAATGACAGCCCTACTTGTAAATTGTTCTGAATCAAATTTAGGGCAAATAATGATGGTAAAATTATAGAGTATTGAGAAATTTTTACAATATACATTATAAGTTGTAGGTATAGCATTGTATGTACTTTCTCTGACCTTGAGAGAATCTCAGACTGCTTCACATTGCTGGGAATAAATTATGCTCTTTGTATACAAGTAGCCAGACGGAAAAGGCAGTGGAGGATATCCACTCTTATTCCAGCACAGCAACATGATTAAAAATCCTTTAATGTGGAGATTTCAAAGATTTCTAAAGATTAGAGGGTTAGAATCTTTCATTGCTGAGCATTATAGTGAGAGAGGCTAAAAGGAACCCTGTATCCTATGTTCTGGCAGTTAACTGGTTTGGATAGATATTTGTCATTTAAGAATGAGAATAAAGAAAATATGTGACCGATTTAAATATCTCAGATTAAAAAAGAAGAAAATAATATTAAATTTAATAATAGAAGTACAATCTTAGGGAAAATAATAGTAAAATTTAAACAATTCAAGCATATTATCTGAAATAGGTTGACAGTCAAACTGAGTAGGCTTTTCCATAAAGAAGCCCATGGAAGAAAACTTCTCATATATTGACGGAAAAATATTTGGGTTAGTCTTAACCCATCTTGACTTCAAATTCCTCTCCTGTAAAATGATAATATTGGCTTAGATTGCCACTAAGATTCTGAAGATTTTATAGTCATCAGTTAGAGATACTTTAGAAAAGAACGTGAAGTAAAATTATTTGAAGGACAACAAAGACGTAAATCAAATAGACCACATCAAAACTAAGATTATCCAAAATTCAGGTAAAAGCCTTTCTGTACAGAATGTCAAAACTTGATTCTAATAACTTGGGAGAAGCCACTGTAAACAATTTAGATTCTGGATAAACTCTTTACTTAATGTTGAGTTACTGTGAAAATGCCATCTTCCCATTTGTAATTGCAATTATTTGTTTAGCTACCTTCTATATTTACTTGGGGATTTCCTTTCTATTTGTCATTTGAATGATGATTATTGTTGTGTTCTCTAAATGCTTTCCAATATACTGACACATATTAAAATGAGACAACACCTCAAGATAGGTGACCTCAGAGTGGGAGGAATGGGGTGAAAAGAGCTCATGGTAATAAATCTTGAAAATTTACTTCCTGGGGCGCCTGGGTGACTCAGTCGGTTAAGCGTCCGACTTCAGCTCAGGTCATGATCTCACGGTTGGTGAGTTCGAGCCCCACGTCGGGCTCTGTGCTGAGAGCTCAGAGCCTGGAGCCTGCTTCAGATTCTGTGTCTCCCTCTCTCTGACCCTCCCCTGTTCATGCTCTGTCTCTCGCTGTCTCAAAAATAAAACGTTAAAAAAAAAATTAAAAAAAAAAAGAAAATTTACTTCCTCAACATTTCGTTGGTACAGGAATGTATATTCAATTAAACCCTACTTCAAATGATAAATCTTCTGGAACATCTGTAAGATAGCTGTAAAAGATACCATTGGTTTGAATAAATGCTTTTTATTCATTTAATCTTGAATTAAAGGATAGATAGATAGATGATAGATAGATAGATAGATAGATAGATAGATAGATAGATAGATGATAGATTAGTGGGTAAGA
Organism: Panthera tigris; assembly: GCF_018350195.1. Lineage (NCBI taxonomy): Eukaryota > Metazoa > Chordata > Mammalia > Carnivora > Felidae > Panthera > Panthera tigris. The sequence goes on along the minus strand of NC_056671.1, from coordinate 51,359,448 downwards.
GAATTTGCTTTACAGTGAATTCATTTGGGTTCCCGTCTTGGTGATACCATTTAAGAACTGTAAGATTTTGGATGAAATATTTAACCTAATTACTGCATCTAATCTAAAGTGAAGAAAATAAATTTCAAAATATTCTGAGATTTAAAGGAGAACAAGCTATGGTAAATGATGCTGCAATAACCACGGGGTTACAGATATCTTTTTGAATTAGTGTTTTCATATTCTTTGGGTAAATGCCCAGTAGTGGAATTACTAGATCATATAGTTAGTTACTTTACTTTTAATTTTTTTGGGAAACCTCCATACTGTTTTCCATACTGACTGTACCAATTTACATTCCCACCAACAATGTATGAGGGCTCCCTATTCTCCTTGCCAACACTTGTTGTTTCCTGCCTTTTTTTTTTAATTTTTAATTGTTTTTTATTTATTTATTTTTGAGGCAGAGAGAGACAGAGCATGAGCAGGGGAGGGGCTGAGAGAGAGGGAGACACAGGATCCAAAGCAGACTCCAGGCTCTGAGCTGTCAGCACAGCCTGACGTGAGGCTCGAACTCACAGAGTGGGAGATCATGACCTGAGGTGAAGTTGGACACTCAACAGACTGAGCCACCCAGGCGCCCCTTCTTTTTGATACTAGCCATCCTGACAGGTATGAGGTGGTATCTTATTGTCATGTTGATTCCCATTTCTCTGATGATGAGTGATGTTGAGCATCTTTTCGTGTATTTGTTTGTTGGCTATCTGTATTTCTTCTCTGTAAAAAATGTCTATTTAGGTCCTCTGCCCATTTTTTTTAAATTGATTGTTTTATTGTTGCACTATATAAGTTCTTTATCTAGTTTGGATATTGACCCCTTAGCAGATATATCATTTTGCAAGTATCTTATCCCATTCATTAAATTGCATTTTCATTTTATTAGTGGTTTCCTTCACTGAGCAAAAGCTTTTTATTTTGATGTAGTTCCAATACTTTATTTTTGCTTGGGTTTTCCTTCTCTTAGAAGACATATCTAGAAAAATGTTCCTATGGCCAATGTCAAAGAAATCATTGCCTGCCTGTGTTCTAGAATATTTATGGTTTCATGTTCTTCACTTAGGTCTTTAATCCATTTTGAGTTTATTTTTGTATATGATGTTAGAAAGTGGCCCAGTTTCAAACTTTTGCATGTAGCTGTCCAGTTTTCCCAGCACCACTTATTGAAGACTGTCTTTTCCTCATTGTATATTTTTGCCTCCTTTATCATAGATTAATTGACCATATAATTGTGGGTTTCTTTCTGGGTTTTCTTTTATGTTTTATTGATGTCTGTATCTATTTTTGTGCTAGTACCACATTGGTTTGATTACTACAGCTTTGCAAACCTGGAACTGTGATATCCAGCTTTGTCCTTTCTCAGGGTTGCTTTGGCTGTTCAGAGTTTTTTGTGGTTCCCTACAAACCTTAGTATTATTTGTTCTAGTTCTGTGAAAAATACTGTTGGTATTTTGATAAGGATTGCATTGAATCTATGGATTGCTTCACCTGGTATGGACATTTTAACAATATTCTTCTAATCCATGAGCATGGGTTATCTATTTATTTGTACTATCTTTAATTTCTTTCATCAGTGTTTTATAGCTTTCAGAGTGCAGGTCTCCTATGCCTGTGGTTAGGTTTATTCCTAGGTATTTTATTCTTTTTGGTGTAATAATAAATGTAACTGTTTTCTTAATTTCTCTTTCTGTTACTTTGTTATTAGTGTATAGAAATGACACCAATTTATAAGTATTAATTTTTGTATCCTGAAACTTTACTAAATTCATGTATTGCTTCTAGTATTTTTTTGGTGGAGTCTTTAGGGTTTTGTATGTATAGTATCATATCATATATAAATAGTGACAGTTTAACTTCTTCCATACCGATATAGTTGCGCTTTCTTTCTTTCCTTCTTTCTTTCTCTCTCTCTCCCCCTCCCTCCCTCTCTTCCTTCCTTCCTTCCTTCCTCCCTCCCTCCCTCCCTCCCTCTTTCTTTCTTTCTTTCTTTCTTTCTTTCTTTCTTTCTTTCTTCTTTCATTTCTGTGGCTAGGACTTCTAGTTCTATGCTGAATAAAAGTGGCAAGAGCGAGCATCCTTGTCTTACTCCTAATCTTAGAGGAAAAGGTCTCAGTTTTCCACCACTGAATATGATATTAGCTGTGTGTTTTTCATGTATGGCCTTTATTATATTAAGGCATGTTCCCTCTAAACCCACTTTGTTGAGAGTTTTGTGTGTTCATTTTTATTAATCTGGAAAGCACTTTCCTATTTCCTTTTTGATTTCTTCTTTGACTTATTGAATAATTTATTAATTTCCATATATTTATATATTTCTCAAAATACTGTTTGTTATTGGTTTTTGTTAATGATTATTATTGATTTTTTAACTTTATTTCACTTTAGTCTGAGAATAATATACTTATATGACATTGATAATTTTATCTTCATCAAGACTTATTTTATGGCCCAGTATATGGTCAATTTTGGAGAATATTCATGTGTAATTGGAGAAGAATGTATATATTCCTTTTGGAGGAGTGTACTGTATCTGATATCTAATTGCTTTGTACTGTTGTTCAAGCTTTCTATTTTCTTTTTGGTCTTCAGTATATTTACTCTATGCATTATGGAAAGCAGAGTGTTAAGGCTTCAACTTTTATTATTGAATTGTATATTTCCCCCTTCAATTCTGTCAGTTTTTGTTTCTATTCTTTGATTACTGTCTTTAAATTAGATATTTTAAAATATGCTAGAATTTTTTTGGTTTTATTATATTTCAAAAATTATTTTCTTTGTAATTGCCTTGGGCATTAAAATTAACATCTTTTTTTCTTCTGCTCGTTCAAATCTGCTATTGAACGACACTAATTTTTTCATTTCAGTTATTTTGTTTTTAAGTCCATAATTTCTATTTGGTTCTCTTTTTAAAGATAATTTTCATCTTTTTATTGATATTCTCTATTTGGCAAGATATCCAATTTTTCTTTAATCTTAGACAAGGTTTTCTTTAGTCCTTTGAACATACTTAGAATTTCTCATTTAAAACATTTGCCTGGTAAGTCCAGTGTCTGGACATCATTAAAAAATTCCTATTGACTAGTAGTAGTAGTAGTAGTAGTGGTAGTATTTTACTGTGTAGAGGCCATACATTTCTATTTCTTTGCATTTTCATATGCTTTGTTGAAAATTGGGTTTTAGGGGCGCCTGAGTGGCTCAGTCAATTAAGCGTCTGTCTTCAGCTCAGGTCATGATCTTGCTGTTCCTGAGTTTGAGCCCTGTGTCAGGCTCTGTGCTCACAGCTTGGAGCCTGGAGCCTGCTTCAGATCTGTGTTTCCCTCTCTCTCTCTGCCCCTCCCCCATTCATGCTCTGTGTCTCTCTCTTTCTCTCTCTCAAAAATAAATAAACATTAAAAATTTTTTTGATAATATAAAAAAAGAAAATTGGGTTTTAAATAATATAATGTGGTACTCTTGTAATTTTTATTAATGAATTTCCTGGTTTAATTCTGTAAAGTCTGTATTCTTTGTCATGTATGGCCTCTGAAATCTGTTCAATTAGCCTAGTAGTCAGCTAATTATTGGATAGATATTGCATTAATTGTCTTGAACTAATAAGTCTCCCAGCCTTTGCTGAAGGACTCTGTTTGTTTTAGGGGTAGTCCTCAATGCTTTAGCGAACAATCCACATCTCTGCCTTAAGTTCCACTACCTGCCTGCGCAGAAGCCTCAAGGTCAGTCAGAGGTGAAAGATTAAGGCCTTCTCTGATTTTTTTCTGGAAATGCATACATTTGTGCCTATGTGCTTTCTAGATTTCCACAAATATGTTGGAACATTTCAAAGATCCCTCTTCCTCAGCTTTTCCTTTAAGTAATTTGATTAGCTTCCTGTTAGCCCCAACTCTTTCTTACTGCCACTGTAGTCACTGATGGGAAACAACTACAGCTGATTATTTTAGACAAATGCCTTAGGGGTAGGACTTCTGTACAGAGAGAGCTCTAGGTCAAGTCAAATAAAGACAGAACCTGAAGTGAAATTATCAGGCTGCCACCAGACGAGCCCAGATGGATCCATTAGTAATAATTCTCTGGGGACAGCCCTCTGGGGAGGATCCCAACGCATCTTGCCCCCTCCAGTGGCTTCTAAGATGCTGACTGTAGTTGTTATGTTGTTGGTTTTAAGGTTGGTATTGGGGCTGGAGAAAGGAAGATGGGAATAAGTTACGTCAAAACACCCTAAAGCTTATTGCTTTTACTGAGATTCAGATATTTTTCTTGAATAAATGCTTCTTTGATTTTTACAAGTTTTTGGTCAATTTCGAGAGTCCTTTAAATGTTGATTTGGACAAATTTTGACAGTGGTCTCTTTGCATTTACAAAAAAAAAACAAAAGAGTGGTCTCTTTACTTTTTTTTTTTTGTAGTTCTTGTTCCAAAGGTTGTTCTCCATTTTTGTTTCATTTTTAAAAACATCCTATATAATGACAAAAAAGTGAATTACGGCAAGTATTAAGCTCCAAATTTTACAAGTTAAGAATCTTAAGGTACAAAATAATGTACTTGACACACGTATCCAAAATAGGCAATGCCAAAGACAGCATTAAAATTTACACATGTACATTCTCTTCAGTTTTACTCAGAATTGCATACAATCATAATTGCATTTTTCACTAATGTTAACATTCCTAATACTTTAATAACTTCCTTGAATATGTTGTTTCATGAATAAATGACCAAATATCTATGAAAAAATAGAGGCACTATTTTTGTGATTGGACATTATTTTATACTCATGTAACTTAACAGTTATCCTCAGAAATTAGAATCATGGTATACTTTACTGACACTATAAATTTTATTCTTTAATGTGTATATATATCAGATTTTGGGTTTGACTTGAACTAAGGTAAATGTATGATCTATTGTTTTTTTTTTTAAATACTAAAATATAAGCATTCATTGTTTCAAGAGACTACTCAAGAGCAATTAAACAGCCACTTCTGTGTCTAAATGGTTCAGGCTTTTATTTATTTATTTATTTTTAATTTTTTTTGGTCTTTTCTCATTGACACTACCATGCAGAGAATAAATGGGGGACTACTGCTCAAAGCCAACATGAAATTCAAAGACAAAGATAATTCAGGCAGACACATTTATTGTATGCATTCTGACCTTGATGAAGTACAAATTATTACAATAACAGAAAGGTAGATATTATATACTTATCACTTCAGGTTTATTTGTTTTACTTCTTGAATTGTACTGGGGGTGTGGTAGGGTCCCCTCCCTAAGGAGAGAAAAAACAAAACAAAACAAAACAAAACAAAGAGAAAGAAAAAAAAAAAACCTTCAATGCAACCTGGCTATGAGCCTCCGTGACAACATTCCTCATGACCTTGTAAACTGAGACCACTTAATCAGACTACATGTTTGTGTTACCGTATATGGGAGACAAAGAAATAGAAAATGTATTAAAAAAAAACTATGCCACATGACGTTTGGTCCTCAGTGCTTTGGATAGGAACCCAACTGAGCAGGGCCAGTACAAAGTTGTTTCCTGGAAATTAAAAAGCCTAGGTGTCATGACTCTGTGCAAGATTCCTGCTACAGGGGAAAAAGCATAGCAATTATATATAATATGATTATATTGAAATTAGTTTATCAAAGTGGTTTTGGAAAGAAAATAGAAGAAACCAACTCTGCCAAACTCCAGCAAGAGGACATTGTTAGGGGGCGCATGGGTGGCTCAGTCATTTGGTTAAGCATTTGACTGAATTTTGGCTCAGGCCATGATCTCACAGTTCGTGGAATCGAGCCCTATATTGGACTGCTTAAGATTCTCTCTCTCTCTCTTTCTCTCTCTCTGCCCCTCCTCCACTCATGTGTGTGCTCTTAAAATAAACATTTTAAAAATAAGATATTGTTAGATCATATAATCAAAGGGGAAATGGAATTATCACGCTTCGAAAAATATAAGAACCTAAGATCCTGATATGTTTTCCTGAACTGTGGTATTTCCTGAGACAATATCATCCAATTCCTTAGCTCTAATGTCTTTCCATTCCTGTGGTGCCAACTCAATTTTAAATTTCTATGGTAGCCTAGTTTGAGAAGTATTAGCACCCCTATGGTCAGGGGAGCAGGATCCTATGAACTCTATCATGCTGAATTTCTCTTCGTGTCAGTGAGATCAGGAAGTGAAACTTTTTCTTCAGCATTTCTAGTCTAAAAAGAACAATAATTCTCTACCAAGAGTCACCAAATTCTCTGATTCTTGTAAAGGACATAGTGAGTGGTTAGATATGCTGTACATACATTTTATCCAATGATTTATCCAAATGTCTCTCCATTCTTTCATGAGGATTGTGCCATTTATGTGCCATCTAGTGTAAATTAACATGAACTTAAAAAATGAAGCATTGGGGTGCCTGGGTGCCGCAGCCATTTGAGCGTCTGACTCTGGTTCGGCTCATGTCATGATCTCACGGTTCCTGGGTTCAAGCCCTGAGTCAGGCTCTGTGCTGGAAGCCCAGTCTTCTTGGGAGTCTCCCTCTTCCTCTTTCTCTCCCCCTTCCCTGCTTATGTGCCTTCTCTCTGTCTCTATAAAATAAATAAACTTAAAAAAATGAAGTATTTTAATGGCTAGTTCCCTCAATGGCAACACTGAATGCAGGTTTTGTGGATATATAATTCTTGATGAGTTTGGCTTGAACCAGTGTGTATTCTAAACCTATTCTAAAATTTGTATTCTGATTCCACACCCTGCTCTTCTGCACTCCCTGCAAGTTTGAGTTTGAATGACGGTTACCACAGAGTCCTGGCTTCTCCAGGCTGAAGAGATACAGTGGGCATTATGGGTGTTTGATGCTTTAATGGACTAAGGGTGTCCAAGTACCAAAGATTATTAAGTTTTTTTTTTATTCTATCCAAACCAGTGACCTTTTGGGGCATTTTTGTTATACATATTACATCTACTGTTAAATTCCACAATATTATTTTGTTTAATGTTTATTTATTTTTGAGAGACAGAGAACAAGCAGGGGAGGGGCAGAGAGAGAGGCAGACACAGAATCTGAAGCAGGCTCCAGGCTCTGAGCTGTCAGCACAGAGCCTTATGTGGGGCTCGAACCCACGAACCATGAGATCGTGACCTGAGACAAAGTCGGAGGCTTAACCAACTGAGCCACCCAGGTGGCCATAAATGTTTTATATATTGTTTTCTATCTATCTATCTATCTATCTATCTATCTATCTATCTATCTATCATCTGTCTATCATCTATCTACATCTGAATGAATATTGCTACTGCAAGGTTACCAAATTATCATATATTTAATATTTTTTTAGTTGAGTCCTTTGGGTCTTTCAAATGAAAAACAATCAGATCCCTAGGAAATAGTGAAAACTTTGCCTGCTGCTTTCTAATATTTGTAACTTTTTTTGTTCAATTAATTGATGAATTCCTCCAGAGCAATGTAAATATCAGTTGCATGACATGTCATTTTTCTTTTCCTTTTCTTCCTCTTTTCTCTGCCTCTTTTACTTTATTGATTTTAATAGGACTGTGTCAAGTACTTTACTATTAAATAAAGATAAGAGCTTTTGCTTTCATGTAATTGTGTTTGTGTTTTCATATGTGAATATATGTATTCATGATAGATTTCAGCTTTGATCTGGACTCAAAGATTGAATTATTTAATTTTATTTAAATATTTAATGGCTAATATAAATTCCTTAATACTAAATTATTTTTTTGTGTTTATTATTTTAATGTCCAGAGATTTTGTTTATTGGCATTTATCTTAGATTTGTTTGTATTGCTATAATTGCTCTTGGTCTTTGTTTTTTGTTTGTTTTTTATAATCAGACCTTTAGCAATTTGCTGTCTTAGCTTAGAAAGCAAAGTCTGAAAAAAAGGATTAAAATACTGACACTTTAATTGGTAAGTATATGTCCAACAGGAGTGAGGGAGTGAAGATAAATAGGCAAAAATATGTGACATGATGTCATGGATTATTGTTGGCCACTTCTTGGTGACAAACTAGGCAGAGACCTAACAAGTAGCTTGGTCATATGTATTAGTTTGCTAGGATTACCATAACAAAATAGCACAGACTGAGTGGTTTAAATAATAGAAACATTTTCTCTCAATTCTGGAGGATAGTCATCCAAGATGACTATCAGATGATGTTGGTAGATTTGATTTCTTCTGGGGTCTCTTTCTTTGACTTGCAGATAGCCACCTCCTTACTGTGTCCTCAAAATGGTCCCTTCTCTGTGTATGCTCATCCCTGGTGTCTTTGTGTGTGTCGAAATTACCTCTTATAAGGATGTCAGTCAGACTGGATTAGGGCCAACCCTAACAGCCTCGTTTTGGTGTTATCATCTCTTTAAAGGCCCTGTCTCCAAATTCAGTCACATTCTGAGGGAGATGGGGGTTAGGTCTTCAACACTGGAATATGGAGGGACACAGTTAAGTCCATAACGTCATGCAAAGGAAACTTCATCTAAATAGTCTACAGAGAGAAGAATGGAGAAAGCATTTTTTAAAAATTAAAACCCCCTCATTTTTCATGGACCAAAATCCATCCCATATGAACCTACCTCTCCCAGATTGTGCCCTTTCATAGAAAAGGCAAGAGGATGACAGTCACAGGAAAGGCTTAGAGTGTGGGACCAGCTGGCCAAAAAACCTGGGGCTTCAATTTGTATTCTAGCCCAACCAGGAGTATCAGAAAACACTGTAGAAGTAGTGCAGTTTAGAATCTGAGGAGGATTTGTCTCTACATTGTTTTATGATTATGCTGACTTTGTGAAGGGAATTGGGAATCTTTCATTTTCTCTCTGAATTAAATTGTACCAGGATTATTTGTTCAATGAATTTGAAATTGTTCACTTGAGAAATCATGTTGATTGTGACATTTTAGAGAAGAACATTTTTTTGTCAGCATTCTCTATTTGTTTTTAAAGAATCATCTATTTAAGGTTTTATAATTCTTCTGAAACCAATTTTAATAATTTATAGATTCCTAAACTTTTCCATTGCATTCATTTTCAAATATATTTATATTGTTTTGTCATAAATTATACCTCAAAAGAGTAATAATTTCTTATTTATCTTTGAGTGTTTCCACTTTCTTGGGTTAATGTCTTTTAATCTATCATCTATCATTATTAATTCTGTTGTTTTTTATCTTTTCAATTCATTAACTTCTGCTTTTAAAAAAACATGTATTATTCCCTTTTTAAACCTCTGTTTTAGTTGTTTTTAGCAAAAACAGACATAAACAAATGAAATGAAATAATAAAATCTTACTAACTTTTACCTTTGTCTCTTATTTGTTTGCATTAGCTAGTGTTTGGCATTGTTCCTTTTACTTGAGAACTTTGAGTCACTGCTTTTAAATGTATATCTATTATGCAAATACCTGTATTTTCAATTTGAGTGACTCTTGTTTTTATGATACTTAGTTCAAGGTTTTAAATGTATTGATGTTTATTATAATCAAAATGTTTGGTCTAGAATCTGCCACTTCATTTTATGAAATTGAGTATAATTCTACATACAATAAAATTAAAATATCTGAATTTCTTGCTTCAATGAGTTTTGAAAATTGTATGCATCCATGTACCCACAACTCAGAATCAGAGATAGAAATTATTCCAGACCCTTTTCCAAACCTGCAGTAGCAATCATGTTCTTACTTGTAACATCAAGTCTTGTTCCTATGTCATGAAAGTGGAATCACATAGTATGCATTTTTTGTCTGTATTCTTTTAGTCTACATGTTTCTGAAATATATCCACCGTGGTATGTATATGAGTAGATTGTTTAATTTAGTAGTTGAATAGCATTGTGCTATATAAATATACCTAACTTTGTCCTTTCTCCTGTTGATAGGCATTTAATTAGGCTGAACCTAACCCTTAGCTTCAGAATGTGACTGTATTTGGGGACAGGACCTTTGAAGAGATGACTAAATTAACATGAGGTCACATGAGTGGGCTTTAACCCAATCTGACTGCTATCTTTTTTTTAAGTTTATTTGTTTATTTTGAAAGAGAAAGGAGCGAGGGAGAGGCAGAGAGAGAATCCCAACCAGACCTCACACAGTCAGTGCAGACACGGGACTCAATCCCATGAACCATTAGATCATGACCTGAGCTGAAATCAAGAGTCAGACACGTAAGTAACTCCACCATCCAGGTGCCCCTGACTACTGTCTTATAAGAAGTTTGGACATACAAGAAATATGATGGGTGCATATGCACAGAGGAAAGACCATATGTGGATACCGTGAGAAGACAGCCATCTGAACGTCAAGGAGAGAGGCCTCAGTAGAAACCAAACCTGCTGACTCTTTGACCTTGGACTTTAGTCTCCAGAACTAAGAGAAAATAAATTTATTTTGTTTAAGTCAGTCTGTAGTATTTTCTTTATGGCAGTCCTAGCAAGCTAACACCTGGATCAAGCTGCTTGACACCTTGTTTTGTTTTGTTGTTTGTTTGTTTGTTTGTTTGGACATATTCTTTTATCTTGAGTGAATACCTTGAACTGAGTTAGGTTTATGTCTAATTAAAAAAAATTGCCAGACTTTTTCCAAAATGGTTGTATAATTTTTCACTCCCATCAGTAATGTATGAAAGTTCCAGTGGTTCCACATTCCTGCTGATCTTTGGTGTCTGTTTCATTTTACATACCTTCCCAATGATTTCAGACTTCCAACTTTTATTATAAAGCTTTAGAAATAGTTGTACCAAGACATCATATGATATTTAATACTATTTTATTACCTACAATCTATTTAAAACTTTGTAATATTTGTTATTTAATATTACTTCAAAGATTTTTTTAGCCTTTTAAATTTTAATAAATTCAGTGATCACTGCTACATTTTTATAGTACAACTCATCATTACTAGACTGATTTTGAGGTCCCCCTTGGTTAGCTGGAATAATGAGTTGGAAATTATGTTAATTATTTTTTGGAAGAATATATAAGTGGCATATCTCTGCTCTATTATGTGTCAAGACTATTTTCTTAATGTATCGCAGAAATCACTCCATTCTTTTTGATACAAAATATTATTGGGGGTGGGGGGCAGGAACTAAAAAATATCACCTACCGCATACACATGCACACACAAAAATCAGCTGTTTTTTTTTCTTAGATACTTATTCTTTCTCTATGACTTGCATAGGATGATTTAGTTGCAAACTTTAGTAATTTAGCAATATATACTCTTTAATTGTAATTTGTCATATTTTTCTTTAATTTTTGTGTAGTATATTGGAGTGAGGGGGAGCACAGAACTCAAGATAAAATCAATCTATACATGGTGTTTCAAAACGTATTGAATTGGATCATGATTCTCACCCTGAGAATTGTTAGCAAATACTTTGTTCCTTTTCTTTATTTTTGTAATTTTTTTCCCCTTTGGAAGTAGTAAGTTTTATTTCCCTTTATTTAATTGTACTTCCCTAGACAATGTCAACTTTCTCTCGATAAAATACCAAATGTTGCATCTCTGATAGTAAAAAACCAAAGCCAGAAAACACATATCAAGAATATGTATATTTACTTTTACTTAAAAAAATCAAGTTTAGGGGCAGCTGGGTGGTTCAGATGGTTAAGTGTCTGACTCTTACCTTCTGCTCAGGTCATAAGCTCATGGTTCATCAGTTCAAGCCCCACATTGGGCTCTGCGCTGACAGTGTGGCACCTGCTTGAGATTCTCTCTCTGCTTCTCTCTCTGCCCTTCCCTGCTTGTGCTCTTTCTGTCTCTCAAAATAAATAAGTCAATAAATTTAAACAATTTTTAAAATCAAGTTTAGTATTTTGGCTATGTTGGTTAGTTTTATCTTTCAAACTTATTACGAGATCTAGTTTGATGGGGAACCTGAGTGGTTGGTTCAGTTGGTGAAGCGTCTGACTCTTGATTTCAGCTCTGGTCATGATCCTAGAGTCATGAGATCAGGCTCCAAGTCCATGCTGGATGTGGAGCCTGCTTAAGATTCTTTCTCTCTTTCCCTCTGGCCTTCCCCACTCCTCGCTCTCACTCTCTCTCTCTCTCTCTGAAAGGAAGAAAGAGAACAAAAAAAGAAAGAAAGAAAGAAAGAGAAAGAAATCTAGTTTGAAATTCACCAAAACCTGTTTGTCACTAAGGATAGTGAAAAAGAGCAAAAGCTTGCAATTTTTGAGAACTCAATTTAGTAATAACCTCTCACTACCTTATATTTATCACAGACTCCTCCTCACTCTTCCTTCTTGTTGAAAGAGCTTTAGTATTTTAGATACAAAATATGTAAAAAAAAATACAATCTAAATATAAGGTAAATGTAGAAACATTTAGATGGAGGGGGCTAAACTGTGCATAAGTTCTATGAATACAATTTGTTCATAATTGTTGTAATCCTAGACTATTCTCTCAAGTACAGCAGGGATAATAGCCAAATTGGCTTAGGTATGTGTGAAAGATGCATTATTCATGATAGAAACTATGGAAGGTCAAAAATTCATCAGTTAAGAAGGGGGCAAAAAATAGTTATAGGTGGAACAATAAGTTTTCAATATAAGAAGAACAAGAACAACATAATTTTTCTTGGCAGCATTTGGTATTTTAGCAGATTTCTGGCTCAAAGTTGTATATCTTGCCACTCAGTTTCAACTTAAAAGGAATTGTAATTGATCCAAAAACAAGAGACAAATGTTGATACTGTAATATTGATATTGATTTTTTTTTAAATAGAGAAAATGATTATAAAGTTTTCTTGACACTGGATCAAAAAGGCTGATGCTGAATTCTTCAATTCTTAGCACATATCTACTCCATGTCTTTAATCACACAGCATATATTACCACCTGAGAAAAGGTTATTTCAAATTAAAAAAAAAACTGCCAGAATCATAAATATGTATTTATATGAATACAACATAAGGCGTGCATTTTTCTTTGCAAAGAGAAACATTAATGAAAACATTGATAAAACTATTAAATTCTACTGTCAAGTAAGTCGTGATTTCAAATTAGAAAAAAAAATTTATGACTCCCACAACTCTTTTCTTCTTTTCATTGTTTCTCTTGACTATTGCTAGTAATAATCAAATTACTCGTGTTACCATATAACCATATTCCTAACAACCTCTTTTATGATGCTAGTTATTTTTAGAATTAAATAACAATTCCAAATAATATCATTTTTCAATATCTTGTTTGAGATCTTTTCTAGTGTGGTAAATGTCATTTTAAACTTAATCTCACCTAATATACTACAATTCTCTAATAATTTTTAATTGTTTGATTTGTTTTGATTTCCCACAGGTATATGCTTTTCCCTAATGACTTCAGAAATAAGCCAATGTACCTTGTTCTGGTCCTTAAATGTTCTGAGACTGCTTAGAAATCCTTAATTATAGAATGGATGGAAAATAAATTTCATGGGCTTAGTTACCTTTCCTCTCTTGTTTGTCACAACATCCCCAGTTCCTAGAATAGTGACTAGCACATGGTTAGTGTTCACTAAATATTTGTGGAATAAATAAATGACTGTATGCACTCATATAGAGCAGAATACATTATTTTCATTCTAAATGTATGGGCAATTTAAGCCAGTCTCTTATAAAAGGATCCTCATTAGTTTTAAAATATTTTGATAATCAGGAATGCTTATTTATGAGTCACTTCAAAGTCAGCTTGTTGGCACATTTCCCCCTCTAAAGAGCAATGAGTAATAGCCACGTTCTCTCTAATGGCATGTCAGGTGGCCTCCTCACTGCATTATCTTACTCTTTTCAGTTGTTCTGCATTCGTATAAAACTCATTGGCAGTAACTTAGAGCAATCTGAGGAGTTGAATGCAAACCTGAGTCATGCAATTCTTTTCACATCCTGTATTTTTTTTAAATGCAGCTGGCTCTTTCTTCTCTTAAATTTCAAATGAGATTGAGTCCACTAGTATTAGCGAACTACAAAACTTAATTCAGCAATGCTAAAAAACCTATCGTAATCTCAAACAACTGAAACCTGTTGAGCTCTTTTCAAGAATTAGAGTTATAATGTACTAGGCAAGGCAGTGTTTACTCCAAAATAAATAATTTTCATTCTCTATACTCCATATGTATCTGATATGACTGAAAAACAGTGTTTGTTATGGTAAAGATCACATTGCACAAAAAGTGATAAAATTAGTAATATTAAACATGTCATTCAGTTTACATATGGATTTGGTACAGAAACTTTAACATTGATGAAAATTAAATAGTTGCTTTATTTTTCTTAACTGCTACTGGTCAGAGTGTGCCCGGAAAATATGTATTACTTTCAAACTCCATAAATTCACTTGAACAGAGATAGGAAGATAAGGATTGTTATAAATTCCCAAGAAATTTTTTTAGCTAACAATGAGCAAATTAGACTTTTTGCTACTACTGCTTTTCCTACCAATTTCAATTATCTCTAAGCAGATCCTATAAAGCACAAAGAGCCCTGTGGAAAAATAAACATCCAAAAATAGAAAGTGTATGAATGTGCAACAAGATCTGCACAAAGACCACAGGGGAGCATACACCTGCCAAAGGCCTAGATACAGCTGTGAGGTGGTGTCCATGTAATAAGAAAGGCATTGGTAATGGTGATGAGTTCTCCCTAGGAGAAATGAGCATGAAGTTAATGGCAGATGAGGGAAGACATTCATTCTTGAGGAGATTGAGAGAACAAAATGAGGGAGAGAGGCATCATTTGAATAATAAGTGGGATTTTAAAACTTTTTTGTTGGAAGCCTTAAAGGAGTAGTTACATCAAGGCAATTCTTGTCTTCTTCTATTTGCTAGTTGTGTGAGCTTGAGCAAGTTACTAATTCTAAAATTATTTCTTGTAATCATAACATCATTTATATTAAATTTTTAGAATTACTTGCTACATAATGCTGAATAAACATTTAATAATTGTCATTCCTTTTGCTTTGAGCCATTCCTTTTCAATCAACTGACTGTCCAAGGCTTATTGGGAGCTTTATTGGAAGAAGAAAATATTTCCTCCCAACATATTAGACATATTTATTTGAATGAGTGATATTGTCTTATTTTTTAGAGCTCCATAAAATGTTCTCATTTCTCCTTTGTTTATTGCCAGGTAATGGCTAATCACCCCATACAAAGTATTATGTGAAGTAAGTTATGAGATGTTCACACATGAAACAAAAGAACTTCTGTCTTGAAAAAGAGATAAAACATTACCACACATATATGGTAAACATGACATAAATGAGCTATAGAGTGCTATGGCAATATGTAGGAGAAAAGATAACTTTGGGCTAGGAAGACAAAATGGGTTACTCAAGGAAGTTATTTAGGAACACATTGATGAATAACAGGAAATATTATAGGTAGACTTGGGACAGCAGATTTTCTAAGTGGAAGGATGACTATGAAAAAATACATATATAGGAGAAAAATAAAAAAAGCTCTTATACTATAAGAAACTTAGCTTTATTTGCTCACAGGAGGTCAGTGGCTAAGAAGAAAGAGATTATAGTGGAATATAGAATGGTGGCAGGGAGACAAAATGAGAAACTGATCAGGAGGCTACTTCATTAATCTATATCAACATGAAGTGATGGATTAGTGCCTGACAGGAATTTAAAAAGAGAAGAAATTTGCAAGAGAAACTGGAGGTGTAATTTGGTAAGATTTGACTACAAACAAAAGTATATGCAAAGTCAAAAGGTTTTTGATGATGCCAAGGATTTATTTCAGAATAACTGGAAGAAACCTTATTTAATTCTGTATTGGTCAACTTAACTTTTTAATCATACCTGTCATGAAAACCTCTGAATACATGTAATAGACATCCAACTGCATGGATAAATACTTGAATCCTACTTTCTCCAATATTTTGGCATTTCAGTATACCTGAAGGCCAGGAAATATCAAGTTTCCTTTTCTCTGGACCATATATTAAAAACTGTAGCTTAACTTTCCTATAACAAGATAAGTAAAGAAAAACAAATCTCTTAGAAAACCTTCAAAGTTATACTGAAGCAATATATTGCTATTTTAACTGAAATTTATACATTTATCTGGTTTTTAATTGACTCAAAGAACTTGTGTATATCATTATGGCATGACATATATTATCCCATTTTGCATTATTGATAATACTAAAATTCACATCTAATTAACATATGCCATTTGAATCCTGCATTAAGACTACCACTTAAGTATCACAGTTATACAGAGAAAACATATTGGAGGATAAGACCCATGACAAATATAATACTATAACAGCCTTGCCTTTAATTTACAGAACTGCTTCAACTTCAAGAAGTGAAAAATTATTGAGTAATGATAGAAAAAATCCATTCCATATATTAACTCTTTGTATCCCTCTTATCTCTCAGAGACAAATTGTCTTAACTAAACATAAAAAATGACTGAAAATTATCAGACTCTTCTAGTCATACCTTGCAGAGTTTTACCATCCTCAATCTCTAGAGAACAGCTTAAGTTAGAGCATATTATCTCAAACTGCCTGAAGATATTTACACCTCCTCTCTGGGTCACATATCCTCTATACCTGCATACCTTATCAGAACTGTAATAGGATGTTATTGGATGTTACCTGAGAATTTCTTTGCATATCTACAGAGCATGCAGAGAGAGTTTTAGATTACCATTTTTCACAAACTTGAGGATACTTACCTGTAAATATGAGAAGTGTTTGAGTTCAGAATCTTTTTCAGAATAAGAAATACAATTTTTAAAATATATATGTCCTCAGAAACCCAGTAAGATATACCAAACCCTGGCACAGCTTATCTGTTTGGGAATATTAGACATTACAATTTGATCCAACCTAGCAACTTGTTTTTGTGTTGTTTATTAATATTCATTTTTAGTTTATGTTACATAAATATTTTAAATGCTAACTTCATGTAGATAAGGCTATGAAAATAATTACATATTTATTTATGCATCCAATATGTTTGTAGAACTACTTACAAATTTTAGATTAATGTAAAATCTGTTAGCTATTTTCATTCACAGTGTTTTTCTTACTACTTTTACTCCTATTCATTTTCCTTTAATATATTAACATTTTAAATTTAATATTTATCAATCAAACGTTAATTACCATAAATGAGTATTAGAAAATGATAAAGGTCTAGGGGGTTATGTGCATACAGTTCTTTTTTCAAATGGAAGAAAGTCATACTCATATTATGCCAGTTTACTTCTCACAGACCACCAGACCCTTCCTGATATATTTAAACAAATACTATAAGTTGGTCTTTAATTCAAACATATGTGGACCAAGGTTTATATGCTTATATTTGTAACTCAAAGATCTCTAGGCCATGTTACACCTTCATGAAAATGATAAAACTTGTCTTATATATGACACAAGGTGCATCTCGAATTACCTTCCTAAGAGGCTTCCAGAATAACTTATTTTTTTAAAGAATTTTGGTTAATTAGGAGTGCCTGAGTGACTCAGTTGGTTAAGCATCTGACTCTTGATTTCGGCTCAGGTCATGATCTCACAGTTCCTGAGATTGAGCCCTGCATGGGGCTCAGTACTAGCGGCACAGAGCCTGCTTGGGATTCTCTCTCTCTCCCCCTCTCTCCCTCTGCCCCTCCCCAACTCATGCTGGCTCTCACTCTCTGAAAATATATAAGTAAATATAGAAAAAAAAGAATTTTGGTCAGTTAGAAATTGTAGTGAAATATGTATTCAATTAAGGTAACCTCTGAGAAGTCTATGTCATGGATAGAGAGTTAGAGAGTTTACCCAAGGGAATCTCCCAGGACAATTCTCAAGATCATATTCTGAAAAACAAGTTTTTTGAAACTTCCAATTTCAATTTTTAAGAGAGACTTAAAAATAAACTACAGCCAAGAAATTGAAAATATGTTCATTTTCCTCTAAGATATATAATCACAGTTATTTGACTTCAATTTTCATGTATACGTGTATATGTGGGTGTATAGATAGACAGGTGTATCACGCAACCAGTTGCCTTTGTTATAAATTTGAGAACCATTCCAAGAATTTTGCCTTTAACAAGAAATGTAAATGAACAGTAAGTTGTGTTGTACATCCATAGACAATTCCCTATACTGGGTTTTATGTTTACCTTACTCCCAATGACAACATTCGTTAACTCATGTCACTCAATAATAAGGTGGATTTCTCAATAAAGTAGATGAAATGAGTACCATTATTCATAATAAACCAGTGCTGTATGTGCCAATTTGAAAATTTTATATTTAGCTCTTATAATACACAAGCAATATTTTAGTTTTCAAAAATTTTACACAATGTCCACTTGGCTGTCACTGGGAACATGTTTGCCAGATATGTGAACTACTGAATTTCTAATAGATAAGTTTAAATATGGTGGCCAATGATTTTGGCTCTATAAATAATATTAATATGGAATAAGAATATAGATAGCATCGATACTGAGAAATTAGAAATATACATAGATTTGTAAAGCAAAAGTAGTTGGGTAATATTAGAAAATGTAATTTTTTGCTTATAAATTATTCACATTTTCTATCTACATTGATCAATTTTACCAAGTAGTGACCACTTTGACAAAGCCAGAGAATCTATGAGAAATTTGGCCAGGAAATAAAACCCTGGTGTTATTGTCACTGGATCATGAAATTGATGTGCTAATGAACAAGGCAGACACAATAGAGGCCACAATAAAAGTGAGGACTAATATTTATTTAACAGTATTTTAAATTTCAGCACCCATAATTTTGCTTAACTGCTGGGCTGAGAGCACATACTGTTGTTAATTTACTGACTGTAATTCTCATTGCATAATGTAGTAAGAACACAAAGAACACCCAACATATCATCAATGTCATTTATTTGTCCTAAGCAGAAATACTACTGTATGGGTAAAAAAAAAAAAAAAAAAAAAGTATGCTGTAATAAAGATATTCTGAACAACAAATGGTTTCACTTTAGGTGAGAACTCTATTCCTCAGAGTCTTTTGTAATTATGGGTCATGCTGAATTCTGAATGGAATGGGGTCATTGTCTCCTCTTACACCTCCTGTTCCATCTTCTACCCCACTGAGCTAGCTCACGAGCAGAGCCTTGACTGTACTATTACACCTCTATTTCTTCCACATGTCTTCTCTGTCCAAAACATTCTCATAAAACTCTTTCATCTAGTTCAGTCTTACTTGTCCTCCAGTACTCAGCATAATCTATGGCATTTATCAGAATCTGTTGCTTCTTAGATACAATGCTATCATTCTGTTTACACCTTTAGAATGCAGTTAATCATAGTGTATTTTAAATAATATTTAATTTACATCATTGTTCTCAATAAGCTCTCCAAAAGGAAGAGAAAGGTTCATGTTTGTATCCTTAATAAATTTGTTGTTTAAATAAATATGTGAAGAGGTGAGTTAATCCAATATAATATTCTAGTGCCTTATGTTTCTTGATATCTTGTTTAATATAAGTGCATAACACAAAATATTTTAATGCATATATTTTTAATAATATTCAATAGTTATTTTTATTTTGGAGGCATTTGGACTATTCCCATCATCGTGTTAATTACTTTACCTGCTTTATCTAATATATTCCTTTCAACGATCCCTTAAGATGACTATTGTTAATTATCTCCATGTTAGAAATGATAAAACGAAATTTAGTTTAAAAGATTTTATTAAATATTTCAAAACTTGGAGAGTGAAAGAGCGGAACTAAATTCCAGCTCTTTCTGAAAACAAAGTCTGTTAGCAACTATAAATTTAAAATATCCATTCTCCATAAAATTTCACTCACCTTTTCCAACAAATCTTTTGGATGCCTGCTACTTATTCTATTATTTTAATATAGCCTTGTGGTGTCAGCCCTAATGGAGATGATGTTTGTGTTAAGGCTTTTATCTCATAACACCCCAAAAGCTACAAACCTTCAAGTTACCAATGTGTCATTGCTTTATATAAAGAGTTCAAAGCACAAAAGCCATGGCTTCTTTGTGCAAAAGTAAATAAAATGCAACCTTCCCCCATACTTTGTTAACTGACCCTAAGTGAGTACTGCCTAAGTTTCAGTGTGAAAGCAGTTCTTCCAGATTCTAATTACCGCTCCTCTCTCTTTAAGTCCCAGGCAGGTTTCTAAGGAGCTGGGTCAAGTGACAAATGTCTAAAAGTGATACCAAACAACCTTTCTCAGGGTGCCTGGGTGGCTCAGTCGGTTGAGCATCTGACTTTGGCTCGTGTCATTATCTCACAGCTTGTGTTTGGGCCCTGCGTCAGGTTCTGTGCTGAGAGCTCAGTGCCTGGAGCTTGCTTCAGATTCTGTGTCTCCATCTCCATCTCTCTCTCTCTCTCTCTCTCTCTCTCTCTCTCTCTGTCCCTCCCCCACTTGCTCTGTCTCTCTCCCTCTCTCTCAAAAATAAATAAAAATATTGAAAGAAATTAAAACAACAACAACAACAAATCTTTCTCTTACCTCGTCATCTCAAACATATCCCTTCTCACTCTGTCTCCAAAAACCTTATTGGAAGTTGTCTCATATAAATTGACTTAATCGAATTTATTTACTCTGTGCAATCTCATCAATTCACCACTTATATTTGGCAAAGCTACATTTCACCAATGATTCATCAGCTCCTAAGCTCCTAAACTACCATGGATCACATTTTGGGTTCTCATTAAATACTTGTTGAATGAATGGATGAGTACATTTCTCAAACTATATCTTTGTGTGACAACACCTTTGTTCCGGTTAGGGTACTCTTTCCCTCTTCCCTTCCACCAGTGTCCTCTGTCTCTTTCTGACATTAGCACACACATGCATACACACAGGTATATACACTCTCAGAAAGTGATATATGGAAAGAAAAACTGATTTTGCACTCAGAGTTATTTAAGTAAATAATAAAGTGCAAATAAAGTCATTTAAATAAATAAATAGAGTCCAGCTGCATTTTCCTACTTCTATGTTTTATGTGCCATTGTTCATTCTTTTTTGAACACATTTCTAACTTTCCCTACCATATTACATATTTTTAAAAATAATTTAAAGGGGAAGGAGAAAGAAGAAAAAAAAAAAAAAAAAAAGAGGTTAGAGTGGGAGAGAGCCAAAGCATTAGAGACTGTTAAAAACTGAGAACAAACTGAGGGTTGATGGGGGGTGGGAGGGAGGGCAGGGTGGGTGATGGGTATTGAGGAGGGCACCTTTTGGGATGAGCACTGGGTGTTGTATGGAAACCAATTTGACAGTAAATTTCATATATTAAAAAAATAATAATAATAATAATAATAATTTAAGATATATATCATATATCAGCTTTACTCTAATGCATTGTCCGATTTTCCAAAAGAATAAAAACTATCTTGAAAAATGTCTAATTTTGAAACTTACCTGAAATTTGGATTTTGTCGCTGAAGAGGAATGAGACTAATAATCAACTCTGATTAGTGATAACTCAATAATTAGAACATTAGAAAGCACAGTATATAATTATTTTCAGGAGTTGAATTGAACCAGAGTTATCAAGTGTTAAACAAGAAACAGTGTATTTTTGATGATGGTGGTAGATAAGGCATAAGGAAATGGAGGGGTTAAATTGAGGACTATATTGTGTTCAATAAAAAAACAAACTTCAGAAGTGGCATGAAAGACAGTGTATGTCTGAGGAAGCCAGTGGATTAGAGAGAGCAAACTGATGTCTAAGTATAGCTAAGATTCCAGTAATATCTAATTAGAGTTCAGTAGTAGAAGCTTTGAAAGGTCTGTGAGTCAAAAGTCTGAATGTTGCTATAGTATTAGTGTTAAAGTCAACATCATTTCTTTGGGGATTGCGAGAATTTAAAAACTGTCATCTAGAGGTGCCTGGGTGGCTCAGTTGGTTGAGCACCCAACTCTTGGTGTTTGGCTCAGGTCATGATCTCACGGTTCGTGGGTTCAAGCCCTACATTGGGCTCTGTGCTGAGTGGGGAGCTGATTGGGATTCTCTCTCTCTCTGTGGTTCCCTCACTTGCTCTCTCTTTCAAAATAAATTAATAAACTTATAAAAAAATAAACTATTGGGGCGCCTGGGTGGCTCGGTCGGTTGAGCGTCCGACTTCAGCTCAGGTCATGATCTTTTGGTTTCTGAGTTCGGGCAGTATCAGGCTCTGTGCTGACAGCTCAGGGCCTGGAGCCTGCTTCCGATTCTGTGTGCGTCTTTCTCTGTGCTCCTCCCCTGTTTGCTCTCTGTCTCTCAAAAATAAATAAGCTTAAAAATTTTTTTTAAAAAATAAACTGTCATCAACTGCTGAATTAAATTTACCATTTTATGGTCAAAATTCTCAAGATTAAGAAAAGATACTACTGGTTAATTATGTTTGGTCTTTTGGTGACTGGTTTTAGATATTTTTTTCAGGCCATTTTCTGGTTCCACAAGGATAAAACGACAATAAAAATCCATATTTTGGAAGTTATTCAATATCACCTCAACATGTTGATCTAGTAATTTTTCTTGACTTTAGCTTCTTTTATCCTAAAAATGAAACCTTTTTTTAGCCTTTAGCGGCACATATTTCTACATAAAAAATAATTTTATATAATTATTTTTGTTGTACTCATTTAATATAATGCCTAGTAAAAATCAACATAAAGATACAGTGGGTGGTCTGTGCACCTAAACAATGGAGGCTAGATGTCTTCCTCCTCCACTCCCTGAAGAACATTTCAGTATCCAAATTTCTTCTCTTTAAAAATTGCTGGCCTACCGCTAGAGTCTTTTCTTCTTGAGAAGGTTGACAGACCCGTACCAAAAAATAACTGTTTTAGGAATCAAGTAAAACTTCTGTTTAAAATTCTCCCTTAAGCTGGGGTGCCTGGGTGGCTCAGTTGGTTGAGTGTCTGACCTCGGCTCAGGTCATGTTCTCAGGGTTCGTGGGTTTGAGCCCCGCATTGGCCTTTCTGCTGTCAGCACACAGCCCAGTTTAGATCCTCTGTCTTTCTCTCTCTCTCTGCCCCCCTCCTTTTTGTGCTCTCTCTCTCTGTCAAATTAAAAAAAAAATTAAAATTCTCCCTTAAGAGTATAATCAACTCAGCTCCAAGGATAGCTCAGGAGCTATTGAAATGGCTTAGTTCTCCACATCCATCAATTTGGAAACTCTATTAAGAAACACCTATGAGAGGGGTGCCTGGGTGGCTCAGTCAGTTAAGTGTCTGACTTCAGCTCAGGGCATGATCTCATGGTCTGTGGGTTCAAGCCCCGAGTCAGGCTCTGTGCTGACAGCGTGGAGCCTGGGGCTTGATTCTAATTCTGTGTCTCTGTCTCTCTCTGCCCCTCTCTGCTTGCACTCCATTTCTCTGTCTCTCAAAAATAAATGAATATTAGAAGAAAAAAAAGAAAAGAAAAAAGAAAAACCTATGAGAACATGCAACAATCATGTTAAATCTGAATATTTCTTTAGCATAATCACCTCCCACATTATTTTAATTTTTTTAACATTTATTTATTTATTTATTTATTTATTTATTTATTTATGAGAGACAGAGAACAAGCAGGGGAGGGGCAGAGAGAGAGGGAGACACAAAATCTGAAGCAGTCTCCAGTTCTGAGTTGTCAGCACAAAGACCGATGCGGGGCTCAAACCCACAAACCGTGAGATCATGACCTGAGCTGAAGTCAGACGCTTAACAGACTGAGACACCCAGACGCCTCATCATTTTATGAATTAATATTTGGAGTGTATTGGGGAATAGAAGGTCATAGCCAAGGAAACACCTTACAATGCAGTTCAAGTTTCAGATACAAAAGGAATTTTTAATGCAAAACAGCACTTTACCCTTTGATTTTTTTTTTAATTTTTTAATGTTTATTTATTTTTGAGAAACAGAAAGAGACAGAGTGTGAGCAGGGGATGGGCAAAGAGAGAAAGAGGGAGACACGGAATCTGAAGCAGGCTCCAGGCTCTGAGCTGTTAGCACAGAGCCCGATGCGGGGCTGCACATCAACTGTGAGTTCATGACCTGAGCCAAAGTCAGATGCTCAACCAACCGAGCCACCCAGGTGCCCCAACTTTGATTTCTTTTAAGTTAATATATCTAGTTCATTTTGAAATGTCACATGTAACCATATGTGTGTAGCTTATGTATGTAAAAAAACAAAACAAACATAATTATCAAGGGTTGAGACTGTTAGATCATTGAAGATGTGAAGAGCTCTCTTACACTATCCTATGGAAATAAGAAACAAATGATTTATATCCACTAATCAAAGCACAAAGGTATCCTTTGAATGTATTGTGAGTTAGTTTCCTATAGAGACTGTAACACATTACCATGAGCTTAAAATAATAGAAATATATTATCTTGCACTTCTCTAGGTTAGAGTTCTAGCATGAATATCATTGGGATAAAAAACAAGTTGTTAAATAGGTGGTTGGGATTAAGGAGTGCACTTGTTATGATGAGCACCGGATGTTGTAGGGAAGTGTTAAGTCTCCACATTGTACACCTGAAATTAATATGACACTGTATGTTAACTGTGATTTAAATAAAAACTTAAAATCGAGTTGTTGGTAGGGCTGCTTTCCTTTCTAGAGAGCATAGGGAACAATCTATATCTTTATCTTTTCCAGTTTTTAGAGGCCACCTAAATTCTTTGGCTCATGACTTCCTTTCTACAATCACATCTCCTTCTTTCACTTTTAAGGACATCTGTGAGGTGCCAGGGTGGCTTAGTTGGTTAAGCTTCTGACTTTGGCTCGGGTCATGATCTTATGGTTCGTGGGTTCAAGCCCCATGCCTGGCTCTGTGCTGATAGCTGGGGGCCTAGAGACTGCTTCAGATTCTGTGTTTCCTTCTTTTTTCTCTGTCCCCCCCACCCCCTACCCAGCTCGTGCTCTCTCTCTCTCTCTCTCTCGCTCAACAATAAATGAATATTATTTTTTTAAAATAAAAAATAAGAAAAGGATATTTGTGAGTATACTAGGCCCACCCAGATAACTCAATATAAATCTTTCTGTTTTAATGTGAGGCATTTTAATTCCAACTGCAATCTAAATTCCCCTTTGCCATGTAATACAACAGAGTCACACATTCCAAGAAGTCACACATCAGCATCTTTGGAAGTTGGTATTATTCTGACTGCCACATCTTTATA
This sequence comes from Panthera tigris, assembly GCF_018350195.1. Lineage (NCBI taxonomy): Eukaryota > Metazoa > Chordata > Mammalia > Carnivora > Felidae > Panthera > Panthera tigris. The sequence continues at coordinate 51,334,293 of NC_056671.1, read as the reverse complement.
TATCCTTTTTTTTTTTCATTTTACCCGGAAATCAAACTAGAAGTTGATGTCTAGATCATTCCACATGTTAACTCTATTATGATTTCAACTGAACAGCTGCTAATCTCTTCTAAATTAGATAAAGTGCATCTTAATTTGAAAGGTTCTCTTTCTTCCCCTAAACTGCCTGTTTCAGTTGTGGACAAAGAGGACACAATGTTGCCTTCACAACAATTGTGTTGTAATGGAAAGGGAAGCTTAAATGTATGTTCAAAAAAGAAGTAGGAAGGTCCAGATTGATTTATTTAAATCTTTTGTGATGAAAGCAAGTGATCCAAAAGGAAACTTCTCTGATATTCTATATGCCTTATTGTAGGAATGTTATAGTTGTTGTACAAAATATATTTATATATGAAGGAGGCTTCCAAAGAGAGATAGCATTATCCTTCTTTTTAAAGAACTTTTTGGAAATCTCTTAAAGAGTGGGTTTCTTGTTTGTGTCAGTTATGAGTGTAAATATAATGTTTCCTGGAGCAGGAATAGAGTGAAGGGTTGAGTCAGAAATGCATGTCTCTGAAACATCAGAAGTTCCCATTACTTCTTCCTGTTTGGATAAGTTGTGCTGATTTAAAGGTAAAAATGAGATTTATGATTAGTGTGAAGATTGGAAAGTCTATGATAAATGTAGTGAATTTAAAAAATAAAGTTATCAAAAACATATGGTCATTTATTATTGCTAGATGATGAGTTCACAATTAAAAAAATTCTTTCTAGGAATTCAAGATCTTTTTCAGTCCTTTTAATCAATGATTGCTTATCAGAGTCACCAAGAAACATTTTAAGCACCACATATTTTCCCCTCCATCCTAACCCTTCTCAGAAGTTTTCTGCTGCATGGAGGATGAGAGTATGGAGTACAGACATCCTTTTCAATAAAAGTGTTTCAAAGTGGTTTTCATATAGAAAAACATTAAGAATCATAGGTTTACTCATTCATAAATAAATATCTAATATAATGTGAAAAGTTTTGGCAGAGAGCCTGAAGAAGGGTTGAGGTAGGAAGCGCTCAAGGACCCTATCATAGATGATCTTACACGTTAAATGCTATAACACATATATTTTATTCAGTTAACAATGGAGGATCAATGATGAGTTTTAACAGATGAAACTTGTATTGGTTATTGTGTTGGTATTACTCTAAAAAACCATTTTTAAAATACCACATGCTATCATCACCATCTGAATCTCAGTGGCATCCAACGGTCCCTGATTGGACTGGGAACTAAAGTGTGGGATTTGGATATGATTTTGAAATATTTTCAAGGAAATTATATGAAACATAGTTGAGAATCTCAGGTTTACTCATATATACACTAAAGTAATTCGTAGGAAATAACTGAGGATAGGTACTTTATCAAGAAGTTTGCTAGAGCACCTCGGTGGCTCAGCTGAGCATCTGACTTCAGCTCAGGTCATGATCTCACAGTTGGCGAGTTGGAGCCTCACATCGGGCTCACTGCTGTCAGCGCAGAGCCCACTTCAGATTCTCTGTCACCCTCTCTGCTCTTCCCCTGTTATGCTTTTTCTCTAAAAAATAATTAAAATAAATTCAAAGTAGTCCTCCTATTTCTAATACAGAGATTCTGATCTTCAAATCAGAATGTTAATTCAATCTCCTCTGGAAAAGTGCTTTTACCTTGTGTTAAGCTGGTTCCATATCCTGGCTCTTCTATGCCCTTCCAAGTACCGTTTAATCAGGAAAACATCACAACAGGTTTTGCTTACTAATGAAGTAAAACTACACACATTTTAAACCAATAAGAGTATCATTGGAGGACTCTGATAAATAGAAAAGAAAATACAGGATAGAGGGATATGTCAATGCTTAATTGTAGAAACATCAACCCAAACACTACCAATAATACCAAGATTCTCATTAACGTCACCTCAAAAACGTGTGAAATTGGATAAATGTATTCAAAATTATTTACATACTTTTTAATCTACCTTGGTCTGTCACTACTGTACTTGGTAAACTGGCAGAAATATTTTATACTTGGTTATAAATGTAAGTGGACAAATCCTGCTAAGTCCATATATCATGGATGGTAATTAATTCATTTAATATACATTAATTTAAACAATATATTGACATATATACATGTTTTTATATCCTTCTATACACACACACACACACACACACACACGCATGCACACACACACACCAGATAGTGTGTGTGTGTGTGTGTGTGTGTGTGTGAGGGAGGTGTCTGTGTAGTGCATTCAGTGGTTAACAGAACCGTTAGTCTGTCCTACTAAGTCTTTTCTGAGCAAGCAGAAATAATATTTTATGTCAGATGATTAAAAGTTGTTTAAAGGATAAAATGTATAGATACATTTTAGGGTAGGACAGGATCAGATAGGATATTTTAATGCTATGTGAAGGATAAAATGTAGAGAGGCAATATCTGAAGCCAAAAACCAGTTAAAAGGCTATTTTAATAATGTCAACAAGAAATTTTCGTAACTTGGACCGGAATGTATTAGTAGGAATGGTAAGAAGAGCTTAATTCTGATTCTGTATGTTAAAGTCATAACTTACAAAATTTGTTCATATATGGATGCATATTAGAGAGAAAGAAACATACAAAGTTGACTCCAAGGTATTCAATCTGAACAACTAGAAGTATGGAGTTGTAATTACTAAAATGGAGAATATAGTAAGACAAGCAGATGTGTGTGTGTGTCTGTGTGTGTGTGTGTGTGTGCGCGCGTGCGTGTGGTAAAAGTTCATTTTTTGTTAGAAACAGACAGAAACATGCAGAAAATAGTCCATTGGTTGCCAGAGGGGAGGAGAAGGGAAGATGAGCAAAATAGGGAAAGGGGATTAAAAAATACAAACTTCCAATTATAAAATAAGTAACACATGGGGATACAAGGTACACCATAGGAAATGTAGTTAATAATATGTAACAACTTTGTGTGGTGACAGATGGTAGCTAGATTTATCATGGTGATCGCTTTGCAATGTATGTATGTGGTGGATCACTATGTTTTATACCTGAAATTAATACAGGTGACTCTTGAGCAATACAAGTTTGAACTGTGGGGGTCCAGTTATACATGTATTATTTTTTTTTTAAATACAGTACAGTACTATAAATGTATTTTCTCTTCCTCATGATTTTCTTAATAATAGTTTCCTTTCTCTAGCTTACTTTATTTTAGAAAGATAGTATATAATACATATAGCATATAAAGTATGTATCAATCAACTTTATGTTATAGGAAAGAATTTTGGTCAATAGTAGGCTATTAGTAGTCAAGTTTTGGGGGTGTTAAAAGTTATATGTAGATTTCTGACTTCCAGAGAAGGGATTGGTGCCCCAACCCCAAAGTTGTTCAAAGGTCAACTATTTAATATTGCATATCAACTACACTTCAATTAAAACAAGGAAAAGTTTCATTTTGAACATATCACCTTGGAATGCTTTTTATACTTCCAAGCAGTTTTGGATATAGAAGTTTGGAGTTAAGGGAAAAGAATGGGGAAACAGATATTTTAAAATTATTGTCATATAGGACAGGTATTGGTTTCCTGCTAGTTTTTCATGATCTATGTGATCGGGTGAGATCATCTAAAGTGAAGAGGGAAAATAATTCAGAAAAGTGAGCCCCTGGGGTATTGTCACATTTTGAGACAGGGAGATGAAAAGAAGAAGCAAAAGAGAAGGATTTGCCAGTCAAGGAGAAAGAGAATGGAGGGAGTAGTGCCCTACGAGGCATAAAGGAAAAAGCATCTTAAGAAGTTATTGATCATCTCTGCCAAGTGCTTTGATAAATCAGGTAATATGAAGAATGTGAAATGACCATTGGCTTTAGTAGCATGGAGGTCATAGTTGGTCCCAAAACAGACAAGAACTATTTCAGTGTCTTGGTGGCTTCCAAAAAAGTATGAGATAAAACGAACAATATCTTAAAATGTGAACACTTGAACTGATCTTGTATCAAGTGGAAACTGTCCACGTTAGAGGGAGACAGAGGCTTTCTAGAGCAAGACCCTTGAGTAGAAAAGAGACTGTGGAATCTAGAGAACATGTGAAGGAATTGGATTTGAACAGAACTACAGAAATGTTACTCATTGGAAAGATGACAGAGACAAAGATATGAGTTGAGAGGCTTTGTGAAGAGAAATGCTTTAATTGCTTTTATTTTTTCTGTGAAATAGCAGGCATGCAATTGGTTGAGGACTGGAGGAAAGGAGAGATGTTTTAGGCTTGAAGAGATTAGAGATTTGAGGTGATGTGGAATAGTAACTAGATGGTTAACAAATGAAGAGAATGTGACAATAATAAAAATTTAAAAAAACCTCAAAGCAGAAATAAATTCAGAGTCCAAATTAGGGAACTTTGGTATCCAGTTTTTCTTCTTATTTCAGGTTTAACAAGTACTATATTTTGGTTTCTCATTTTATTGCTGAAGGAGTAATACAGAAACTAAATACTGAGGTGAATTCAGGATGGTCATCAGAGGCAGAAGGACAGGGAAACGGCAAATGGGACTTCAGGAAAGTGTAAAGAAGAATAACCAAAAAAAGGTGGTTTTAAGAATGTGGTAAGGAACAAAAAGAGGAAATACAGATAGAGTAACTTTAGATGAACAAAAGCTACAAAAGTAAACAACAGATAAGAAAAGAAAAAGGCAAACAATAGATGTCTCATGCTATCTTCAAAGTTTAATAAGAAGCATTGGAATACTAAATAAGTCAGACAAGAACAGAGAAAGCAAATCAAAGGTAGTTGCAAATACCAGCAGTCTTAGGAACAATAATTTAGAAATATAGCATATGAAGAAACTAGAATAATTTTAGAGTAGAAACTTCTAGTATATATGAAGATAGTGGTATATAGTAGATAATATATAAGCATATATATTTTATGCTGTGATGTTTCAGTGTCAGTGTTTAGAGGAAATTCAATTGCAACAACTCAACAATATCTGTGCCCATATATTTCTCTTCCTTCAACTATTTTTACTTGATTCCTGCTTTTTTTTCTTTTTTTCAAATAAACCATTTATTTCCATCCACACATCTGGTACTAAGACCGTATGGATTGTTTTTTAACAGAATGAAGTAAGTTTAACATACGTAATATCAAATTCAATCTTTGTGTAATATAGTGCTTCTTCAGAAGTCTCCCTGGGGTATTGACATTTAGTAAGGATATTTTGAAACAAATGTGAGGCCCGCATCTTCCTCAAGATTTCTCTAGGTTTATACATCTACTGGGGTAGATTACTACAAAGCCACACACCTAGTCCATGACACTCTGGCCCCAACAGTGTTGCCTTTATGAGATACAAATCAATACTGGTTTCCTGATGTTGTTGAGGTGTGATGTACAAAACATTAGTGGTTGGGACATTTGTAGTTTTAAATGTTTCCTAACATCACTGCCAAGGACATCTCATTACATTGGTCCACAATTGAGGAGTGCCTCTCTGGAGCTAGAGGAGGAGGGATATTTCTAAGAGTCGGCCAAAAGGCCAGTTACTAAGAAGGCTGTCTAAAAATATCATACCCCAGGGAACACAAGCTATAAAGCAAATAATGAACAGAGTTCAAGAGCTGGAAATTTAGGTCAACACAAATGCCAAACCTGGAAGATCTGTAGCAAAACTCAGGCTGACTGATAAATGGAGAGGGCAACATGGAACAAAGATGATGGATTGATGGGCTGGTGATAAACAGTGATGACTCTGGATGACAGTCATGATTCTGTCTTCTGTCCCTTGACCTCTAATCCAGTCTGGCTTACCCATGCTCTTGAGAAAGATGAGACCCAAATACTTTAAGGACTTTTCAGGCAAGTATTTTGAAGATGACCTGCTCTGGTTCTAACTGTCACATTAAGTTGATAGAAAAACTTGGGACCTATAATGGGTTATGCCTTTAATTGCTTGTAAATGTTGTTAGATTGGATTACCTTGATATCCAGTGGTTTGAGCCTGCAACCTGCTATTCATTCCTGCTCTGTCTTGAGCTTGTACTATTATGTACCCATTAGCCCTTAGAAATTCACATGTAATAAAAAATTAATGGAGAAGTTGATATATATGACCCTATTATTACAGATTTTCTTCTCTTATTACCTTGGCAAGATGTATGAGGTCCTCGCTACTCTCCAATTCATGGACATTGGGAATATAAAGCAGCAAAAGATAAGCAGAATCCAAGAGTAAGGAAATCATTTTTTCTGTCTAAAATATCAGAAACAAATTTGCAGTTATTTACCTTAAAATCTCAAGTAATATAGAGTAAATCTGCCTAGGCATAAGTAGTTTCTCTTTTCTTTCCTTTATGGAAAAAAACAGGGCATATTCAGTAAAATCTGCAGAATGTATCCTCCTATTCTATTTTCCCACAGATAGTCAGTAGCTTCCCACTTAAGAAAAAATTGAAGTGACCATGCTTCAACCATTCAACAGAAATTATCACACTAAGCTATCTTGTTCATGTAGCTTTATCCAAAGTTAATATCCATTATGGTTGGAATGCCTTTTTAGTTATTTAATACAGTTAATCAATAGGTCACAGAGTTCCATAAAGTAGTGCAATGACTGGGCTTGGATAATCTTTTGCTTTGGGGGCAGTAGCAGGATGGTGTCATGAAGTGTTTCATCATGAACTATTTCAGACTGCAAGGAGCATGGAATTATCTGATATATATATCTATATATATCTATATATATATATCAGATTATCTATCTATCTATCGATATCTATCTATAGATATCTATCGATATCTATCGATATCTATCTATATCTATCGATATCTATCTATCGATATCTATCGATATCTATCTATCGATATCTATCTATCTATCTATCTATAGATAGATAGATAGATAGATATATCTATATACACAAAACTTGGAGCAAATAAGCCTAACTATCCCTCCCCTTGGCAGCAGCATCAGGACTCTTTCAGAGCAAGGTAGGGGAACCGTCACTATAGTTGGCTAAATGCGGTAGTATCTGCTGGTCCCAGTGCAATGAACATTTCCAGGCAGAGAAAGGAGGTTGCATCACAGAGTGCTAGGGCATTTGTGTCCAGGTGTTGCTCATCTAAGCAGCTACATGTCTGATACAAGGAAAAGCCCCCAGCTGGTGAATTACAGGACTGGAATTTATCTCATTGGAATTTTGCCCCACACAATCCTAACACATGCTAGTAACCTGGCCCTCACACTATGACAGCCAGATTCAGGAGCATTAGGCAGTTTTGAGGTAACACCATGTCTTTGTCCCAAGAATTCAACTGCCTTGGCTTACAATGTCACATAGATAAACAGATGCTATGGAAATGAAATTTCTGCTTGGAGGCACTCATGAACAATTCCTCAGAGTTGTTTTCGAAAATTTTCAAGAGATGATTTTCCTATTTACTAAGTGTCTATCCTGCTACTTTTTCTTAGTTCATCACTTGGTGTCCCTTGTACTATACTTATCCTCTGTGTACTGTCACTGTTACTACCCAAAACTTTGGGAGGTTCTGCTCCACCCCAAATTACTTTTCTCAGCCTGCCAGAAAGTGTTTTTACCAGCAAATGCTAAAGTATCCTACAGATAGGGAAAATAACATAAACTTAATGTTATTTGGCATCTGTTTTCTTTGACTCTACAAAGGCAGAAGATTCTTTTCACAAGCACTTGGAAACCAATTCAAAATACAGAATCATTGTATGATTTGTATGATTCTCCTCCCTTGTGAGGACCCCTATCCTTTCTACAAAAAAACAGTATCTTAAGTATTATTAAGTTCTCTTAAGAATCACCCTTTTGTAAAATACTTTTATTCTCTTCTCTTGTTTCTTGCAAATAAAACCTTTTTTTTTATTTTTGACACACACTCCAAAATAATCCTTTGGAGACTATGGTTTTCAATGAATATATTTATTTAAATTATTATTTTTATTTTAGTATAGTTGGCACACAATGTTACATTAGTTTAAAGTGTGCACCATAGTGATTCAACAATCTATATATTATACTATTCTCCCCATAAGTATATCTACCATCTGTCACCATATAATGCTGTTATACTATTATTGACTATATTCTCTATGCTGTACCTTTTAATTCCCATGACTTAATTATTCCATAACTAAAAGCCTGTAATTCTCCACTGTCCTTCACTGAATTTAAATTTGTCACCTAATTTGCAAAAGAAAGACATCTTAAAAAATCTCTTATCTTGGGGCGCCTGGGTGGCTCAGTCGGTTGAGCATCCGACTTCGGCTCAGGTCACGATCTCACGGTTCATGGGTTCGAGCCCCGCATCGGGCTCTGTGCTAACATCTCAGAGCCTGGAGCCTGTTTCAGATTCTGTGTCTCCCTCTCTCTCTGCCCCTCCCCCACTTGCTCTCTGTCTCCATTTGTCTTAAAAATAAATAAACATTAAAAAAAAACTCTTATCCAAAACTCTCCAGGCCTGATGTGTTTCAAAATTCAGAATTTTTCACCTTCTGGAGAATTAATATGGGACCTATGCTACATATGGCTTGTACAAGTACTGTAGAGAAATTCTTATAATCAAACCTAGTGGTTTTGCTCTGAAAGGGAAGAAAAGAGCAGTAAAAAGGTTCATGCCACTTTATATAAGGATTTATCACTAAGCAATTTTCCAAAAAAGATTGGTATTTGGGAGCTTTTTGTATGGCAGATGAATGAGCACTTGATTTTCCATCCAGGATCATATAACATTTCTCCATTTTTCCAAAGGGGGAAAAGCCAACTTGAAAAAAATTAATAAATATTGTAGTGTTAACACAGTTTCATACATCTCTCATGAAGGTTGTTCTATTTGTTTACCAATTAGGCAGCAACTGTAAATGTGAAATGTCTGAAAATATTTTGCGTAATTATCTGTGTTCAGTCACATTGCTTGAATTCTTATTAGTTCCAATGGTATTTCAGTTGATTAGTATTCACTAGGAAAACAATACTTCCTTTTTTAAAATTTTGTTTCATATTTCTATTCCAATATTTATTGCCATTATATGAACATCTCAAACATTGTTAAAGAATAAAAGGCAGCAATGTATGTTTTCTTTAATTTCAATTAAAATACATGTAAATATGCATGCATTATATATATATTCATATATATAACATATATTATGCAAAACTAGATATATGTGTGTATACAGCCTCAAATTAATGAAACTAATCATTGCAAAGGAGGATTGTGAAAGGTGTTTGTATATTAAGAATTGTTGATTAAATTGGATTGACATTTTGACTTATTTTGAAATACTTGAACAGCTCATTCCTTTGACCTCATGAAGTGATGAAAAGCATTGTGTTATTTTATGATATTAAATTTTCTTGTAATTTTTTCATCTTGTAGTATTTTAAAAACATTTTACCAAGGTATCTTTTCTTTTATACACTCGCTATGATTTATTAATCTTTTTGCACTCATAGTAACCACTTATGGCCATTTATTTGTCCTATTTTTGTTTCTGGTTGATATGAACTTCACATGACAGAGTGTAAAAATGTCTTCCTTTGTACTTTGGATATTTTATACCAAAAGGGATTTTTTTCCTATGTATAAAATACCTCAACAATGCTATCATGTGATATGACACTTTTGGGGAGATAATATTTTGGTTCATTTACTGACTTCTTTCCTAATTTTTATGCTTCCAGGTTTTTCTCTTTTGTTGATACGTTTATGACATGCATGTATTCCCAAGATATAACCATTGTGAAATCTTAAATGTATGTTCATAAAGCTGTACATAGAACATAACTTTAATTTTGTGTCTGTGGTTTTTTTAAAATTAAATTCTTTTAATAAGCGTAGAATTAGATAAATGTGCTGGAATAAAAATCATTTTGTAAGGTATATATGCATAAGAAATTATGCATATTTTATATATGTAAGATATGATTATATAATATATATAATTTATATGCATATATGTAAGAATGATTATATTATCTAGCTATATGATTCCATATTTGAATACAAGCATGAAGCAAAATAAGTTTGGCATAGTGACATCATACACTCAGACCTCACTTAACATGTTGGCTCCGTCTGTAAAATAGAAATTATTTATTCAGTAGTGATGTAAAGTTCCTTATAAAATACTGACCCCAGAGATATATTCAGGCAAAGTAAGAGTTTCCTGGACTTTATATCGTCTAAAAGTGTTTTCCAGGAGGTGATTATATCATCTTTTAGAAATATGTGATCTATGTGTTGGATAATGAATATTCCAAGGTTTAATACATTTGCTATAAATGATCTCCCCAAAGATCACTGCTTTAACCAAAAGGTCAATATTTGCTAAATTCACTTATCACAACGAATCTATAATATTAAATGGCAAAACCTGGGATAAGGTTACGAATATTCACAAATCAATCTCTATCTAACCAAAAAGCCAACATAATGGCTTCATGATAAGCCCCAGTTAAATACTACTAGGAATTACTTAAGTACCACGTTTCTAATACAAAGAATCTGTTCATTCAGAACAGAATCATTTTTAAAATTACACCCTAGAAAATTCTTCCAGACTGAGTATATCACTAACAATCATGGAGTTAATTTTACCTGAATTTCAGATTACTCAATGGAAAATAAAAATACGAGTTTTTAATTTTAGTATCTTTATGTGATTTTATGCCATTGCTCATATTTCTAAATAACTACCAACCTGAATTTTTATGTAGTGCCATCTGGACCTAATGATTGGATAATATATATAACAACATAGAAGACAGAGGAGATGTTAATTCTGAGAGAAGACTAGTGAAATTCAAAATTTGGCCTTATAATCTGTCACTGTGGAGTTTCCTGCATTTCTTAAGTGTATGGAATTTTCAGTACTTGGAAGGCATATCTTCTTCAGTAGAAGGTTGATGTAATATAAAGATAAATTTAATTTTAGAATGTATTCCCTGGAAGATACTAGTATGCACCAGACATAGGTATTTTTTTTAATTTTATGTAACTATATTTTCATCAGCTGCATACTTATAAAATTTCACCCCGATATTCATAGTGTCAACAATGGTATAGATGGAAAGTGCTATATTGGGAAACAAGAAACTCAATAAATAATGGTATGATTAGTTGTAGATCCTTGCTCAAGATAGCTAATTTCTTTCAGTCTCCTCATTAGTAAATTATTATGTGTAATAGAGAATCCATTAAGAAATTTTTCTTCTAAATTATAAATGTTGAATAGTCTTTGAACTATAAACAGTTTGATGTCTTCATAAGTGAAATGACTCCCATTAATTTTCATAGCTCTTACTACTTAAAATGGGAGCTTATAGATACAAACAAGTAAAGGAAGTGTCCATGATCATAAACCAGTGGAGAATTAGCAGATTATTTGCAAAAATGAATGATAATTGGTTATATTTCCCCAAGTTATAAAAATTAAAGCCTCCCTACTGAACTTACATTAAAATAAAATTCAAATATATACAAAACTTAAGTTAATAAAAACTAGCTACAAAAGTATTAGAAAATGCAAAATAGGGGTGCCTGGGTGCCTCAGCTGGTTAAGCCTCCCACTCTTGGTTTCAGCTCAGGTCATGATCTCACAGTTTGTGAGTTCAAGCCTCACATCGACTCTGCACTGACAGTGCAGAGCTTACCTGGGATTCTCTCTCTCTCTCTCTCTCTCTCTTTCTCTCTCTCTCTGCCCCTACCTAGCTCTTGCTTGTTCTCCATCTCTCACAAAATAAATAAGTAATTAAAAAAAAGAAAATGTAAAATAACAATCATAAGAGGAAGCTATTATTTGGAGTGTACTTTGTGCTAGGTAAGAGCTGCGTGAAATAATTTCACAATTGTGTGAAATGCTAAACGTTATATTGGTAGCCTGACATGAGTTTCACATGGGCAATTGGTACTTTTTTGTGTGCTTTACACTATAAAAATTGGCAAATGCACAAGTGAGGATTTTCTCAATTTTGTCTGCAGAAAGCTGATTATTTAACATTTACTAGCATCCTGCTGTATGTGCTTATGATTACAATAAGTCTAATAACTAATCTGTTAGGTGCTACAGATGAGGAAACTTAAATACAAAAACTGGAAGTGAATTGATATGTGACTGGAAAACTATTTTTTTGAAAATTAAACCCACAAATGTAAGCACAGAGTATTGGTATATCTTACTACAAAAAGAAATTGTATATAAAAAGAATTGTTATTTTTATATGGTAAAGAGCTAATACAGTTCATAAGATTAGAATTATAATAAAAATCCAGGTACAGGAAATAGGCAAGCTAAAGAGAAGAAATGTGCAAGATCAAAATATAGGAAACCAAACATTCACTGAATGTGTATGACCCCACTTTTTTTTCTTATATTGGCACAACATATTGAATCCAAATATTTTAGATGGCAATAAGTGTATAGAGAAAACACATTTCCTTGGTGTGAAAATACTGGACACAGATGCTTTATTACTGAAAATACCCATGATTCTACAGATGGTTATTGTGTATGCAAAGAATTACCAAAGGTGCTTATTGAGATGTGGACCCCTGAACTCCATTCCCTACAGATGCTCCTTCAACTGCATGGGAGTTAAGGTTGAGCATGGTCACAGTTACCCAGATGACATTTTAACACTGACTTGGAATCTCACATGCGAGGAATGTATGTAGGCACTATTAAGATTTAAGCACTGTCAGTGGATAAGCATGAAGGTGTTTGTGTTCATTTTCATACAGTAAGTGGTTCACATTTCTCAGTTTACAAATAGTGATATTTTCCTTTTTAAGTGGGTACCAGGTGCTCTATGACTAATGGAAACAGTTAAATGGGGAAAAAATGTTTAACAATGTCATCAAAAGTGAAGTATTTTCTATAACCTGGAAGGTTTTAAATGAAACAAAAGATATGTGTGCACTATCAGTACTTGTGAAAAGTAACTGTGACCTTTCTGTGATTTCTCCTTAATTATACAGATCTTAAAAGAAAATAATAGATTTCAATGCAATATATCCATGTCAAAACCCTGTGCAATAAATGCATAAGTACAGGTATAGTTTAAATTAATCTTTCATGAAACAAATGAAAATCCATCATAAATTCATAAATGGCTGTCTGACTACCTTCTGCTTAAAAAAAAATCACAGCCTAGATACGTGTTCTACTCTGGATAAACACATTATGATGCCTGGAGGGATATTTTTCTTTCATAACTTTATTTCATAAGACAGTAAACAGAAAGGGTAAAAAAGTAAGGGTCTCTGGTAAAGTCAGAGAAAGAAGCTAAGAAATCTGTGACACTTTGGAAAATACTCTGGAGTAAAGTTTTGTGGCTGGGGAACCAATGATAAGCTAGAACAAAGGAATCGTTCCACACGTAGCTACTAACAAAACTGTCACCCAGAAACAGATCCAGGGAAGAGATTATCCATGAAGAAATAGCATAAGGCTGTATAACTGTATGGAATAATTCTGAAATACAGAGAAAAGAAAAAGCAAAGGCAGAGAAAGACTGACCATAAAATTTGATCCAGCAAACAAAAAATTAAAAACACTATTAATATGATGTAACAAAGCAAAGGAGACTATTAAGGACATAGGAAGATAATGTTAATAGCACTATTTTTAGAGGATAAAAAAGGAACACAAGGAGTTTTTTGTTTTTGGTTATGGTTTTGGTTCTGGTTTTGGCTTTGTTTTTTTTTGTTGTTGTTGTTTTGTTTTGTTTTTTTGTATTTTTGTTGCTGAGCTATTCTTCATGAGTGGGCAAGAGCATGAATTGGCAACGGTCAAGCCAGGAGATCTATTTTTTTCCGTAACTCTCTCACTACCTCCCTGTCACCGCCACTTTAGTCTTTAAAGTTTTGAAAGAAATACCAGACATTGTGTCATCTCACCTTTGTGGTGTGTGTGTGTGTGTGTGTGTGTGTGTGTGTGTGTGATCTCACCTTTGTGGTGTGTGTGTGTGTGTGTATCTATCTATAAATAAATAAATATATTACTATGTATGTGTGTGTATGGTTAAGTCTTGTTATTTTGTTTCATTTTGCTTTAGTGTTTTAGACCTTGCTTTTTAAATTGTGGAATTTTGTTCTATTATAGGTAAAATATTTTTTATGTTTCCCAAGTTAAATCTACAAAATAATCTATTTTCTGAGAAGTGCATCTTTTCTCTCTCCCCAGGAATATTCTGCTAAAATGCAGTTCCCATTTTCTGGACTGGAGCATGACAGGTATGTGATATTTTAATATCTGTGATGTCTGATGCAGAGTTGGAAATGGTGTCCTAAACTCTGATTTTCAAATATGTTTTTTCTCTAAATACTAAATTTATAATAAATGAAGAAATTTCTTTCAAGTACTTATTATATGCCATTACATCTGCAAAATTATTACCTATTTCATTCTTCCTAGTAGGTGATATAATTATATTTTTGTGAACAAGAAATCTGAGACTCAGGGATACAATTTTCTAAGATACAAGCAAATATCAGAGGTGGAATTTGAAGTTAGCACTATCTGACAAGGAAAGTGAGGAAGAGTTGCCTACTCTGTGCCTGGCTACATTGAGAAACACATGCAACACACACAAAAAAGGTATTTTGATATGCCAAATATTTAATTAAGGAAATGAGAATATAAGGAAATACTATATTTGTTACCAAATTACTATATCAGAATTAAGTCATATTTTATTAAGTGTGCATTTGTTTTGAGAGAGTGAGAGGGAAAGAAGAGAGAGAGAGATTGCCTGAGCACAAGTGGGGGAGGGGCAGAGAGAATCCCAAGCAGGGTCTGCACTGTCAGCCTGGGGCTCAGTCCCACAAACAATGATATCATGACCTGAGCCCAAACCAAGAGTTGGATGCTTAACCAGCTGAGCCACCCAGGAGCCCCAGAATTAAGCCAGATTTTAAGGTAAACTCAATGAGATCAATTATTAATTATGTATGCAGTAGCAACCAAAAAAAATGGGGAATTTGAAAAGGAAAACAAATCACAATGAGGCAATGTGCAAGAAATGGTACAAAACAGGAGCAAAGGTATCAGGTTTTTGGAAAATGCATCATTGTTATTTTTTTGTTCTATCATTAAGAAGAGGGAAGGAACTCTGTTTTAAGATGGTGCATTTGGCACAGATTGAGATAGTCTCATTTTACTTCAAATGCAATAGTAAGAGAAAAAAATAATTAGTAATATTTTGTCATAATTTGTCTTCTTTAGATACTTCTGTCATTTAGTTAACTGGCTACCATAATCCTCAATATCTATTAGTTTTCAATGAATTATTCAAAACTCTGTCTTCTTTCATTGACCTGTAATTTCTTTCCTTATGTATGCCTTTTACGTACATGATTGTGTTTTTAATGGTAATTATTCTCCTTTCTGCTACTTAACAATATTTTATTTTTTTATGAAATTTATTGTCAAATTGGTTTCCATACAACACCCAGTGCTCATCCTAACAGGTGTCCTCCTCAATGCCCATGACCCACCTTCCCCTCCCTCCCACCCCCATCAACCCTCAGTTTATTCTCAGTTTTTTAAGAGTCTCTTATGGTTTGGTTCTCTCCCTCTCTAACTTTCTTTTTTTCCTTCCCCTCCCCCATACAATACTTTATTTTTATTCTGTTTTTGAGGGTTTGCCAGACCTTCTTGGCTTGTCTTATATTATTTTCTTTGAATTTCCACCTATTAGAGTTTTAGTTTCTTTATTTTCATAACATGAGTGTGTGTGCGCGCGCGCGCGCATGCACGCAAAACAGTCCTTTCCTATTTTAAAAAAGTGTTGAGTATAGAGGCTTTGGTCCCACACTGATTAATTTCTAGTAATGATTGTCCCTTTTTTAGGTTCACTATATATCCCAATTATTTAATATAAAGTATAGGGTGAGGAATGGTTAGGGAGTGATTGAGGGAAGTAATAGCTTAAAATTTGATTTAGTATCCTAGGTTACTTTTTCTCACCCTGTGCCCCCTCAGCAGTGTAGATTTCTCACTCCTGAGTGGTCAGAGGCCTTTGATAACTTTGCATGAAGCCATGTGGACTATAGATTGTTCTTGTTATAATAGTGTTCATATGCTTTCTCCTGCCTGGATCAGTAGCCATTTATGTAACTGCTTCCCTGCAGCTCTCAATCTGTCCACCAGCTACCCACAAATTGTTCTTTTAAAAAATGACGATACATCTGTGGGGTCTCATGCATCACATCTTCTCTGTTTTTAACAAATGGAGAATTAAAGTGTTGTTTTCTTGTTTTATCTTTATTTCTTTGCTTAACTAATGTGGTTACGTATGTGTTCATGTTTTTTTATGAGACATTTATGTTTCATCTTTCCTGAAATGACATTAGTTTCCTTCATTGTATTGATATCCTTGTGATTGTAAATTTCTTCACATATCTGGTATATCAGTTTGTCATAAACATTATGGATCATTCACATTTTATCATTTTCCCTTTAATTTCTGTGGTTTTCTGTTGCCATTATGCTTAGGAAAGAAAATTTTCACATTGAAATGCAAAAATTATTTACTATATTTAGTTTACTTCTTTAAAATTTACTTTTATATGTATATATTTGATCTGGATGTTATTTCACATCTGTGGCAAAATGTGTCCACAATTCACACATTCTCCAAATTTATTTCAAACATTATTGCACAGAGGACTCTTTTACAGAAATCATTGCATGTAACTGCGTTTATTTCCAAATATTGTTATGGAGTTTTCTTTCTATTTTTCAGTTTCTTTTTATTTTTGGTATGCTTACAAAAAGAAACATTCAGTTTTACTGTATTACATGTTCTAGTTATCTATAAGTCTTTCAATTATATGTTATGCCTACGTAAAATGAAGTTGGAAGAACTTCCTTTTGAATTATACTTTGACAAGTTTTAGTCTTTGGTTTATCTTGTTAGGACAGAAACTTCTATCTTTCTTCTTTCAGACCACATCTCTATATGCCAGGTGACAAGCTTATATGCAAGGTAACTGAGTGGTAGGACAGAATATTCACCACTCCTGTCATGTTTGATTTATTTTATTTTCTATTGTTATGAAACAAACTACCCTGAAACTTTGTAGCTTAACACAATGAGTTATTATTTTCTGAAGTTCTGTGTTCAGCAATCTGGAGAATCTTCTGCTAATCTTGCTGGGATCAATTATATGGCTGAATTCCTCTGATAGGACTGGGGGGTTCAATCTGGCCAAATACACGTGGTTGCACAAGCTGTCAGCTGGGCACCTCAATTCTCCATCTAGTGGCTCCTCATAGACTAGACTGGACTTTGACAACATGGTATTCTCAGAGGAAGGTGAGAGTGGAAACTATATGACCTTTTAAGGCTTAGGCTTTAAAATTAGCATGCTATTTCTGTTATGTTCTATTGGTCTAAGTAACTTACACATAAAGTTCAGAGTGAAAGGGGTTGTTGTGGTCTGAATATTTGTGCTCCCCTCCTCCAAATTTGTATGTTGAATCTAACATCTAAGTTAATGGTATTAGTAGAATGAATGAATCTAACATCTAAGTTAATGGTATTAGTAGAATGAATGAATCTAACATCTAAGTTAATGGTATTAGTAGATGGGGCCTTCGATGCTTAAGTCATGAGAGTGGAATTCTTATGAATGATATCAGTGCCTCATAAAGGAGGCTTCAGAGACATCCCTAGCTCTGTTCACCATGTAAGGACATAGGGAGAAACACTGGCTATGTACCAGGAAGAGGTCCTTCATCCAATCATGCTGGGCAAAAAGTGATCTCAGATGTCCATCCTCCAAACCATGAGAATTAAATTTCTGTTGTTTATAGGCTAACAAGTCTATGATAATTTGTTATAGAAGCCTGAATGGACTAGATGGGATGGATAAACTTCACCTTTTGATGGAAATGATGGCAATGCCACAGTGCAAAGAGACATGACCTAACAAGGCATGATATCGGAGGTCATTAATGTATCATAAGGCAAAATTAGAAAATTTTCTACTAAGCTTAGTCATCATAACACAAAATTATGACTTTTATATTATGTCATATCATTTTTTTCTGGATTTAGTAATCCTCTCACTCTGACAAAAGAGGCTGGGTTTATGATTTTAATTTTCAGAAATACTTCAAAGATGAAATCAGCGCATATTGTCAATGAGAAAGGGGCTAAGGGTGAACAGTAAATCACTCTATGTCATTCCTATTCAGTCCTATGACGAATTAGATTAATATTGTAACCATTTACTAAATGATTATTTAGTGCCGTGTTCTCAGATAAGCACTTAAAATAATTATCTCTTTTAAAATTTGCAGTATCCCTGTGAGATCTGTATTATTTCCCTTCCTTTGCAATTGAGAAATATCAGACCTGGAAATTGATATAGCATCTACTGGTGATGATTTTGTAGTTATTAAATGTAGGACTCTGCTTCAATCTCAGGTGTCTGTGATTACAAAGGCTGTGCTGTTAAAGGGATTGCTTTAGTCACCAAATTATGTTAATAGGTTTATTAAAATTTCAATTTACCAGTAAGATTTTATTCATATATATATATATATTCATATATATGTATGTATTTTAATGGTGAGTTAGTCTCTATTTCACCTGAGACAAACCTGTTTAAAAAATCTCAGAAATGTTTTAAATGAAAAATTATTCAGTAAAACTTTGCCTATAAGTAATAAAATGAAATAAAATGCTACACTAATCAAATGAATTTAGTACTCTTATAAGGTTAGACAGATTACTCAGGGGAATAAAAGAATGCTTAGAAGTGGATTCTTCCAAATATAAGAAATCCATGTATAATTAAAGTAGGCTTTGGAAGAGTGGAGAAAGACGTATTTATTTGATAATGTTGATTAGTGTTTATGAGCATAATTTTTAAGTGTTTAAAACATATAATTTATTTCACATATGAGATATATAAACACTAATTCTAAATAGATTTACATTTTAAATATGAAAAAAAAAATACAGGCGATAACCTTTAGGTTTCAGTATGGAGAAAACCTTTTTTAAGAATAAAACCAATTGTAACTGTTTCTACTAAAAATGAAAAATATATTTATTAATAGATTTTAGTGAAGTGGTTGTGCTAGGAAATGTGCTAGTTCATTAGCAATCAAAAGAATACAAAATAAAATTAGGTCTAACTTTAGGTGTTAATTTTGGAAAAATACAGAGGTATTAGAATTTCCAGGACTAGGGAGGGAAGGAGAAACATCAGTATCGGAAAACGTTGGTGAAAGATTAAAATGGTGTATGATTCTTGAACATGATTTGATAATATACACCAATATCCTCAAATGTATTTGTCTTGGAGCAAGCCTGAAGAGAGTTTTCCTAAGGAAATTATAGACATTTAAAAATTTATGTACAAGAGTCATCGTGATGTTATGTATAAGACAAAAGAAATACATAACTTAAATGTCTCAAATATTGTTTAGATAATAATAACTTATTATGCCTCCAGATAAAGTACAACTGTTCATCCGCTAAAATTCACATTGAAGAATATTTATAGACAACTGTTGGTCATAACTTTTAGCAACAACAATAACAAAAACAGAATGTAAATAATTTTGTAATTTACTTTGTAAATGATTTTATCTTTACTTTCTAAAAATATAGATATTAATGTTAAAATATGCATGTTATTGAAATCTGTTACTTTATGGGTGATTTTTATTTTCATATTTATTTTTTCTTATTCTGTATTTGTCAAGTATTATACTGTAAGCATGCATGGGGAATATTGAAAATATTTAGAAACCAATATGGCATGGGTACAGACTAACCAGATTAATATCACCAGTAAGAGTGATATTGCTATAAACTAACACCAGCATTGCCATACTATGACTAATGAGCTCTGTGAGCACACTACACGTTCTGAAAACAAAAAAAAAGAAAAGCAAACAATGTTATCAAGAGAAACAGTGCAAGAGAAGATATATGTGGGATTGGGACTCATGGTCGGGGTGGGGGGGGTTGTTTAATTGGGAAAAAATGACAAAATGTAAAAGATAGATATAAAAATAGAATATTAAAAAATCAAAGAGGCTATTTTGGAAACTTAGGATCAAAATGTAAAAAAGGTTTTGGAAAGAAAGAGAAAAAGAAACAGAAAATAGTGGAAGTGAATTATAAAATAAGTAATAGATGAAAATATTCTGGAAAACCAAGAAAATAAATTCAACATGTATCAGAGAGAAAATAGAATCCAAATAAACAAATAAAGGGAAAGGATCACTCTTTTCATTAATAGTGGCAGTCTTTTCATGAATAACAAAGAGTGGAGAAAAGAGTAGGTCAATGCCTTTGTATTTTAAGGAAAACTAATTTTGAACAGGAATTCTATACCTGATTAAATTATAAGAAAATAAGAATACTTCACTCTTGCTATAAATGAAAATCGCCAGACTCTTAATGAGAAAATCTGAGAATCTATTGCAATAAATAAGCATAAAAAACAATAAAGAAGATGTGGGATAAAGAAAGTGAAAGAGGTAGGCCAGAGATTCAATAAAAAGGAATATCAATGAGGTATCAATTGGTACTAATTTGCACAATCTTTAGCTTAAAAATATACTGTCTTCAAGAAGGATGGATGGATTTCATGTACTATCTTAAAAAAGTTTAACGATTAGGTTATATTAGAAATATAGTAAAGAAGGTATATATGTATTCTTTCAAAGACTGAAAAAAGAAATGAAAATGAGAGAAAGGAGGAAGGGAGGGAGAGAACAAGAAAGAGAGGGAGGGAAGAGTAATAACCTATCAAAAATTTCAGGAAAAAGCAAACTTGTATAATAAAGCCATGAAGTCAACTAAAATGTGGCATAAATATAATCAGTTTTTGAAATGTAAGGCTAGAGGTTCAAATGAACCCTGAAATGGAATAGAAATCTTAGTATTGCGTCTGTAAAGAAAGAAATATCCTAAGAAACCAGTGCCTTTGTTCTGAAGAGTAGTTTTCATAATCATAATGATACAGATGATGTTCATCGGTTTTCAACTTTTAGAATCAAAGGACAAGTAAAGCATGGACAATTTAAAATAGCAGAATTCAAATGCAATCAGCCTTGGAAATATACAGGTAAGGATGCAGCTGAAAGAACTGGGAGGTGGAAAAGGAGACAATAAAGAAAGGCTTTTGACATTAAAATGCTCACTTTACGTTGTGGGAGTCAAAGCTGATGGAAAATGTTGATCCAAGCATATTATCTGAAGTTACATGTGAAAGTAATGGAAGAGTTAAAATCAATTATACAAGAAACGATTTCCAGAAGGGACTGAGTAGAAATAGAGGCTGAGGACTGTGAATTAAATCTTTACCTTGCTCAACTGGTCATCAATCTTTGGACTTGAAAAAGTAATAATATAATAAGCCTTGATTTGCAACTGAAGGTGAAACTTAACAATGAAAATGTGTATCTCTGGAAAGTGTGACTGACAATGACTTTAGGGTGAGGAGTTGTTACTTTTCATTATAAGACTCTTTGTAAACTTTAGTGTTTGTCATGTGTGTGCACTATATTCATAAAGGTTTCAAAATTAAGTTTTGAATGGAAGCATGAAAGCACTTGCTAGCTTGCTTTTGATACTGGATTTGAGGGTTTTAAATACTTGTACAAGTACTAGTTGTTTTTTTCCCTCTTACATTAAAGCTAATTCTTTTAACTTTAAAAATTAATACCATTTATCCTTGCCCTCCACTATTGTGTTACTTTTTACCATATAATCAGTCATTTCAAATGCCCTCATTCTGGCCTGTTTTAAAAATGGGACGAGACAAAACACAAAAGAACTCAAAAGGTAAAACAATATTTAAGATAATATAGTTGTACTATCATGCTTTTGTCTTTCATATGTGTTTCTGTAATATAAAGGCAAAATGAAGTTTACTCAGCTAGTATGGAACAAAATATTCAGTCTATGTAGGAGCAGTAGAGTTCCCAATTAATGTATAACAACATTTATACAACATTATGTGTGTGTGTGTGTATGTGTATATATGTATATATATGTATACATATATATATATACACATATGTATACACATATATACACATATATATATATGAACATAAAATGCATATTTCGCCCTAAAAGCAAGCACTCATGCAAAATAAAAATAAAGGATAGTCAGACATTTCTCTCTAAAATTTAATTGTGAAATGGTTTGAAAGTACTTGCCAATAATAGTTCTCATTCTGGAAATTTATTTCTAGGTCCAAATGTATCTCTCACTCTTCTCAATAGATTTAATAGACACTTTTTTTTAATACACACAGTTTCTGCAATTAAATTACAACTATGAATTGTCAGTATGAAGCAAAATTTCCTAAGGGCATCAGTAAGTGCACAATTAGATCTCAATATAATGGCAAAACAGCCAAATATAAAAAATAATCAGCCAAATAAAGGGACAATTAAATTCCATGCTGTAAAAATGCAGGTGCAAAATATAATTCCACAGCTAAATCTCATGAAAAAATTGTCTCTTCATATTAAATTAAATTGATAGTTATTGTTTTTGGTATAGAGATGAAGAGCTTTATATTCTAGGAGAGAAACAAATTTGAGTTATAAATTTTTCCCCAGTAGGGGCCACCCTAGAGTCTGTTCACCATAATCACATTTGAAGAATTCTGCACTGTCTCAAAATAATTGTGTCAATTGAAATACCTTCTCATAAAGAAATACTTTGAAAAAATTGCTGGGTAAGGATGAATGGAAGAAGCAATTATGTACCTGAAATTGGAAACCTGATACAAATCATTTTTCATTATATTATTATAAAATCTGAAGTCCCTATTATATAAACACAGATTATTATCCCATTAACCAGACCTTTCTTTATTGGTTAACATGATACAGGAAATGTTAATGCTGAGGATAACAATAACAAAGACTTACGCACATTTTATAGAACTAAATTATTTCTTAAATTCAGTAAAATAGCTGCCTTCCAATATTATTGTTAAAATAAGTGAAAAAGGACTTATTTACTTTAAGACATTTAAGCAATATTGCCTTAGGTTCTTTGGGAACCACTGAATATATATATACTCTTCTAAATAATTAATGAAACATGAAATACATGTTAATCTTAGATCATGATTTTTATTATCCTAAATAATGCTAGACCTAAATAACACAACCATTTTCTTTCACTACTGAGATATTAAAAATGCAACTTGCCTAGAGAAAGACTTTATAATTTGATTCAGTATTATATAGTTTCCTAATTTATTTTTAGCTATTCACTTACTTTACAATTATTCACCCTATCAAACACACTGAAAACCTTAATACATTATAGATTAATTTACTGTAGATATTTTTCCTGGCCCATACTGTTTTAGATATCAGCAAATAGAATAGAAATGGCTATAAGCTGAGAGTTCCCATTCTCAAAGCAATATAAATTAATATATATTTATCTGATAAAGGGAGAGCTTTTGACCATGCAAGTTTATGTAGAATAGAGTTTGATCCATGGAGGAGATGAGAATAATATAAGATACTGGTTAAAAGTTTCTTTCTCCAGCAAGTAGCAATGTTGTAAAATAAGAGAATCTTCTACTGCATTCAGTAAATATTACTGATAGATCCTATGCCACAAATCCATAAAAACACCCATGAAAAATCATCAGTGATACTCTATATGTGGATCTATTGACAATAAGCATAAAAATTACCTTTTACAAAGGAAGGTAATATTATTTGTCTATATTTTCAAGGGAAGAAACTGAAGCATAGAGAAGTAACTTAAGTTGGCAAAGATACACAGTCAGTAAATGACAAAAATGGCCAGGAAGACTAGCTTTAGATCCTGTGGAACTTTTCTACTAGTTTTTAGGTCCTTTTGTGAATAATATTAGAGGCCATTTAAGACATGTAATTTGCCCACTAGTAATGACACAAACATTCTTAAAATAAGTTTTAATTTGCCTGTCATAGTACTATTTTGACTAAAGACATTATAGTGCATTCTGAAATTTTAAAAAAGTTGCAGTTTAACAGTTTAACACAATAGGCAGGCAGCAGGCCCTTTTTCTAAATTATTTTTTCTTTTGAAAGTCAGTTGAAGAGAACTGAATTTAAGAAAAGTATTAAAGATATTAAATTTATAAAGATATAAAGATATTAAGTTAAATGTAAAATTATGGACATGTGTTGATAAAACATCTTTTCTATACTGTTATTCAACTGAACATGTCAAAATTTTTATCTAAATTGGATTTATTTTTCTCATTTGTTGCATTATAGTTTGTTGTTGAGTTTCATTCTTTGGAATTATACCTCTTAATTATGTCACAATTCACATCCGTGTATTTTTTTAATTTTTTGATTCATATTTTCTAAGCATTCAAATACAATACATTATGAGATTCTACCATTTCGATAATTTCAATACTGAGAGTTTCTCGAGCTTAAAGTGTTAAATCCTCACTGGTTCTTAGGAAGTAATCCTCAAGCTATCATGTTGTACATAAACCATCCTTTTAGATTAGTTCAAAGAACACCCCATACCTGTAAGCCTTATTAATTGCTCTTTATGACTAGTCTGAGGAAATAAACAAAAGAAAAAGCTTACACCTAGTTTATGGTTGACTCTTTATGCTATGCTGACATCATCTGGAAGTTGACTGCTGTAGTATCAAAGTCCCATTCAGGAATGTCCCTGAAGACAATAGGAAGAAATTTTTTTCCAGTAGGCGATCTTTCATAGTGTACATTTGTTTTTTTCTCTAACTGGAGGGGATTATAGCTAAAGGTCTTGCACTAATTTGTAGGGAGTGGCCAACACTTCAGCCAGGTAGTCAAGAACTTGAACAAGCTTGGAAGAATTATGAAAAGAAGATCTGGACTAGAGTAATGTCATTTGATTTTTTGGAATAGGTACAGAACATGTAGATACTTATGCATAACATGAAGTTTTGCAAGAAGTACTCACTGCAAGAGATGCTAGAAATAATCAGGAGGACACAGTGACCCATTGTTTGGCTGTCATTTAACTTCTTTCCCTAACATTATAGTGCTTGTGCTGTACTTATTGTACAAAAAGGCAATGGTAGCAGGAATGAAGATTGCAGGTGTATTTAAAAATTTAGGATCCCCTTTCCTAACACTGATAAAACCAACACCTCAGTGTGTGTCTAATCTGCTAAGAACAGAGATCGATATAAGTTTATGCTATGGCACAGTTTACCAAAGAGACCACCAAGTCACCTAGAGGCAGAGTGCTTGCATTTGACCTCTGAATCATAGTGATTTATCCTTAAATCAAAAACAAAACAAAACAAAACAAAAACAAAAACAATATTCATTCTGAATATCTTCCTTTCTCTAATACTATGCTAGACACTATCAGTGCATGTCTAGTATGTATTCATTGTTATGATATCATAAAAGGTCTTGCTTCTATTGAAAAAAATCAGTTTTCATTAAAATAACTGGTTAAGTGGCCTCAAATCCATGAAATTTACTGTTCTTAAGACATACTTCATCATCTAGAAGCAACTGACTTCATAAAATGTGAGCATTGTCTGTTGAATACTCATTTTAGGTGCCACCTTGCAGAAAACACTTTAAGATTGGAATACTGTTTCAAAGATGATATATAGACTTTGACACATTGACCATTTCTTGGTTCTGTTTCTTTTGTTGCCAGAATGCATACAGCTAGGAATCAAGACATGGATATTTATGAAAGATACCATTGCTCTTTATCAAATGTGTGCACATGGTCAGATGAATATTCTGCCACATTTGAATGGGTTACTTGCATTAACAATGAGCTAAAGGTGGAAATGATATGTGCTACCTCCAGGGAGAAGTTTTAAAGAGTCAGGTTTTCATAGCACGTTTTCACTTTTGCATTATGATCAGCAGTAATTGAGAAGATGGCTGCTCCCTCAGGCGGGTTCCCAGAGTGAACAGACAGAACAGCTCCAGCCAACCTGGGATAGATGTGTAGAATGAGCAAAAAAAATAAAGCATTGTTTTTGTTTAGGCCATGAGATTTTTGAGTTCATACCTCATTATTACTTGGACCAGCCTGGAGATTAAAATACACTGTGATAATAAGTGGGCACTGCCAAACTCTACATGTACATACATGTACATACATGTACACACATGTACATGTGTTGTTTGGAAAATGTTGCCTGTGATAATTTTGGAATTGAATCATGTACGTAATGAACTTTAACTCTAGAGGCCATAAAACAGGATGTTAGTACTGTGTATTGGTTGTTCTTGGCTAAATTTGACAAGGTAGTTCAAGAAAGAGATAAGCTCAGAAAAGATTAAGTATACAAACTAGAATAAAATGGAGCTCTAAAGTCAGTACCTTGGAATTCTAGAAGAAAAAATGTGTTGTTGTTGTTGTTGTTGTTTGTTTTCTACTGCAGTTGCTGAAAGGTAAACCTAAGAAGGTCTTGAACAAAAAATGGAAATCGAAACTAAAGGATCAAATCAAGACTATGTTGTACTGTCACTGTTAAAATTTCTGCATGTATTAATGTGTCCTAGAGTAAAGGTCCAACTAGGTACATGTTGCTAATTAAATCCATTGTATTGGATGAAATGATTAGGAAAAGAGGTTAAAGATGTAATTCTCTCACCAGTGCCTCAAAGTGTAAATGTATCTGCAATTAAGCCAAGAAAAAGAGAAACAAAAAGTAGAAGAAGGAGGGAAGGGAAGGGAAGGGAAGGGAAAGGAAGGGAAGGGAAGGGAAGGGAAGGGCAGGGCAGGGAAGGGAAAGTAAGGGAAGGGAAGGGAAAGTAATGGAAGGGAAGGGAAAGGAGGAGGGAGGGAAGAGAGGCGGGAGGGAAAAAGGGAGGGAGGGAAGAAGGGAGGGAGGGAAGGAAGGGAGGAAGGAATGAAGGAATGAAGGAAGGAAGGAAGGAGGGAGGGAGGGAAGGAAGGAAGGACAAAACTAAGAAATTTATCTAGAAAAGAACTTGGACATGATCATTGGTACATGGAACTTACTGCAGTAAGATATATGAGGCCAGTTAAATTTTTGAGTTTCTAGTACCAAAAAAATCCATCAACCTGGATTAAAAGAAAGGGCTTTTGAAATGTAACACAACCATTGGCTGGCAAACTTCTTCAAGTAGGAAGCAGAATGAGATGTCAGCTTAGCTCTAAAAAAAGGCATGGAGAAACATGGACAAAAAAGACCTCTGCAGAGCTTATCACAGCAGCTCATATACCCTGGCTTTTCATGGAGTAGGTATGTGGGAAAGTAAATTGTCTTTTTATTAGTTCTTTGAATCCAAAAGGCAATCTACTAGAAATCTGGTGCAGGCATTTTTTTCTATATCAGCCTATGATGGAAAGATACTCCAAATTTCTCTGAAATGCGAGACTTTGGGCAAGAAACCATGAATGGATGAAAATTTTGTTAAATGTGGAAGGGAAGGGGTACCTGTGTGGCTCAGATGGAGCCCTGCATCGGGCCTGCTTGGGATTCTCTCTCTCTCTCTTTCTCTCCCTGCCTCTCCCCTTCTCTTTCTCTCTCTCTCCATCTCTCAAAATAAACTTTAAAAAAAATGTGGAAGGGAAGATGAACCAAACATTTGGTTATCTAGGAGGGCAGGCTGTGGTAGTCCCCAGTTGTGTCTGCCATGTATTTATTATTTATCTTTTATTTACATAATGGGGTTATACTTCCCTGAACCCTTAGAAAGTATGTGCAGCTATGCGATTTGCTTTGGTCACTTCTGGGCATAATCTTTAAAAATCAGACTACCATTTACCATAGCTTTATTTTCTTTCCCTGTGTTGCTGCATATTTTAATATGACAGATTAGGCCCCAGAATGAGATAAGCATGAAATAGACCGCTAAGCCACTCCATACCATAACAGAGATTTAAAATAGAACAATAAGCATGTATTGTTTTAAAACAATGTTATTTGGGGCTCTATTGTTTCCCCAGCCTGTCCCTAACTACCTAACTAAAGTGAATGCCTTATTGTTATACCTCATAAGCCATTCACAAAATATTTGGTGCATAACACTTGAGCTCTGCTCTCTGACGGTTCAGAGGTCTTATACCCCAAAGCTTCTTCCAAGGGTACAGCAATAGTTCTTTTGGAATGGAAGATAAAATTGCCAACTGATTATATGAGCTCCAAAGGCTGAATTAACAGACACAGAGAAAGGTTCATTATACTGGCTAAGGAGCTCCATCCTACAACTGTAGTGAAATCGGGTGGTTTCTACAAAGAGAGGCCCCTACTTGATTTTCTGGAGATTATTTCACTACTTCCGTGTTCAGTATCCAATTAACGAGAGATGACATCAACCTAATAAAATCAGGATGACCAAAGAGTCAGATCTTTCAGCATGAAGGTTTGGGTCACCTCACCAGGTCAGGAACTATGACCAGTTTGAGATATGTCTGAGGACAAAAAAGTCATGAAAATAATGGTAGTCTTTTGGGATACCTGGGTGGCTCAGTTGGTTGAGCGTCTTACTTGATTTAGGCTAAGGTTATGATCCCAGGGTCAAGGGATCGAGCTCAGTGTTGGGCTCTGTGCTGAGTGTGGAGCCTGCTTTAGATTCTCTCTCTCTCTCTCTCTCTCTCTCTCTCTCTCTCTCTGTCTGTCTCCCTTTGCCCCTCTTCCCCACTCTCTCTCCACCTCTCTCTCTCTAAAATAAAATGGTAGCCTTTTAACTTTAAATATCAATGGTTTAATTGTTTCTAGTAACAGAAATAAAGACCACGACAGTATTTTCGCTTTCTTGCCATTTTGGTATTCATTTGCAAACACTAATCATTTTCCACTCACCAGTTTTCCTTCTACATATATAAACAATGCTGTTCATGGTTAATTTTACAGTATATTTTTAGGTCACAGACTATTCAGATATTTGAATAATGGAGAAATTAATATCCCCCAGATGCAGATACAGTGACTTGTACACCTTTATTTATCCTACCAGGGCAGAAGTATTAGCACATCTTCATTTGCATGAAGGAGTGTTGCATCAAGCTAGACAAAGCAAATTATCATTGCTGTTATTTTTTGGAAGTTTAAATGTGGGTAGTAGCAGCAGACATAACATTGCTTAGTAACCAGAAATGCAAAGTTTAGTATTAATTTTCCTCTTGGCTCTCACACCAAAGTTTCCCTTACACTGTCTTCTCTGTACTTTTAGGGACAGTATAATGAGATTATATTAGACATCTAATGGACAGAGTCATCAGTCTATAAATACTGCCCCTTAGATTTCTGCACAGGTGTGAAGTGATAAAAAGCATAAACCACAACAGCCTCAGATGTGAGTGTATTATTCCATTTTATGTGACACAACTTTCCTCCTTCTATTCCTCATACCCTAAGGCTATCACATGTGAGCAATATCACCATTTTCTTTTGGCTCTTCCAACACTTACAGCACTTTTATAACCAGTCCTGTATACCAGCGCCTTTCCATTTAAACTCCTAGTAGCTAAAATAGTACCTGTTTTTATTTTTCTCCTGGGACATTAAACAATACAAAATACGCAGCACTTTTCCCTTTAAAATCACAAATGAAGCAAGGACTTTCTAGTATCACTACTTTTTGTCAATGCTAATTAGAAGTTTTTACTAGCATAGTGTGCAACAAAAAGTAAAAAGAATAACTAGAAATAAATCAAGATTTCATTACTCAAAGATAATATGATTATGTGGAAACTGGACATAATATAGAAAATAGTAACATTAATAAGAAATTTTAACAAGTCTTCTGACTATTAGCCAAATAAAATCAATTGCAAGTCTGTAATCAGAAACAAGCTGATTTTTCTAAAATATATTTATGCTAGTAGCTAAGATTATAAATGGCATGAAAAGAAATCTAATAAGATATTTACCCTAACTTTATGGACAAAATCATAAAAAAATTTTTTTAGAGAGTCTAAGGATATGTAATTAAATGGTGTGTTAGTATCTTACTGCTTTTGTAACAAATCATCACAAGTTTAGTGGCTTAAAACAACATAAATTTATTCTCTTACAGTTCTGGAGGTTAGAAATCAGATTTATTAGACTAAAATCAAGGTGTCAGCAGGGTGATGTGCTTTTTGGTGGCTCTGGGGGAGAATCTCTTTCCTGCCTCTCCCAGATTTTAAAGGCTGCCTGTATTCCTTGGTTCAGGGCCCATAACCAACAATTTTATCACTTTGACCTTTGCTTTAGTTACCATATCATCTTCTCTCATGCTTCCCTCCTTTTTTTCAGCTATCTAGAATGCTATGATTACTTTAGGATCATCTTTATAATTCAGGATAAGGTCCTCATCTCAAAATCCTTAACTTACATTTGCAAAGTCCTTTTTGACATATGAAATAACATATTCACAGGTTCCAGGCATTAGAGCATAGGCATCTGCCACTCATCATTATTTTGCCTACTGCACATGGAGAAAGAGTCTCTCTTCAAAGATAAGAAAAGTCAAGATAGTAAATATGCAATTACCGTTAAGACTTTTTTTTTTTTTTTGAGAGTAATTGCATTTAAGAGAGTGTTGTATGAGACCTGTGCAAAAAACTATTGGAGCAATTGGATTTAAAATATAGGGGAAAAAAAAAACCCTGCATCCTATATACTATATAAAATTTAATTAAAGAAAATTAACGACCTGACTATAAAGCTTTAAGAAATAAACATATCTTAGCAAGAATTACTTAGGCTAGACATTACACACACACACACACACACACGCACACGCACACGCACACGCACACACACACACACACACCATTTAGGAAGAAGAGACTGATTCAGCTACATTAACAGTTATAACTTCTGTATATCAGCCATTACCTTAAATGTTTTAAAAAGAAAAAAAAAAAAACAAGCCAGAGACTACAAGGAGATATTTACATATGCATATATGATGAAAACATAGTAACCAGAATATATAGAATTCCTCCCTGATTACTAATAAGGACTTTCCAAATATTTTTCAAAATGTAGCCAACAAAATCTTCATACTAGAAATGAAGAATATACTTCTAAATAACAATTGAGACAAAGAGGAAATCAAAACCATTATTACAAGTTACTTTGAAGCAAAATATATTGAAAATGCTATATACATTTTTAAAGTAAGACAAAATGACACTAAAATAAAGAATAAGACATATGAATAAATCAAACTTCCATTTAAGAATGTGTATGGAAATCACTAAAAGCCTTAGGAAGAGGGAGAATAGAAAACAAAGAATTTAAAAATCAAGAAAAAAACCACTATATAGATGTCATTACTGCAATCAAAAGTTTTTCTAAAGGGAAAAAATAAAATGCAAAGTTCTGATCTCAGTAAAGGAGAAAACAGACATATAACTTTCAATCAGTAAATAAGAAAATGCAGAAAACATTGATGATTACTAGGAAAATATAAATTGCTGAAACTGGCTGTAGAATAGTAACATCTCTATGTATCAGTAAACATAGCACAGATAAATACTAATGATCTGCTTTTAAAAATACCAGCTAAACCTAGATAATGTAAGAATTCTACAGAACACCAGTGTTCTGAACATAGCTAACTAGAAAATATACACAAGATATTCTAAGAACCTGGCTTATAATATTAAACAAAGAGCAGAAATGCATTACTGAAGAAAAGATACTGATAAGTCCGAATTCATTGATGAATAAGCTGGCACACGTTTCCTGTATTTAATCAAGGTATCACACAACAGAGGTCAACACAGAGTCAATGGGACCAGAAGGTTATATGATTTAGGGTGTGGGGGTTGGGGGGGGGAGAATTTTTTTTAGAAAAAGAAAGAATTACAATACAAAACTAGGATTAAAGCCTTGAAGAGAGTCTGTTCAGTAAAGGTTTCTGAAGCTTAAGCTTCGTTAGCTTCACAGAAAATAACCACTTTTGTGCAAGAAACCCAGAGCAACCATGACCCATCACATACAGCATTAGATGTAATCCCATTAAAGTCAGAAACATAAATAAGATGTCCATTAACCACAATCATGTTCAACACACTACTAGCTGGTTTCAGTCAATGAATTAAATTTAGGTGAAATCCGAATAAGCTGAATTAACCAT
Organism: Panthera tigris; assembly: GCF_018350195.1. Classification (NCBI taxonomy): domain Eukaryota; kingdom Metazoa; phylum Chordata; class Mammalia; order Carnivora; family Felidae; genus Panthera; species Panthera tigris. The sequence goes on along the minus strand of NC_056671.1, from coordinate 51,302,192 downwards.
TTAAAGTGAATGATTCATCAGCATTTACTACACTTACAGTGTAGGCAACCACCATCTCTATCTAGATCCAAACCATATTCTTGCTGTCATTGAACAGTTGATTCCCATTCCTTCCTCCCCACACCCCCCCACGCCCGGTCCCTGTCAACTACCAATCTGTTTTCTATTTCTTAAATTTACCTATTATGAATATTTCAAAAACTGGAATCATGCTACGTATGATCTAGTGTGTCTAGCTTCTTTTACCTAGCATGATTTTGAAATCCATCCACATTGTAGTGTGTATCATTATTTCATTTCTTTTTATGGCTGAATTGTATTTCATTGTATGTATATATCACAATTTATTCATATAATGATGGACATTTTGGTTTTCTCAACTTTTTCGGTATTTTTATTATGAACATGCATATATATGCAATTATTTGTTTGAACTTATTTTGGTTATGGACCTGGCACTAGAAATTTTTAAAAGAAGATGACTTTCTCTATTAGATGGTAAGATATGTTAGAAAACTATGACATGACATGTCATATGAACATGAACATGACATGACAAATGAACAAATTGGTGAAAATAGGGACTACAAGATCAGAACAAAATTTATTTTTGGTTATATATAATATATGAAAAAAGTGGTATTTTAATTCTGGGGGAAAGTGAAGACATTTTTAATATGATACGAAGGTTGGAAATACCACTGGAAAAAATAAAGATAATTTGTTTACTCAGATAATTACCAAAAAAAAAAAACCAACAGAAAACAAAAAACAAAAACCCACAAACATTTCAAACAAGTAACAATAAAAGCCAAACGATAAGAATAAGAAAAAAAATAGGACTTTCTTTGAAAAAATTTAGATCAATAATATATTTATAGCATTTAGAAAGTGAAGATATTTTAAAGTAAGAAACAATATACAAAAACACAAGTTAAAACCTTAATAAACTTAACCATATTATTTTTTAAATCACATATATGATGAAATACACCAGACACAGAGTAAAAATATAAAAGATGGTGTGGGAGAAACATTTACATCACACCTGGATTAGTAGCCATAAAATATGGAGAGCTTCGATAAATCACCAAAATCAATAACTTAATAGAAAATTGAAAAACCTTAGGTATAGTATCTTTCATATACTTTTGATGACAATATAAGTTGATAAAAAACATTAGAGTTCAGTTGGGCAGTATTTGCTTAATTTTAAACATGTGCTTCCATTCAACAATTAATTTCGAGGGCATTAACCCTAAAGACAACCTCAACCCCCTGTTCACTAAGAAGCAACATTTTTGACAGATAATTTTGCATGTTAAAATGTAAGTCACTTTTTATATGTATTCTTGTCATATTTATATATTGTATTATGTAATTACAAATGACAAAATTAGATTGGATATCAGTTTGGCTACATATATGTTATTTAAACACACCCATATAAAATACATATACGTACATATTTGTGTGACACTAATGATCTTTTCCAAATAGTCAAATAGTGCCCCATTTGGTAAGGAAAATAACTTTGAATGTGGTCATCTATGTACAGTAAAACCATGGTTTGCATAATTAATTCCAGAAACAAGTTTGTAATCCAAAGCACTTGTACATCAAAGTGAATTTCAAGAACCCTTGGTGCTCAGTTATGATCATGTGACATTCAGCATCACATATTACTCGTACTGTAAGACATCTCTCATTTATCAAGTTACAACTTAGAAATGTTTGCTTGTCTTGTGGAACACTTGCAGAACAAGTTACTTGAAATCCAAGGTTTTACTGTATTTTTTTAAACCTCACTTGTATAATGAGCTTAATTAATTTATTTTTGTCCTTAGTCGTATTTTCAAATTTTACACATTTAACATGTACAGATTTCTTATGTCAGGATTTCTTATTTAAGTATGAAAAATATATTTTTAAATTATGGTAGTTCCAAATTAGTGCTGACTCCAAAATTCTGAAAGGAAAATGAAATATGAAACAAGCATCTTAACTCTTTCCTTTTCCTTATTAAAATTTTTTCCTGTAAGTCTTAAATCAGTGAATTATGCACAGAGATCTCTATCTGTAACCTGAGAGAAGGTGTTTAGAAAAGGGAGAATAAAGGGATTGGCCTTCTGAGTATGTTCTGACCAGCTTAGTTCCATTTTTAAGTGAACCTTTCATTTGAATGAAGGGCCCCAGGATGAAAAGAAAAGGGATAATGTGGAGAGAGGGAGAGAGAGAGAAATAATTTCTGTTGAATAAATTTATGAATGACTAGATTTACTTCTCATTGTTCAGATAAACTGAAGAGTTAGTATCAATGGAGTGTGAATCTGTAAGACTAGATTTAATGAATACAACTGGATATAGGAAAGATTTGGACAGTTTCCGATATAAGTGGATTAATCTGTCAGGTCATTGTTGAAATAATTTAGTGGTGGATTTGAGCATTTAAAGAAAGCAAAGTACAAAGAAGAACATGAATACAAACAAGTAGTTTGTAATTTGTACTGAAGAATACTGAAAAGGAAATGCCTTACAATAACATTCCAAAATAAAATGGTGGTATGATATTATTTAATCTATAGACCTACTGCATGTTGAGCCGATGTCTTTTGTTTTTCATTTAGAACTAAACTAACTATAATTCACCTTATTGTATTAAAAATTATTATGAATTCAAATACCATTTTGAACACTAAAGTTGATCCTGGGCATATATGAGTTATAAAATAAAGAGTTTAATTTGCTCCTTTCTAACAAATACCGTGCTATATTATATAACACTTGCAGTGTACCCTAAAGTAAAGGAAATGCCATTAGAAGAGGAAGACGATATCACAGGGCTTAGAAGTCTTCTGAGTCTAAATGGTAGGAGACCAGTACTGAAGGTCCATACCTGACAAATGGTAAGATTCTTATGAATACAGATTCGGTGCACAGAATATACTTTGATCAATCCAATCTGATAAACACACAAAAGAGATCTTTGTTTTAAGTATTTAGCCTGGTTGCAGATAAGGTTTACAGAATAGGAGACATTCAGGAAAATTGCAATCACTATTAAAAACTCTTAATTTACACTAGTTTTGGAATTAACTTAAGGGCTTCCTTATGCTTAAAAGCCTAAGAAAACTTTCTCATAAAGGAACTTCAAAATCCAACAATGTTACCTATTTTATTTAAAATCACAGTTATGAACATACAAGGAAATTATGTAATCTATTGATGACTTTTTTTAACCTAACATTCTGAGAAAAATATAAAACTTCCCACACATACATCCTCTTCTATTCACCAGTGAAATAACTACCTATTTTTAGGGTAACATCACCCACCAATTACTCTTGACAAATAATTTATACAGAACACCTGAACACCTGTGCTAAAACATTCAGTAACAAATCATCACTCAAAGGTTATGATTTTTAAAAATCTAAATAAATACACCTTTCTGTAAAAATAGTGCTCTTTAATTGCAGGGCTTTTAGTTGTTTCTGGGTTTTTTTTGTTTTTTTGTTTTTGTTTTTTTTTTTTCCCTTAGAATACTGAAATACTTTTGTGGCAGACCACACTTGCCCCTTTCTCCTCCCCTGAATAATTGCTATGTTCACTGCCAACATTATAACCATTTTGTGTGGGTAGGGCTAAAGTACCCATATTTAAATGGCACTAACAAACAAATACTGAATCTGGCTAAACTTACTTTTACAATCAAAGCTGATGGAAAAATATTAGGTTTTATGTACTTCTCCTCTGCAATCTTCCTGGCATAAAACTAATATATGCTTTTCGAATTCTCAAGTTTAAAAAAAATCAACTGTTTATAAATAGATGATTTTAAATGGGAAAAATGACCATATAAGTACCAACTTTGACAAACAAATTGGGAGCATAATCAACACTAACTTCACAGAAATGTTGCAAAAAATAACACTTCCTCAATTCAGTTGCTTCTTAGCTGTTGTTTTCCAACTTATTAAAAAAATATATACATATATGGTGGCACCTGGGTGGCTCAGTCGGTAAAGCATCCGACTTTGGCTCAGGTCAAGATCTCACAGTTAATGAGTTCAAGCCCTGTGTCAGGCTCTGTGCTGACAGCTCAGAGCCTGGAGCTTCCTTCAGATTCTATGTCTCCCTCTCTCTCACTGCCTCTCCCCTGCTCACACACACTTCCTCTGTCTCTCTCTCCCTCTCTCTCTCTCTCTCAAAAATAAAGAAAATATTTTAAAAAATAGCACCAGTTCTATTTTGTAAAGCTGCGAATAGAGGAAAGAAATAGTGTTTCTAATCAAACATTTAGGGAGCCAGTTCACATCTCCTCATTCTTTAGTTTGCCTATTATTTGCAAAATAATATTGACACACTATATCGTTAATATTATTTTTTAATGTTTATTTATATTTGAGAGACAGAGACAGAGTGAGAGCTGGGGAGGGGTGGAGAGAGAGGGAGACAGAATCCAAACCAGGCTCCAAGCTCTGAGCTGTCAGCACAGAGCCTGATGAGGGGCTGGAACTCACGAACAGTGAGATCATGACCTGAGCCAAAGTCGGATGCTTAACCAACTGAGCCACTCAGGCGCCCCAATACTGTTAACCAATAACTCACATGAGTATCCTTTAATTATTGTTAAAAATTCAGATCCTCCAAGCCAAGCCCAGAGCTCCATAAACAGAATCTCTTTTGATTCTTATACATGGTATAACTTAAGAAATTCATTAGTTTAGTGGCTTTCAATGAAATGTACAGCATGTGGAAAAGCAGTTTAAAAATTTCTGAAGATTGCAAATTGACAGAGGTGATGACAAATTGAGTTATATATCCCTTTTATATGATTTCTGAAAACTCCTCACACTAACTGCCTCCAGCTCTTTCTCTCAGCCACTGCGTATTTAGGATCGAGTAAAATGGAAGCTTTCAGGAGAGATGAATGGAAGGGTTGAGAATTATCAAACTGCCCGAAGTAATAATCACTAACTTCATAAAAAAAATTGAAATCACATAAATAAATTAGTAGGTATAGAGAAATGGGACTCTATAGATGCACCTAAAAACATCACCAGATGATGCTTACCTTTGGAATGGACTGTTTACTTACGGGTTATTTTCTACAGTATCAGTCCGTTACTTTGGAAAAAAAATTGTTGGAAAAATTTACATGGGCATTTGTGTTTATTATGTTAAAATTGTATAATTAGAACTGAACAAAAAGTACCCAATGCAAATATATTATAATAGATTATAATCTGGTTATAATCTGGATATTACTTGTTTTTAGCATACTGATTCATAGATTTAGAGTTTTTTCAATGTCTGACATTGTTTGATGTATACATTAATCATGTGTGTGTGTTTGTGCATATATGTATGTTGTATAGTTAAATCAACAAATATATATTTAAAATTACACAGTGTATTCTAAACTTTGCTGTTTTACTCTATATATTGTGAATATGTTTATATGGAAATATAATTCTAAAATATCCGATCTGTCATTATATCTCCACACAATATTTCAAATGACAGAAAAATATCTCTGTTGTTCTCTTTTGTAGATATTTTATTTTAATTTTGCCTATCACTCAGCACTGGTCACTAAAGTATTTCTTACTTTTGCTTTGCTAAGCAATTCTACATAGACCAACAATGAAGTTAAATTTTCTCATATGATATAGAAAAAATAATATTACCGAATTACATAAAAGTTTCTCTTTTTTTAATGTTTATTGATTTATTTTGGGAAAGAGAGAGGAAAAAAAGCACAAGTGGGGGAGGGGTAGAGAGAGAGAGGGAGAGAGAGAACCCAAGCATGTTCCAGACTGTCAACATGGAGTCCAACAGAGGGCTTGATCGTGACATCATGACCTGAGCCGAAATCAAGAGTCAGTGGCTTAACCAACTGAGTCACCCCAAGTGCCCTTGTAAATGTTTCTCTTTATAGCTATCATAGGAAATTTGAATTTGCTATTTCAGCAAATTAAAAAAATAGTAAAAACTAAAAAAAGCAAAACAATGCTGCATGAAAGTAAATATTATACAACAAAAATACTAGATCTGATTAATTGAAATTGTATTTCAATGTATTTAGATTTCTGATGAATAACCAACCACCATTAAAATTCCTCTGCACATAACCACTATTCATGTACTTTATGTATAATTCATGGTTCAGTAAAGTGAATTCTTCATTTTTTAACACTTAATAGTAACGAGTAAAGTGGAAACAATTTTGGACCATACCTTTTTGATACTTTTTTTTTCTCCTTTTTTTTCTTGAAATTTCTGGTTCATTTTTTTCTTCATGATATGTGTGCACCATGTTCTCGCGTTCAAAACTGTCAATCACATTTTTTTTTTCTTTGCTCAGACTTCTTTTTGGTTTCTCTTTCCAGAAGTCTAGGTTCTTCTGCTGCAATCTGGATTAAATTGCTCTCTATTCTTGCTGGACAACTATGATAATATTTGAACATCATGCCTGGAAATGATTCAGTCAACATATCAGAAAATGATGTAACATGTGTTTCATAATTATGTTAACTTATAGGCCAAAAAATGTAAAGAAGGAAACAATGAGTATAAATTATGCAGTCCTTTTCCTTTTAGGAAGGAAGTTAAAACATGTACCACATCACAATATTTCAAGTCTTAGTAAAGGGAAAACACATAATTTAAGGGTGATACACAAATCATTCAAACATAGATCAGATAATTAGAAGTAACAGAATTGAGGAAAAAAAACATATCAAGTAGTGAAGTCAAATACTTTGTTTACATGATAGTCATTCTTCCTTTTGTTTCAACTGATGCCGGTTAAGTCTCCCTAAAATAAGAATAATCTGGAATTTGACTTGAACTTTCTTGGTTAGGGGATAATTATTAAGCCCATTGTACTTTGTACTTCTTTGCAAATCTTTTTTGATTTTGAAATTATTTGTCACCTTTTTAATTTTTGTATGACGATCTTCCTATGCATTATCATTTTTTTAAGTGTTGCAATGTGGACAGTGGAGGACTTTGAAGGATATGAAAAAAGAGCTAAGAGAGAATAGAAGGTATCACCAAATATCTCCCTTAGTAACAATCTTCATCAATATATTGATAACACACACACATATTACACATACACATGCCCCACAATATGGAATTATGGGCAATCTTTTTCATTTTCAGCCTTACAATAGGTTGTGGAAAACCTCTATTTCCATAAATATGAATGAGGATTATCCTTTCAGATTGATGTAATTTATTTTATTATTAGGTCATAACTTAAAACAGTAGTTCTCAAATTATAATGACAATAGCCTGCATCTACTGACTCTGTTATGTGCTAGGCTGTTTTCTAAGGCTTTTCCAGTATTCACTCATTTAAATGATAGATATGTATGCTGTTTTCTTTCTTTTTCATTCAAGTCAGGGAAAGATTAATATACTTCTATGTACACTTGGAACATTTTCTTAATTATAACTGAACACATTTATAGAAAGTTAAATGTTATTTCTGATCTCCATAATGGCTCTACTAGTTTATATTTCTACCCAAATGGTTAAGTTAGCCCATTAGAGAATCTGGTACTCATCTGTCTTTATTGCTAGTGAAATTAAGTGTATTTTTGTCTGGTTATTATTTATTTCTTCTTTTTATCCAGAGTATATTATTTTCACATTACTCTTTTGGGTAATTAATTATTATTTTCTTATGGATTTTCCTAAGGGTTCTTTTTATCATGAAGATTTTGGGGCCTGACTTTTTTTTTTTTTTTTTTTTTGCACAGTAATACTTGTGTATTGTTTAAAATGTCATATGGTGCTACCAGCTCTCTGCTCCACCCTTCTGAGTGGCTGTTTCATTTTCCCAAGGCAACCATTTTCAGAAAATTGACTACTGTGCATTCCTTTTAATCATCATGTTAAAATCAAAAGCTTGTGTATATAATGGTATGTTCATATGTAATAATGTTGATGATATGTTGGTTTCCTATGAGAAAATAGCAAACTGTCACCTTCTTACTTCCTCCGATCTATGACCCCACAAACAAAACATATCACTTTGCCAGAATTTCTCTCTTTCCATGTCTTTATTATACTGAATGCTGCATCTTTCTTTTATTTAATACTATTCTTTAAGTACCTTCTTAATTTTAATGCAATACTTCTTTAAATAGCCTCTGAAAATAATTCAAGGAAGGTAAAATTTTTGTGACAAAACATATGAGAAATGTTTTTTATTCAACCCTCTCACCTGATTGACACCTGGACTAAGTGTAGAATTCTTTATTAGACATCATTTTCCTTCAGAACATTCCTGTATTTACTTCTATCTTCCAGTAATTTATTTTAAGAAGTCTGATGATATTCTCATTTCTCATTTCTCATTTTTAGCTTATATATTTTAGTATGTATTTATTTTTTTCCTCTGTAAATATGCTTTATTTCTAGTATGCTGAAATGTCATAAAATGTGTATTTGTTGCATTTTACATTTATTCATCTTATGGAATGACTACACCCTTTAACTACAATCTTACATTTAATTTCTATTGTAGTCATTATTAAACATTGAAGGATATTTTTAAAAATTTAACTTCAGTCACTACTATTTTTTTAATGTTTATTTATTTTTGAAAGAAAGAGGGAGAGAGAGAAAGAGAGAGAGAGAGAGCATGAGTAGGGGAGGGGCAGACAAAGAGGGAGACACAGAATCCGAAGCAGGCTCCAAGCCCAATGAGGGGCTTGAACCCACAAACCGCGAGATCTTGACCTGAGCCAAAGTCAGACACCTAACCGACTGAGCCACCCAGGCACCCCAGTCACTACTATTTTTATATTCTTTCTTGTCTCTGAACATTCTAGTGCTATGGAATCATATTATTTTCCTAAATGAAACAATCCTCTGTCTCTCTAAGTGTATTGATTATAATTGAATTTGTCCTGATGAGAACCTGGTAGGTAAGTCTGATTATTTTCATAGTGGCAATAACACTGTTTTTAATTAGCCATGCAGACCTCCTTAAGTTTGCTTTGCAAACAGAGTAACACAGTTTTTGACCACTAAGGCTACAAAGTTAACTTGTCCCTGAAAACTTTCCTAACCCAACTTGGTTGAAACTTTAATATTGTCTATTTGTTATCCCAAGGCTAGGAAACTGAGGCCAAGAATTACTCTTTTGAATAAATTTTACCAGCAGCACTCGTAAATATGAATTCACTCTCTTTTGGAGGTCCTTAAAACTTGCTTAGGTTTCTTTCCTCTCAGGAAGTGATTTTATTACCATTACCATTATTAATAAATAGTAGCAAATATAATTCATCAATATAAAAAAGAACTATATATCAAATAGGGTTTATTGCAAGAATGCAAGGCTGGTCCAATATGTGAAAATCAATCAATGCAACCTATTATATTAATAGGCAAAAAAAATTACATGAACATACAGAATGCTCTTATAGAATGATGCAGAAAAAACATTTTACAAAATTCAACAGTAATTCTTGACAAATACTGAGAAAAAAACAGATATAGAGGGAATCTTGCTCAACTTAAGAAAGAGCATTTACCAAAAAGATACAGCTAACATTGTACTTAATAGTGAAAGACTTAATGCTTCCCCCTATATTTGGGAACACAGGCAAAGATGTCTGCTCTTACTGCTTGTATTTAATATTGTGCTAATAGTTCTAGCCAATGCAACAAGCCAAAAGGGAGGAAAGGAGGAGAGGAGAGAAGAGAAGAGGAGAGGAGAGGAGAGGAGAGGAGAGGAGAGGAGACGAGAGGAGACGAGAGGAGAGGAGGGGAGGGATGGGAGGGGAGGGGAGGGGAGAGGAGAGGAGAGGAGAGGAGAGGAGAGGAGAGGAGAGGAGAGGAGAGGAGAGGAGAGGAGGAGGGGAGAGGAGGGGAGAGGAGGGAAGGGAAAGAGAGAAGCAAGGAGTAACTGTCCCTATTTGCAAAGGATGCCATTGCACATGTAGAAGGTAACAAAGATTTTATCAAAACCAAACAAAACAAAAAACAAAAGGAAAGACTCCTGGAGCTAATAAGTGAGTTCAGCATGATCACAGAATACAGTCAATATGCCTCCCCCAAAAGAAAATAAAATTCTATTTCTGAATACTAGCAACAAACACATAGACTCCAGAATTAAAAATATAGTACCATTTACAATCAATCAAAACAAAAATACCTATGTGTAAGTCTAACAATGTATAGAACTTGTATGCTTAAAACTACCAACTGCTGATGAAAGAAATTAAAACAATATTTAAATAAATGGAGAGACATACCGTGTTTAAAGATTAGAAGACTTGCCACAACATAGATGTCAATTATCATCAAATTGAAATGCAGCTTTAATAAAACTCAAAATCCTAGCAATAGTTTCCATAAATATATACAAGAATATTCTTAATTGATTTTGAAAAGCAAAGGAACTAGAATTGCCAAAACAAGTTTTAGAAGAGTAATGTGGAAAGAGTCAGTCTAACAGAATTCAAGACTCCTCAGAAAGCTACAGTAATCAAATATATACTAATTATATTTGGTACTGGTGAAAGGATAGACACATAGATCAGTGGGATAGAAAACTCAGGAAAAGATCTGCAAAATATTCCAAACTGATTTTTGATAAAGAAGCAAAAGCATTTCAATAGAGGAAATAAAGCCTTTCAACAAATGTTGCTAGAGCAAATGGATATCTATTGGCAAATAAAGTAAATAAATAAAGCTCTATTGAAACCTCACATTCTATACAAAAGTTAACTCAAAATGGATCATGGACTTAAATGTAAAATGTAACACTGTACAACTTTTGGAGGAAAAATAGGAAATCTTTGTGAACTAATGCTAGTCAAAGTATTCCTAGACTTAATACTGAAAACAAGATGCATCAAAAGAAAAATTGATAAGTTGGACTTCATCAATATTAAAAACCTCTACTGCCTGAAGGGCCTGTTAAAGTGAATGAAAAGACAGTCTAAGGACTGGGAGAAAGCATTTTTAACCAACCACATATGTGACAGAAAATACTAGCAGCAAGAATATTTAAAAAAAAACAACTCAAAAATCAATGCTTAAAAAACAGCTATCCAATTAAGAATTCAGGCAAAAGACACACAGATACTTCACTCAAGAATATATGCATATGGCAAAAAAAAAAGCACATCAAAAGATGTTCATCTTACCACTTTCTCTGATCATTAGTGATCAAGGAAATTTATATTAACCAAAAGGAAATACCATCACACGCTTATCAGAAAGACTGAAATTTAAAAAAAATGCTGGAAAGTATGTGGGGAAATTGGATTATTCATACATTGCTGGTAGGAATATGAAATGGTACAACCTGTCTGGAAAATAGTTTGGTGGTTCTTAAAATGAAACATGTAATCACTCACTATCCAGTGCAACAGTGGCACTCCTATGCAGTCAACTCAGGATAATGAAAACTTATGTTCACAAAAAAACCTGTGCACAAATGTTTATGGAAACTTTATTCTAAATAGCTCCAAACTGGAAACAATGCAAATGTCTTTGAACCAGTGAATGAACGAACAAACTATGGCACATTCATGCAATGTGGTGTGTCTGTATCACATTTGTGATAATTACTAGGAATGATGGGGCACCTGGGTGACTCAGTTAGTTAGCATCTAAGTCGATTTGGGCTCAGCTCATGATCTCATGGTGAGGTCGAGAGCTCTGTTGGGCTCTGTGCTGACAGCATGGAGCCTGCTTGGGATACTCTCTCTCCCTCTCTCCCTGTCCCTCCCCTACTCTCTCTCTCTCTCTCTCTCTCTCTCTCTCTCTCTCTCTCTCTCAAAAATAAATATATAAGCTTTAAAAAGATAAAAATAAAAAAGAATGACATAGTCGTACATGCAGTACCTGGATGAATCTCCAGAAGATTATACTGTGAGAAAAAGATCATTCTCAAAGGGTTACATGCCCTATGATTCCATTTCTACAGCATTCTTGAACTGACAGAAGTGTAGAAATGAAGAACAGATTCTTGTTTTCCAGGGATGAGAGTGTCCAAGGTAGAAATATATGTGGCTACCCAGTGGTCACATGAGGATCTTATGGTGATGGGAAATGTTCTATATTTCAACTGTACCGATGTCAATATCCTGGACATCCAAAACTGCTTAATTATAATTTTTAAATAAGTAATGACCCTCACAAAGATAAAATTTACACATATATCAAATATTTAGTTTAGCTTATTTAATGAAGGAGCCAGTAAGGTGTTATAATCAGTGCAGATGAGATCAGGAAAAGAAAAAAAAATAGACTGACACACACATACACAATCAGGAATCCCGAAATTAACTTAATAATGGAGGCACAATTGGTTATTATTAAATGAAAATATAATGTTCGATGTCAACTTTTCTAAAAGTGGAAAATCAAATGTACGTTTATGAAATAACATCAGCTGTATTTTCATGGACAAAAATCTGTGTTGCTATTGACAGAAAACAGTTTTCTACAACTTAAGTTCTATTTCTCCAGATTTGTATGAAATAACCTAGATAATCAATAATAATCAAAGGTGCATTAGTCAGAAATATTTAATTTTCAGAGATTCTGCAAGACAATGCATAGGACTTTATTAAAAGGACAGCTTTAAGGTCTTTTATGCATTTCTACAACCATAGTACTTTTTCTTGAAATAGATTATTTTACTGAAGCAAAATATTTAGGATTTCACTTGAATGGAATTTTATTACATCTAGAGATTCATGTGCAATTAAGATCATCCCATTCAGCCATCAAGTATGTCTTTCTATTACATGTCAGTCATTTCTCTTGGTAGACTTAGAGGTTATCTTCTGAAGAAAAAATATATATATTAAAAGAAAATAAAACTATATATTTTATTCACTTGAATGTATATTTTTATGTTAGTGGAAATATGATCATTTTTCCTTTATAATTTCTATTTGCTTATTATTAGTAAAGGGAGTCTGGTATGTTTATGAATATATGTAAGTAATAGTAATCTGCTCTGTTATGTTTGCATTAAATATTATATATTACCTAATATTATATGTAATATTAGGTATATTATCTATAAATATATGTACATATTAGATTATATTAGACTAGATTATAAAAATGGTAAAATTATACTTCATGAATTTTACAGAATAAGCACGATTTTTGCGTATACACATACACACACATATATGAGTGTCCATGTATATGTATGATTTTAAACATGTATTTGTATCTCAATTGTCTTTTAATGTTACTGATAAATTTTTTACTATTTAATCAATTTTCTTAAACATTAAATTTTATTGGTTATCATTTTTATAGTTCTCTTTGGGACTGTGAGAGATCCCATATACACACTTGCTTTATATCAAAGGATAAATTTTGCATTACCTTAAAAATAGTAATTTTCCTTGTGCTGTCTAATATTTTCAAGATATTTTATGTATATAAAAATATATATAATGCATTAATAATAACTTCACAAATTTCACCGTGTTTTAAATTTTTGTATATGTATTTTGTGGGAAAAATAATTTATTTACCAAATCCCTTCTTTCTGGTATAGCCTTAATAAAGAGAAATGACTTTGAAGTAAGACGTATAAGTTGGGGTTGCCATGACTATAGTAATTACGAAGAACCATCTGTCAAGGCAGAGTTCCAAGAGTGGAGAGCACTCTAGGTAGGTTGGCCTCACTTCACAGCAAAATCCAATTAAGGGAATTAAAGTTTAAAGCAAACCATCTCAAGATGCTACAACTCCAAAGATAATTTCTACCAGTAAGCTCTGTTAGGGGTCTCGTTGCTACCCACTTACTTGGCAACTGATGCAGAAAAAAAAATGTCCAAAGAGTTTCCACAGTCACACAGGAGTCTAGGTCATTGGTATACGTGGTAAAAGCAATTGGTAAGCCTTTAATAAATCTAGAAAATCTTAATTTTAGTGCTCCCAGTTGATATGATTATAAATCCATTAAAATGTGCTGAGCTTATATTAAGTATCATAGATGAGTTGAATTGAAATGAGTAAAATTTGACGTGATTCTGTTCATAGATAAAAATGTGTTACTTTCACTTTTTTTTTTTTTTTTTGGAAATGACATATTTTTCTGTCGCAACCATTTTTATTAGCCCTTAAGAAAGTTACACATGCAAGATACTCAGGCTGTATCGTGCAATGAATATAGCGTCTGTCAGCTGGTATGCACAGCCCCACACCTACTACTGTTTCCACTTCTTTTCCTCCTGTCTTGAGATTGAAGAGAACTTTGTCGTGGTATCAACTACATTGTGAGAATAAAACAGACTCTCATTTCTTTTTTTGTTTTCACACTAGCTTTAGGTTAAACGTTTTCTTTCTCGGGGCGCCTGGGTGGCTTAGTCGCTTAGGCTCAATGCAGAGCCCGCTTTGGATCCTTGTCTTCCTCTCTCTAACCCTCCCCCCCACTTGCACAAGCTCTCTCTCTCTCTCTCTCTCAAAAATAAAATGAACATTTAAAAAATGTTTTCATTTCAGAAACTATGAAACTGTGGAATAGTCACCTTGAAAGAATCCTTTAGAAGAAAGAGAAATTAATTATCTAAGTCCGATTTTATTTATTATTAGAAATCTACCTATAGGGTGTTTTGCTTATCTGTTTGGTCTTTCTACTATGCCATGTAATGGGGCTGTTTTCTTATCAGATTTTAAAGAATCGTCAACTAGACACCAGTGAATTTGTTGTTCTTCTTGAAATGCACATGCTTTTACTAACATTCTGCCAACCTATTTAATTTTTGTAAATTCATATGGATAGTTTTCTGCTTATTTCAGCTTTATCTAGCATCTTAGCAATTCTATGCCAAATAATATATAAGAAATTTAAAAGTGATAAAAGAAACACATTTGAGAGTCTAACAGAGACTCAATATTATTTTGATATAAAAATAGGATAAGTTTAGAATAAGTGGACAATATATAGTAGACAATAAATAGAAAAGACATTGAACTTACCTGAGAATGACAAAGTCCAAATAATTTTCTATTTAATTGAATGATTATTTTGGTAACATGTAATTAAAATCTTGTTTTTCATTTTCTGTATTTTAATTTTATTGCTGGTTTTGTCTCTGTTAGGGAAGGCCTGTTCCACTTAGATATAATCAACTGAGGATCATAGAACTGTAAATATTTCTGGTTTGAAAATATTTAATTTTATATTTATATACCTGATACGTCTGTTTTGGGGATAGGATAAGTTACTACTTTTTAAAATACGTTAAACAGTGTCTGGCGCATAATAAGTCTTACATGGTGATGATGATGAAAATGCTACTGCTGCTGCTGCTGATATATCAAATGAGTTGTCTGAAGGGTTCAGCTACTTGGTTATAGAGTAAGAACAAAGAGAAAATTATATGATTCTCAGTTCAGTGATTTTTTTCCATAATAAATCTCAATCGTAACAACAGCTCTGTTAAATAAATATTATTTTACAGATGAGGATACTAAAGCATTAAAATATAAATGACTTGTTGAAGGTTTTTGATGACATCTGATAGTCTGGTCCTAGTAATTGTGTTTTGAGTTCTGTGCTTACTGCCGAATCCAAAGAGTTTGAAATAAAATTGTACATAGTACCAATTAATAAACACTACTACGTCTCTGTCTGTAGATGAAGAAGAATTTTATTTCACAGCTATGATGTCATGTAAGTGAAAATTTGGACCACTGGAGTGATTATTGCAACTGTTGGCAAGATTAAGTTTATCCATACATCACTGTGTTAAATTCCTGATTACACCCTTTCCCCCCAGATTTATATAACCATAAATCTGAAAGAATGGTCATAGCTTAAACTCCCTTTAATTTTTGACCCCCTTCACAGATTATTTTGACCATTAAACATCACCATATTGCCTGGCAGAAACTCATTTCATTAAAAAATATGATGTCTTATTATGTTTAGCCAAAAAAGGATACTTGTCCAGGACTGGCAAAACTTTCATACATTTCCCTTGGTCCATGCTTGTGTAAAGATTGCTCTTCATTCATAACACTCCTTTACAGTGAGCCTGTATAGAATTTCTAAATATATCTCAACATATATTTCTGGCAATACTATCTATCAATGGATCAGAATTGGTAAATAGACTGAAATTCTCTTTCCATGTTTTTTCTCTCTCTTCTTCATAATGGCAAGACCTTGGTGTCAGCTCCATTGGAAAGGTGCATATGAAATCTATTAACAACTCCAAGAGTATCTTTAAAATTTCCACACAGCAAAGCAATTCTTATGATGCTGGTAGTCTTTGACTTTTAGGTTTTAGGTATTAACTTCCGGTTTTAGGTATGAACTGTTACTAATGATGATTCCTGTAGGTCTTTCCCTCTGTGACATCATTCTAAGTCTTCAAACATCTCCCAACTCAATGTTTACTTCTAAGCATCATGTTAGGAGAGAAGATGAGAAAATACCTCAGAACACTCAGGGATGAGTCTTTGTCTCACACTTTCATGATACGTGGTATACTACATTTAGCTTTGTGGTGTTTGCAAATAACTAGTTAACCAAGTTCAAACTGAAATGTGTGCATGATTTTTTAAAAACATAGTGGATTCCATTTCACAGTCATGCACATTTGGATTGTTCCTTGGGTGGGTTAGTAATGGATGATATTAAAGCAGGGGTTCACAGAATTGCATGCAATCCTATCTATCTATGCCCAGACCTGTCTATATCATCCACAATATCTGGTGAAACAAAATTTGAAGAAAACTATAATTTTGTGGAACTCTTTTAGTAGATCAAGACCTTTTTGGTTTGCTTGGTTTTGTGTTTGGTAAAATTTGTGCTAGTTATTTTTTTGTTTTAAAGTTTTTATTTGTTTATTTGAATAATTGTGGGAAATCCTTAGTCATTTTAAAGATAAAGCACTTTAGCATTGAATCATTTTTTGTCTCTTGCAAAAAAATACAAGTAATAAATTATAACTGTTAATTACTATTATTAAGTAGTATTGTTTTTAAGTAAATCCTGAAATATGTGTACTTTTATAAAAACAAAACAAGCTGTTATCTTAATGTAATACAAAAGATACAGAATGCTTGCAAAAATGATATAAGCATTTGTGAAGCTTGCTGTTTAATGTCGCTTCTATGAGATCATGGGATTATGACTGACATCACCATTGCCAATCACACTGGCCACAGAAAAATTTATAAAGAGGCATGGAGCACTTTTCTCTTTGAAGCTGCATACCTGGTTGTGGGGAAAACCATCTGGACCCTCTAATAAATAAGTAGGGGCATCTAGTTATGATCAAAGGAGTTGAACTATAAACAAAAGACTAAAATCAGTATGGTAAAATTTAAATATTGAGTAACATTCATATATGTAGAAAGTAAAGCATTAGCAGAATAATCGTTTTATCTGTAGTAGTTGGCATCTGGAAATGTCCGTCTTACTGACTATTTTCAAAGAATTAAATATTAAGCTTTACTATGTTTGTGGCACCTAAGATGTGATTTTTTTTCAAAGTACTCTGTGTTTCTTCAGGGTGCAATTCTTGGGTTACCAGCAGTGGCCTGCTCCATGTTTGAAGGTTAGGCACAGTCTATTGTCTTTCTTAGGTTTTTTACTGTTCACTTAGCCACCGTTTCTGAGACTTGTGGTGAAGAATCTCCAATCCCTCTGAGTAGTAGTCAAAATAAAATAACTACAGGACATCTAATAAAACAGGCACACATTACTATTCAGACTCATCATTTTTTTATGTCATACAGAGATATTTATGCAAATCAGTTTTCAATAAATATTGGTCATTGCTGATTAACTTGGATAAATTTAATTTATAAACATTATTACCACTAAACATTTTTTTTCTTGTAATTTAATCTATTCTTAGTTCTTGAGAAGTTTCAACAAAACATTTTATAGGCATAAAAGAAGATATGTGTGTTCTAGTTTGGAGAAAACACATTAAAAATATTTTTTCTCAGTTTTACTTTCCAAAAAGCTAAGAGAATATATATTTATTTGGAAAAATGCTATCAAGTATTTAGTATGCATATTCTAATCTCAGCACTGGCCCAAGAAATATAACATATTAAAGACAACTTACTAAAAAGTGGAAGTAGGCTTTATTTATTTAATTGAAATCTGGTTTTCTGGGAGAAAAAATCTGCTTTCAAGTACGGTCTGCCTTCTCTCTTGTAGTTCCTTCACATAATCATCTGCCAATTTAAAAACTGCATAGCATAGAATTAATTATGTAAATTTTAACAGCTGATTATAGGGAGACAAAAAACAAGATTATTTTCTAGTAAGACTATAAGATGGAGATTCCTAATTGCTGGACAGCTGTCATCATTAGGATTTATTCAAATAGCTAACTAGCCCAAACCAAAAAGCAGAAACAGCAGCTGCAAACTGTTACACATGCACACACACACACACACATTCTCACACATATTTGTAATAGATTATTTCAAATTATTCAAGAATCATGCTTCTCAATATCAGAATCAACAAATGGAACTTTTACTATAGATCAAGGTATGAAGTCCATCCCAAAACAACAGAATCAGATTATCTGAAAGTGGGTTCCAGGAATCAATATTTATTCAAAGCTTTCCAGATAATTTTAATGTAAGGTGTATATATATATGCATATGCATATAAATTTTATATTATATACATATTATACAACCAAATATATACACTTAATATGTAATAATATAATATATACAATATAATATATATATAGTAAATCAGCTAAATATGCATTATCACCCTTCAATCCTGGCCTTTAAGAAACTAGACTTGTCATCAGCCTTTTTATTTCTTGACAAACATTCCCTCAGAATTCTCTTCACTTTTATTTTAGTATTCAAGAAATTTCTGTTTTCCATAGATAATATACCTATAGTTCTTTTTGTGAATCTGTATGAAGAAACTTATTTATTCCCAAAATTTTTTTCTTTCTTTTTGTTCTGTACAGCAAAATAATTCAAACATTACTAAAATAATGCAAACATTTACTATTAGTAAATTTCCTTATTACTGATTTGATCAATGGTATTATGACCAACTCACCCAAGGAAAGATCACTCAGAACCCAAGTTAAAACTCAAAAGCTGCTTCACAGAAAGTAAGGGCTTTTTTTACCGGTAAGTTTTTTTTTTTTCAGTAAAGCTAATAACAATTGAAGATAAAACATCAGAAAAATATTTCACTTAGGAAGGAAATTGGCAAATAATGGCAAAGAGGATAAAGAAATAGTTAATCATAAATTGAATACCACCTATATCACCTATATCATTGTTGCAAAGGAGACAATATTTTAGAATTTTGCTCTTGCAAGATTATTCTGTTTAACATTTTTTCCAGACATATTTTCGTCTATGTTGTAGTGTAATGAAAGTAATTGAGTGTCCTATCATCAAATTATTTTAGCTCAAAAGGCTTTTCCAGTGCGTGTGTGTGTGTATGTGTGTGTGTATATCTTTTTAAGTTTATAAAATTTATCTCAGAACAAATATCTTAGAAAAATGCTTGGTATTTTTGGGTTCCTGACATCAGTTGACACAGTACCTTGTTGAAATTAAAAACAAAGTAGGAGAACAGTAAGAGGAAGGAAAGCTTAATAGCTTAGATAAGTTGTAACTATATCTTTTTGATAATTTTCCAGAGGAAGAAGGGAGATCCAGGTGGTCAGCTTGCTCTGAACCAAGGGATATTCCAAGAACTTCTGTTCTTTTTATCTAGTTTGTGACATCCCCTAAGAGTATTTCCCTAATTCATAGGAGGAACCTAATGGGTCCACATGCACTATGTTGACAGTTCAGTGTCTGGGGCAGGGACAGTATATGTCTTTTTAAGGGCATAGTAGCAACATGCCATACTGAACTGCAAAAGGAAGCTGGGTAATGTGGTCTCCTGTCTCACTGGTTGTATACCTTATTAAAACATGGGGAATTTTACTATAAAATGGATAATTAGAGTATGAGTACTGAGGGGTGCTTACCATTCCTTTTCATACATATAATAATTTAGTAAGAAACTGCTATGTGGCATGCATTTTTGATTCATTTCAGATATTTATATATCTAAACTTTCACTCCTAAGCTTACCAGGCTATTTTCCTTGGTCCTAATCAATGGGAGCATCAGAAACTTTCTCTGTAGTATGTAAGTTCTGAAACTGTTCTGACTTTAAATTAAAATTAAAATTAATCTGCTTCACACCTTCATGATACTCTTTCTTTTCCTTTCCATATTGAACAAGTAGCTTATTTTAGCAATTCTTATTTTACTTACAATTTTGAATATTCTCTTTATTTAAGTGGATTCTATTCTACATCTTCATCATCGTCAGTTATCCATTAGCTCTCATTTTTACTTTGCCATTTCTAGTTTCCTATCCTTTTGTTTTCTTCCCAGCTTCACTGTCTAATTATAGGTTTTAAGTTATAAAATAATCAATTGGATTATTTGTCACTCTAGATTCCAGCAGCAATATCGTTAGAATAAATATATTGGTTTTTTGTCACCAAAAGATCTTAGATAATCAGTTTGAAATGCATGTTAATATATAAATATAACTTTTTTATGTCACCAAGGCAACTTAAGTCCACCACATTCATTATAGCATTAAAACTCTTCAAGCTCTTTATTTGCAACTATCAGATGATATAGCCACAGAATTTTCTAAATATGATTTTCTTATTGATGAGGAACTTTTACCATTACTATTCTTGCTTTTATATTTCCTTTGTCTTGTGTAACCAAATTCAAATTATATTTACTTTCATGGAAAACACATTTGCTACTGATTATGTCTTTAACAGTTTATTTTTTATTTAACTTCCAACTTCTTTGCAGCTGTCACAGCCAATGCAGCAAAGGAATGGCAGGGGAAAATATTGTAAGACACCATCCTTAAGTTGAGTTTTTAAACAAGAATAAAAGTTACACAGCTGACAAATAGAAAGGTAGAGGAAACGGTATTTTAGGCCAAGGCACAACAATTAGCAAAGTTCTAGACATATGGAAGAACACAGCATGTTCATGGGACTGAAAATAGTTCCCCATGGCTAAAGAAAATGTGCGTGGATATATATGGTAAAATATAACCCTGGAATATGACACCGGGGCCAGATGATAGAGAGCCTTTGTGTCAGGCTATGAGATTTCAATTATTCCTGAGCACCATGGAGAAATTTCACTTGGAAACACCAGGGGACCCACATACAGAGATTTCATTTATTTCTATGAAGAATGCATTGGGTATGTGGAAGAGATTAAAGGTGGAAGACCGAAAAGGGACTCTATTAATATAATTCAGGAAAAAGAAAATATAACCTCAAATTTGGCAGTGACATAGAATAGGGAGGAGAATGAAGAACAGACAGATATTTCAGAGAATAGGTGACGTTATTTTTTGAGCAATCACTTTTGAAAGTAAGCAAGAAAGAGTGATCTTGGCCATTTTTCAGGCCTTTCTAACTGGCTTGGGGAAGATAGTATTACTTGAACAATGGCCTAGAGGAAGAATCTAAAATTTGGTTTTAATAAACCAATTTCTTAGACTATTTTAAATGTTGTATGACACCATCAAAGTAGCAAGGATTTTGAAGGTATCTTACTAATACAATATGTGACTTCCGGTTCAAACACATATTAGCTCTGGAATGTCAAATGGTTAATTTGTGTCCCCATGCTACACTTTTCTAAAATGGAAATGCTATCACTACTGAGTACATGAGACTTAGATATAATATATAAATAATGTCAACTCAGTGCTTCCCATGTCATAAGTAAGCAATAAGTAGTAGCAAATAGAATTGTTAGTTTATCATTATTCAGACATGTTAAGTCAGACATATCAGTAAAACATATAAGTGAGTTAAAGCTTAGGAGAATGCATGGACTATGTATTCCATGTACTACATGGACTATGAAATTTGCCGCTTTGAGTCATTAAAATATAGATAACTGAAGACATGGATGTAAATGTAACCCCAGAAGACACACTATCTCTTCGGATCTTTTTGCACAGTTTTCAGTAAACTTTAAGTAAGTCCATCTTCTAATCCTATCATATATCAATTCAGGTTTTATTGACCTCATTTCAGTATATAGGTATTGAGAAGTGTATATAGATATGGAGAGGCAAGAGGAATTGGAATCTTTAAGTGAAGTTTAAGGTAAAACAATCTCACCATTAGCCTATCTGGGTGACATCTCCACTATTCTATCATCATTCTGCCAAAATTACTCATCAACAACTTGTAGCTTAATCTAATGAACAATAGTAGTTGTTATTATTAACTAAATCCTCCTTATAACACTCTTATCTTGTCTTCTGGAAAATCGTAATATTTTGGTTTTCCATTATCCACTCTTACCTCTTTTCTCTCTCTCTCTCTCTCTCTCTCTCTCTCTCTCTCTCTCTCTCTCTCCCTCTCTCTTTGAAGAATCATTCCAGACATTAAATTGAAGAATTTACTAAGGCTTATTTCTAACTCTATATAACTCATTGTATAGGAGTTTCAAATTTGTATCACCAGTAGAGACTATCTATATAATATCCCCCATTTGAATAGCCCAGTCACACTTAAAATATAGTTAGACACAATGAGATATAATGAGATATCACCTAACACCAGTCAGAATGACTAGTATCAAAAAGATAAATAACAAAATTTTCTTGAAGATGTGGAGAAAAGGGCACCCTTGTATTGTTGGTGGGAATGTAAATTGGTGCAACCACTATGGAAAACAATATGGAAGTTCCTTAAGAAGTTAAAAACAGAAATACCATGAAATACACTAATTCCACTACTAGGAATTTATCCAAACAAAGTGCAAACACTATTTTCAAAAGAAATATGTATGTACCCTTATGTTTATTGCAGCATTATTTACAGTAACCAAGATATGGAAGCCACCCTAATGTCTAAGTGTTCATCAATAGATGAATGAAGAAGATTACATGCACACACACACACACACACACACACACATACACACACACACACCACAAATAATGGAATATTACATAGCTATAAAAAGACTGAGATCTTGCTATTTGTGACACTATGGATGGACCAAGAGGGTATTGTGCTAAGAAAAATAAGTCAGAGAAAGGCAAATACCATATGACTTCTCTTTATGAATCTAAAACACAAAACAGCCATGCAGAGGGCCAACAGACACATGAAAAGATACTCAACATCACTCATCACCACGGAAGTGCAAATCAAAACCATATTGCAACACCACCTCACACCGGTCAGAGTGGCTAAAATCAACAACTCAGGAAACAATAGATGTTGGTGAGGATGTGGATAAATGGGAACCCTCTTTCACTATTGGTGGAAATGCAAACTGGTGCAGCCGCTCTGGAAAACCGTGTGGATATTCCTCAAAAAATTAAAAATAGAACTACCGTATGGTCCAGCAATAACATTACTAGGTATTTATCCAAAGGATACAGGAGTGTTGATTCATAAGGGCACTTGTGCCCCAATGTTTATAGCAGTGCTTTCAACAGTAGCCAAATTATGGAAGGAGCCCAAATGTCCATAAACTGATGAATGGATAAAGAAGATAGGGTTATATATACAATGGACTACTACTTGGCAATGAGAAAGAATGAAATCCTGCCATTTTCAACAATGTAGATGGAACTGGAGGGTACTATGCTAAGTGAAATAAGTCAGTCAAAGATAGATATCATATGTTTTCACTCATTTGTGGAACTTAAGAAACTTAACAGAAGACCATGGGGGAAAAATAGTTTCAAACAGAGAGGGAGGCAAACCTATAAGAGACTCTTAAGTATGGAGAACAAACTGAGGGTTGATGGGGTGTGAGGAGAGGGGAAAATGGGTAATGGGCATTGAGGAGAGCACTTGTTGGGATGAGCACTGGGTGTTGTATGGAAGTGATGAATCATGGGAATCTACCCACGAAAATAAGAGCACACTGTACACACTGTATGTTAGCTAACTTGACAATAAATTATATTACAAAAATAAAATAAAACACAAAATAAACAAAGTCTTAAATACAGAGAACAAACTGGCAGGTGCCAGAGGGGAGGTAGTGGAGTGATGGATAAAATATATGAAGGAGATTAAGAGATAAAATTTTCTAGTTATAAAATAAATTAGTCACAGAGCTGAAAACTACAGCGTAGGGAATATAGTCAATATTTTAATAACATTGTATGGTGACAGATGATGACTGTATTTATTGTGGTGAATATTGAGCAATGTATAGAAAAAGAAAGAAAGATGGCAAGATAATTCAATTCGTAATTTTGGCTCAAAGGAGACAACCAAAGTTAGATTTCCTCTAATATCCACATTGTATATAGTAACTAAAGCTGGTAATCTACTTCTTACTTCCTATCTCTGAAATCCATATCCACTTCTTTCTATATCCACCGCATTCTCCTTAGTTTAAAAAATTCCCTGAAATGTTTAAATAAGTTAAAAATAGCAAGTTCCCAGTTATCCTACACTCAGGTTCCCCTATTATTACTATATTAGATTAGCATGATATATTTGTCACATTCAATGAACTAGTACTAACATATAATAATTAACTAAAGTCTACTTTATTCAGATTTCATTTTTTTCCCAGATGTCTTTTTTTCTGTTTCAGGATACCATATTATATTTATTTTCCTTAGATCACTTTTGACTGACAGTTGCTCAGACATTCCTAGTTTTTAATGACCTTGACAGTTTTGAGTAGTATGGGTAAGATATTTGGTAGAATATTCATTCATTATAATGTGTCTGATTATTGCCTGTACAATTATGAGTAGCGTGTGTGTGTGTATGTGTGTGTGTGTGTGTGTGTGCATACTCACATTAGGAGTACATATTGTGAACATAAGTTATCACTTGGCTGAATTAATGTTTGTCAGATTTCCTCACTATAAAGTTACTCTTCTTTTTTCTCCCTTTCCACACTATACTCAGTGGAACGAAGTCACTCTATGTAGCCAATACACAAAGAGTGGGAAGTAGTTCTCCCCCTCCCTGAGGCCAGAATGCTTTTATAAATTATAGGATTTTTTCTGCATAGGAAATGTGTCTCTTCCTTTCCCATTTATTTGTTTATTAAATTGTTTATTTGAATTAGTATGGACCTATGGATATTTATCTATGCTTTGGCTTATAACCTAGTACTATTTATTAATTGTGTTGCTTAAATTGCCCCCACCTTGGGCCACTTCAGCACTTTCTGTTGGTTCTTACGTCCTTTTGACATAACCCATTATTATGTTTGTTTGAGGACTTCCTTTCTGTCATTGAAAGATGCTCCAGGCTCTTGTATGTTTCCTACCCCAGTCCTAGAACTAGCTATCTATCCAAGCTGTCCTGATTCTTTTAATTGTAGAATGGTATTAGAAATCAAGATCTGAGTGCTAGGGATACTTTTTTCTACTAGAGTGTCATTACTTCTAGGCCCTCTCAGTGGACAGAACAAAAGAATATATGTGTATCTATTAGCCCATGTATATACACATATTTATAAAATATTTCTATATATATCATCTTTATTAAGCTTAGCATGAGTTTTACAGGTGTCTCCAAATCTAATCCATTACCACATGCCTCCTCCCCTTGCTTTTCTATAAATTACCTATCCAACTGTGAGAAAACCTGAGTTCCATCATCCATGATCTATTTACTTAATTGTTCAAGATACGTGGATAGCAGTATCAGAATCTTTAACCTCTGTCTCTATGGGAAAAACTTTATCAACTGGAGTACAGTGTTTGTACATAGTTTATTTTGCTTTTAGTTTTACAGACTTGACTCACTTCTATAGTTACTTGGATGTGCATATCTGCCTCCACTCACTTCACTTCTCCAGGAAGGAGTTTTGTACATTTGTAATACAGTTAGATTGCTTTTTCACAGTTTTCATTCCATCTTGGGATTTCTTGATCTACTAAACGACATTAAAAAAAACCCTGCATATGATAAGGTTCACTTTGTCCTATAAAGTTATATGAGTTTGAGAACTGCATAGCATCATGTGTCCACCATTATAATATACAGAATATTTGTTCCAACCTAAAATATCTACAGCTTTTCACTTATTCGGTCTCTCTGAATCTATGCAACCACAAATCTATTTAACATCTCTATACTTTTACATTTTCCAGAATGTTATACAAATAGAATATTAGAATATGTTGCCTTTCAGGGGCAGCTGGGTGGCTCAGTTGGTTGTAAGTCCTATTTTGGCTCAGATCATGATCTCACAGTTTGTGAGTTCGAGCCCCACGTCAGACTCTGTGCTGACAGCTCAAAGCCTGAAGCCTGCTTCGGATTCTGTATCTCCCTCGATCTCTATCCCTGCTTGCATGCACGCTCTCTTTCTCAAAAATAAATAAACATTAAAAAAATTAGAACATGTTGCCTTTCAGACTAGCTTCCTTCACTTATCAATATACATATAAATTCATCCATATATTTTCATGTCTTGGTAATTAATTTTTTTGTAACCAAGAATAGTATTTCATTAGATGGATTCACCACGATTTGTCTATCCATTCACCTACTGAAGGGCCCTTGGTTGTTTCCTCAACTAGTGTTTCATCTATAGTCAAAGTATCTTTTCAGGATGAAAACCTCATGCAGTCAGGACCACCCATATATAAGACTCATGATAAGTGGGAATAATGTCTACTGTTCCAAGGTTCTAGATCCCAAATAATTACAGTAAACTCTTGACTCCAGGGTCTAAACTTCTCTGGTATTGCAAGATCTTTTGCTTCCTGCAAATAGTTATAATGTGAACTTCATACCTTAAACATTCTTTCTTAAATTAATCCAAATTTAACTGCAAATTTGAAGCATCATTTCTGCTTAAATCTATTAGCACAAAACAAAGCAAACTTATGAAAAGAAAATGCAATGAGCCCAAATATGCTGTATGTAGAATTATCTTCTTGGCTTTTTTATGATATATATAACAATAACATAACTGACTTGCTTCTGTTGTGATTTTAATGTTTCCAATATTCTTCAGACCCTTCAAGGTGCATTTTGATGAAAGGAGAATAAGGCTCAGGGGAGTTAAAGATACCTCTGTAAAATTTAACATGGCGCCATGTCAAATCCGAAAACAGAAATGAAATGATAGAATGACAGCATGAAAATTGTTTTTCTATGGTACCACTACATTGTGCATCTTTAGAAGATGAAAATAATAGTGTTAGCTGAAGTATTCTTGGGTTATATTTTCCCCAAAGAAAAGATATATACACTTTCAGTCTGCTTATTATATTTTACGATGCATAATTCCATCAGTTTGACTAATGAAATTTTAGTTAAATTTAGGTAATGCTTTGATCTTTATGACAAAAGGAAATTTAAGTTAACAAATCCTTTCTTTTGATTCTTCTGAAAATCTGAACTTACAGAAACCACAAAGAATAATTGGAAAATTATTTTATTTAATGTTTAACACTCAAATACTTCTAAGTAAATAAGTGTCTTTAATGTATTATTTTACAATCCTTTTCCATATTGAGGAAAATAAATCTATTTCTTTTTGGAAAATTTATTGTACATATTCAAGTCAAATAACAATATATTATAAGGCTTTCATCATATAAAATACCTATAATTTTCCTAGAGAATAGGTTTTTTTCTAGGACTCTATGATTAGTATAAATAAATACTGAAATCAGGTGACAAATACCTGAGGATTTCATGAACAATCAAAGATAAAATTATGCCAAACTGATTCTGGGCCATTGTTATAAATTAGCATTTTCTCAAAGTGTATTAAAGTCCTACTGTGAGTGCTCTATATAATGAGAATTCATGAATGATTCCAAATCTACATACACTAGTCACTAAAAATCAATTGCCTATCTTAGTAGAATTAATCATAAAAGATATTACTTCACAGAAAACCTAGTAGAACAGTGTAGAGTGAAGACACATATCTATTTGGGATATATATGTGAGCATAATTTATTTTTTGCGAAATATCTTATTAAATGCTATAAATGGAACTCCATAAATGGAAGTTCTAAGGAAATTGCCTAATAGACAAATCACTTAAGGACAATAAGAGAAAGTTTAGATAAATAGTCATTTAGTGGACGAGGATAACTATTAGTACCTTGATTTAGTTAAGAGAATAATATACATATAGTAAATTTCTAATTTACAGAAGCTAAGAAATTTAGGTATAAAATAAAAATCTGGAAGTAATTTCAGTATCAAAAGATCATTTCAAAGGTCTAATATAGTAGGTGATATTTGTGGGAAATATATGTAAAGCAGTAAGGACTGCAATGCTGGGCAGCTCTTGGCATTACCTTGCATTTTTTATCATTTATGTGGCCACTTACTATAGCTTCCTTGTGAGATAGCATATGCTAGATAAAGAGGTCAGAAAAGTCAGAAATTACTTTTATCTGGTAAATGGACCTGAACAGCAAGCAGAAGATAGGATATGTAGTCTAATGGTAAGAAAAATATTTTTTTAAATACTGTTTAAGATTCAGACAGTATAATCTAGAGGCTGGACATTAAATCAAGAACTAATAAATCAGCAAACAGAAGCTGATCTGGGTCACTATATAATCTTAAATAAATCTAGAAAATATAGCTGTCTGACTTTTAGCTACTTTTATTACTTTTCTGTGGAAAGCTAAAGCAGGATCTTGTAAGTGAGAATAATTGAGAACAGTTGGTTAAGTGAGGCAAATGTGCAGTGACTGAATGAAGATAGATTATTTTATCAGGAATATTTCCTTACTGTGATATTTAGGCCCTAACATGTAGGATTACATATGTGTTTGTACCTAGAACATGTTGTTTTGGGTGGTAAAAACTCTATAGCAGAAAACAAATGGAAACTTTGAAAAATTATTTTATTTTTAAACATTGATGAAGGTTTTAAAAATATTTTTAGGGTTCTTATATTTCATTGCTTTATTACATTTTTATTTACATTTATATTGAGACTAAGGCATAGCCTTATGAATGGGGGATTAGGAGCTCTGTGAGAATCATCTAAGTTCATATATATTTGGAGAGGTTGGCTGGGAGAATCATGACGATTTCATCCATGTGCCCCTCTTCCATGTCCCACACTTGTCACAGACTGAATTTTTATGTGGGATGGTCTTCTGAGAACAAAGCAAAGAGAACGCTGGTAAGAAATACTGAACATGAAACCATGGCTTTTTGCACATAGCCCAGTGTAAACATTTTTTCCCAGTTATTTTCATCCC
Organism: Panthera tigris; assembly: GCF_018350195.1. NCBI lineage: Eukaryota > Metazoa > Chordata > Mammalia > Carnivora > Felidae > Panthera > Panthera tigris. The sequence continues at coordinate 51,272,929 of NC_056671.1, read as the reverse complement.
TAGGGTCATAATTATTACTAAGGAAAAGCAATTTAGTGGTGTTAATATGTATAATTTTCACTGGAATAGTTTCAAGGACCATTCTTTTTTTTTCTTCCATTTTACAGTGGATAAAACTTACAGAAAACATTTTATATGATTTCTTATAGAAGCTGTGCATTATTTAATGAAGTAGCTAAAATATGTTTGATCAAATCATGTCATAAAATATGTACTGTAATTAGTTAACCCTCATCTTCTTTTATCTTATGAATATTATACATTTTCTACCTACTTTTAACTAAAAATAGAATTACATGCTAGCTGCTGGCCAATTAGTTTTAGTAGTATGACGTATTTTAGCCTTCACTGAATACATAGGGAAATTCTGATAATGACATAAGGGGAATTTAGTGGATTTATTTCTAATTTTTTACAAGTGATTAGCACTTATTCACCCCAAGGCAAAATGGCATATTTGTATATATTTAAATAATAATACTACACATTTTATACTTTATAGATAACATAATTTTAGTGAAATATTACACCATTATTCATTGAACAAGAAGGAGTACTGATTATCTTCTTTTTATAACTTGATATGAATGAGTATATGTGTTATATTAGATCTTCCTCATTTTGATGGTAATCTTCCCTGAAAGGTTTAGTCATTTCTTTCTAAATGTTTACCATAATATGCCATAACAGCATATTTACCTAAACTAAAGAAAATGAAGTTGTACTATTTCTGAGAAAAAGTATGTCTGATTTTACTGATTAGTTTGACATTGAGATAAGCTTTGCTAATCAATTTGTGTAGCAAACACTTTTCACAGATTGAATGAAGTAAAAGTGAAATTCCATGTTATTAACTAACATATTAAAGTCAATGAAATTTCATAAAAAATATTGTATTGATGAAGGTATATTGAAATTAACAGGGTTACTTTCTTGGGAAATTCAATTTCTTCTTTCTTGGGATATTCAGTCAAAAGTGGTTCCTTTCTGTCCAAGAAAAAAAAATAGCAAGCTTAATTAAGAGTTATTTGGCTAGCCTTGGTAAAGCAATTTTCTTTTTCAGAAACTAAAAACAAATGACTTGATAAAATATGTTTTGCATGTTGGTTGTTTTAAGTTCTCTTTAAAATTTTTAAATCAAAATTTGATCAAATTGTCAACTGATAGATTACTACAAATAATTTTTAGCAATATATTTTCGTATGATTTTGAGGACATAAATCAAAAAGAATTCAAGTAAGTATGTGACATTGGTTTAACAAAACACTCTGTGAGTGAACTATGCTCTAAAAAAAAAAAAAACAGGCATTAAAGGTTCACTGAGGCAAATATGACAATATTCTAGCAACAGGAGTCAGCAACTATCAATCAGCACACCAAGAATTCTCTAAACCTCAGGTGCCAAATGACTATGACACATGACTATTTAGTGATTAAACCTGGACTGTTATCCATAAAGGTACATGCTGCAGAGCCCATTAAAATTTTATATCTTGTTTTGTATGCTGTTCATGCTAGGGTGAAGGAAAGTCATGTCACTATTCTAAGACAATCCACACATTTTGAATAATTGATTTACAAATAATAAATGTATAAATAAATAATTTAGAAATAATTTTTGAAAAAATATTTTGAATAATTTCATACATACAAAGATAATACAAAGAATTGCCATACTCCCACATCCATTTCTCTGTAATGTTAACATCATACATTAACATGGGACATTTGTCACAACTAAGAAACCAATATTTATACAGTACTGGTGACTGAAATTCAAGCTTTATTTAGATTAAACCATTTTCTAGTAATGTTCTTTCACTTTTTCAGGTGCCACATTCCATGTAGTCCATCATTTCCTCTTATGCTCTTGTGGTTTATCGTAGTTCTTGTTTTTTTGTTTTGTTTTGTTTTGTTTTTATGATATTGACAGTTTTGAGAAGTGCTGGTCAAGATGAATGTGTCTAAATTTGAGTTTGTCTCACGATTAACCTGGAGTTATATATTTGGAAAAAGAACACCACAAAGGTGAAGCTCTGTCTTCACATCACATCAGGGCACCATTTATTTACTGAGATCAGAGTACATTTTAATATTCTTTAATTGTATTTACACTCTCATTCAGGACCAGCTTCCTGGATGTGTGTCCTATGCAGGCATGAAGGGCCTTAAGCTCAAAAAGGCCTAACTTTGATCTCATATTCTGATGTTTAACTGTTTTGAAATTCTTAATTTTTTTTTTTAATTTTTTTTTTCAACGTTTTTTATTTATTTTTGGGACAGAGAGAGACAGAGCATGAACGGGGGAGGGGCAGAGAGAGAGGGAGACACAGAATCGGAAACAGGCTCCAGGCTCCGAGCCATCAGCCCAGAGCCTGACGCCTGGCTCGAACTCACAGACCGCGAGATCGTGACCTGGCTGAAGTTGGACGCTTAACCGACTGCGCCACCCAGGCGCCCCTGAAATTCTTAATTTGTAAACAATAATCCTCCCCCCCCCCATTTCTTTTGCTCTGGGCCCCACAAATTACATAGCCAGCCCTGATATCATAAAAGGAAATCCATTACTACCATTTGTAATGCTCATTAGCAAAACCCCAGTATTGATAAGGAGATTTAAACATAAATAGCAGAACTTAGAACAGCCCTCCTAGTAGTAATTTTAATCAAAACTTAATTGCACTCAATTCCTGGAATTTCATTCTTGATAATAGCTACTGGTTCATTTCAGATGAGTTTAAACCAAGCAGCAGATATAATACAGTATACTACTGTCTACACCAATATAGTTTAAATTCAAATCTAGATGGTCAAATCCTAATCTTTTGAAACATCCAATGCAATAGTTTAGGCATGTCTCTTTGTTTAGTGCTGAATCTTCTGCATTAATTTGCCTAGTATTTCTCATTTCCAATTTCCTTGCGCCCACCTCTTCTCTAAGATGGTATCAAGGTGGTCCATATGAGTAGTGTGGCATAACTTTGTTGTGATGGCGCATAGGGTTCTTCAGTATCGTTTGGCCATATAGTGCAGGAAAAATGTCTCTCATTCATTGGGGTATTTTTGTTAGGCTTGTTAAACTCTGGAAGCCTCCTTAGTTCACATTGAGGCTACCTATAGCCCACACAGAGTCTCTACCACATCCTCCTTCTTGCAACAGTCAGCTCATTGTTTCTCTGGTCAACTCTAAGTAGGGGATGAGGTGATGCAAGAGATCCTGAAGGTATCCAGGCTTTATAATAAGCAAGAGTTGCCCTAGAAGCAAGGTTCATGTTGCCTAATTGATGTGTACCATTGTGCTGTCAGTTATTTTTGCACTAGAGGTCTAAAATGTGAGCAGGGACAGTGGGGGCAGAAACTCTAAGTTTCTGTTAGCATTGTCCTCACTCATCTACCACAACACTGACCACCTCCTTCTCTCCCTTTTCTTTCTTTTTTACACCCTTAAAGTATCAGAATTTTCAGGGATGACCCTTTCTCCTTGGTTGACCTTAGTCTTCTGACTTGATCCTTACTGGCACAAAAGGGAATTCAATGATCTGAGTCTTCCAGGTTCAGCTCTTGCTGTGTGACTTTCACTCTGGAAGAATTTAGCAAACCTCTGTCTACCCAAACACTGAATTTCAAGCTTTTCCAGATTTTAAGGGTTGAATACTCACTCTTTACTTTCTTGGGGTAATCTACTTCCTGAGTATATAGGATTATCTTAAAATTAGAGTTTATTATTTTAGCTCAATACTATTTTTTAAAAATTTTTTGTTTATTTCTGAGAGACAGAGACAGAGCACGAGCGGGGGAGGGGCAGAAAGACAGAGAGACAGAATCTGAAGCAGGCTCCAGGCTCTGAGCTGTCAGCACAGAGCGTGATGTGGGGCTCAAACTCACAAACTGTGAAATCATGACCTGAGCTGAAGTCATATGCTTAACCAACTGAGCCACCCAGGCGCCCCTAGAGTTTATGATTTTAATATTTTAACATATCTTCCCACCTGTTATGTCAATGAAAACCTGTATGTATCAATATTTGCAAAATTTAAATGTAACATACTCTATCATCTTGTGTTTCCAATTATACTTTCATAATAACGTGGAACCAAGACAAAAATTAGAATTTTTGGATACTCAGAATTCCTTATCAAAATGTGGTGCTATGGGGAAAGCAGTTCCCCTCCCCCAATCATTCATTGATCACTTTCTGTTTCCACTCATAATACAATCAAACACCACAGGGCCTTGCTCACTGAATGTACAGGCTTAGTCTATACCTTTCAAATAAACCTTGGGCCCTACAGACTTTTTGCTCTTGGGAATGGGACACAGTTGAAGAAGTCCAGACTGGGGTCTGCTAAAATATCAAAAGGGTCTTATCTTTGTCTAGGGGAAAATTTATGAAAATAAAATCTTATACTTATGAAAATAAAATATAATCACTATCCCTACAACCTCTAGAGGTAAGCAGTGTTAATAATTTGAAATATAGTCCCCTAGTTTATATATAAATACACACATACATATAAATAAATGATTATATTCATTTAATATGTTCATACACATGCACTTAGAATGAAATGGTAAGTTTTATATACTTTTTATACTATACTGTAGTATTTTAGTATACTAAATAGTATTTTACATTACTATAGTGTAGTGTTGTATAGTAAAGAGTATACAGTACTGTGATATATAGTGCTGATTTAATAAAATGTCATAGGAATTTCTTTGTCACCTATTACTTAGCTTTTAAAAGAGGTTCTTAGTAACTTCAAAATATTTAATTGTATTAAATTATGTATATGTATGTATATAATAAGTATATGTATAAAATATGTGTTTATGTATATAATTTATTAAATAATATTTCAATTGGTGAGCATTTAGTTAATTCCAATGTTTTTAAATATTATAACCAATTTTCTTATTAGTTCATTATGGTAGGGAGAATCATACTGCACCAAACTACATAAACATTTATATTTACAAACTGAAGCTCATATTCATCAGAATTATACTATAATTATATTTTACCAATAGAGTATATGTATCTATTGCACTCACTCTTTGCCAGTTAGAAAAATAAACTGTTATTTTCTTAAAATTTGTTTTTCTTTGATAAGTACTGAGGTTAAATATACTTTCAAATGTTGATTGAACATATGCATGTCTCTGTTCATATCATACCTTTGATTGAACTGGTATCTTAAATTTTTCAAAAAAATTTATGTGTCAAGTTTGGCAATTGTTAAGGGATTATTTTATCAAAGCAACAGTCATTTGAATAGCTTGGACACCAACTCTGACCATAAGCCCTTAAGATTTCTAGTATTATTTAAGATGAGATATAGTCTCCTTTAACATTTTTTAATATAAGTTTTAAATAGTATTTAAAAAAAGAAATAATAGCATAAATCTTTAACTTTAAAGCAGGATGATTCCTTGCAGCTACAGTTTCCTTCTTCTAAATTATTCTCTTTCCATCATAGGAATTAAGTTATGAAACACTTTATATTTCCTAGAGAAACTTTCTCCTGATTTAACCACAGAATCCTGTCCTCACTTTGGTCACACCTTACATGGCCAGTGTTGCACCTAAATGACAACAGATACAAGTTGGTGCTGTTCTTGAATACTTGTTCTTGAATACAATGTACATGTGTATTTCATGGACAGTTAGGCAAACATTCTTCATCTAGTTATTTTTATTTTCTTAAGAAATTTCTATTTGTAAATGCTTGCTAGATTTTTAAAATAACTATTTGAAGTAAAGCATGATAGAATATTTAAGAAAAATAAATTGGCAATCCCTATAAATTAATTAATACTTTAAATTAGTGACTTTGTTTTAGATTGAATTAGCACTTTTTTTTTTACCTTCTTAAATTTATTTGGCTCCATTGTAACCAATATTTTGGAAGTTGAGGGAAATATTAAAGTTATAAGAATATTTTGGAAATTTAGCTATTATATTTAAAGGGACACTAATCTTTTAAAGACTTTCATATAAGTCAACTATACAAATGCAAGGTTAGGGGGTAGAAAAAGTCACAATAAAAATACAAAATAACGATTCTGCATATTCGAAAGGTTGTTAATGGAAATTGCTAAGCTGGTTAAGGTAACAGTTATAATAGTTATTACTACGATTGTGTTGTTATTTTTATATTTTGTTTTCTAAAACTGAAGGTCATGACATTGATCAAATTAAGAAGAATGTGAATGTGGACTACTATCCAGTAGCACTTAGGCATTTTCACTGATCCCTTCACACGTGTCCAGATATCTTATATTTCTGATGATTAGAATGAAGTTGTGAGATAGCTAACTGGATAGAATTAATTGCATAGTTTATGGAGGCCGTTAAATAGGCTAAATATTGTTGACCTAAATACACAGTTTCAGTTTTATTTATATCTAATTTTAAACAACAGGGAAAACTAAAAATAGAAAAAAATGTGAACTATGTTATTTTATTTAAGAAAGTCATATCCATATCAGTTAAATGATATTTATATGTTGTTTGAGTTCTCTTATGAGAAAGAACAACATTCGAAGCCAATTTTGCCTTCTTTGCCATATGAGAAATTGTGTAATATGCTGTTAAGAAGAAAAATCATATAAATTACTGTATGTATTCTTCATACATAATTTTATTTTATGAGTGACATTTATATGGTTTTACAGCCAGGCGTGTAGAGAGTGCACTGGAGAAATTAGTTTCAGATTTATAGACAAAACTTCTTTCACCGGTGAGCCATTGTATTTTCAGGAACGATGGCTCTTAATGAGAACACATATGTTTATGCTAAATAACCTGTAACACCAACTGAGGTGGCACAGTCACCTAACTATTAGGAAGATTGATTTTGCCTCAGTGTATCGCTTTGCAAAATAAGTACCCTTCAGGTAAGTTGAAAAGTTTTCAAGCATGTAGTTTAAATGAGCAGTGACAATTCCAAGGGAGGCAGGAGAATTGTAGCTTGCCACTGAAAAAGCATTTTAACTCCCTAAAGAAGACAAGCAGTCATCTATCAAAATAAAGTTGCCCACCATTTTTGACTATTGTTTTCCATTTTCTTAATCTTTTTACCTGTTTAATAACATTTGTTAAGAAAAACACACTTCTATCTCTATTAAACATGAGATATTTTGCCAAACAAGACTATACTGTATTAGATGTTCACTAGAAGGAGCACTTCATTATCATTTTCAGAATAATGAGAGCATTTTCAAAAAATACTGAGTGTCCTTCAAATGCAAGTGGTTTCAAAACTATCATTATAAGTTAGATAATTACAATAACTTGGTCTTCCCATTGTCTTTTTTCTGCAAGTTTATTGATTTGTAGACTTCATTCACAAAGTGCTTTGCAACCCTCAAGCAAAGTTTGTATTTTTTACATGAATAAGTCGGTTTATGACCACTCCCTCTTTTGTTTCCAGTATTTATTTAATCTCCACATTCAAGGCCTTTCCAAATAAATCAGAAATAATACTTATCTTTCCTTAAAAATATCAGCCTTTTTTTCCCTGAATGATTTTGGCAATAATTCTGTAGTTAGCCATTTTAGCATCATCCAGTGGGATTTCTCAAAAAAAGATAAATCTCACATATAGAAAATAATACAACAGTAGGACCCTGGAAGTTATGGAGCAAATTGCTCAGGAAGAAATTCTTCTTACTGTAGATATTGGACTTATGAAATGCTTTTCTTCAATTTGTCCTAGTAAATTTTCTTTTGATCTTGGGGATCCAAAGACAAATGAGGAGCAAAAGCAAGGAGAGAGATGGAGAGGGAAGAGAAAAGAGAGAAGAAAAAGAAGAAAACTGTATTTGTTCCTCTAATCTTACCTCAGAAGTCACATATAGTCACTTCCACTGCATTCTGTATTTGAAAGAAGTTCACACAAAGGCTGCCGAGAATGAAGGGGAGAAATAAAATGCAAAATCTCATCACTGGGAACTAGTTAAGGAATTATGGTATATCTATAATCTGGAATACTGTGCAGTTATTAAGAAACGAAAATAGGCTACAAGAAATGTTATTGGTTAGTGAAAAACAAGGGAACAGAAGAGTTTATATAATATACCTCTAAGGGGGAAAGAAAAATATATTCAAGTACTTGTATTTACCGGAGAAAACATTTTGGAAGGAAGGTGATGACAGTGGATGACTGTGGAATGTAGTGTTGCAGAAAGAACTGGGTGGACAGAGAATGGAAGAAGGAGAAGATTTTTAAGTGATATTGTTTACATGTTTTGAATTTGCTTTTTAAATTCATTACCTATTCAACACTATTTTATATAAAATAACAAATGAAGCTCAGAGATAAGTAATAATTATGGTAATCAGTTATTTGTGCACAAGAATACTCTAGTAGTAAGTGTTTGAACATTTGGAAGCCAGTGATAACAGAGCAACATATAAACCATCCTTCATAAAGCCCTGGAATATATTACTGTATACAGATGCCCTAAAAGTGAAAAATATTGTCCGCTAGCACTTGACAAGATATGTACTTTCACATATTTCTTTTTCTATGATTTTGACGTACAAGTTGTTCTGCTCCTTTAAAAAGTACAGTGTGAATTATTTTTTGAGGAGGAAACACCAAAGAATGAATATTCATCTGTGAATATGTCTTTCTCACAAATGGAGTGATAATAAATTTGGGACATTTTAAAATTTGAGTTTGGAAGGCATTATGTTATGTCAGTCAATATGCCTGAGAGGATACAATGCTTTCATTTGTATGATACTTATATCATTATTATCTCATGAAATCGATGTAAAAGTTATTGTCAGAAGAAATGCTTATAGAGAATTTAACATCTAGCCTTTCTTTTGGAAAAGGATACATTTGTTTCTGCAAATATCTGGTGTTTAAAAATAATTATTTGTATATTATTGCATTTGCCTATATCTGAAAATTTTATATAGAATGATATACAGATTTTTAACCTAGGTCTAAAATCCATTTTTTATTAGATAAAGCAAATATGGCATTTAAAATATCTCTCATATTGCCAAAATAATATTTTAAATTGTTAACTAAAGTACTTTGTTTTATCACACTTATGTTTGAATTTGATTCTTCTCACTTTTAAAATCAAGTATTAAATTTCTCAAAGTGAGTTTTAGGATATGCACACAAGCTGCATTAATATTTAACTGATACTATTATAATTCTGCCTCTGACTTATTGTTTGAAATATGAAGTACTAGTCTTTGTAAAAAAATAAAATAAAATATGAAGCACTGTGCAAAGCTAAAAGTTTTCCATACAACATTTTAATATTTCTTTAGTAGAATAACATTTACATTTAACACTAGACATATGCTGGATAAATACAATGTTGTAGACATATAACAGATAATACAGTGACAAAATATTGACAAAATATTTTACATGCAGCAGAATTGATTAAGGGGAAACAGAAATGAATCTATGGATTTTCCATTTGTGTGTTTAAGGCAAGTACGAGGCTCTGTATGGTATACAGTAGAGATAATACTAGAGAAGAATAACAAGATATATGCTCTAGATATATCTGCTAGTAAAATTAATTGTTACCTAGAGGAGTCAATGTCACTGTACTTAATATCCTTGTTTCAACCATAAAAGAAAGCATTATACCAGAATGCCCCAAAACAGCTTTCGATTTTCTATTTCAATGGCTAAAGATTCAAAATAGAGAAAATAAATAAATGGAAAGAATCAAATATTATGCCATTGGTGTTAGTATAAATAAAATTCATAACAGTGGCATATGATAAAATGACAACAGTTTTTCATGTAGAGTCTGCTAACCATTAACTGTGTTTCGTTCATGATATAGTGATTTTCACTTGGCTAATAGAAATGATGCATATTTTCACATGGGCTTCTAAACATTTCTAAAATTAACTCCTATCTGTACATGGCCATCAAAAGAGTAGAGTCATTGGACAAGATTACATTGAAGATATTTCAGGGTCCTCTTACCTGCTCTTCTCTCACATAATTTTTCATCAAACTCTATTGTTGGAACATACTACTTACTTGTCCCATTAGATTTAACATAAAAATACATTATAAAGATGTTAAAATTATGAGTGTTTAAAAAAGAATAAATGAATTATACACTATATTGTTGAAAAGTTAACCAAAGGAATGAATGAATCTGTCCAATTCATTTTCTACCTTCTGAAATGATATATACGATGAGATATATTAATCTGCAGATTTTTTACAAGGTAATTTGAAACTTCATTTTAAATTGAAAAAAAAAACAAAACCTGGCAATGTAGGAATGAAGGAAGCTAGCTGAAAACAGAATTATTGATTGGATTTGAGAAATTGATTTTGGAGATAGGAAGGTTAGGGAGGAATTTTCAATGATCAATAATAGATTAAGGGCAATTAGCAAAGGAACAAGGCTAGAGAAAAAGGCAACATAATATCACATCAAGGAGATGTAATTATAAGCCTAAAGCAAAATTGCTATTTAGCTAAGAATTCTTGTTAGTAATGAAACTAATTTATCCTTTTGACCCATTTTTCAGAAAACCTTGTGACACCAACCTGAATACTAAATTAGACAATTAGCATGAAACAAAATTTCTAGGTTTCTCAAAGATACTCATTTAATTTTTATAAAGTTAGACTAAGAAATTCCCCAATAATGCCTCTCTGAGGGCTTAAGAGTTAGAAATAAAAATTAAAGGATTTTAATCAACCTAGTTCCTAACCCTATGTTTTACTTATCTCTATACAGCTGACAGAGAGTAACCACTATATTCAATTGGGCAACATTTTCACTGTTCTAGTTCGTAGAATACTCTCTTTACATATTTGAATTCCTTAATTACTCCAAAAACATCCCCTTTGGATTCAGTCAACATATTTGTTCATCATGAATTTGATGCATATGTGGCAGAAACTATGTTAGATATTGGTGATACAACAGTGAATAAGCATAAACAGTACTTCCTTCCTGCAGGAAAAAAAATATTCTTGTGGGGATAATACAAAATAACAAAGTAAATTAATTAAATGTATGTTATTTTGCATTGTGATAAATTCTATAGGAGAAAAAAACGTTAACTGAGTGTAGAGTATATTGCCAATTTTATATAAACTAGTCAGGGAAAGTCTCATGGAGAAAGCAATGTTTGACTAAAGATAGGAAACAGGGGTATGTGCAAGCTATGAGAAGTATCCTGGGAGACTTTTAGGCAAGAGAGCAGCCCTGTGCTGGGTAGTGGGAGAATGCTCTGTGTGTTTGAAGAACTGATTTTTACACTGTAGTTTTAAATTTTATTTTAAATTTGGGAAAAAATCTAACAAAATGGCAATAAAGTAAGCTAGATGAAAACAGAATCATTGATTGGGTTTGAGGAATTAATTTAGGAGACAGGAAGTTTGGGGAGAGAGTGCAGGTTTGAGGAATAGAGCAATGTGACTGGAGCCGACTGGCCAGCAGGGGGCGTCGTGGAAGATGAAATCAGAGGAGTTAAAAGATGCTGGGTACCCTAGGGCTTGTTCACTGACTTTGACTTTACTCCTACGATTTGAGAAAAGTAGAGATATGATCTGACTCAGCTGCTTTATTGAATGTAAACTGAAAAGAGGTGAGGGAGGAAGCTATTGCAATAACCCAAGCAAGAAATTGCAATGGCTTGCATGACGAGGTAAAACTGGAGATAAGGAAAAGTGATCAGAGTCTAGATATATTATGAAAGCAGAGCCAAAAGAATTTTCTGTATTATTGGGTGTGAGGAATGGAAGAAGAAGTGAGTCAAGGATAGCAGTAAGTTTTCTGGTGTGGGCACTTTGAAAGCCTGGGTGGAATCCACCAAGATAGGGAAAGATACAGGTAAAGTAAGTTTGGATGAGGAGTTTGATTTTGGACAAGTTAAGTTCAATATACCTATTAAATATTCAAATGCAGTTTTCAAGTAGGCAAGTGGGATAAAGGTATGTGGAGTCTATGGGAAATGGCTCAACTGGAAATACAAATTTGATACAATAAGTTTCAGATTATAGTTTTTAAAGTGGGTTTGGATGAAATCATCTAGGGAGAGAAAATAGAAGAAAACTCATGTTGAGACGCTAGGTCATGGGACACTGCAATGTGACTAAACCAGAAATTTGAAAAGAAACGAGAAACAAACAGACAAAAAGCCTGCTGAGGTGGCAGAGCGTAATAGAGTATGGGATCATGGTCAAAATTCTAAATTTGTTCTTTCAGAGGGTAACTAGCCTCAGATTTTGAAGCTAAATATTTTGTTTGTTTTTTAAACAAATGCCATTGCAATAGAAATGCTTTCTCCATTACTAATCCATTTTTGATTTTGTATGGGGCTCACCAAAAAAGATGCATTTTGATATTTTTTTCTACTTGAAAATGGGTGATTTTAAATGGAGAAGCAAAAAAAGGACCCTTAAATGAACTCTTATTTCTGCAGGCCATGAGGGATAGCCTATTAATTCTGCAGAGAGAGCTTATTAATTCTGCATCATTCTAGGAAAATTGATTTCAAATACATTGTCCCTACAAACTATCGGCATTTTACAGGAGTTCCAATATGTAGGTACCAAAAACTCATTTCCCAAATTTCCTTTCACACCCAGAAGTGGCACAAAGTGTATTTCTCCAAATGTATGCACTGCACTGATAAAATATCTGTGAATCTGTATCCCCATGTTTGAGAATCACATCTCTCACAGGTCAGTACACCTACACCCACATACTATGCATATTCAATCAAGAAATTAACTATATCAGGGGAACAAAATATTCAATAATTTATTAGCCTGACTTTAAACAAAATCCTCATACCTTTGAAAGCTTTTCTGTCATGTAGTTTTCAAGTTGTTTGCCTATGGAGTGGTTCTCTAGAAAATAATTAACATGTTCCCAATATTTTTTTTCTAAGAAACAGGATATTAGGGATATAAACTCAGATACTCATTTTAATTTTCTACCACACATAAACTATCATCCTATCTCATAATTAATTAATGTATTTTCCCATGACTGTAAATTATGTATGTGCTACAAGGCAACAAAGTAAGTATTTTATTTTCTAAATAATTGGAAAGAAGTACATTATGGAAATATCAAACTTCATCTGCATGATTAATTTTAATTATTATTTAGTGCATAATATAAAAAGATGACACTTATCACTATCGTTTTCATAAAGCGAATAAGCTAGGAAAGACTTTAGAAAACAGCTAAGTCCTTATGTCTTCACATTTTACAAATGAAAAACAGAGGCCCATACTGATAAAGTTTACCTAATTTGACATAAAAACAGACATAGAGTTTGTATACCTAGCCATTATTAATTTTATTTTATTAGGGACTCTTCAAATTCAACCATATATAAATCCATAATATTATGTTATATGTGCATGCAAAATAACTTCAAGTTGTCTTCTAAAATAATTTTGATTATATTATGAGATACTTTTGTTTAATAAATGTTTAAAGTTTTAGGATAATTCCAACCGTGTCAGGATCTGATCTAGAATGCCACATTGCATTTCGTCTCCTTATTTTTCATGACCTTGATGGTTTTGAAGATTACTGGTCAGATATTTTGTACAATTTCCTCAATTTTGTTTTTTCTGTGATTTTTTTTTTTTAATGACTGGACTGGGGTTGTGGATTTTGAAGAATATAACAGAGATGAGATATCCTTATTAATCATTTTATTTTCTTTCAAAGGGGATATATGAAATCAATATGATTTACCACTGATGGTGTTTAAGTTGATTACTTTGTTAAGACAGCTCCACCCTAAAACACTTCTGTCCTTTCCACATTATTGTTTGGAAAGCTGTCACTTAGTGCTGCTTCATTTCCTAGAGAGAGGAATAAAGAAGTATTTAACATTTCTCTTTATTTATTTACATAATAAATATTCATTTACATAATTTATTATGTCAGTTCAGTATGGGCTTATGTGTATTTATTTTATACTCCGACTTACTTTCCCAAAATATTTTATTTACTTTCTCGTTCAAATTATTCCAGCTTTGGCCGTTGGGAACTCTTTCAGATTGGCTCCTATGTCTGTTTGATGTGCCCTAATCCTTCGCTTTTCAGTACTCTGTTGGCTTTCTAGTACTACAGGACACCTGCTGTCATTTCACGTTTTTCCTGCCCCTGCTTTTGAATCAGACATTTCTGTAAAGAGCTCTGATTTCCTTTCTTGGAGAGTGGTATTTAGAAATGAATCTCAGGGCTTTGGGCATGCTCCTTGCTATCAACCTTGCCCATACTGGCTAGCCCTTGCCAGTGTCTATGCATCTGTATCTATATCTAGCTAATTATGAGTGAATACTGGTGTTTCCAAGCTAATCCAGTGTCACACAGTTCTTCCTGGCTTCCTCAGATATTTGTAATTCCTACGGTAACCAACTGTTCTTGTTTGCTTGGGACTAAGGGTTTTCCTAGTATGCAGGACTTTCCGTGTTAATACAGTGACAATCCCAGTCAAACTGGAATGGTTGTTCTCTCGAAATCTCTGACTCCACCCCTCAAAACTATGCATGGAGAAAGTTCACTGAAATGGTTTCAGATCCTATAATGCAACTAGCCTTTTCAAAAGTACTACCTGTTAACTTTTGGTGTGGTATCAGTGAATAGCCACAACTATCTAGAAAGGTTAGTAATAAAGCTTTTCCCTTTTCTAGCTGTCGGAGGCCAGAATTTTTCACATACTTCAATCAAAAACAACGTATCACAACACACTGAATGCAGAAGTTACAGTTAAAATTGTACCTGTCAGCTATTGAGGTAGATGAAAATACATCTACTAGCCAATAAAAGGATTTTTGAAAATTAAAACAATACCACAATTCACTATAATTTTTTGTTTGTTTTGGAAAAAATTATTTAAAAAAATTTTTTTAACATTTTATTTATTTTTGAGAGACAGAGACAGAGCATGAGCTCAGGAGGGGCAGAGAGAGACAGAGACGGAATCTGAAGCAGACTCCAGGCTCAGAGCTGCCAGCACAGAGCCCGACGCCAGGCTCGAACCCACAAACCGTGAGATCATGAAGTGAGCTGAAGTCGGCCGTTTAACAAACTGAGCCACACAGGTGCCCTGGAAAAAAGTTATTTTTTAAGTAATATTGCTATTTATATTACTATGTAATGGAATTATTATTATTAATTTTATTAAATTATAACAAAATGTTTTCAAAATTGTTTGAATTTCTATTATGGTAAATATTGCTAGATAATATTCTCATATCCTAAAGGTCTCAGGATCTTTAATAATTGATAAGAGTTGGGGCACCTGGGTGGCTCAATCAGTTAAGCAAGTGACTCCTGATTTCAGCTCAGGTCATGATCTCAGGCTTGTGGGATCCAGCCCTATGTTGGGTTCCATGCTGAATGTGGAGCCTGCTTGGGATTCTCTCTCCCTCTCTCTCTTTCTCTCTGCCCCTCCTCCACCCATGCTTTTTCTCTCTCTCTCAAAATAAGTAAACATTTAAAAAAATAATTGGTAAGAGCTAAAGAGGGTCCCAGGACAAACATGTTTGAGGACAGTAGCCTTAGAAAAATATTTGAAAGGAGGATTTTATCCATTTAATACTAAAAACCAAAAAGGAGGTTGTATGTCAGCTACAGTTCAGTAAAAAAAAAAAAAAAAAAAATTGAAAAATAAGTCAATAAGGAAGAATTTTTCAAAACAACAATAAAAGTAGATTTAAAACTTGTTTTCCCCAGCTAAATTACAATAACAATAGTAACAAAGTTTCTTAATCTTCTTAAGCATGTATCCTTTCATGTAAATTACACATTGCAGAATGTAGTCAATGTTAGTAGTTCTGTTATATCAAGCATGATTGAACTATCTCCAAGTCAAATCCACTCCAAATCTAAAGTATTTTATTTACTTTTTTTTAATTTACACTCCAAACACAAGCATTTTATTCTAAGATAGAAAATGGGGGTCTTGACATATATTTTACATATATAAAATATATATAGGTTATTAACTCACAGAAGTGCTTGTGGGAAAGTTTTGTCAGATCAATTACTAAATATGGAATAGCTGTAAGAAATAAAGAAGTTAGCAACTGAGGGTTTTGTTGGTATTAAGCCTAAAGATTTTGTATATGCAATGTTTTATTACTGTTATTTTTAAAGGAGATATTAATACATAGGTTTTTACTTCATTAAAATTACGTTAAAAATACAAACCTGAAAGGAAAACAAATGCCCACCAATAGGAAATAGTTCAATAAATTGTAGAACTGAGTTCAACACAAAATAGAGCTAGAGTAGATAAACAATAAAGTTTCAGCTGATTTTGGAAATGTAAATTGATTACCATATTAATGGGATGAGTTTACATAAATGACAGCACAAAATATCATGGCCAAATGTCGTGTAGGAAGCTGCAAATAGTAGATGAAATGTGACTGAGAGAAAAAGTGGGAACAAAGGATGACTGAAGAAGTTTGTGGATTTAAAGGCAGACTTTGGTTTTTGTGCCTGTATCATTGATTTGCTTACTTCCAGTCTTGTTCCCTATGAAAGCGACAAAATGTTTGTACTTCTGAACCATACAAGTTGAGAAAATAGGATCACAGACAGTACCTAAGGTGGGGGTAGGTGATAGAGATATATCAGAAATTCTACCATAGCTTTCCACATGAAGATGAGAATTTTCAACTGGTCCCCCTGCTTTGCTTTAACCCAAACATATAATTTTAATCTTTATTGTTTAAATTTTATTACAGCTTTCATTTTGTTTTATTTGAGGTGACTTTGTGACTTTTGCCCCTAAAATTCGGAGTTTGAAAATTAGTTTATTTTCAGTCTTTCTAATTTTTACTACAAGGAATAAGGTCTGCAAGGTTTCCTCTGGTTACTCCTTTAATAGTATGTCTCAGTTGCAGTATGTCATGCTTTTATTTGTATTATTTTTAAAAATTATTTAATTTTGATGTTTTCACCTCCTTTTTGATTAAAGAACTGTTTAGTAATATGCTTTTAAGTATTCAAATATTCACAGTGTTCAAATATGTTTTAAGTGAAAAGAGTTTTCATTTTTTAATTTTTTGTTATATCATGATAAAACAAATGGGATTTTGATTTTTTCCATGTATCACGTGTATTAAATTTTATGTAACTAAGTGAATAATAATATAATATAGTTAATTATAATCATACACACTTGTATCCCTCGTAAGCTTGAAAGGAGGTATGTTCTATATATTTGACTAGAAGTATGATATATCTATTAAATCTACTTTATTAATTATGTTGTTTACATCATAAAACACATATTCATTTTTTTTTCCAAATTTGACCTGTCTTGACTGAGGATGGTATTTTAATATTTCTTGTCATCATTAGATTTCATCTGTCAGCTTGCTTTGTCTGTATTTCTACCTTGTTTTATAGTGCTGTGGCATTCACAATTTAACTTAGTTGTGTGCTATGGTATTGGAAGTTTAAACATGCTTTTTGTATCATTTAATGGTTTTGGGCTTGAATTGTATCTTGTATGACCATGGTCATCACCCTAGCTTTCTTGTTGCTTGCATTTTTCTCATAACATTTTGTCCACACTTTTATTTTTATGATTTTTGTATGAATATTTCTATTAATTTTTAAGGCTTGTCTTTTGTACAAAAAACAAGGCTGAGCTTATATATTTTTGTACACATTTTATACATCTAATCATATTCACTTACTGCTTTAGGTTTTAATAATGTTTCTTTTCTTAGTTTGAAGCTTTTAATATGCATTTTTAAGATGCATTCTTTTGGGTATAATTATTTTTCTTCCCATTCTTTTGGGTCTAATTATTCTTCTTCCTCTGTTTTAATGTTTTATTTTCCTATAATGATTTTGTTCCTCATATGTATCATTATTTTTGATATTTTTTAAAGGAGTGTTGGCTACTTTGAATCAATTTGCCTTTATTTTAGGTAGATATGTAGAAACTGTTGCCCCTGGGTTAATGTCTGTGCTACTGCATTCAGGGAGTCTTTGTTGTTGTCAGAGCTAGACTGTTCCTGGTTTGCTGACCCCTCACGAGGTGACTCTGCTCATCAAGGAAGTTCCATGGCCCTCCATCCTTATAACTGTTCTTTCTAAAGTCCAGTCTTCCCTAGTTATAATATGTTTATTTTATATGTATGGAATGGGAAAGCAGAAAGTGTAAGACCAATCCATCTGTTTCTTTTGTCACCCATTGCCATCCAGACCTGCTTCTGATATCCCTTATGGCTGTTACTGGGTTAGTGACCAATAATGTGGACATGTAAGGCAGAAAAGGGAGCATATAGGACCACACAGGCTGCTTGTGGCATCACAGAACCTTAAGACATGTATGTAAGACCATTTCATAAGAATATTCATGTGACACGTATGTAAGACCCTCTTCCTGAATATGTATGTAAGATCACATACGAATGTGACATGTATGTAAGACCATCTTCCTGAATATGCAGGAAGACACCACTGGTGAAGTAAAGTGTTCAACCACAGTTCTAGTGATAGAAAAATACTCAGTAGCTTGGCAGATTGTAATGAATGGAGTAACTGCCTGGGATTTTCATTCCAAAAAGTTGGAAAACTTGCAGCATCAGCAATAGTAGTTGTTTTCTTTTCCTTCAGATTGCAGTCACAGTGGATATGTATAGGTCTATAGGGGAGAGAGTTGAGAAGATTCAAAAAAGCAACAAGATCAGTAAATGAGGTGATAAAGTTTCACCCGAAGTCAACAAGATTGGTGAAGAGGCAACAGAATGCATCACACAGAACATGATGCTCTCTGGGTGATTTGTAGGAAGCTTTTCACTAGGTTTTGCACTTCAGGACATGAATTTCTATCATGGGAGATACAACAGTGACAAAAGCACTTGATGGGGTGGTCTCCCAATCTTTATTTGTTACCACATCCTCTAAAGCAGGGAAAAACAGCTACATAGTTGGAAATAGAGTCTCAACTTACTGTTTCCTCTTCTTAAGCTTGACAAACTAGTATCTTCTGTAGAATAAAACTTATGGTCTATTTATAATAGCACTTAGGAGTAAAATATGACTGTCATAATTTTATAAAAATGTACATCTATTTAGAAATAGTCTATCCTAATTGGATATCAATATGAAGAGAAAAAATAAGTTTGCTGAATTATTCTCCAGTGAAATAATACCCTTTTTATTTAAATAAGATGTCCTTGCTTGTGTTTTATTATAGTATAGTGTCCCAAATTAAAACCTTGCATTGCAATGCAAAACCATAGCTTTAACATAGAACTTATTTTATTTTTTTATACTACTTAATTTATTCTTTTGTATTTATATCCAAGTTAGCTAGCATGTAGTGCAACAATGATTTCAGGAGTAGATTCCTTAATGCCCCTTACCCATTTAGCCCATCCCCCTCCCACATCCCATCCAGTAACCCTCTGTTTATTCTCCATATTTAAAAGTCTCTTGGCTCAGTCGGTTAAGTGTCCGACTTTGGCTCAGGTCATGATCTCGTGGTTTGTGAGTTCCAGCCCCGCATCAGGCTCTGTGCTGACAGCTCAAAGCATGGAGCCTGCTTCATATTCTGTGTCTCTCCATCTCTCATCCCCTCCCTTGCTCACGCTCTGTGTCTTTCTGTATCTCAATAATAAATAAACATTAAAAAAAGTTAAGTCTCTTATGTTTTGTCCCCCTCCATGTTTTTATATTATTTTTGCTTCCCTTCCCTTGTGTTCATCTGTTCTTTATCTTGAAGTCCTCATATGAGTGAAGTCATATGATATTTGTCTTTCTCTGACTGACTAATTTCACTTAGCGTCATATCCTCTAGTTCCATCCATGTCCTTGCAAATGGCAAGATTTAATCCTTTTTGATTGCCGAGTAATACTCCATTGTATATATACACCACATCTTCTTTATCCATTCCTCCATCGATGGGCATTTGGGCTCTTTCCATACTTTGGTTATTGTTGATAGTGCTGCTATAAACATTGGGGTGCATGTGCCCCTTTGAAACAGCATCCCTGTATCCCTTGGATAAATACCTAGTAGTGTAATTGTTGGGGTTGTAGGATAGTTCTATTTTTAATTTTTTGAAGAACCTCCATACTGTTTTCCAGAGTGGCTGCACCAGCTTGTATTCCCACCATCAATGCAAAAGACATACTCTCTGTCCTCACCAACGTCTGTTGTTGTCTGAGTTGTTAATGTTAGCCATTCTGACAGGTGTGAGGTGGTATCTCATTGTGGTTTTGATTTGTATTTCCCTGATGATGGGTGGTGGTGAACATTTTTTCATGTGTGGGCTGGCCATCTGGATGTCTTTTTTGGAGAAGTGTCTATTCATGTCTTTTGCCCATATCTTCACTGGATTATTTGTTTTTTGGGTGTTGAGTTTGATAAGTTCCTTATAGATTTTGGATACTAACCCTTTACATGATGTCTTTTGCAATTATCTTCTCCCATTCTCTCGGTTGCCTTTTAGTTTTGCTGATTGTTTCCTTCACTGTGCAGAAGCTTTTTATTTTGATGAGGTCCCAATAGTTCATTTTTGCTTTTGTTTCTTTTGCCTCTGGAGACGTGTTGAGTAAGAAGTTGCTGCGCCCAAGGTCAAAGAGGTTTTTGCCTCCTTTCTCCTCAAGGATTTTGATGGTTTGCTGTCTTACATTTAGGTCTTTCATCCATTTTGAGTTTATTTTTGTGTATGGTGTAAGAAAATGGTTCAGGTTCACTTTTTTGCATGTTGCTGTCCAGTTTTCCCAGCACCACTTGCTGAACAGACTGTCTTTATTCCATTGGATATTCTTTCCTGCTTTATCAAAGATTAGTTGGCCATATGTTTTTGGGTCCATTTCTGGGTTCTCTATTCTGTTGCATTGATCTGAGTGTCTGTTTTTGTGCCAAGACCATACTGTCTTGATGATTACAGCTTTGTAATACATCTTGAAGTCCACAATTGTGATGCCTCCTGCTTTGGTTGTGTTTTTCAAGAGTGTTTTGACTATTCGGGGTCTTTTCTGTTTACATAGACATTTTGGTATTTGTTCTAGCTCTGTGAAGAATGCTGGTGATATTTTGATAAGTATTGCATTGAATGTGTAGATTGCTTTGGGTAGTATTGACATTTTAACAATTTTAACAATATTTGTTCTTACTATCCAGGAGCATGGAATCTTTTTCCACTTCTTTGTGTCTTCTCCAATTTCTTTCATAAGCTTTCTGTAGTTTTCAGTGTATAGATTTTTAACCTCTTGGTTAGATTTATTCCTAGGTATTTTATGGGTTTTGGTACAATTGTAAATGGGATTGATTCCTTGATTACTCTTTCTGTTGCTAATTATTAGTGTATATGAATGAAACCGATTTCTGTGCATTGATTTTATATCCTGAAAATTTGCTGAATTCATGGATCAGTTCTAGCAGCTTTTTTTGGTAGAATCTTTTGAGTTTTCCATACAGAGTATCGTGTCATCTGCGAAGAGTGAAAGTTTGACCTCCTCCTGGCCGATTTGGATGTCTTTTATTTCTTTGTGTTGTCAGATTGCTGAGGCTTAGACTTTCAATATTATGTTGAATAACAGTGGCTAGAATGGACATCCCTGTCTTGTTCCAGACCTTAGGGGAAAGCTCTCAGTTTTTCCCCATATGAGGATGATATTAGCATTGGGTCTTTCATATATGACTTTTAGGATCTTGAGGTATGATTCTTCTGTCCCTACTTTCTTAAGGGTTTTTATCAAGAAAGGATGCTGTCTTTTGTCAAATTCTTTCTCTGCATTTATTGAGATCACGTGTCTCTTGTCCTTTCTTTTATTGATGTGATGAATCACTTTGATTGTTTTGCAGATATTGAACCAGCCCTGCATCCCAGGTATAAATCCCACTTTATAATTGGTTGTTATGAATAATTTTTAATGTATTATTGGATCCGGTTGGCTAATATCTTGTTGACGATTTTTGTGCCCATGTTCATCAGGGAAATTAGTCTATAGTCCTCCTTTTTAGTGTGGTCTTTGTCTGGTTTTGGAATTGAGGTAATGCTGGCTTCATAGAAAGAGTTTGGAAGTTTTCCTTCCATTTCTATTATTGGAACAGCTTCAAGAGAATAGGTGTTAACTCTTCCTTAAATGTTTGATAGAATTTTCCTGGAAAGCCATCTCGTCCTGGACTCTTGTTTTTTGGAGATATTTGATTACTAATTCGACTTCTTTACTGGTTAGGTCTGTTCAAATTTTCTATTTCTTCCTGTTTCAGTTTTGGTAGTGTGTACATTTCTAGAAATTTGTCCATTTCTTCCAGATTGCCCATTTTATTGGCGTATAATTTCTCATAATATTCTCTTATTATTGTTTTTGTTTCTGCTGTGTTGCTTGTGATCTCTCCTCTTTCATTCTTGATTTAATTTGGGGGGTCCTTTCCTTTTTCTTTTTGATCAAACTGGCTAGTGGTTTATCAATTTTGTTAATTCTTTCAAAGAACCAGCTTCTGGTTTCGTTAATCTGTTCTACTGTTTTTTGTATGTTTTTTGTTGTTGTTGTTTTGTTTTGTTTTTTGGTTTCGATAGTATTGATTTCTGCTCTAATCTTTATTATTTCCTGTCTTTTGCTTGTTTTGGGTTTTATTTGCTGTTCTTTTTCCAGCTCTTTAAGGTGTAAGGTTAGGTTGTCTATCTGAGACCTTTCTTCCTTCTTTAGGAAGGCCTCGATTGCTATATACTTCCCTCTTATGACCAACTTTGGTGCGTCCCAGAGCTTTTGGGCTGTGGTGTTATCATTTTCATTGGTTTCCATGTACTTTTTAATTTCCTCTTTAACTTCTTGGTTATCCCATTCTTCTTTTAGTAGAATGCTCTTTAGTCTCCAAGTATTTATTATCTTTCCAAGTTTTTTCTTGTGGTTTATTTCGAGTTTCAAAGCATTATGGTGTGAAAAATATGCATGGTATGATCTCAATCTTTTTGTACTTGTTGAGTGCCAATTTGCATCCCAGTATGTGATCTATTCTGGAGAACGTTCCATGTGCACTGGAGAAGAATGTATATTGTTTTAGGATGAAATGTTCTGAATATATCTGTTGAGTCCTTCTGGTCCAATGTGTCATTTAAAGCCATTGTTTCCTTGTTGATTTTCTGTTTAGATGATCTGTCCATTGCTGTGAGTGGGGTGTTGAAGTCCCCTACTATTATGGTATTATTATCAATGAGTTTCCTTATGTTTGTGATTAATTGATTTATATATTTGGGTGCTTTCACATTTGGAGCATAAATGTTTACAATTGTTAGATCTTCTTGGTGGATAGACCTCTTAATTACTATACAATGCCCTTCTTCATCTTTTGTTACAGTCTTTATTTTAAAGTCTAAATTTTCTGATATAAGTATGGCTACTCCAGCTTTCTTTGGTCAACCATTAGCATGATAGATCATTCTCCATCCCCTTGCTTTCAGTGAAGGTGTTTTTAGGTCTAAAGTGGACCTCTTGTAAACAGCATATACCTGGATCTTGTTTTCTTATCCATTCTGTTCCCCTATGTCTTTTGATTGGAGCATTTAGTCCATTGACATTTAGAGTGAGTACTAAAAGATATTGAATTTATTGCCATTATGTTGCTTGTAGAGTTGGAGTTTCTGGTGTTGTTCTCTGGTCCTTTCTAGTCTTTGTTGCTTTTGGTCTTTTTTTTTTTTTTTTGTCTTTTCTCCCTCAGAGAGTCCCCCTTAAAATTTCTTGCAGGGCTGGTTTAGTGGTCACTAATTCCTTTAATTTTTGTTTGTCTGGGAATCTTTTAATCTCTCCTGTTTTTAATGACAATCTGGCTGGATAAAGAATTTTTGGCTGCATGTATTTCTGATTTAGCACACTGACTATATCCTGCCACTCCTTTCTGGCCTGCCAAGTTTCTGTGGATAGGTCTGCTGCAAACATGATCTGTCTTCCCTTGTAGGTTAAGGACTGGTTTTCCCTTGCTGCTTTCATGATTCTTTCCCTGACTGAGTATTTTGTGAATTTGACTATGATATATGCCTTATTGATGGTCGGTTTTTGTTGAATCTAATGAGAGTCCTCTGTGCTTCCTGGATTTTGATGTCTGTGTCTTTCTCCAGGCTAGGAATGTTTTCTGCTATGATTTGATCACATTACTCTTCTATCCCTTTTTCTCTCTCTTTATCTTCTGGGACCCCTATGATTCTGATGTTGTTCCTTTTTAATGAGTCACTGATTTCTCTAATTCTTAAATTGTACTCTTTTGTCTTAATCTCCCTCTTTTTTCTACTTCATTATTCTCCATAAATTTGTCCTCTATATTGCTGATCCACTGCTCTGCCTCATTGATCCTTACTGCTGTGGCATCCATTCTAGATTGCAGCTCAGTTATAGCATTTTTTATTTCATCCTGACTAGATTGTACTTTTATCTCTGCAGAGAGGGATTCTAATCTTTTTTTGACCCCAGCTAGTATTCTTATTATCAATGATTCTACATTCTGGTTCAGACATCTTTCTTGTATCTGTGTTGATAAGTCCCTGGCTGTCATTTCTTCCTGCTCTTTCTTTTGGAGTGAATTCCTTCATTTCATCTTGTTGAGGGAAGAAAATGAATTAATAAGTTAAAAAAAATAAAATTAAAAAATTAAAAACAACACACACACATAAAAGAATCAAATAAATGATGCTAGATCCTAGGTGTGTTTCGGTCTGGTTGTTGAAAGGAGCTTGACAGATTAGAGAAAAAAGGGTGGGGGGAGGAAAATATTTGAAAATTTGAAAAAAAATGAATACAATGAGATAGAATAAAATGAAATGGTAGAAGTAAAATAAAATTTGAAAAAATTACAAAAAAGTAAAAAATATAGTAGAAACAAAGTAAAGAAAAATATTTCTAATAAAAAAAATAAAAATAATTTTTCTCTTTCTGTATTCAAGAAAAAGAAAAGAAATGAAAAAGAGAAAAAAAAGAAAGAAAATTGAGTAGATGGACCAGTGAACAGAATGAAATATAATTGAAATAAATTGATTCCCCTAGAAATCAAACTATGAATCAATTTATAGTCCATAAACTAAGCAGGCAGAGACGTGTGGTGTTCCTGAAGAGCCAGGTTGGCCCAGCTGGGTGGGACTTAGTGTAATGGCTTCATTCTCCACTATATGGCACTGCTTAGCTTAGTGGGGTGGATTGTTGTGGCACTTGTAGATGTGTAAGCACATGTGTGGGAGGGGTGAAAATGGCATCATCCAGCTACCCAGTCTCTAGTATCAGAACTCTGTTCTCCCTGATCAGCAGTCGTGCACCCATTCTTTGTCTCCAACTTGCATCCACTCCCTGCTTATACACTGTCTGTGGCCAAGCCGTCAGGTTGCCAGGTGGCACCTCCCTCCTGAGTTTTATCTTAGCTGTGCTGTTTCCCAACCCCTCACTTCTGAGGGACTGCAGCTTTGTCCTGCTCAAACCTTCTGGGGGACAATCTCACTGAGCAATGGCCAGGTGCTGGCCACACCCAGGAATGTTTGCAGGACTGTGCTGCTGCTGATGCCCAGATTCTGCAGCTGGGTGCCAGCCCACCCCAGAAAATGTTCACTCGATCATGTAGCAGCAGTGTTTCAGGGATTTTGGAAAATCTCAACACACATCTGTCACCAGCCTTCACCCTTAACAACCTTCTTCCAGCACCAGAGAATGTGGTTGTTCTCTGGGGTCTGCTGACACCTTAGCCTCTGGGGGGATGGGCCACACAGCCTCTACCAAATGTCCTCCTAGCAGGGGAACCACTTCTCCCCTGTGACCTGAGGACACCCAGATGTAACTTTGCTCCTGGGGATTCTCCCTTCCCACCAGAGCACCACCAGGTATGGAGCTGCAGAGTTTGAGACTCTTCACTCCCCCTGTTTATAGAGTCTTAATGGAATTTAAACCCTCTCCTTTCTCCTTTATCCCTTTTTAGTTCAGTCCCCGTGGCTGTTTTCACTTTTCCACTTTTTCTCCAGCTGCTTTTGCATGGGGGGGTGCTTTTTCTGTACTCTCCCCCTATCTCCATCCTCTCTCTGCAAGCAAAAACAGCTCCCTGCCTTCCACAGCTCGTCTCCCCAAGTTCACCTCTCTGAGCATTGTACCTGCTGAGTTCTGTAGTTCAGGTTGTGTAGATTGTTGTGTTAATCCTCAAATCAGCTTTCTAGGTGTGCAGGATGGTTTAGTGTTTATCTGGCTGTATTTCATGGACACAAGACACGAAAAGAACTTCCATGCTGTTCTGCCATGTTTGCTCCTCCAAAGAACTGATTTTTTTTAAAAAGAAATGTTTGCAAGAAAACTGTAAAGCCCTTTTGTATACAGATTTAGAAGTCATTAGTAGAACTAAGAATGATATTAAACAGAAGAAAATAGCATGGTAGAAATGCCTCCTCATAGTCTATCACTGTCCATAGCTCTCAGCTCTTTCCTTAACCAGGTTGTTTCCTGCCTTACACCTCACTCCAATGAGATTCTATCACTTTTTTTTATCTCTTCAGGTTTTCACAGTTTTCATTTTGAGTTCTGAACACCACTAATGTTTCAAAACCATTTCCAGCAAAGCAGAGCAGGAATTCTCATTTGTTCACCATATTTTAGTGACTTCCCTTCAATCTGAATTATAGATGAGTGTTTGGTTTCTATGACAAAAAAAAAAAAAAAGGTTTTTGAAAGGTCCAGAAATACTGACCTTCCAATAATACATCATGAAAATGTGTTATCAGCCAACTGGATGCATTATTAGAAAATTCAATTCACATGTACTTAGAGAAGGAGCTTCTGTGATAGTTAATTTTACCTTCTGAAGATAATTACACATTAGTGTGTTCATGTAGGGATGTTTAGTCATGGGTAATTATCAGATCAAGTGAAACATTTGAATGTGTATCATCCATTCCCAAAGATGTAAGAGCATTTTTTTTTCTCATACCACTTTCTCCACTTATATTATTAGAAGGGAAAAAAAAAGCAATTGCTTAAAAATTAATCTGATAAGTTCCACTGGAAATGAAGTTGATAATAAAACAAAAATATTGGCAGTGTCCACAGTTAATGAACAGAACATAACGCATTTTTCAAACATAATTTATCAGTTCTAGAGAATGATGGCACTGTTAAGTACTTAATAGAAAGTACTGTACATTCTTCCCGATAATTCACGTTATAGATGCTTTGTTTCAAATTCTACCTTGCCTTATACAAACTTTATCTCGTCTTTAGCAGAATATACACACCGTCATACATATGGGTAAAATTGCTCTTAGTGAGATTCACATCCAAATTGATTTGCTTTTGGCCACATAGTTTAGCATTAAGAAACAACAAAAAGTAATGTATACTTCTTTTACATTATGCACTCCAAAAGATCACAGCAGGAACTTGATTATTATGGTTTTATAGTCCTGAGAACAGAAGAAAGAAAAAAATAGTGCAGTTATCCAATTTACAGAGCAAACTGTTATTTTGCAGGATGGTCTTATTCTGAGTATAGGTCCTTCATGGGGATTCCAGCATAATGATATCCCTACAATCCATTTCTACAATTCTAGCTATTTAATAACATTCTGATGGTAATAAAATAAAATGATGCAACTGTCTGGAGAACCTAAGCTTCTTCAGAGCTGAACTGAGTTAACACATTTGAAATTAAGTAATATAACTTCTTATTTACTAAGCTGATTATTCAACGAGACTCTCAGTACAGATTTATGCTGTGAGACCTGAAAAAAATATTTTGACTTTCAATCTATGTTCTTCTTTATACAGAATCTGATGTGGATCTCTCCTGTTGTCAAGTATTACTTAACAGTAACTGGTATTCAATTGAAATTATGTCACTAGCTTAGGTATAAATAACAGCAGGCATGATTTACAATTAATATTGAGCTAAAGCATTTTTACTTTGCAGCTCATTCCTTTACTTGCATTCTGTGACTTCTTATGTAGGATTATTCACTTCCTACTGCAAAGAGCCATAGTAGAGTTGACGTCACTTGAACAGGTATTACTATATTTAAATCAAGTCACTTATGGAACTTGTTTCTTTTTCTCCCCGCTTTCTTCCAGTACCCACATTAAATATTTGTAATGATAACTGAAATCTGATCATATTTCTCATAGATTTGCCAACCATAATGTGTGCAAAGATCAGATTCAGCAAACATTTTTTTGTTTGTATCTATCTTTATAAGCATGTCACCCAGTTTTATGTATAAAATGAGGTTGAAGGCCAGCTACCCGGAAAATATATCTATTTAAACTAGAACTGCTCATTGCTTTGTAAAATGTGATCTTACTATTTATTTATTTTTCACAGTTGGTTGAATCTTGACCTACCGTGTAACACCGCATTCCTTCACAGTAAGGTGCCCATTTCATAACTTTCTTTTGAAACCTGAAGAATGCTAACACCTGCTGAATAAAATACAAGTGGAGATGAAAACCCATGAGGAAAGAAATAAATGTTTATGAACAAAAATTTAGGGATGAGTGAGAAAAAAATACTATTTGTGGGTTAAAGCACTTTCTTTAGACTCAATTTACATTGTAATTTAACCAAAGAATATCAGCTTTTTCTCTCTAGGTATATGTAAGTTAAAGAGATTTCAAAGAAATATTTAACATTCTAAATTTTTTAAAAATTTACTTATTTTTGAGAGAGAGACAGAGACAGGGAAAGAGACAGAGACAGAGTGTGAGAGGCAGAGGGGCAGAGAGAGAGGGAGACACAGAATCCCAAGCAGGCTCCAGGTTCTGAGCTCTCAGCACAGAGCCCGATGTGGGGCTTGAACTCACGGACCGTGAGATCATGACCTGAGCCGAAGTCAGACATTTAACTGACTGAGCCACCCAGGAGCCCCTGTTTAACATTCTAAATACAGCAAAAGCTCATCTTATCACTGAAGCCAAGTATGACTATTAACTTCACATTCTTGTAAAGATTCAGAGACATTAGGCAAGTTTGATCTTGGGGAGAATTGGAGGAAATGGGAAGTCCTAAATGACAGGATATTAAAGCTAGATTAAGAAGTAAAATTAAAAGGGAAAGAAATAGTAATAAAGTATTTAAAAATGTGAAGACAGCAAAACAATTGTAGTGCCAAATACATCCTAGTAGGGAAGCTAATTGATGTGTGTGTTAATATTATACAAATTGTCATACAAAGGTGGTAACGATGGTTTTGTTAATCAAGTGAAAGTTTTTAAGTGCCATTTTGAGACTGAAATGTATGTTTTCATTTTCATATATAGATTTCCATAGAATAATATTTTAATATTTGATCTTCTGAAAACTCACTTAAATAATTTTACTATGTAACTAATTAATGATTATAGGTGAACATTTAAAGTATAAACTGGCATATAAACATGAAATAATAATGCCAGAATTACATGTGAAAGATAAAGTATAATGAACTTTCTGGTTTATAGTATGCACATTTGTAAAATTAGTTATAAGATATAATATGAAAAGAGAAAGATGAATCATAGAGAATAAGCTAAAAAATAAAAACATTAGTGATTTGGGTTTAGGCATAGAAAAATATTATATTTCTGGATATGCACAGTTTCATATAAGTTATTATCGCTTCAGAATAAATTGAATCCACTACAAAACCAGGTCTAATAAATTAAGTCCTCTCTATATAGACAGATAGATCTGATATATAATATTTTGCTTCAACTAGATGTTAAATCACAAAATCGGACTTGGCTAGGCAGGTATTCCTGTACTGAACATTGGATTTATGTATATTTTATACATATGGATATTTAATTATGCACTATTATGCTTCTGCATCCATTACTCATAACGAACACATTGTAAACATATTCAATATTGATTAAAACCCTCTTTTCCTGCAGCTAACATTATTGCATAGTGACCACTATGGAGGATTTAAAGCCTCTTTTAACACAAGGAACTTTCTGCACTCTGACCTTATCCTAAACCCCTTTCATCTACGTTTTAATCTCTCACTGCATAGAAAATTATATTCTAGAAAATAATATCTTAATTATAAAAATGAAGTTCTTTAATTATTATATCGTTTCATTCTCACACAAAGTTAGAATGGAGGTACTATCATTACCACACTCATGTAACAAATGAAGAAGCAAGATTCAAGATGGATCAAAAAAAAAGGCAGATTAAAGAGTTATTATTATCATCACTATTATCAAAGTATAAAATTCATGTAGACCCACACACGTACCATAGATTTACAGGGAATTTCAGAAACTTACAAGAATTCATTAGTGAGACCATCTGGGATTTTTCTATGTGAAAAGGTTTTTAATTATGGATTCCACTTTTTATATATGTAGGATTATATCTATTTTCTATTTCTCCTTCTACTATTGGCTTTAGTGAATTGTATTTTCAAAAACTATTTTTTAAAATTTCATATCCATATGCATAATATATTCATAAATCCAATGTTCAGTACAAGAATACCTGCCTAGCCAAGTCCAATTTTATGATTTAACATCTAGTTGAAGCAAAATATTATATATCAGCTCTGTCTAAACACAACTCACTAATGTTGTTATTTTTAGTTTATTCTCTATGATTAATCTTTTTCTTTTCATATTATATTTTATCCCTGTGACTATTCATTCTATAACTGGAGGCCTGTATTTCCTACTCCCCTTCACCCATTTTGTTTATCCCTCATCCTTCTCCCATCTGGAAACTATCAGTTTGTTCTCTGTATCTATAGGTCTGATTCTGCTTTTTGTTTGTTTATTCATTAGTTTTATTTTTGTTTTGTTTTTTAGATTCCACATATAAGTGAAATCACATGGTACTTGTTTTTCTTAGTTTTACATATTTCATTTAGCATAACACCCTCTGGGTCCATTCATGTTGTTGCAAAGAGCACAATCTCCTCCTTTTAAAAATTGTAGTTGTACAGCCTCCTGCCCAATTAGATCCTAAAATCTAGAAAATTTATTAAAACAAGAGACTGTTGTATATTCA
This sequence comes from Panthera tigris, assembly GCF_018350195.1. Classification (NCBI taxonomy): domain Eukaryota; kingdom Metazoa; phylum Chordata; class Mammalia; order Carnivora; family Felidae; genus Panthera; species Panthera tigris. The sequence continues at coordinate 51,241,953 of NC_056671.1, read as the reverse complement.
AGGAAGGCCACTCACTGGAAGATATCTGGTAAGGTCCACACGACTTTTAGAGATTTTACTCTGCCTTTTTGCAGTTTACATTCTTGTTCTCCAGCCTCCTGTGCAAATCAGATTTTATTAAATGTCCCAAGGGGAAGCTGACCATATGTTTCTGACCCTCAAGTTTGCTATTTTATCATGCCTGTCACATGCATTTGCCAAAATGTGCTTTTTTCTAACAGAAGTTCTCTTTCTGGGCATGACACATTTGCAACTTACTTCCCAAAATCCTAAAAAGTACACTCTTCCAGGACTGAAAATTATTTGTCAGTTTTAGAAAGTTTTTCTCCTTTCTGGCATTATAATTTATCCAATTAACAACACTACTATATCTGTCTGTGGTTTTAGTAATAATATATGTTTGACTTCACATGATTTTTGTAGCTGTTATAAGAGCATTAGTTACTGTTGTCTATATTACGTGGTAACTACTATGCATATGTTATTGGGGAACAGAATCTAGATAAAGAATATGAACTTGCTCTTATCCATTATAAAACACTGCTTAATTATACTGCTTACCTGCCACTATAACTTTAAAGATATTGGTAAAGTTGGGGCACCTGGGTGGCTCAGTTGGTTAAATGTTCCACTTTGGCTTAGGTCATGATTTCACGGTTCATGGGTTCGAGCCCCATGTTGGACTCTGTGCTGGCAGCTTGGAGCCTGAAGCCTGCTCCAGATTCTGTGTCTCCCTGTCTCTCCTCCTCCTCCCCATTCTCTCTCTCTCTCAAAAATAAATAAAAACAGGGGCGCCTGGGTGGCTCAGTCGGTTAAGCGGCCGATTTCAGCTCAGGTCATGGTCTCCCCGTCCGTGAGTTCGAGCCCCGCGTCGGGCTCTATGCTGACAGCTCAGAGCCTGGAGCCTGTTTCAGATTCTTGTCTCCCTCTCTCTGACCCTCCCCCGTTCATGCTCTGTCTCTCTGTCTCAAAAATAAATAAATGTTAAAAAAAATAAATAAAAAAATTTTTTAAAAGCTATTGGTAAAATAGATGCTACTATTATTTCAGTTTTGCAGTTGAAAAAGATGAGGCACAAAAAGTAAAGCCACTGTATAGCGTTATATGGTTGGTGCGTGATAGAACCAGGTTAAGTGTTAAGAAGTATTCACTCTAACAATAACCAATCCATGAGTATGGAATATTGCTTCATTTGTTTAGGTCGTCTTCAATTTATTTTATCACTGTTTTGTAGTTTTCAGAGTACAGGTCTTTGAACTCTTTGGTTAAGTTTATTCTCGGGTATATAATGCTTTCACTTACTAGTGAAACTGCTCTCTTAATTTCTGTCTGAGACTTTGTTATTAGTGTATAGAAACGCTACTGATTTCTGGGTATTTATTTCTTACCCTGAAACTTTCCTGGATTTATTTATACTACTTCTAGTGGTTTTTTGGTGGAGTCTTAGGGTTTTCTACATATAGTATCATATCATTTACAGATAGTGAGAGTTTAACTTCTCTCTTGCTGATATGAATAAGACATTATTTCTTTTTCTTGTCTGACTGCTATGGCTAGGACCTTCAGTACTATGTTGAATAAAAGTGGTGAGAATGCATATCCTTGTCCTGTTACTCATCTTAGAGGAAAAGTTCTGTTTTTCACCATTAAGTATGATGTTATCTGTGGGTCTTCATATATGGCCTTTATTATGTTGAGGTATATTATGTCTAAATTCATTTTGTTGAGAGGTTTTTTTTTTTTTATCATGAACAGATGTTGAATTTTGTCAAATGCTTTTTCTGCAACTATGGAGATCATATAATCTTTATTCTTCATTTTATTGGTGTGGTGTCTCACACTGATAGATATTGTAAATATAAAACCATCCTTGTATCCCCAAAATAAAGCCCACTTACTCATGGTGAATGATCCTTTTAAAGTATTTTTGAATGCAGTTTTCTAATATTTTGTTGAAGACTGTTGCATCTATGCTTATCAAGGATATTGCTCTGCAGTTTTCTTTTTGTGTGGTATCTTTGTCTGGTTTTGGCACCATGATAATGCTGGTCAAATCAAAACCACGGTGAGATAGTTCCTTAAACCTGTCAGAATGACTGGAAAAAAATTTTAAAAAATAAGAAATAATAAGTTTTGGTGAGGATGTGGAAAAAAAAGTAACCCTTGTGCATTCTTAGAGGGTATATAAATTCATACATATGCTGTGGAAAATGTTATGAAGTTTCCTCAAAAAAATTAAAAATAAAATACCATATGATTTGGTAATTCTACTACCGGGTATTTACTTGAAGAAAGCAAAAAAAAAAAAACCCACAAAAAACTAATTTGAAAATAGATATGCACCCCGTGTTTGTTTATTGAAGCAATATGTACAATAGCAAGATATGGAAGCAAACTAAGTGTCCATGTATAGATGAATGAATAAAGATCGATAAATAGAATATTACTCAGCCTTTAAAAAGGATGAGATTGTGCTATTTGCAATAACATGGATGGACCTAGATGTATTATGCTAAGTGAAATAGGTTAAACTAAGAAAAAACAAGTACCATATGATTTCACTCATATGTGGAATCACATAGGTGCTTCCTTTCTATCATATGCTTGGACTTTGTCAGCATTTTAAAACCATAAAGAGAAGTAGTTATAATTTTGAGAAACGAAAAGATTGAAAAAATACTCATTTTTAATCATATCATTAAGTGTCTTAATTACCAAACTTCAAGCAGCTTTATTTTAGTATTCCTTACTGCACAGAATTTAATATATATCTACCTCAGTAAGAGTTACCGGTTCCTTGAAAAAGTATACTTAAAATTTATACTGCCGTATGCGTATGTTTTCCAAAATTAAATGTGCAGCTAATGAAGTTAATATCACCAATTTACTCGTTTAAATTGTAATGACTTTTGTAATACCTTTACCAAATGAACTTGCAGTTTTTCTTTTGTTTTTTTTTCTTTTTTTTTAATAAAAAGGTATATAAGTAACAAATACTAACTGAATAGTGCAGCAGTATTTATGGTGCTTAAGTTGTTGAAGATTGTGTGTGTGTGTGTGTGCATGTGTGTGTGTGTGTGTGTGTGTGCATGTGCGTGCAACATATAAAATAGAAAATACATAAAGACATTCTCTATGGAAGTTTTCTTTTTCTTTTTTTTCTTTTTTACAAAGAAACATTCCCATACTCTTCAACAAAGAATTCAATTGATGATAAAGATGAACTCTGAATATTTTAAAGTTTCTTTATTTTGAGAGTGACAGAGACAGTGCCAGTGGGGGAGGGGCAGAGGGGGGGGGGGAGAGAGAGAGAGAATCCCAGGCAGGCTCTGCACTGTCAGTTCAGAGGCTGTGCAGGGCTTGAACCCTGAGACGAGCCATGAGATCATGATCTGAGCAGAAACCAAGGGCAACACTTAACTGATTGAGCCACCCAGGCACCCGAGATTAACTCCATATATTTTGGATAAGAATTCAAAGAGAACTTGATAATAACTCTCTAAGGATATGTTAAAACTGTATTTCTAGTTCAGGGTAAAAATTATAATCTACTATACAAATTTAATTCTTATTTGTAAACATAACTAACTCATAATATTTTCAAATTACAACTCTCTTGCTTTAAATTAATAATATTAAAAGTATTAAAACATATAAAGTGCATATATAGCAAGCAATCAATATGTACTTATTCTTAATATTTGATATAAAGGAAAATTTAATAAATATCCTTTTCTGGTTGAACCTACACTTCTGACATGAATGTGGTATATGCCTAAACCAGGATATGTCTAAAGCAGGAAAATATTTTAGAGGTGATCAGTAGCATCGAAAGATTGTTGGGATAGAAAGAAGCAAAATTATTACAACCATATCACACTGGTAGAGAGTGTCAATATTTTGAAAATTACTAAAGGCTTATTAAAACAAAACAAAACAAAAATCTGCGGTGCCTGGGTGGCTCAGTCAGTTAAGCATCCAACTGCAGCTCAGGTCATGATCTCACGGTTTGTGGGTTCAAGCCCTGCATCAAGCTCTTTGCTGACAACTCAGAGACTTGAGCCTGCTTCAGATTCTGTGTCATCCTCTGCCCCTCTCCCACTCTGTCTCTCTCTATCTTTCAAAAATAAATAAATGTTAAAAAATTAAAAAAATAAAACTAAATAAAACAAAAAAATCTAAGTAAATGCAAAGACATAGTGTCCATAGTTTAAAAGACTCAATGTAGTAGATATGTCAGTTGTAGCCAAATAAACCCATAGGCTTAAATCTATATCAATCAAAAACCCAGGAAGTGGGGCACTTGGGTGGCTCGGTTGTTTAAGCATCTAACTATTGTTTCTGGCTCAGGTTCATGGGTTCGAGCCCTGCATTGGCCTCTTTGCTGAGAGTGTGGAGCCTGCTTAAGATTCTTTCCCTCTTTCTCTTTCTGCCTTTCCCTACCCTCAAAAACAAACAAACAAACAAACAAACAAACATTAAAAAAATCCCAGGAAGAAATATGTAGACAAAAACAAATTCTAAAATGTATGTGGAAAGGCACAAAACAGCTAAAATAATCTTGACAGATAAGAATAAAATAGAAGGAAGACACACCACCAGGCTCACTATACAGCTATAGTATAATGACAGATGGACAGATGGATAAAAACATAGCTCATTTGTACAGATTAAAGAATCCCAAAACAGATATATACAAATAGGTTCATCTAATTTTTGACAAAGATACAAACATATTTCATATGGAGAAAGAAAATGATATCAGAGCAATTGGACATCCATTAGCAAAAGTATAAAACAGCCCAAACTTCATACTTTATACAAAAATTAATTTAAAATGGATTATAGACTTACATGTAAAACATAAAATTAAGAATATTTCAGAAAAATAGATAATTTCAAGATCTAAGTCTAGGCAGAGTTCTTAGGCTTGACAACCAAAGTATGTTACATAAAAGGAAAAAAATAGTAAATGGAGCTTCATCAATATTAAAAATGTTTATTTTGCAGGAAACCATGTGAAACGGAGGAAAAAAAGCATGTTAAAACTGGGATAAAATATTTGTAAATCATAAATGTGACAAAGACTTAATATTATTTCAAAACTCAACAATAAACAACAGTCTAATTTGAAAATGAACGAAGACATAAAGAAATATTTCATTGAAGAGGGTTTGTAGATGGCAAATAGCATATTAAAATAAAGAATTTTGGGGGTTTGTGGGTGTATCAGTTGGTTAAGCAACCTACTCATGATTTCAGCTCGGGTCATGATCTCATGTTTCATGAGATGGAGCCCCGTGTTGGGCTTTGTGCTGACAGAACGGACCCTGCTTGGGATTCTTTTTCTCCCTCTCCATCTGCCCATCTCCCACTTGTGTTCTCTCTCTGTCTCTGTCTTCCTCAAAAATAAATAGGCAAAAAAAATTGAAAAAAATAAAGGATTTTCTCCACCAATTACCATCAGAGAAATGCAAGTTACAACCACAATGATATCCCAATGCACATCTATCAGATTGGCTAAAAAGATTTTTTTAGTTAATAAAAAAGAGTTAATACCTATTCTCTTCAAACTATTCCAAAAAAATAGAGGAAAGTTTCCAAATATATTCTATGAGTACAGCATTACCCCGATACCAAAACCAGACAGATACCTCCAAAAACAAAACAAAACAAAACAAAACAAAACAACAACAACAAAAAAGGAAGAAAACCACAAACCAATATCCCTGATGAACATGGAAACAAAAGTCCTTAACACAATATTAGCAAATTGCATACACCAATACATTACAAAGATATTCACCCACAATCATGTGGGATTTATTCCTGGAATGCAACTATGTTTCCATATTTGCAAATCAATCAATGTCATACACCACATCAATAAAACTAAGGATAAAAATCATATGATCATCTCAATAGAAATAGAAAAAACTTTTGAGAAGATTCAATATCCATTCTTGCTAAAAACTCTCAACAAAATGGGGTAAGAGGGAATATACCTCAACAAAATAAAGGACATATATGAAAAACCCACAGCTAACATCATATTCAATGGTGAAAAATTGAGAGCTTTTCGTCTAAGTTCAGGAACAAGACAAGGATGTCCACTCTTATTTTTTGTTTTAATGAAATTCATTGTCAAATTGGTTTCCATAAAACACCCAGTGCTCATCCCAACAGGTGCCCTCCTCAATGCCCATCATCCACTTTCCCCTCCCTCCCACCCCCCATCAACCCTGTTTATTCTGTTTTTAAGGGTCTCTTATGGTTTGCCTCCTTCCCTCTCTGTAACTTTTTTCACCCTTCCCCTCCCCCATGGTCTTCTGTTAACTTTCTCAGGATCCACATAAGAGTGAAAACATATGGTATCTGTCTTTCTCTGTATGGCTTATTTCACTTAGCATAGCACTCTCCAGTTCCATCCACGTTGCTACACAAGGATGTCCACTCTTGCCACTTTTATTCAACATAGTACTAGAAGTCCTAGCTATAGCATCAGGGAAGAAAAAGAAGACACTCAAATTGGTAAAGAGGAAGTTAAACTGTCACTTTTTTGCAGACAACATGATGCTATATATAGAAAATTCCAATGATTTCACTAAAAAAATCTCAAACAGCTCAGAGCCTGGAGCTTGCTTCAGATTCTGTGTCTCCCTCTCTCTCTGCTTCTGCAACTCCCCACTCACACTTTGTCTCTCTCTCCTTCAAAGATAAATAAACATTAAAAAAATTAAAAATATGTGTATATGAGGAACTCATACAACACAACACCAAAGAAACAAACAATTGAGGTAGAGTACCTAAATAGACACTTTTTTCCAAAGAAGACATACAGATGATTGATAGATACATGAAAAGATGTTCAATATCACTAAGCATCAGGGAAATGCAAATCAAAACCACAATTGGATAGTAACTCAGGCCTGTTAGAATGGCTAAAATTAAACCATGCTCACACACACACACACACACACACACCCAAGGAACAACAAGTGTTGGTGAGGATGTGGAGAAAAAAGAACTCTCATGCATTGTTGGTGGGAAAGAAGCTGGTGCAGCCATTATGGAAAAAACAGTATGGCGCTTCCTCAAAAAATTAAAAATAGAGGGGTGCCTGGGTGGCTGAGTCAGTTAAGCGTCCGACTTTGTCTCAGGTCATGATCACACAGTTCATGGGTTCAAGCCGCGTGTTGGGCTCTCTGCTGGCAGCTCAGAGCCTGGAGCTCACTTCAGATTCTGTGTCTCCCTCTCTTACTGTCCCTCCTCCAGTCACACTCTCTGTCTCTCTTTCAAAATAAATAAATAAATAAACATTTTTTAAAAATTAAAAATAGAGGATTTGTCGAGCGGGGTCCACAGAGAAAGATGGTGGCATAGGAGGATGCTGGGCTCACGACGTCCTGCGGATCACTTAGATTTCACCCACACCTGCCTAAATAACCCAGAAAACTACCAGAAGACTAGCAGAACAGATTCTCTGGAGCCAAGCTCAGACAAGAGGCCCACAGAAGAGGGTAGGAAGGGCAGCAAGGTGGTGCGCTACACGGACTGGCAGGAGGGAGCTGGGGCGGAGGGGCGGCCTGCTGGCTAAGCAGAGCCCCCGAGTCTGGCTTGCAAAAGGTGAGGGGCTGGACAGAGTGTGTTTGGACAGCAAGCGGGACTTAACATCTGGAAGGTTATAAGCTAACAGCTCTGCTCGGAGAACATGAGGGCTGAAGGACAACGGGAGGGAGAGTTGTTGAGCCCCTGACAACAGAGCACAGCTTGGCAGAGAACAAAGGCACTCGCCAGTGCCATCTCCCTCACCCATCCCCCAACCAAAATCCCAAAGGGAACCAGTTCCAGTCAGGGAACTTGCTTGCTCCTCGCAAACACCCAACACTGTGCTTCTGCAGATCCATCCCTCTGGCGGCGGGTCTGACTGCCTCCAGGTGCCGCAGGGCCACTCCTGAAGCAGATCGCTAAGGAAAAGTGAGCTAAGCCTGCCCCTCCCCGCCGTGCACCTTGCCTATCCACCCCAGCTAATAAGCCAGATCCCCAGCACCACAAGCCTGGCAGAGTGCAAGTAGCCCAGACAGGCCACCCCACCCCACAGTGAATCCCGCCCCTAGGAGAGGGGAAGAGAAGGCACGCACCAGTCTGACTGTGGCCCCAGCGGTGGGCTGAGGGCAGACATCAGGTCTGAATGCGGCCCCGCCCACCAACGCAAGTTATTCAAGATAGCACAGGGGAAGTGCCCTGCAGTTCCGCACCACTCCAGGGACTATCCAAAATGATGAAACAGAATTCCCCTCAAAAAAACCTCCAGGAAATAACAACAGCTAACGAACTGATCAAAAACAATTTAAACAATATAACAGAAAGTGAATTTAGAATTATACTCATAAAATTAATTGCTGGGCTTGAAAACAGTATAGAGGACAGCAGAGAATCTATTGCTACAGAGATCAAGGAACTAAGGAACAGCCAGGAGGAGCTAAACAATGCTATCAATGAGCTGCAAAATAAAGTGGAGATGACCACAGCTTGGATTGAAGAGGCAGATGAGGGAATAGGTGAAGTAGAAGGTAAAATTGGGGAAAAAGAGGAAACTGATAAAAAGAGAGATAAAAAAATTCAGGAGTATGAGGGAAAAATTAGAGAACTAAGTGATGCACTAAAGAGAAAAAATATACGCATAATTGGTATTCCAGAGGAGGAAGAGACAGGGAAAGGTGCTGAAGGTGTACTTGAAGAAATAATAGCTGAGAACTTCCTGGATCTGGGGAAGGAAAAAGGCATTGAAATACAAGAGGCACAGAGAAGTCCCTTCAGATGTAACTTGAATCCATCTTCATGACATATCATAGTGAAACTGGCAAAATACAAGGATAAAGAGAAAATTCTGAAAGCAGCAAGGGATAAACGTGCTCTAACATATAAAGGGAGATGATAAGACTCGTGACCGACCTCTCTACTGAAACTTCGCAGGCCAGAAAGGAATGGCAGGAAATCTTCAATGTGATGAACAGGAAAAATATGCAGCTGAGAATCCTTTATCCAGCAAGTCTGTCATTTAGAATAGAAGGAGAGATAAAGGTCTTCCCAAACAAACAAAAACTGAAGGAATTTGTCACCACTAAACCAGCCCTACAAGAGATCCTAAGGGGGATCCTGTGAGACATAGTACCAGAGACATCGGTATAAGCATGAAACCTACAGACATCACAATGACTCTAAACCCATATCTTTCTATAATAACATTGAATGTAAATGGACTAAATGTGCCAACCAAAACACATAGGGTATCAGAATGGATAAAAAACAAGACCCATCTATTTGCTGTCTACAAGAGACTCATTTTAGACCTGAGGACACCTTCAGATTGAAAGTGAGGGGATGGAGAACTATTTATCATGCTACTGGAGGTCAAAAGAAAGCTGGAGTAGCCATACTTATATCAGACAAGCTAGACTTTAAATTAAAGGCTGTAACAAGAGTTGAAGAAGGGCATTATATAATAATCACAGGGTCTATCCATCAGGAAGAGCTAACAATTATAAATGTCTGTGCACTGAATACGGGAGCCCCCAAATATATAAAACAATTACTCACAAACATAAACAACCTTATTGATGAGAATGTGGTAATTGCAGGGGACTTTAACACTCCACTTACAGAAATGGATAGATCATCTAGACACACGGTCAATAAAGAAACAAGGGCCCTGAATAATACATTGGATCAGATGGACTTGACAGATATGTTTAGAACTCTGCATCCCAAAGCAACAGAATATACTTTCTTCTCGAGTGAACATGGAACATTCTCCAAGATAGACCACATACTGGGTCATAAAACAGCCTTCATAAATATACAAGAATTGAGATCATACCATGCATACTTTCAGACCACAATGCTATGAAGCTTGAAATCAACCACAGGAAAAAGTCTGGAAAACCTCCAAAAGCATGGAGGTTAAAGAACACCCTACTAAATAATGAGTGGGTCAACCAGGCAGTTAGAGAAGAAATTAAAAAATATACGGAAACAAAGAAAATGAAAATACAACAATCCAAATGCTTTGTGATGCAGCAAAGGCAGTCCTGAGAGGAAAATACATTGCAATCCAGGCCTATCTCAAGAAACAAGAAAAATCCCAAATACAAAATCTAACAGCACACCTAAAGGAAATAGAAGCAGAACAGCAAAGACAGCCTAAACCCAGCAGAAGAAGAGAAATAATAAAGATTAGAGCAGAAATAAACAATATAGAATCTAAAAAAACTGTAGAGCAGATCAACGAAACCAAGAGTTGATTTTTTGAAAAAATAAACAAAAGTGATAAACCTCTAGCCAGGCTTCTCAAAAAGAAAAGGGAGATGACTCAAATAGATAAAATCATGAATGAAAATGGAATTATTACAACCAATCCCTCAGAGATACAAACAATTATCAGGGAATACTATGAAAAATTATATGCCAACAAACTGGACAACCTGGAAGAAATGGACAAATTCCTAAACATCCACACACTTCCAAAACTCAATCAGGAGGAAATAGAAAGCTTGAACACTCCCATAACCAGCAAAGAAATTGAATCGGTTATCAAAAGTCTCCCAACAAATAAGAATCCAGGACCAGATGGCTTCCCAGGGGAGTTCTACCAGACATTTAAAGCAGAGATAATATCTATCCTTCTCAAGCTATTCCAAAAAATAGAAAGGGAAGGAAAACTTCCAGACTCATTTTATGAAGCCAGCAGTACTTTGATTCCTAAACCAGAGACCCAGTAAAAAAAGAGAACTACAGGCCAATATCCCTGATGAATATGGATACAAAAATTCTCAATAAGATGCTAGCAAATTGAATTCAACAGCATATAAAAAGAATTATTCACCATGATCAAGTGGGATTCATTCCTGGGCTGCAGGGCTGGTTCAACATTCGCAAATCAATCAACATGATACATCACATTAATAAAAGAAAAGATAAGAACCATATGATCCTGTCAATCGATGCAGAAAAGGCCTTTGACAAAATTCAGCTCCCTTTCTTAATAAAAACGCTTGAGAAAGTCGGAATAGAAGGAACATACTTAAACATCATAAAAGCCATTTATGAAAAGCCCACAGCTAACATCATCCTCAACGGGGAAAAACTGAGAACTTTCCCCCTGAGATCAGGAACACTACAGGGATGTCCACTCTCACCACTGTTGTATAACATAGTGTTGGAAGTTCTAGCATCAGCAATCAGACAACAAAAGGAAATCAAAGGCATCAAAAGTGGCAGAGATGAAGTTAAGCTTTCCCTTTTTGTAGATGACATGATATTATACATGGAAAATCCGATAGACCCCACCAAAAGTCTGCTAAAACTGATACATGAATTTAGCAAAGTTGCAGGATACAAAATCAATGTACAGAAATCAGTTGCATTCTTATACACTAACAATGAAGCAACAGAAAGACAAATAAATAAACTGATCCCATTCACAATTTCACCAAGAAGCATAAAATACCTAGGAATAAATCTAACCAAAGATGTAAAAGATCTGTGTGCTGAAAACCATAGAAAGCTTATGAAGGAAATTGAAGAAGATATAAAGAAATGGAAAAAAAATCCGTGCTCATGGGTTGGAAGAATAAATATTGTCAAAATGTCAATACTACCCAAAGCAATCTACACATTCAATGCAATCCCAATCAAAATTGCACCAGCATTCTTCTCGAAGCTAGAACAAGCAATCCTAAAATTCATATGGAACCACAAAAGGCCCCAAGTAGCCAAAGTAATTTTGAAACAGAAGACCAAAGCAGGAGGCATCACAATCCCAGGCTTTAGCCTCTACTACAAAGCTGTCATCATCAAGACACATGGTATTGGCACAAAAACAGACACATAGACCAATGGAATAGAATAGAAACCCCAGAACTAGACCCACAAATGTATGGCCAACTAATCTTTGATAAAGCAGGAAAGAATATCCAATGGAAAAAAAGACAGTCTCTTAACAAATGGTGCTGGGAGAACTGGGCAGCAACATGCAGAAAGTTGAAACTAGACCACTTTCTCACACCATTCACAAAAATAAACTCAAAATGGATGAAGGACCTGAATGTGAGACAGGAAACCATCAAAACCCTAGAGGAGAAAACAGGAAAAGACCTCTCTGACCTCAGCCGTAGCAATCTCTTACTTGACACATCCCCAAAGGCAAGGGAATTAAAAGCAAAAATGAACAATTAGGACCTCATGAAGACAAAAAGCTTGTGCACATCAAAGGAAACAATCAACAAAACTAAAAGGCAACCAACGGAATGGGAAAAGATATTTGCAAATGACATATTGGACAAAGGGCTAGTATCCAAAATCTATAAAGAGCTCACCAATCTCCACACCCAAAAAACGAATAACCCAGTGAAGAAATGGGCAGAAAACATGAATAGACACTTCTCTAAAGAAGACATCCGGATGGCCAACAGGCACATGAAAAGATGCTCAACGTCACTCCTCATCAGGGAAATGCAAATCAAAACCACACTCAGATATCACCTCACGCCATTCAGAGTGGCCAAAATGAACAAATCAGGAGACCATAGATGCTGGAGAGGATGTGGATTAACAGGAACCCTCTTGCACTGTTGATGGGAATGCAAACTGGTGCAGCCACTCTGGAAAACAGTGTGAAGGTTCCTCAAAAAATTAAAAATAGACCTACCATATAACCCAGCAGTAGCACTGCTAGGAATTTACCCAAGGGATACAGGAGTACTGATGCATAGGGGCACTTGTACCCCAATGTTTATAGCAGCACTCTCAACAATAGACAAATCATGGAAAGAGCTTAAATGTCCATCAACTGATGAATGGATAAAGAAATTGTGGTTTATATACACAATGGAGTATTACGTGGCATTGAGAAAGAATGAAATATGGCCTTTTGTAGCAACGTGGATGGAACTGGAGAGTGTGATGCTAAGTGAAATAAGCCATACAGAGAAAGACAGATACCATATGTGTTCACTCTTGTATGGATCCTGAGAAACTTAACAGGAACCCATGGGGGAGGGGAAGGAAAACAATAAAAGAGGTTAGAGTGGGAGAGAGCCAAAGCATAAGAGACTCTTAAAAACTGAGAACAAACTGAGGGCTGATGGGGGGTGGGAGGGAGGGGTGGGTGGGTGATGGGTATTTAGGAGCGCACCTTTGAGATGAGCACTGGGTGTTGTATCGAAACCAATTTGACAATAAATTTCATATATTAAAAAAATTAAAAATAGAAATACCGTGTGATCCAGTAATTGCACCATTGGGTATTTACCCAGGGAAAATAAAAACACTAATTTGAAAAGATATATGTACCTGTATGTTTTTACCATTATTTACTAGAGCCAAGACATGAAAGCAGCTTAAGTGTCCATCAAGAAATATATAGGTAAGGAAAATGTGGTATATATACACAATTGAATATTACATAGACATAAAAAAGGATGAGATTATGTCATTTGAGATGACATGGATGGACCTAGAAGGTATTATGCTAAATAAAATAAGTCAGACTGAGAAAGACAAATATCACATGATTACAGTCATAAGTGGAATCTAAAAGAATGAATAAACACAGAGCAGAATTATAACTATACACAGAACAAATTGATGGTAGCTAGAGAAGTTGGAGTATGGGAGGGGCAAAATGGGTGAAGAGGAGAGGGAGATCTAGGCCCCCAGCGATGGAATGAGTAAATCATGGGAGTAAAAAACAGAGCATAAGGAATAGGAATACAGTCAATGATATTGTAATAGCAATGTAATGGGACACATGGCAGCTGCACTTGTGAGCATGTATAATCTTGTCAGATCACGAATTGTACACCTGAAATGAATGTAACATTGTGTGTCAACTATACTCAAATAAAAACCAAATAAATATAATCAAACAAATCAAAAATTGCTAATAAGCCCAAATGTTGGTAATGCAGAAAAATTGGATAAGTCATACATTGCTGGTGAAATTAAGTTAGAGTACAGATACTTTTTTCAGTTTCTTCTAAGTTACTATATGCATTACCAGAGGACCCAGAAATGGCACTCCTGCACATCCATCCCAGAGAAGTTAAGACTTATATTCACTCAACAACCTGTGAATTAATGGTCATGGAAGTTATCTTTGTAATAGCCAAAAATTGGAGACAGTCCAAATGCCCTTCAACTAGTGAACGGCTTAACAAACCATAATACACCCATCCCATGAAATAAAACTCAGTAGTAACAAACTGAAATTGATAACATCCAAATTGATAACTTGGATGAATCTCCAGGGAATACTGCTGAATGAAACCAGCTAATCCCAAAAGGTTGCATAACTATAAGGTTTTATTCCATATAACAATTTTATTTATTTATTTATTTATTTATTTATTTATTTATTTTTATTTTTTATTTTTATTTTTTTATTTTTTATTTTTTATTTTAAATGTTCGTTCATTTATTTTGAGAGAGTGAGAAAGTGAAAACAGGGGAGAGGGGCAGAGAGAGAGGAGGGCAGAGAATCTTAGGCAGGCTCCATGCTAAGTCCCACGACCCTGAGATCATGACCTGACCCAAAATCAAGGGGCAGAAGCTTAACTAACTGAGCCACCCAGAAGCCCCTATAGAGCAATTTTTAAATGAAAACATTTTAAAAATAAAGAGCAGACTAGTGTTTTCCAGAGGTTAGATAGGGAGAGGAGGGCAGGGCATAGGAATTCTATAAGATAGAATTGTTCCATATAATTCTCTATGGCAGTGCATATACAAATTTGCCTGTGTGATAAAATTGCATTGAACTAAATACACAGGCACACACACAAGTACAATTAAAACTGGGAAAACTCTGAATGAGGACAGTGGATTTCATCAGTGTCAATATTCTGGTATGGTAGTGTATGATGGTTTTGCAAGATCTTACCTTTGAAGGAAACTGATAAGCTGTACACAGATCTCTGTGTACAGATGATTCCACAACCATGTGTGAATCTATACCTATCTCAATAAAAATCTTAATTAAAAATTTTTTAAAGTTAAGTTTATCCTATCAAAAAGAAACAAGGAAATGTTACCTCTATTCTTTCAAATTCAGAAAAATATTTATACAAATTATCCTTAGATTGTCTGGTTAGATTTTATTAGGTCACATACTGAAATTCATCTATACAAGGGTTCTATCATTCATTCTGCTTTGATATTTTGCCAATGGACTATATGTTTTCACTTAAGTGGTTATAATGAGAAATTATGTCAACAGTTATGTATTGAAGACACTTGATAAATGTTTATTAAATTATGAAATAAAATTATATACAGAATGTTTACTTTAATCATGGATATTTTAAAAATTCTATAAAAATATGTCAATGGCAATCTGTACATATAAATCTTTGAATGTGAGTATATTATGGTAAATCTCAGGGGTACAAATTAAACAATAGAAATTTCTACAGGGTGTGGAGCAGGGGGGAGCAGGAACCTTTGTTCTGTTGGCTTTGAGCACTTCCAAATCTGCAATCTGTTTCAGTTCAGTGGTGCAACTTATTAAAATATTAAATAATTTACTTTTACTTGTATTTTCCATTGACAGGGAAATGACTAAAACTCCTCTATTTTGAAGACATCATTAAATTTTGATTCTGTAAATGTTCAAAAGAGATATAGGACAATACTGTAACATGTATTTTGTCCATCCACCCACCTGCCCATAATCATATTGTCAGTCAGAATTTTCCCCATAGGCATCTGAAATTAATTGCAGGAAAGGGCACTTACCAATGATAATTTCCTTTACAAACATCATTTTACTGTATGCCTATTATTGCATTATACTTCAAATAAATACATCATGTCACAAGCCTATTTTCAAACTGTTGACAAATTGCTATTTTTTGGATGATCTCAGAGATTCTGTTGCCCAAAAGAGACAAGTATTTAGAAACATCTGAAAACATAACTGCATTTCAGGACTTTTTTTTTTTGCACAAAAGAGCCATGACATTATAGCTTGTGAGAAGTGACCTGTGAACACTGGGATTGAAGTTTAACCACTGTTTTGATGTTCCGCCTATTATTTATGTCATTTAAAACTAATACCAACTGTTACTCTTTTCATGCTTATTCAACACCCTACATTCATAAGCCAAACCTAATGCCAGAAATGCTCCATATATGCACAGCACAATTGAATAAAGACATACAGTTATTACTAAGGTGATAAACAACTGTGCTATTTATTAGTGTATGAATTTTTTTAAACTTTAGATGTTTGTAACATTTAAAAATAAGCATAAAATAGTTTAAATATACTGTACAGAAAGTAAGAAAAATAATTATAAGTTGTATAATTTTATTAAACTTTTAAAAGAATGTTAGAAACAGATTTATTTAAATCAAAAGAGCTGAGACTAGTACATATGACTCAGTGAATAGTAACTGAGTATCATTGAAACAAGGAACTTAAACAACTAAAAGCAGAGACCCAAAGTTTTATTTATTTTTATCTGTCTTCTGGGACAAGAAAAGGGATGGGAAAGACATATGAATTTGGTTGCTGCTTTTTAGTCCTTGCATTTTGGAAAATGTATACATTGTTAGCTAAATCTTTTTTTTTAATTTTTCAATGTTTATTGATTTTTGAGAGAGAGAGGGAGAGACAGAGAGAGAGAGACAGAGCACGAGCAGGGGAGGGGCAGAGAGAGAGAGGGAAATACAGAATCCAAAGCAGGCTCCAGGCTCAGAGCTATCAGCACAGAGCTCCAGATGGGGTTCAAACTCACAAACTGGGAGATCATGACCAGAGCCAAAGTCAGACAGTTAACCCACCAAACCACCCAGGCACCCCTAAATCTTTTTTTAATATAAAAAAATTCTTCAGTCAGTTATAAATGACAGGACCTGAATTTCCCTTGCCGTTGATATTCTTGGTCAACTGACTGGTTTGTTAACTATGATAATTTACTACCTCTAACTATTTTTTTAACATGTATTTATTTATTTATTTTGAGAGGGGATGGAGGGGCAGAAATAGAGAATCCCAAGCAGGCTGCACACTGTCAGTGTGGAGTCTCTTGAGAGGCTTGATCTCACAACTGTGAGATCATGACCTGAGTCAAAATCAAGAGTAGATGCTTAACTGACTTAGCCACCCAGGTGCCCCACCTCTAAATTATTTAAAGTCAAAACCAAAATATTACAAATAAATACAGGTAGAAAAACATTACCTGGTTCAACAATGTTTATTAGTTCAGTTGGTAAAAATTTAGTTCTGCTGAGAAAGTAATAATTTTAGTCCCCAGTGGGCCTAAATCCCTTTCATTATCTATAATTCCAAAGTAAAATGTAGACCTGTGACCATTATTATCATAGTGTAACAGCATCAAATCAAAGTTCACTTCCATTTTGTATACAATAATTAGATTTCCTCCTGGTGCTGGGCAAAAAATCTTGATAGACACTGCAGTCATCCTGTAATGTGTGATTGACCATAAGTGTATCTGTTCAATGTCTTATTAATTTCTACGTGGATGCTTATGGACACCGGTGTCTATCCCTTAAACTGGTTTTATCATTTGCCTCAGACACGTTCTTTCCCCTAGATTTCCTCTATCTCTGCCAGGCTTTCTAATCTAGGTCTCATCTAAGAGATTGGGAAGTCATGTCAAGTCTAATATTTCAATTATCCCTTACATTTAATCTCAGACCATCTCCTGTTTATTCTATTTCCTTAATTTCCTCAATGATTCATCCTCTCTCATTTTAACTTCTATTCCTTTATTACTTGTAATTATCATCTCACTGGTCTCATGGTCAGACCTTTTGATCTGGCCTCCTTAAAAGCACCTGTATTGTTCTCTCTTAATTGCAAACGTGTTTTATATTTCTCCTTTGCTTAAGACACTTCACAACACCCCATTGTTTACAGGATGAAATCCAAATTTCTTACCTAATTATTTCCTCTATTTATCTTACAGGTCTTGTAACTAGAAAAAGGCTTCATGTGAGCTGGGATCAGTTATTTAATTCACCACTTTATATCCAACACATATACTAATGCCTGACACATTGTAGATGCTCAAAAAAAATTAACCAGTGGAGGAAAATACCTTTTGCTTTGTTTTTCTCACTACTTATGCTCAAACTGAGCTGTCTTTGCTCATGCAGCTTTCTCTGACAGGAATACCCTTATTTTGCTATGTTAAACTAGAATAATGTGTATGTGTATAAATATATATATAAATATATTTCCTTAAAAAATATATATATATGCGTATATATATACATATATATGTGTATATATATATACATATATATATACATATGTGTATATATATACGCATATATATGTGTGTGTGTGTGTGTGTGTGTATATATATATATATATATTATATATATATTAGGACTTTCCTTTTGTTGTTTCCATTGTTCCTCATTGAATTGCTATGGTTTCTACTATAACATTTGTTTTACTTATTTTGACATACCTGTCTTGTCAGTTAGCTTTTTGAAATCAAAGATTAGTTTTGTTCAGGTTTCTAATACCAGTTACTAGTTCAGTGCTTAATTTTGCAATGGGATTAATGGATTGGGTAATTGAAAATTCAGTTAGAAATTCATTCAAATATTTGCTGCATTCAATATTTTTATTCTTAAATAAAAGGACCCAACATAATAAAGAAAGATGTAGAAGTGACTCGTGGGAAAAATGTTTTATAAAACAAGAAAGGGATATGGAGAACAGTATCTTGTACTTTGTAGTGCAAAGAAAGCCATGGGGAACAATTGAAAGGGTTTCTAACAAGGAATCAGTATGATTGATTTGTGTTTTAAAAATATGGCTGTGGGGGTTCCTGGGTGGCTCAGTCTGTTAAGCATCAGACTCTTGGTTTTGACTCAGGTCATGATCTCACAGTTTGTGACTTTGAGCCCCTCATCAATCTCTGGGCTAACACTGTGGAGCCTGCTTGGGATTCTCTGTCTCCCTCTCTTTCTCTGCCCATCCCCTGCTCTGTCTCTCTCAAAATAAATAAATAAACATTAAAAAAGATGGCTGTGAAAGCCCATGGAGTAACTAGTAGAAAAATCTAAAATGGGAAGCTAAGAAACCAGTTAGGAGAATATATCTAGAGACCAAGCAAGAGGTGATAGCAATTTGTACTTGTGATTTAGCAGGATTTATAAAAGTAAATCAAGAATAGGAATACATAAAGTGAAAAAGGAGAAAAATTTCAAAACATCAAAAATGATTTCTACTTTTCAGCTTGAGCAAGTAGGTGGATTGAAATGGAATTTGCTGAGACAAAAAATACAGGGTGACCAATAGACACATGAAAAGATGTTCAATATCACTCATCATCATTGAAATGCAAATAAAAACTACAATGAGATATCACCTCACACCTGTCAGACTGGTTAAAATCAAAACAAGGACCAACATATGTTGGCGAGGATGTGTAGGAAAGGAATGCTTGTATACTGTTGGTGGGTATGTAAACTGATGCAGCCATTGTGGACAACAGTGTGTGAGGGTTCCTCAAAAATTAAAAATAGAAATACCCTAGAATTCAATGATCACACTATTGGGTATTTACCAAAAAAAAAAAAAATACAAAAACACTAATTTGAAAAGATATATGTACCACTATGTTTATTGCAGCATTATTTACAATAGCCAAATTATGGAAGCAACCCACGTGTCCGTTGCCAGGGGAATGGATAAAGATGATGTGATACACACACACACACACATCACTGGAATATTATTCAGCCATAAAAAGACTGAAATATTACCATGAAACAACATGAATAGAGCTAGAGAGTATAATGCTAAGAAAAATGATCAAAGTCAGTCAGAGAAAGACAGATACCATGTGATTTCACTAATGTGAAATTTAAGAAACAAAAGAAATGAACAAAGGAAAGAGAGAGAATGAGAAAACAAGAAATAGACTCTTAACTATAGAGAACAACCTCAGATGGTTACCACAGGGGAGGATGGGAGGGGGCAATGAATGAAATAGGTGATGGGGATCAAAGATACACTTATCATGATGAACACTGAGTAATGTATAGAATTGTTGAATCACTGTATTTTATACCTGAAACTAGTATACTGTATGTTAGCTATTGAAATTAAAATTTTTTAATTAATAAAAATTTAAAAAATTAAAAAATTAAAAAAATAACTGTGCTAATGGCACAAAACTAGATATAAACAAATGTGATAGACTAATATAAACTGAGTGTTTTTAAAACAAGCCATTACAAATCAGTGAGGAGTAAAAACCTATTCAATACATGATATTGAAACAATACATTAATTATGTGGGATAAAGACACTATTTTTTAAAAAATTCCCATAACATTATAAATTTTAAAAATCTTGTTGAATAAATATAAAATAAACATTTGGTAAAAATAGAAGAAATGAAACTGAGTGTCAAGTTTATTAAGAAAAAATACTAAAATTCAAAGTAATCAAAGAAATATGGAGCACCTGGGTGGCCCAGTTGGTTGAGCATCTGACTTCGGCTCAGGTCATGATCTTGTGGTTTGTGGGTTCGAGCCCCACATTGGGCTCTGTGCTGATGGCTCAGAGCCTAGAGCCTGCTTTGGATTCTGTGTCTCCCTCTCTCACACAAAAATAAATAAACATTAAAAGAAAGTGTCAAACTAATTAAGTAAATATAATTGAGAGGGAGACACAATTGTTTTGTGGCATCATAAGATCTAAATAAATTTAGTATATAATATGTTATCCAAATTGATTTTCAAATAAGAAACCTGCTTGTAAAATAAGACTACAGTATTAGGAACGCATTAAAAGAATAAGAATAAGTCTTATTCTACAAGACTACAGTATTAAAAGAATCGCAAGACTACATTATTAAAGACAATCAGTATTAAAAGAATCGCAAGACTACAGCATTAAAAGAATCGCAAGACTACAGTATTAAAAGGAACGCATTAAAAGAAATTAATAAAATAAAAATTCATGCTTAAATTAGAGTATTTGATTATATAATTCATAAAGACAGAAGAAATATGTGTTCATACTTTCTAATAACTAAATTAATATAAATTAAGTTTAGATGTACTTTTTGACCAGTAAATTACCACATCAGGAAAAAAATGGTGGTCTAGTTTAATTCCAATGGAAGAGTCTTTCATATATTGACAATGGCAGTATAAATGGATCATTGATGTGATCTTCTGATATTTTCACAACACCAGAAATAGACAATATACACAACACCATAAAATGATTCAGTATATTATATAATAGTCATTTGATGGACTACTATAATTGCTAGGATATTTTTTAAGATGGAAAAGTTTGTGATACACAGATGATACAAAAGTTTATGCTCAATACCAGTACAATTATCTTTTAAAGCAATCTAAATTAAAACACTCTAACATTTAAAAGTCTATCCTAGATATTTTAGAAAGATATTTTGAAAAGATCTTCAACTATAAAACAAATGAAATCTTGCAGGGTGGGCATAATTTTTTATTGTTTGTAAAAATTCAGGTTTTTCAAATTTAGGAAAATTAAATAAATATTCAGAAACTGTTTAAGTATTACATTAACTATGAGTCTTTCATGTATGGCCATTATGATGTTGAGATGTTTCTTCTATCCCTACTTTTTTGAGGGTTTTTATAAAGAAAGGTTGCTATATTTTGTCAAATGCTTTTTCTGCATGTATTGAGAGTATCACATGGTTCTTATCCTTTTATTAATGTGATGTATCATGTTGATTGATTTGCGGATATTGAACCACTCCTGCAGCTCAAGAAAACCCACTTGATTGTGGTGAATAATTCGTTTAATGTATTGCTGGATTCAATTTGCTAATATCTTGTTGAGAATTTTTATATCCATGTTCATGAGGGAAATTGGTCTCCAATTCTCCTTTTTCGTCAGGTCTTTGGTTTTGGAATCAAGGTAATGCTGGCATCATAAAATGAGTTTGGAAGTTTTCCGTCCATTCATATTTGTTGAAACAACTTCAAAAGAATAGGTATTAACTCTCCTTTCTTTAAATGTTTGGTGGAATTCCTCTGAGAAGCCATCCAGCCCTAGACTCTTGTTTGCTGGGAGATTTTTGATTACTGATTCAGTTTCTTTACTTGTTATGGATTTGTTCAAATTTTCTATTTCTTCCTGTTTCAGTTTTAGTAGTTTATATGTTCTAGGAACTTGTCCAGATTCCCCAATTTTTTGGCATATATTTTCTCATGGTATTCTCTTATTATTGTTTTTATTTCTGCTGTGTTGGTTGTGATCTCTCCTCTTTCATTCATGATTTTATTTATTAGGGTCCTTTCCTTTTTCTTTTTGATCAGTCTGGCTAGGGGGTTATCAATTTTGTTAATTCTTTCAAAGAACCCATACTTAGATTCATTGATCTGTTCTACCATTTTTTTCTTTTGATTTTAATATCATTGATTTCTGTTCTAATCTTTATTATTTTCCTTCTTCTGATGGTTTTGGGCTTTATTTGTTATTCTTTTTCCAGTCTCTTTAGATGTAAGGTTAGGTTGTATATTTGAGACATTTCTTCCTTCTTTAGGAAGGCTGGGATTGCTATATACTTCCCTCTTATGAATGCCTTTGCTGTATCCCAAAGGTTTTGGACCACTGTGTTTTCATTTTCATTGGCATTCATGTACTTTTTTATTTCCTGTCTTTGATTTCTTGGTTAAGCCAAGATTGGTTTAGTAGGATGTTCTTTAATCTCCAAGTATTTGTGCTCTTTCCAAGTTTTTTCTTGTGGTTGATTTCAAGTTTCATAGCATTGAAACTTGAAAATATGCAGGATATGATATTGATATTTTTGTATTTGTTGAGAGCTGACTTGTGCATCCTCAATGGGGAAAAACTGAAAGTGTTCCCCCCTAAGGTCAGGAACACGACAAGGCTGTTCACTCTCACCACTGTTGTTCAACATAGTACTGGAAGTCCTAGCCTCAACAATCAGACAACAAAAATAAATAAGTGGATCCAAATTGGCAAGGAAGAAGTCAAATTCCACTCTTTGCAGACAACATGATACTCTATATGGAAAACCCAAAAGACCCACCAAAAATTGGTAGAACTGATACATAAATTCAGCAAAGTGACAGGATATAAAATAAATGTACAGGAATCAGTTGCATTTCTATAAGCCAATAATGAAGCAGAAAGAGAAATAAAAGAATCAATCCTATTACCAATTGCACTTAAAACCATTATACCTAGGAATAAACCTAACCAAAGAGGTAAAAGATCTGTATGCTGAAAAATATAGAAAGTTTATGAAGGAAATTGAATAAGACACAAAGAAATGGAAAAACATTCCATGCTCATGGATTGAAAGAACAAGTATTATTAAAATGTTGATACTACCCAAAGCAATCTACACGTTTAATGCAATCCCTATCAAAATAGCACCAGCATTATTAACAGAGCTAAAACAAACAATTCTAAAATTTGTATGGAATCAGAAAAGACCCTGAATAGCCAAAGCAATCCTGAAAAAGAAAACCAAAGCTGGAGACATCACAATTCTGGACTTCAAGCTATATTACAAAGTTATGATCATCAAGACAGCATGATACTTGTACAAAAACAGACACATAGATCAATGGAACACAATAGAGAACCCAGAAATGGACCCACAAATATATGGCAAACTAATTTTCAACAAAGCAGGAAAGAATATCCAATGGAAAAAATACAGTCTCTTCAGCAAATGGTGTTGGCAGTACTGGACAGAGGCATGTAGAAGGATGAACTTGGACCACTTTCTTACAGCACACACAAAAATAAACTCAAAATGGATGAAATACCTAAATGTAAGACAGGAAACCATCAAAATCCTAGAGGAAACAACAGGCAACAACCTCTCTGACCTCGGTTGCAGCAACTTCTTACTAGACATGTCTTTGGAAGCAAGGGAAACAAGAGCAAAAATGATTTATTGGGACTTCCTCAAGATAAAAATTTCTGTACAGCAAAGGAAACAATCAAGAAAACTAAAAGGCATACTACAGAATGGGAGATGATATTTGCAAATGACATATCGGGTAAAGGGTTAGTATCCAAAATCTGTAAAGGACTTACTAACTCAATACCCTAAAAACAAATAATCCAGTGAAGAAATGGGCAAAAGACATGAACAGACACTTTTCCAAATAAGACATCCAGATGGCTAGCATACACATGAAAAGATGCTTAACATCACTCATTATCAGGGAAATACAAATCAAAACCATAATGGGATACCAGCTCACACCTGTCAGAGTGGCTAGAACAAACAACTCAGGAAACAACAGATGTTGGTGAGGATGTGGAGAGAGGGGAACCCTTTCACAGTGTTGGTGGGAGTGCAAACTGGTACAGTCACTCTGTAAAACAGTATGGATATTCCTCAAAACTTAAAAAATAGAACTACCTTACAACCCAGCAATTGCACTACTAGGTATTTACCCAAAGGATACAGGGGTGCTGATTTGAAGGGGAACATGCACCCCAATGTTTATAGCATCATTATCAACAACAGCCAAAGTATGGAAAGAGCCCAAATGTCCATCAACTGAGGAATGAAAAAGAATATGTGGTATATATACATGATGGAATACTACTCAGCAATGAAAAACAAGGAAATCTTGCCATTTGCAACAACGTGGATGGAACTAGAGGGTATTATGTAAGCAAAATAAGTCAGTCAGAGAAAGTCAGAGATCATATTATTTCACTCATATGTGGAATTTGAGAAACTCAAACCATGAACATAGGAGAAGGGAAGGAATAAGTAAGATAAAACAGAGAGGGAAGCAAACTGTAAGACATTCTTAAATACGGAAATCAAAACTGGGGATTGCTGGAGGGGAAGTGGGTAGGGGGATGGATTAAATGGGTGATGAATATTAAGGAAGGCACTCTTCTGGATGAGTACTGGGTATCATATGTAAGAGAAGAATTAATAGGTTTTACTCCAGAAGCCAAGACTACACTGTATGTTAACAAACTTGAATTTAAATAAAAAAATATATATATTTAAAAAATTCACAATCAGGGTGGGTGGTTTCAAAATTCCCCTCTTAATTATTTATAGGTTAAACACAACAACAACAACAACAACAACAAAAATGTAGAATATTCACACAGCTTAATACGTTTGATTGGTAGTAAGGGGCACTTAAACATACTGCCATCAAGCCTGGTGAATCCACATTCTTCTTGAATATGCAAAGAAAATTTGTAAATGAATAATCACATGAAAACTTTTAAAGAATATATATTAAAGAGATACTTCTGAATACAATACAAAGTAAAATTAGCAATCAATAACAATAAGACAAAATTTGCTTAAGAAGAAACACCAAATCTCTTAAAAAATAGTGATGATGAAAAATAGGCCAAAGCTCTGGGCACCTTACCAAAGAATACATAAAGATGGCAAAGAAGCATATGAAAAGATGATCTACATAATTTGTCATCAGGGAAGTGCAAGTTAAAACAATAACAAGATACTACGAAACATGTATTAGGATGGCCAAAATCCAGAACACTGACAACAGCAAATGCTGGCAAGAATGTGGAGCTTCAGAAACTCTCATTCATTTCAGATGCAAATCAAAATGATGTAGCCACTATGGAAAACAGTTTGGCATTTGTTACGCAACAAGACATACTCTTACCATATGATGCAGTAATCACGCTCTTTGGCATTGACCCAAAGGAGATGAAAATTTATGTCAACACAAAAACCTAAACATGGGTGTTTATAGTAGATTTACTCATAATTGCCAAAATTTGGACACAACCAAGAATTTCTTCACTAGGTGAACAAATAAACTGTGGTACATCCAGACAATGAAACATTACTAAGAGCTTAAAACAAAACAAAACAAAACAAAACAAAACAAAACAAAACAAAACAAAACAAAACAAAACAAAACACCAAAGAGCCATGAAGCCCTAAAAAGACATGGAGGAATCTTAAATACATATTACTAACTGAAAGAAGCCCATGTGAAAAGCCAACATACCAAATGATTCTGACTATATGGAATTCCATTCTGGAAAAGCAAAACTATGGAGACGATAAAAGTTTAGTAGCTACAGGAGTTGTGAGGAGAGATGAATAGACAGAACAAAGAGGATGAAAGGTAGTGAAAATATTATGTATACATGATATTTTAGAGATGGATATATGCCATTATACACTGATCCAAAATAGTGCTCATGCATGCAGAGAATATATATGCATATAAATTAAACTTATTTATTTGTTTATAAAATGTATACATATGGGAGTATATAATTTCAGAAACTATATTCTTAGCATTTAGATTCATAACCTTAGAACAGAAAAGGACCTTAAATGCCTATTCAATATTCACGTTTTATGTCACAAAAATAAAAGTCAGTTATTTGAATTCACACAACAAAGATTTAGGTTAGAAGAATTAATTATTCATGCAGGAGTTACCTGTGTACTTTGGCCAGAAAATCTTACCTTTCTGCTATATATCTCTACCTCTACCTGCACCTGGACCCCCACTTCTAATTCTGCACCTATACCTGTATCTGCACGTGTACCTGTACCTATATCTGTACATCTATCCATAATTGCTTACCTTATGAGGTTTGGTTGAAATGATAGCCGATGCTCTTTTCCAGCTTGGATAGTGTGTGTCTCTGTGTATGTAACACAACTAATTAATTGCGGAACTGAATCTTTACTGAACAAAATTTTTTACTTCAAAAAGTCAAAAATTAAGCATTCTTTCCACAGTGTACTCTTTCTACACTCTGTGCTCCCTTACACTATACATATAAAAACAGTAATTAATTTTAAAATTATTATAGGCTGGTAAAATTAATATAGTTACATGCTAGACAGAACCATTTTCACTTATAAAACACTACTATATTTCATACATCAAATATTATAAGCCTTTTATTTATGTTTAACAAGAAACAAAAGCCCTCTCCAAAATTCTTAGTATGTCCCTATAGTCTGCTATCTTCATATATTATTTAATAGATTAGTCAGTCCGATTAAAAAATTCCGCTAATTTTGTTTTTAAATATTCCTGGATATGTAGAGGGTAGGGCTGGGAGTCCATCTGATACTAAATGACTCAACCATACAAAAAGAAATATAAAATATATATCTATCCGTGTTAACATAAAATGACTAAAACTGGTTTTAACAATTCAAGTCTCACTTCAGGAAAAGAAAACAAATAGGGGCTAGTAAACCCAACACCAGTCTTCTAGCCCACTTGATTATAAAAGACTGAGACATTAAATTGTGCAAACTAGAGAGAAGCTGACAGTACCTTAATTAAATTGATACTACTAGTGACACCCTGATAGTGTACTTGTCGGGAGATAAATTCTTATAACATCAAATAAAAGTGACAAACTTCCCCAAGGACTCAGCATTAGTTCTTCTAGGGGGGATTAGTTTACACAAATTACTCGTGAGATGTTTCATTTAGATTACTTAGAGTCAAAGTGAATTCAGACCAAGCTAAACCATTTGTCCCACCTGCTGCATAGGCAGAGCCAGAAGAAAAGATAAAAGGTCTCATTGTGCAAAACTGACCAGAGATATAATTTGGCATAGTTTTCTTTTTACATTACTTTTAGTGTTATAAATAAAGAAAATTTAAGGGATACCACAGACATCCAAAGGTTACTTTTGTAGGCACGGATAGTTAGTTTATAATAAAGAAAGCTGTTGTAGTCACGTGGACCCCACTGCGAGCTTTGCACCTTTAGCAGATTATACATGACTCATAAGTTTAATCTTTTAGTTTTCGAGTATAATTTCACCATTTTTTCCACTTCTCTGTGAAATGAGATCTAGCCTTGCCAGGCAGAACATGTGTCAACAAAAAGCAGGAGGGCTCCTGAGCTACCAGGAAAGTGATTTTTATGAAACCAAGTGTTACTGTAATTTTTGCCCCTCACTACCGAGGAGATGTGATGGCCCAGCTGGTAGTGTGAAGAGAGTGATCACCAGAATGACAGTGAGAACGAAACACTGTCAGGCAGCCAGACTTTCAGACTTCAGAAATTTATACTGAACAAAGCTGACAGCTTTTAAGAAGCATACCAAATTCTGGCTGCTTCCCTCTGAGCTAGCATGCTCATACCTTTAAAAGATGTGAATGGGGTCAGAGCTGTGCTGAGAGTTTACCTAGGGAGACCTACTTTGGCAGCAGGTTCAAAGGGTGTAAAATAATAAATATTTATACAAGAAATCGAGACTGTCTATGTGACATAATTTAAGAAGACACACTAGGCACCATCCGTACTTAAAACATGACCTCCCATAGCTTTTTAAATTGCCAGTAATGACCACTATTTGGTATGACTTCTCTTTAGCTAGTGTCTTCCAAAGACTTTATAATGCCTACTAACAGCAGAAGCATTGACTTTGCACCCAACAATCATAATAGAGATTCTTTTTAGGATTACTTAGTAGGCTCCCTCCCAGATGCCAGTCCAATAATAAAGAGGAAAATAGACATTGAGACTTAAAAAAACCTCTGACACACAATTTTGTCTAGTCATTCTGCTCCACTTTGTACAGGGTCCCTTCCCACTGGAAACTCTGTTTTACCACATTCACAAAATGCTGTGGAAATAAACTTCCTCTTAAACCATATAGGATTAAAGACAACTTCAGCTTCCACCTTGCCTCATTAAATGCGTGAAAGCAAGTGCTGGAAAGGGTTGGAATATTCCTTGAGTTTGACAAGTAGAAGAGGATGTTAGTGAAATGTTTTGGAATTATCACCAGATTATGGATCATTTATTCTATATGGAGGAACACAGGACTCCTAATCTCAAGTCGGGCATTTCTGAAAGCACTTCTACAACTCTCATGGCATAGAATCCTTCTGGTTGTTCATTCTTTCCAAAGTCCATATTGGAATTTTTCTGAGGTATATAAAAATGTGTGAAATAAGACCTTCTCTCAAGCATCCTAGATTCAGTGTATCCATTAGTTAAATGGCACAAGCATTTAAAATAGTATTTAAAGCAGAAAAAATCAAATAGTTCTATGTCAAATCGTATAAAGTAAACACTAGTGTCACATTTCTACCACCATCCTGTTTACTCTTTAGAGATTATCCTAGTCACTTAATATGGGAATGTCTCTTCATTTTTACTGTGCTTCTGCTTCAGAAAGTATCCCTTCCTTCAAGGTTAACTTTTCCACTTATACCTCTGTAACCAGACTGTTGTAAAAGAATATAGTATCAATTATTTCATTATATTGCATTATCAATGTTTCCTGTTCCAATGTCTCCTTCCTACTTTGTCTTTACTTATGATTGGCTCTCCTCCTAAAACATCACCCAAATAACAAACAAAAACACTTCTTCTTTCTCATTTATCCTCCACCCCTAGCAACTTTAAAGCACTCTCCCTTTTCTCTCACATAAATTTCCATCCTCAAATCCTGTCAAAATACATCCCATAGTTGACTATTTCTCAGCACCTCTGTGACCACCACCCTAAATTAAGCCATACTTATCTTTCTCCTCATAGATTAAAAGAATTACTCATTAGTTTCCCTGCTTTTGCCCTCTTCTCCCAATTCCACATTATAAGACATAGGAAGACACACTAAATGTTTCTAATCAGATAGTTCATGTTTTAAAACAAAAATAATTAATTTCCCATTTATGCTCAGAACTCCAGTGGTTTCCCCTCTCATATGAGAATAAAACCTAAAGCCCTTAGGGTAGCATGATTTTATTTTCTATTACGTCTCTGATTCCATTTTCTATCATCTCTTTAAGATTATGTAACACTCTGGTGTCACTATCCTCCCTCAGCATGCCAAGTGTGCTCTTACCCTGGAAACTTTGCCTTTACCTCTCTCTTCTGCCTGAAAACCCTTATCCTGGTATTCACATTGCTTGCTTTCTATTCTATTCACATCTATGCTCAGATGACACCATATCAGAGAAGTTATCTTTGACTACCGTGATGGCTCATTTTATGTGTCAACTTGACTGGGCTAAGGGTTGCTCAGATTGCTGGTAAAACTTTATTTCTGGGTGTGTCTCTGGGGCGTTTCTGGAAGAGTTTAACATTTGAATTAGCAGACTGAGTAAAGAATATCCACCATCAGCAATGGGTAGGCAGTGTCAGATCAGCTGAGAGACTAAATAGAGCAAAAAATGTGAAGGAGGGCTAACTTTCTTCTCCGACTAGGGACATCCATCTCTCCTACCCTCAGACATCACAGTTCCTGGTTCTGGGGCCTTCAGACTCAGACTGCAAGATACACCATTGGCTTTCCTGTTTCTGAAGCCTCTGTGCTCAGACTAAATTATACCACCAGCTTTCCTGTTTCTTGCAGATGGTAGGTTGTGGGCATCTCAGCTTCCATTAACAACATAAGCCAATTCCTATAATAAACATCTTCTTATTATCTATCTATCTATCTATCTATCTACCTATCATCTATCTATCATCTATCCATTACTTATTGGCTCTGTTGCTCTGGAAAACCCTAACTAATACAACTACCATCTTGCTACTTTCCTTTAAACTTACTTAATTTTTCTTTATAGCATACAGCCCCTCTGGATATACCTACACATGTATAGTCTTCCATGATATTTGATTCATGGTGAGTAGGTTTGTTCATTGCTGTATCTAAAGCAATTAGAACAGTGCCTGGCACATGGTAGGTGCTCAAAAATATTTGTTGAATAAATAAATGAAACCTTTGAGGTTCATTCTAATTATACCTATACTCTTAATGAAGAAAGGAAAATCATGTTCTGCCAGGAAAACTGAATTATGCTTGGGAATTAACCAGCCTTCTTAAGTGAATTCATTTAAAATGTGAAACAATTTTCAAACTATAAAGAACGTGAAAAAAGGTGAATTGGGAAGCTATCGAAGAATTAAACTAAACATATAAAATTAATTTTTTACAGTTTTTGGGTTTTTTTGAAGCTTATTTATTTATTTGGAGAGAGAGAGAGCATGAGCAGGGGAGGGACAGAAAGAAAAGGAGAGAGAAAAATCACAACACACCAGACACAGGGCTGGAGCTCATGAGCCATGAGATCATGACCTGAGTTGAAATCAAGAGTCAGACACTTAAATGACTGAGCCACCCAGGCGCCCCTAGTTTGCTTTATATTTTAACGTTTGGAATTAAAATAACAATACACTGCCAGTCTTAGAATCACACAAAAAATTAATAATGAATATTTTCAAAGAAAGGACATAATTTATTTCTTTATCTATACTGCATGCGGTATCTTCTATACTTTACCATTTTGAAACTGACTTTTTGAAGGTTATTTTTAACAACAACAAAAAAGTAAAGTTTCACCAATTTTCAAAGAGCTCGATAGTTTTGTACTTAGTTCCCTCGTTTTGGAAACTTCCTATTGATTTTCTTTCCTTTGAGTATTAATAGATCAAACTGTCAGATTCTAAGTAGTGATGAGCTTGAATATGATTTATAAACTACTCAAAAGTCACTAAATGAAATACTGAATCTTTTAAAGAATTTGTTTGTCCACTTTACCATATATATATATATATATATATATATATATAGCACAAATATATGTGGAACCAACAAAAATTCTAATACCTTTAGACATAATATGCCCTAAAGTAGAAATAAGTGACAAGAAACTTTTGAGAGCAAATGCTTTTTTATGTTATAATGACTTTTGTTTGAAGATTGTGATAACTTTTGTTTTCTGTGAAACTCTATAAGGATTCAGGTATAAATACTCAGCAATGAAAAATGATTGTTTTATAAAAATAGATCAGTTAGCTTAGAAAATAGGGTTGAACATTTTAACTCTGAGTTCCAGCTCTATCCCTTACTACTACTACTAATATTTTCCAATGATTTACAAAGTTATCACCTGATTAACTCTGCAAAATACACACCTTCTGACTATATGAATGATTTCATATCAGTGTGAATGAAATTATGACAGCAAGGATACCAGCCATGGAACTTAGCATGAAATCAGTATATGGCAATGTGTTATTTCATTCAAGATGACCTAAATAGTAGATGCCCTTTGAAGTTAAGTGGCAGATCATAGGCACACACACACACACACACACACACACACACACACACACACAAAGACAAAGAGTAAAACAAGAAGTGTCAGCAATTGTATCTAAGTGATGAGTTCTCCAGGGCGCCTGGGTGGCTCAGTCAGTTGAGCGTCCAACTTTGGCTCAGGTCATGATCTCACGATTTGTGAGTTTGAGCCCTGCATTGGACTCTGTGCTGACAACTCAGATTCTGTGTTTCCCTGTCTCTCTGTCCCTCCCCCACTCATGTTCTCTCTCTCCCTCTCTCTCTCTCTTCCTCTCTCTCAAGTAAACATTAAAAATTTAAAAAAATAAGTAAATAAGTGATGAGTTCTAGACAAAATGTCAAATTGTGAAGAATACAATTATTCCTGGAACATGTGTACAGTTAGAGGCAAAGGAGGCATAAGATTATATAAATCAAGATATAGGTACTTGGGCTTTAGAACACTAATAAAAGGCACAGGATTTTATTATTGATATTTTAGCTTTCTATGGTAGGTGATTCCCGTAGACAGGACACCGTATCGGATCAATACTCTTCTATAAGTCAGAATTTCTTGGGCAGCCAAACTGTTTTCAGGATATTAACACATTTTACCTAAAAAGTCCATGATCCTTTAAATATAGGAAACAGTGAATTGAACAAAGGCTACAGATTTTTTGTTTGTTTGTTTGTTTTTTCCTTGTTTGCTTATTTTTGTTGGTGGTGGTAGTATTTTTTGTGGTGGTGGAGATGGAGGGAGGCATAAAAGAAATTGACTTTATTTCTTCTAAAAGTTTGTGTAGACAAGTATACAAACATTTGAATTTCTTAATAGGGAATATGAAATATGGCATTACTAATATTTATCTACAGATTGCTTTAAAAAATCAGAAGTATACTTTAAAGACAATTGTGTGAAAAGTTACTAAATCCCTATTGTTCTGCCTATGTAGTTACCAAGCAATGGTCTGAAAATAAATTGTCTCCCTATTTCCATTTTCCATACAAAATGGGACATGTTGGCCAATCATATTTTTTTCTAATCTCCCTAGAAAGTCCCTTTTTTTTTCTTTTGTTTTCTAGGTCATTGGTCCATCATTAGAAGACACTGTGCTCTACTTACATATTAGCATACTTTTAGACTCAGAAAACTGAAGTTCCAAGTAAAGTGGACTGTACATAATGTCCAGCCATCCACTTTTTTGAGCATGTGTTCATTAGTAACATAAGCATTCCAAGTCAGCTATACTTAAGGATATAAATTAGGTAAAACAACTTAGTTCTAATTATTAAAAAAAAAAAAGGAAAAATGACCATCTCTCCTCGATGGATGGTTGTGTTGATGCAAAGATCACTGTGGTAACCATGTTGCTTACCACTGTCAAAAGATATTAGGTATAAATCAAATAAAGTTTAATGACCTCCACTGGCTGGTAAGCTAATTCAGAGGGAAGCTTTGTGACCTCATTCTGAATTTAACTACGGTTTATTTTGTGTGTAATTGTTAAGCCAGGATTGCCAAAAAATTGTCCATCCTTCTCTAAAGAATGTCTTTGAAACAGTTTCTTCAACACCAGGAATAAAAAAACATATAGATCATGCAATAACTCCCTATTTAACACAAAACTACTTCCAAGTAGTGATAAGTCATGTTGAATTTAGTATATTCTTTATCCAAAATTCAGCCATTCAGAAAAAAATGAAAATGTTCCTTATAGTGAAAATAGCCACTTTGGGAATCTTTAGTTCTTTATACACATAACATACTCCATTCCCTACCAAAAGAAGAAGAGGGAGAGAGAGAGAGAGAAAAGCACACACATACACCCCCCCACACACACACACACAGAATGAGACAGAGAATATTGTTTGATGTGAATTAATCGGCAATTTGTGAATTAATCAGCAATTTGTTAATTTCTTTCTTTTGATTTAGAACATATATTAACAACTTCATAAAATGTACATATTCACTAAGGATGAATCTTCTAGACTATTTTAGTTGCCAGAGTGTTTTTCCCGTAATGACTCTTATTTTACATCATTAGTTGTAAGAAACCATGACAAGGAGGCACTAAAATTAGTGAAAAAGCTGACAGAAGTTCAAGACTATGAATCAGAAACCTGCCAAGAAAATGTATTTTTGTCACATACAACAGAGAAATAGTATGTATGTGTCAGGCTCTGGTGGACTTTAATGAACATGGACTAAGATAGCTATATACTAATAACATAGAATCCTAGCTCTGTATTTTCTCCACTTTTGCTCTTAATTACTCCATAAAACAAATCTTTCCTATGTCCATTCATATGGTTTAGGACCAAAATGATCCAGTGAGAAGAGGCAGAGGGAGGATAACATTGGTAAAACTAGTTTTGAAACTAGAACATGGCAGTAAGCAGTGGAAAAAAGCCCAGGCTTTGGATACTTCCTTGAGAATCACATCTTTGAATAATATTCCCTCTGAATTACATGATAATTCCTAATACTTTTCATAATGAGGAGAATTAAATAATTATGATCCTGAAGATCTTTAGGATTATTCAATTAAACTACTTAAATTCATTTATTTCTTCATTTATTTGATTTTTTAAATAATATTGGGTTTCATCATAGGACACTAAGAGCTGAAGAAGTTAGACTATATACTCAAAGTCAGGAGTTACTTACTGACTTAGTGGTAGGATCTAGGTCCCCTCATATTAACATCCAGAATATTTTACATTTTCTTTCCTGCCACTCTCAAACCCCTTCTTGGTATGTGGGACTTTATGGCTTCATAAGAAATAAAGAACAATGTGTCACACTACCCAAGTGGAGCAAACAATTGTCTGTGAACTCTTTCTTCAATGATCATCTCTTGCCACCTTTCCTTGGTAAAATTTTGATTTTAAAATATGAAGGGAGGTTCTTCAGCTGATTGTCACAATACCAATAAAAACCACTCAACTTCTCCCCTACTTCAAATTGATGAATGAACTTCAGCATAAGGTAGAGCATGTTGATGAAGGATTAAAAATATTATAATTAAAGGTGATGGCACATCTTGAAGAGAATATGCAAACTTTATATTCTCTGGACTATTAAGTATTTTCAATAGGGAATCAGGGAGATGGATTAGTACTAGTAGAAGAAACAAGTAAGTGTCTAGAGGAAGATACTTTGATGTATTGCTACATGACTCAGGTAACATACTAGGGCCCATCCAATGGATGTCTTTAAAGATCAAATTTTGTGGTGCCCCAAAATAACTAAAGACTATGGGCCCACCCATGGATTAGACTGAGGCCATTGGATCTCAACTTGGTTAAAATTTAGAGTAATCCAGAGAGCTTTTATAAGTCCTGTAGCCCAAGTAATGATCAGGATGAATTAAATCAGAATCTTGCACAGCAAAACAGGCATCAATATTTTTAAAAATTTCCTCAGATGATTACTTTGAGCACATTAGAACTACTGATTAGAGGTAAATATGAGCTGCTTCTGGAATGATAGAGTAAGGAAATTCATGCAATCTGTCACAGGCAAAGTAGAAATATAAATGATAAGTGTAAAAAAAAAAAAAACAAAAACAAAAAAACAAACTCTCTGGTAATTGCCCAAAGGGCATACAGCAAAGGAGAAAAATCCATTCAAGCAAACTATGAAATCTCAGTAAAAACAGTGAGAGTTTGTGTCTTTTGAGACACAGTTCACTCCATTACCATCGATCCTAGCCTTATGTTATAGAAACTCCGTGTAGCTGAGAAGACAAGGACCCTCCCTCCTACCAGCTTCAGTCTGGGGCTATGGTTTCAGGGATAGACTGCTGACATTTTTTCATTCCCCTACTTCTACCCCTTGACTAAATATCATGTTGTAGAAAGTCTATTCCAGGAAAACACAGCCCACAGAATTGGATCTCTCTCCTCCTCAGTCCTTGTGCATAGAGAAGTCTATACTGGACATAGCAGGGTGAGAACATTAGGGCCTCCATCACCTATGTCCCAGCATACTTATAGGGTGGACACTCCGTAAACAGGGATATGCAACTAAAAAGAGCAGGGGTTTCATCCTCCCCAGTGCCTATTCATAAAGCAGAAGTGCCACTCCGAAAAGCAGGTTCTACCTCCAGCTATAGTGCAGTGCTCTAAGGTTTCTGGCCAGAGAAAAAGGCAGGGTTAAAGAGCAAATAGCTCTACATCTCTGCCTGAGAGGATTGATTTTATTTGAAACAGAGAAAGGAGGACTCTAATCCTAAAGTTGTTGTCAAAAAGTGGAGATCTTTGTGGATAGCAATTAATAAAATGCAGGTAGCTTCTAAATTGGACAATATTTTAGAGCAGCCAGAAGTTTCATAGAAAAGAACCAGGGGACAGTACAGCCAAAAAGAACTCTCCTAGGATCACATTTAACTCTGGGGCGTTGGAATCTTGTACACATGGGCTAACAGTGCACTCACAAAAGAACAATAAAGCAGATGCATAATGTGGACTTGAAAACATTCCCAAGTTGCACACAAATTTTTCACAATGAGGTGGAAACCTCACTGGAACGAAAAACTTAAGCATAACCTGTGACCAAACACAGACTGTGAACAATCAGCTACTCAGATCCAAGGATGTTCCTGGAGTCAGATTTATAAATATTATCATAATCACCCCTGGCATTCTGTAAGATGGTGCATCCACATACAGAACACACTCAGGAATGATCAGAGGGAACCTTCAGAGTTACTAGTTCTTGATTGAATATGAAGGAAAAAAATCATATTTTTTTAAAACTCTGAACTCATATGCCGTACACGTAGTCAAAAGTAAAGGATAAATATCTAACTGGTTAGGGAGGCTTAGATATAACATGCAACTCATAAGTGGTTATGCTGATGCAAGGGGGATCCCTTTTATAGTATTTAGATAAAAGTTGTAAAACATAAAAGAAAAAGCTCAATGAGAACATTAAAGGCTTAAAAACACAAGGCAAATATTTTGCAGAATTGGTGACATTCAGAAAGAAATGAACAACTATAAATATTATATTAAAAAAGGATTTTAAATAATACCTAATAGTCAACTTTAAGAACCCAGGTAAAGAAGAGGAAATGAAATCCAAAGAAAGCAGGAAAAAGGAAATGATGAAGATGACAAAAATAAGCGAAATAAAGAATACAAAAAAGTTACAGAAAATTGTTTTAAAAATCATAATTCAACTAATAATTTTGAACTAATAAATTTGACAAAACTTTAGTCGGGCTGATCAAGAAAAAGTATGGAAAATTCAAATTACTAAAATTGGGACTTAAAAAAGTGCTATCAATACCAACCTTACAGAAATAAAAAGAATTATGGGCAAATACTTTGAACATTACTCCCAAAATTGATTTATAGATTCAATGAAAACATATGTCTATTAAAAACTTGTACACAAATGATTACAACAACATTATTCATAGTAACCAAAATGGGTAAATGAACCAAATGTTAATCAACTGATGAGTAGATAAATCAAATATATTATAGCCAATTACTGAAATATTGTTTAGCAATAAAAAAAGAAAGAAAAGACTGAATCATGGTACAACCTGAAAATATTATGCTAAGTGAAAGATGGAATTTATAAAAGGTTGGCTATCATGATTATATTTATTTAAAATGTCTAGAATAGCTAATTCTATACAGACAGAAAATAGATTAGTGGTAACAGAGGAATAGGATATTCAGATTAGAGTAAAATGAGAAGTGACAGCTAATGGGTAAGACATTTATTTTGGGAGGTATCTGTAAATATTCTGAAATTAGATTATAGTGATGGTTGCACAGCTCTATGAATATACTAAAATACATACAACTGGACACTTTAAATGAATGAATTGTATGTTATGTGAATTGTATTTCAATAAACTTGATTAATAAATAGCCAGTGAAAGGAAAGAAAGAGAAGGAGTAAACGTTAATAATTGTTCGTACATGCTCCCTTGCCCCCACTCCATGCATATCCATCTGAGGGTGGGAAGGTTAATGGCTTTACAAATATCAATACAAAGCCATGAATGCAAAGATTCTCATTTTGTTGGTCTCATGTGGGCCACACTTTGATACTTGTTAAAATATCCTCAGATTATTCTAATATGTGCTTGCTTACTTTAAGAACCATTGAAATAGGAGGAATGGGGGAAGAAATAAAAGGAAGACTGGAAAGAGAAATATTTGGCTTGAACAGTGTGTGTTATCAGTTTTGACAGGACTTTTTTCTCCCTTTTTTGGTCTAGTTAGAATTTTTTATAATGATAATATTTTGTACTTCCTTATTAAAAGTCTCCTAACAATTTTCCATAGAAGATAAATAGAGTATAAAGTTTTTTTCTGTTTTTCATATAAATGAATTTTATTATTATTGCTACTTGGAAATGAAACAGAAGATAAGTATATTGACCATCTAGTGCTATTAAAACAACTCAGTTTTTCTATATTTTTGAGATTTCTTCTTAATCACATTGGAATTTCAAATATTAAACATTATTCACTGCACAGGACCCATGTGCTGTGTCCAAGAATGGACAGTATACCATCCAGCTGTTATGTTTGTTTTTGTGTTTGGGTGCTATTTACCACAAATATGACATCAAATCTGAGAAGAAATTTCACAGGATATTTGGATTCAAAATACCTGTGTGCCAATCTTTTCAATTTTGAAAGCTGTTGCTTTTTACAGCCTCACTAGCTTCATTCTCAAGAAAGATTTTTCTCTTAGTAAATATTCACTATAAAGGTCGATTACTTTCATCCTACAACAAGAGTCAGTTCCACCCTCCACCCATTTACTAAACTGAAACTCATATGCAACAATTTATGCAAAATGCTGGTATGGGTGGTATCTAGCAAAAATTATAACTTCCATCATGGAAATGTGAATGCATGATCAAGATCAAAGGTCAAAATTTCCATAATGATGTAGCCAGATGAAATGTGTTCCAGGATGCCTTTGGGAATCTAGCAACTTTGTCGCACATTAATGCTTATTAGATGAAAATGAGTTTCACTGTCCAAATTAGATCTTGAAAGCTATTCCTCTTCACTTTTGGGCTGATTGCTATCAAATATTAGCTGACTTAATAGTATTTATTCAATAAATCTGATAGTTATATTTTATCAATTAATTGCAATTGATTTAAATGTAAATATCACTATACCATAAAAGGAGATGAACAAAGTCCTTGAAGCCTAAAGCTTAATATTTTAAAAATAATACAATGTATATGCTAATGGGAAAATTATATATGTATGATATATACATGTGACATATAGAGCTTATTGTCTACAGTTAGTGTATTGTTCACTACAAATTCTTACAGAGTTGGTTATGGATTAATATGTTAAAATTGAAAGATTCATGCAAGTGTGATAACATAATAAATTAATGAACAGAACAAATGACCGTGACTACATCCAATGTGAAATCTTTTCCAAATCCACCATCCTTCATTAACTGTAATGAATTGAAACATTTAAAGTTGTGATATAGAACTTCACGTGTTTTTTGAAGCTTCTTTGGTCAATGTGGTAGTAGGCATTTTATCATTTGTCAAATATAAAAATGATTTTTAATAACGAAAATATAAATTTGACAATACTTTATACCTGTTAAAATATTATTGTGAAGGTAAACACAAATGGTATTCTGTTGGGTAAAATTAATGATGGATCATGGAAATCCATTTTGTTTTATTGATTATGAATGCTAAATATATTATGAAATTTTCCCTAAAAACTTCAAAATAGGGTTTTTGTATTAACTTCTAAACAATGATTTAAAAACAAATGCTGAAATAGTTAACCAATAAAGTGATCAATTTTGTTGTAGATAATTTGAGTTTATTCCTATATTATTCATTTGGGCTCATTGAAAGCAATCCTTGAAAAACTCTCAAAACCATCAATTTACTAATTTTCTAACTTGTCTGCTTCTCCAACTCTACTAAACCTGAAATTCTTAAATGGCAGGCAGATTATCTATTTATTTTTTATTCTGAAAAGTAAGCTAAAGTAGACACTCAAATGTTTATGTAATAATAAGCAACTGATTCATTATTAGTGTAGAGGAATACAACTGATTTCTGTACATTGATTTTATATCCTGCAACTTTACTGAATTCATTTATCAGTCCTAGCTATTTTTTGGTGGAATCTTTAGGGTTTTCTATATGTGATATCATGTCATCTGCAGAGAGAGTTTTACTTCTTCCTTACCAATTTGGATGCCTTTTATTTCTTTACGTTGCCTAATTGTTATGGCTAGGGCTTTCAGTACTATGTTAAATGAAAGTGGTGTGAGTGGACATCCTTGTCTTGTTCCTGACCTTAGGGGAAAAGCTCTCATTTTTTCACCATTGACTATGATGTCAGCTGTGGGTTTTCATATAAGGCCTTTATTATGTTAAGATATGTTCCTTCCAAATCTACTTTGCCGAGGGTTTTTATCATGAATAGAATTTGTGCTTTTTCAAATGCTTTTTCTGCATCTATTGAAATGATCATATGATTTGTATCCTTTCTCTTACTGATGTGACATATCACAATGATTGTTTTGCTAGTTTTGAGCCACCCTTGTATCACGGGAATAAATCCTGCTTGATCATGGTGAATGATTTTTTTAAATATAATGTTGGATTTGGTTTGCTAATATTTTGTTGAGGATTTTTGTTTCTATATTCATGAGCAATATTGGTGTGTAGTTCTCTCTCTCTCTCTCTCTCTCTCTCTCTCCCTCCCTCTTTTCTTTTTTGTGGTATCTTTATCTGATTTTGGTATCAGGGCGATACTGGCTTCATAGAATGGTTTGGAAATTTTCCTTACTTTTGTGGATTATTTTGTTTGTTTTGTTTTGTCTGTCTGTTTGTTTTTGGAATAGTATGAGAAGGCTTGGTATTAACTCTTCTTTAAATGTTTGGTAGACCTTGCTTGTGAAGCCATCTGGCTCTAGACTTTTGATTTTTTGGATTTTTTTGATGACTGATTCAATTTCATTGATGGGAATTAGGTTGTTCAAATAAGAAATTAAGAGAACAATCCCTTTATAGTTGCACCCAAAACAATAAAATATCTAGGAATAAACTTAACCAAAGAGGTGAAAGACCTGTACTCTGAAAACTATAAAACACTGATGAAAGGAATTCAAGATGATGCAAAGAAATGGAAAGACATTCCATGCTCATGGGTCAGAAGAATGAATATTGTTAAAATGTCTACACTACCCAAGACAATCCACACATTTAAGGCAATCCTTATCAAAATATTAAGAACATTTTTCACAGAACTAGAAAAAACAATCCTTAAATATGTATGGAACCACAAAAAACCTCGAGTAACCAAAGCAATCTTGAAAAAGAAAAACAAAACTGAATGTATCACAATTCCAAAGTTCTAGTTATATTACAAAGTGTTAGTAATAAAACAGCATACTGGCATAAAAATAGACACATAGATCAATGGAATAGAACAGAGAATCCAGAAATAAGCCCACAATTATATGGTCAATTAATCTTCAACAAATACAAAGGGAAGAAAATACAGTGTGAAAAAGGCAACCTCTTCAACAAATGGTGTTGGGAAAACTGGACAGCCACATACAAAAGAAGAAACTGGAGCACTTTCTTTCACCATGTATACAAACTAAACTCAAGATAAATTAAAGACCTAAGTGTGAGACCTGAAGATGTAGAAATCCTGAAAGAGATGAGAGTGATCTCTCTGACATCAGCCATAGTAACACTTTTTCTATTCATGTGTCCTGAAGCAAGAGACATAAAAACAAAAACAAATTGGGACTACATCAAAATAAAAAGTTTCTGCACAGCAAACAAAACAATCAACAAAACCAAAAGGCAACTACTATATGGTAGAAAATATTTTCAAATGGCTTATCCAATAAAGGGTTTGTAGTATGCAGTACATATAAATAACTTATAAAATTCAACACCCAAAAACCAAACAATCCTATTAAAAATTGGTAGAAGACATGAACAGACTTTTCTCCAAGAAGACATTGGATGGACAACAGACATGTGAAAAGGTGCTCAACATCACTCAGCATCAGAGAAATGCAAATTAAAAGTACAATGAGATATCATCTCACACCTGTCCGAATGGCTAAAATCAAAACATAAGAAATAACCAGTGTTGGTGAGAATATTGAGAAAAAGGAACCCTCTTACACTGTTGGTGGGACTGCAAACTGGTGCAGCCACTGTGGAAAACAATATGGAGCTTCCTCAAGAAATTAAAAATAGAACTACCCTATGATCTGAGAATTGCACTACTGGGTATTTACCCAAAATATACAAAAATACTAATTCAAAAGAATACATCCATCCCTATGTTTATTGCAATATTATTTGCAATAACCAAACTATGAAAGCAGCCTGTGTCCACTGATAGATAAATGGTAAAGAAGATATATCCATATCTATCTATATCTATATCTATATCTATATCTATATCTATATCTATAACTATCTATATAGTATATACATATCTATATCTATATCTCACATATATATTTTTATGCCATAAAAAATAATGAAATACTGCCATTCACAGTAACATGGATGGAGCTAGAAAGCATAATGCTAAGTGAAATAAGTAGTCAGAGAAAGACAAATACCATATGATCTCACTTGTATGTGGAATTCCAGAAACAAAACAAATGAGCAAAGGAAAGAGAGAAACCAAGAAACAGAGTCTGAACCATATAGAAAAAACTGGGGGTTACCAGAGGGGAATTAGGTGAGGCAATAGGTAAAAAGGTGATGGGGATTACGGAGTACACTTATCATGATGAAAAAATAAAATAGAATTAAGTAAAGCTAAATAACATAAAATGCTACCTTCCTGGCTAGGAATGTTACTTATGATAATGATAATGGTAATAATAATAAGAAGAAGAAAAAGGTTGAATGAGTGAATGAATGAATGATAGAAAACTAAAGCATACCTCTACATTTAATGATTTCATCAGTTGAAATTTAACACAAATTTGCAAAATATTAGATCTATCTCTTAAGATTGTTAAAAATACCAAGATGATTAAATTGGAAAAGGATAGTGTTTAATAAATGAAAATGAAAAACTGGATATTTATATATGGAAGAGTGACTTTGGACCCTTATCTCACACCATATACAAATATCAACTGAAAATGTACTAAAAACTTAAATGTAAGAAAAAAACTGTAAAACTACTCAAGAAAATATAGGGAAGAAGCTTCTAGACATTGGTCTGGACAATGATTTTTAGACATGACCCCAAAAGCATAGAAAACATTAACAAAAATAGGCAAGTGTGGTGCATCAAATTAAAAAGCTTCTGCAGAGCAAAAGAAACAATTAACACAATGAAAAGACAAGCTATGGAATGGAGGAAATATTTGCAAACCATACATCTGATAAAGGGCTGATATCCAAATATATAAGGAATCCAAGCAGCTCAATATCATGAAAACAAACTATTTAATAATGGGAAAAAGACCTAGAGACACATTACTCAAGAGAGATACAGATGGCCAACAGGTACATGAAAATGTGCTTAATATCAATAATTATGAGGGAAATGCAAATAAAAACCACAATAAGATATTACTCACACCTGTTAGATGACTGTTATTTAAAAAAAAGGCAAG
This sequence comes from Panthera tigris, assembly GCF_018350195.1. Classification (NCBI taxonomy): domain Eukaryota; kingdom Metazoa; phylum Chordata; class Mammalia; order Carnivora; family Felidae; genus Panthera; species Panthera tigris. Next base: position 51,198,186 of record NC_056671.1, on the reverse strand, counting down.
TGTTGGAGAGGCTGTGCAAACAAGGTACATTTTTAGTACACATTTATGTACTGTTGGTAGATGTAAATGGTTGGTACAGCCATTATGGAAGACAGCATGGAGGCTTATCAAAAATTAAAAATAGAACTATGATATGATTCTGCAATACCTCTTCGGGGTATGTATCCAAAGGAAATGAAATCACTATCCTGAAGAGATAGCGTCACTCCTATGTTCACTGCAGCGTTATTCACAATAACCAAGATATGTAAGTAACCTAAGTGGACACTGATGAATGAATAGATTTAAAAAAATGTGATGCAAGTTGCGTGTATATAAAATGAAATATCATTTAGTTCTAAATGGAAGGAAATCCTGCTATTTGCAACAACATGGACGAACTTGGACGACATTATGCTAAGTGAAATAACTAGATACAGAAAGATAAACACTGCAGTATCTCACTTGTATGTGGAACCTAAAAAAGTCAAACTCATAGAAGCAGAGAGTAGAATGGTGGCTGCTAAAGGCTTGGGGTGCTGAAAGAAATAAGGAGATATTGGCCAAAGGGTAAAAAATGTTAGTTATGCAGGATAAATAAGTTCTGGAGATTCTAAGGTGCAACATGATGACTACAGTCAGCAATCCTAAATTGTATACTTGAAGCTTGCTGACTGTTCTCACCACACACACACAAAAGGTAATTGTGTGAGATGATGGATATGTTAATTAACTTGATTGTGGTAATCATTTCACAATACATATGAATATTAAAATATCATATTATACACTTTATATGCAATTTTTATTTGTCAGTTATGCCTCAATAAACTGGAATAAAATAAAATAAAATAAAATAAAATAAAATAAAATAAAATAAAATAAAGTTACCAAGGCAATTAAATGAACATCCTTTTTTCTCTAATGCATTTAGCTCAATAGTTTGAGATTATTGCCTTTTAAATTATATACATATTAAATTAATTAAATTAAATATTGCATATTAAATTATACTCAAAGAATACTTTCTCAAGCAGTAATTATAACACTGGTCTAGTGATGAGTAAAAAGGCTAAATCTTTTAGTTTAATATAGGCTGAATATATATTTGTTTAGAGACAAATTTCATGAAACCTAGCTTTTCTTACAGCTAGGTATATTTCATGGCAATTTAAAATATTTTTCTTCACTTTGTGCCATGAATGGAATATATTTACAGAAATATGTTGTTATGAGTCCTAATGGAAATAGGTAAACTATTTCAGCCCACATGTCATTTCAGTCAAATGTGACCAAATGCGTTGTATATGATCATGAGATTCTGCCCCTTCTAACAAGCTAATATATGATGTGTTGCATTATTTTAATCAAAAATTAACATTACTTCAGTATCACCCATTTCTTGAAAGAAAAGAGTTACATTTTTATTTTAAATTCAAAAGCAAGAAATGTGGCAACTGTTCATTGTATTAAAAGAAACATTCAACTTTAGTAAGAACATATATAAAATTTCATCTTGAAAAAAATAAGAAAATAAAAGCTATTTGTATTTATAAAACTATTTATACATTTTAATTGTGTTCATTCCCAATAAATACCAGTAGGTGGTCATTTGTCTATCAGTATGCTTTATAATAGAAATCAATTTTATTTTTTCACTGAAACAAAATCCTACTATTAAAAATCACACTCTGATGTGTGTATGCATGACAGAGCATGACTGCAATAATACTGCTTTGGATTTGTTGCAGAGTTTGCCAGGGTTGACTCTGTCCCTGGCAGAAATCTTAATATAATGTTTACTAATAGCTCTGTATGGGAACACTATTTCCATAGCAACAAATGAACAATACTAGAGAGATTAATCGCTTCTACATTATCAGTGTACAGTTTGCTGTAAAGCAATGTTTTGTAGTTTGATAATTGCAAGTCTAGAATGATTGTACATTATGAGTTGATTAGCATAAACACTTAAGATGAAGAATGTCTCTGTTGAAATGGGGAGAGAGTTGCAAAATAAGCAGGGCTATATAATAAATATGGCCATGGTTCAAAGACTGTGTGTAGAGCTATTAAATTGTAACATTAGTCATATTATTTGACACTGGTCATTTGATATGGCCCATTCCTGGTGGACCCTTTAGTGGCAACATACACACAATGCACATGCACACGCACACACACACACACACACAACGCATGAAAAGAATGACATTAGAATTTTAAGCAGAGATCCTCATGAAATTATCTCTATACAGCCCTAGCTGGTCTCTAGAAATTTCAGCCTTGACTACAAGTAGATACTACATGAGACCTATCTCTAGGCTCTGTTTGCATAAACATCTATAATTCATTAAAGTTATCTGAGTATAGTATAGATCTATCATAGATTGCTTCAGGTTATTGTACTAACCCGGTAGTATCCTTAATTGAGAACTATGTACTTTTACAAAAGAAGGGATACTGTTTGAAAGCTTTGTGAACAGTAGCCCCGTAGAAGTACAATGCATGTTTCATATATGTATAGGCACAAAAAATTGCATTTACTTAGTAATTCACTACTACTGTTACAAAAACAATTAGAAGAAACATTAACTTTTTGTTGTATGGAGAGACTCTGCTGGTTTTGCTATTTCGTTTGTAAGAACAAAAAGTTCTATAAGGATGAATCAGAAGAAAACATCTACAAAAATCTATGAAATCAGAAGAAACAATGATTTCATTTAAATCTATTAAAATGAGGAGGGCACTTTTTGGGATGAGCACTGGGTGTTGTATGGAAACCAATTTGACAATAAATTTCATATATTAAAAAAATAATAAAAAATAAATAAAAATACAGGAACTTTTCCAAAAAAAAATTTAAAAAAATAAAATTGGAACTCATCCTTATATTTGAATTGTTTTTTTTAAGAATGGGTGGCAAAATAAATAAGGGGAAAAGTATTTAAGTGATTACTACAAAAATTGTACATTTATATTTGTCATTGAGTAGCATAGTAAATAGTAGGTGTACCGTAAGCAACAATCTCTGCATTTTGGATATTATAATGTTTCTCATGTTTATTTTTATTATATTTATAAGGATTATGTATTTTAAAAGAAATAAAAGGATACAATATATGACAAATGAAAAAATTCATTGCAGCTGTTCAGTAATCAGAATATCATTGACTGAACAATACTTGAAGATTTTCATTTGTGCTGAATATGATTTGTATATAGGGAGTACTGTCCAATTTGGGCAGTAAATATTGCCCATATGATTCCATTAAAACTACACCACAGTTCAGAATAATTGTAAAGGAAACAACCACCACCAGTGCACCTGGGGACTATGTAGTTATTTAGCATCTTTGGAATGAACCCAGCAAATAAGATTTTTTTTTTCCAATGAGCAGACCAGCTGTTCTTTCCATGGTTTCCCTAATAGCTACTTTCCCACGCACTATGGATTAAATAGCAAATTGATCAATTCCTTCATTAACCCATGGTTATTCTCACACATTGTACTGAGGAGACTCAATTGGATTTTATACCACAAAATATCAAATAATTCTTCTGTGAGAAATAGCAAAATTAAAATTAAATGACTATTCTATATTCATTTATTACGTATGTAGATTCCATATTGATATATTCTAAAATTTTAGTCTATACAATAAGAGGATTCCAAAAAAAATTGTGCCAAATTGTTTCATAAACAAAATTCTTTTCAGTCAAATCTGGAATTTAAATTTTATGGATGGTTGTATTGGTATTTGGTTAGTTTCCAATTAAAAGAGTACCTAATATGTTCATGAATTTCACTGACAGTGCTTAATAGGCTACAAATAAACAGATACCACCTGTAAAATTACCACCAGAAACCTTCTTTGAAATAATTAGTATACCTCTTTTAGGTTTTTTAATTCAGATTTTCATATATCTGACTTTATTAAGACAGAGATTACATGTAGAAAAATGGTGAATTCTCTAGAATAGCACAAGATATTGTTAGTCACTAAATAATACTGTTTGAATAACAACTTTTAATTACTTTTATTTTTAAAATAAGTTACTCATTTATTACATATTATATTATATTATATTATATTATATTATATTATATTATGCTGTAGTAGAGAATATAATGCATGAATTTAGATTAAAATCCTAAACCAAGACACTAAAATATAAATGTAAATCTCCAGATATTAATATTCATATTTGTTTTTCCTAAGACATTATTCAACATTATTCTGGTGGAGATTGTGAGCATGGTGTGTGTTTTGGGAAGGCAGAGGAGAGTGATTGCTGTTGTCGGTGATATGTGGCTCCTTATCCTTCTCTTTGACCCTCTTGGTGTTTTGGATACTGGGAATATATGCAGTATGCCTTTGAATAAATGGATTAATGCATCTGCTTTAAGAAAATATAATACATTTATTTTAGATTGACTATAATGTTTTAAATTGGGAGTAATCTACAAAATATTTTTCTTTGGAATTTTTGATAATTACAGCACTCTTAATATGTATTAAAATTATAAAAGTAACATATATGCAGTATGTAAACATTTGAAAATATACACAAGTGTATACATAAAAGAGTGCATGTATGCAAAAGTACATAAAAGTACATATGACTATGTAAAATTTGATGGTTATTTTTTAAATTTTTCAGGAAGAGTTGTGCCAAGTCCTCAAAAATTTAAAACAATACCTTTTTTTAAAATTGATGTATAATTAATGTACTATGCTATATTAATCCTCGGTTTACAACATACTGATTCAACAATTCTATGTATTACTCAGTGCTCACCTAAAGTGTAGTCACCATCTGTCACCAGACAGATTTTTAATGATTGCAAAGTAATATGTTTTATTAATATAAAATATTTTAAATGTCATTCTGTAGTATTAACATTTATATATTTTTTCTATTTTTGATATTATAAAAGTGGCATAAAATTCCTTTAAGGCACGTAAGTTATATCTACATAAATTTCTTATTATTTAAGATAGTATATTAGATGTAAGGTTATACTTTTTTCTACGTGCAAACCACAGTTTTTAATTAAGATTTTAGTTTGTTAGGACAGTTTAAAGTCCACAGCAAAATTGAGGGGTGAATACAGAGATTTCCCAATATCCCCTGCATAACATTCCCCACTGTCAACATCTCTCAACAGAAGGTTAAATTTGATACAATTGATGAACATATATTAATACTAACCCTAAGTCCATAGTTTACATTACAATTCACTCATTGTTATACATTCAGTGGATTTGGGCAAATGTATACTGATATATCCATCATTATGGCATCCTACAGAGTTTCTCCACTGTCCTAAAATCTTCTTTGCTCTCTCTATTCATCTGTTCTCAGATCGCCTGTAACTATTGATCTTTTTTATTGTCTCCACAGTTTTGCCTTTCCTATAATATTAGTTTGAATCATGCATTATGTACCCTTTTCAGATTGGCTTTTTTCACTTAGTAATATGCATTTAAGTTTCCACCCATGTCTTTTTATAACTTTATAAAGTCATTCATTTTAGCATCGAATAATATTCCCTTGTGTGAATGTATCACAGTTTATTTATCCATTCAGCTACTGTAGGATATCTTGGTTACGTCTAAGTCTAGTCATTAAATAAAGCTGCTATAAACACCCATGTGCAGGTGTTTTGCTTTGTGAGTTTTTTGTTTTGTTTTGTTTTGTTTGTTTTCTGTGAACATAAATTTTCAACTCATTTGGGTAACACCAAGGAGCTTGATTGCTGGATTGTATGGTAAGAGTATGTTTGGTTTTGTAAGAAACTGCCAAACTGTCTTCCAAAGTGGCTATACCATTTCGCATTCCCACTAGCAATGAATGAAAGCCCCTATACCTCTATAACCTCCTCAGTATTTGGTGTTGTCAGTATTCAGATTTAGAGCATTCTAATATGTTTGTAGTGGTACCTGGTTCTTTTAACTGTTATTTCCCTCATGACTTATGATGTGGAGCATCTTTTAATATGCTTATTTGCAAATAAAAGGTCATTGCCCATTTTCTAAATCAGGTTGTTTGTTTTCTAATTATTGAATTTTAACAGTTCTTTTTATATTTTGGATAAAATAAGAGTTACAGTTTTCATCACCACGTAATGAATTGGTTTTAACCAATTAATTAAAAAGTTAGGCAGGTTGAAGGAATATCAGTAATATAATTTTGTTTTTCAATTTGACAACTATAGAAATACTAAATCATTTAAATCACTTTCTTTAAATATTTTAATGCCAGAAATATCGAATTCATGAATGAAGATAGTATTTCTTAAAACCTGCATATATAATTTCTGCATTTTTAATTTTGAACTCAATTGAAACCATCCCTGAGCTCATACTTGGCTTTTAATATACTTTTTTCCCCTTGATAGCTAGTCAGCTATTGAGTAAAAAAACATTTAAAAAAATAGTCTTTTATGGATTTCCATCCTCGAATATATTTCAACATGCAGCAATTCAATGTTAAGAATCTGCATCAACTTACATTTAGTTTACAGACTTAGCTTCTTTAAATTTACATAGAAAACTAGAAATAAAGTCTTATCTGCACAAAATACAATTCTATGAATCTATTTATTCCCAGCAGATGGGATTTAAATGCTTCCACCAAATAACCACTTCAGCCATTTAGTACACAAAAACTACTTTAGCCATTAGACATTTTCAGGGCTGGCTGTTGGAATCATTTCTCTAGAGAGGCTAATGCAAGAAAGAAGAGAGGAGACACAGATCAGGAAAAGAGAGAATAATGTATTCGAAAAAGAAATTCCTGGTAGGGCATAAATGAGAGCCAGACGATGGAGGAATAAAAGGGAGAACACAGGGTTGGTAGCACTATTACAGCTCAGCTTTTTCCTGAGATCAAGTTAACCTGAAAGAGGAGATATTTCTTGTCCAAGATAAGTTACTTTGGTGTTAAATAAAATTCAGGATGTCCCTACTTAAAAAAAAAGTGCCTTTTGGTGGGCTTGGATGTTGTTAGATACTTTTGGGGAAAAATAAGGGCCATTTTCTTTGGGCCATCTTGTGTTGATACAGATTCAAGAAGTCTTAGTTTATTTGTTGTAATAGTTGAATTTTCTGGCATAGAGAAAATGTCGATTTAATAATTGTCAATAGAGCTCTAGCTTATTCTTTAACATTTATCAGTCTGAGCCTGACTTGCTTCAGAATGTGAATAAAAATAACTGGATAAGAGTGTATGAGATCTGGAATCAACTAATCAAGGATTTTCTTCATTATTTACACATCAATTTTATACACTTACGATTTAGCAATTACTGACTTTATTATTTATGATGTAAACAATTTCTCACCAAATTAATAATATTGATATTTAAATTAATGTTACATTAAATGAATAGGGTATTTATTTTAAATACATTTTTAGATTTTTAAAAAACGTTTATTATTTTTGAGAGAGAGACAGAAAGCAAGTTGAGGAGGAACAAAGAGAGAAGGAGACAGAATCTGAAGCAGGCTCCAGGCTGTCAGCACAGAGATTGATGCAGGACTCAAATCCACAAACCGTGATATCATGACCTGAGCCAAAGTCAAATGCTTAACCGACTGAGCCACCCAGACTCCCCATGAATAGGGGCTATATATAATGGAATACTATTCAACAATGGAAAAGAATGAAATCTTGCCATTTGCAACAACATGGATGGAACTGGAGGATATTATGATAAGGGAAATAAGTCGGTCAGAGAAAGACAGATATCATATATTTTCACTCATATGTGGAATTTGGGAAACTTAAAGAGACCATAGGAGAAAGGAAGGAAAAATAAGATACAGAGAGGGAGGCAAACCATAAGAGACTCTTAAATACAGAGAAAAACCTGAGAGTTGATGGGGCTGGGGAAAATGGGTGATGGGCATTGAGGAGGCTACTTGTTGGGATGAGCACTGGGTCTTGTATGTAGGTGATGAATCACGGGAAGCTACTCCTGAAGCCAAGACTACACTGTATGTTAGCTAACTTGACAATATATATATATATATATATATATATATATATATATATATATATATATTTGACAACAAAATGACATAATTAAAAGATTGAAAAAAGAAAAGCTTAATAGGACATCTTATATATAATAATATAACATAACATAATATAATATAATATAATATAATAATATAGATTTATTATTGTCAAGTTAGCTAACAATGTATATAGTGTGCTCTTGTATAATACCCTCCAGTTTCACCCACATTGTTGCAAATGTCAAGATTTCATTCTTTCTCATTGTCAAGTAGTATTTCATTGTGTATATAACCACATCTTCTTTATCCATTCATCAGTTGATGGACATTTGGGCTCTTTCCATAATTTGGCTATTGTTGATAACACTGCTATAAACAATAGGGTACATGTGCCCCTATGAATCAGCACTCCTGCATCCTTTGGATAACTAGTAGTGTTATTGCTGGGTCATAGGGTAATTCTATCTTTAATTTTTTTGAGGAACCTCAACACTGTTTTCCAGAAAGGATGCACCAGTTTGCATTCCCACCAACAGTGCACGACAGTTCCCCTTTCTCCACATCCTCACCAACATCTGTTGTTTCCTGAGTTGCTAATTTTAGCCACTCTGACCAGTGTGAGTTGGTATCTCAGTGTAGTTTTGATTTGTATTTCCCTAATGATGAGCGATGTTGAGCATCTTTTCATGTGTCTGTTAGATATCCGGATGTCTTCTTTGGAGGACATCTTGAGAATTTTGAGGTAAAGTATTCAGCTATGAAATCCTTTGGAGATTTGCTTATTGGCATGTATTCTCCAGGAACAGTCTTCCAGACCTATGTTATATCACATAGAGAATACATTGAGGAAGATTGAGCACATTTTAGTCTGATGTCTAACATAATTTCTTCATTCCTATTATAGTCAATTTATTTTTCACCTAATCAGGTAATTTTTAGTGGTAAATAGTTTATCCACCTTTAGGAAATGTTCCTGGCCAACATATTACTGAATATAAAATATCCCAACTTTTTAAAGGAAAATATCAGTTAAGTATGGGATAATCTTTGTTTAGGTTGGTGCATTTTAGCAAATGCTATTATTAATAAGGAAAAAAGCATCAGTCTAATAGTTCTAAGGTACTTTAAATATGAAAGTGACCCATGTTTAATAAATTTAAAAAACATTAAATAAAATTTAGAAACAAATGTAATATCAGTCAGCATAATCAGTTTGAGATACATTCCCATCCTCTGTCATTTCTAGCATTTCCACATTTATTTCCAAGTTTATTTATTCATTTAAAGGAGAGAAATAGAAATAGAGAGTGTGTGTGAGTGGGGAAGGGGCAGAGAGAGAGGGAGAGAGAGAGAATCCCACCCAGGCTCTACACTGTCAGCGCAGAGCCTGAGGCAGGGCTCAAACTCACAAACCATGAGATTGTGACCTGAGCTGAAATCAAGAGTCAGACACTTAACTGACTCAGTCACTCAGGTGCCCCTAAACTTCCCTTTTAGAGTTGCTTTTGCTGCAGCTCTTAAGTTTTGATATGTTGTGTTTTCATTTAATTTATCTCAAGATACTTCCTTTTGTTGTTGTTGTTTTATGTCAAGATACTTTCGGATTTAACTTTTAATTTCTATGTTCACCCATTGGTTGTTCAGGATTGTGGTGTTCGACATTCATTTGTTTGTGAATTTTTCAGTTTTCCATCCATTATTAATTTCTAGTTTCATACCACTGTGGTCAGAAAAGATACTAGCTGTAATTTCAATATTCATAAATTGATCATGGCTTGCTTTGTGACCCAACATGTGACATATTTACAAAATAATGTTTCATGTGCTATTGAGAAGAATGTATATTCTGGTGCTGTAGGATGGCATGCTCTATATATGTTTGTTAGGTCCATTTGATCTATAGAGTTATTTAGATATGCTGTTTTCTTATTAACTTTCTTTCTGGATGATCTAGCCAATGTTGAAAGTGGAGTATTAAGTTCCTTAGTATTATTGTATCGCTGTCTATTTCTCCTTAAGTTTTGTTAATATTTCTTGTAAATATTTAGGCGCTCCAATTATAGATGGATATATCTATATATCTATATCTATATCTATATCTATATAGATATATTCCATAATTATATCCTTTTGATGAATTGACCACTTTATCATTGTATAATTCCTTGTCTCTTATAACTAAATTGGATTGAAAATCTATTTGATTTGATATAAATATAGCAACTCCTCTCTTGGTTACTATTTTCATGGAATACTTTCACATCCTTAAAGCTAAAATGAATCTCTTGTATATAGTATTTTGTTGGATATTGTTCTTTAATTCATTCAACTACTTTTTGCATTTTGATTGGAAAATGTAGTTTCTTACATTTAAAGCAATTATTGATAGGTGAGGGTTTGACTTACTATTGCCATTTCTTTATTTGCTTTTGTGTATTTTTTGTAGTTCATTTTTTCCCCTCCTCTCTTACTGTCTTTCTTTGTGATTTACTTTTTGTAGTGGTTTGTTTTAATCCCTTTCTCTTCATCTTTTGTGTAATTGCTGTAGGTTTTTTCCACTATGTATGCCTCATTATGTCCAGGTAATGGGGTACTTTATTTTAAAAAGAAAGGACTAGAGATACTGGAGAAATACTGTCGATGTCTGTCATAGATACTGCTTTAGAAATGGTAGTAATATTCAAAAGCATGCAATATTATGAAATAGCATTGGTTCTTTGGCCAGACACGAAAAATACATTGCCAATAACCATAGGGAGATATTATCCAAAGTTATTCACATAAAAAAATGTTTAATGTCTGTTTATTTTTGCGAGAAAGAGAGTTGGAGCATGAGCGGGGGAGAGGCAGAGAGAGAAGGAGATACAGAATCTGAAGCAGGCTCCAGGCTCCCAGCTGTCAGCACAGAACCCGATGTGGGGCTCAAACTCAAGAACCGTGAGATCATTACCTGAGCTGAAGTCAGACACATAACCTACTGAGCTACCCAGGATCCCCAAGTTATTCACTTTTTAAATGCTCATAATATGATTCAGGCCTTCAGAAATCTTGCAGTTCACAGTTTCTCATAAATCTGTTCTCTGTGTTCTATATTCTCAACATTCTTGTCAAAATTTGTTTAAGGCAGTGGTTAATTAGAAAGATTCACATAAATTCATCTATATTAAAACTTAAATGAAGAAATATTTGAAAGTTTATACTGGCATTTTAATAGAAATTCCATCCTCTAACAAAACAATGAAACCTCAGTGGTAAAATTTTTGGCATCAGATGGAAACAAATAGATAAATTAAGGCAAACATTTGGGACATTCTCTGTGTCTCTCATGTATTCCCAATATAGGAGGTTGACCTTAAGCTTCTACATATAATGCTGATTCCATTTAATTCAGACAGAAGAAAAAAGGTTTTCAGTTGAAGACCAAATGTACACACTGTCTAAAATCTCATTGTTTTTGAATCCTATACTTACAGGAAATTTCCATCTGGCTAGTCAGAGTAAAGTTTATATTACCAAAGAAATAATTTAATAGTATCTTAAGGAATATGATCAAATTAATGAGGTTTGAATTTGCTTAATTTAAAGTCAAAGTAGAGTTTGGGCACAGATAATTTACATTATGCTGTCTTTTGTGAACAATATAAGTTCAGATCAAAATTGCAATATTTTAAGTTTATTAAACTCAAGGAGTTTATCTACATATATAAATTGTCATATTGAATGCATGGTCAACTTAATATGGAATTAAAGACATCATGTCAAATTAATTTCCCATTACTAATGATGTAAAGCAAAAATATGTAATGGCACTTGCTTTATTCAATCTGCTTTGCATAGCAATGATGATTTATGTAACTGATAATGTTACACTAAACACAAAGTGGTATTTGTAATCATCTAGGATATTCATTTACCTTCATCAACTGACAATATCCCAACATTTTTAAGGCAAATTCTCATGTTCCAATATTTTCTGAAGGCTTTAGCCATTTGCATGGAGTTGAATTATTTTAAAAACAACCTTCATTTTTTAGGCAGTAATACTGCACTTTGCAGTGAAATAAAATATTCTTGTCCTACTAAAGAAATCCAACCAACAAACTGATAAGATCTGTTTATGCAAACCTTTATCCTTCCTTGTATGGATTAGGCTCATAGTTTGTTAGCTGAGTTGGAAAGAAAAAAAAAGTGCCAACACTTTAAAATCATATGGAAACAGCTCTTTTTTTCCCAGTATAGTTAATGTATGGTGTTATATTAGTTTCAGGTGTACAATATAGTGATTCAACCATTCTATACATTACTCAGTGCTCATCAAGTGTACTCCTAATCCTCTTGTTTCACCCATCCTGCCACCTACCTCCCCTCTGGTAACCATCAGTTTGTTCTCTACAGTTAAGAGTGTGTTTCTTGAGTTGTCTCTCTGTGTGTTTGTTGTTGTTTTTCCTTTGCAGTTTGTTTTGTTTCTTAAATTCCACACATTGAGTGAAATCATATGGCATTTGTCTTTGACTGACTTGTTTTGCTTAGCATTATTCTCTAGCTCCATCCATGTTGTTGCAAGTGGCAAGATTTGATTATTTTTTATGGCTAAATAATATTCCATTGTATATATATACCAACCACATCTTCTTTATCCATTCTTCTATCAATGGACCCTTGGGCTGCTTCCATCATTTGGTTATTGTAAATAATACTACTATAAACAAGGGGGAGGTGCATGTTTAATTGCTGACATACAAAAATCATTAAAAGTAGCAGATGTCAGTATAGAGTTGTACAAAATTAATCTTATATTATGTATATATTTTAATTTGAATTAGTGTGCAAACAACTCTTTATAAAGGGAACACATGGTTAATTTCCTTCAAGATACTTCCATACTGCCCCTCAAGTTAGGTATTTGCAAAATACTCAAAGTCAAATTGCTGATTGAAAGCACCTGAATTTGAAGCCAGTCTTTGTAAATACAACTTCCTTATTATTTTTTAAATAAAATACTGTTCTATAATTTAATAATCATCAAAGCCATCATCATAAATCTATTCAGCCCATAATATGTATGCTATGTTTTGCAAATATCAAAATGAAGCTTGAAAATTATTTCTTTAAGAACTCCGGAAAATAGTAGTCAAATGTTTACTCCTTTACAGTCATAATATACACCAGTTATATTCCAGATGAGCTTCTGGAATAGAAATTTGAACTCCGGGATATTTACAAAATAAATTGGTAGAACATATTATTATGAAACACCTTCAATTTTATCTCCAGTATACTTTTCTCAAAATAGTCACATACTCTTCAAAAAATGGTGCTGAGAAAATGGGACAACTATATGTAAAAGAATGAAACTGGACCACTTTCTTATACCATACACAAAAAATAAACTCAAAAGGATTAAGGACCTAAATGTGAGACCTGAAAATATTAAAACCCTTAAAAACCTTAAAGAGAGCATAGACAGTAATGTTTCTGACCTTGGGAGTAGCAACATTTTTCTACGTGTCTCCTGAGGCATAGAAACAAATGCAAAAAATAAACTACATCAAAATAAAGTTTCTGCACAACAAAGGAAACAATCAACAAAACAAAAGACAACCCACTGAATGGGAGAATATATTTGCAAATGATATATCCAAGAATAAGTTAGGATCCAAAATATATAAAGAACTTATACAACTCAACACACACACACACACAAAATCCAAAACCAAACCAAACCAAAAAACCAAACCAAAAAAACACACACTCAAATCAATTAAAAAATGGGCAGAAGACATATGTCCAACAGATAAATGAAAAGATGTTTATCACTAATCATTAGAGAAGAGCAAATCAAAACCACAATGAGATATTACCTCCCACCTGTCAGAATTAAAATTAAAATTAAAAACATAAGAAACAAGTGTTGGCGAGGATGTGGAGAAAAGCAAACCCTCCTGCACTGCTGGGGGGAATGCAAACTGACATAGCCATTGTAGAAAACAATAGAATGTTTTCTACAAAACTCAGTATGTTCCTCAAAAATGTTAACAATAGAATTACCATATGATCCAGTTATTCCATGAATGGGTATTTACCCAAAGAATAAGAAAACACTAATGCGAAAAAATATATGTACCCCTATGTTTATTGCAGTATTATTTCAATAGCCAAATTATGGAAGCAACCCATGTCCATTGATTAAATGGATTAAGATTAATAGATAAAGGTGTGGTCTATATATAGAGATATACCATATCTATTCATCTATCTATCTACCTACCTACCTACCAAGAAAGAGAATGAAATATTATTCAGCCATAAAAAGAATGGGATATTGCCATTTGCAATAACATGGCTAGATCTAGAGGGTATAATGCTAAGTGAAATGAATTAGTTGGAGAAAGACAAACGCCATGTCATTTCACTCATGTGTGGAATTTAAGGAACAAAACAAACAAAGAAAGAAAAAATGAGATAACCAAAAAACAGACTCTCAAGTATAGAGAACAAATTGGCAGTTACCGGGGGGGGGGGGGGGGGGGGCAATAGGTGAATTAGGAAAAGGGGTTTAAGAGTATACTTATCGTGATAAGTATCGAGTAACGTACAAAATTGCTGAATCACTATACTGTACATCTGAAACTAATATGGTATGCTAATTATACTGGAATTAAAATAATAAAAAATAAAATAAAAAGGAAAAGAAAATGTTTTAAAAAGTCATTTACTTCTCATTTTAAGAATCATTTCTGGGGACACCTGGGTGGCTCAGTTGATTAGGCGTCCGACTTCGGCTCTCGTCATGATCTCACAGCTTGTGAGTTCGAGCCCCGCGTCAGGCTCTGTGCTGACAGCTCAGAGCCTGGAGCCTGCTTCTCATTCTGTGTCTCCCTCTCTCTCTACCCCTCCCCCGCTTGTGCTCTGTCTCTCTCTGTCTCTCAAAAATGAATAAATGTAAAAAAAATTTAAAAAAAGAATCATTTCTGGTTGCTATGATAGTATATCCTTCATATAATTTCTTTCACACCTACTTGCTTCTAGAAAAACTCTAATGAACTCTATCCACCTTTCTTCAAAACAATAAAAAACAAAGGAAACAAAAACAAGAACATTTTTTTTAATTCCCTGTTCTTTCCCCTGGTCATAAAGTGGGGAGTGCAAATGAAATCATATCCCCAAATGTCTTCAGTTTTCACATAATTTTCAAAACACATTATAACTTTTTCAAAATCTATTTCTACATTAGTAAATAAATCTATAACAAAAATCTATATCTCTGCATTAGTTTCTTGCTACTGTAACAACTTGCCACAGTATTAGCTTAACGTTGCTGATGGACAGAGTAGATAAATGAGCCAAAATATAGTTAAATCTAACATATCCATGAGGAACACAAGTAAACAGCAGCAGCAGAAACATCAGCATCAGCAGCATCTCCAGCAGGAGAATATGCAGCGCCACAGTTGAGGACTCCCACTCCCTGAGGAGAATCTGTGCAGACTCTTCAAACTATCCTAGGCCCTGACAACAGGAAATCCGTGCTCCTTTTAGGCCAGATTAACACCTATGGCCAGAACCTCAAAGAGTTCACTGCCCAGAATTTGGGCAAACTCTTCATGGCCCAGGATTTTTAGTAATACAGTAATGAAAAATAAAAAGGAATTTTTTTTTAAAGGAGTTAATATTTAGGACTCTTGAGATTACATTGGGACAACTCTTGGAAGAAATACACTTGCATAATGAAAAGTCTTTCTAGCTAGTAATAAAATAAAAATGACAATAATAAAAACATGGTGTCTTAAAAAACATACAAATTTATTATCTTATTCTTCCCAGCCAGAAATCCAGAATGGGTTTTACTGGAGTACTCACTGGAGTACAATCTATTCCTGTAAGCACATCTGTATTCCTTCCTGAGGCTCTAGACTCCCATTCTCTTGCCATTTCCAGTTTCTAGAGGCTGTCAACATTCCTTGGCTTGTGGCCCTCTTCAATCTTCAAAGCCAGCAATGGTCAGTAGAGTCTTTTTGATGCTGCATCACTCTGCTTCTGACTCTTCTTTATTTTTTTTTTAAAGTTTATTTATTTTTGAGAGACAGAAAGAGACAGAGCATGAGCGGGGGAGGGGCAGAAAGAGAGGGGAAACACAGAATCCAAAGCAGGCTGTAGGCTCTGAGCTGTCAGCACACAGCCCAATGCAGGGTTCGAACTCACAAGCTGTGAGATCATGACCTGAGCCGGAGTTGAGTGCTTATCCGACTGAGCCACACAGGCGCCCTCCCTCTGACTCTTCTGTCTCACTTATAGATACTGGTGATCACATTAGGCCCACCTGGCTAACAGGAGAAGCCCATCACAAAGTGCCACACTTAATCACATCCACAAGACCCCCATGTTCCAGAATTTTCTACATATACCATTATGCCTTCTTAAATGTTTTATTAACTCTGTGAAGTTTGTACTGACATCAGCTTTCTAATTTTTTTATGTTAATTTATATGTTCTCTTTTTTCCTGATCAATTTTACTGATCTTTTAGAATTGGTTTATAGTATCATAGAATTTTCTTTTTTTTTTTTTCTATTTCAACTTTATTAGCTTCTGATTTTTATTATTTCCTTCTTTTGCTTACTAGGTGTTACCTTGCTATTTTTTTTTCCGTTTCTTGAGTTGTAAGCTTAAGTTTCTAATTGTAAACAGTTCTTTCCCAGTATAAGTTTTTAATGCTATAGATTTCCTTCTGTTTAAGCAGTATCCCACAGATTTAAATATGGGGGTTTTGTTCATTCAGTACAAATTTGCTAATTTATTGATTTCCCTTGAGAATTCTCTGAACTTGGAATTTGCATTTGAAATTTATGTAAAACTTTATTTAGTTTCTAAATGTTTGAAAAATCCAGCTCTCTTCCTTTCTTTTTTTTACTGAAAAACCAAACCAAACCAAACCAAACCAAAATTGTAACTTGACAGTATATTTTGTTTTAGTACTTTAAAGATATCTCGCCATTGATTTCTGACTAGCATAGATTGTGGTGAAAGTTTCTGTAGTCATTGTCCTTATTCCTCTTTATATGTACTGTCTGTTTTTTCTGACTGTCTCTAACAATTTCTCTTTATTACTAACTGGGACGCTTGGGTGGCTCAGTCGACTGAGCCCCGTCGACTAAGCATTGGACTTCGGCTCATGTCACGATCTCACAGTCTGTGGGTTGGAGCCCTGCTGCATCTGGCTCTGTGCTGACAGCTCAGCTGTCTCCTTCTCCGCCCCTCCCCTGCTTGCGCTTTGTCTCTCTCTCTCTCTCTCTCTCTCTCTCTCTCTCTCTCTCAAAAATAAACATTAAAAAAATTTTAAAAAGAAACTGTCTTCATTATAGATTTTCAACAATGTACTTACACTATACTTTGTTGTATTGTTGTTTCAACAATTTACCTATGCTATATTTTGTTGTATTATGGTAGTTGCTGTTACCCTGAATAAGTTTTTGTATTTCTTGGATCTGTGAGTTTAACTTAAAAAAAAAATCTCACTTGGAAATTCTTTAGCTGCTATTGTGTTAAATGCTTTTCCTTTTTCTCGTGTCCTTCAATACACATATTGAATCACATGACATTCTGCCATAAGTCACTGAAATCCTGTTCATTTTTTCAAGCTTTTTGTTTCTACCTTTCTGAGCCACAGTTTGGATAGTTTCTGTCACTACATGTGCAAATTTACTCATATTTTCTACTCTAGTACCTACTCTGCTGTTAAATTTGAATGTTTTCCCTTTCACACATTACATATTTGTCCCTGTAATTTCAATTTGTTATCTTTTTCTTATATCTTCAATTCATCCCCTCATTATTTGATGTTTTTCTTATAATTGCTTATCACATTTATAATTGTATATTTATATATCTTTGTCACTAAATTTAATAGAAATGAAGAATCTCTGTCATTTCTGAGGTTATACATAGAGATTGATTTCCATTTTTGTTAGAAGTTTCACTTTTTTTGTTTTTTCATGTGACATGATAGACAAATCGTGTTGTCATTTGCCCCAAATATGTTCATGTTCTAATCTCTGGAATCTATGAATATGGTACTTGATATGATAAAGGGGACTTTGCCATTATTGTTACAGACATTGAGGAATGAGGAATGAAGAAATTATACTGGATTATGTAGGTGGGCCTAGCTTAATTACAGGAGTCCTTAAGAGTAGAAAACTTCATGACTGAGGTCAGGGAGATACAACATTAGAAAGAATGTACCTCCATTCCTGGTTTTGAAGATGGAGGAAGGGGACTATGTGCCCATTAATGTGATAGCTACTTGAGGCTGGGAATGACTCTGATGTTACTGTCAGCAAGACTGTAAATAAGGTAAATAAGGAGTCTCAGTCCTGAAGCCACAAGGAGCTGATACTGCTAACAATCCAAGTAAGCAGGAAACAAATTATTGGCTAAAGCCTCTAGTAAGGGATGGAGCCTGTCAATGCCTTGATTTCAGTCTGGTGAGACTCTTACAATAATTTGACCTACAGCCCTGTGGATAATAGGTTTGTGTAGGTTCCAGCCACTAAAGTCATGGCAATTCCTTATGAAAGCAATAAAAATCTACTATACATTTTTAGTTAGTTTTCATCTGTTGCCAGACATTATGAATGTAATATCATTGAATGTTCAGGTTTGGTGTTCTTTCTTTTTTTTTTTTTTAATTTTTTTTTAACGTTTGTTTATTTTTGAGACAGAGAGAGACAAAGCATGAACAGGTGAGGGGCAGAGAGAGAGGGAGACACAGAATCTGAAACAGGCTCCAGGCTCTGACCCAACGTGGGGCTCGAACTCACGGACCTTGAGATCATGACCTGAGCCGAAGTCGGATGCTTAACCGACCGAGCCATCCAGGTGCCCCGAGGTGTTCTTTCTTAAAAGAGCGCTGGATTGATTTGTCAGGTAGTTACATTACTTGCAGAGCAGACTGTTTTCAAAGCTTGTTAGTAAATTCTTTTAGGAGTAATCAAATTTAGCCCTAATGCTATGGCATGACCTTGCTGTGGTCTCCACTAATTTCCCAATTTAAATAAATGTCTGTATTCTGGCTGGATAAAAAACTCAGATGTCTCTCAAACTTATGTTGTTCTGGGAATTGTTCACTTCATAGCTTTCCAACAATTCTTATTTTCCTCCAGTGCGTGATTTGTCATTACTGACATGTGCAAGTTAGTATTTGACCAAGATTCAGAAGGACCTCTGCAGAGTTCTTCAGCTATCTCTTATGCTTCTCCTTTCTGTCCAGCACCTACTCCACTAGTTCCAACTGCATCCATCTACCCAAAACCTGGTAACATTTTGTAGCTCAGCAGATTGCCATGTCCTGCTTTCGGTCACCTTTCCCTTTCTAGGAAGTACATGCAGACAGAAATCCACAGCTGCCGTAGGAATCCTTTCATTTGTCTCCCTCCTCTGAGTGATCATGGTTTTGCTCTGCATGATAGCCAAAATATGAAAATAATTGTTTCATAAGTTTTTATACCTTTGTCCAGTTTTCCCTCTGTTTAAAGCTTTGTTTTGAATAGGAGAGTAAGTTACATTGTCATGAGAAAAAAAAATGCAGTTTGGTCTGCCTATTTTTTTTCTTTATTGTTTAGAGACAAACTCAATTTCATGATAAAGGTTTAGAAAAGTCTCACACACACACACACACACACACACACACACATACAATCTTAATAGTTATTTTAAATAAGTGTTTGTGTAGTTGTTCATCTTCCAGAGATCATCCCCTAAATAGTAAAATATGCAATCTTTAACCAATTACATATACTTTGTAATTTCAACAAGAAATTTGTCAAGTGAGAGAAAGAAAAGATTGTTATTTGATAAATGGATTGTTTTAAGAATATTGGCTATATATTTAGTGAAGTGTGTCCCTTAGTTCAGTAGATACACAGTTATCTATTTTTATACATGCATACATACATATCTACATATACATTTGCATACATTTCTACATTTTAATTCAATGGACCAATGTTTAGTCCACAAACACTATTTTTATGGTAAGAAGTGATTCAGTAAGAGCTGTGATTTAATGAGATTGACCACACAGGGGCGCCTGGGTGGCTCAGTTCATTAAGCCTCTGACTTAGGCTCAGGTCATGATCTCACAGTTTGTGCCTTCGAGCCCTGCTTTAGGCTCTGTGCTGACAGCTCAGAGCCTGGAGCCTGCTTTGGATTCTGTCTCCCTCTCTCTCTGCCCCTCCCATGCTCACGCTGTGTCTCTGTTTCTCTCTTTCTCTCTCAAAAGTAAATAAACATTAAAAAAATTAAAAAAAAAATAAGATTGACCACACATAAGTGTGGAGAAAGGAGGCTCTAGAGCCAAAGAGACCAATTAGGAGACTATTGTTTAATCCAGGTCTAAACTTGATAAGGATTTAAAACACAGTAGTAGTAATGAACTGCAGAGAAAAAACCAAAGGTCCCTAACTACCTATCAGGGTTTTTTTTACATTAAAAAAAAAAAAAAATATATATATATATATATATATATATATACTGAAAAAAATATATATATATATACTGATATCTGTCATTATTATCACCAAAAACTTTGCTGTCTCACAGAAAGATATTCAAATTAATGGATTTTCAGAATAGTTAATAGTTTACACTTCAAGGGAAGAGAAATTAGCTAAGATCATGAAAATTTCCTCCACTAATGTCTTGTAGTAAATCCATTAGAAAACCCTTTGTATCTAATTGTCTAGTCACAACGGAAGACTAAGAGTGACATAACTCTAATGGGATGAAAGTAGATTATGGTTCAATACCCTGTACTCTGATATAGTCTGCAAAGCAATAACCTTGGAGGCCATTTCATTTAATTTACTTAGAGCTGAAGAAGAAAGCGGGGAAATTTTTTATTAAATGGATTCGTAATAATTAAATGGACTCATATTAAACTCCATTAAAATGGAGTTTTTATGAAACATGACTCATAATGGTTTGTTGTATCTTTAAAATGTAAAGTTAAATCTGGGCTTAATTATTACGTTGCCCTTCAACCACAAAGAAAGGCTATGATTCAAATTGAGTCTCTAAAAAGAAGTCAGCTGAAACTCCTCGACTAAACAAGAAGCTGCATGAAGATGGCTCAGTAGATTCTAAGTTAGATAAGAAAATAACTATCATTGCTCAGAGTAACTATGGTGCAAAACCTTAGACAATCTGTAACCCCTCTTTGCTCTTACAAAATTCCGTTTCCATTCTTTTCCTGAAGAGGGGATACTGGATTCGATGCAAGGCAATTGTTTTTTTGACTTTTGTTGTATTTTATATTTTAAGGTATACTTTCCTCCAGTTCTCTTATACACCCACTGTAAGTGGTTGGAGCCCATCACTCCATGAAAAGTATTCTTTTCCAATATCTGCTAATAACTATAGTGACTATAGTATTGTTAAATCTAATAGTCTATTTTCAGTTTTTAGCTTGAACATTCTTTGCAATCAGTCCTCTGCATCCCATTACTTCTCTAGCCTCATCTCTTACCTCCTTTCTCTTTACTCCACTTTAGTAGCATAGACCTTCTTCTCTGTGAGTTTCAGTATTGCTGAGCCCCTAAACTTTCTCCAGCATTTGTCCAAAGGGCACCTTCTTAGTGATAGTTACCCTAACCATTCACTGTGTGTGTATGTGTGGGTAAATATATACATAGCATAAAATTTACTGTTTTAACCATATTTAAATACAATAAAACCTTGGTGTGCAAGCATAATTCATTCTGGAAACGTGCTCATAATCCAAAGTACTTGTGTATCAAAGTGAATTTCTAGAACCATTGGCTCAGTTGTGATCATGTAGCATTCAGTGTCACATACTGCTCGTATTGCAAGATATCACTCTTTTATCAAGTTAAAATTGATTAGAAATGTTTGCTCATCTTGTGGAACACTCACAGCACAAGTTACTCACAATCCAAGGTTTTACTGTATATAGTTTAGTAACGTTAAATACATTCGCTTTCTTGTTCAGCCATCACTACCGTCCATCTCTAGAACTATTTCATCCCAACTAAAACTCTCTGCCCATTAAAAAATAGTAACTCCCCATGTCCCTCCCTCCAGTCTCTGCCAACCAGCATTCTACTTTTTGTCTCTATAAACTTGATTATGCAAGGTACTCCCGTACATGGAATCATAAAACATTTGTCCTTTTGTGAGTGGCTTATTTCACTAAGCATAATTTCCTCAGAGTTCACCCCAAGTTGTAAATTATGTCAGGATTTTGTTTCTTTCTAGGCAGAATGATATTCTCTTGTGTATAGACCACATTTATTTATCCATTCATTCATCAATGGACATTTTCAGCTATTGTGAATAATACTACTATGAACATGGGTATGCAAATATCTCTTTAAGTCTCTACTTTCCTTACTTTGGGGTATATATCTAGAATTAAATTGCTGAATCATATGATAATACTATATTTAGGGTTTTTTTTAGGAATTTTCATACTGTTTTCTATAGCAGATGCATTATTTTACATTACCCACAGCAATAGGAGTTCTAATTTCTCCACATTCTATGTAACACCTATTTTCTGTTTTTTTTTTAGTATGTTTTTTCTTAACATTATTATTTTATATCCACCTAATTGTAAAATAGTTGTTAATCTGTAGTAATATAAGGCTGGATAATGTATTTATGTATGTGTATATATATATACACACACACACATACATACATATATATATATATATATACACACACACACTTAGATATAATATTTATAAAGCATATTAACATTCCAGAAGAGAGTCAAGAGGCACTCAACTTTGAGTTAAACATGATGGATTGTACACACACACACACACACACGTGTGTGTGTATATATATATATATATATATATATATATATATATCTTACTATTTCAGTTGAAACCTCTATAAAATGGAGGAGGAAGAGGAGGAGTCAGGGAGATGAGAAGGAGAGGGAGAAGAAGAGGAAGTTGTTGTTAATCTGGACAAAGACAAAAAGAGAAAAAAGGATAATTTATTTACTGAATAAGGATATTTCTTGTTGCAATATTGATGGACAGGAGTCATCCAGCTAAACAGATCTCTGAAAGTGGAAACTAAGTAGACAGTGAAAGAATCAAAAAGTCAGCTGATGCGCACTGAAGAACAGCATAAAACCTCAAGAATGGGAACATCAGGTCTCTCATAAAATGAGGTGTTGGATGGTGCCAAAATAGAATAATTTTTTATAGACTTTAAGTCCTGCAAATCCCTTCCCCAAGGTATTGCTGTCCTAGAGAACTGAGGCTCAAAACATGATAGATATCATACCAGAAACAGAGGAAGGAAGTGAAAGGTTAGATATTGAATGATGAAAACACTGGGATCCTTCTCCCACTCAGCTCATGAACACTAATCTCAAGTAAGAGATTAGAGAGTTCTCTAGGAAAACTGCTTAATCCAAGGAAAACCACTATAGAAATGTATATTTAGTATTATCCCAACTACTCACTCCAGCTAGATAACTGGGACAAGCACAGCTTCTACTCAGCTTTTTAATGTATCTCTTTAAGTGTGACCTCCTATCCAATGATTGCCAGATACTTCATCAAAACTTCTCTACCAGACAGATATTAAATAAGTAGAAGAAAAAAGAAAATCAAAATATACTGTGCAGATACAGGAATAAAATTTCAAAGAAATAATTAAAAATACCATCAGATATTTAAGAAAGGATACTGAATTCACAATACAAGGATAGAAGTTTATAAATAAAAGAACATCCAGAGACCAAAGTAGGTCTCATAAAATAAAAACATGATATCAAGACTGAAAACAATATCACTCAAAAGTTTGAAAATTAGGGGCAACTAGGTGGCTCGGTTGAGCCTCTGACTTTGGCTCAGGTCATGATCTCACCCTTGTGGGTTCAAGCCTCGCCTCAGGCTCTGTGCTGACAGCTCAGAGCCTGAAGCCTGCTTCTGATTCTGTGTCTCCCTCTTCTCTGCTCCTCCCCTGCTCACACTCTCTCTCTCTCAAAAATAAATAAACATTAAAAAAAGTTGGAAAATTAAATTTGGTAGTTCTTCTAAAAAATGGGACAAAAATATGAAGATGAAAAATAAAAGTAAAATATAAAAAAAAAATAGTGCAGTAAATTATAAAGTGAGTAAAAAGAAAATCCCTACAAGGGAAGATTCTGAATTTTTAGACAAAGAAGTCCCAGCAACTACCCTGCGTAATTTGTCCAAATAGAACTACTCCTTTGTAAATCATTAAAAAATTCCAAAACAGTGGGTAGGAAAAATATCCCAAATGCATATAGGGAGAAAATCAAAATAGATCTCATGTGACAACCTGGACATAAGAACGATAAAAGACTTCTTCACAGCCTAAATGAATTTTTGACAATAATGGGCCTGAAAAATGGAGTTCTCACCTTTCAGCCACATCCTGGGAGTTAGCTTTAGCAATGAGTAATTAGGGGCAGAATGAAAAATGCTGATATCTTGCTTTTCTCAAGAAGAAAGCCCTCTGAATGGAAGCTGGGGGGAGAGAAAGACCTGTGTTCTTGGCTGTAGCAATCTGGGGTTCAGTCTTCACCTTATTGACCTGGGTCAGGGAAGGAGGAAACATTTTGTTGTTGCTGTTGTTGTTTAAATACCATATTCTTGATTTTCTTGCTGAATTTTCATAGATATTCTTGAATAGATGTTTCTTCATTTACTACTTTCCCTTAGGACCATTTCCAAAGAGTTTAAATAATTATTGTTTAGTTTTTAATGATTTTCACCATTTTCACTGGAGACCAGGTCAAAAGACTCCCTCCAACAGTTATGTGGTAGTCAGTCTCACAGATGGTTTTTTATTTTTATTTACTTATTTTTTAAATATTTATTTATTTTTGAGAGAGAGAGACAGAGAGACAGAGCATGAGTGGGGGAGGGGCAGTGAGAGAGAGACACAGAGTCCCAAGCAGGCTCCAGGCTCTAAGCTGTCAGCACAGAGCCCGATGTGGGGCTTGAACCTATGAACCATGAGATCATGACCTGAGCCAAAGTCGGACGCTCAATCAACTGAGCCACCCAGGCTCCCCTCACTGATTGTTTTTTAAATTGAGAAGTAACATACATATGTGTATACACATATATTTATTATATACATATGTAAATATGTATATATATATTTATTTAGAAAGATAATTTTTAAATAGATTTAACAAAGCCATGAAATATCTGACTAATTTTTATTATGTATCAAGCACAGTTCCATTGGTAATCTGGAGATACAATTGTGAATAAAAGAGCCCTTGATGGGCTGGACAAGGATATTTGTGGAACAAGGCAGTGAGAAATAGTCAATTACATGCACATGAACGAAGTTGAACCTGTAGATATCCTTATGCATCTGATGTTGTATGAGAGAGAGATTTTTGAAAATAGAAGTTAGAAAAATGGTGTTACCATGTAATTAGATAAAAAGGTTGAGGGAGGAACATTTGGAGTGTGTGGAAGTAGAATTTTTTTTTTGATCCATTGAGTTTGAGATGATGCCTGAAAATCACATGTAGAAAATAAATTTTCAGGGAACAAGAATAAGTGGATATAGGAAAACAACTTAGAGATTTAACAAAGTGACAGTAAAAACATAGAAGCATTACTCTTAAATAAAGAGAGACTCTTAGTGAGTAGAAATAATAAGATTGTTGATTAATAAATGAATGAAAGGGAGGAGTCCAGAATGACTTTGTATTTTGGCTTGGGTGACTCTTTGGAAAATAGTGCCATTTATCAAAATGGGAATTGCAGGAGGAAGTATACACTTGAAACTTTATTATAATTGATTTTTATAAGGATGCATATTAACTGAATAGTACTTCTATAATATCAAATGTAGTGACTTTGGGAGATTAAATATTACTCAGTTAAGGAGGTCTGGCCACATTGGGCTTTGAATTCTTGGAAGGGACAGTGCTCCCAGACTGAATTAAAAGATGATGTTCATAGCCACCAATAAGAATTTAAACTGCTCCTGTTAGACCACTAACTAGTTCTCCAGTTATCCTTCTTTGAGCTCTAGTTTTCTATATCAGGTAAGGATATAGATGGGTCCAATCAATCCAGTTGTCTTTTGGAAGGTTAAGGTATTACCAAAGTAGAAGAACTTTTTTTAATTGCACTTGGTGAACATTTAACGACCTGAGATTGAAGCTAAAAATCTTAAAATCATCCAGAGGAAGAACCGGTACCCTCAATGAGTAAAGGGTATTGATTTCTGAAAAATATTTTATAATTTATTGAAAAATATGTTTATAACTAAGACACTAAGACAAGTTTTATTGCTTTTCAACGTCAAGATATTCTCTGTAAACTCATGGACTGAGTCCTGCAAATTCTCATGGCCACCATGAGACAGCATCTTCTTCTGTTAAAGTCACTACATGAATCTTATGTTAATCTATGCACACTTGTGTTTCCCCATGTATGGCCAGCAAGGTGTTATTTGATCAAATTGGCTTTTCAAAGTAATATATTGTGTTCTCATCATGTTTTAAACTTTAAATTAAAACTAAATTGCTTTTAATTACCCTCAAATAAATAAGATTCATTTTATCAACTATCAAACAGTGAATGAAATAGTGCACTCTACTTGTGATTCCTAGTGGTAGAACATTTACATATTTCATGAATCATTTCATAGAAAGCAGTCATCTATGATCAACACTGGTTATACCCCTCATCTGTAAAAACTGTCTTCTATGCTCAGATTTTCTTCTTCCATCAGGGCTATTTTACATTCTCTTCTCTCTCTTGCTCTCTCTCATATCCTCCTTTCCTTCCATCTAGCATTTTTTCTGTTTGTTATATATGGATATCTGCAAAGTATTGTGCCAGGTTCTGGAAAAACAAGATGAATAAAACACAGCCTCTGCCATATCAAAGATTTTATAATCCGGTAAACATATATAGATAAAAGACAAAAATCAATAATCAGTAGTGAGATGTCCAAAACTGTAATGGAAACAGTGAGGGGAATAACATATTCTAAGTGGGAAAATCAAATTCCTAGTGGAATCTAAAGATGAGTTGATGTTTACCTGTTAGAGAAGTGGGTGAGAGACATATCTGATACAGAGGTCAACATATATAAATCACAAGGTATAAAAGAAATGTATTTAGGGAACCATGCTGAATCATACATAGTCAGTGTTATAGGGAGTGACTGGGCATGTCTCTAGGAATTTAAGTAGAACTAGATTATAAAGACCTTGAATGTCATGACAGGAAGCTTAGACCTGCTCTTAAGAAGGGGCAGAGCCAACATATGTTATATCAGTACAGATGCAAACTCAGCTAAGAGGTGTGCTGAATGTGGGGACTAAGGCCAGGAAGAATTCTTTTACAACAGAAAGAAAATGAATATATTTAAGGAAGAAGTACTTATTAAATATTGATAAAGTTGAATTAGGTTAAATAAAAAAGTAACTGAACTCAAAATAGCTTAAATAATAAAAGAGTTTCATTGGCTTGCATAGCAAGAACTTAAGCAGTCTTCAGGATTTAGATTGAAAAATTTTTAAATATGGTTCCTGGACCTTGTTTCTTTCTGACTCTGTCTGCTCTTACTTCCGTGGTACCTGTTGGCTCCCCATTGTGGCTGCATGATGATTGTAAACAAAACGTTAAGTGTCATTCCTCATCATGCAACTACAATGAACACCTTAAAACTGGAGGGTTTTAATTTGTGGATAAAACACAACAGCAATGGTTTCTTACTTTTACCATCATTGCATTAAGAGAACAATAGTATTTTGCATCCAGAGGGGACATATCTAACACATTAGTGTTAAAACAGAACACCAATTAGCAGCTGGAAATATTATACTTTCAATATAATAGTCTAGTCCTGGGGTTATAAAGTGCTAGAAACTATGGACTCTAGTCTTATTATCTGACTTTAAAACTAAGCTTAAGTTCTAATAAGAAATTGAAGGGAAAATAAAAACTTGAAATAATTTCATTGCATGGACTGAGCACTTGGTAGGGTAAAGGTTGTATGATGGGAAGGGCTGATAATTTAATTTACAATGTGTGTCTTTCACATCCTTATTTGGCATATATATAGTACATACCAATGTTGGGTGCTCCAGACCTATTTAATGTATATACTGACAAATAAACACAAATATAAAATTCTCAAAGGGATGTATATTGTACTTTCAAACTATAGATTAAGTATGCAAAAAATGTAATTTTTTTTAATGTTTATTTATTTTTGAGAGAGACAGAGACAGAGCTTGAGCGGGGGAGGGGCAGAGAGAGGGAGACACAGAATCCAAAGCAGCTCCAGGCTCTGAGCTGTCAGCGCAGAGCCCGACATGGGGCTCTAACTCACGGTCCATGAGATCATGACCTGAGATGAAGTCAGAGGCCCAACCGACTGAGCCACCCAGGTGCCCCACAAAAAAGTATAATTCTTATATTGAATCTACTACACATATTTAAATCCCAAATAATATAAAACAAAAATTAAACTATTTTATTTAACTTTTAATTTTCAACATCAGAGACTCATTTTATCAGAGTGAATTTTTGGATTTATGTAACACAGACTTCTGTAGAAGATCATCTTCTTGATCATATATGTTGTCTGAGAGGTGGCCAATGTTGAATCCATGTATTATGCTATCACTGCAAATTTTATCCAAAGGTACAACAAGTCATTTGTGTAACAGAACATTTTTTACTTACTCTCTTGGAATATCTTCATGATCTCTGCTACATAACCATTTTCTTTATTGCTTCTTTAAAGTATTTAACAAGCTTGTTTGTAGTGACATGCAGCCTTTAAATCTGTGAGGTCACACTCTTAGGAGTAATGACTAATTACTGTTAATTTTCTTTGCTTCCTTTTTTACTTTTCTATTGGTGACCTCTATAAGTTTCCCAATTTAGCATTGATTGAAGTCATTTCAGGTTAATGTATCATCTCTCAGCACTACTTTAATTCTCCAAATAAAGTAGTTGAAAAAAAGTCCTCATAATAAGAAAGATGTGGTGTAGGGATTCAAATACAAAATAATTATTTTTTTAGAGAATTTTTTTTGCGGGGAAGGAGTGTGAGGGGAGAAAATTTCTTATATTTAGGGGTATAATGTATTCAAATGCTTACAAGTTTCCTGAATGTTTAAAACACACATCAAATTAAAATTCAATAGACTAAAATAAGCCTAACAACTTTTTCTTAAAAAAAAATGGCTTTCCTTCCTATATTCAGATTCTCAAGGAATAACAATAGTTGTTATCAATTTCTCTTCCTTATTTTCCATATCTAATCAGTCCCCAAATTCCTCCATTTCTAGCTCCTCAGTATCTATTTTATATGCTTTCTGTTTCCGGTGACCTGGTTCATTTTAGACATCATCATTTAATCCCATTTAAACTATTGAAAAATCCTCAAACTTCTTTCCCTGTTTCAATTTTTCACACTCTGAGCCGCATTACATTGTTGTTCAAGCTAACTTTTAAAAATATACAGCTGAAAATGCGAATCTCTTGATTTAATCATATGTAGCTACCTGCAGTTCCTTAAACCCTGTATGTCTTTTACCATTTGCAAAATTGTTGCATGCTGATATTTTTGTTAGGAATATTCTTTCCAGTATGTGTGCCAGTATGTATTCATAATCATTTTGGCCTTCTCTGGTAGAATAAACCCTCAAAGCACTTACCATGATTCACATATTACTGCTTACGTATGTGGTTTTCCAAAACGCTCTGGAGGGGGAAGGACACATTCTACTCTTGCTTCTCCCATATAAAATATTGATATTTTGCAGAAGGCAGAGTAAACCTTTATGTTGAATGAATAAATTAGTGAAGGCAAGTAATTAACTCAAAGCCTGATATCTGTTTTTTTGTTGTTGTTGTTGTTGTTGTTGCTGCTGTTAAAGAGGAAAAAAAGATCCCTAGTTAGAAGTAAAAAGTAGATATTGGTGTTAGGAAATTTGACAAAACTGGTAAATGTAAAATGCATTGCAAGAACTCCCATCTGTGGACAAGTATAATCGTTGTCTAGCAGTAGTGAAGGTACTAAATTAGAGTATAAACTCTATAGTCCAATATACTAACCAGCAGAATTTAATGTTTCACCCTGTAGCAGCATCAGGATTCAAGAGAAGAAAAATGACTTGAGAAATTAAAATAAAATATTTTATTTGAAAAAAGTCTCCATGGCTTTCAGAATGACAAACAATATCGAGAGTGGGAAAATTTAAGAGGAACTGTGAGTTTTCAAAGGAGATTTCTAGGAAATGAAGGCATGAAAGAAGTGGAAAAATAGGAGATTGTAGCCATGGAATAGATTTCTTTTGAGTTTGTTTGGTTTTTTTTTGTTTTGTTTTGTTTTGTTTTGTTTTTTTAGCGCACTACCATATTCTATGCTAGAAGGAACATGATCTCTGAACAGAAGGTCAAGCTTCTTTGAGGTTCTAGGACTGGAAGCATTTTTACATTTTACTTCTATTTAAATTTTCCAGCTGAATTGCTGAATCAAGGTGCAAAAATAGACTATGTTGCCGGTATGTAACATCCATGAGCTGAAATGTTGAGACACTCTAACCATTAGGTAATTAATGATCATTTTATCTAGATGCTATGAGCCTTGAAAGAGAAAGAGCCTTGAATACCCCATTTATACATTCATAGCATTCCTCCAAAAGTCCCAGTTTCCTGGTTTTGTATTAATTTTTCTATAGGTAATGTGAATTACTATATGATAAAAAAGAAATAAAAAAGGATAATCACATCACCATAAAGTATATAGCTTCTCAAAAACTATACATATTTATTCATGGGTCTTTTTGTTTTGTTTTTATGGAATATTCAGTGACATTTTCAGTAGTTAAAAAATCCTAAAAAACTTAAAATATTATTTTGGTTTTCCAAGAATTTAGTTATGAAGATAACATCAAGATAGTGAACATTTGTTTATATATATATCATATATAGTGATATATATATTGATGCACAAAAGCATCATTTGTATTTTTCCATTTACTAGAAAATCCAATGCATGTGTGACATACATATACAAAGTCATTTCTGGCATAATGAGAACAGTAACAGAAATCGCGGCCTTTGTTTTCATATTTAAAAAAGTCTTGCACTTGATGAACACAATCACCTAAGGGAAGAAAAAAGTTGAAAACAGAAGATGGGATTATCAAGTATAAAGAAATAAATTTAAATGACTATCCTTTAAATGATCTTATGCTTAAATATGTATTTTACATGCTACATTTCCAATGTTTTATTATATTAATTATTCCTATCCTGCTGAATTGCTTCCTTTCTTCATCTTGGTTTTCGTATAGAAATAATTTGTGCTTCCAGTATATTATGAAAGTAAAATTTTGATGTATAGCTATGTTATTTGTAAAGATAACTCATTATCGAGTGACTAATCTTTTTACAGAATTACATATTTCAAATTACTGAAGAAATTAAAACTAAATTTCAAGGAAGTTTGCAATTTTTTCAAAAGAAAAACACCTCTCAGTTAGATGTCATCATTGTTTTGTCATGATTTGGAGACATCTAAATATATATCCCATACATATACCAAGAATATGTAGTGAGAGTGTTTTTGACTAAAGTCTATCATGAAAAATAACAGGCACATACATGGTAAAAAATTTTCATATCAATAAATGTGTTTGTGTTGAAAAATATGAAGGTTTCTTCCATCCCAAATTTTCAAACTCACATGCAATAGAATATCTAACTTCAAAATCTATTGTGTCTCCTAAATAATATTATTCATTATTTGTGTATTTTTTTCAAACAACCAAGCAAACAAAACAAACTGCAACATACTATACCAGTTGTTTTGATAGTACTGTCTTACTCAAAAATATATCATTTTTCACGTTTTTCTTTCGAGTCACACAGATTCATCGCATTCTTTCAATGGCTACATATTATTTCTAGCATAGATGTGCTATAATGTACTTGTTCTCCATCAATGGACACTTATTTTCAATGTTAGTTAGATCCTGGTCATAAAATATTCTAGACATAACTTGTCTTTGATCTTTGATTACCCTGTCAATTATTTAAGTGTTATTGCTGAATCAAATTAATAATTTAGGTTTCCTGTATAATTTTGAATCAAATATATGTGTGTTTATATTTTTAGAAAGTAGGTCAGCTTATATTTTCAAATCTTATACTCTTACTTCAAGTCAACCAGAAAATTCCATTAGCTCTATCTTAATAATATATGTAGGATTAACTATTTCTCATTTAATGTCATCATTTTGGTGACGGTCACCTTTATGTCTCACTTATTTGTTTCCTACCTCGTTTCTTTCCTTCTGAACTTGCCATCCCTCCTTATATTCTACACAAAGCAGCCAAACTTAAATTTTTTTAGGCCATATTTCTCCACCTCAAGAACCCTCCAAAGCTTTTTTTTTTTTTTAAGTTTATTTATTTATTTATTTTGAGAGAGAGAGTGAGAGAGAGCAAGTGGGGCAGGGGCAGAGACAGAGGAAGAGAGAGAATCCCAAGTAGGTTCCACACTGTCAACAGTGAGCCCAACGTGGGGTTCAAACTCTCCAAACCTGAGATCATGACCTGAGCCAAAGTCCCATGCTTACCCGACTGAGCCACCCAGGTGCCCCACCCCCAATGGCTTTCTATCTCATTTCAAGTAAACCTCAAGTCCTTAAAATGACTTAAAAGGTTCCAAAGGACCAGGTGCTTTATTACTTCTCTGGCCTCATTTTGAATTCTTCAGCATCCCCTGCTCCCTTTTCTCTAGGGATCGCTGCCTTTCCTCAAACATACCAGGAGCAGCTTGATTCTTCTACTTCAAGGAGCAGCTTGATTCGCATAAATCTAAGGTATTGTAACTGGTGGGAGAGTGTTTGCTGTATGAATGGAGGTCTCTGTTCTTGGAGATGAAAGATTTATGAAAGATTTACGTGAAGAACCGCCCACGAATGAAAAACAGCCAGAAGGAAAGTAGCAAGCACAGAGCAGTTTGTTCAGGCCAGGACACTCTCAAGGTGGGAGCGCGGGCAGGCACAGAGGTGGCAACTGCACCCGGGTTAGGGGTGTCTTTTCTTTTTATGTTTTCATAGGTATGGGTCATAGCTAGGGCGGTCTCTGACTGAGGTTGTTTCCAATCATCTAAGGGATTCCTCCTGGTTGGGAGAGGAGTTTTCCGTGCTACAAGGTTCCTGCTGGAACTTCCTCCAGAGGAGTGGGGGGTGGAGGGGGTGGGGTGTGTGTGGTCAAAAGCACAATGTAAATATATGATAATGAAGCTATAGGTTACCTTGGGCCAGCGGTTGAAGAGGACAGCACATGCTCTGTACTTGTGGTTCTTGGTCTGTCAGCCCTGAGGTGCTGGAAGCCATAGGACAGGATGCTAAAAAGCCCACAAAGTCAGGATTTGTGCCTTCAGTTTTCCTATTTGTCACCAACTTATCGCTGCATTTGCCTATAGCTCATGTCCAAATAACTGGCTACTCTCTCAATATGTGCATGATTTACTCAAACTTCTTTGAGGATTTTGCTCAATTTTACTTCTCTGAGGTCTTTCTTTACCACCCTATCTAAAAATTGCAACCCACTTTCTTATTTTATTGTTCTCTGTAGTACTTACTACTGTCTGATATGTTATACAGTTTAATAATTCATCTTAGTGATATACTGTCTCTGCATGCTAGTGTAAGTTCTATGACAAAAGGGATTCTGTCTGTTATGCTACTGCTACACTCCTAGCACGTAAAGCAATATCTAGTACATAGTGGTTGCTGAATACTTGTTCCCTAAATGGATTATGGTTTCCTTCTCATTCATAGTATTGTTTATATTCTCTTTTTTCTTCCATTTCCTTTTTTTTCCAGGTTTTTCCTGTCTTATTGGTCTTTTAAAGATTTACATCTACTTTAAATCAAACCTTTTCTACTTAGTATGGATTTATATTATTATTTTTGTTTGTTTTATTAGCTTCCTGATTTGAATGCCTAGTTTGTTGATACATTTTTCCTTTAATAAACTTTCCTCCAGGAAACATCCCTCGTGATCTTATTTGCAGAGATTTTATTGTGTTGATTTCTAAATAATTCTTGTCCTGATTATCCTCTTTATTGTTTAAAAGAGTTTTTCCTTTGTCCATTTTGTTGTTATTGCCATTTGTTTATTGGTCAGTCAAGTAGTTTATATTTTCCAGATGAAGGGAGTATTTTGGCGTCCCTATCATTGATCATTTTTAATTTATTACATAGTAATAATATAATATTTTTGTATGATTTTCACCTTTTTTTACAATTGTTAGTTTATATTTAAACTTTCTATGCTACCCTATTAATGAAATTTCTCTTACTGTACCATTATCTCCCTAACTTCATCACTAGCCATTTTATTGCCTTCCCTGTTACCCTTTTTCCTATTATCTTTCTTTTCCATATTTTAAAGTGATTGAAAGAGGTTCAAGAAAATTTGAGGGGGTAAACAAACTGAATTTATTTCCTCAGGAAGCTATAGGAAAACGTTTTTGGATAGTTTTCCTCTAAACTCTTTAATCAGTTTGGAAAAGTAACTCAGGATATAACTTTTTTCTGTGTGGCAGAGATCTGGAAAATAAGAAACATTGATACAAAAGAAATGTTCAAATGGAAAAATTCCAGATTTCATGATATGGTCATTTCAAAAATAAAACACACATACACAGGAAAGCTGCAACTAAATTAAAGACTTTCCTTGTGGAAATTTCTTCTTTTCACAGAAAGAGAAAGAGATACATCTGCCAGTTTACCATGAGCTGATATTAAAAACAAGCATAATAAATTGGGTCAATCATATGTTTCATCATATAGGTTTACTTTGGCTTATAGGTACAAACATGAATCTAAACCTTTGAGTGCTATAATAAATTAAATTTTATGTTTAATTAATATTTTCTATAAGTTAAACATTATTTCTAAAATAATCTCCAAAGAATTTATTTTTTTAATCTTCCAAAGCAGATATCCTATATACTTGGTGAAACTGGGTAATGAACTAAGTAACTAATATAACTAATACAGCTAACGGTACATCATACATAACAACTTCTATGACTAAGTTGGTATATATTAACATAAACTGCCTGAGCACCAAGATAAGTAAATTTGTAAGGTATAATTGATTTTTTTTCTTTTTGAAACTTTGCTGAAGAAAAAAAACAATAAAGATGCAACTTTAAGTCTTAAAGATAGAAAGTGGCTTGAAACGTATGTATATAACTCTAAATGATCTTTGAATTGAGCCTTTTTCAAATCAGAATCACAGATCAGTATTGTTCTGGGGCTAAAACAAGGGCAAAATACAGGGTTTATTTTTTTTTAAGTTTATTTATTTATCTTGAGAGAGAGAAAGAGGATGAATAGAGGAGGGACAGAGATGGAGAGAGAGAATCCCAAGCAGGTTCCATGCTCTCGGCGCAGAGCCCCACGTGGGTCTCAATCTCACAAATTGTGAGATCATGACCTGAGCCGAAATCCAAGAGTCAGACCTTTAACCAACTAAGCCCCTCAGGCACTCACAGGGTTGATTTTTAAGCGGAATGTATTCAATCTAAAGAACCTTATTAAATTTTTAATTCCCTTCTCATTTTGTACGTGTGTGTGTGTGTGTGTGTGTGTGTGTGTGTGTGTAGGTAAACATTTATTTTGCTGTGACGATATGCTGATATAAGTTTTTTTTTTAATGTGCTCACTTGTTAAAATAGAAATTGGCAATCTTGTGGATTCTCGGAGGTGTCTCCCCACCCATAAAATCAAAATATGTGGGGATCTGTGACCTATGGTGTGCCAAGGGCAAGGGGTATTAATATTGACCTAAAAGTTCTGTGACTCAGCTTTCTTTTACTGATATACATAAAAGGACTTCTCTTCATATTTATTCCATGCAGAATTATGAACTTTCCATGAGTTGAAAGCTCATCCTAAATTTTATGACCTGATATACCTTTTTCTGCTTTTCCTATTTTGAAACCATCATAGTTAAAACATAATAGGGACTGGAAGGAGTTATAGAGGAAACTTGTTTTCTACTACCCTTCCCCCAAAAGAAAATGGCTAACACTTCCTGCTGTGTAGAACAGAGCTTGCTGAATTCTAACTGGCAATTCACAAAAGAGCTTTCTATAAACAGGAGCTTAACATTTAACTGCCAACATAAGAAATTTAGAGTAAATTGAATTTTCTATGGCCTCCCAGGTCCATCAATGGAAATCAAAAAGCTGAAGAAGCCACACTTAGCTGTTGCTAAGTTACAGTGAATACCCATTGTAATGCACGTGGATGTACATTAATTCCAAGTACTGTCATTATGCATTATGGTAATACAAAGAAGAACAAATAGATTTAAAATGATTTTTAAAACCCATTAAATTAAACAAAGCCATATCCTCTAGTTCCATTTTTTTCCTTTTGTCTTCAAGTCTTTTTTTTATTGTTATTATTAGAACTTAACAATAAGGGAAGGGAGGAAAATGTGGCTTTATAGGTAGAAATATAGCACATACTATGTTTTTACCTATAAGACAACAGCAAAGAAAGCAGATCTAAGAGAGAAATAAAGTGTGCATACACACAATAAAAATGTAGTACATATCTTCAACATTTTCTTCCTGCTCAGTGACAACACAATGCTATTACTGACTTACTTAAAATGAAGTTTATTCTGAGACAGAAATTTACAATTCTACATGAAAACCCAATAACTGGCTCAGCTATCCTGAGTTCCTGAACTGAAAAAGAGAGAACTGTTAGCACATCATTCTGAAATAGATATTCCTTATAAGGTCTATTCACTCTAAAGGCCCAAATTGCCAGCATAAATGCCACATCTTCCAAAGAATCCTGAAAAGACATTTCACTCCTATCTTTAAAAAAACAACCCACAATTTTAAAAATGGATTGCTCGTTGTGTATGAATTATATTTGACAATTTATTAAACAAGCTACCTAAGTTCTTTCTTTGTAACATGATATACTACATAGATCCTTTACAACATCTAACATGTACTAGATAAATACCATCAGTAAAATGAATATACAGATAAACTTGATATTAACCCATAATCTCTATTCACTGCAACCCATGTTCCATTCTTCTTTTTTTTTTTTTTAATTTTTTTTATAACGTTTATTTATTTTTGAGACAGAGAGAGACAGAGCATGAACGGGGGAGGGTCAGAGAGAGAGGGAGACACAGAATCTGAAACAGGCTCCAGGCTCTGAGCTGTCAGCACAGAGCCCGACGCGGGGCTCGAACTCACGGACCAAGAAATCATGACCTGAGCCAAAGTCGGCCGCTTAACCGACTGAGCCACCCAGGCGCCCCCCATTCTTCTTTTTTTTACTTGCTAATCTGCTCCTGTTCTTGTCATCCCATTCTCAGCATTTCATACTCTCCACATTTTGTCTTACCTGTGTATTTTCTTATCTTTCATTTAGCCAATAAATATTTGAATACCAGGCACTAGGTCAATACTAGATACTAAAAAACAGAGTAGCTGGTAGTATTAGCTTGGGTTTCTGCCTTCTAAGGGCCTATGGCATAAATGTAAATATTAAATAAATGATTATATATGTGTGTGCATGTGTGTATACATATAATAAGTGCTATGGAGGAGAGTTACAAGGTGCCTTGAAACCATGTAACTAGAAAACAGAGGTCAAGGAAAGCTAACTTAAAGAAGTAGGAACTGAAAGGGGAGCTGTAGGATGAGTTTATGTTCCACCAGGCAAAGTGAGTAGAAGTTGAGATTTCCAATCAAAAGCATGAGGATAGGGGCACCTGAGTGACTCAGTCTGTTAAGCTGGCTGACTTTGGCTCAAATCATGGTCTCAAGATTTATGAAGTTAGAGACCTGCATTGGGCTATCTTTTGTCAGAGCACAGCCTGCTTTGGAATCTCTGTCTCCCTCCCTCTCTGCCCCTCCTCTTCCTCAAAAATAAATATGCATTTATTAAAACAGCAGGAAGATATATGACATGGTTAGGGAACATAAATTAGGCCAGCACAGGGTGTGAGTGAAAGGCCTATGTGAAATGACGCTAATGAGATAAGGACCAGTTAATATAGTGCCTTGAACAACAGCTAAGGAAATTGATATTTATCCTAATAGCTATGGAAAATTATTGAAATAACCTGAGGTGGACAATAGAATTTTAAAAAGGGGACAAATAATTAACACTGATGCTCTACTGAGGAAGGAATTGCCCCAATATAGTTTAGAGAGGATAATTCTTTGCATTAAGGTAGTGATAAGATCCAGGTAAGTAGATGGGTTTGGGAAGGTTGAGAAATTAACATTAATAGATAATGGTGATGCATAGGATATAGGACGTGGGGGGGGTGGATATATTAAAGACTACAGCTGTGAGGATGACTTTCACAGGTTTGGGGGTGAGAGGCGAATTGGATTCTCCATACATTAAATTTGAAGGACCTTTGAAAAATTCAAATTGAAATTATAAGCTCAATAAGTTCTAGGATGGTGGTTGCAGTATATAAGTTGACCAAATGTTGGTAAAAATTGAAGCAGTGTGGGTATAATTCATTAGAGAAAGAATAT
This sequence comes from Panthera tigris, assembly GCF_018350195.1. NCBI lineage: Eukaryota > Metazoa > Chordata > Mammalia > Carnivora > Felidae > Panthera > Panthera tigris. Next base: position 51,159,545 of record NC_056671.1, on the reverse strand, counting down.
GGAATGCAAAAAGAAGAGAACCCAGGAATAAAATTTGAGTACTCCCAGTGTTTAACGACTATGTGTAGGAGAGCATTTCCAAAAGAGAGGCTAAAGAGTGACCACAAATGTCAGGGAAATTCAGGAGAGTGGGGAAAATATTTCAAGGAAGGGGAATTCAGAAATGTTGAATGTAAGCTTTTTGGTCTTTTTTGGGGGAAGCTTCCACATGCCACTGAGTTGGACCCCATACTCCAATAGGACAGAAGCTCCCTTGTTTGGGACCTCGGCCTGTGTATACCATCAGGTGGCAGTTTCAACATTAAGGCTACTACAAGAAACAAATCAAAGCACATCTGGTGGAGGGATTTCAGGAGCCCACAAATGTATAAAGCAATTAATCGCAAACATAAGCAACCTTATTGATAAGAATGTGGTAATTGCAGGAGATTTTAATACTCCACTTACAACAATGGATAGATCATCTAGACACACGGTCAATAAAGAGACAAGGGCCCTGATTGATATATTGGATCAGATGGACTTGACAGAAATATTTAGAACTCTGCACCCCAAAGCAACAGAATATACGTTCTTCTCGAGTGCACATGGAACATTCTCCAAGATAGATCACATACTGGGTCACAAAACAGCCCTTCATAAGTATACAAGAATTGAGATCCTACCATGCACACTTTCAGACCACAATGCTATGAAGCTTGAAATCAACCACAGGAAAAAAGTCTGGAAAACCTCCAAAAGCATGGAGGTTAAAGAACACCCTACTAAAGAATGAATGGGTCAATCAGGCAATTAGAAAAGAAATTTAAAAATATATGGAAACAAACGAAAATGAAAATACAACAATCCAAACGCTGTGGGATGCAGCGAAGGCAGTCCTGAGAGGAAAATACATTGCGATCCAGGCCTATCTCAAGAAACATGAAGAATCCCAAAAACAATATCTAACAGCAAACCTAAAGGAAATAGAAGCAGAACAGCAAAGACACCCCAAACCCAGCAGAAGAAGAGAAATAATAAAGGTCGGAGCAGAAATAAACAATATAGAATCTAAAAAAAAACTGTAGAGCAGATCAATGAAACCAAGTGTTGGTTTTTTGAAAAAATAAACAAAATTGATAAACCTCTAGCCAGGCTTCTCAAAAAGAAAAGGGGGAGGACCCAAATAGATAAAATCATGAATGAAAATGGAGTTATTACAACCAATCCCTCAGAAATACAAGCAATTATCAGGGAATGTTATGAAAAATTATACGCCAACAAACTGGACAGCCTGGAAGAAATGGACAAATTCCTAAGCACCCACTCACATCCAAAACTCAAAAAGGAAGAAATAGAAAATTTGAACAGACCCATAACCAGCAAAGAAATTGAATCAGTTATCAAAAATCTCCCAACGAATAAGAGTCCAGGACCAGATGGCTTCCCTGGGGAATTCTACCAGACATTTAAAGCAGAGATAATACCACTCCTTGTCAAGCTGTTCCAAAAAATAGAAAGGGAAGGAAAACTTCCAGACTCATTCTATGAAGCCAGCATTACTTTGATTCCTAAACCAGACAGAGACCCAGCAAAAAAGAGAACTGCAGGCCAATATCCCTGATGAATATGAATGCAAAAATTCTCAACAAGATACTAGCAAATCGAATTCAACAGCATATAAAAAGAATTATTCACCATGATCAAATGGGATTCATTCCTGGGCTGCAGGGCTGGTTCAACACTCACAGATCAATCATTGTGATACATCACATTAATGAAAGAAAAGATAAGAACCATATGATCTTGTCAATAGATGCAGAAAAAGCATTTGAAAAAAATTCAGCCATCCTTTGTTAATAAAAACCCTCAAGAAAGTCAGGATAGAAGGAACATACTTAAACATCATAAAAGCCATTTATGAAAAGCCCACAGCTAATATCATCCTCAATGGGGAAAAACTGAGAGCTTTCTCCCTGAGATCAGGAACATGACAGGGATGTCCACACTCACCACTGTTGTTTAACATAGTGTTGGAAGTTCTAGCATCAGCAATCAGACAACAAAAGGAAATCCAAGGCATCAAAATTGGCAAAGATGAAGTCAAGCTTTCACTTTTTGCAGATGGCATGATATTATACATGGAAAACCCGACAGACTCCACCAAAAGTCTGCTGGAGCTGATACGTGAATTCAGCAAAGTCGCAGGATAAAAAATTAATGTACAGAAATTGGTTGCATTCTTACCAATACACCAATAATGAAGCAGCAGAAGGAGAAATAAAGAAACCGATCTGATTCACACTTGCGGCCAGAACCATAAAATACCTAGGAATAAACCTAACCAAAGATGGAAAAGATCTGTATGCTGAAAACTATAGAAAGCTTATGAAGGAAATTGAAGAAGATACAAAGAAATGGAAAAACATTCCATGCTCATGGATTGGAAGAATAGAATAAATATTGTTAAAACGTCAATACTACCCAAAGCAATCTACACATTCAATGCAATCCCAGTCAAAATTGCACCAGCATTCTTCTCGAAGCCAGAACAAGCAATCTTAAAATCTGTATGGAACCACCAAAGACCCCAAATTGCCAAAGTAATATTGAAGAAGAAAACCAAAGCGGGAGGCATCACAATCCCAGACTTTAGCCTCTACTACAAAGCTGTAATCATCAAGACAGCATGGTATTGGCACAAAAACAGACACATAGACCAATGGAATAGAATAGAGACTGCAGAACTGGACCCACAAAAGTATGGCCAGCTAATCTTTGACAAAGCAGGAAAGAATATCCAATGGAAAAAAGACAGTCTCTTTAACAAATGGTGCTGGGAGAACTGGACGGCAACATGCAGAAGAATGAAACTAGACCACTTTCTTACACCATTCACAAAAATAAGCTCAAAATGGATAAAGGACCTGGATGTGAGATAGGAAACCATCAAAAGCCTAGGGGAGAAAGCAGGAAAAACCTCTCTGACCTCAGCCGCAGCAATTTCTTACTTGACACATCTTCAGAGACAAGGGAATTAAGAGCAAAAATGGACTTTTGGGACCTCATCAAGATAAACAGCTTCTGACTGCAAAGGAAGCAGTCAACACAACTGAAAGGCAACTGACGGGATGGGAAGAGATATTTGCAAATGACATGTTGGATAAAGGGCTAGTATCCAAAATCTGTAAAGAACTCACCAAACTCCACACCCGAAAAACAAATAATCCAGTGAAGGAGAGAGAGGGAGAGAAGGAGAGAGATATATAGAGAGAGGGAGAGAGATAGAGAGAAAGAAAGAGAAAGAGAGGAGAGAGATTGAGTTTCTTTCTTTTTCTTCTATTTAGGCATGGTGCTTACACATACTGCACTTTTCTTCTATTGGCAGCAAAATCTACATCTCTTAGAAAGGAGGAGGAAGATTTGGAGCCTTGCAGCTTTCTCCTTGACTGCATAAACTAGAGACTTTTGGATTGCTCTGGGGTTTTTCTGTGATGGGGTGATAGGTATGCAGTTCAGGAAGCATTCCCACAGAGAACCTCCATAGGATATATCAAGACGGTATACCTGACTGCAAATCAACTACCCAATTCTTAGAAAGAAGGATAATTGCCTGGGGATTTTATCTGTTCTTGTGGGTGATGCCAATAAGCGAGTGTGTTTATTAACAATTTATTTACAGAACACAGATTGATTGCAGTGGGGCTGCATGGCCAGCCACTGCAAAGAAGAAGTAAATGATTTCTTCCAGAGCTTTTAGGAATCCACTGTTGTGACTGAGTCAGTATATATTGAAGTGAATTTCAGGATGTAGCAGTAAAGTGATGATCTTTGCAATATAGGACACAAAATGAAATCTGTCTAGAAAAAAAACTAGGATAGGTTTTGATTTACATGTAGACAATATAATCTCCACCATCCCAAATAAAGGAAAAGGGGTGTAGATCAAATAGAGTCAATTACCTAATTATGCAAATTATATTGAAGATAATTACGATGGGATTGTGCAGTGGTACAAAAGTATGATTTGGTTTCATATTCCTTAATTAGTGAGAGTGATATTAGTGAAAATAAAAGGGACAAATTAGGAGAAAATACTGTTTGGGTTTATAATTTATACCATTTGGATAAAGCAAAAAATTATAGGATCAGGATCCAAAGATATAGTATTTTAATTGTCTGATTAGTTTTAATCAAGTGTAAATCTGAAGCTTATTGCAGAAAAGGAAATCTACACTTAAATATATGAGTATACAAGTAAATCATTTTATCATCTGCAACATCATAATTTCAAAGTATGAATTATTACCTGATTTTAAAAACAAAATAAACATATGATTTCATATTTGGTAAGAATTCCAAATACTGGTGGCAGTAGAATGGATGTATAAAAATACATTGGAAAGTGACGACAAGTAATATATGAAATATAGCTATGAGTATCTAGGTACTATTTTTCCCCCTGTAAATTCATTTGTACTCATCCTGGGAAATATGGAAAATATAGGTATCCAAAAAGTATTGGTAATTTGGCCTGAATTTTATTTTTTTGCTGAAGTGAATTATTGGTAGCTATAGCTCTTTTCAATTAAAACTGTGTGTGTGTGTGTGTATAGTCATTTACATAAAATAGTTATATATATAGCTGGTATCTATAGCTCTTTTCAATTAAAACTCTTTTCAAAATAAAAATAGTTTATATATATATATAAACTATAGACACACACACACTTTAGGAAATAATTATGTTAATTATATTATATAAGATTTTGGTTATTATCAGGAAATTACTAGGGAAGGACTACTGTTTTATCAATTTTGGTTATGAGTATATAATTCACTTTGGTTTCATGTTTTTGTTTATAAAGATTTGAGCCTTGAAAACAATGCCACCCATGATATTTTTTGTAATACACTAACGGATCCAATTGTAACTGTTAAATCTCTGCTCTTGACATAAAAATCTTTCAAATCCTGATCCACAGATGTTTTGATGATATGAGATATCCCAAAGCATTGCTTATGAAGAGAGTGTGAATTTTTTCACAGCTAAGCCATGTTAAGTTTTCTCTGTATTTCCATAGTATTTAATAAATATGAAAATGCATGTACCCTATAACATGGGGATTCCATCTGCATTGTTTACTTTAGAGAAACTTATGTGTTTGTGCATAAGGGCACAGATTTATCGCAATATTGTTTATAATGAAAAATGAGAAGTAACTCCAATTTCCAGTGGTTGCATAAATTGTGGTGTATGCTTATGGAGGAGTACCATGCAATTACAATGAATGATCTAAATTTTTGAATTAAATCTACACTGATCATCAGGGCAGCATGTCAAAAACAATGCTGAGTAAAAAAAAAATGTAGTATGTCTCCTAAGTCACTTATGACAATAAAAGAATACACTCTCCAAACAAAATGTTTGTGGAGATAAACACACACACACACACACACACACACACACACACACTCACACACACACACACACAGTGAAAGGACACACTCCAATTTATGACAATACCTTCCTCTGAGGAGGAATGATGAAGGGAACAACTATTTGTAAAATATTTTACATCTTTCATTTGAAAAAGATGAGGAACAATGATGAAGATTCAACACTGGTCAATTACAAGTTGTAAGAACATAAGAATTGTTGATTATTTACATATTTTAACTATTGCTCTTTTAACCACTACTCACAAATGGGGGAGCCTGTATCTATACTGCATTATGATTCACAGGGCACCGTATTTTGAAATAGCACTGATATTGCAATGAAGATTATAGTATTGTGGAAGCAACAAAGTAAATATTTATTCACAACCATTGTTTTTTATAGTAATAATAGAAATAGCTAAAAGATAATCTAAATATAAGTAATATATAACTTCTGTGCTGACAGCTCAGAGCCTGGAGCCTGCTTCAGAATCTGTGAATCCCTCCCTCTCTGACCCTCCCCTGCTTGCACTCTCTCTCTCACTCTCTCTCTCTCTCTCTCTCTCTCTCAAATAAATACTTAAAAAATATCCTTCTGAATGTAAATTTTATAGAAATGACAAGTCAACTTTGACATCTTGAAGGAGGTTAAAGAAATCAATGGAGTTAAAACAGCTGATATCCTGGCATTTCTTATTTCCAGAACTCTAGTCATGTACATCTGCTCATCTAGAATTGGACTTTCATGAATTAGGGAGTTGAAATGTAAATCTTTGTTAGAAAGATAGATCATGTGGTGTTACTATTTGTCGTGCAAGACAAAGTTGATGAATACATGTTGACAAAAATTATTGAGAAAGGATATTTTTGAAGCTGCTGTTGCTTGTGAACTGGCACTTTTCCTACTTGTATGACTCTCAGAACAGTTAAGGAAATTCCGTGCCAATGTCACAAGAAGCAAGTAACATTTGTAATGGAACACTCCAAGATTCTATTGGACTAAAGACTATACGTGACACATACAATCCTTGGACCTGTTTTTCCTCACTTCAAAAATTCTAGGCAAAATAATAGAAAGTGTGGATATTAAGGGGGGGGGCAGGGAAGGATGTGTGTGAATGTGTGTTTGGGAAAGAAATCAAAGATACCATCTTGAATGAAGAATGACAATGCCAAATAAACAGTCTACTCCAGAACAAGTGGGTGCTATTGCTAATTATGCCAAACAGACCTTAGAGCTTTCTGGCTATACATTTGAGAGGGAATGGTTAAATAAATCATGAAGCTGAATTTAAAAACCATAAATGACTGGATTACAATTCTGACAGTCATAGCAGTTAGCAACATAAAAATTATGCATTGTTTCTGTGTTGCTTGAAACATCTGATTCTGATCTACTTGCTGAAGACATGGTATAACCTAAACAAAGGTTGATGATTTGAAGCATTTATCTTAATCTGACAGCATTAGCTTAAATTTATGGGGAGACAAACTGTCAGGAATGGTTAGTCTTGCCTGAAACCCTGTTTTTCCTTGGCAACATCTACTGTATTTAACATTTCAAACAAAATGTTCTTTCTTTACTAAATTTTGTGGGAATTCTACCAAATAAGTCAAGCTATTGCTTTTGACTAATTCCAGTATTTTCCAGAATTCAATTCTATGATATAACTATGTCAAATTGATAGAGGAAAGATTAGACATAAAATGTATCGTTTGTCTCTTTTTTTAATGTACACATGGCCTTTTTGAACTTTCTAAATTCACTGAAAAGCACATGAAAAAAAGAAACTTTCAGCATATTTTTCTTAATTGAATTAGTATATTGAGAAAATAAGTGTTATTTTTCTCCAAGACACAATTTGTCCAAATATTAAATAAGGAAGAAGAGATGTCTGGGATGGGTCACTTTCTATATTTTCCATCGTCACATTTAACAATTAATTTTTCCTAAATGATTTCATTTTCGGGACCTAATATATGGTCTCACTTATTGCTCCCTTCATTGTGTTTTATTCACTTATTATTAAAATAATGAACTATATTTTGCCTACTTTTTGTTATATTTCTCCATCCAGATTATGTTTATTCAAGTAAGAGTCCACGTGATGAGGGAGTAAAGACTCAGAGAGACAGCAAGTACGACTATGAAAGAGAAAATGATTGCTATTCTTTTCCTACCTGGGCACCTCCTCTATTTTGTTATGCTTCCAGGAAAATTAGACAATCCGTGAACTCACATATGAGCTTTCTCTGCAGATAATGGTAGGTTGGAGTGTCTGGATTTTCCTTCCAGCTTTCCAGGGGCCTTCCGGAGATAGACTTCTACTTGTACCAAAAGGTGTAAATGTCAGTCTGGGCATGAAGAAAGGGTGGGGTCTCAGCAGTGAATGCAAAGACGTACTTAGGGGCTACTGAGATCTTGTAGTTCTCAATACCTAAAGTTACATTACACTAAAACTGCTCTTTGCAAGGTCTTGTCTGTCTCAGCAAAATTATCTCAGTCCTTCTTAATAGAGTGATGCTCACGTTTAGGAAGACGCTGGAGGGCATGCATTTTGTTAGACTTAAAGTTAACTTTGTCACAGGAATCTGTTGGATATTAAACAATTTTAATACAGTTTTTATTTTAGATATGGAAGATTGACTATATTTCTGTGGTAGCACAATGTATTGTTGACCTTTTATCAAGCAGATTACTTATTTGGCACATTAACAGCTTAATATTAAATATTGCACAAACACACATATAGGTATTTTTCTTTATATTCTACACCTTATATTATTTAAAGAGCATTTGGAAGCATCTGGAGGTCCAGATTGCAGATGACCTTCAGTCAAACACTGTAGAACATTTCATAGAACCTGAGGTTAAAAAATATTTTTAAAAAAGATAAATTCCAAGAATGCCCTTATAAATATGGGACATTATTTTAGCTGAATGACTATGGTTTTGCCCTTTGCCTCTCCTCTACAGGCAATATTAATGAAATAGTGATTTTTCAAGTGTGTATGTGTGTGCTCACACATGTTTTTAAATGAATCTGTTTTATACATTTATGCATACATGGAGTTAGAGTTTTGAGAATCAATATACTCTCACCGTTGGGCACTCACATAGTTCTTACCACCAACTTCAGTTTCTCCAAACTTGGTACTGATGTTTTCATGACAGTCGCTGTGCACCTGTCCACAGGGCCTTCCTTACCCTGGCTTGAGAGACCACTAATTCTACTACAGAAATTAGGTTGCATCTAGTTCTTGGTCCAATTTTCTGTTACATATGAGTTTCTCTTTAGATGGGAAAACACATTGCAGACTAACCCAACCTTCATTCACCTCCTGGCACCTACATTTGTAGATCTTCCCTAGGCTCTCCTATTCAATCTTGGCCACTTCCAAAGAGGCCACTGACCCATTTATGTGTTATAAACCATAACCATAACCACCAAGTTGCTGCTGCTACTGTATAGTCCCCAGAGGTCAAAAAGGGAGGCAGAAGTGTAAAGATGAGAGTTTCTTCAATCTCTGTTTTTAAAGTGCTTAGGAAATTTGAGGGTAAAATTAAGGACTGGTAGGGAAGAATATGATGTCTTACCAACTTGCTTTATCTCCTCACCTAACAAAGTGAAGACACTTTATTATTATTTTTAAGTTTTTATTTTAATTCCAGTTAGTTAACATATAGTGGTATATTAGGTTCAGGTGTACAATATAGGGATTCAACACTTCCATACATCACCAGATGCTTACCACAAGTGCATTCCTTAATGCCCATCACCTATTTAACCCATCCTCCCACCCACCTCCCCTCTGGTAAACATCAGTTTGTTCTCTGTAGTTAAGAGTCTGTTTCTTGGTTTTTCTCTCTCTCCCTTTCTTTCTTTAGTTCCCATTGCTTGCTGGTTTTGTTTCTCAAATTCCACATGTGAGTGAAATCATATGGTATTTGTCTTTGACTGACTTGTTTCACTCAGCATTATACTCTCTAGCTCCATCCATATCAATGTAAATAGCAACATTTCACTTTATATTTATATCTGAATAGTATTTCATATTTTATATAGATATAAATATTCCATATTTTATATACCATATTTTCCTTATCCATTCATGTATCAATGGAGACTTGGGCTGCTTCCATACTTTGAATATTGTAAGTAATGCTACAATAAACATAGTGGCGCATATATTACTTTGAATTAGTGTTTTCGTATTCTTTGGGCAGATACCCAGTGGCATGTTGCTGGATGGTGGGGTAGTTCTATTTTTAACTTTTTGAGAAACTTCCATACTGTTTTCCACAGTGGCTGCACCAGTGTGCATACCCACCTCGTCAACACTTGTTATTTCTTGTTTTTTTTTTTTTTTTTTTTTTTAATTTTAGCCATCCTGACTGTTGTGAGATGACATCTCATTGTAGTTTTGATGCATTTCCCTGATGATACATGATGATGAGCATATTTCATGTGTTTGATGGCCGTATGGATTTCTTTTTTGGAGAAATGCCTATTCATGTCTTACTTGGATTATTTGGCTGTTGAGTTTTATAAGTTTTTTTATACATATTGGATACTACTAACCCTTTATTTGATATGTCATTTGCAAATATCTTCGCCCACTCTGTAGGTTGCCTTTTAGTTTTGTTGATGATTTCCTTTGCTGTGTACAACTTTTTATTTTGATGCAGTCCCGATAGTTTATTTATACTGTTGTTTTCCTTGCCTCAGGGTACTATCTAGAAGCAAGTTGCTATACCTGAAATCAAAGAAGTTACTGCCTGTGTTCTCTTCTAGGATTTTTATGGTTTCCTGCCTCACATTTAGGTCTTTCATCCATTTTGAATTTATTTTTGTGTGTGGTGAAAAAACGTGGTCCAGTTTCTTCTTTTGCGTGTGGCTGTCCAGTTTTCCCAACACCATTTGTTGAAGAACCTGTCTTTTTCCCAGTGGATATTCTTTGGTGCTTTGTCAAAGATTAATTGACCATATAATTGTTGGTTTATTTCTGGTTTTTCTATTCTGCTGTATTGATCTATGTGTCTGGTTTTTTTTGTGCTAGTACCACAGTGTTTTATTACTATAGTTTTGTAATATAACTCGGAATCATGAAGCCTCCCCCTTTGCTTTGCTTTTTCAAGGTTGCTTTGGCTACTTGTGGTCTTTTGTGGTTCCATATTTATTTCAGGATTGTTTGTTCCATTTCTATAAAAAATGCTGTTGTTATTTTGATAGGGATTACATTAAATGTGTAGATTGCTTTGGGTAGTATAGATATTTTAACAATATTTGTTCTTCTACTCTATCAGCATGAAATGTCTTTCCATTTCTTTGTGTTGTCTCTAATTTCTTTCATCAATGTTTTACAGTTTTCAGAGTATGATCTTTCACCTCTTTGGTTATGTTTACTCCTAAGTATTTTATTATTTTTGTGCAGTTGTAAATGGGATTGCTTTCTCAATTTCTATTTCTACTGTTTCATTATTGGTGTACAGAAATGCAACAGATTTCTATACATTGATTTTTGCATCCTGAGACTTTACTGAATTCATTTATCAGTTCTAGCAGTTTTTGGTAGTATCTTTTCGATTTTCTTCTTTTTTTTAAATTTTAGAGAGAGAGAGAGAGGAGGTAGAGGGCAAAGGGAGAGAGAGAGAGAATCTTATGCAGGCTCCATACTCAGAACAGAGCCTGACATAGGGCTCAATCCCATGACCCTGGGAAAGTGACCTAAGGTGAAACCAAGAGTCTGCACTCAAACAACTAAGCCACCCAGGCAACCTTAGATTTTCTATATATAGGATCATGTCATTTGCAAATAATGAGTTTTATTTCTCCTTTACTGATTTGAATGTCTTTTCTTTTTTATTGTCTGATTGCTGTTGCTAGTACTTCCAGGACTATGCTGAATAAAAGTGGTGAGAGTGGCCATCCTTGTCTTATTCCTGACCTTATGGGAAGTGCTCTCAGTTTTCCCCCACAGATGCTAGCTGTGGGTTTTTCATATATGGCCTTTATTATTAAGGTATGCTCCCTCTAAATCTGCTTTGTTGAGGGTTTTTACCATGAATGGATGTTATACTTTGTCAAACGTTTTTCTACATCTGTTGAGATGATCATATGGTTCTTATCTTTTCTCTTATTGATATGGTATATCATGTTGATTGATTCATGAATGTCGAACCACCCTTGCAACCCATGAATAAATACCACTTGATTGTGGTGAATAATTTTTTAATGTATATTTGGATTTGGTTTGCTAGTATTTTGTTGAGGATCTTTTCATCAGAGATGCTAGCCTGTAGTTCTCTTTTTAGTGGAGTCTTTATCTGATTTTGGTATAGGGGTAAGGCTGATCTCACAGAACGAATCTGGAAGTTTTCCTTTCTTTTCAATTTGTTGGAATAGTTGGAAAAAAATAGGTGTTAGCTCTTCTTTAAATGTTTGGTAGAATTCACCTATGAAGCATCTGGTTCTGGACTTCTGTTTGTTGGGAGTTTTTGATTACTGAGTCAATTTCTTTGCTGGTAATCAGTCTGCTCAAATTTTAAAGACACTTTTTTTTTTAAATAAGACAGGGAAGGCTTTTCCAAATGTGTATTCCAGCAACTATGTATATCCGACATTCTCTGTCTAGTGCTCTCCACTTAGTGGTGCAAGGTGGAAAATACTAAAGTGGAGCAAATAAGAATGATAGAAAAAGAAATAATTGATATAATTCCCCTCTGCATCTAGAAGTAGTAGATTAGTGTGAAACACCTGAAATGTGGGCATAATCAGAATCACAAGTCAAATGAATAATGTATAATTTTTAAACCTGAATGGTTATAGAGAGGCAGAAGCAAGCATAAAACAAACAAATAAGCCAGCACACAAACAGAGAATAAAAACTCTAACAAATTAAAGAGATACATCTCGTAAATTACAACTCTGTTGTTTTTTGTTCAATATTAGTAAGATCTATGAGGTATCCCCAAGTATAAAATGATTCCATTCTGTAGCATTACTTTTGGAGGGAAGAAACAACATAACACCTATGCATCACAGGTTAGCATGCATATTTTTCATTATATGATAAGAATTAAAATAATAGATTCTCAGAGACATATTCAAGATTGAATTTGGAAATACTGACAACCTAAGACTTATAAAAATGATTTTCTATATTTCCTTTTCTCATTGTTTACCTTCTCATTCACTTTCTGACCCACTCTACTCTGCCCTTAATTCCAGTTTTTATTAGGATAATTAATAAATAACCTCCTTGCCTCTAAATTTGGTAGGAATATTCTGTATTCATTTCAATTTGCCTCCAAGAAACACTCAACATTCCTTTTTTAATTTCAAATAAATGTTTTTATTTTTTTTGTTTTTCTTGTTTTGCTCTTTTTTTTTATATGTAATTTATTGTCAAATTGGTTTCCATACAACACCCAGTGCTCATCCCTACAGGTGCCCTCCTCAATGCCCATCACCCACTTTCCCCTCTCCCCTACCCCCCATCAACCCTCATTTTGTTCTCAGTATTTAAGAGTCTCTTATGGTTTGCCTCCTTCCCTCTCTGTAACTTTTCTCCCCTCCCCCATCTCCTCCCCCCTGGTCTTCTGTTGAGTTTCTCAGGATCCACATATGAGTGAAACATATGGTATCTGTCTTTCTCTGCCTGACTTATTTAATTTAGCATAACATTCTCCAGTTCCATCCACATTGCTACAAATGGCCAGATTTCATTCTTTCTCATTGCCAAGTAGTATTCCATTGTATATATAAATCACATCTTCTTTATCAATTAATCAGTTGATGGACATCTAGGCTCTTTCCATAATTTGGCTATTGTGGAAAGTGCTACTATAAAATTGGGGTACAAATGCTTCTATGCATCAGCACTCTTGTATCCCTTGGGTAAATTCCTAGCAGTGCTATTGCTGGGTCGTAGGGTAGATCTATGTTTAATTTTTCAAGGAACCTCCACACTATTTTCCAGAGGAATCTCCACACTTCTTCACCAATTTGCATTCCCACCCACAGTGCAAGAGGGTTCCCATTTGTCCATATCCTCTCAAGCATCTATAATCTCCTTATTTGTTCACTTTAGCCACTTTGACGGCGTGAGGTGTATCTCAGTGTGGTTTTGATTTGTATTTCCCTGATAAGGAGTGATGTTGAGCATCTTTTCATGTGCCTGTTGGCCATCTGCATGTCTTATTTAGAGAAGTATGTATTCATATTTTCTGCCCATTTCTTCACTGGATTATTTGTTTTTCGGGTGTGGAGTTTGGTGAGTTCTTTACAGATTTTGGATACTAGCCCTTTATCCAACATGTCATTTGCAAATATCTCTTCCCATCCCGTCAGTTGCCTTTCAGTTGTGTTGACTGCTTCCTTTGCAGTCAGAAGCTGTTTATCTTGATGAGGTCCCAAAAGTCCATTTTTGCTCTTAATTCCCTTGTCTCTGAAGATGTGTCAAGTAAGAAATTGCTGCGGCTGAGGTCAGAGAGGTTTTTCCTGCTTTCTCCCCTAGGCTTTTGATGGTTTCCTATCTCACATCCAGGTCCTTTATCCATTTTGAGCTTATTTTTGTGAATGGTGTAAGAAAGTGGTCTAGTTTCATTCTTCTGCATGTTGCCGTCCAGTTCTCCCAGCACCATTTGTTAAAGAGACTGTCTTTTTTCCATTGGATATTCTTTCCTGCTTTGTCAAAGATTAGCTGGCCATACTTTTGTGGGTCCAGTTCTGCAGTCTCTATTCTATTCCATTGGTCTATGTGTCTGTTTTTGTGCCAATACCATGCTGTCTTGATGATTACAGCTTTGTAGTAGAGGCTAAAGTCTGGGATTGTGATGCCTCCCGCTTTGGTTTTCTTCTTCAATATTACTTTGGCAATTTGGGGTCTTTGGTGGTTCCATACAGATTTTAAGATTGCTTGTTCTGGCTTCGAGAAGAATGCTGGTGCAATTTTGACTGGGATTGCATTGAATGTGTAGATTGCTTTGGGTAGTATTGACGTTTTAACAATATTTATTCTATTCTTCCAATCCATGAGCATGGAATGTTTTTCCATTTCTTTGTATCTTCTTCAATTTCCTTCATAAGCTTTCTATAGTTTTCAGCATACAGATCTTTTCCATCTTTGGTTAGGTTTATTCCTAGGTATTTTATGGTTCTGGCCGCAAGTGTGAATCAGATCGGTTTCTTTATTTCTCCTTCTGCTGCTTCATTATTGGTGTATTGGTAAGAATGCAACCAATTTCTGTACATTAATTTTTTATCCTGCGACTTTGCTGAATTCACGTATCAGCTCCAGCAGACTTTTGGTGGAGTCTGTCGGGTTTTCCATGTATAATATCATGCCATCTGCAAAAAGTGAAAGCTTGACTTCATCTTTGCCAATTTTGATGCCTTGGATTTCCTTTTGTTGTCTGATTGCTGATGCTAGAACTTCCAACACTATGTTAAACAACAGTGGTGAGTGTGGACATCCCTGTCATGTTCCTGATCTCAGGGAGAAAGCTCTCAGTTTTTCCCCATTGAGGATGATATTAGCTGTGGGCTTTTCATAAATGGCTTTTATGATGTTTAAGTATGTTCCTTCTATCCTGACTTTCTTGAGGGTTTTTATTAACAAAGGATGGCTGAATTTTTTTCAAATGCTTTTTCTGCATCTATTGACAAGATCATATGGTTCTTATCTTTTCTTTCATTAATGTGATGTATCACAATGATTGATCTGTGAGTGTTGAACCAGCCCTGCAGCCCAGGAATGAATCCCATTTGATCATGGTGAATAATTCTTTTTATATGCTGTTGAATTCGATTTGCTAGTATCTTGTTGAGAATTTTTGCATTCATATTCATCAGGGATATTGGCCTGCAGTTCTCTTTTTTGCTGGGTCTCTGTCTGGTTTAGGAATCAAAGTAATGCTGGCTTCATAGAATGAGTCTGGAAGTTTTCCTTCCCTTTCTATTTTTTGGAACAGCTTGACAAGGAGTGGTATTATCTCTGCTTTAAATGTCTGGTAGAATTCCCCAGGGAAGCCATCTGGTCCTGGACTCTTATTCGTTGGGAGATTTTTGATAACTGATTCAATTTCTTTGCTGGTTATGGGTCTGTTCAAATTTTCTATTTCTTCCTTTTTGAGTTTTGGATGTGAGTGGGTGCTTAGGAATTTGTCCATTTCTTCCAGGCTGTCCAGTTTGTTGGCGTATAATTTTTCATAACATTCCCTGATAATTGCTTGTATTTCTGAGGGATTGGTTGTAATAACTCCATTTTCATTCATGATTTTATCTATTTGGGTCCTCCCCCTTTTCTTTTTGAGAAGCCTGGCTAGAGGTTTATCAATTTTGTTTATTTTTTCAAAAAACCAACACTTGGTTTCATTGATCTGCTCTACAGTTTTTTTTTAGATTCTATATTGTTTATTTCTGCTCCGACCTTTATTATTTCTCTTCTTCTGCTGGGTTTGGGGTGTCTTTGCTGTTCTGCTTCTATTTCCTTTAGGTTTGCTGTTAGATATTGTTTTTGGGATTCTTCATGTTTCTTGAGATAGGCCTGGATCGCAATGTATTTTCCTCTCAGGACTGCCTTCGCTGCATCCCACAGCGTTTGGATTGTTGTATTTTCATTTTCGTTTGTTTCCATATATTTTTAAATTTCTTTTCTAATTGCCTGATTGACCCATTCATTCTTTAGTAGGGTGTTCTTTAACCTCCATGCTTTTGGAGGTTTTCCAGACTTTTTTCCTGTGGTTGATTTCAAGCTTCATAGCATTGTGGTCTGAAAGTGTGCATGGTAGGATCTCAATTCTTGTATACTTATGAAGGGCTGTTTTGTGACCCAGTATGTGATCTATCTTGGAGAATGTTCCATGTGCACTCGAGAAGAACGTATATTCTGTTGCTTTGGGGTGCAGAGTTCTAAATATTTCTGTCAAGTCCATCTGATCCAATATATCAATCAGGGCCCTTGTCTCTTTATTGACCGTGTGTCTAGATGATCTATCCATTGTTGTAAGTGGAGTATTAAAATCTCCTGCAATTATCACATTCTTATCAATAAGGTTGCTTATGTTTGCGATTAATTGTTTTATATATTTGGGTGCTTCTGTATACGGTGCATAGGCATTTATTATTGTTAGCTCTTCCTGATGGATAGACCCTGTGATTATTATATAATGCCCTTCTTCATCTCTTGTTATAGCCTTTAATTTAAAGTCTAGTTTGTCTGATATAAGTAAGGTACTCCATTTTTGTTTTTACTTCCAGTAGAATGATAGATAGCTCTCCATCCCCTCAGTTTCAATCTGAAGGCATCCTCAAGTCTAAAATGAGTCTCTTGTAGACAGAAAATAGATGGGTCTTGTTTTTTTTACCCATTTTGATACCCTGTGTCTTTTAGTTGGAGCATTTAGTCCATTTCCATTCAGTGTTATTATGGAAAGATATGGGTTTAGAGTCATTGTGATTTCTGTAGGTTTCATGCTTGTAGTGATGTCTCTAGTACTTTGTGGTCCTTGCAACATTTCACTTACAGAATCCCCCTTAGGATCTCTTGTAGGGCTGGTTTAGTGGTGATGAATTCCTTCAGTTTTTTTTGTTTGGGAAGACCTTTATCTCTCCTTCTATTCTGAATGACAGACTTGCTCGATAAAGGATCCTTTGCTGCATATTTTTCTCTCTTCATCACATTGAAGATTCCCTGCCATTCCTTTCTGGCCTGCCAAGTTTCAGTGGATAGGTCTGCCACTACTCTTATGTGTCTACCTTTGTAAGTTAGTGCCTATTTATCCCTACCTGCTTTCAGAATTTTCTCCTTATCCTTGTATTTTTCCAGTTTCACTATGATATGTTGTGCAGAAGATCAATTCAAGTTACGTATGAAGGGAGTTCTCTGTGCCTTTTGGATTTCAATGCCTTTTTCCTTCCCCAGATCAGGGAAGTTCTCAGCTATGATTTGTTCAAGTACACCTTCAGCCCCTTTCTTTCTCTCTTCCTCTTCAGGAATTCCTATGATACGGATATTGTTCTGTTTGATTAGGTCACCTAGGTCTCTAATTCTCCCCTCATATTCTTGGATTTCTTTTTATCTTTCTTTTTCTCAGCTTCCTCTTTTTCCATAATTTTATCTTCTAATTCACCTATTCTCTCCTCTGCCTTTTCAATCCGTGCTATGGCTGCCTCCATTTTATTTTGCACCTCACTTATAGCATATTTTAGCTCCTCATGACTATTTTTTAGTCCCTTTATCTCTGTAGCAATAGACTCTCTGCTGCCCTCTATGCTTTTTTCAAGCCCAGTGATTAATTCTATGACTATTAGTCTAAATTCTTGTTCTGTTATATTGCTTAAATTGTTTTTGATTAATTTGTTAGCTGTCGCTACTTCCTAGAGTTTCTTTTGAGGAGAATACTTCTGTTTGGTCATTTTGGGTAGTCCCTGCTGTGGCTCCAAACTGCAGGGCACTTCCCCTGTGCTGTCGGGAGTAACTTGTGTTGGTGGGCGGGGCCACAGTCAGACCCGGTGTCTGCCCCCAGCCCACTGCTGGGGCCACAGTCAGACTGGTGTGTACCTATCTTCCCCTCTCCCAGGGGCAGGACTCAATGTGGAGCAGTGTGGCCCCTGTCTGAGCTATTTGCACACTGCCAGGCTTGAGGTGCTGCTTGGATGGGATTTTGTGTATTAGCTGGGGTGGATCCGCAAGGTGCACAGGGGCAGGAGGGGCAGGCTTAGCTCACTGTGCCATCACTGGTCCCATGCAAGAGAGTCCCTGCAGAACCGGGAGGGAGGCAGACCCATCAGAGGGATGGATCCACAGAAGCACAACATTGGGCGTTTTGTGCAGTGCACTCAAGTTCCCTGATGGGAACTGGTTCCCATCTATTCCATCTATTCCCTACTATTTTTATACTGACTTAGGTCAAGAATAAAATTAATGTTAATAATCCAAGAGAAGTATTAGGTCAGTTTTTACATACCTGTTCCAAGTGGCAGTGATGTTTTCCAGTAGAAATAAGGACATGTGAAAAAAGCGTATTGCAAATTTTCAATCTAATCTAGTTACCATGCTTAATGTTTTCTAAATATTTTCAGTAGTGTACTATATGAAGAAGGAACTACTGATACCAGTAACTCATCCCTCACTATTCTATCACCCTTGGATCATAGTTGAGAGCAGTAGATATTTGCCCTTAGGATAGATGTGATTAGTAACAAGTGTGTCAGGACTCACTTACATTTGACTGTTGTTGGCCACTATTAGGGCCACTCTCATTGCCTATACCTGGGCCTCTAGTGATGTACTTTTAGATCTCAATGTACGATCCACACAAGCAGGATGAAAAGCCACAGATGTCTTAACTCATGATCTTAGCTTTAGTATTTTTATATGGTCTAATCTATTTTTAGTGATTATGGCTTTTGGTGATTGACTTTACTAATAGTGTTTATATAATATAATAAAAATAATCACAAATATTTTTTTAAATCCCTCAAGAAATACAATTTAAGTCAACTTTAATTACCCATAACCATCATTATTAAAGAAGGATAAGTACCTTGAAATCAAGGACCAATAGAAACATCATTTTAATACTTGGTAATTTCATTTACACATATAGCTTCTAATTCCAGAGGTATATTGGTGATTCATAAATGCTATTTCCAGCTCAGATCATTCTGCCAAACTCCTGAGTCTTAAATCTCACTTCAAACTGAATATATCCATGTGGATTTCCACTAAAAGCTCAAAACTGACATTTCCAAAACCAAAATGACCTTTCCCTTCTGTAAACAAATTTCTACCACAATAGTCTCACCATTGACAGCACGTATTCACCCATTTACATAAGTTATGATTCTGAGTGTCATTCTTGAACTTTAATTTCCCCTTTCATTCAATTAGCTACACAGTTCTATTGATTTTATCACCTGGAAATGTCTCAAATGTGCTCTCTCTTCATCCCTTCTGTTACAATCTTAGTTTAGTCTCTTACTGTTTTGGACTTCCACAATAAAAATCCCATTGCTTGTACCCCTTTATCTCATTTGCATTCTCCACACACCACCACAGCAACCCATTTACAGTTTAGACCCCCTCCTGTGTGATTCCCCATTGCCTATATTGATGTGTCCTCCCCTGGTTACACAAAAGTTCTGGAAGTTGTTGATTGGTACTCATTAAAGAGACAAGACATACATGCAAACAAATATATGTGTAAACGCTCAGTATCATATCTCCGTTTTGGATGGTCACAGTATGTGCCAGTTTATTACATGTTTGAGAAGCCCTGCAAGAGGGATGCCTGTTTAAATTTTTATCCTCCAGCCTGAGAATTTTCTAAATATCTATGATCAGAGAGCCCCCTTTTATTTAAATAACAAGTAAGTAATCAGGGAATGCCATGTCCAAATGAAGAAATGCAGGAACAAAATATGGAGTCATGACAATGTGTGATATGTTTGAGCATCTCACTATGTCTAAAGCATAGAATCTATAAAAAAAAATCAATGAGTTAAGAGGCTGGAAAGTCTGGTTAGATTAGCTTTCAGGTGTTCTGAATGCTATTCTTGGGAGATGATCACCTTTGTTACATTCATGGAGTAGATAGAATATGAAAGTAAGTTCAGAATAATTCCTGGCTTTTCTTTTTAATTGTAAAAATAATTCACATAAAATAGTTTTGAAGGCATTATGTTTGGAAGTACATTGTATGTAATATTTTATATAACATATAAATGTATAATTTATATAATAATTGTATATTTATCCAGGTGTTAAAAAAGAGAAAGAGAAAGGAAAAAAAATGAATAAAACCAGGACATTGTATCATCAAAGGGAACACTAACACTTCCACAAAAAATTCATCTTAATTAAAACATTTGCTCTCCTAAGAGGGGTCAACTTGAAGGAGGCCTGAAAAAAGAAATTCTCATTATCAAAAATGACATATCCGGAGACTTCAGAGAAATTGAGTTTGAACAGGGAGTGCAAGGAGAGGGGTCTTGAAGAGTTGAGCATCTAAGAACTAAAACAGAATTTGCACATTTTGAAAATCAGATTACCACCACACCATGCCCCACCCACCCCCAAAAAAGAGAGCGAGAAAAAAGAAAAGCGCTTACTCTGCTGAAACATTGAGTAGCTTAACCATAGACAAGAAAGGAATAAGAGATATGTGCTAGTTTCCAGCCAAGGATTTAGGACTTAAGCTTGAAATTAGATTTCACTGATCTTTTGGATCTAATTTGCACCCTCACTAGGGGAAATGGATGTGAGTTATTTGGAGTATTATTTATAGAGATAATATGAAAGTTGTCCAAAGAAGCAGGGTAAGGAAATAAGAATTAAAGTAATCAGCCAAAACTGTTTACAGTGGAGCCAGAAAGCAGGCAAGGACAGGTGACAACTCCAGGTAGCCCTCAGTAGCTCCTTCAGAAGCTTTTGTTGTCATTGTCCTCTCCACCTTCTATCTGGTGTCGCTGGAAGATAATGGAGTCAAGAAAGCCAGAGACGTTATAGCAAAGAAACTGAAGGGAAACAATAATAAAGGGACTTTGTTACTCTGTGCCAAATCTCACAGGGTGAAACTGAGAACTTAAATGGTGATCTGAATAGTTCAAGCAAATAAAAATACTTTCCATTTAGTATCTTGGAATATATAAGAAAGATTTAGAAAGAAATCAAAGACCATTTTCACTTTGTCTTTTTAGACAATTTGCAGTGGAAACTTTCATATTCAATATTTTCAAATAAGTTTAAGAAAAATTAATATTTGTATATTAATACTGACTTATAAATTATATTTTTTCTATAAACCTAATTCTTCTTTAAGAAACAGGGTTTTTTGATATAAAATTTTGGCCAGAAATATGATATATATTTAGTATATTTATAAGTGCCTTTGACCAACTATTTTGTTCTCAAGCAACCATAGTTAATTCTTTTTGGCTTGTCTTCCGTTATACCTCCTAGGGGGGAAAAAAAAACAAAACAACAAGCCTTTAAAACATTAACAACTACATTAACTAACTACACATTATGGGTAAACCAATTTAGGGGAATTTTAGGGGAATATCACAAGAAATTCTAATTGTGGAAGTTGCTAATTGCTTTAATTGGTTACCTGGGGATATCATGTTGTGATGTCTTTTATGAAAGATTTAATCTTGTTTCAACACTCCTGATCCCTTCCAGCCCTCAGCCAAATGGTTACAAGGGCAAACTGGAACCCATTATCAATGAAGAAGCAGCAAATTAAAAAGGAAAAAGTTAATAGTCATTAAACCATATGAAGTGGAATATAAATAGAGGTGTGTATCTCCAACACCAAAATATGGAATTTAACATTTTATGCAGGAAAATTCAAAATAGACTTACATTCTAGAATCACAAAAATTGAATATGTGAGCACACACACGATGACATTTACACAGGAGGGAGAGACCTGAGAAATATAAAACTAAACAGGTTTTTTTATTAAAAATGAATTGGACAGACATTATCAGAGGTTCTTGATGGGAAGATTTATGTTTACTATTGCATCTTTCCATGATGGAATCTATGTTAGCCTTTGTCCCTTGTTCTCTAATATTCTTTCATTGCCACATAATTTTGCTGCGTAGATTTTATACGGTGTACGCCTTCAGTACCTTGCCCTTCAGATGCTATTTCGATTTGTGTTCTGCTTGACTGGATCTGCATCATCAGATGCCTCCTTGTCAGATAGTCAGTGAAGACGCTGGTTTTATTGCCCGTAACAAAAAAAAGTTATCTCCACTCTTTAAAGCTTATCTGTGACTCTGAGACACTACAAGTTCAACAGCACTCAATGACAGGAGGCTATAGCACCAAGAAGTAGATGAGACAATGAGATTGTAATCATTTGTTTAAAGGATTTAGAACCTCTTTATAGCCATAGCAAGCCACTATGAATGCTTTATTGTCTTCCTTGAGAAGGACAGATAAGTCGAAAGATAATCTTAAGGTGTGTTTATGAGTAGATAAGACTGAGAAATCATTAGACAAAGGTTTCTGCGTGTTAAAAACTCAGACAATGAATATAAAATGAAGGATTATTGGAAAATAGTTCATTAAAACCAAATGAAATAATATACGTTAATGTGTAACCTTTTATCATTTAAACCTGTTGACTTTAGAATATTTCAGAAACTGCCTGTAAAACAATTTACACAATATAGGTAGTATTTTTTGCCAAATATAATTTTGTAAATGATGATGCATATTACTACTGTGTTCTTATATGATGTGGCATAGTATGGAGGAAATACAACTTTGAAAACATGATAGGGGAAATTCATTCCACAAAGCATAGAAGATAAATGAAGGTGATGGTGATGCTGAGGTCTGGACCTAAATCATTAGCTACAGTTCTCAAAAGTTTAAAATATGTAGAAAATTACACTCAAAAGTTTCATATTGGAAAAAGTTTATTGCCTTCCCTCTGAGTTAGAGAGAAAGTTTTGGCCTTATGATTATTGCAAATATGTCTTTGCTTATTATTTGCCAGTTTTTCAGACCAGTTTACATTGACCGTCTGATTTAATCCTCATAATAGTTTATGGGTTGAGAACATTTACTAACCATGGTAATCCATGTTTTATAGATTAGGTAATTTAAGTTCAAGTAGTTTACCCAAAATTATATTTTGTTTAGGGCTGATGTATCAGGATTTGAATACAAACTGCTTTGAAAATTGAAGAAAACTTGTGTAGTGATACATTTGATCATACAAAGTAGACAAAGCAAACTTATATTGGTTCAGCAGAACTGAATTTACAGGAAACTTGATCACATTTTTAAAAAATTATACTTTGCTAAAATGGGAAAACCAAAAAAATAAAATAAAATTCTATAATAACTCATGATATTACGAAAATATATAAACCGTAAGAGCCAAAGGGATATTATAGGCTATCTGTATAGAATAGTTTACTTCAAAATTTAAAAATTCAATATATTTTCCTTAAAGGATTAATAAAGTAATATAATATATTTAGTAAATCTTTATGGCTTGCATAACCACACACCTTTTTCCACTGCAGTGGCAGAATTACAATGCAATAAGACAAACATAGTTGTGTCATGGCCAAACAAAACATGTGTGTGTGTGTGTGTGTGTGTGTGTGTGTGTATACCACACATATATACATGCATATATACCTACACACACACACATAACCAAAAGCCCCTGTTTATTATGCACACAGAAGAACCCACAATAAATAAGAAATAATTACTCCTATTAAAAAAAGAAGCTCAGAATCTCAAATTAAGAATTTTTATTAGAGAAATTCTATGGAGTTTTTAAATGCTTATTCTTAGACATAGTTCACATATCTATTATATATATAATATATGGTAAAATCATATATATATATATATTCAAATACTCAAATAAAAATCTTCTATCATCAGTAATTGTGTAATTAATTTCTGGCAATATTTCTTCATTATATGCCTCAAGAAGACATTATTTCCTTAGCCTGTGCCTCTAAGAACCTTTAACGCAAAGCTCCACTATTTATCAATTAATGAGAATTAATTAATTTATTAATTTAATAAATTATTAATTTTAATTTTATAAATTATTATTTATAATATAAATATAATAATATATTTAATTATAATTTAATTTAATAATTTAATATAATATAAATATAATAATATATTTAATTTTATAAATTATTAATTTAACGCAAAGCTCCACTATTTATCAATTAATGAGAATTGATATATAAGATTTAACTCATCCATCAGCTCAGGCTTAGATATAATTAACTTTCCTAGATTAATGCAAACACTCGTGTTCTTAAATAGTGAAAATATATTTAAGAAGACATGTATCAAACTTATGGTTTTATTGAGCTGTTGTTTAAAGATTAGTCAGTTAAACACACTATTAACTTTATGCCGAATATGGAAAATAAAGATCAGAAATAATCTTGTTGGTTCCATTTCCCTTATTGGTGGTTGAGGTATGATGTGCTAGTTTTTCACTTGTAAAGAATGAGGCCAGGGAAAGACTGGAAAATAGACCCATGGTTATATGAATCATGGGAGTTTCACAAATTCTCACAATGAGATGCTTCAACAATTTTAATTCTCTTGGTAGGTTTGTTAATGTAAGCTTACTATAAAACATGCCTATGTAATGAATTCTATTTTAGAATAAACACTGATCAAGTTGTAAAAAATATAAAGTTCTGCTAAATATTAATACTTAACTGTTTTCTTCAAGATACCTTAAAATTAAGATAAATTGTTTTTGAGCTAAAATTCCATCAATTTTAGTAAGAAGTAGGTAAGCCTGGGTGGCTCAGTAGGTTGAGCGTCTGACTCTCGATTTCAGCTCAGGTTATGATCTCATGGTTCATGGAATTGAGCCCTGTGGGAAGCTCTATGGTGATAGTATGGAGCCTGCTTGGGATTCTCTTTTTCCTTCTCTCTGTCCTTCCCATCTTGTGCTCTCTCTCTCTCTCTCTCTTAAAATAAATAAATTTTAAAAAAGTAAACCAAGAAGTAATATTTTATGCTTAAAATGTGGTAGAGTCATCGTCTTTGGATACTTTTATTTCTTCTATATTTTGTATTTATGGTGATGATCCCATCCCTCAATTGCTATCATAACTACTGTTGAAAGTAAGTAGGAAAGCAATTTACATAATTTTGGTTTGTAATTTCATTCTATTATGTGATTTTCTTATTGTTTACATTGTTTTCAAATATAAAATCATCCTAACCTCTTATCACATTTATTTGATAGAATTGAATAATCAATTTTATCACTGAGAGATAAAATTAATATATAATTTTCAATTTTTTTTCATGAATTATCGAAGGTTATTTAGAATCTTTTAGGGAACACTGAGCAGAAGAAAGGAGGAGAGTAAGAGGGCAAGAGTAGTTTCAACGAGGAGGGGACAGGGAGTCCGGGTGGCTCAGTCAGTTATGCCTCGGATGTTTGATTTAGGCTCAGGTCATGATCTCATGGTTGATGAGTTCCAACCCCACAAACCCCACGTCAGGTTCCGCGCTGGCAGTGCAGAGCCTGCTTGGAATTCTGTCTTTCTCCTTCTTTCTCTCTGCCCCTCCTGCACTAAATAAATAAATAAATAAATAAATAAATAAATAAATGGAGTGATGGAGCTGCCCATTACTCCTGCAATCAGAGCACTTCTGTCTATGTGTATAAATGCTTCTGTGTACAATCACACATGTATGTGTAGGAGTCCTAAATTTTAATTGAAGTATGTATTCTTCTGCTAAATGAAAATATTTGAAATTCTCTGATGCATATCTAGAATCACATGATCTCTTCTATCAATTAAATTACTTGGGATTAATTACTCTGAGCCTCAGTTTCCTAATCACATAATGGAAATAAGCCAAAATCTCTCTAGGATTCATTATACACTAAAGATTTATAAACCATGGTTTACACAGAAGTACCTCATATCCGAATACATACAAAGAATTGTGAGAATTAAAAATTATCTCTCTATATTTTAAGATTCAATACTCACAACATCAAAAATTAATAAAATAAGAAACCAAGTATGTTATACTTTTGGCAAGTCTATATTATCATCAATTAAGTTTCCTGATCACTTTAAGTGTCAGTTATTCATTTGTTAAATAACTGAATGACTATTTGGGGGATATTTGCATTGATTTCCAGTATATAGAATACAAAATTTTATGATATGCCAATTGTGAAACAATATGAACTATTTGTATTTTATGCATCACAAATACACTGTCTTTTATAATAACAATTGAACTTTAAAAATGTATTTCTGCCTGCAAGTCTCAGCTAAAAGTGAAGAAAATATATTTGTCATATACCAAGGACTCACAGAAGTGCCTATTGATTTTATAAGCATGACCTCATCACCCTGACTTCAGCCTTCAACGGAGTTAACAGAGGTTTGGAAATGTGTTTAACATCACACAGACTGCAAATAGTAGATCTCAGATCCAAACCAACCTTGTCTAATTCCATATCACATCCACCTTCCACTGTCAGGTACTGCCTGTGGTTGTGGCAGGAGAAATCGGCTAAAACTTGCAGGTGCTTTTCCTATTCTATCCAGGTATAGAAAAGTGTTTCACTATGTACTTTTTTTTTAATGTGTATTTATTTTTGAGACAGAGAGAGAGCACGAGCAGGGGAGGGCAGAGAGAGAGGCAAACACAGAATCTGAAGCAGGCTCCAGGCTCTGAGGTGTCAGCACAGAGACCAATGAGAGGCTCCAAGTCATGAGCCGAAGTCGGACACTCAAATAAACCACCCAGGTGCCCCTACAGTCTGGCAACTTCTGATTATCCATTATTATGTTAATAAATGAAATGGATGAAAACATTTTAGGAAACTTAATATTAACATGGTATCATAGTTATTATTTCTTTGGAAAGAAAACAATGGTACTCTAGAGAAAAACATCCATTGTAGAAAATATAAGAAAGTAATACTTATCGTGATAGTCTTAATATTTGTTTCTACCTAGAAGTACTCTAGTTATATTTCCTCTATTCAGAGAAAATGAGACTCCCTTTTACACATTCTGTTAAGCAACAAGTAGAAACTCTTCCTGAAATGTTTATCAAGCCATTATTTTCTCTCTTCCCGATTATATGCAACTGTGAACTGACAGTTCATGCAGAACCACGCAAA
Source organism: Panthera tigris (assembly GCF_018350195.1). NCBI lineage: Eukaryota > Metazoa > Chordata > Mammalia > Carnivora > Felidae > Panthera > Panthera tigris. The sequence continues at coordinate 51,132,433 of NC_056671.1, read as the reverse complement.
AGGCAGTTAATTCATCCAACAGAACACTACACAGAGGCCATTTGTCTGACATGTAGCATTTGGGATTTTCAATAGTTGCTTATCTACCAAGGAAACACGCATACCAAGTTCATCCTTTAGAAATGGTAAAAGGAAGTATGCTGGCTGTGTGCCCTAAAACAGAAGGATACCATTTAGTTCAAGATCTTAAGAGTATGGTTGGGGTGCCTGGGTGGCTCTGTTGGTTGGGCGTCTGACTTCAACTCAGGTCATGATCTCATGGTTCGTGAGTTCAAGCCCAGCATCAGACTCTGTGCTGACATTTGAGGAATCTGCTTTGGATTCTCTGTCGTCCTCCCTCTCTGCCTCTCCTCCTCTCCTGTGCGCGTGCTCTCTCTCTCTCTCTCAAAATAAATGAATAAACTTTAAAAAAAAAGCATATTAAGAGTATGGCATTAGAAGACTAGCTAAAGAGTAGGCAGCCAAACTATATTATCTTGAATTAAAACAGACCTTGAAATGTTTCATTAAACAAAATATACAATTGTAGTTATTTATGCATTTGCAACTAACCCATGAGAGCTTAGACAGACAGATAGATAGATAGATAGATAGATGTATTTCCCCCAACTATCAAAATCAGTCTTGACTCTTGCTATTTCTCTATGAGGTAACCATTATAGCATCCACTTTATAGTGTGTTATTAGGATTAACTGTAAAACACTAAGAATAGTAACTTGTTTTTAGTAAGTACTCAATAAATTTATCTATTATTATTGGTGCTGTTATTGTGATGGTGTTTTTTTTTTTAATTTTTTAAATGTTTATTTGTTTTTGAGAGAGAAAGAGAGAGCACAAGCGGAGAAGGGGCAGAGAGAGCCGGAGACACAGAATCCAAAGCAGACTCCAGGCTCTGAGCTGTCAGCACAGAGCCCAACATGGGACTCAAACCTACAAACCTCAAGATTATGGCCTGAGCCAAAGTCAGAGGCTTAGCTGATCGAGCCACCCAGGCGCCCCTGTGATAGTAGTTTTTAATTAAAAGATTGGTTTTTAGGAGAGGAGCCTTTTGCTTTGATCAATGCATACCTCACTCAATGCCACAATTATAATAGAGTGGTCTGATTACTCCTTATTACATTGCCTCCCTTGTCAGTAAACGCTTTGAGGTAAAGGCTGTGTTTTTTACCTGTATATACTCCACCCCCACCCAGCATGGTGCCTGGCACAGAATCCAGATTCAGTAGGTATTTACAGTATGAGTGAGTGAGTGAATGTACAAATGAATAAATGTTCTACTTAGTGTTGCTATTTGGGATTTTTTTCTTACATGTGTGAGTGAAGTGTAAAAAAACTTCTGAACCTTTTTCAGTAATTCTAAGATCATTTTAAATCAGCAAAAATATTTCCCTCCTATAATTCACCAAATAGAATGGAACCACTCCTCATTTCTGTTCAGTCATATTGTCATCAGGGTCCTTACGAATTTCATGATCTGCTAGTAATGGTATGTGACACGTTTGTTTTCATTCACGGTAGAGGGTTAACATTTGAGCACCATTTGGGAGCCAGATATTGAACTGGCAGTCCCAAACAACACTGTATGATCAAAATAGAATGAAAAAAAAGAAAGAAAAAATAAACAGACTGGGTGAAAATATTTGTAAACCATATATTCAACAAAGGACTAGAATCTAGAATAATATTTTTAAAACCCTCAAAATTTAGCATTAAAAAAAACAATCAATCCCACCAGGAAATGGACAAAACACATATGCAGACATTAAACTGAGCAAGATATGCAGATGTCAAATAAGCACATGAATAGATATGCAACATCATTAGCCAAGCAAAAAATGCAAATCAAAACCACAGTGAAATATCACTACCCATCTATCAGAATGCTACAGTGAAATATAATGAAAAAACAAAATTCTGGAGAAGATGTAGGAAAATGATACCACTTATATATTACTAGCAGGATGTGAAATGGTACAGCTACTCTGGAAAATTGTTAGTTCACTTCAAAACCAAAAATCCCAGTAACTGCACTCTGCAATTGAGAACTTATTTTCTTGCTGGAATTAGTATACCAATGTTCATAGCAGAGTTTGTTTTATTATTATTGTGGTAAGAACACTTAACAGGAGGCCTACCCTCTCAAAAATTTTTGAATTGCAAGCAAGCTATTATTATTTGTGGACGCAGTGCTGTAAAGCAGATCTCTAGATTCCATGACTGCACTTGCATAATTGCATGACTGAAATACCGTAGTCACTGATTAGCATCTATCCATTTCCCCCTTCTCTCATACCCTGATAAGCACTATTGTATTCTCTGATTCTATGAGTTTGACTCTTTTAGATTCTTCATGTAAGTAGAATCAGGCAATATGCGTTCTTCTATGGTTGGCCGATTTCACTTAGTGTAATGGCCCCCAGGTTCATCGATGTTGTTGCATCTGGCAGGATTTCCTTCTTTTCTAAGGCTGAATAATATTCCATTTTACATATATACCATGTTTTCAATCCGTGCATTGGTTTATGGATATTTAAACTGTTTTACATTTTGGTTATTGTGAATAGTTCTGCAGTGAACATGGAGTGGTAAAGCCCTTCAAGATCTGAACTTCAGTTATTTTGAATAAATGCCAGGAAGTGAAATTATTGGATTATGTGGCAGTTCTGTTTTTATTTTTTTGAAGAATCTCCATACTGTTTTTCATATTGGCTGCATCACTTTACATTCACAGCAACAGTGGAAAAAATGTCCAATTTCTCCATATCCTCACCATTACTGTCATTTGTTTGTAGGACATATTATTCTGGAAGGAATTTACAAACATAAATTTTGGAATCTGTCAAGCAGTTTTTCAGCTTTGGATTCTCTGACCATGCGTGTAGTATATATAACTCCATACCATAAATCTGTTTGAAGTTTGTGTTTATTAATTTTAGAGTAGATCTTTTTCTCGTACAAAGCCTGTACCAAGATAGACAGGAATAGTTGAAATGTCTTTCCCTTCTAGGTAATTCAGTCACAGAAGTTTCAAACCTTTAGGGGTTCCAGCATTATATGGCAAATTCAATTCTCACTGTCTATTTTGGGAAGGTACAAGCCTTGCTCTCTATCCCTTCTGTAGTCAGTGTAACTAAAAATATAAGTCATGTAGCTGTTTATACACTACCATAAAAAGCAGAGCATCACCTCAAAAATAATTTTACTAGTCTCCTGATTTCCATCTCCATGTTACTATTTGATTTCCTACGGATTTCCATGTGTGTATGTGTGTGTGCAATCGCGTGTGTGTAAGATGGATAGAGAGAAACCGATAAAGAGAGAGAAAGAGAGACGTGTTTTGAAGGATATATGTTATGTACCATCCAGCACTTCTGAGGGCTGTTAAGGCGGTAGGATTTTTCAGAATATTTTGTTTGCCATCATCTCACATCTCACATTCCAATATAGAGCCAGGTCTTATATGGTGTTTGGAGCCTCCTGCCTCGTGCTGACGTTGAAGATATCTAAACAACAGCTAAGAAACTACTCATAAGCTTTATTTAATGCCTATTGGTAAGGAAGGGTCAATGTCTTTGCCACAACTTCCTATGAAGTCTATAAAGCCCTCTCTCAGATTGGCCTTCAACAGTAACCTCAAACTCACTGCCAGCTGTCATATCTGAAAACCACTAGATCCACGCCATCCCTCTCAGTGCTTTGCATTTCTTGTCCATTTTACAATACCAGAAGTTATTTACATTTATTTTTTTTAATTTATAATGAGCTGTGCCTCTGACTTTTTTCATATTTTATATACCATTTCTAAGTGTTGCAGGCCAAGTGTGGTATCCAAGCATTCATTGCCTGTTATGTCTTCACTGGATATCAGCTATACATTTTTAAAAGAACATTCTTGAAGCAGGAGAGAGCAGTAGAAGTTTTGGGCCTGATTTAGATATAATTTTAAATTATTGAGTGTTATCAGAGAGCTGGAGTGGGCACACCCAGGATTCAAACATAGGTGGTACGTTTCCAGGACCTCTGCTCTGAATCTCAGTATTATACTGATCTGTCGTGTAGAAGAAATAACCATGATATGAGACAGCTATGAGTGTGAAAGAGCTTAAAAATGAAAGAACAAGCATAACATGAGAGAATGAAAGAAGAAAAGAGAAAGCATAAACGTGGATAACAACAAATAAGAAAAAAAAAAACATCTCTTTACACAAATGATCTCTAGCCTGCTCTAGCAGGCAGAATCTAAGATCTTAGGCCGAACCACAACTTGGCTGGGGATATCTTTTATGAAATCTCTTCATCTGTCTTTGTCAGATCTGTCTTTGACAGAAATCAAAGACGTCTGTCTTTGTCCTTTCTTTACCTGAAGAGAAGTGGTACTGAACTGATTCTTAAATTCTTTGTTTCCTCTGATTCTATGCTTTAAGAAGTAGATTTTTAAAATATATATTCATGCCAAAAAGAAAATAGCTCCCTAAAGCTAGAGCTCATGAAGATTCTGAAGTCTGTTCCAATGGCCTGTTTCCTTAAAACATAAATAGAGACAAGCTAGCCAAAATAAACAAATAATTTAGAGAAAGACCTCACTATTCTCAGCTATCTTCAAATGATTGACCTAAAAACAGATTTTTCTCAAAAAAATCATTTCTGAGGTATTAAACATGGAGACATAGTTGCCTTCATTTTCTCTGTTCCTTCCTACTCATTTAATAAACTATAACTAAGGTGAAAGAACAAATACTTTTCAGTAATTTATGCCAATAGGAAAGACATAAACTTCTGTGTAACACATATACACTATACAAAAGAATTATAATTCTGGGGTCCATATTGAAAGTGATTTTATGTACTGTTTTTGTATTTTGAACCTCAGGTAAAAAATACACTTTATTAATTAAAATGACTTATTCTATCAACATTTATTTATTAAATACTTTTATGTATTGTGTTGTGTCCTAGTGGCTGACAGGAATAGTGAGGTAAATTTTAAAAGTGTTATGATCAACAGGAAAATAAGATTTCTTCTATACTGGAGTAGTTTGGAAAGGCATTTAGCCTTTGAGCTAGGAGGATTTCACCCTTGAGCATAGGAGGATTTCACCCTGTGAAGAAAGTGGAGGAGATGGTGTCACATGAGCATGAAGATGAAGGTGGAGTTGGGAATCCATATTAGTTGGTAGTAGGGACTCCACCAAGTGAGTTAGTACACACTTCACTGGGACCTCAGTAGTACAGATCTGAGTAGAAAAGCAAAGGGGTCAGATTGTGTAGCAGATCATATATCAGGTAGGCAGGAACTTGTCAAAACATTTACGTCGGGTGTGTGTCATTTATGTTCATATCTAAAACCTCTAATATCCCTCATTTGTGCCTGTTGAAAATAACCTTTTCCTCAAAGTTGTATTTGTTTTTTCTTTTTCTTTTTTTCTCCAGTGTCTACATGCATACTCTGTATATCTGGAATTTTGTGTATCCCTTCTAGAAGACGAGAAGCATTGTTATTTACCATTTCTATTTGTGTGTAAGTGGATTGATTCCCCACTTTTCCCAGAAATGATCAGACAAAAATATCAGAAGGTGAATTCAGTATAAACATTAATCTCTCTCTACACCTCCTGTGTTCTTGTCATTTCTCATCTTGATTACCATAAAGCTAACTTCATATAAGCCACGACTTGATTTAACTAAAATTAATCATTTTAATAAGATGAGAGTTATTGTGAAACAACTATTTGAAAAGCAATGTCATTAATTTAGCTACTGCTATGAAGTATTCTCTCACACTAGAATCAAAACTTCAAATATTCCCGATTCTTTGTGCTTAATGAAGCATAAGAGGACTTTGCCATTTCCTTAGAAAGATTAAACAATATCATAAAGCAAATTTATTTAGTAAAAATATGTGATACATTAAAGTTTTGTTAATGGCTATGTATTTATCTCATGAAAGACAGTTGGAAAGGTAATTATAACATGCAAATTAGTTTCCATTGGGCTGCATATTAAAATTATATATTAATGTACGTATCTGCAATTGCAACCCGTGCTTGGGTTTTTTTCCAGGTAGGCAAATCACTGAGGCTTTTGTCTTAAGTTTGTGTTTTTTCTACTAATCATTTCTGTGTGTTATTTTATTTAAAGTCCTCTAATGCTTTTATCTAAAAGCCTCCTTTTTTTTCCTGTTAGTCAATTAGAGAGATGTTTTTCTAGTCCCCTATTTTTTGCTTCTCTCTCATGTATTCATCCGTTTCATTACTAGAGTTTTTTTTTTTTTAATTCATCAATATGTGCAATGTTGTCATTAGAGTACAGCCCAAAGCAGGAAATAGATCATTTTCAAAGAGTTTAGTGATAGGAAATACAGAATATCTTTGTTAAAAGTATTCAATTTTGTGACCTATTAACATTTACCATGAAGTTGTTGGTTTATTCTCAGACAAAAATATACCTATCTTTTAAGGAATTCAGATTCTTTCTTCAACTTTATTTTCTCATTACAATCAATAGTCATTGATTTCATCTTTGTTTGAAACATCCAGCTATCTCATTATGTTCAGTGTTCTTTGGAGCTGTTACTAGAAAATCACCGAATAGTACCGTTTCCATAATATAATCCCCCTCCTTGATTTCACTGCATATATGTATTATCACCTATTATGGTTTGAGAGCAGATTGCTATTTGGGTTATTAGAAAATTCCAAATACCGGAGTGCCTGGGTTGCTCAGTCGGTTAAGCATCTGACTTTGGCTCAGGTCATGATCTCACAGTCCGTGAATTTGAGCCCTGCGTTGGGCTCTGTGCTGACTCCTCGGATCCTAGAGCCTGCTTCAGATTCTGTGTCTCTCTCTCTCTGACCCTCCCTCGTTCATGCTCTGTCTTTCTCTGTCTCAAAAATAAACATTAAAAAAAATTTAAAAAACTGAAATTACAAATGCCTAATTTCTACAGAAGACTCTGATTTTCCTTCACTTTACTCTATACTTTATACTTCCCTAATGATAGCTTTAACATTTTATAGCCCTATTTATATCCACTGCCATTCCCTCACTAAATATATTTGTCTCATTATATAAGTTCAGAATCTTCACGTTGAAACTGAGTTGTTGTGTTTTCCTTTTTTTTAATGTGTGTGTGAAAATGTTCAGGTGTGTTAAATATAAAGGATGCCCTTGTGTTTAGTACCCCCTGTATATTAGATATAAATAATACTCTTGTATTTAGCATCTAGATTTATTGAACCTTAATATTTTTGCCAAATTTCATTGACGTTTTTAGAAACTAGTAAAATGTTACAAATAAGTAATATCGTCCGAGTACTGTATATTATCATTCTTCAACTTCCAAGGTAGTAGTTATTCTGACATAACTGTTATTTGACTACTTTTTTTTTTAAATTTTATGACTACTTTAAAAAAATTTTTTTTTAACTTTTACTTATTTTTGAGACAGAGAGAGACAGAGTATGAACGGGGGAGGGTCAGAGAGAGGGAGACACAGAATCCGAAACAGGCTCCAGGCTCTGAGCTGTCAGCACAGAGCCCGATGCGCGGCTCAAACTCACAGACTGTGAGATCATGACCTGAGCCTAAGTCGGACGCTTAACCAACTGAGCCACCCAGGCGCCCCTTATGACTACTTTTTATTATTTTATGCATATATAAGTATCCACAAAAAATAGTTTGTTCGATAAATGGCACATATCTTTTGTGACTTGCTTTATTCACTCAATGTTATGTTTTTGAGATTTATCCGCATTGATGCATGTAGCTTTCATTTACTTATTTTAATTCATATATTATACTTCAGTGAATGAATAAAACAAAATTATGTTTATTATTGCTTATGTTTGCAGATACTCATCTGTTTTCCATTTTTGCAGCATTATCAAAATGCTACAATAATACCTGTCTCTTTGAACAAATCAAAATTAAATAATTCTAATGACTGAGGCCCATCCCCAGAAATTCTGTATTAATAGCACATTATGGAAGATTATTATTTTTACAAGTTCACCAAGTGATTCTAATATGATTCCAGGATGGGAAATCGCCGTTTTTGGTTCTTAGAAATGGAATTGCTGGACTCTAGGATATATAGATCTTCAGTTCAGATGGACATAGACTTACTTTTCAAATTTCTTATACCACTGTATAAACTCATAAGAGGTATATGAGAGTTTCTATTACCAACACTAAGTATTTTCAGGTTTTTTTTCAATTGTGCTAAAATAAAAGCACGCTAGTGTTTTAACTTGAATTAGTATGATTATCTGTATGATCATGTTTATTAGGGACATTACAATGGACATAAGGGGTTTTTTTTCTTTCATTTATTATTTCCTGTTTACATTTTTTTCCTTCATTCTTTAACGTTTTTCTTTTTCTTTGGTGAATTGCAGGACTCGTTTCTCTAATTTTAATCTTAATCCTTTATCACTTTTCATGACATACATTCTCTTCAGTTTTGTAGTTTGTTCTATTTTATTTTAGCATCTTTATGATAGTAAGTTTTGGGGTTTTTAGTGTTCCAATATATCAAGCTTATCAATTGCTTCCTTTATATTTTGTGCATAACAAATTGTCTTAACACCATTAATTTGGTAGTCACTTTTCACTTCATCATGTTCTTAGGAATTAGTCAATCGACTAACAGACTTTCTTAATTATTATGTGTTCATAATCTATATTGTTTCTGGGATATAATCCTAGTATCTTTTTGGGGGTTGTGTGTGAAAAACTTTTAGCTGTTATTAAAACTTCAGTATACATTTTAAGAAAAAAAACATAAAATTTTACACACACACACAAAGACACAATTTCAGTTGGGCATAATTGAATTTATACGTTATAGTTTGGAAGATTTGACATCACATCTACTTTCATTTATGAACATAATGTGCATATTTATTTATTTATACCTTATATTAATGAATTGACATAAAATTGTATAACATACTGAATATATATTGTATCTTCTCCTTAGATATATCTTTAGCTGCTTTACAAACATTTTTATTACACTAGTGTAGTTTTTAATTTTTAAATGAATTTTAATTTTAGAATAGTTTTATATTTGCAAAAACATCGCAGAGATAGTATAGAAAGTTCTGATCAACTCTACACCTGATTTTTTCTTATGAGACAATTTTTATTTTAGACAGAAAGAGAAGACAAGTGTGGGAGAGGGGCAGAGAGAGACAGTGAAAGAGAAAGAATCTTAAGCAGGCTCCATGCTCAGTGTAGAGCCCCACATGGGACAGGATCCCACAACCCTGGGATCAAGAATTGGATATCGAGAGTTGGATGCTTAACCCACCCAGGAGCACCTTATTTTTCCTATTGTAAGTCAATTTGTTAAATATATAAGAACTAAGTTTTTGGATCATACGGTAAGATTATGTTTATGTTTAAACTACCAAAGTGTCTTGCAAGGTGGCTGAACCATTTCACATTCCCACCAGCAATGAATGAGTTCTCTAGTTTTTCTAGAAATTGGTGTTAGTTTGTTTGTATTTTAGCTACTCTTACAAGTATGTAGTGATATCTCATCATTGTTTTCAATCTGCATTTCCCTAAAAACATGTGACGTAGACCATCTTTTCATACATTATTTGCCATCTGTATATATTCCTTGGAGAGTTGTCTATATAGGTCTTTCAGTCATACATTTAATTGGGTAGATTTTTTTTTTGACTCAGAACTGTTCTTTCCATGTTTTAGATACAAATATTTTACAGATGTGCGTTTTGCAAATATGTCCTCCCAGTCGGTAGCAGTTATTCCTTTCTCCTAATCATATCTTTTAAAAAGCATATTTTAATTTTAATAAATTAGATTCAGTAATATGATAATTTTAATAAAGTTCGAACTCTCAATTGCTTTCTTGTATAATACATTTTGTGTTGTATCTCAGAACACATATCCAAACTGAAGCTTCCACAGATTTTCTTATACGTTTGTTTCTAGAAGTTTTATATTTTCTCATTTTACATTTAGATCTCTTATCCAATTTTAACTTAATTTTTGTATGAGTTGTTAGCTGTATGTAGGTTTATTTATTTATTCCTTTCTCTTTCTTTCTTTCCTCCTTTCTTTCTTTCTTTCTCTCTTTCTTTCTTTATATATGGATATCCAATTGTTCTTGCAACATTCATTGAAAATCTATCCTTTCTTTTTATTATTTTTTAGTTTAAATTTAAGATAGTTAGCATATAGTGTAGTATTGGTTTCAGGAGTAGAATTTATGATTCATCACTTACATATAACATGAATGCTCATCCCAACAAGTGCCCTCCTTAATGCCCATCACCCATTTAGCCCATCCCCCCACCCACCTCCCTTCCAGCAACCCTCAGTTTTGTTCTCTGTATTTAACAGTCTCTTACGGTTTGTCTTCTTCTCCATATATATCTCATTTTTCCTTCCCTTCCCTATGTTCATCTGTTTTGTTTCTTAAATTCCACATATGAGTGAAATCATATATTTGTCTTAACTAAAGTGTATTATATGAAGAGAAATAAGTCAGTGAAAGACAAATATCCTTTTTTTTTAACGGATTGCTGTTATACATGTGTCAATATCTACAAAATAGACTGCTGGGATTCTGATGGGGTTGCATTTAATTAATAGATCTAGTTGGGGAGAACTGACATCTTAAAAGTATTGAGTCTTCCCATCTATCTCACACAATATCTTTTCATTTATTTAGATTGTCTTTGTTTTTTTTATAAGCGTTTTATAGTTTCCTGTATACAGAGCCTGCACATATTTTGTTACATTTATACATATCTTATTTTGAGGGTGCTATTTTAAATGTATTGGGGATTTTTTTGACATGTTAACTAACTTTATTGTAGTAATCATTTCACAGTATATACCTGTATCATATTATCATGTTGTACACCTTAAACTTACACAGTTATATGTCGATTACATCTTTTTTTAAAATTTAAATCCAAGTTAGTTAACATAGAGTGTAATAAGGATTTCAGGAATAGAATTTAATGATTCATCACTTGCATATAACACCCAGTGTTCATCCCAACAAATGTCTTCCTTAATGCCCTTGCCCATTTAGCCTATCCCCCCACCAATACCCTTCTAGCAACCCTCAGTTTGTTCTCTGTATTTAACAGTCTCTTATGGTTTGTCTCCCTCTCTGTTTTTATGCTATTTTCACTTCCCTTCCCTTATGTTCGTCTGTTTTGTATCTTAAATTCCACATATGAGTGAAGTCATATGATATTTGTCTTTCTTTGACTGACTTATTTCGCTTAGCATAATACACTCTAGTTCCATCCATATTGTTGCAAATTGCAAGATTTCCTTCTTGTTGATCACCAAGTAATATTCCATTGTATATATATATATACCACATCTTCTTTATCAACTCATCAGTCAATGGATATTTGGACTCTTTCCGTACTTTGGATAGTGCTATTATAAATATTGGGGTGCATGTACCCCTTTGAATCAGCACCCCTGTATCATTTGGATAAATACTTAGTAATGCAATTGCTGGATCTTAGGGTAGTTCTATTTTTAATTTTTGAGTAGCCTCCATAATGTTTTCGAGAGTGGCTGCACCAGTTTGCATTCCCACCCGCAGTGCAAAAGGATTCCTCTTTCTCTACATTCACACCAACATCTATTGTTGCCTGAGGTGTTCATTTTCACCATTCTGACAGGTGTGAGGTGGTATCTCATTGTAGTTTTGACTTCTATTTTATTGATGATGAGTGATGAGCATTTTTTCATGTGTCTGTTAGCCATCTGGATGTCTTCTTTGGAAAAGTATTTATTCATGCCTTTTCCCCATTTCCTCACTGTCTCCTTTGTTTTTTGGGTGCTGAGTTTGATAAGTTCTTTATAGATTTTGTATACTAACACTTTATCTGATATATCAGTTGCAAATATCATCTCCCATTGTGTCAGTTGGCTTTTAGTTTTGCTGACTGTTTCCTTCACTATGCAAAATCTTTTTCTCTTGATGAAGTCCTAATAGTTCATTTTTGCTTTTGTTTCCCTTGCCACCAGAGATATGTCAAGTAAGAAGTTGCTGTAGCTGAGGTTAAAGAAGTTATTGCCTATTTTCTCTCCAGGATTTTGATGGCTTTCTGTCTTACTTTTAGGTCTTTTATCCATTTTGAGTTTATTTTTGTGTATGGTGTAAGAAAGAGGTCCAGGTTCATTCTTCTGCGTGTTGCTGTCCAGTTTTCCCAACACTATTTGCTGAAGAGACTGTCTTTATTCCATTGGATATTCTTTCCTGCTTTGTCAAAGATTAGCTGGCCATACGATTTTGGGTCCATTTCTGGGTTCTACATTCTGTTCCATTGATCTATGTGTCTATTTTTGTGCCAGTACCATACTGTCTTGATGATCGCAGCTGTGTAATACAGCTTAAATGCCTCCAGCCTTTCTTTCTTTTTCCAGAATTGCTTTGGCTATTCGGGGTCTTTTCTGGTTCCACACAAATTATAGAAAACAAAACAAAAAAGACCAAAAACAACAAAGACCAGAAAGGACCAGAGAACAGCACCAGAAACATCAACTCTACAGGCAACACAATGGCACTAAATCCATATCTTTCAGTACTCACTCTAAATGTCAATGGATTAAATGCTGCAGTCAAAAGACATACAATTTCAGAATGGATAATAAAACAAGACCCCTCTATATGCTGCTTATAAGACCCATTTTATACCTAAAGACACCTGCAGATTAAAGTAAGGGGATGAGGAGCCATCTGTCATGCTAATGATTGTCAAAAGAAAGCTGAATTAGCCATACTTGTATCAGACAAGCTAGATTTTAAAATACTGTAACAAGAGATGAGGAAGGGTATTTTGTCATAATTAAATGGTCTATCCACCAAGAAGATCTAACAATTATAAACATTCATGTCTCCAATGTGAGAGCACCCAAATATATAAATCAACTAATCACAAACATAAAGAAACTCATTGATAATAATACCATAATAGTAGGGGACTTCAACACCTGACTTACAGAAATGGACAGATCATCCAAACAGAAAATCAACAATGAAACAATGGCTTTGAATGACACACTGGGCCGGATGGACGTAACAGATATAATCAGAACATTTCATCCTAAAGCAGCAGAATACACATTATTCTCTAGTGCATATGGAGCATTCTCCAGAATAGATCACATACTGGGACATAAATCAGCCCTCAACAAGTACAAAAAGATTGAGATTATACCTTGAGTATTTTCAGACCACAACACTATGAAACTTGAAATCAACCACAAGAAAAAATTTGGAAGGACCACGAATACTTGGAGATTAAAGAGCATCCTACCAAAGAATGAATGGGTTAACCAAGAAATTCAAGAAGAAATTAAAAAGTACATGGAAGCCAATTAAAATGAAAACATGACAGCCCCAAACCTCTGGGATGCAGCAGAGACAGTCATAAGAGGGAAGGATACAGCAATCCAATCCTTTCTAAAGAAGAAAAAAGGGTCTCAGATACACAACCTAACCTTACGTCTAAAAAAGCTAGAAAAAGAACAGCAAATAAAGCCCCAAACCAGCAGAAGAAGGGAAATAATAAATATTACAGCATAAATCAATGATATTGGGGACAAAAACAGTAGAACAAATCAATGAAACTGGGAGCTGGATCTTTGAAAGAATGACCAAAATTAATAACCCCCTGGCCAGATTGATCAAAAAGAAAAAGGAAAGGACCCAAATAAGTAAAATCATGAATGAAAGAAGACAGATCATAAAAAACACTGCAGAAATACAAAAAATAATAGAATATTATGAATTATATGCCAATAAGTTGAGCAATTTGAAAGAAATGGACAAATTCCTAGAAACATATAAACTACCAAAACTGAAACAGGAAGAAATAGAAAATTTGAACAGCTCATAACCAGTAAAGAAATTGAATCAGTAATCAAAGATCTCCCAAAAAACAAGAGTCCAGGGCCAGATGGCTTTCTGGGGGAATTCTATCAAAAATTTAAAGAGTTAACACATATTCTTTTGAAGCTGTTTCAACAAATAGAAAGGGAAGGAAAGCTTCCAAACTCATTCTACGAGGCCAACATTACCTTGATTCCAAAACGAGACGAAGACCCCACTAAATTACAGAATTACAGACCAATTTCCCTGATGAACATGGATGCAAAAGTTCTCAACAAGATACTAGCAAATTGAATCCAACAATACATTAAAATAATTATTCCCCATCATCTAGTGGGATTTATTCTTGGCTTGCGGGGCTGGTTCAATATCCACAAATCAAGCAATGTGATATACCACATTAATAAAAGAAAGGATAAGAACCACACGGTCCTCTCAATAGATGCAGAGAAAACACTTGACAAAATACAGCATCATTTCTTGATAAAATCCCTGAAGAAAGTAGGGATAGAAGCGTCATAACTCAAGATCATAAAAGCCATATATGAAAGATCCACTGCTAATATCATCCTCAGTGGGAAAAAACAGAGCTTTCCCCCTAAGGACAAGGATGTCCACTCTCATCACTATTATTCAACATAGTGTTGGAAGTTCTAGCTTCAACAATCAGACCACATAGAGAAATAAAAGACATCCAAATCGGCAAGGAGGAAATCAAACTTTCACTCTTTGCAGACAATGTGATACTCTGTGGAAAACCCAAAAGAGTCCACCAAAAACTGCTGTAAATGATATATGAATTCAGCAAAGCAGTAGGTAAATCAATGTACAGAAATAGGTTGCATTTCTATACACCAATAATGTAACAGCACAAAGAGAAATCAAGGAATCGATCACATTTACAATTGCGCCAAAAAAAAAAAAAATACCTTGGAGTAAGCCTAACCAAAGAGGTAAAAAATCTATACACTGAAAACTGTAGAAATTGAAGAAGACACACACACACACACACACACACACACACACAAATGGAAAAACATTCCATACTCATGGATTGGAGAACAAATATTGTTAAAATGTCAATACTGCCCCAAGCAATCCACGTATTCAGTGCAATCCCTGTCAAAATAACACCAGCATTCTTCACAGAGCTAAATGTAATGGTTTTTTAAGCCTTAAAGTTCCAACTGCTAATTGTCAGTGTATTGGAAAGCAAAAGACTTTTGTATATAGACATTGTATACTGAGAGGGAATACATTTGTTAGCTCCAGGAATTTGTGTATATATTCTTAATATTTTCCACTTAGACACTCATGCCATCTGCAAAGAAAGATAATTTTATTTTTCTTCCTATGTTGTTTACATTTTAGTCAATCTATATATGCATATATATATGTTTTGATACACTAAATAGGACTTCACATATGATATTAAATTGGACTAATAAGAGAGGACATCCTTGCCTAGTTTCAAATCTTAGGGGAAAAACATCTAATTTCTCATATTAATTATGATAGTTGTAGGCTTTTATAGCTACTCTTTATTGAGCTGAGAAAGTTTTCATCTCTTCTTAGTCTGCTGAAGATTTTTATCATGAGTGAGTTCTGTATTTTGTCAATTTTTTTAGTCAATTGATATGAACTTATGTTTTTTCTTCATTATCCTGTTTGTATGGTGGATTAAACTGATTGATTTTTGAATGTCAAACCAGCCTTGTGTACCTGGAATAAATACCACTTGGATGTGCTCTATAATTAATTTAACACATTACTATATTTAGCTTTCTAATATTTTGCTGATGATTTGTGAATATTTGTTCATGAGAGACATTGGTCTGTATTTTATTTTTTAAAAATTTTTTGAAGTGTATTTATTTGAGAGAGAGAGAGAGCACTAGTTGGGGAGGGGCAGAGAGAGACAAGGAGAGGCACAGAATCTGAAGCAGTCTCCAGGCACTGAGCTGTCAGCATAGCCTGGCACAGGGCTTGAACTCACGAGCTATGAGATCATGACATGAGTGAAGTCAGACACTTAAGGTACTGAACCACCCAGGTGTCCCTTGTTCTGTACATTCTTATAAATGCTGTATGTGGTTTTTGTATTAGGTTAATGCTGATCTCATAAAATGAATTGGAAAGTATTCCCTCTGCTTCTATTTGCTGCAAGAGGTTGTGAAGAATTGATATTATTTCTTTCTTAATTTTTTGTCGAAATCAAAAGTGAAACTAACTGAGCTTACTGTTTTCTTTTTTGGAAGGTTATTAATTATCTCTTCAGCTTATTTAAAAGATAAAATCCTGTTTGGTTTATCTGTTTGTCCTGTGAATTTCTGTTGCTTGTTGCTTTCAAGAAATAAGTCTGTTTTATCTACATTATTAAGTTTGTGGGCACAATTGTTCATAATATTTCTTTATCATCCTTTTTTTTTTTCCATTGGATCAGTAGTGATGACCCTTTTTCATTTCTTATATTGGTAATTTGTGTCCTCTCTTTTTCTTGATTGGCTTGGCTATAGGTTTATCAATTTAATAATGTTTTAAAAGAACAAGCTTTGATTCATTAAATTTTTCTATTGTTTTTCTATTTCAATTTCATTGATTTCTAGTTTAGTTTTTATTATGACTTTTCTTCTGTTTGCTTTAGCCTAATTTATTCTTTTTCTAATATCCTAAAGTGGAAGCTGAGGTTGTTGTAGGTTTTTTTTTTCTTTTCTAACATATGCACTTAATGCTATAAATTTTCCTTTAAGCCCTGCTTTTGCTGCCTTCAACACATTTAGTTCAAAATATATTTAATTTCTCTTGAGACTTTTTGATCCATAGGATTTTAGAAATGTGTCTTTTGGGAATTTTCCAGATATCCTTCTATTAATAGTTTCCAGTTTAATTCCTTTGTGTTTTGAGAACATATACTTTGTATGAGTTTTGTACTTTTAAATTTGACAAAGTGTGTGCTATGTCAGTAAATTATGCAAGACTTCACCTTACACAAGACTCTGTTAGTAACTCTTTCCCAAAAACTCAAACCTGTAGTATTTTAAAATATACTTTAAAATAGGGCTTTGGAGCTGAAAACCGACCACCCAAGTACCAATGAGAACCATATCCCTGATGATAGGTGGAGTATCAGTAGCCTTTGACATGATATAGCTGTGCAGTTATTAAAACGTGCACTGTCTTTAATGCCATGTTTTTCTAGGTCTTTTGTAGGGAATGCACTGGAGGGTTTAATATCTCAGGCATTTGAGAGGTGTGGGGGGTAAGAACTCTGGAATTAGATTTCTGTTGCTCAGTGCTATTTATAAGGGAAAGACAAAAAAGGCTGAGAATAATTAATCATGGATTTGAGGTACATTGTGAACACCAAAATGCCTCTTTGGAAGCATAAAACAAAACTTTCACTTCTTGCAGCTGGAGGGCAGAAAATAGAAAGCCAAAGGTCTGGCACATAACTTAAAAAGTAGTAGAGTTCCAGAGAAGATTAAACTCTTAACCTAGGCAAGACTGCTCCACTAAGGACAGACTTGGGAAGGAGTAGAATGATTACATTTGGAATAGCAACATATGGATTGATGCACTAGCAATTCCTGAATGCTCAGATTTCCCTGAACTTTTTGTGTCTATGTAATTGGCCCACTCCTCTCTGTTAAAGGGTCATGTCCCCCTTGCTTGAAGGTGATTCACAGACTACCTTGAAAGAAATGCATGCTTCCTTCTTGCTTTCCTCCTCTCTTGTCCACAAAACCAACAACACAATCCATCCAGGGAAATGTTGGGAATGGGCCTGCTATAGAAAGAAAAGGTTTATAACCGAAAAGAGATGCAGAACCTCGCCAGTAAATACCAGCAGGATCCAAAAGAGGATATATTTAGGACTGAATCCTGAGGCTGCTAGATCAAGGGTTTTGAAATATACACTTGGATGTGGAAACCCTGTCAGTGTGTCAGCACTGTGCTCTGATGTAGAATTTTATACCTTTGCAATGACCCAACTCGTATGGCTCTGGATTACTCTTAGGAGAAATAGTCCCATATTAAATGAAGTAGAAATGCCAGAACTGTTTGAAATATACTCCTAGAGATTTAAAAACTCTCAGAGAAGTGGACATACTGGAGTGGATAAACATCTCATGTGAAGGCCTGCAGAACACTCTAGTTACCAAGGTGATAAGGGATGCTCTCATGAAAAGAGCATCAGAATCAGTGAGAAGCTCAGCAGTACCTGTCATCTGTAAGCCCAGGGTAATGATAAGAGATGCTATTGAGAACTTGCCTTTCTGATTTCAGTGGGAATGACAGGATCTCAAAACTGGAGAGGCCAGGTGGCAGCATTTTAATCATCACAAGTAAGGTGGATGCAATTATATAATAAATGACAAGTCCACAATTCTAACCAGATGGCCCGACCCAAAGAGAGCTATAGAGATGTTAATAGAACAAAATTTCTCTGGGGAAAAACAGATGGGCTATCAACAAGTATATTGATCAATGCACACAATAAAAGTAAATCAAAGATAGATGATTATGAAACTGAGGGCAACTGAAATGATATGATTTTTTTTTCCATTTCATGGAATGTTGTTTTCTGACCTGGACCCATTTGAAAAACAAGGGTGTCAAATAGAAAAAAAAAGTCCAAATGTAGATAAAAAGAGACTTTATTCAACAAGTGTATTGCCATAAGAAGAGGGGTACTATTGCATTAAGAGAACAGGCATTTACCTACCCCCAATAGGGATAGGCTCCAAATAGAAGATCTACAAGCGTCCCAGAGTTCATTCAGGAAAGAGATTTATTTTTATAGAGGGGAGTAAACAAAGCTAGAAATAACTGAGTTTGGAGAGTGGGATGAGAGGATGGCTTGGTCAGACAGTTGAAGTTTCCCCTGAAATCAGTTGCCGGGACAAATGGAGGAGGGTGTTAAGGAGAGATTTTTCCATGTTCCAATGCTCATATAGCCTCATGGGTGAAGGAAATTTCAAGATCCTGTGAGGAGGAGAGAATTTTGTCAACAAACATTTTGTTCTGATTAATCAATAAAAACAAATAGGCCAGCAATCATTTGTGAAGCATTGCATGGGAATTTGGAGTGTTTTGTTTGTCCTCATCATAGGTGAACATGAGAGTTATCCAGGAGATTTATCTAAGTCATATGGGGAAAATTGGTTCCTTGAAGTAAGCAATTTCCCTGAAAACAAAGCATGAGGGGACTGTGTGGGGGGGTCAGGGGGTGTTTTTAAACCATCACTGTCTTCCAGGATCACAAGGCTCCAGTCATCTTTAACATTGTTAAAAGATGGGGCCTGGTGATGCTATAGTAAGTGAATATGGTAATGATCTGCTAAAGGGAACCATGACCATTTATTCAGGAAACTATATACTGGGGGAAAGGAATACTCAGAAAGAACTCTTTGACAAAAAATTTGAGCCAGTATTTCTAGTGAAGGAACCACAGCAACATCATGGGGTCTTTGTTAGAATGGAAGTATATGTAGACCAGGTAATAAATGAGGTCACTGTATATGTGTAGTTCACAGATTTACAACTGAATTGGACATAGTTGTTGACAAAACCACATTTATTCCTTGGCCTTGGAGTAAAAACTGTGGTTAAGGAAGGCCAAATAGAAACATCAGAATCTGCCTTCACATCAAGACAAGGAGTAATTAAAAAAAAAAATATTCCAGGGCAATAGCAGGAATTAGTACCTCTCTCAAAAATCTAGATGATCTGTGGCTAGTAATATCAGAAAATCATATATGATACCTGAGAATACTGGATTAATTGTAGAGGAGAGCATTGTACAACTACAAATAAAACTAATTAGTAGCTTAAATTGTGGGTAGCTGTTGTGCCACTTGTGATGTATTTGCTAGAGATGGTTAATAAGCTTGATCTTATTTACTTATATCCCATTCTGGAAGAAGGAAGAAAAATAGTTCATGTTCACTTGGGATGAATAACTAAACTATACATTTATTGGTTTTTTAAATGGGCTGTATTATCATTCCTGCTCACTATCATAATATAGTCCAAAGGGACTTAGACTTACTACTTAGATATTCTGCAGAACATCACATTGGTTCTCTATTTTGATGACATGATATTAAACAGCCCAGAAAAGCAAGCAGTGGTAAGTATATTAGAAGCCTTGATAAGACTCATGAATTCCAAAAGTCGGGAAACAAATTCTATGAATATTTAAGGACCTAACACATCAATGGAATTCTTAAGGTTCCAGGAGTATGGCAGGACAACTCCTCCAAAGTAAAAAACAAATATTTAAATTTACTCCTGTGGTTAAAAAAATGGAAAGCCCAAAGTTGAGTAAACTTCTTTGGGTTCTGGAAGCAGCAAGTTTCATGCTTGCAATTACTTCTCTGAGTAACATGGAACTTTGCCAGATTGAGGAGCAACTAGTGAATTTAGTCTGTGTTGTAAACAACTCTGCTACGTTGGCCATACAGCATGGCAGATCCTATAGTATTAGAGGTATCTGTGGTAGAAAATATACTCTGTGGAATCTATGGTAAGCTCCAACAGGAGAGTCCCAAAGTTGATCCATGGTGAAAGGGGGCCAGGTCATGCCATCTACAGCAGATACTTAGCCACAATAACATTAGGACCTAGTAGATATAGAGTGCTTGTCTGGGGAACTAGAAGTGGCAATGTGGTAAGAACCCATCAACTCATAAATTCAGGCAAGCCAAGGAGCAATTCACTCTGAGATGAATGTAGTATATCCCAAATTGGGCGTGTCAGGGTCAAAGGGCAAAATTAAACCTCAAGACTGGTCCAGATTCCCATGCTATCTACCATAGCTGCACTGTCGTGTCTTCCTCAGGTCATACCTGTGGCCACACGAGGAGCCTTTTTGTAGCCATCTTTAGAGATAGAAATGTCAAGCCCAATTCATGAATAACTATATGAGTGCAAGCCAGAAGTATACTATTGCCATAATATCTTCAGGGGTGATCTGAAAAGACAGAAGGATGAAAAATTCTCCCACTAAGTCATCTACTTTGTGTGGAAAGAGAAGCAGATATAAACTAATGGGCAGGGGCAAGTAGCCTGGCTGGTTAGTCACGGTCTATAAAGAGAAAAATTAGAAGATTGGGGACAAGGAGATCAGAGAAAGAAGTATGTGGATGGGCTGAAGAGAGAGGCTATGAAATATGAAGATTTTTGTATGGCAGGTTAAGGAAAGCCAGAATAGTCACTATGGAAGAGGCATTAACAACCAATTAGAGGGAATGGCTCTTCCAGTTGACATCAGCCAGTCTCTACCATTACTACCAGTCCCTGCTCTCCATCAGCCAACGCTAGCAAAATGGGAGCATGAGTGGAGTAATCCATGTGAGAAGGATGGAGGTTATGCATGAGCCTACCACCCTGCTGCTGTCAAATATCCAAACTACCCCTAACAGAGACCAGTCAATGTTGAGCCCTATATCTGGAACCATCTCTCAAGAACACCCAATAACCACAGGTTGATACTTTAATTACTTTCACCATATAAGGGACAGAAGTTTATCTTGACTGGAATATGTAAATATTATGTATGTGGTTTTCCTTCCCTTCCCACAGGGACTCTGGAAGCACCACTATCCAAAGGCCTACAGAGTGTTTTAGCTGACTTACAGAGGATCCCACATAGCATTGCCTTGCAACAAGGTACTCATATTACAGCCAAAGAGGATTTACATGACCATAGGACCCAGTAGTCCAGTTATATCCTATCCTGACAAAGAATTAGGATATTTAACAAAAAATACAGCCTGCTTAGGTCAGATACCTGTAGGATGGGAAGTTATCATCCATAACAGTATATACACTTTGGTGATCTTTCTATGGCATTGCGTCTGCAGTAAGTAGGAAAAAATGGAGGTTCAGAGATCTTGGTTCCAAAGAAGAAATGCCACAAATGCCACCTGGTCACTTCAAATTCCTCATGCACTGAGCAAATAAAGGAGCCATATTCTGGCAGGGGTAATTGGTCCTGTTCATCATTAGAAGTTCAAGAGATATGTGGTCTTAGGCATAGTGGTGGCTGAAATAAATAGAACATAAGACATCATTAGATTTCCCTTGATGGTTACTCCCTAGAAGGGGAGTAAATAGTCAGTTTTAATTATAACTTACCTTTAGGAGCTGGACTTTTTGGCAGATTATGGTCTTAAGGGAGGGAATATATGAGTGTGACAGAGCCTTGCCAGGAGCACCTGAAGTTTCCTTGGCACCCTCTTTATTCCTGCCAATGATGGCATTGAGGTAGGAAGACGGGCATATTGCCAGGGTCACGTGGTGCTCTGTGCACCCCCTGCACATTTCTGCTAGTGAGTATTATCATTATCATTATCTTGGTAGCAAGAAGCCACAGCAGGAAGGATAACATCAACACATTAATAGATTAAAGGAGAAAAAAACATTTGATCATCTCACAGAGGCAGAAAAATAATTCATGATTTTTTAAAAAATGTGTTAAGCACACTAGAAGGAACTTTTTCTTAACCTAATATAGGATCAAAAACTTGTAGTCAGTAATGTTCTTACTGGTGGTACATTAGAAACATTTTGTTAATCAGGATGGTTACATGAATGAGTGTTACTATCACTTCTACTTATTGTAATAGTTGAGATCCTAGGGAAGGAAGTATGTCTAGAGAAACAAATAAAAGGAACATGGAGAAAGGAAGAAACAAAAATATCATTAATGCTTTACATATTTTATAAGATCACATATGTTTGAGACTACATGTGTTATAAATTCATAAGTATGATATTTTAAAAATCCATTCATCAAATTCATGATTATAAGTTACCACAAGGGAGAGAAGCTAATGAGACTGGGGATGATCACCAAGTAGTTTCAAAAATATCTAGAATATTACTTAAATAAAAAACAAATCTAAAACAAAAACTGTAAAATTTTACATTTGAGAAAACTAGTGGTAGATACATGGAGGGATATTTACTATATTAATTATTATGATTTAATTTTGAAATATTTCTTAGCAAAAAACCTGTGTCTATCTATCATGTGTCTGTCTATATACAGATATATCTATCTGTGTGTCTATATAACTATATATCTATCTCATCATGCCAATGTACTTTAAGAATCCTTCCTGAATAGAATATTATGTGTAATATATCATTCATCATCTGTTCCCAGCAGTCTTTAGGCTTGGTAAATGCACTTCAAGATTCAGAGTAAGTGTCACCTCTTACAACTCTACTTTATCTCACTATTTTGGATAGGATTCTCCTACTTTGTACTGTGTTAACACCCAGGGCTTGTACCTATCATGGCACATGTCATGCAGCATTGTAACATTCTTGTTATTTGTATGTGTCTCACCAAGTAGACTGTACATTCTTTGAGATAGGAACTATATCCTTTATCTTTGTGTATCCAACTTCTGTGTATACAATAGCATATATTAGAGAATGAATGGCTTTTGAATGAATAGAGATCTACTTAAAGTTAAGGAAGTCATATTCAATAGAAGCCGAAATTGAATTAGGAAAGGCGGAGATAAATATTTAAAGTAATTTCTAAAAGATTTATTTTCCATTAAAAAGAAAATCTATTATTTTTAGTTACTACCAGAACAGCATTACTTCGCTGCTTTGGATTTCTGTTATCTCTGAAATTAGATGAGACAGATACCAACCTGCTACCTCCTTACTCCCAAACTTAGAAAATTGTTTTGAACTCATGATGCCCCCAGAAAATCATGAACGCCTAACGTCATCATGCACTGTTTGCGAACACTGGAAAGAATGTACTAAGGGGGACGGTGGCAGGTGCCTTTACAGAACTCAAACAGTGGCAGAGAAAAATATCATATATGTGTTAACAGGAAAAAGTACATAGTTACCAACCACTACAGGTGCTATCAAAGAAAAATGCAGGGATTCATGAAGTGTTCTAATGGAATGATTCTAGTGCAAAATCTGAATGGAAGGAACCCAAAAATAAACTGGTCAGAAATAGAAGGTAATGGAAGATTATTCTCCCAAAGAAGTATGTACAATATCCCTGAGGTGCTTGAGATATTGATTAAAGGCCAGTGTGGTTGGAGCCAAACGAGGATGGAATAGACACATGACATGGGGCTGGGGGCGGTGAAAGGGATGCAGAGGAAACAAGGCAGGGTATTTCTAACCTTGGTAGGGAAGCTGCTTAGAGCACTGATAGATGGGAAAGAGTGGAAGTGGGAAAATTATTTGAAATTTTTTACAGTAGAAAGAAGCGAATGGATCCAAGATACATGTCGGAGATGGAATGAATAAGATTGGGATAATGTAATGACTCCAATCTTACATAAGTAAGTCTCATTTCAACCATAGTTAATATACTAAAATACAAATATTTATTTTAATATTTTCAGAGGTCATTCCTAGTGAACCTCTTTCCCAACCTCCTTTCCACATAGCAACTCCTATCCCATTACATCTACTAAATTCATTATCAGGAAGGATTGGCTGAGCTGGCCTGACCAAACTTCTATGTTCTCAGTTTGAAACTGTATTAAAGTGTTTTATATAGTAATTATTTTTTTCTTTTCTTTTCTTCATTTTTTTCTTTCTTTTCGATTTCTTTATCTTTTTTAAAAATCCATCGACATCTTGTAATTCTTAAGAAATGACAAATAAAAATTTGATAAATCAAGGATTTCAAAGACTTGATTTCAATAGTGTGACTCATTACCATATATAGACAGAAATAAGATCGCTTGAATACCAAAAGTTACATTGATCTTACATATCCATAAGAAGAAAGGGAAAAGCAATATATTCAAAGAGTTTAAGGAACAATAGTTAGAAGCAGCTGGCCTTGAACAATGGAACTTCAGAATGCTAGATCTTAAATTGAGTTAATTCTAGAGAACAACAGGTAAAAAATATGATTCCAAGCCCTTCCTCCATGTGCTTCCTTAACTGGGAAATTCAGTATAGCTTCCCCAGTTCTGAATGAGCACTCCTTTTTATTCCCCCTTAGTACAATTAACAACTCTTTTCTGAAGATGAAAAAAATATATATAGACATATATGTATATTTTGATAGATAGGTAGATATATAGGTAGATACATAGATACATAGATAAAGAAAGAGAGAAAGAAAGAAAAACCAATATGGATCACAAATACGCACAAGTTAGGAAACATAAATAAAATTTGAGGTGAGGAAGTGTCTAATGTTTTTAAGTACTTTATTTTTTGTGTTTAATTATTGTTTGGTTTGTTGGTTGGTTGATTGATATTGTGTGAATATGAGTATAAGGACACATGAGGAGCTATATTTTAGGTTCAGTCTTGCCTCCCAAAATAAGAAATAAGCAACAGTCCCTTTCTTGTACCTTAATCAGGAAGCATGCTAAATGGCTTGTTAACTTTAAATGTATAGTTTAGTGTTTCTTTGCTGACGTATTGTTAAGAGCTTGGAAGAAAAGTTTGCATTTCATAATCATGGCTGGATTTCTGGACGTTCAGTGAGTATGGAGAGCATTAAACTTTAACTGAAGAATAATTTGAATGACTCATGTGAGCTCCTGGTTTTTATAGCTTACTTTATATTCTTATGCACTCCAAGAGACTTTTTGTCTCACTCTTAAAATCTGACTGTAAGTGTGGTGATGCACATTTAGTGTTGTTTTGTTTGTTTGTTTGTTTGTTTTTGCATTGTATAAAGATGTCAGAAGCAGGAAAAAATGGTCAATGCAGAGATTATGTGGGATATCCTTTTTTATTTTATAATAGTATTAATAAACAACCAGGGTCTATAATAATTTAATTTCAAAATAAATTGGTGATAGAACAGGCTAATAAAAAATATCCAAACTGATATATAGATAAGAGAAATCAATGGCAGATATGAAAATTACCACTTAAGCTGGCTATTAAATTATAGAGATAATCATCTCCCAGTGATAACATTCCATATACCACATTTCATTAAGTTCTCTTTATAACGTACTGGTTTCCACGTATGTCTTATAATATTTTTGTGATAAAGCATCTCTCCTTTATCTTAGATTGCCAATGTGCATAAGTACATTCATAAACTTAAATTTTGTCACATTCTTTCCTTGTCATTCTTCTATTCCTATTGATAACAGCAGTAAAACTTCTGTTTTATCAGATGACTATATCTTCTCATATTGGCGATTTTCCTTCATCAATACAATAGCTTAAATAAAAAGATGTTTAGAGAATGTTATTACTCTGAAAGGAAAAATCCCTTCTTAAGACTCTGATGGGGTCTTACAGCACCTACAAAGTAGCACCATCCTTAAGGAAAAAAAAATACGGAAAAATAGTGAATAATTTTATGCATAATTTAGAAATATCCGCCTTTGTCTAAAGAGATAACCATGTTTGCTAAACTTTCCTTTATACTGTTTTTTTTAATATAAATTTTCTCCTTTTTTGTTTCTGTTTCTGTTTCTGTCAGCCACATGTTTCTTTCTCAGGTAGTCATGCAGAAAATATTTCCCAGCTATTAGTAATCAGTGTTTGGATGTTTCTCCATATATCCAAAATGACATTATAAAGTATGAACACTATTTAGCTATTTCATTCTGGATCTCTTTTTAGTATCTGTTCGTGTTCTCTGGGTGTTCATATCATCACTCAATTTAGTATCATTTGTGATTTGAATTAATGTGTTGTGTACCTCTATGTCCAGACTGAAAATAAAAGTATTAACATTCTTCTGGGATACTTTAAACTGAATGCAATTTAATACCAATAAAGCGGTGCCATCATGTTTTTCAGAAATGGATTGACATAATATTTCTACCTAAGGCAAGTGTGGCAGCATATTAATCATGAAAAGAGATTTGGAACTTCCTTAAAAAGAATCCCTTAAAGCCTTAGCTTAATCTACTGTATAGCTGCAGTAAAGAAAGATAACAGTATGGTTGGGGAAATTATTATTTTTTTAAGGCACTTAAACTGAAAAGGAAATGACTAGAGGAGATAATCTTCCATGTTATCACCATGAAACTTTGGAGACAGTAATGAGCATAACAAGTGTGAAATATCCTTAACATACTAACATGAGAAGTACTTCCTATTCAGAATTTCCACCATTTAAAAGATAAGCTGTATCCCCACTATAGCTGTATTCCTCAGAATGCCTGATTTTATTACTTTACACACAGGTAAACAGAGAGACTTCAAGTTTCAATGAGCATGCCCTATATGTATTTTCTCATTCAGGGAGCTTTATGCTACCTCAAAAATGCCCCTAAAATAGTATGGAATAAAAATCCAGAAGCAGCAACACCCATCCATATGGCTGGAAATCCCACACCTGGCTGTGCTGCTTACTTGTGACATACTTTATATTCTTCCAGCAGAATCTCATTGCATTCAGTTTTTATAGGTATTGCAGTAATATAATTTTTCACTATTTCATTCTTACTTTGGAGGCAATGAAGAGGGAAGAAGGTTGGACTATATGGAACTAAGGAAGCATGACCTTGATTCACTGCCCTTCTGAAACACATTTATCAGCTTTATATGGTCAACCATAGCATATTGAGCTTTAAACACTAAAGCACTCTGAAGACCCTAATGTATTACTTATCACTGCCTTTGCAAAACAAAAAAATTACATTTTCTTGATATATGAATATATATATATATATATATATATATATGTATACATATATATACTTTGCTATGTGAATGAATTCTGAGTTTCTTGTATGTTTATAGACTTATATGCTATACCTTTTCCATGATGGAATTTTAAAATCCTTTTCTACTGTAAAGCTCTACTTATTATCACCAGCACTTTCCATGTTTCACTAGTTTAATCATTGATGCAAATGATGGACTATATTGGATTGTGTGTGTGTGTGTGTGTGTGTGTGTGTGTACGCGTGTGTACTTGTTTCTTAATATGGAAAATTTCAGGTAAAATATATTTCCAAAATTCTGTCTTCTCTCTTACCTATTTTATAACAAATGATTCCAAAAGACACTATTTAGCCAGCAAATAGACCAGCTTAATTTTTCTAAGACTAGAGATACTGTTTCATCTAAAAGTATGCAAACATGTAGAATTTGCCAAAATAATAACCAGAGCATCCAGGATTTGAAGACAGTGGACACTCCCTCTAGTCCCTTTTGAAAGGCAATCAGGGCAATTTGGAGGCTGATCATTCTGTTTACCAGGAGTTACAGTACTTGCAGAGTAGACTATCCTTAAGGAAAAAAATACTGAAAAATAGTGCATAATTTTATGCATAATTTAACCTGCAACCTAGAAAGCTGCCTTTATCTGAAGAGATTCATTGCCAGCAGAATCTGCATGACCCAATACTTCTAGGAGACAGCTTATACAATGCACTTTGTTGAATGAAAAACAGTATTACGATAGTATTTCAACTATTAAGAAAAACATTTTCTGTTTAAAGTAATTAAGGTAATGTTAAGACTCCAATAAACTGTCATGGAATTGTGAATGGAGAAATATGGAAATAGGTGGCATTCCCTCGTCATACATGTTCAAGACAATTTGGGAGCTTTCACATATTTGACAGTGTGGTGATCATCTAAACCATTATTAAGTATACAGTTCAGTAGTATCAAGTACATTCATATCATTATGCAACCAATCTCCACAATTTTTTTTTCATCTTGCAAAACTGAAATTCTATACTCATTAAACAAAAAATCTTCATTCTTCTTCCACCAGCTCTGGAAAACTCCCATTCTACTTTTTGTTTCTATGAATTTGACTACCCTAGGTACTTTTAGTGGCATCATATGGTATTTGTCCTTTTGTGACATGCTTATTTAAGTTAGCATAATGCCTTCAAGTTTCACTCATGTTATAGTACATGTCAGAATTCCCTTCCTTTTTGGGGCACCCGGGTGGCTCAGTCAGTTAAACATCCAGCTCTTGGTTTTGCCTCAGGTCATGATCTCACATTTCATGGGTTTGAGCCTGTGTCTGGCTCTGCACTGACAGTGTGGAGCCTGCTTGGGATTCTCTCTCTCTTTTCTCGGCCCCACCCCCACTCATGCTCACTCTCTCTAAAAATAAATAAATAGACTTAAAAAAATAATTTCCTTCCTTTTTAAAGGCTGAATAATATTCCAGTGTATGGATATACCACATTTGTTTATCCATTGTCAATGGACATTCAGGTTACTTCTATCATTTGGCTATTATAAGGAAGGCTGTTGTGAATGTGGGCTTACAAATATCTCTTAAAGACCCCACTTTCAATAATATTTGATATATCTCCAAAAATGGAATTGCCATATTATATATAATAATTCCAGTACTTCTTTAAGAATAGAGAGATATTACACTAGAGTAATCCTAGAACTCATTGTATTCTCTGCTTTGCCATACATGTGGCTGATTTTTCTCTACCTGGCTTTTCCCTCTTCTCTACATCAAATAGCTGAACCATGCAGAAAATGGGAGAGAATAAGAAAACAGAAATAAATTACATGTAACTTGAATTCATGTTCATAAATGAGTTTTACAATACTATGAAATTTGGCATTATTATTGTTACATAAAGACAACATTGATAACTCCTTCATTAAGACAGGAAGTCAGGTTTTTTTTAAGTACTTGGATTTATATTCATTTGTATATACTCTATGACCCAGGTTTTCTTGTGACACTGGCATAAATTAGAAACAAAACCTGTGCTATCCACAGAATCATAAATGTCAATAATAAATCTACACTTTGTGAAAAAAGAGAAAAAAGAATGTCAGTTATAAAGCAAAGATGACATGATACAAAGAACTCTAATTTCTTTACCTTTGCATTTAGCCAATATAATGGATATTTCTTGGGTTTGGGCCATAAAGAATCTGCAAACTTTCCTAACATTTCAATTTTATTTTGGAAAATTACCCATTTGCCTTTAGATATAGTCTGATACCATTGTTAATTATGTTCCTTGCCTTACTGACCTATGGGAAGGCAAGAGACTTAAGTTAGATCAGTCAGACTGACACTCCCTAACTGAGGAAGAAGGAATAGATAATAGTTGGCATTTATTCATCCCATCAAAAGTATTAGGACCCAAATATTAAATAATATGAAAAGTTTTCCCTAACATTCATGATGACTAATTCTCCAAACTCCAACTAATTCTCCAGTTGAAAAGGGGGGAACACCTCTCTATCTGTCCCCATATATGTATAAGGTAAAAATATAATGATGTAAGTAATTCTTTTCCAAATGCCACTCAAATTACGTAACAGTTACTGGGACCCAGTTCTGCTTCCATTTAACTGTGTCTAAGTACCTTGCATTATCTCTATCACAGTGTTCATGAAATCTCCTTAATAAAGGGTTTTATGTTTTGATTTGGTTTGTTGGTTTCTGTATTATATTCACTATCACAAAATCTTCTTAGTTTATGAGTTTTCATGAAGAATACTTATCTGTAATAGCCACAGTGGGGCAATGGTTTCTTCCTTTAATTAAGCTATATATAATTTTGTACAGCAGTATGTTATATCTATCTGCATAATATATATAATTTATTATTGTTTTATTATTATATATCATTGTATATAATGTAAAAGATAACAGTATACAATATAATCATGCAATTATATATATATACACATGTATATATTTAATAGATTATATATGATGATAGAAGTTTTCTTCATCACTTTATTTTCATAGAATCACAAGTTTATATCTTTCAAATATAGGATTATGTAAATTATTTTATAAGATAAAAATAATTTTGGTCCATTTAACCAGTATGTTCATACATTGATCCATTAAAACAACAATTATTGAGTACATACCATGTCCTAGAAAAATGTTATGGACTAGGAATAACAAAATGAATAGAACTATACCCTGACCTGACTCAATCATACAGGTGAGTTTGTATTGTTTGTTTTGTTTAAGTTAAATTTCCTGAAGTTTTATACTTGATCTCAGTCAAAAGGCTGAGAAGCAATAAATTTCTTGAAATTTTGTGTTGAAAATGGACATACCTAGGGTGATGTGAACTGAGAGTATATGATATTTTAAATGTTTACAATGAAATAATTAACAGTGATAATTCTGGTATATTTGAGAATGATGGTTACTTGTTTCTACATTACAATGACTGATCATTTGTGCGAGAACGAAAAGGAAAGTATGTCTTTTCTAAATTCTGTAGGACCAAAATATAGGTGTCCAACAGATTAAAAGTAATGGGGCACCTGGGTGGCTCAGTCAGTTAAGTGTCCAACTGTTGATTTTGGCTCAGGTCATGATCTCACGGTTCATGAGATTGGGCTCCAGGTCGGGCTCTGAGCTGACACTGCAGAGCCTGCTTGGAATTCTCTCTCTCCTCTCTCTCTGCCCCTCCCTCACTTGTGTTTTCTCTCTCTCTCTCTCAAAAATAAAGAAACTTAAAAAAAAAAGTATTGGCAAGATATCTAAACATTCCAGAAATGATGCATTTTGAAAACTGTTTCATAATGGTGATAATCAACATTTTATATCAAGTAAAATTGCTAATAAATGATATTAAGCACTTAATAAATGATTGTTAAAATGAAAGAATATATAGATACATGTAAAAATGTAAAAAAAGAAATTATTGTTTTTTGAATAGAGATGGTAAATAAAATAAATAAATGATTGCTTAATGTATGCAATGAGGAGAGAAATGCAAAATATAATATTATCTTATTGACACGTTCATCCCTAAGTATCATATGAGAAAAAAGCATACCAGAATTGTTGATTGGTAAGAAGAGAAGGCTACTGAGATCTAGACATATTTAGAACATAGGAGCCTGTAGAGAGTTGGATTTAGGCAAAGAAATATGCATGAGTCAATAAATGAGTATGAACAATAGTTAGGCAGAGAGTTATGGAGCACTCACAGTGCCCATGGCTAAGATAGGGTATAAAATCCACTGCTTTTATTCATTTATGTATTATTCAGCAAACATGTATATTATTCAGTAAATAATATTCAATGTCTTTTATGTGCCAGACACTGTTGGTAGGGGAGGTGGGGGGAGAGATTACA
The DNA here is from genome assembly GCF_018350195.1 of Panthera tigris. Taxonomy (NCBI): domain Eukaryota; kingdom Metazoa; phylum Chordata; class Mammalia; order Carnivora; family Felidae; genus Panthera; species Panthera tigris. The sequence continues at coordinate 51,100,488 of NC_056671.1, read as the reverse complement.
AAAACTTTCTTCTGTTGACATGTGGAAGGAATTATTCTTGCATTCTATACATATTTATTGATTTATTGTGTGCTTGCTTTAGGGGGCAGGGAATCACAGAGAATACTGCCATAAGAAAAAGAGAGAAAATTCCCTGCATTGTAGGTTCTAGATTCTAATGGTGATGGATTGAAATAAGACAGTCTTTTAGAACAAAAGACTGTGGCAAAAAAAAAGAAAACAAAAACAAAACAAAACAAAACAAAACAAAAAAAAAAACCAGAATGGGCAAGAGAAACCGAAGTAAGAGTATAATTCAATTATCATACATGTGAGATTGAGTTCCATTAGGCTTCTATTAGGTATCATTAAATAGTACTGAGGAGTAGTTCAGGAATAATTTAATTTTCTAGAGGTAACAGAGTCATGAAAAATCTGAAACCCATACTGGAAATAAGAGTGAATTAGACATTCATAAAGAGAGAGATTATTTTTAGTTTAGTAACAACTAGAAGCTTGCTTACACTTTACAAGCATAATATGAAAACTGAAAGTAGTTTAATGGTTGATGTCTGTAAAAACAGCCACAGCCTCTCTATCATCTACCAAAAGGAGCATGATGAGGAGATTTAGGAACCGAGCCCCTCAATATGTGTCCTTAATCCCAACTGGAATCTAGATAATCCCGAGCTTTTTACATCTTTCTCTGTTCCATCAATAAAAAAGAACTCTGGCTGAAAAAAAAATCTCAATAAATACCAAGTAGTTTTAATATAGATACAACCTTATTTTCAAAAAATTTATGGGGTCACTTTAAATTGAAGTCAAGTGTGGTTTTCTGTTGTGTATTCTCCACACTGACACACACTGGCACTGCAGGAACAAGGAGCTTTCTCCCTTCCAGGAAAAATCAGATTCTGGTTTTGACTATCTGATTTTTCGTTTGTTAATCTGTTTGTTTAAATTTTGATACCAGTAATCTTCAGAAGTGAGATTTATTAAAAACCATAAAGGAAGATAATGTAGAGTGTCCCAACATTCAAATCTCTAGACACCTAAATGTTTCTTTATATACTGTATATTAACCATGGTGTTTCTGAATTATTGCTGTAATATTTCAGTAATGGGATAGAAACTGTCAAGGTCAGAACAGCCTCATAAGGGAGATGTGCAAAGAGAAAGCATTAGGTCTGAAAAGCACAATTGTAGCTGTTCTAAGGAATCTTTTTATTAAAGTAATGGACCAAATGGTATCATGTAGAACTGTGAGATACCAGAAAACGCCATGTGGCAAGTGTGCTTGGAGATAAAAAGTGAGTTTTCTTTTCTGTTTCCTTTACATTTTCGCACATAAAACACCTTGGCTCCTTTCATTCAAAGTAAAGCATATATTTTAATATCTATAAAGTTTAATGAAAGTGCTTTTTGCACAGAAAGATTGAGTTAAATGACTTTAAATTGGATTTTTAACCCACAGAACACAGCAATATTATTTGCAATATGCATGGTGGTCGGCGGGAGGAGCCCTGGGCTGTGCAAATGTCGGTGGGTGCAGCCTCTTCCAGTTTCCATATCATACCTTTCTCATCTTGCTCTGGAAGATCACGGGTATTGGGTACAACCACTAGGAGCATAGCTTGGTCATTACTCTCTTCTTCCTCACTAGGAAACAGAATGTTTTATCTAGTAGCCCTTTCTCAGATCCAAGTGTTTAATCAGTGGCCCGATTCCAGGTCATTGGATAAGTCTTCTACCTTTCTTTGTCGTCGCCACACTGTTACAAAAGAAACAATCAAAAAAGAAAACAAAACTCAGCAACAGTCATTCAATTGTAACTTTACAACCTGTAAGCATTTAAATGGCATTCACAGTTTACTAAATCTCTTACCTATGTTCTCTTTTGCTATTCCCACTACCCCAATACCCTACTATTGTCTTTTTAAAATTTTTATTTATGTATTTATTTTTAAGTAATCTCCATGCCCAACATGGGACTAGTACTCATGACCCCGAGATCAAGAATCACATGTTCTAACCACTGAGCCAGCCAGGTGCTCCCTTACTATTATCTTTATTTGTCATCTAAAACTGAAGTGCACAGATATGGCTTAGTGGATGGTTATTAAGTCAATAGGTGTTACTTTCAGGACCCAAATCAAGACACGTTTACATTAGATTTTCTAGCCTTTTCTCTGCAATTACACATCCTATAAAAATTCTCCCATCTTTTCTTTTTTAATGTTTATTTATTTATATTTAGAGAGAGAAGGAGAGAGAGAAAGGGAGGGACAGAGAGAGAAGGAGAGAGAGAATCTGTTAGCACAGAGCCAGATGCCAGGCTTGATCTCACAAACCGTGAGATCGTGACCTGAGCTGAAATCAAGAGTTGGCCCCATAACCAACTGAGCCACCCAGGTGACCCCTCCCATCTTTTCACAGTACCATGATCCCAAGGAGACCCAGATGAGTCAGGGCCTGCAAAGCTATGTAATCCTAGAGAAGACTGAAATATCCCACTGTGTTTTTTGTTATTTTTCAAAATAATTTGACTATAAGTTTACAAACATTTTTTTTCATAAAACCTTATCATCTATGACAAAGTATTCTATATAGATGTTTATATTTTATTTCTGTGTAGGTAATAGTTATATTAATACTACCAAAGGAAAGAACTTTTATATCTCTCATTTTTTTTTTCTTTGTTGCTCTAAGCCTGAAATAAGCTCTTGAATTGACTTTTTCACTAAGGTTTTTTGAAATCCAAAAATAAAGTCATGTTAATATTATTTAATTGTAAGTCCCTTGCCATGACTTACTAAGACAACACATATACCTGATGCATCAAAATGCTGTTTTAATGAAATCAATGGACCACAAAATGATTGTTATGTTTTTCTCCATCATTTAACCAACAATGATTTTTGTAAAGTTTCTCTATGTAATTAAATGTGTCTGTGAATCATCAATGCCATCTAAAAATAAAATATCCATAAGATTATTGATCTCACTGTAATATAAACATGAAGCATGAATGTTCCCAGGTTTTCTGAGAGGCAAAGCTTCTCTAGGGCAACATTAATATTTTGCCATTATGGGACTTTTAATTCTTAACCAAATACAAAGCTAATTAGTTAAATGGCATTTAGGAAATTCTATTCTGGCATAGTATTTCAAATATTATTGACTGGCAGATTATTCTAGATGATCAACAGTTTCTAAGAGCAAACTCATCTTCAATTTAAAATAATCATGAACTTACTCCAAAACGAATTTCAAACGGTAACCATTATTAATTTGAATAATAATTAAATATCTCAAGTAAGATTAGCACAAGGCCAAACAAAAGGCTGATATGTACAGAAGAATTGTATGAGCATGGGCTATATAACCATGGTTTATTAGGCCAGTTATTCCCTGCCTCCCAAATTTGGTTACAATTGAGCAGAACACTTAAAACATTTTAGTTTTCATTGATATAGTGTACAAGGAAAGGCATGGTGTTTGCATCACTTTGACTTAACTTCAGATACCAGTTCTGCCACCCTTAGTTGTTTCATGGCAAATAAACCATTTAAACTCTCTTAAACTCAGTTTGTCCTTCCTTAAAATAAAGAATATAAAAATATATACTTCACATATCTCACAGATTTCTTAGGATAATCAGATAAGATTGTGTGTCCAAAGCACCCTACCATTCCTAGCATGTAATAAATGGACAATAAGTAGTGGCTATATTTTGCAAATCCTTCCTACAGGGAAGTGTTTAGATCACCTAGATCACTTGTTTACAGTGTTCAGATGTCTTAAGTAATTGCATTATCACATCCCTTTGACAGATTCTTTTGTTTTTAATCATTCAGTCATTTAATAAACATTTTTTGAATACTTATTATGTCACCACTATATCGAGATACAGAAATAAAACAAAATCTTTGACTCAGAAATTCACAGTATTATTAGAATTAAAATACCTCCCATTTATCAAGAGCACATCATATGAAAAGCCTTTAATTACACACTTTGAAGATACAATGCTATTTAATGAGAACTGTTCTTAAAGTCAGGATTTGCACCTCTGTTGTACTCTGACCTTTAAGCCCAAGATCTCAGTTGGTAGAACATACTACTATGGAAAAAGGAAGCATAATTTGATACAGAGAGAAAAAGCAATAATTGATATGCATACTGAAAAAAATATCCCCTTTTTTACCATTTATTTTTCAACTTTATCATGATTTCAGGAGAGGAAAACAAGTAGGTTTGATTTATTTAAGTTTTTCTTTAAACAACAGACATTTATTCTCTCACATCTAAATGCTAGAAGTCTGAAATCTAGGTGTCAGTAGGGTCACACTTCTGAAGTTTCTACAGAAGAATCTTTACTCGATTCTAGCTTCGGCTGGTCCTAAGCATTATTTGACTTGTGGCAGCCTAACTCAATCCCTGCCCTCATCTTCCCATGCCTTTTCCGTCTCTGTGTCCTCTCCTCTTCCTATGAGGACGCTAGTCATTAGACTTATAATCTACTCTAAATTCAGTAGATCATCTCAAGGTTAGGTACTTACTAACACATCTGCAAAGACTCTATTTCTTTAAAAGGTCATAGTCTGAGTTTCTAGGTGACCAAGAATTTTGTGAAGGAGAAGACATTATTTACCTTACACAATTTATAATTTGTGACTTATTGGAAATAGCAGAAATTTCCTATTGAAAATGCATCAGTATGCATTCACTTATTAATTTAACATAATTTATTAAATTTCTGGGGCATACATAATACAGAGTTTGTCTTTAATTAAAAGATGTCTTGATATTTATTCCGCATGTCTATTACTATATGTGATAGGAATGTATAGAGTTCCAAATTCACGGATTACCTTTAAGTCAAACAATCTAATAAAAAATCCAAGCATATAGCAACTAATCCCAAAGACACATTTAGTTATATATGTGGTACATGGAACAACGCAGAAGAACAAGTACTATGACTACTTATATAAGGTTTATATATCTGGTGTGCCTGACCCAATCTTGAGAGATGTATTCCTTGAGGAAGTACTATTTAAATTTAAGTTAAAAGGTAACTAAGAATTAACCAATAAAGATAATTTATCTATGCCTCCACTATATTTCCTGAACAATCTGTAGTATAATATAAGCAATTCCAATTTGATGAGAAGCATGGTAATTATACTCCTTTCATTTATGCACCTTTAGAAAATAACCTAATATCCTGCAAAGAGAAACAGATATATTGTCTTGTGAGTAGTCAAAATAAGCTCACTTTTGCATTAACTTTTGGTATACAGATGCAGCTGGACAGAAACAGTTGGAAAACTTTATGGATAGAAGACCCATAATTTGAATTATAATTAACAGTAATATATAATATTAATAATATATTATGTATTCTATTATTATAATTATGTTATCTCTTATTTATGTATAATTTTTATCCAGCAAGGCTTTTACCACCTATAATGTACAATAAGACTCTTAGGAGATTACTGTTTCTGCATATTCTCCTATTTCTTCAAACACCTTTGGTAATTTTGGGAAAATGGAGATATTTCAAAACAGATCAGAGTCTCTGCAAGCTTATTTCCTAACACAAAAGGGGATTGATTGGAAAATCTCATTGACCGTAACATTCAGGTTAATTAACCATAATAAAAATAAGTCAAAATATCACTTAAGATTGTCCCATGTGGAAACATGTCTACTTCCTGATAATATGGTTGAATGCTTTCCATGAATCGCTTCCTCAGAATATGCTAGGAGTCCAGAGAGCAGATACAAAATTTAATAAATAAGCTTCTGCTATAAACAAGCAAGTCCATATGAGACAAAGAAACTTAGAAGACCAAAGGTGACAATTTAATTTAATTTAATTTAATCATATTATTATCTCTACTATAACAAATAAGACCTTCCTTTAGCTAGAGATTGTTTGCACTTTTTTTGGCCTTTTATCAATTAAAAAGTCAATCGAGGTCCTGTTTCCGGCATGACTCAATAATAACATTTGATTAAAGAGACTCCAAACAACTCTTCTTTGTTGGTTTAGGAGAGTTTTGCATACATCAGTGGGAAATTATGCATGTGATTTTGTTGAATGCATGATAGTACTCTTTCTACTTTCAGCATTGAAAACCATATAAAAAAGATGTTTGATTATAAACTCCATAGCTCTAAATCAGGCAAAATTTCCTCCTTTATTTTAGAGTGTAGTAACCCACTGCCTAGAACTGGGTGTACATTTGCTGTATACATCTCTCCCACTAGTGTCTAAAAACCAACTTCTTACCTTTAGATTGCAAAATTCATTTAAATTCTAATCACCAGATATAAATCAAGGACTATGTTTCAAGCACTGAGCTGGGCTCCACAGGTGCATGAGTAAATTTGTCTTTTCTCCTAGAGCCATCTGTACCGTAGACAAAACAATTATGCAGAACATTTCTATACAATTTTAAAATTGCTGTAAAACAGCTGATATGTATTGGGTTCTCACTCTGTGCCCGGAACTGTTCCAAGCATTCTTCATGTACTGATTTAATTCTGTATAGTGTTACTGTCGAAAAAAGCAGCATGGAAATTTTAATTTGCCAAATGTCCCAAAACTGAAAAATAAGAAAAACACAATCTTTTTTATACTTAAAACATATCACTAGTTATTATGTTTGTGTATTGGCAGATATATTTATTGATCCTTTCATCTCTGCTTTGTATCCTAACTCTTTCCACCTTCTAAAGGACTGTCAATCATCTCTTGGTTCTTCCATTTAAAACCTCTCTCTGAACATTCTTCACATTAACATAAATATGCTCATGTTCATCTCCTACCTTACAATGAACAATACTAAATATAGGAGTACGTTAAGGTCCTAGACTATGATTTTTTTCAATATAATCTTTTCCTGGGAAACTTTACCCTTTCCAAGACTTCCACTCTCATTAATATGACAATAAGTTCAGATCTGTATGTTCCATTCTTAACTCTTGGTACCAAGCTATCACTGATTTTTATTATCTCCTACTCCAGTGAGTGGCATCTTTATTCTTCTATTTTGCAAGCTAAGAATCTAGAGTTACTCTATTTTCCAAGACTTTCTTTCACAACCACAATGTCCTGTAGCTTTTACCTTCTAATACTGAAATGTATTCACTTACCTCCATCTGAAATCACATGATCCTAAATCAAACTATTTTTTTCCTACTTGGATAGAAATAGCATCAAAGTGGATTTCTTTCACTTTGGCCATCTCCAATTTATTCCACAGTCGGTAACCAGGATGATTTTTTCAAAACATAAATATAAGGAAGACATTTCTCCCATTAAATTCCTTTCAATAGCTTAAAATATCTCCTATGATAGACATTCTTAGCATAGCATGTCTCATCTACTTTGGTGCCTAACTGCTGCCCTGACCACATTGTATAATGCCATCTCTGTTCATCTCTGCACTCCAGCTACATTTCCCTGCATTCAGTTCCAAATTCCTTTGTCGCAGATTTTGAGTCTGGAGTTCTCTCTTGTCCAACAAGAGAGCAGAAGCAGAATTGACTACAAGAGAGACTAATGTCAAGGAGGAGACAAGAACCCTGAGTAAGGGTCCTTGCTCCATATTTACTGAGATCAGGAGACTTACAAATGTGATGGACGTGCAGAAAGAGACAATGAAACGGTGATCATTAACTCAATTGTGTGAGAGAAAGAGGGTTTTGAAGATTTGTGGTGTTAGGGGTTTGGGTCAATACAAAACAAAATCCCGGGGCCAAGCAGATGGCTGTAAACAGCTAGCACCAGGCACCAGGTACCAGGCACCGTGTCTGTTTATCTTAACTTGCCTAGGGGATAAGACAGATAGAGCATACTACCTCAGGGTCAACAAGGCATCTGTCTTTTGCTAATTAGCTCCAGGTAATTTCACCTTGCTGCAGTGGTCTATTGCCCTGTTTACTTGTTTACCTATTCTGGACATTTTCGTCCTGTGGAAGCAGCTTTCTGCTTCTACGCTTTTGTTCTGTGCAGGGGGGCACTTTCACCCTGTTTATCTATTCTCAGATGCTTTCTGCTTTAAGCGTTATTAACCCATTGGTGCAAGCGCAGGGAATTCCTAAACGTATTCCCCACATTCCTTCATATCAGAGACAGTACATGCTACTCTCTCTATGTAGCATTTTGTGTATCACACCTCTATTTTCACTTCGAACAACAAATTGGGCTTGACTTCCTTAGGGAAACCATACTTTGAGCCTTCAGAGTATCTTAGATCTGCTCTATGTCCCTTAGAAAACCTATGTACATTTTTTAAATAATACTGATGAGTTCCTCTGACATATTTGTATTTATGATTATTATTAATATGTGTGTCTCTCTAACTAGAAATGAGCTCTTTGAAGTTAGCTAAAATGCCTTTTTAAAATGTTTACATCTTTATCATTCAGCCTGTAAGTAGCATGTAATAGATGCTCAATAAACATATGGTATGTAAGTAAGTGAAAAAATAAGTTGAAGACTTATTTTCCACGGCTTTGATAGATTTTTCTATAATATATGTTATGTATCCTAGGTTTTCTTTCAGTTTAAAATATTTTTCAGAAAGAATTTCTATTTTTTAGCTAAAATTTTAAGTTTAGGGTCTTAGAAAGAACAACTGTTTCAAAGTATGAGAGATAACTTAGAAGAACTCAGGAGAATTTTTCAGGGAATTTAGTCTATTATGCCTCCACTTTCTTCAATTTTCTAAGAAAATTATTCTTACCTGAAACTTGCTGGCACTGAGATTTAATGGGCATAATGCATATGACAGTCTTTCTCGGAAAATGAACACAAAGAAAATGAAAAAGAATGATTGACAGAAACATAAATACAAGAGAGCAGAGAATAAACTGGGAAAGTACATATCTGGATAACTATACGACACTAAAAGCTATTAAAAGTGACAATAGCTTCATCGTTTGTCTACACTGTCTCTTATACCAAATACACTCAGACAACACCTGGAGTGACCTTTCCCCAAATGGCACCGCTTGGGGTTTTTGAATGCATCTTGGATTGCGGTTATATTTTATTCATTTTTGTGCCGGCAGTTACAACAGTATGTAATAATATATAGACTGTAGGCTCTGCCTGTATGATAGTCAGGACACTTCTACCAGACCCTCTCTGTTATAGACAACTATGGTGTTGCCTATCTGGATGCACAAATTGGACACAAGGGGTGAGATTATGGAAGAGGAGCTTCAATACTCACTAGAAGCAACTTTTTGGTCTCCTGTAAGTGCAAAAGAAATCAATAATCATCACTCAGGGAGGGAAGGTGACTGTGGTAGTACTTTCCGGGTCATAGGTCATCCTGTCTAAGAAATTCTACAGAAGGCAAAGAGGTCAAACAAGCAAAATGCTTCCTACAGTGCCTTCTCCCTTTCCCACCTATTATATATTTTTCTTCAAAGTGTTTGACTATAAATCCTGACCTTCCTGCTTGTAATGTGAAGTCAAGTTATCTCAGAAATGAAGCTCTGCTAGATATGGGATTTCCAATCCTCCTAGTCCTACAATTGTGTTTTCTTTTAGTACTGGTACTGCTACAGGTTGTCCACTTTTATGAGGAGATAAATGCAAACTCTCACTCACATACATTCAATAATACCACACAGATTTGAGAACCCAACTGTCAAAATTGTATAAAACTTTGATGTAAACATAATCTTAGTGGCGAAAATTGACTGAAACTATTGCTGACTTTTAGAAATACATACTTCCAAGCCATAAAATAGAAGGAATTCAACTGACTACAAAAAGAGGGTGTCACACAGTTGTTGCTGTCTGAAGATGAAATATAAAAGACTGCCTATCATGACAGTCTTTTAATTATTAATTGGACAACAACATGAACAAGTTGATTTAGAAAGCCATCTTTAAGAACCTTATGAATGGGGGCAGCTGGGTGACTCAGGTGGTTAAGCCTCAGACTCTTGATTTCAGCTCAGGTCATGACCTCATGGTTCATTAGATCAAGTCCCATGTCAGGCTCTGCGCTGACAGTATGAAGCCTGCTTGGAATTCTCTCTTTCTCCCTCTCTCTCTGCCCTCCCCCCCCCCAAATAAATAAATACACTTTTAAAAAAAGAACCTTATGGATGAATTATGTTTTGAGTCCATATGCAATTTTCCTATTTATTTAATGAAGACATGTATGAGTCAATGAGTATTAGTAAGTTGATCAGAATGAATAAGGTAAAAACAATGGAAACACCCTTAGTAAAAATTCAGTATGTAAGCAGAAGCACCTGGAATGGGAAATGTAGTTTGTGCCAGAGGGTGTTGACACTGAAGCAAGTAAGGAAGATTGTGTTTCTGGCCCTTTGAGCTAAACATAAAAGCTGCTGAATATGTAAAGTGCAAAAATATCCTGGTAGCCAAAAGAAAGAGTAACTGAACAAGAGAATGACCTAATACCTATTGTGAATGCATCACCCATGTGGTTTGCAGAAGCCTGGAGAAACAAAGGGAGACATGAAGTAGGAACAGTGCCTGCAGGATCAGCAGAAAAAAATCAATAACGTATTTGGTGTGTGTACTGAGGGACAAAACATCTCTTCGTTGTGTTATTAAAATGGGATTCAGTTAAACTGGAAGACCCAGGACTTTGTTTAGGTGTGATAAATGGCATGCCATCCGTGAGTGTATTTAGAGTTTCCAAGATTAAACTCATCTGAAGTTCTTAGAAGGTGACAATGGAACAGTTGACCTTTTGCAGTGTTCTTCAGCCTTCCTTCTCTTTTTAGGGCAATTTTCTCTAAAATACTTAATAAAATGTAATCAAATTTGAAATCTTATAAACAAGCACACTTACAAACATTTTATTTATGGCATAAACCTAACATAGCACCATTCACGTGAATTAATATTTGGAAAAGCAAATGTTGATAGCCCCCCACAAAGCAGGTGGGTGCATGCTATTCTTTACGTCACAGAGGTGGGGTGCTAGATTCTCAAAATGCAAATTAAGTCTATATAATTAATTGGATGCTATAGTGAGATAGAAATGTTAAGCCATCAGCATCATAAATCATAATAAATCCTGTAGGATAGTGTTCCAGAGCTATTGGGAGGAGATATATCATGACTCCTGGTCATCTATAAATCACTAGACAAGAGAGGACAGGAAGCATAGGAAGCACTTCATGTTTCTGCTATCGCCTATTTTTCACCCTTAATATCAGGGAGTTCAAATGGATTTTTATGTATAATTGCTTTTAATCTTACTGTGAGTAGACGATATTATATAAACTGGTAAATTCCCACTTTCTTGAGAAAACTCACTACCACCAAATTATATACTGTAAGTTGAGCACAGGATCAGCTGGAATTCCATGAATAATTCAGGTTTATCAGTTCATCTATATCAAAGAGGATAAATTATGTAATATGTGCAAGTTGATATAGGGGAACTCACTTATGTTATTGAGCATTCAGTTTATACTTTGGTATAAATAAATACATGCCAAAAATAAAACATGGCCATTTACAAAGCAATGCTAATGTAATAGAAGCATTTCAGTAGAGGTATCAACATGTTAACAAAAAGCAGAGTGAAGGGGCTCTTCTTTATGAGACTGGACTAAATCTTATCTTATATCTTGGAGTTGTTCACTTAATTTTTTATTTAATTCACTTATTCAATAAATGTGTACTATTTTTTTAATGTTTATTTTTTTTTGAGACAGAGAGAGACAGAGCATGAACAGGGGAGGGTCAGAGGGAGAGGGAGACACAGAATCTGAAGCAGGCTCCAGGCTCTGAGCTGTCAGCCCAGAGCCCAACGCGGGGCTCGAACCCACGGACCGTGAGATCATGACCTGAGCCGAAGTCACACGCTTAACCGACTGAGCCACCCAGGCGCCCCAAATGTGTACTATTAAAATACTATTTTACACACAGTTCAAAGTGTTTGAAAGAAATAGTTTGTTGTTCCTTCAAAAGGTTTAGAATCTGAGGGGAAACTGCAAATAAATAGATGATTATAATAAAATGTGCTATGAGAGATAAAAATACAACATACTTTTGGAGCAGTTAAGGTGTTTCAGACATACAGTTACATGTGTGCAAAAACCCTGAGTCACAAAAGAACACACAATTGCAAAGGAATTTCTGGCAAAGTGAGAGGAGCAGATGTGGCAAGAGATGAGATGAGGGAACTGGAAAGGATCCAGTTAGTGGAGAAATATTTCCTTTATGCGAGATGTTGATGTGTAGGCCTTGAGGGCCAGTTAAAGGACTTGAAGAGGGGCATGACACCATGAGCATTGTATCTGAAAAAATAAATTCCAGTAACTGTAGAAAATGGGTAGACATTAGACAAGTTTAAAGAAATGGATAGCAGGAAGATAATTTCTTCAGAAATTCACAGAAAATGGTAAGATCCCAAATACAGGAGTAACGGGTGTTGGAGAAGAAAAGGAAATATAAAAAGGATAATCTTTTACAGAGAATCAAGAAATATAAGAAAATAATCATTAGTAAGAAAAATAAAAGAATCAGCAGTGATGTGTAGGGCTCAGGGCTTGGCAGTTTTATGGATAGTTGTGCTATTCAAAAAGATAGGAACACAAGAGAAACTACGAGGTTGGGTAAGGGGAAATAATAAGCTTACTAAGGACATATTGATTGAAAGTATATTGAAGCATTCAATGTAGATTCTCAGTACATAATAGAATATATAAACCTGAATGAAGCTCAGAAGAAGTCTGGACTGAAGAAATATATTTGACAGCCATCAACATCTAGCTACTAACTGAAACCATGGGAAAAGATAAGATCACTCACAAAGAGTGTACAGAATGGGGTGTAGAAAGCAGTTTGATGGTGAAACGTTGGGGAACTCTGATGTTTGGGGAGCTGAAAAAAGAAGAATCCATAGAATAACTTAAGAAAAAAATAAAAAAGGAAAGTGGAAACCAGACAGTATTATCCATAAAGCCAAGAAGAAAAAAGAATTTAATGAAGTATATGGCCACCAAAGTTAATACTTGTAAGAGCTTGAATTAGAATAGAAAAAAAATGGCCATTTTGTTCAACAACTTACAGTTCTTATTGAATTGGACTACAGAAGTCTAATGGTGATGATGAAATCTGAATTTACCTATTTCAATGACAGAATAGGAGGTAAAGACACTAGGAAAGTTGGTCAAGTTTTTCTTCAATAGCCTATCCGTGGAAGAGAAGAAAAAAAAATAGTTTAGGAACCAGAGAGTGACATGAGTTCTAAGGAAGATTTCAGACATGTGATTTAAAAAAGAAAGAGATAGGGGCGCCTGTGTGGCTCAGTCAAACACCTGACTTCATCTCAGGTCATGACTTCACAGCTGGTGAATTTGAGCCCTGCATCGGGCTCTGTGCTGAGAGCTCAGAGCCTGAAGCCTGCTTTGGATTCTGTATCGCTGTCTCTCTCTGCCTTTCCTTTGCTTGCACTCTCTCTGTCTCAATCTCTCTCTCTCAAAAATAAATAAACATTAAAAAAATTAAAAAGGGATAAGTTTTAGAGCAATTACTAAGGAAAATGATATTTAGAACATTGAGAAACTTTAAAGACAAAAGAACTATCTTCTCCACTCAGAAAGGAGTTAAAAACTGACCATAGATATACACTGAAACACATATGTTTGTGGGGCACAGAATCTAGGGCATCCATACACGATAGCCTAAAAGTTCTCTGCAGAAAAGGAGGCAGGGTACCTTGATAACTGAGAAATGGGAAGAGATACGAAAAGATGTTTGAGTATGATAATGACTATTTGGAAGGGTATTATAAGAAATGATAAGAAGGCATAGTCAATAATAGTGTATTACAAATTTGAAAGTTGCTAAGAAAGTAAATCTTAAAAGTTTTTATTACAAAAAAATTTGTAACTTTGATAAAGATGGTAAGTAGACTTACCGCGTTATTTCACAATGTATACAAAGGTCAAATTGTTATGTTGTATGCTTGAAACTAATGTAATGTATACAATTATACCTCAATTTACAAAAAGAAAAAATGTGAACAAGTAAAATGATTGCTAATAGAACTGACTGTCCAACTGAGCATTAAAAAAATGTATAGAAGTATCCATCTGCAAGGATATGAGATTTTCTCCAGCAATTTTCAGTATCCTGAAGAAAGGAGGTACGATGGCTTGATTGAGCTACTTTTAAGAATTTTTATGAAGTTTATGCCAAAAATTATATAACCAGCCAGAAAACCAACCCAAACAACCAAATCAAACAAGCAGTGTACAAACAAAATGATACGATCCACCACTGAAGCTGGGATCTATAGGAAATAAGTGATGCGAATGGAGACAAATGAGGGAAGAATTAAAAATCCAAAGACGTGATAAAGATAAAACTGTATATGGTGAAAGTAATGAAGTGAGAAGCTGAAATGAATGGAGGCTGTGATTAGAGATTAGTATTTTGGAGTTTATTATATTGGAGGTAATGAAATGATAAGTGATGATATAATCCAGCTGTAACCATTTGAATGGTTGTGTAAAGTAGGGTAAGAAGTGGAGAGAACTGGAATCCAGGAAGTCAAACGTCTATGAAAATAAGGTGCCCAGTAAGCTAGCCACGTATTCTTTGAAGTCACTACGGAGGCTGTCGGGGTTTGAAATTAAAAGAAATATTGCGACCCATGTGCTGGAGGGCCTCAGCAGACGACAGTATCAAAGAATGATAGAGACAAACCTTCAAAAACAGGCAAGTTTTAGGTGAAGTAAACAGTAATGCTTGGAAGTGTAGATTCCACCTATGGCAACATGGTAGATGGAGTCCGAATGAACGAAGGATATCTTCTGCGGCAGAAACTAGCGGACACAAGAGCGAGTCAGGTTGTCCAAATGTTGAAAAAAATATTTGGATGAGTGAGCTTGTAGTTATAGGATGGGTCAAACATGGAAAATCAGATAGTGAGGGAGGAAATGATGAATAATTTAGAGATGATATTAGGGAAGAAGAAAGCTTATCAAGGAACCTGAATTTTACATGTAGCTATAAATGGCAAGTCATGATATATGAATTATGGCAATGATAGGGCTTGGGAAAGGTAGCAAAGTCCAAATAACTATATTTGCTTGACTATGTTTACGAGTTTTTCTTTAACCTGAGCACACTGGGGAGAAATTGAACATTTTGAGCAACAAAGTGGCATAATCAGATTTGTGATTTTAAATATTGTTCTGACTTCAGTGAGAACAGATTGGGGGCAAATAATACTTGAGACAGGGAGAACAATTAGGAAACTATTGCAGCCAACCAAGGGGAAGATTGTGATGGATAGATCACTGAGTGGGATGGAGAAAGTGGGTCAGTATAAGAGATACTTCAGGATGATTACTTGACAGGATTGTCGTGTCAAATTCACTGAGTATTCAGACGATATATGAAAAATACTGATGTAAATGACACTGACACAACGTTGTATTAAAAATAGTTGTCTAGGTTTTATATATGCATTGCCATTTTCAGACACTTAAACTATCCCCCTGTGTCATAGAGTCTGGAATACTGTATTTCCCAGAATCCCTTGCCAGCAGGGTCTTAACTTTATATTGCAACAGTTACAATAATGTTTTCAGATTCAATAATCAAAAGAGAAGAATATATATTTCCCTTCCTGTGGAGACTTCAAGGAAGTGAGTGAACAGACAGCTCTCATAAGGTTCTTGGGAAACTCCTTTGATTCTCCAGCTTTGGTACTCCAGGGGTCTGAGATCATTATCAGTGATTTCCTGCAATGTTTCCTAGTCACATTACATCCAGCAGAGTTTCTCCCTGGCCTGTGTTTAGCTAGCTCTTTAGATGTAAGCATTGAATTCCCTGTATTAAATCTGTTCCCTGTGAGATACCTAGAGTGACTGCAGGTTTTTTCTAATAAAACCCTTGACTGATGCAGATTTTTTTAACATAAATGGCTCAGAGGTGGGAAACTGTAATTGATTATCTGACCTAGTTTTATGTGAAAACAATGACACCATTCCTAAGATAAATGAAATCTAGTAGACCCTGGAACGCCTATAGTTTTCTGGAAAGAAATGTTTCTTCAATATATGGCCTTTGAAAACCACAATGATTATTGCAATAGAATTTAATAGTGAAAGTAAAGCCTATAAATACTATGGGATGGCTACTACTGACTGTATGTATGGTATGGATAGCTTACAAAAAAAATTACAAATTCAGGGCTTTAAAATTTTGGCTCCAGGAAAGACCAAAAATCCAACATATTATAGCTTTCAAAGAATCTCTAATCCCCTAGAACCTCAGGGTCATGTTAAACATAAGAGCAATGTTAGCCATTCATGGTCCAAAATTATAGTCAATTGATATGTGCTGAGTCATTCACAGACTCTGTAGGGCTCTTGTATGAAACTCAAAACATTGAATTGGAGGAAGTGTGACACGTAAGCTTGGAATATTGGGTGAATTCTTGTAATTATGAATACTTTAGTCCTCAAAAGTCTACTGTGCCCTCCTTGCCAACAGAGCCAGCTCCTTCTCACATGTCTGAAATGAGTCTCCTCTTATTGGAAGACTATAATAAGGCAATTAACTTCTGGCAAAAGGTTGCTGTTTCTCCTCGAGATCCATCCCCACCCAAGTAGGAGCCTGCCTGCTCATTATAAAAGTCAAATCCCAGTTGATTTTAAATAAATAAGTTTTCCTTTGTCCCACTCTGGAATGAGAGAACATATAAACCAAATAATTGTAATCATTTTGTCAGTTTATATGAAAAGAAAATTGGAGAGTATGTATAAGAATGTATTTTGAGACTATATACCAGAGAAGAAAAAATATAATAAAATGTTGATGAACATGACATGCCTCTGGTTCATCATATTAAAGGTTATCCTGCTGATTGGATCAGGGAAGGAGAAGTAACAAATACTCTAATGGGCTTGGCAAGAAACATGATGTCTTCATAAAAGAACAGAATTCACAGGCATGCCACCTTGATGAAGTTTTTAGTCATCTAAAGGTTGCCAGAGTGTCCTTGCAAAATGAAAGAAAAATTACTGTGCTTTACTCCCATGCCATTAAAAGAGAAAAGACTTGTTATGTTTCTTGAGATTCTGCAAACAGGTACAATATTTGAGCCTGCTGCTCCCAACCGTTACAAAGCTACTCATCTGAGTGAGGATCAGAGTAAGCAAATGCTCTGCAGGAAGTAGAGACATGAGCACAGGATGCTCAACCAGTCGTGAAGCAGAAGATGCCAAGATGATCAAAGTACATATCTATCACCAATCAGGATGCGATATGCAGTCACCATTCACATGAAGCAAAGCAATGCCCTCTTCCACAAATAACTATTTTCACTTTAAGAACCAACCCCTAGATTCCTATTATATTTGTACATATAGACTAAATTTACATTTTATCCTGCTCTTCTTCCCACATATTTATATGAGGTATGTATATAGTATTTTTATTTAGCTTTTATTTTTTTCTTTTAAGTTAGAGAATGTAAAGGGAGTTTGTGACTAAACAGGAAGTGCAACAATTGTTACACAAAGATGGATACAGTAATCTGTAGGACTTTCTCTCCCTCCCTCTCTCTCTCTCTCTCTCTCTCCCTCCCCCCTCACCCCTCTCTCATTTTCTGACCAGGGAAGAAAAAATGTAACAAATTATCTACCATCATCTTAGATGGATACATGCTGTTGTTTTTAATTATTTTTAACAGTTTAAATGTTAATGGAAGTATTTTTTAGATACCAGGAATCCAAGGAGGAAAACTGAGCCACATATTGTTTTTTGATATTTATTAGTCTCTGTATTATTCTACACCTCCCTTTGTAACACAGGCTTTAGAGCCTAAACCTATACTTTCCAGGTTCTTGACAGCAGAATTCCAGTTTAGATTTTTATTATAGGCATTTGTATGAAATTATGTAGGTAGAAAGCAGAAGTCATTTTTCTCTTCCAATAGTGGCTGATATATATGTAACTAGGCAGTAGAGGAAACTTTCAGAGGCACCCTGGCAGTCTTCAAATCACTTTTCTCAGTTCAGCAGACAGCCAAGTTCATAGACAGTTTGCACCTTCTGTTTTCCCCAAAGCCAGCAGTGGTTCTTTCTGACCGTCACTAATCAAGCCGTTCCGATAGTTTTGTAAGACTCTAAATCCTTGTATTTCATCTTGTCTACCAAAACATCTAGATTCTTGACTCAACTTTGACTTATATTAATATATAGCAACACGGATGAAAAGAGTGAACTCTAATTAACCAAGAAAGAACAAAATAAAGTTTGGCCTAACGATTGTGATATTTAGTTGTGACCTCATTTGTGCATCCTGTATCGTGCCCTCACTTGTTTTTTTGTTTGTTTGTTTGTTTGTTTGTTTTTATCATTCACCATCATTCATTCCCTTACTGGAAATGTCTCCAAATAACTTATTCCTCTTTTTAGGATCTATGTAATTTGCTAACTCCACATCTTTCTGGGATTAAATGAAATGTTACTAAGGCAAGTAATCAAGCAAGAAACAGTATTTTTGAGCAACTGCTGTAAACTCTTTAAAATTTTAATGGTTAGGCAGCAATTAGGAGATATGCAGTGATTGTCACAAAGCACTCAAAATAATCTTTCTGAAACTCAGTTTCCTTATAAGTAACAGGAAGATAATAATACCTCACAGAGAAGGTATAAAACATAAATAAAAGAATATATGTGCAAATCACACCGTTAACAGTAATTTGCAGTACGATTGATAGTTACTGTTTTTGTTACTACTATAATGTGGATTTATAATATCTTTCTAACATTTTAATCATTATTTAAACAGATGTGCCTTATTATGTGGCGATTTCTTCACGATAAATCTGCCACAATTAAAAGAAAAATGAAGATTTATTTAGCATTCTTTCTGGGAATACTCTTATTAAAGGAATTCAACTAATACCACTGTTGGCAAATAAGAGGTTTCTGAAAATGTAGTGTAAATTGGCCACCCAGCTGTTTCCCGTCTCACCATAGCCACCGCAAGATACCAATGGCTGTCACTCTTCTCTTATTTCTCTCCACCTGGCCCTCAGGGAAAGGCCAGCTGAATAAACCAGCTGAAAATGGCTGGTAAGAACACTAATAATTCTATTAAATGTCCTCACAACACATTTATGGCTGCTAATCGCAAACAGGACCTTGACGTTGCTGAATTTTATTCTACATTTCTCAAATCTATTTACTCTCTTCATTGTCTTTTCAAACTTTTCCCTTTCTCTTGAAAGTTTGGCACCATTGTATTCATCCTAGAAAGCTTAGATTCTATTTAACTTAGTTTTTTTTTTTTTTTTAATATGAAGAGAATTTCCAGCAGCTCCCACCATATATACATGTCTCCAGGTTTTGATTTTTTTTTTTCAACGTTTTTTATTTATTTTTGGGACAGAGAGAGACAGAGCATGAACGGGGGAGGGGCAGAGAGAGAGGGAGACACAGAATCGGAAACAGGCTCCAGGCTCCGAGCCATCAGCCCAGAGCCTGATGCGGGGCTCGAACTCACGGACCGCGAGATCGTGACCTGGCTGAAGTCGGATGCTTAACCGACTGCGCCACCCAGGCGCCCCATGTCTCCAGGTTTTGAATGACTACTTTCCCTGCCCCTTTTTCTTTTATGAATGAATTCATAAATGAATGAATTTATGAATGAATTGTTCAAATTTCTAAGGGAGCCTCCCCAGTTTCTTTACCAAATGCTATCTCCTTTGGCCTGTTGGATGACCGCAGACCAGGAACTCTCTAAAAAAAAAATCAATTTATCCTTCCCTATTTGGATCATTCACATGAGTATATAAACGTGTTTTTTTTTCCTTCCATGTTAAAACACTTCCAATCCCAATGAAATTTGCAGTTACTGCGCCATTTCACTGCTGCTCTATAAATTGCTCATGAGAACTATGACAATGCCAGGCATTTTCAACTCCTCTCTTCTTATTATGTTTTAAACATCCTTCAGCAGTGTTTGCCTTTGGCCTTTCCATCAAAACTTATTCTGTCATGTCACCGATGCCTTTACTTTGTGAAATCCAGGGATTAATTTTTGCCTCCCATACAACTTTGACACACTTGACCAGTTCTGCCTTCCACAACTTATCACTTGGTTTCCAGGGCTTCATCTCCTAAAGGTCGTCATCCTATCACACTGACCTCCTTTTTTGGTTCTTTCTCATTTTTTCAACCTCTTAATATTGGGCCTTAGCCTTGAAATATGTATTAGTTTATGAGGGTAGCTACAACAAAGCACCGAAATGAGTGGCTTAAAGAACGAACATTTATTTTCTAACAGTTCTAAAAGTTAAAAGTCCAAGATCAAGTTATCAGAGGCTTGGTTCCTTCTGGAGGCTGAGAAGGACCATGTGTCCTGTGCCTCTGTCCTGGCTTCTGGTGGTTTGCTGGAAATCTGGTGTCCCTCAGCTTGTAGACATGTTACCTCATTTCTGCCTTTATATTCATATGGCATTCTTCCTTTGTCCTGCCCGTGTCCAAATGTCCCATTTTTATAAGGACAGGTCATATTGGATTAAAGGCCCATTCTACTCTAATACGACCTCATCTTAATTAATTATATCTGCACTTACCCTTTTTCCAAATAAGGTCACATTCTCAGCTTCTAGGAGTTAGGACTTCAACATATAAGTTTCGAGGGAACATAATTCAATCCAAGAGAAACCACTTCCTAAACACATTGTTGTATGTCTCATCTAGATTTAGGCTTTATATTATGTCTATACACCAAAGACTCCCTAAATTTATACTGCAGACTAGACTTCTCTGACTTCCAGACTCATATATCCAAATGTATTTTCAATGGTTCTAGTTCAATATATAACAGGCCTCTCAAACGTAACAGTCTTATAAAATGAATTTTCATATAATCCCAAACCAGGATGATAACATAGACCATAACAAGCATCCTATACCTCCAACATGCCCAGTCATTACTCATTTACTTTCCCAGTACTAATATCCTGACTTTAATAGCTTTCACACCTTTGCCTTTTAAATTATGCATCTCTAAACATTACAGCCTAATATTCCTGTTTTTGAATTGCATATAATTGAAAATATGCGTGACGTATTCAGCTGTGTCTTGCTGCTTCTGTTCAAAATTATATCTTTCAGATTTTTCTCATGTTGTTGCTTTTCATTCTGTTTATTCATTGTTGAATGTATTTCATAGCAAAGCTATCTCATGATTCATTTATCTATTATATTATAATAAACTTTTGGGATATCTTCATATTTTGGCCATTATAAATATTGCTGCTATGGACATTCTTTTTTTTTAATTTTTTATTATTTAATTTTTTTAACATTTATTTATTATTGAGAGATGGAAAGACATAGAGCATGAGAAGGGGAGGGGTAGAGAGGGAGGTAGACACAGAATCTGTAGCAGGCTCCAGGCTCTGAGCTGTCAGCACAGAGCCCGACGTGGGGCTCGAACTCATGAACCACAAGATCATGACCTGAGCTGAAGTCAGATGCTTAACCGACTAAGCCACCCAGGCGCCCCAATGTTTTTTTATTCTTGAGAGAGAGGGAGACACAGAGCATAAGTGGGGGGTCAGGGGCAGACAGAGAGGGAGTCACAGAATCTGAAGCAGGCTCCAGGCTCTGATCTGTCAGCACAGAGCCCGATGCGCAGCTCAAACCCATGAACCGCAAGATCATGACCTGAGCCACGGTGGGATGCTCAACCGACTGATCCACCCAGGCACCCCTCTGCTATGGACATTCTTGATCTCGCACCCTGGTACAAATAAGCATGGATTTCTGTGGGCTCTATGCATAAGAATACAATTAGGTGTCATGGGTATGTTCATCTTCACTTTTACTGAATACTGCAAAATATTTTTCAAAGTTGTTTTATCCAAATTTGGTAAGGAAAATGGAAGCTGCTTTTTATATCCCACTTAGGAGGGGTTTATATTTCAAAACTATTTTTTTAAACATGTCAATAAAAGAAAAAATTAAGAAACTGAAAAAGCCACCCAAATGATCACCCCCATAGGTTTTTATGTTAGTAGCTGGTTAGGAAAAATTTAGAATATTCAAATATGAACAAGAGAAATAAAACTACGGAGTTTTAAACACAATAATATAAAGGGGAAAGTTAACAACTTAAAAATGGAAAATGAGAAATGAAATACACGGCAGAAAAAATAACCAGAAATATACTAACTCAAAGCAGAAGGAATGTAACAAAGCAGTGTTATTCGGTGTAGTATATTTATTGCCTTAATTGCTCTACATAATAGCCTCTCTCTTTCCATGACCTTTGCCCTACAACTTTGTAGTCCTAGCCTATTCTGGATCTGAGCCTTGACATATGACTTGCTTTAACCAATGAGATGTTAAAATGATATTTACAGAAACTTGAAAAAACTCTTATATGCATTTCTGATTGTTCTGTTTTTCTTTCACATGTGTTCTGAGAACAAGCCTGTGATGGTCTACTGAACAATGAGAGGCTGCATGGGCAAATGTTAAGACATTTCAGCTAGGGTGCCTGAGTGGTGTAGATGGTGAGCTTCTGACTCTTGATCTAGGCTCAGATCATGATCTAACGGTTCTTGAGTTGGAGCCCTGCATTGGCCTCTATGCTGATGGTGTGCAGTATGCTTGGGATTTTATCTCTCCTTCTCTCTGACCCTCCCCTGCTTGTGGGAGCATGCTCTTTCTTTCTTTTTCTCTTTCTCAAAATAAATAAACATAAACAAAATAAAAAAAATACATCTCAGCTGAGTTATTACAGACCTGCTAGCCTCTCTAATCTACCTGCCAGCTCAACAAGACACAAAAATGAGCGCAGTTAAGATGTACTTAATCTGGTCCAAATAGCAGAACTGAGTGACTAATAGATCTGTTTTAAACCACTATGTTTTGGAATCATTTGTTATATTGTAGTATTGTTGCAATAAATACCAGATACAAGCATCAAGAAAAATAAATTTAAAAACTCAGTAAATATTATAAAATAACCATGAAAAGGCAGAAAGTAAGTTGGGGAAAAATGACAAAAATTATTTAATAAATGAACTTAATTATAAGATGTACAAAGGAGATTATATATGATCAAAAGCATATTAAGAGAAATTGACAATAGAAAGAAAAATATGGGGAAATCAACAGAAATAAGAAAATCCAGAAAAAAGGAGTAAGAATAATAGACATGACAGGTAGTCAAAGGATCTCCAATATATATATATTTAATGTTCTGAAATTTAAAAAATAATTTTAAAAGATGTTTTTAACTGTATTTTATGTTAGTAGGTTTACCTCCATTTTTTAGATTTGAAGATGTGAATTTAATTGGACTTCTTGATTCTGAAGTTTTATATCTCTCATAAATTCTGGGGAAAATACCAGCCACTGCATCCATAACTATTACTTTTTGAAACTATTTCTTTCTGGAACTCAGCTTGATAGATGTTCTCATTCCATTCCTCTTGACTCACCTTTCTTTTGTGTTTTCCATTTCCTTGTTCCCCTGTACTGAAAGTTATTCATATCTGCTATCCATTTCACTATGTTTTTCCTTCAGTTATTTTCAAACCTCTTTTAAAATTACCCATAGATTTCTGAGAAATAGCAGAGTAGGTAACTCTAGGGGTTTAATCCTTCACAGAAATGAGAAAACTGGCAAAAATTATCAGAATCAATTTTGTCAAAATTTAAAGGTTAACAGCAACCAAGTGAACTAGTAATCAATAAAAAGGTGACTGAAACCCAATAGGAGAGAAGTGGGGTGTTTTAATTTACTCTTGTCTCACCAACTCTACCCAGCTCATTGGTGATTTCGTGTGGGTTTCTGGATCCAGAATAGCACAGCAGATTTTGTTCTTAAGGAATTGTGGCTGTCTTTTTTGACTTGTCTGGGACTCCCTGAACAACTAACCCAAAGAGCTTGCCTTTATTTTTAGTAACTCTGAACTCTATCAGCTTGGAGAATCAGCAATTCTGAAGGCATTTCAGGAAAACGTTGAAAGGCAACTGAATAAGCCATTGCCACCCAGGGCAAAATATAACAGATGAGTCAAACAATGCACACAGTGAAAGTCTAAGAAGAAAAGTTGGCAAATGTGATAATTTAGGAAATAGGGGCTTTAAAAAGCTACCTTGTATCCTGGGGAATACAGACTTATGTTCATTTCCACGTCAGGACATATGCTCAGAAAAAAACGAAAAAACCCTAAGCATTCATCTCTAGTTGATTTTTTTAAACCATCTTTCCATTTTTAAGTGGTAAATATTGCTGTAAAACCAGTCTCCAGAATTCTATTGATCTTACAGAACTGACATTCTATGCCCATTAAATAACCCCTCACTATTCCCTTTCCTCCCAGCCTCTAGTAACCCCCATTTGTATTCGTTTTTATGAAACTATCTTAGTACGTCATATAAGTGAAATAGTATGGTGTTTGTCTTTTTTGGACTAGCTTATTTCACTTACAAAATGTCCTCAAAGTTCATCCAAGTTGTAGCATATGTCAGAATTTCCTTCCTATTTAAAGCTGAGTAATATTCCATTGTAGTTATGTACCACATTTTGTTTATCCATCTCTTGATAATATTTAGTGGCTTCTACATCCTGTGTATTGTGAATAATACTGCTATGAACATGGTTGTGCAAATATCTCTTTGAGATCCTGCTTTCAATGCTTTTGGAGATATTCCCAGAAGTAGAATTGCTTGATAAGACGATAATGGTATTTTTAATTCTTTGAGGAAATATCATACTGTTTTCCATTAGAGTTGTACCCTTTTACATTCTCACCAGCAAAGCACAGGAGTTGACATTTCTCCCCATTCTTACTGACACTTGTTATTTTCTGGTTTTTGTTTTCTTTTGTTTTGATGATAATCATCCTAATAAGTGTGAGGTGATATTTCACTGTGGTTTTGATTGGTATTTGTTAAACATTTAGTTATATGAGCATCTTTTTATATGCTTGTGGGGTGTTTGTATGTTATCTTTGGAGACATACTTGTTCAAGTCCTTTGTCCATTTTAAAATTGTGTTATTTGAGGGGCGCCTGGGTGGCTCAGTCGGTTAAGCGTCCGACTTCGGCTCAGGTCATGATCTCACGGTCCGTGAGTTCGAGCCCCGCATCGGGCTCTGTGCTGACAGCTCAGAGCCTGGAGCCCGTTTCAGATTCTGTGCCTCCCTCTCTCTCTGACCCTCCCCCATTCATGCTCTGTCTCTCTCTGTCTCAAAAATAAATAAACGTTAAAAAAAAATTAAAATTGTGTTATTTGATTTGTTAAGTTGTAGAAATTCTTTACAGGTGTGTCTGGGTGGTTCAGTTGATTAAGCCTCCCACTTGTCGCAGGGTCATGATCTCATTGTTCGTGAGTTCAAGCCCAGCAAGTTCAAGTCCAGCATAGGGACTCTGTGCTGACAGCATGGAGCCTGCTTGAGATCCTCAGTTTCCCTCTCTCTGCCCCTCCCCTGCTCCCACTCTTTCTCTCAAAAATAATAACATTTTTTAAAAAAGAAATTCTTTACATATTCTGGACATTATTAACCTTATTCCTTAGGTGATTTCCAAATATTTTCTCCCATTCCATGGGTTGCCTTTCAGTGTGTTGATTTTGTCCTATGATGCACAGAAGTTGGAAAGTTTGATCTTCCATTGTCTATTTTTGCATTTGTTACCTGTGCTTTTAGTATCATATACTAAATCTCACTGCCAAATCTAATGTCATAAAGATTTCCCTTGTGTTTTCTTCTAGGAGTTTTATAGTTTTAGGTCCAACATTTAGGTGTTTAATTCATTTTGAGTTAATTTTTGTATTGGGTATACAGGTCCAACTTCATTCCTTTGACTTTTCATTCCAATTTCCCCAGAATTATTTGTTGAAGGGATAGTCCCTTCTCCATTGAGTAACCTCACAAAACCTCACAAAACTAACCCTTCTGAAAATTATTTGACCATATGGATGGGTTTATTTCTAGGTTATTCTGTTCATTGGTCTATATGTCATCTTTATGCCAGTCCCACACTTTCCATAGCTTTGTGAAATGTTACAAAATCAGGAAGTGTGAGTTCTCTAAATGTGTTCTTTTTCAAGATTGTTTTAGTTACTTGGGATCCCTTGAGATTCTATATGAATTTTAGGAAGGATCTTTCCATTTTTGGGGGAAAATGCCATTAGGATTTTTGTAAGGATTGCATTGAATCTGTAGAATTCTTTGAGTAATATTGACATCTTAAAAATATAAAGTCTTCCAGGGGCGTCTTGGTGGTTCGGTCAGTTAAGTGTCTGACTTTGGCTCAGGTCATGATATCACAGCTTGAGAGTGAGTTCGAGCCCCGCATTGGGCTCTGTGCTGACAGCTCAGAGCCTGGAGCCTGCTTCAGATTCTGTGTCTCCCTCTCTCTCTGCCCCTCCACTGCTCGTTCTCTGCCTCTCAAAAATAAATAAACATTTAAAAAGTTAAAAAAATATATAAATCTTCCAACCCATTACATAAATTATCTTTTCATTTGTGTCTTCTTTAATTTATTTTGGCAATGTTCTGTTGTTTTCAGTGTGTAAGTCATCTCTTTGGTTAATTTTATTCCTAAGTATTTTATTCTTTTTAATGGTATTATAATGGAATTGTTTTCATATTATTTTCTGGATTGTTCATTGTTAGTGAATGAACATTGATTTTTGTATGTTGTTTTGTAACCTGCAACTTACTGAATTTGTGTGTTACTCTTAAAAGTTTTTTTTTGTGGCATATTTGGATTTTTCTGCATGTGAGATTACATCATCCAAATAGCCAACATGTACTGGAAAGAATGTTCAAAATCACTAATCATCAGAAAAATGCAAATCAAAACCACAATGAGATATTATTTCACACTTGCTAGAATAGCTATAATCAAGAATATAAGAACTAATAAATTTTGGCAAGGATGTGGAGAAAGGGAACCCTTGTATACTTTTGCTGAAAATATAGATTAGTTCAGCTAATATTGAAAAAATATAGAGGTTCCTCAAAAAATAAAAAAAAAATAGAATTACTATATGATCTAGCAATCTCACTTCTAAATATACACCCAAAGGGAATGAAATCAGGATATTAAATAAATATACTCCCATGTTTATTGCAGCATTATTCATAATGGCCAAGATATGGAATAGCTACATGTATGTGTGTGTATATGTATATATGATGGAATATTATTTGGCCATAAAAAGAAAGGATATCCTGCCATTTGCAACAACATGAATGAACTTTTAGGACACTATGCTAAGTGAGATAAGTCAAACAAAGAAAGACAAATACTTTATGGTATCACTTGTATATGGAATCTAAGAAAAGCTGAACTTATAAAAATAAAGAGTAAAATGGGGATTATCAACAGGCTGGGGGGTGGGGAAATAGAACATATGTTGTTTAAGGGTACAAACGTGTAACTAATAGATATATAAGTCCTGGAGAGCTAATGCAACATGCAGTGACTATAGACAATACTGTATTATATACCTCAAACTTGCTAAGAGACTATACCTTAATTATTCCCAACACAAAAAAGAAATAATAATTACATGACATGACAGAGGTGCTAGCTAATGAGACAAAGGCAATCATATTGCAATTTGTAAAAGTATCAAATCAATATATTGTACATCTCAAAGCTGATTTGTTTCCAGAAACCATGGAGACCAGAAGGAAATGGGATGACATATTTAAAGTGCTGAAAGAAACAAAAGCTGTCAGCTGAGATTTCTATATTCAGGAAATCATCCAGGAGAATGAGGAGAAATCAAGATATTCCCAGATAAACAAAAGTTAAGAAATTTGTCACTAGTAAATCTGCCCTACAACAAATGTTAAAGGGAGCCCTTCCAGCTAAAATAAAAGGATATCAGACAGTAACCGAAGATAACTGATTAAATATAATTTCTAGTAAAAGTGACTACATAGATAAATATAAAAGTCAGTATCTTTGAATTTTGGTTTGTATCCTCTCCTTCCCCTATGTATCTTAAAAGACAAATGGATAAATCTATAATTATATATCTATATTAGTAGCTATACAATGTAAAACAAAAATGACAACATAAAAGGGTAGGGAAAAGCCTGCATGGGAGAAGATTTTTTGCATACTATTCAAATTTATTTGTATTAATTGAAAATATTGTTATGAATCTAAGAGGTTAATTGTAATCCCTAGGATAACCATTAATAAAATACCTAAAGGTATCCATAAAAGGAAATGAGAAGGAAATCAGAATGGTACACTACAAAAAACAATCAGTTAAATAAATAATAAAGCTATAATGGGAGAACTGAGAACAAAAGAGAGTTAAGAGATAGGGGAAAACATGGTAGAATGACAGAAGTAAGTTCTGTATCAGTAATTATTTTGAGGGTAAATTAATCTCTTTAATTTAAGGGCAGATATTAGCAGAATGTTTTTTTTTAATTTTTTAATGTTTATTTTTGAGAGAGAGAGACAGAGCATGAGTGGGGGAGAGGCAGAAAGAGAGGGAGATTGAATCTGAAGCAGGCAAGCTCCAGGCTCCGAGCTGTCAGCACAGAGCCCAATGTGGGCTTGAACCCATGAACCGTGAGATCATGACCTGAGCCGAAGTCGGACGCTTAGCCAATGAGCCACCCAGGAGCCCCTGCAGAATGGATTTTTTTAAAAGTGATTCATCTATATGCTGTTTATAACAGACTCACTTTATATCAAAAGACACACCTAGGTTGAAAGTGAAAGAAAGGCAAAAGATACTGTGTGTGACTAGCAACTGAAGGAAAGCAAGGGTAGTCATAGTATATCAGAGGAAAAAATGATTTCAAGGAAAAATCATCACAAGAATCAAAGAAAGACATTGCATACTGATAGTAACATCAATTCAGTAGAAAGATATAATACGATGTATTATATATACATATATATATATAAAATAAGAGCTATTATATCCATAGCTCTCTGATAAGAACTCTCAAATGTATGAATCAAATATTTAAGAATTGAAGGAAAAAATAAACAGCAGCACAATAATAATAAGAGATTTCAATTTCCTGTTATCAGTAATGGGTAGAACAAGCAGAAGGAAAATCAATAAGGAAATAGAGGACTTGAGCAAGACTATAGAACAATTGGGCGGAAGAGGCATGTGAAGAATTTTCCACCCAACAACAGCTGAATACACATTTTTCTCAAGTGCACACGGAACATTTTCCAGGATAGGCCACATTTTAGGCCACAAAATAAGTGTCAGTAAAGTTAAGAAGTCTGAAATCATACAAAATATTTTTTTTCTGATGACACTGGGATGAAACTAGAAATCAATAGCAGAAGAAAATTGGAAAAATCCACAAATTAAATAACATGCACTTAATCAATATGCCAAAAATAAGTCTCAAGGGAAATTAGAAAATAATTTAAGGCAAATATAGAAGGAATGCAAGCATAATGCAAAGCTAGATAAAGGAAGGAAATAAATGTAAGTGTGATGAAAAATAAAGTATAAATTAGAAAAACAAAAAAAATAATGAAAACAAAAATTGGTTCTTTGAAAAGATGCCCAAAATTGATAATTTTTTCCAGATTGATAAAGAAAAAAGAGAGAAATTTAAACTTAATCAGAAATGAAAGTTGAGACAGTATTACAAATCTTACAAAATATCAAAGATTCTAAGAGAATACTATGAGGAAAATGCACAAATTTTTTGAAATGTGCAAACTCACAAAGTTGACTCAAGAAGAAATAAAAAGTCAGAATAGAGCTAGGAGAAGACACTGCAATCAGTGATCAAACACCTTTTAACGAAGGAAAATCCATGACCAGATGGCTCACTAGTCAATTCTACTAAACATCTAAAGAAAAATTAACACCAATCCTTCTCAAATTCTTATAAAAAATAAAAATAAAAGAGGAAGGAATACTTCCTGACTTAATGAGTACAGGGTTTCTTTTTGGGATGATGAACAAATATAGTATCTGGAACTAGTTAGTGGTGATGTTTGCACGTAATTGTAAATGCACTTGATGCCACTGGTTAAGTACACTTTAAGTTGTTTGAAATGGTAAGCTCTATGTGAAGCTCATTTTACTACAATTTTAAAATCATCTTAGATATTTACATTTTAATTACTGTATTATCTCTAAAATTTAAATTTGAATTTTTTTCAGCTGTATATAACAATGTTATGCTCTATCATTTGCTTTATCATTATTTTTGTTGAGCAGTCATGTTGAAAGCAACTGTGTTTGTTGGGAATCCTTGTGACCTACACTGAAGTTTTATTCCTTCAGAGAATATTTGCATTTATTTCTGCTTAGTACCTGGAACAGTCATAGCACATGATCATTTCATGAAATGCTTTAAACTTTATTCTTTCCCCTGGGTTGTCAGACCACCTTGGTGGGGTGAGCTTCCACCACAAACCACATGAACACCAGCTCGTGGTTAAGAATCCTGAAATCCAAGGCTGAAATAGACAAGCTTTCAAACGTTCTATCTTTGCAAATGATTGCTTTTCTGTTTTATTTATTTTTCCAGGTTCACTCTTTATTGAGATTGTTACACTTGAATCTCAGGTCTATGTGTGATCTCTGATTTGATCTTTCACTTTGTGTGGGCTGTGGGCACACATAGGTTATTAAAATCAAAGCTCTATATTAAGAAATGTACAGCTTTTCCCAGGGAAATCATGGACTTTATTTCACTTATTACTAGGGATTTATGCTTTCTATTTGCTCTCTGCCTCTAGGGATTACTCTGGCTTTATTACCAACTCAGACATGTTCTTTATTCTTTTAAAAATTATTCAACTTTTTCTGGCATTTTTGGAACAGAATGATTTGGGGATATCCATTCTGCCATATTGCTGGAGGTGATACACTTTCATCTTGTTGCTATCCAGAGATAGAGGAAAAAGTCAGGGCCTAACACTGTATCATTGTCCAAATTATCCTATTGAGGAAACAGATCCACCAACTTTCATCGTCAGTTGATCACTAAAGTCGACGATCATTTGTGCTTTCACCCAATATTTCCAGCTTTTTAGCTTTCATGCACAGAGTAGGATCTCTTGCCATCAGTTTAAAGTTAGATTTAGCCATGTAGCTTTGTTTGGCTGTTGAAATGTGAATGAAAGTGAAATGTGTCTCTTCTGCCCAGAAAATTTTAGAGACAGTGAGTGATTGAATGCATACCACTCCTTCTGCTGCACAGGTTAAGCATAGATCACAATTTCAGCTTGTTCATTCAGGTCCCTCTGAGGGATTCTGATGACCAGAGACAGTCTGTCCCCATTGCTGTATAAGAAACTAGGTTTTGTTATCCTGAGCCACTGAAATTTGGTGGAGTTCTTGTTACCATAGCATATCTTAGCCCATGCTATTTGCTAAGCTGTCAACTACTATTACTTTTTAAGCTCAATTCAATGCCCACTACTTTAGTATGTCTTCCCTGATATTGTTTAAAAAAAAAAAATCACTCCTACCTCTGTTATACTGATAAGAATAACACTAAAAGTGACTAACTGAGTAGGCTGTTAGTGAGTTGTTGTGTTCAGTGTTTTACTCACATTAGTTCATGTAATATTACTGCAGAATTATGAAGATGTATCATTACTTCTTTTTAAAAAAATGTTTTTACATTTATTCATTTTTGAGAGACAGAGAAAGAGAGAGCACAAGTGGGGGAGGGGCACAGAGAGAGGGAGACACAGAATCCAAAGCAGGCTCCACGCTCTGAGTTGTCAGCACAGAGCCCGAAACGGGGCTCGAACTCACAAACCGTGAGATCAATGACCTGAGCCCAAGTCGGACGCTTAACCGACTGAGCCACCCAGGTGCCCCAATGTATCGCTATTTCTATTTTACAAGTGAGAAAATAAATCTTTAAGAAATTAAGAAGTGTATATATTGCTCATATAACTTTGTCATATTTGACTGAAATTACAATTAGTGATTTATTTATGTATTTTCCCAGTTAAAATTAGAACACCTCTTTAATTTCATATCTACCAGTCCCAGACAGTGAGATGCACACAGCAGGTGCTCAATTCTTAAATATATATCTTTTTCTAATTTAAAAAATACACTGAGGGGCACCTGGGTGGCTCAGTCGGTTAAGCATCCGACTTTGGCTCAGGTCATGATCTCACGGTCTGTGAGTTCGAGCCCCGCGTCTGTGCTGACAGCTCAGAGCCTGGAGTCTGCTTCAGATTCTGTGTCTCCCTCTCTCTCTGCCCCTCCCTTGCTCATGCTCTGCCTCTCTCTGTCTCAAAAATAAAATAAAAACATTGAAAAAAAAATTTTTTTAAATAAAATAAAAAATAAAAAATACACTGAAAAAATGAAAGAAAATATAAATGATAAGCCAACAAATACTGTTTTACCACTCTAAGAAAGTTTTAATAGGGATTTTCAGTTTATTTCTTTCCACTTTTTCTGTGCATGTGTAATATGCAGACTGTTGACACAGTATTCTGTGTGTAAATTTGTAGATTGAATTTTATACTTAAATTCAAATATTAAGCACTCCATGCTCTTTTTTTGTTACTGTTAAAACACTTAGCTTATTTTACATGTATATCTTTGTCTTCCCACCATTTCCATTTGTCTGTCATGACTACTATGTCCTATTGTAACATTCCGTACATACTTAAAAACAAACAAAGGGCAGAGTTCCATCTTTAAAACACTACACAGGTATTTTGGACAACGCATTCTTGGCAGTGGAACCTTAACATTTATCAGACATGGTAGGGAAAATTCCCACTCTGTGTTATAAAAAGAATAGCCAGATATCAACTATTATAGATATGAAAAAAAATGGAAAATCTTAACAAACGGTTTAAACTAATTTCTTAAAAAATATTTTTTAAAATCTATTTTTGATTGAGAGACTGAGCATGAGCAGGAGAGAGAGGCAAAGACAGGGAGACACAGAATCCAAAGCAGGCTCCAGGCTCTGAGCTGTTAGCACAGAGCCCAATGTGGGCTTGAACCCACTAATTGTAAGATTACCTGAGCCAAAGTCGGATGCTTAATAAACTGTTTTCTTAAAGAGATTTCCTCCATGTCAGAGATCTTGAATAACCTCCAGGTCAGTCATTCGGAGGCAATTCTTTACATAATTGATGAAGTTGGCTTCCACTTTGGGAAGAGAACCACCTTTTTCTATATTTACTTGCATTTTTACTTTAATATCCTCTACAGAACTAGGTCCTTTAGGTGTTTGGGGAGCTTCTTCCTGTTTTTTTGAAGGACATGGGACCTTTTGATTTTGGTGTTAATGGTTTTGAGTCTCTTTCATTCTGGCTTTCATTTTTGGCTGGAGTATCTCATATAGATTTTTTTATTGGAGCTCTTTCTTCAGCTTCCTCATCATTATCATGTTCACCATCATCATCATCACCATCATCATCATCATCATCTTCCTCCTCATCTTCCTTATCATTTTCACCAGCAATAAGTTTTGTTTTTTCCTGTGGAAATGTGCTACCACTTCCAAGGTTAGAACACTTTCCAGATATACTAAGGAGTTTCCCATCCTCTTCCTCTGCATGTTCTCACTCTGTGTCTTCCCCCACAGCCACTAAATATTGTCCACCACTGTGCATAGGCCTTGAACAACATGTCAGTCATAAGACCACAGTAGTGTTATTTCAAAGCCTCCAAGGGAAACCTTGGCTGTACAGACATTTTCGAAGTTTCCGTTGCCTTTGCTTCATCAATGTGCAATTCATCCTTTACACCAACCCCTGAACTATTCTTAAAGATAACTTGTGCTCATTTTCATGATTATCCACCTTAAAACTGTAATTTTTGCCAGACTTTAGTTACAGCTAAAAAGATTATCTGGGACCTCAAAGGGCTCATGTCCATGTCCATCAAATCTTCCATGGGATGGTGATGCATGCATAGGAGGGAAAGAAGGCGGATGGAGATAAACTCCAGAATGGAATCACACCAGGGAAAGCAAGTACTCCATGCTCCAAATGTCTCTTCTATGGCTAAGTAAAACTTAGTCATATGGATAAAACATAAT
This sequence comes from Panthera tigris, assembly GCF_018350195.1. NCBI lineage: Eukaryota > Metazoa > Chordata > Mammalia > Carnivora > Felidae > Panthera > Panthera tigris. Next base: position 51,066,434 of record NC_056671.1, on the reverse strand, counting down.
TATTTTTGTTGAAATGATAATATTTGAGGAGAGGGTAGAATGAGGTGAGAAATAAAATCATCTGGTTATTTGAGGGAAAAGAATGCCAGGCAGATGGGACAGCAAGTGCAAAGTAAAGTTCTGAGGCAGTTGCCTGGCATGCTACAGGAGCACCAAGGAGTCAAGATGTATGGAGGAACCCAGTGGGTAAGGAGATCTGATAGGGATTAAATAGAGAAGCAGTATGGATCCAAATCTTATAAATCATAGTGGTTCCTGAATTTCACCTTAAGTCTATAGGGAAGTAATTGAATTATTTTGATCATAAAAATGATATGATTAGATACGTATTTTAACAGGATTTCTCTAGTTGCTCTATGCACCTTCTACGGTGGAGGATCAAAAATGCAGGAAAACCAGTTAGAGATTACTCCAGAGTTCAGGCAAGAGAATATGGTGGCTCAGAGCAGAATGATAGTGGTTTACTAAGTGGTAACATATAGATGGTTTGATTATTTAGGATATACTTTGAAGGTAGAGCCAATATGACTTCCTGATGGATTGCATATCAAGTATAAGAGAAAAAGTTAAGGCTGATCTGTAGCCCTTGTCTGACTTATTTGTAATATATGTATATAACAATATATGTAATATATGCTAAGATTTCCAAATTATCTATAATAAATAACACCTCAATGGATGTCTTGTGAATAATTTTCTGCATTTCTTAGACATGTCTTTTTTCTGTAGAATATTTTCCTTGAGGAGGAATTACTTGTTACTGAGGAATTTTTAAGAAATCATTTTAAACTCATTGGCACACAATGGCTTTTGTGGAGGCATTTCTTTAATAACACATACTTTTTGTTATATATTTATTTGTTTGTATGTAATTCCTCCTTCTTGTATTGATTATATGTTAACTCATAAACTTTTCCTTTTCATTGATACATTTGAATTTGTGCAACCAATTTTCATCTACTGTATTATCTGTTTCTATATACATAGTCTTATCTCATTTGTTGTTCCTAAACTACTTTATATTTTACCTGGTTAAACTTGTAGAATTTCCCTCTACCCTCACCCTGACTAAATCTTCAAGAATTTTAGCTATTCTCAAAATTATATTTATGTTCTTCAAACTACTTTCCTAATTTTATTGCATTTTTCCCTAACTTTTTGAGTTGGATGTCTTATTCATTTATTCATCCTCATATGTATATTTATGTGCATGTAGATGTGGATGTGGAAACACTAGTATATGTCTGTAAAGCTACACACTTGAAACTATTAAAATTTGAGACAAATTTAAAATACATTCACATGTAATTTTCAGGACATCTCTTCTTTTCACATCACAAGTAATTTATTCTTATTTCCTCAGTCCATTTATGTAAAATAATGTTTAAACATTCCCAAATAGTTGTGTGTTTTTATATTTTTATTAACAATTTTTACTACAAATTCATAGATGTGTTTATATAATTTCATAGGTATGGTTCTTGTGTCAGTCTTGTCTATTATATTATGCAAACATCCTGTTAGCCATAGGTGATCTAAGTCCAATTAGTATAATTTCCATCAGACATCCACTATTGTTTCGGGTTTATAAGTTAATGACCAGAAGAGACACAATAGGAACATGAGTCCTACTTATTTTTAACTCAGATCTGTTATCTCCAGGAAAATTTTTCTGTTATTCATGTTATTTATGAAAAGTATTTCTATACTTACTAGAAAAAGTCCTTATGTTCTCTCTTCTATGCTCATTATTTTCTGGGTCTCCTTCTTGGATTCATTTTGATTTTAACAAATGGAGAAAGGGCTTGGAGGAATGGGAAACAATTCTTCCAAACAAATAAAAACCTCTTCCCAATTAAAGGAAGGAAGGAAGGAAAGAAGGAAGGAAGGAAGGAAGGAAGGAAGGAAGGAAGGAAGAAATTCTCTTTACCACACAACTGAATATGATCAAAGAAAAAAGAAGGCAAAGCCAACCAAAGAGATGGAACAAAACAGATACAAGGAAAGAATGTGATATAAGGGTTCTGCATATATAAAAAAAAAAAGCCAACATTTTGCTTTTTCCAGTGATTACATCATCCAGGGCCATTGCCCCGTAGTTTATCCTTGATCTGAGCCAAAAATCCTATTCACAAGAGCAAAATGTCCTCCCTGGTGTTCACGGAGGATGGAAACTATTGAACTTCTTCTGTATGTTTTATGGTGATAGGAAAACTACTTCAAATTTAATTCTTTTCATCTTTCTTCCTAAGTGTCTACTTCACAGAGTGGCATTTCTCCATATTATTCTGAGAGGGCAGTATTTACTAACTTACAATACCACTGCAAAGACTGCCAGGTGGTTTTAACTGTGAATATATTCTGGAAAGTACCTGCTTGTTGAACATTTCCACTCAGGGAAGAACAGCTACTATATGAGCTTATCCTACTATGGTGTTACTCTTGGGATGAAGCCCAAGAGTGGTGGGTTTCTGCTTTTTGTTGCTACCGATGCTGGGAGGAGTCTGTCACTTTGGCTTGCTACATGTGGAAGACATCACTCCTGGAGGAAACCATGCTGCTATGTTGGATTTCTGCTTTATGTGTCCACTGACTGCCTGGGTTATAACATGATCTTCTCCACTTACAGTGAAAGGAATAACTAATTATGCCTACAAGACTAGTGAAAGGATTTCCAGAACAGATGGTATTTGAGTTGGTTATTTAGAGGATGAATTGAAACCTGCTTTATGGTGAAGGGCAAGGGAAGGATATTTTAGGTTGTAGAAAAACAACTGCAAAAGCTGGATTCAGAACTGGATATTTTTCGTATTCAAAGCCAAGTATGCAATGGCATCTCTGGAATTCTGAGTTTTTATGACTTTCAAAAGAAGAATTTACGTGCCATGTCAAATAGTTTTTATCTTATAGTATGATGGTGCCAAACAAGGTTACATGATTAGATTTAGAATGATAATTATGGCACCTTAATCATTGGCTTAATCACCAAGTCTTCTGCTAACTTCCGTATGTGTCCCCAGAATCAAGAGAATTCACTCAGACTGATCACAGTACTCACCTCAATAAAAACCGTGTTTTAGAGGTAGTGTCAATTCTTTCTTTAAAGAGGGTTGAGTCCCAAAGTGGTTCAGCAATGAAGATAAACAGTAAATGCCCTGAATATTTAGGCTTAGTGCCCTCTCACACTCCAGGACCTGATTCTCAGCCAGATGACTTGGATTTCTTTCAAACTTTATTCTTCTGAGTCCTATTTTGGAAGATTCTTTCAATGATCAAGTTGTGTCTGAAAATCTCACCAATTCTTTCTTGCATTCTGTAATACTCAGGAGCAGTGCATTTGTTTGTTTGTTTCTGTAAAGGGCCAGATACTAAACATTTTAGGTTTTGTGGGCTAATATGGTTTCTGTCACAACTAGTAAACTGTACCATCGTAGTGTAAAAGCAGCCATTGACAATAAGAAAAAGAATGAGCCTGACTGTGTCCCATTAAAACTTTATTTATAGGGGCGCCTGGGTGGCTTAGTCGGTTAAGCGTCCGACTTCGGCTCAGGTCATGATCTCGCGGTCTGTGAGTTCGAGCCCCGCATTGGGCTCTGTGCTGACCGTTCAGAGCCTTGAACCTGTTTCAGATTCTGAGTCTCCCTCTCTCTCTGACCCTCCCCCGTTCATGCTCTGTCTCTCTCTGTCTCAAAAATAAATAAACGTTAAAAAAATAAAAAAAAAAGACTTTATTTATAAAAACAAGAAATAAGCTAGATTTGGCCAGAAGCTATAATTTTTGATTGCTGGTCTAGGCCTTCCTTACCTTGAATCTCAAAGCCTGCTTAAACTCAACTGGATTTATTACGCTTGATTTCTTGGACTTGATCCCTGTATGTTGATTTCATCCTTAGGACAATTACCTGGCTTCCATTATATTATGCTCACATACAAAAAAATCCTTCTTGTTATTCTTATACCACAGCATCATGGCTAAATTTGGTCCCTAAATTCTGTGCAGTTAATCCTAATTACCATGTGACACTGGGAACAGTTAATATTGTAGGAGCTTTGGAAACTGATTATAGGCCAAGAGAATTAAAGGTGATGGTAATTGACAGATGATAATATTATTTCATACTTATAAATGTCATGTGTCAGTGTCATGTGTCAGACACTGTTTACATATAAAAACTGATTTAATCCTCACAATAATCCTATGCATTACTATCCTCTCTACTTAACAGAAGAAGGAACTGAAACAGATAAGTAACCTGTCCAAGCCCAAACAGCTGGTAGGAGGTGCGGCCAGTACACAAATCCAGGCAGTTCAGCTCCAGAACCAACATTCTTAACCACTACACTCTCCTGAGAGGTGCTGCAGAATGACAGAATTCTGAGGGAACAATCAACATTGAGAAACCAGTTAGATGCCGTGAGAGTGGCAGAAGAAAGTGAGGATAAATTGCAAATCATTTAGGGGCGTCTGGGTGGCTCACTCAATTAAGTGTGCGACTCTTGATCTCGGCTAAGGTCATGATCTCACAGTTTGTGAGTTTGAGCCCCATATGGGACTCTGCACTCACAGTGTGGAGCCTGCTTGGGATTCTTTCTCTCTCCTCTCTCTCTGCCTTTCCCCCCACCCTTCTCTCTGTCTCAAAAGAAATTAGTAAACTTTAAAAAATTTGTAAATCATTTCACTGGGATATTAGAGAATACAGGAGAATGTTTGCTCACTATGTTAATTTTTTCAATTATTTCGTAAGCACTTTTCTACCAGTTTCAAAGTAGGTTCCTCATAGAAGAAAGTAATTACTTACATTTTCATAGAGGGTTTCTAGCAGGAAATACAGCCTTATAATCATTTTAGTCTATCAGTGCTTCTTAAAACATATGTACATGAGTATCATCTAAGGATCTTATTGATAAGCAGATTGTGACTCAATAAATCAAGGGTAGGGCCTAAAGTTCTGCATTTTTAACAAACTCAGGCTAGCTGGATTCACAGGCATTTCCCTGGGCGCGTACACAAAAGCACTTGATTTAATACTCTGCTGTCAGCATACTAATACTCTTAGTAATTTATGAACAAAAGGCCCTGCATTGCAGTTTTGCTCTGGGCCTCACAATCTGTGTAGCAGCACATCCTGCTCCTACTGATTGCTGCCCCTGCTGGGGCAGACCTGCTGGTCTGTTGACCGCACTATGAGTTGAAAGGTCTAGTATAGAGGTTTGCAAACCATGGTTCACTGGGTGAATTCACCAACAGCTTCTTTTTACAAATAACATTTTTTTTTGCAACATAGTCACATGTACTTGTTTATATATTATGCATGGCTGTTTTTGTGCTATACCATGGGTTGCGTACCTGTGGCTAATAGAGATGATATGGCCATCAAAACCTAAAATATTTGCTCCCTGGTCCTTCATAAAAAAAGGATATTCCATCAATGCCCTAGTAAACAATATTAGAGCCCATGGGATCAGTAATAGCATGTTAAGCAAATAGTTTCCCAAAACTTAGTAAAGTATTGCCTTACAGTTAGAATTTTGGAACTTTTTTGTTTATTCATCTTTGAGAGAGAGAGAGAGAGAGAGAACGAGCAGGAAAGGGGCAGAGAGAGACAGAGACACAGAATCTGAAGCAGGCTCTAGGCTCTGAGCTGTCAGCACAGAGCCGGACGCAGAGCTCAAGCTCGGACCGTGAGATCATTACCTGAGCCGAAGTCAGATGCTTAACCAACTGAACCCCACAGATGCCCCGGGATTTTTTTTTTAAACAAAGCATTTTTAACATACATTATTCAGTTTCTCTCATGACATCCCTCTGAGGTAGATGTTATACTCTTATTTGAACCTATTGAAAACTGTGGTTCAGACGTCTTAACATACTTGTCCCAGTTCATGTAATGATCATCTTCTAAAGATACTAGAATATTTCCCCTTTTTTCACACCCCATTCACATACTCTATTTCTCTCCAATGGTCTGCTTGGGATTTTTTTTTCCTAAGTAGAGGCTGTAGCTACTTCTGGTCTATCCCACAATGACATCACTTTTATAAGTAATTCAGATGTTATCAAAATTCATTCCTAACAGCCAAGAGGCTCACAAAGATACCTCAGAGGCCACTGAAAATGAGCAGGGTACAGAGGGTGAACAGCATGTCCGTGGTACTTTGCAGATATTGTGTATTAGACCTTTGTGTTACATTTAGTCTGCAGAAGTATTTCCACTTAAAATTGTTTTTTAAACACGGTTTTAACAATTATTATTTCTCTTTGTTTTGTAACTTAAACCATTCTAAATTCCTTGGAAACATCTGCTTTTCTTCCCTTTCTCCTCATCCCTCAAACAATGTAACACAGCACTGTATTATAAATCGGTACACCATTATCCTTAACAAAGTTGATTATCTGTGAATCATGTTGCTCAGCATGACTACATTAAAGCATTATGCAAATCGGGTCTATTATTTCCTCCTTTTTGTATATGAAGGGAGGATTGTTTAGGTAGGAATAATGGTGAAAATTGATTAGACATTATATCCTATTATACCACAACAATAATTAAGACAGTGGTTGAAATTTTCACAGATATATGACAGAAAGGCATATTTAAGAAATAATGTTTAAACTCTCAAAAAAATATGAACATTATATAGCTTTAGCGCTTTTAGCCAGGAATAACAATAGACTAAACAGGACTGTGGGAAAGACCATATCTGGTTTTAGTAAAGACAGTAGAGTCACCTTTCCCCTCTTCTCACACAAAAAAACACATAGCCAAGAGGAAAATGAACTTTCTTAATTAGTATGTTAAGACTATATTGAAAGTAGAGATGGAAGTGTGTCTCTTTACTTCACAGTGTAGGTTTATTAAAGATTATTTAAATAACTAGTTCAATTAATTTTTCAACCAATCTATTGCCTACTAAACTGGCATCCAGCCTGGTACTCTCACCTAGTGTGTGGTACTACTGTTTCCTAAGACTGGATCCTCTTTTATTCTTTTCTCATGAACTACAATCCACAGAAAATTGTAAGCATAAAATCATTATTAACCTCCCAGATTGAAGCGTTCCCTACCAACTACTCAGTCTATTCCCAACGAACAGAAGTGTGTTTGTTTAAAACAGGTTAATTTCAGGGTTGCCTGGGTGGCTCAGTTGGTGAAGTGTCTGACTTCAGCTCAGGTCATGATATCACGACTTGGCTTGTGAGTTTGATCCCTGTGTCAGACTCCGTGCTGACAGCTCAGAGCCTGGAGCCTGCTTCAGATTCTGTCTGTCTGTCTGTCTGTCTCTCTCTCTCTTCGCCCCTCCCTCACTTGCACTCTCTCTCTCTCAAAACAAAAACAAAAACTTAATTTTAAAACAGATATATTTCAAAGACATTTATTGGGTGGGAAGTAGGTCAACGTCAAATGATTTCAAATAAATGAGAATTAAAGCTTAATCCAAACTATAAATTCTAATTTCTGCAATTCCTTTGTATATATATGTGCATGTGAGCATCGTGTCCCTCTATTTGTCTTTTTTTTTTTTGAAAAATCTTGGATCTCTAAAAGATCATTTAAAAGAATACCTTTTTTTAAAAAAAGAATACCTAGATTATTTCTTAAATAAGATGTATTCAAAAGTAATAATTTTAAAGAAAAATATCAATAAATGGATTATATTAAAATCAAGTTTCTATTGATTAGATGAGAGTCCAAAAAGCAATTCACAGATTGGTTGATAGGGCTTATTTTTCTGGCAGTGATATAGGGCAATTAGAACTCTCATACCCTGGTTACTCTAAATCGGATAACTCTTCTAGAAAATTCTTTAGAATTAACTATCAAAATTGTAGATATGTACTGATAATAACATCACTAGTTATAAATGCAGCTTCCAGAGACATGCACAAAAGTGTTTATGGCAGCTTTATCTGTAATTGCCAAAATTAGAAACAATCAAAATACCCACTAACCATAGATTAGATCAATAAATTATGGTGTATTTATATAATAAAATTCTATGAGGAAATGAGAATGAATTGTTGCTATATGGAATAATGTGTATGAAACAGTGCTGAGCAAAAACATCAGACACAGATGCACACTTCGTTATTCCATTAGAAAAAGAACAAAGGCATGCAAATTGTACCATAGTCTCAAAGTCAAGATAGTAGATACCTTAAAAAACAAAGTGAGTAGTATTTGTGAGGAGCATGACCATGGCTTTTGAGATGAAGTAATATTCTCTTTCTGGACCTAGTGGTGTTTACTTGGATTTTCATTTTGTAATACTTCATTGAGCTCTATATTTATGGTTTATGCCTTTTATTTTTATATATTGCATGTTACATTTCTTTTGAAAAGGGGGCAACATTAGAATGACAAAACCTAATCTATACAGTAAAAAAATTTCTTTTCTCATTAATTCATTTCAGAATAATGCAAATCTGTGATAGATGCGATTTTGTCACAGTTCAGCAGAGGTGATCAATTTACTTCAGACTCTAGAAATGTATGAACATCCAACACCGATCTGATTGAGCTAATAATGCTTCAAATAGCTTGCAACCAATTACTAATATAAGATATTTAAAGCAATGATAGAATGGGCTGTTAGTGTCTATAGAATAAATATTCATACTGAAGATGTTATGAATTAAATCATTTAAACTTAAAAGCAGTATATGATATTGCTTGAATTTTCATTCGATATGCATATTTTGAAATGGTTGAAAGGTAAGTTCAACCTTGTTTCTGTTAGAGTATAAGGAAAGATCTTCCTTTTACAGAATTGTGAATGAATTCTGATACCTAGGTAGACGCATTAAAAACTTTAAAAGATAAGCAAAAATGAATATTACTTCTGGCCCTCAAAACTATTTCTAAATACAAAAACTAGGAAAAGGCATAAATATGATACATCAGTACTGGTACTGAAATAGTTCAGAGTTAAATGGTGGCTCCTAAAATATGTTTGTCTCAACATGAGACAACAGGGTATTTCTACTTCCTTTAGAAAGGAAGATGGGGGGGCACCTGGGTGACTCAGTTGGTTAAGCTCCGACTTCAGCTCAGGTCATGATCTCGTGGTTTATAAGTTCGAGACCCGCATCGGGCTCTGTGCTGATAGCTCGGAGCCTGGAGCCTGGAGCCTGGAGCCTGGAGCCTGGAGCCTGCTTCAGATTCTGTGTCTCCTTCTCTGTCTGCCCCTCCCCCACTTGTGCTGTGTCTCTATCAAAAATAAATAAATGTAAAAAAAAAGTTTTTTTAGAAGAAGATGGGAGCCATGCGAGAAATATGATTAATAAATTCCAAGTAATGTATTTGGCAGTTATTAACAGGTTGTGAATTCAAGAAGTCCAAAGGATTAATTTAAGAAAAAATAATGCAGGAAAAGTAGAGTCAAACCAAAGAACCGTTCACAAATTGAGAAAATGCATATATTTAACACAAGGTCTAAGTAAACAAGATAATTATTTGTTACTTTGAAGAAATAGTTATATTTTCAGTAGGACAGTCAAGTAGCAAAGGGTCCTATAGGAAGTGATAAAAGGGAATCTAAGCAATTTCTACAAAAAACTCCATAAGGAGTAATGTCGCAAGAGGCGGATACTAAAGACATGGAGGACGAAGTGGGAAGTCCCAGGCACAGCTCAGAGATGTCAATATCAAAATGGAGATATAATGGATTATAACTTACACTATCATTTGCAGAAAAAAAAATCCTGGTATATTGCCTGATCACCCTGTGTGAATATTATTTTTAGAGTCCCTTATTTTCCCTGAGAGGAAAATAAGTACAAACCAGGTGAATTTTCACCATAACCCTCAATTTATGGTTAAGATGTACAGTCAAGCTTAGAGATCTTAAGTGTCAGTTGAGAGACAATAAAATGAATTTCTCAACAAGTGAAAGGTTATTTTTCTCATGACCCATTGAAGTACTCAAATAAAGATTGTTTATTTCACATTATGAAATAAAATTAACGTGATTTGAATTTTAGGAATATTAGTTTGCCCCTAATTCCTAGAGTTTCAATCACGTAAGTCCCAAAATAAGAATAACAGACCAATCAGAGTGGGGAGATGGAAATGACTCTCTGAGTGTGTAATATGTGCAAAGAACATATGCTTATTTTAGGTATATGATCTATTTCCCGTAAGTGCTTAGTATTTTAACTGTACCTTACATGCATGCATTCTGAGAACTACAAAGATTAAGAAAATTGCTAGAGGTCAGTTAAGTGCTGGAGCAAAAAGTTGAAAGCACACCTATTTGAGACACTCCTTTACCTCACATTACTCTGTTCTACCTCACTAGAACCCAAAGTGTGAACAAACCTGCTGGGCTTTGCCTCATTGACTTTATGTTGGGGGGGTCAAGTAAACAGTCATTTATGAAACACAAAATAGGCTCTCCCTGTATCAGACACTTTTGGAAATTTCTTCTGCTTGCATATGTATTTAGAGTTGAAGGCCTCAGACACAGTACAAATATTTTCAGATGAAATAGTCATCACAGTAATTCCTCGGGCACTAATGCCTTAGGAATCCAGGTCACCTAAGGGAATGGCTGAGAAAAAGACCTAGGGGCCTATTCCATTTATTTCCATTATTTCCTGGAGACAGGTGTTCAGTGAGTACAGTGACAGTTTTCTAAAGTGTAAATATTTCAAGGATATGCACTTTTTTTGAGAGAGAGATAGAGAAGAGCTCAAGCATGGGAGGGGCAGATGGGGAGAGAGAGAGAGAGAGAAATAGACAGAGAGAGAGAATCTTAGGCAGCTTCCACACCCAGCACAGAACCCGACACAGGGCTTGATCTCACGACTGTGAGATCATGACCTGAGCTGAAATCAAGAATTGGCCGTTTAACCAACTGAGTCATCCAGGTGCCCCAAGGGCATGCACTTCTTAATAATGGCTCTGAAAATAAAAATTTGATAACATATTTTTGAGAAACACTATGATTTGATATCTCAAACCATAGCCCAAACTACTATTACTGAAGGACAGGTTTTGATTTGTTATTATGTGTATTAGTTTAGTTAACAAATATACATTAAGATCCTACTCTATATCAGGCATTTTGGCATGTTCTGAAACCATGTAAGTAAAAATAGTTTTGTCTCTGGAATCTGTACTTAAGAAAATTAAATACGTTAAGGAGAAAGACTATTGTTTGCATTCCAGTTCTACTAGTCTTGCTTCAATTCCTTAAGTGTGCCGTCTCCCTAAAGCCATACTCCCTAATGAATGGCATGTGATAGTCACCCCACTCCCACTCCCCCTCACCCAAGTAATACCTACTGGTCCTTGAAATTCAACCTAAAATATCACCTCCTAAGAGCCAACTATTTTCTGGTCTAGGTCATAGATAGGAATAAGCATTTGTTGATTTCCTGTGTGATTGATTAGAACAACAAATGAAAGCAGCTTGAGAATTCAAAGCTTTTTGATGGAGAAGACTTCAGAATGGGAAATCTCATTGAATCCACTGGGATCAGCATATGTCCATATGTGGATACGTAAGCTCTTTGGTTTGCCGGAAGTTTATCTAAGCAACAGGAAATAGTATCAGTGATTTCTAGCTATATATACCACAGTCATCTTTGCATCTCTTATCAAAATGAAGGTATTCAAGCCTCACCATCAGAAATAATGATTTTAAATCTCACTTCGTTTGTCAGCTCTCCATAAAGCCTTCCTTGACCCCTCCATCTTCTGTCATTGAAGACAAAATCCATGAGCACAGAAATCTTCCAGTTCAGTTCTGTATCCAAGTACTTACAACAATACCCAGAAGACTTCTTCAATAGTTGGTTGAAAAAATGAATACTCCTTTTAATTCCCCACAGTACTTATATCAGTTCATAATAGTCTAAAAATTATTTACAAATTTGTCTTTCTTGTAAGTGTGGGTTTCTCGAGGACACAGACAGCGTGCTTGATTCACTTTCATAGAGTAATTAATCAGAAAAATATGTATGTGCATGATCCATGTTTGTTAAGTACACAGTCCTACTTGCTTATTAGGGAAGCAGAACATGCACAGGATGGATTTGAGGAACTAGAAATTGGAGTCTCAGAGCAATAAAAATATAATTACAATGGTACATGGAAAAAATGATGTGTGCCTGAAATATATTAGCAACAAAAAAGGGGACAAGAGAAGGGAATAGTTTATGGTTCTTTTAGTGTTTGATTGGATATAGATAAATCAGGGAGAATGCATTAATAAATATTTAAGACAGTTTCAATTTTATAACATAGTCAACATGGGTGCTATTAGCCAAAAAAGAAAATGCAAGAGTAAAATCTAGTTTGCAGCAGAAACTAATGACAATAATTGAATTTGAAGTAGAGATGGGATATTCAGGTAATTATATACATGGTCAATTGGAAAAATGGAGTCTAAATGTATTTCTCAGGAAAGCAAACTGAGTTTGATTATATGGTTTCAAGAAATAATAGTTGATGCCACAAAGCAAAGCATAAAGAGTAAGAAGGCTAAGGATAAATTACCATAAAATACTTGAATAAAGGGAGTGTGGTGGCAGAATAATGCAATATGCAATTTTAAATACTGAGAATTATACAATTAATGCAAGAAATGGAACAGTGAAAAACACTGTAAGAAATTAGTTTCAAGGAAGGAAGAGTTGTCAGCAAAGCCAAAGAAACTAGTTGACTATATTTGACAAGTATATAATTTTGATGACTAAGCCTTAGAAAGCAGAGAGAAAAACTTTAATTCAGTTTAGTCATGTTTTCATTGTTTCAAGGGCCATGTTAGCATCTGTAAACACAAAAGGAAATAAAATACCATTCTTGTCTGGAGGCATTAAGTGTGAGCAAAGCTGGACTATGTAGAAAGTGTGTGGGAAGAATATAGGGAAAGCAATTTGGAGTAATCATTTGAACTTTATCCTCTGAAAGATAGATTTGTAATATCCTGAAAGATATTACACATTTAAGAATGATTGTTTCTGATTTAATTTGTAAAATAAAGCCTGTTTCAAATAAACTTTACAATCTAAGAGTTTGTGTTAAGACAAAATTATCTACACAACACTTTTTCATATTCTTGAGAATTTATAATTCACATAAATATATGGAAACTACTATATGCATAATATTTTTCTATTTTATTGTATATTTTTAAATTATATAATACAATATTATCAACTATAGTCACCATGTTTTACATTAGACTCTCAGAACTTGCTCATCTTGTAACTAAAAGTTTATACCCTTTAACCTTTCCCATTTCTCTCACTCTCTAGACCCTAGCAACCACTTTTCTATTCTCTGTTTCTGGCTTTTTGTTTGTCTTTTTGCTTTTTTTAGACTCCTCATATAAGTAATACCATGCAGTATTGGTCTTTCTCTGTCTGGCTTGCTTCACTTAGTATAATGCCCTCAAAGTTCATGTATATTATCACAATTGGCAGAATTTCTTTTTTCATTGCTGAATAATGTTCCATTATATATCTATACAACATCTTCTATATTATTCATATATTGACAAGTACTAAGGTTGTTTCTATATCTTGACTATTGTGAATAATGCTTCAATGAACACAGGAGTGCATATATCTCTTTAATATCCTGTTTTCATTTCCTATGGATATATACCCAAAAGTAGGATTGCTGGATCATATGGCAGTTCTATCTTTAATTTTTTTAAAGAAAATCTATACTTCTTTTGTGACTGTACCAATTTATATTCCCACCAACAGTGCATAAAGTTCTTTTTTCTTCACATCCTTGTCAACACTTGCTATCCCTTTCTTTTTTTCTTTCTTTCTTTCTTTCTTTCTTTCTTTCTTTCTTTCTTTCTTTCTTTCTTATGACATTAGTTTTAACTGATGTGAGATGATATTTCACTGTGGTTTAAATTTATGTTTCCCTGTTGATTAGTAATGTTGAACATTTTTTCTTCCATGTACTTTTTGGCTATTTAGATGTATTGTTTGGAAAAAAATGTCTATTCAATCCCTCTGCCCATTTTTCAATTGGATTTTTGTGGTTTTTTCTTTTGTTATTGAGTTGTATGAACTCTTTATATAATTTGGATAGTAACCCCTTATTAGATATATGACTTGAAAATATTTTCTTTCATTGAGTTGGTTGCTTTTTCACTTTGTTGATAGGTTTTTTGCTGTGCAGGATTTTTTAGTTTGATGCAGTTTTACTAGTTTATTTGTACTTTTGTTGCCTTTGTTTTTCATGTCAAATCCAAAACATTATTGCCAAGATTGATGTGTAGAAGCCTACCACCTGTTTTCTTCTAGAAGTTTTATGGTTTCAGATCTTACATTTAAGTCTTTAATTCATTTTGAGTTAATTTTTTTTATGTATGGAGTAAGGTAAAGGTCTCATTTTATTCTTTTTAGTGTGGCTGTCCAGTTTTCCCAACACCATTTATTACAGAGATTATCCCTTCCACATTGTATATTTTTTTGCTTTTTTTTTTATCGTAAATTAAGTGACTATATATATATATATATATATATATATATATATATATATGGGTTTATTTCTGGGCTCTCTATTCTGTTTCATCAATCTGCGTGTCTGTTTTTATGCCAATACCATGTTGTTTTGATTATTATAGCTTTGTAATATAGTTTACAGCCAGGAAGTGTGAGGTCTCTAGTTTTGTTCTTTTTCTCAAGTTTATCTTGGTCATTTGGGGTCTTTTCTCTTTGTTATTAAGGATACAAAGCTTAGAATTGTTTGTTCTATTTCTATGAAAGGTACTATTGGAATTATGATAGAAATTGCATTGAATCTATAGTACTATGGATGTTTTAATAATATTAACTTTTCCAATCAATGAGCATTAAATATTGTTCCATTTGTGTTTCTTCAGTTTTTTTTCATTTGTTACTTATAGTTGTCAATGTATAGATCTTTCACTCTCTTGCTTAAATTTATTCCTAGGTTTTTAATTCTTTTTGATGCAATATTAAATGGGATTACTTTCTTAATTTTTCTTGTTGATAGTTTTTTAGTGTATAGAAATTCAAGAGATTTTTATAATATTGATTTTGTATCCTGAAAGTCAATGAATTTATTTATTAATTCTAACAGGTTTTTCAGTGAAGTCTTTAGGGTTATCTATATACAATAAATGTCATCTGCAAGAAGAAATGACATACAATTTCTTCATTTCCAATTTGGATAACTTTTATTTCTTTCTCTTGCCTAACTTCTATGGCTAGGACTTCCAAACCAGGTTGAAAAAAAATGGTGCAAGTAGGGACCCTTGTGTTATTCCTAATCTTAGAAGAAACGTTTTCAGTCTTTCAACACTGAGTATGATGTTAGCTGTGGATTTGTCATACATGTCTTTTATTAGGTTGAGACATGATACCTCTATTCCACTTTGTTGAGAGTTTTTATTATGAATGCAAGTTGAACATTGTCAAATGCTTTCTCTGTGTGTATTGAGATGATCATATGATTTTTATCCTTCATTTTGTTAATGTGGTGAATCACATATAATTCGTAGATGTTGGACCATTCTTGCATCCCTGAAATAAACCCCATTTGATTATAATTTTTTTGATTATAAGTTTATGATTCACTTAATGTATTGTTGAATTTAGTTTGTTAACACATCTGTTGAGGATTTTTGCATCTATGTTCATCAGAAATATTGTCCTGTAATTTACTTTTTTTTTTTATTTCCCTTGCCTAATTTTGTTTTCAAGGTAATGTTGGCTTTGTAAAATGAGTTTGGAAGTATTTTCTCCTCCTCTATTTATACAATAATCTATATAATTTTTTAAACATGATTGGGAGTAAATTTCTATATATACAAAGAAACAAAGCTGAACAAATATGTCATGGGGTTTTCTAAAGTTAAAAGTTTCATTTCTAAGCAGTATAATATAAATTTTACAAAACTGTGTATTTTGCTTCGTATATGCAAACAGAAAAACATAATTTCTAATTTCATTTCCACAGATGAAAGTAAGTTCTGATACACTTAGAAAGTAAATCATATTTATGAACATAATATGTTCTGATTAACTAGAACTTTTATTAGCGAATATGTCACTACAATTGTGGATAATTAAAATAGCATTAAAACCACAAAAACAGAAAATAAAAAAACTGACATAATGATGATAACTGTTTATTAGTAACAGAGTTTTCTCATTTCAAGAGAAGAAATACTCAAAGGAAAATACTTAGATATTAACAAATACCTGTGTATATAATATCCTCGAATATAACCAACCTGTTGAAATTTCTAATACTCAAAATATGTTTTTTTGTAAAATAACTCAACCGACAAGAGATATAGTGCTGTATCTATTACAGCTTAACATCAACACACCTTATGATACAAAATTTCCACTCCTAGGTTTATATTCAGTAGACATGTGTTCTTGTGTTACCAAAAGACTTGTATAAGAATGTTGAGAGCAGTGCTATTCACAATAGCCCAAACCATAGAACAATCCAAATATGTATCAATAGTAGAGAAAAATTATGGCATATTTGCACAATGGAATACCATAAATCAGTGAGAATAAACAAACTGCAACAACACATATGAATGAATCTGAAAAACATTTATTTAAATTTAATTTTTAAAGTTCATTTATTTATTTTGAGAGACAGAATGTATGCATGTGAACAAGTTGGGGAGGGACACAGGGAGAGAGAGAGAGAGAGAGAGAGAGAGAGAGAGAGAGAGAGAGAGAAGGAGAGAGAGAATACCAAGCAGGCTCTGCTCAGTGCAGAGCCTGACATGGGGCTTGATCTCACTACGACAAGATCACAACCTGAGCAGATACCAGATGCCTAACTGACTGAGCCACCCAGGCTCCCCTAATTTCATTGTTTTAAGTAATAACAGGATGTAAGGATGTGTGTAGAGAGCTAGATTCTGAATCATCTTGTTGGTTGGGGAGGGGGGGTTTGCTGGCCATTACGAAGTTAGTCACGTTAACTCTTTTTTTTTTGTTTGCTTTGTTTTTTTTAACTGAGGTATAACTGACAAAACATTATATTAGATTCAAGTATACAGTGCAATGATTTGACATTTGTATATATTGCAAATGATTACTGTAATAACTCAGTTAACATCCATTGCCATACATAGTTACAAATGTTTTCTTCATTTTGTAATGAGAACTTTCAGGATCTATTCTTCTAGTTACCTTCAATACACAATTGAAATATGTATATTTCATATACATTATTGCATTACTAACTATAGCCGCCATATGGTACATTACATCTCCATGACATTAATTTTATAACTGGAAGTTTGCACCAACAAAAACATTTGTTGAGTGAAAGAAGCCAAACACAACAGAGTACATACTGGTTTATTCCATCTATATATAGTTTACATATAAATAAAAGTAATTTATAGTAATCACTAGTCAGGATATTAATTACTCTTAAGGAAGTGGTGACTGGAGGAAGACACATAGAGGAGCTTCTGGACTACTGGTAATATTCTGTATCTTGATCTGGGTGTTGTTTACAATGTGTTCAGTTTGTGAAAATTCATCAAGCTCTACACTTATGATGTATGCATCTTTATGTAATACTTTAATAAAAAGTTTACATTAACATAATATATTTGGGGAACTGTGGGGAAAAAGGTATATTGGTAAGTCCCTTAGGAAGGATCCTATTTCTAAATTATTTTCTACCTCTTTGGCTACACTGTGACTAAATCTTCACCATCAGTGTGGGGTTGGTTGAGTAATCTCAGTAACTGCTGACATACAATTAGGCAATTCATATGCCTAATTTCAGGAAATTTTCCATATTGGTTTATGGGCATAACCATAGTCACTGTCTGTTAATAGGGATGCTTATGGAAGAAGATAAATTTGGGTGTTTTGATGACCACATTTTGAATTCAGATAAAGCTCAATGGATACGTATTCATGGATTTCCCAGAAGCATATAAAAACCAAAAAAAATTTTTTTTACTTTCTCAGGATAAAATAGGCTTGATTTTATTTACTCTTTTCTATTTTCCTCAGCAAAGCATTGTTCTAATAGAACATCAAGTCTAAATTTACTGAGTTAAATTTTGTATGAATTTTCTTCTGTTAGATGACTAGAAAAATGTTTTGCTTAGAAAAAAAGTCCATAAAACTACGTCTGTTGTAAATAAAAAAAAATCATGTTTTTAAAAATGTGACAGCAAACTATAAACTGAAAAAACAACAGGCTTGCATAGTGGGAGGTGCCATATGGAAAGAATGAGTCAGTCAATCTGTCAACAGACATTTGTTGAGCATCCACTTTGAGTCAACTCATTCTAGCAGTGAGAATACAGTGACAAACAAAACAAATGTGACGCCTGCCCTCATGGGGCTCACAGTAGAGGAAATGCGGCCAGTTAATAAAAAATATTGGTTGTAATGAAGAATCATTCTGAACACAGACGCATCTAAGTATTTTATTTTATTTTTTGTGCACATAAAAGTAAGACATATTTTAACAATTGTGAACATAATATTCAGATCTTTTCTCTTATTATATATCCATGTGTTGGAGTTCTATATTTTTTTTCATTAAGCACAGCCATAAGATTACTTATGATATCCAGATTCATTTTCTTTAAGTAGAGCAGGAACCTCACAACACTCTCAAAGTGGGCTGAATGAAAAATCTGCCTGGCTTTTGATGGATTTTCTTTAGTCATTCAATTGTCTCTTGCACATCTAATTCAAAAAGAAAAATTTTGGTTTCTTTTCTTTATTAATCCTTTCCAAAACATTTAAACTAATATTCTTAAAAACAACTCTATTTATTTTACACTGATATTTAATGGCCTTATAAACAAATAAATTATTATAATAAAAAATGTACCTGACAGTTCTGGAAAACAATAATAGAGTTCTGGAAAAGAACAATAGACAATACAATTGATTCTTCATAAACAATTCAACTGGCAGACACAGATGTTCATGGACATTTACAAACATTGCCAGTGGGGCGCCTGGGTGGCTCAGTCGGTTAAGCGTCCAACTTTAGCTCAGGTCATGATCTTACAGCTCGTGGGTTCCAGCCCCGCTTCCGGCTCTGTGCTGATAGCACAGCACTTGGAGCCTGCTAGGATTCTGTGTCTCCCTCTCTCTCTCCCCTTCCCCCACTCATGTTCCCTCTCTCCTTTTCTCTCTCAAAAATAAACATTACAAAAAAAAAGAACACTGCCAGTGATGGGGCATCTGGGTGGCTCAGTTGGTTAGGTGTCCGACTCCTGATTTGGGCTCAGGTCATGGCCTCACAGTTTGTTGTGAGTTTAAGCCCAGCATCACACTTTGCGCTGACAGTGCAGAGCCTCCTTCGGATTCTCTCTCTCCCTATCCCTCTTGCACTCTCTCTCAAAATAAACAAATAAACTTTAAAAAAATAAGAGAACATTGCTGGTGAGTGCTGCACATTCAATTAGCACATGTTAGTTAACACATGTTACAAAACAAAACAACAAAAAGAAAGAAGTGATCCACCCAGTAAGTTGTTTAAATAGATGTAGGTTAGAAGAACTACTGAAGTTGTTTAATAAGGGAGTCTCCATCCTCGTGTAGCACTTGAACTTTAGAAGTGTGGCTAGTCCAAACTCAAATGCGCTGTGAATGCAAAAAACATACGAGATATTTGGGGTACATTTTTGAACATAAAAATGTAAAATGCTACATTAACTTTTTTACCTATTATATGTTGAAATAATAATATTTTGAATATATTGAATAAAGGAAACATACTTTTGAAATTAATTTTACCTGTTTCTTTTGCTCATTTTAAAGTGACGACTACAGGGGCGCCTGGGTGTCTCAGTTGGTTAAGTGTGTAACTTTGGTTCAGGTCATGGTCTCATGGCACGAGTTCGGAGCCCCACGTCGTTGGGCTCTGTGCTGATAGCTTGGAGCCGGGAGCCTGCTTCAGGTTCTGTGTCCCCCTCTTCTTTCTGCCCCCTCCTACGCTCACACTCTGTCTCTGTCTCTCAAAAATGAATAAATGTTAAAAAAATTAAAAAATAATAAAGTGACTACTAAAAAATAATAAATTACATGTGGCTCACATTTACGGTTCTCATCATATCCTATATGGTCAGTGTTGTAATGTGTGGGTGTTTATGTCTGTGTGTGTGTGTATAATTGTTTAGACAATTCTAAACAAGCATGTTAAACTAGAACAGTTGAAAAGACTTCAATAAAGGACAGACTTTGAGAAAATGAATAAGGAAAAACGTAATACACTTAGAATAACAACATCAGTTACCGGAAACTCCCCCAACCTCCTGCAGTGTTACAAGAGCACAGTAGTTTCCTGAATCTAGAGAAGTCATCCAGAGGACCTCAGCTAAACTCAGGGTTACTCAGTGAAAAAGGGTTTCAGGAGAATAGATACCCAGACGTCACTCTCCTGTCCTCTGATCTTCCCCTAGTGTTTCCCACTGATGAAGACCAACAGGAAGCCACAGGACAAGAGCACCATTAGGTAAGCCATATGGATCAGATTTGGAGACTACAGAAGATGGTGCAAAGATAGTGAAGGGTAGATCCAAGCAGACAAATGAAATATCTAGCACTCAAATGGATTATGAGCTTATTTCTAACCATAATCTTCTATGTTAGATAGATGTACTTTCAAAGCAATAAAAGATAATCAGAAATGTTATTGCATCTAAATTTGGTGTACACTCAAATGAAAGTTTTTTTTTTTTAATCTTTGCAATTTTATTTTATTTTATTTTATTTTATTTTATTTTATTTTTTTATGAAATTTATTGTCGCATTGGTTTCCATACAACACCCAGTGCTCATCCCAACAGGTGCCCTCCTCAATGCCCATCACCCACTTTCCCCTCCCTCTCACCCCCCATCAACGTTCAGTTTATTCTCAGTTTTTAAGAGTCTCTTATAGTTTGCCTCCCTCCCTCTCTGTAACTTCCGCCCCCCTCCCCCATGGTCTTCTGTTAAGTTTCTCAGGATCCACATATGAGACATATGGTACCTGTCTTTCTCTGCCTGACTTATTTCACTTAGCCTAATGCTCTTCAGTTCCATCCACGTTGCCACAAATGGCCAGATTTCATTCTTTCTCATTGCCAAGTAGTATTCCATTGTATATATAAACCACATCTTCTTTACCCATTCGTCAGTCAATGGACATTTAGGCTCTTTCCATAATTTGGCTATTGTTGAAAGTGCTGCTATAAACATTGGGGTACGAGTGCCCCTATGCATCAGCACTCCTGTATCCCTTGGGTAAATTCCTAGCAGTGCTATTGCTGGGCCATAGGGTAGATCTATTTTTAATTTTTTGAGGAACCTCCACACTGTTTTCCAGAGTGGCTGCACCAGTTTGCATCCCCACCAACAGTGCAAGAGGGTTCCCGTTTCTCCACATCCTCTCAAGCATCTATAGTCTCCCGATTTGTTCATTTTAGCCGCTCTGACTGGCGTGAGAAAAATGTCCCCAGCTGAAATTCCAAAGGAACTTTTTTTTTTTTAAGATGAGGCAATATATATAGTGTGACAATAGCTTAAAACAATAGGCTGAAAAATAATGTATAAATTTTGGACTCAGATCCACAGCTCAGTAAAATCTCTTTTTTTTTGTATATGTTAAAAGTTAATTTTACAAAGCAACAAAAGTATTGCTCCAACTATATAACAGGATTGTTGTAAGAGTCAATCTTTCACTACTTGAGAAATATTGAATGAAAAGTAGTGAAATGGAAGAGTCAACATGTCACTACTTAAAAACTAGACAGTACTATAAGATAGATGCCAGTTTGGGGGTAGGGACCCTTAAGATTAGAAAGGATATAGTCTAATACTTTATCTAAACTGTGAAAAGTCCAAAGCTCTCTCCAAGGTTGCTGAATACATACAAGGGTTATGTTCTCATATGCATATCCCCTCTTAGCCCAAACTCTAGACCCAGGTTATGAATTGTCTCATTGACCAACATTAATTTTTTTCTGTATTACATTGTAAAACAAAATATCTTTCCAGTCTTCATTACAAAATAAAATCCCATTTGGAAAGAGATTTTTGAGTAAAATAGGCTTCGCTTTCAAAGTGAGGGATAAATTTAGCTCAACAATTCAAATATAGTGTATTGTTATTATAAATGTAACTTTGGGCATGTCACTAACAGCTATCTATTAATTACTTCATCTATAATAATTAGTTGGCTATAAGAGCTTTATAGTTTTTTTGAGAGTATTACCTAAAAATAACAATATAATAATATAAATATAACAATAACAAGACAACAATATAATAATTAGTTTGGTCAAACATTTTTCTTTTCTGGGGGTTATGTTAGTGTTATGTAACCACAGTAATAAATTTGCTTAATAATTAAATTATATGATGATTATTAAGGAAGTAATTTGAGAATTTTATACAAATTCTATCATAAACTTCAAACTATTCTGCATATTAAAACCAGACTTTATTTTTCTAAATCTCAAATAGGAATATATTAGTAGTTTCCAACTACAAAATGCTTTCTTTCATGTCCAAAATCAAGTTCAAACTCCCTGACATGATACCTCTCGCTTACCTTTCTAGTTCTCCCTCTCTCTCCCATACCTTCTGCAAACATCCTCATGCTTGACATATGAAACCCATTTGAAACATGTTTCCTCCCAAGATACATATGGTCATCAGTTTCTCTCATAATCAATATCAAGGCTGGATTGGAATTATTTGTCCATTATATGCTTTTCTTTTCTTTTCTTCTCCCCCCCCCACCCCCACCAAGGGAGAAAGAGAGATAGAGAGAAAGAGTGTGTGTGTGTGTGTGTGTGTGAGAGAGAGAGAGAGAGAGAGAGAGAGAGAGAACCAGCGGGGGAGGAAGAGAGGGAGAGAGAGAGAAGAGAGAAAGAATCCCAAGCAGGCTCCATGCTTAACAGGGCTTGATCCCATGTAATGGAGAGTAGGATGCTCAACCAACTAAGCCACCCAAGTACCCCCATTGCATGCTTTTCTATAGTTAGTATAAAATAACTCTAACAAGTCTACTATAATTCACTATTGTTGTCTGTCTACCCACCTTCTCCTCACTAGACTTTATGCCATTTCAGCACAGAAATTGTTTCTTAATCACCTTTATATCTAATACCTGACAAGTAAATGAAATATATTAGCATGTGAAAAACTAGGCATTGACAGGAAAAGTAAAATCATTTGTAGTAAATATGAAAATTGGCTAGATTAAAAATATTAACAAAAGAAGAAATTCCAAGACAAAAACAAAAGGGAAATTTATATTGAAGCCAAGTTTAAGATCTATTTCTTAGGCATAGTGATAACAACAACGTTACTGAAATTTAAGATAACAATCAAGAAAGAAATTACAGGGGTGCCTGGGTGACGCAGGCAGTTAACCATCCAACTCTTGGTTTTGGCTCAGGTCATGATCTCATGGTTCATGAGTTTGAGCTCCACATTGGGCTTCCCGCTGACAGTGGGGAACTTGGGATTCTCTCTCTCTCCCTCTCTCTCTGCCCCACCCCTGCTTATGCTCTCTCTCTCCCTCCCTCTCTCTCTCTATCAAAATAATTAAACTTAAAAAAAAGGCAATTACAATAAATTCTGAAGACATGTAGCTATGAATGATAGGGTCCTACTAAGTATAATCAAATATTTTTGTCAAACTCTTCTCTTTTGTCAGAAAAATATAAAAATATTTATATCCAAATAGCAAGTGTGTTTTGTTTATAAGCATGCACACTATATCAGTTATTACACATCAGTTTAACACAGATGCTTTTTCCATACCCACAATATTTAAGCTACCCCAAGGGCCATTCATAAATGCCTAATTGTTCTCAGAGAGGATCATAGACCTTAACCTAGCATCATAAAGTTAAATTGTAAATATACTTTGCAAGATGATTTTGAAAGATATCTGTCAAAGAAAATTTGTGCTGGACAGCGTTAAAGAGGCAAGGAGGACTTTATTTATTAAGACTATGGCAATAAAGGAGAGAGATTAAACTCAACTCCCTTGAAACAAAAGGCAAAAGACTTACTAAACTTGAGGTGAGCTAGTGGAAAATTTATGGAGGGCATTAAGGGAGGGATTGGTCAAAGATATTAGGCCATCTGTGTTTGTTAATTGGCACTTATCAAAGTTAGGCTCCTATCCTCCCACGAAGACTGGCATAGAGCATGCAATCTTTCTTAATGATTACATTTCAAAAGGGATGGCTCCCAGGTCCTTGAGAAAGACATTCCTGGGTATTAAATCTGGCAGGAGGTTGGGAGAAGATTTACATCTCAAAAGGGCAGAGACAGAATTTACAATTGCAAATTTTCTGAAGTAAATGCTCTAAGGGAAGGGAAGTCTGGGGCCTATAATCTAAAAGGAAAGAAACCTGTCTAAAACGTAGTGAAGCTGAGAGGAATTTTAAGGCTGTTTGGTCACTCAAGATTATGGCTTTTAAATGTGGGAATCTCTCCTAAAAGAAGAGGTATATAAGCTACCCCATTTTGTCAGCTTCTTTCTCATTGCTCTGTTATCTCCCCCATAAAGAACAGGCGTGAGGGAAAAAAGCATAGGATATACACCTTTTAATATCTCCACAGATAACCTTTTTTATAATTATGGTATGGTGTTGCCTGATGCGTAGGTAAAATAGGTGTTTGCTAGAAAGCAATTCTCTCTCTCCTATCAAACATACATACCTGAATAATCCAAATCGCAAACATTTACTAAATGCTTCCCATAGTTTAGTCATTTGCTTAGAATAACTAACTCTTAAAATGTCCTGGAAATGTGTTATATCCACTCTACACAGGAGGACAGTAGGATTTGGAAAGTGCTCAGTCCCATGGTAGATGCCGATGGTGTCGACCACAGTCTGTATTAGGAGACATTCTAACACATCATGAGTTTTTGAGGAAACTTGCACTCTCACCATAGAACTATTCCCTTATTTTTTCCACACTAAAACACATTTGGTATTTTTCTGCTTATAAGGAGATGCAATTGAAGTTAAACAAAAAGATAATAAATCTAATCTGTCTATATCCCACTGATATGTAGATGACCATCCTTTGTTCAGTTAAAAGGTTAAAACAGGAACAAAACAAGATAAATACTCCAAAAATGTCAACAAAAATGAGCAAAACTTGTATGAGGAGAAATTGAAAACAGTGCTGTTCATCATGCACGTTGGCATTTATCTGCTGCTCCTGATTGACTTGGAAGCAGTAACTAGGCATCCACTTCCGCAAGATCGGCTGCCTTTCTCAGTCTGCCCTGCAGACTGCAGTGGGCAGAAATAGCTTGTTACGGACTGTTTAACCAGCTCTTACATTACATAAGGTCAAATCCCCAAAATATATTGGTTCTGCTTCTTTGATCAAATATTCTGATAGAGTTACATGTATGACATGTAAGAGAATGAGGCTGAAGGAATCAGGAAAGAGAGACACCGTTCTGAATACATCTTTCGGTGCAACTTTCATAATGGAAGCATGGAAATAGTCTATGTATTTAAAATACTAAAATAAATCAACAGTGATGTGAAGAGTAAAACTAAAGTTGAAAGCAACCTGAAGCAAATATAGCCAATTATGTTTCAAATTAAAATTATAATTAAACTGGAGGGAAAGAAAAAGAAATAAACCAATAATCCAAGAAATTTATAAACATAGAATCGGATGTACATTCTCAGTCTTTGGCTAGTATGGGAGAAATCTTAGCAGACTTGTTTTTTGAGAGGAAATATGGGCAAATCAATTATGAATATATTTTAAATGTTTTACAGCCTTGACAAATTCTAAGAGTTGGCTTTTCACATGGAAGGAATCTTAAATATATGGAAAGGAGGAGGGCAAAAAAGTACTCTGTTGAAATGTATTGCAACTGGAGATATTGGTATAAAATCATGATTTTTAAAATGTGTGTGTGTGTGTTGTGTATGTGTATGTATATGGTCATATATGTATGCTTAGGTATGCGCATATGAATGTCTCTGTCTGCTGAAAGAGCTTGGGGAAAAAATCTAAATTAATTCATCTAAAGGCCATCATAGTCACTAGTACCATCCCTCACTAAATGGAACAAGTACCACTAAGATAAATAACTAGTTGATTCCAGAGCTGGGATTAAGTAGGCACAAGAGGATCCTGGAACATCTTGCTATGCCAGAAAGCAAAACAATGCCCCCCAAACTAATGGGGCATGACCCAAGAATTCAAGAGTCAGCTTGTATGATCATTTGAATACTAAGATAATTAAGTATAGTGATGAACTATTAATCATTGGGGAAAAAATCCACATGTCCTTACTGATAATAAATAGGCAAGTAAATGGGGGAGATTAGAGAGATTTTGCCTATAATAGAGTACCAAGTAATGAAAATGGTCGGAGTTTTGGAGATGGAAAACCAGCATTTTGCAACTATCATAATAGACTGATTCAAGCAAGAATCAATCAATTGTATTTGATGAGGAGCAAGAAGTTAATATTACCCGAAAGTGCCAGTACCAGACTATTTTTAATTGCTGGAAAAAATAAAATGTAACTATCAGTGGAGAGATCAACAACTATTTGACTCAATGATTCAAATTAAAATCATCCATGAGGGACATATAGATATCTGCTGTCTTCAGATGTTTAGATAACCTAAGAATGATGCATATTACATATTTTGCCTGGGAATTCAGAACCTGAACCCAATATGAATATACATCAGACATATCCATAATAAGTGTTTTCATATTTTAAAAAGCATTCTTTAAAAGCTCAATCTCGAAAAACAAAGAAAGACTGTAGAAATGTTCCATATAAATGGAGACTAAAGAGACTAACTCTGACAAGTAAACACAATATTTGATCCCACATCAGATCCTGAATAAGGTGGGGGTTTGGGGAGGGAATATAATTTAAAGCATTATTAAGTCAATTGGCAAAACTGAAATATGAATGGTAAGTTAGCTAAAATGAGTTTGTTCAATTATAAATTTATTGAATTTTATAATTATACTTAAGTCATGTAAGAGAAATTCTTACTTTTAAAAAATAAATGACAGAAAGGGGCTTGATGAATGTAATGTCCTCTCTAATGATTCACAAAAATATTGTGTATGTTTGTGTGTGTAGATGTGTATACAAAGAGAAAAAGAGCAAATAAGGAAGCAAATGGGGTAAAATGTTAACAATAGTTGAACCTGGTACTATTTGTGCTATTATTCCTCTTGCACATATTTGTGCCTTTAAAATTATGTCCATATGAGGGGAATCTGGGTGGCTCAGTCGATTAAGCATCGGACTTCAGCTCAGCTCATGATCTCACGGCTTGTGAGTTCAAACCCCACGTAGGGGCTCTATGCTGACAGCTGGGAACCTGGAGCCTACTTCAGATTCTGTGTGTCTCTCTCTCTCTGCCCTCCCCCACTGACACTCTTGTCAGTCTCTCAAAAAAATCAATAAACATTAAAAAATTTTTTTAATTAGTTACACATGAAAAAGGTTTTTTTTTGTTTTTGTTTTTGTTTTTTTTGTTTTTTTTTTGTTTTTTTTTTTTTTTAGTGTATTTGAAATTATGCAGTGGTGCTTGTCTAAAAAAAGTATCTAAACAAAACCTAAAATGTCCTTTAATTCAATGACATAAATCTTATCCTACTACATACATATACAAGAATCATACCTAACTTACTTACAAAAGAGAAGGAGAATTGTAAGGTTTACACATAATGAGAGCTGTATAAGATGTTTCCTGTATATAATCATTGATATTTATTGAAAAAGTTTTCTTTTTCTGTTTTTCTCTCTTTCTTTCTCACTCTCATTCTTTGGAGAGAGTTAAATTTAAAATATACAGGAAAAATTAGTAGGATGGTTTTCGGGGGGGGTTGTTTTGTTTTGTTTTTTTTCCAGAAATACTGATGAATTTTTCATTTTTACTAGATTTCTAGCAAATCTCAAAAACAGATTCTCATCCAAGCTCCTTGCAAAAAAGGTCTTCAAAGAATTAGTATTGAGCCAGGGACTATGATACCCTCAGAATTCTTTTCATTGCATGCCTGAGGCTAATACATCAAATCCTGGTTGGAAGTCATTTCCTAATGTTAGTTGACTTTGACACAAACTGAGTTGTCTGCAGATAAATGGATGCTTCGGCAAGGCAATGACTTCGTGCTTGAAAAGGCTAGCCAACTCTTGATTCTTATTGACTAAAACTAGTTAAGAGTAAGGCACCGCCAACATAAGCTGCATGTTTTATGATAAACAGCTCAACTTAAAATCGCTTACTTTTCACTTTGCAATATCAGTAGCTATCTGAATGTGGGTTAAGCACTGTGCAATTTTCCTGAATGTCCACAAAAGTGACAAAGAATCCTCACATGGTTTTTTTCTTAGTGAAAGCTAATTTTGGCCAAAGATGCTCTATTTTCTTTCGGCTGTGGAATCTATGAAGTCAGACCTACGTATGCATGCTACTCTCGTTCTTTTCTTTGGCCAACACCATGGAGTCCTGATAAGAGACAGGGGAAGCTGTACCTGCCCCTTCACTGAGCATGCAGGCATCATGACAAGGTCATTCATTGAGCAGGGGTACATCTTTCCTCCTCAATAGATAAGTGAATCTCTCTGGATCACCTAGAAGAACCACACTGTTTGAATAATAAAAATGATGGGGTTTTAGTAAGGCATAATATTATAATAGTATTTTGCCCAGGAAACTTTCGAATATCCAATTCTTATCTAGAGTCTATCATTCTTTTCTGCAAGGTTCCCAAGGGATGTGTGCATACAAGCAAAATGTAACAAAGAAGCATTTTATGCTTTGCTTTGGCCATAACCTTGAAGTGGGATTCCAAGAAATGAAACTAAAACATGAAAGACTACTTTATTTTAAAGATAGATATATTTGTATGCTATTTACAACCAGAGAAGTATAAGATCTGTTTTCTGATTCCTAAAGCCAAATCCTGGTCTTTGAATTTTCCCCTTTAATGGGGCAAAGGTTTAAGGGACCAGAACTCTCGGGCCCAGAAAGAGACTACTATGTGTTTGGACTAAACGAACTTATTTATACCATCTATGAAATAAAATCCTACGAGTGACCTTGAATCTGATCAATCTAGATAAGTTTTCCTTGTTTTGGGCTTGGAATAAAACGTGATTGGAGTGGACTTCCTTCTTCTGGTAACCAGCTAAGCAAGTGCTATAGGAAAATACTTATTTGTGTCTATGCTCCTAAGACATAGGAGACTTCATACTGGCACAAACCAGTGTCCAGGAGGCAATACGGTCTATTGAAATTCTAATAGGTTAGGGAAAGTTCTGAATTCAAATTCTCTATTACTTACTGCCTGAGTAAATCTTGGCAGTTGTTCTAAATCTATTTCCCATGCCTAAAAAGTGTGGTTAATAATAGCATCTATTTCAAAGGCTCAGATTCCATGTGGCACATGTGTATTGCATGCCAGACACTCTTCAGAACATTGCAGAATCAAAGATAAATAAGATATATTTTTTTTCACTGAACCTTGTTTTTGGGGTAAACATTCATGTGAAATAGAGACAATTTCTCATATAGTGTGATAAACATCATGATACTGATATTCATAGGGCAATGGGTGCACAGAAGAGAGGCAGCCCAGTTTAGAGGTGCAGCAAACACTCATCAAAGAGGATGGTTATGCTGAGCTTTGCCAGATTTGTAGGAACTATGCAGAAGAAAGTAAAATATGTATGAAGGCTGTTAAGCAGAAAGACAACATAATGTATTCAAAGAACAATAAAGAATTTTATATTTATTAGAAAAAATAAAGGGAAAAGATTAGAAGATAAAACAGGAAGTAAGAAGGCTCAAATCATAAAAGATCATTACTTTGGCTTAAGGAGTTTATAAATAACATGCATACTCATGTGCACACATGTGCACACACATGCACAAATCAAACAAATACAAGAAAACTTTGAAAGCCTGAAAATACTTTATTATTCCAATGCTTGCCTTTTCCAGAAAGCTTTTTGGAGAGGAAAATTTAATCACTGTGATTTAGAAGCAATGAAGTCTATGCATGATTTAGCTTAATGGAGAACTGGAATTATAATTTGATGCATTAACCCAGCCCGGACTTTCCTCATTTTGGAGCTCTCCTTATAGAGAGGTGCACTTCTGGTGGCCAGCTACTTTTTTATGCTGTCTAAGGAATATGCAGGAAGCAGGAGAGGGGAGAATATTCACGGGTCAACACATGGTAACAAACACAAATAAACATGCAGTTTCTCACTCTACAAGATCCTTTTTTCATCTTAGAGATGGTGTCAAGTTATTTCTGTTGTCACATATTATATAAAATATGCCTAGTGCCATCTGAAGGCAGACTAGGGTCACGGTTAGTACTAGCTGGAGTAGCTCTATGCTGAAGTGTAGATGCTTATTTTAGGAACATTGTTACCAACACCTGAACCATGCTGAAAAAGCTAAAGAAAGTAAAGTGAGACACTCACTCCATTCTTGGGCAGTTTCAGCAGTAGGGAGAAAACACTTCTAAGGATGAGGTCTCATAGTAAAAATGAATGGGTGAGAATGGGTCAGTGCTAGCCAGCATTCGTATGGAAGGAGATATACATTTTAACTCTGAAAAAGAGTGTAGGGCACTAACCAGGGTTAAAAAGCTGAAGGAGTCCAGATGAAGGAAAGAGGAAGAGTGGCTATACAAACTGAAATTGGGTAGGCTGATGGGTTTGGGTCAGAGAAAGATCAAGATTAAAGAGATGGAGGTGCAGTCTTCCAGAAAGCAAACAGGATAATACCAGTCAAGATGGTCTCCTGTGCGTGCCTTTACGCGCATTTGCTCCTTATGCTGTGTGTTCTGCTCTGTTTCCAGGGAAAATCTTTGTGACCTCTGACAATAGATGATATTCAAATCTTTGTGAACCCAGCTCTGTTCTCATGACCCACAGATGATGAAGAGGATTACACTTTCCAACATACAGAGATTGTATCTGTCCCTTCACCAAATCTGTCAGCAAATGTATGTTGAGGATTCTGCAACACAGACAGGCCACCTGCTACAATTGAAGCTAACAGAATTAATAGAAGCTTGTATCAATGCCTCTAGCCTGAGTTGCTTAGAATCCAGTGCAGAAGAAAAATACAACCAGGTTAAATAGCAAATGGGGAAAAAGAAAATACAATACTATACTTCAAGTGTCACAAAGAAGTACATAATCAATGCCTGTGAAATCAGAGGGCATCAAGATCACTTTGGATTCCACCTTGGAAATTTATAGTTATATTTTAACTCATTTCTAAGTAGATTAATGAACTACAGTGAAAAATGTACAACAATGCATAATGTATAAATGGTGCATAATGACATTATGCAGCTCTTGTATTATTTTTATATTAACAATTTTTATCTGAGGCTATTACCTTGAATATAACTTCAATGTGTGATTATCTGCCTAATGAAACTCCAAGAAATAACATTTCCACCTGGATAAATTTACTATGCAACACCAAAAAAAGAAAGAGATGTTATATTTTTGGAATAAAAATAAAATCCTTTCATAATAGAAATGTACATGGTGAATAAGTAACACACTCAATAATGCAAATTAAAACAAAAAGATATAACTTTCCACGTGTTGATTAGTCAAAGAGTTTTCAAAACGTTCAAATTCATCAAAGATATTATAACTTAGTTTTACTTGTTAGTGGAAGTGTAAATGACTGAGACTTTCTGGAAAGCAGTGGGTAATATGTCTAAAAAGGCCTAAGTACACCTTTTGATCCAGTAATTAAACACCTGCAAATTTAGCCTAATAAATAGCCTTATTTGCAGAAAGATACATGTATACAAATTTTCATTTGATCTTTATTCATTATAAACAAGGTAAAATTATTTTTTAAATGGAATACATGTCCATAAATAGAAACGTGGTTCACTGAGAGCATATTCAAATAATGGATGATTTTAGCCATTACAATGATCTTTTCAAGGTATCCTTGATGATATGGAAAAATGCTCACGTTAAAATTTGGTCCAGGAGATGGCTTTTAACTTTTTTTGAACACTCTGTGGTGGGTGCTGCAGAGACATTTTGTCCTATTTCTCACCCACTCCTGTTCCCAAGCCCTGGGCTGCCGTGGATGTCTTAACAAATGGAACTTGACAGAAACAAGGTCCAGAGCTTCAGCTAGGCCAAAACTCAGTCAATAAGGAAAGAAAATAGAAGATGAGGAGGAGACTTGGGACAGTCCAGCATGGAGCCAGGAAATCTGGATCCGTGTTCTCAAAGAGCTCTATGCAGGGGCCAAAGTAAATAATCAAGGACATTTTAATCAAGGATTAAATGTTGCCTCAAATGTTATAGCAGGAATGAGAAACAGCCTGGAGGGGCTTCAGCTCCGTATCCCATCTCTGTGATGTGGTTCTTGCATCTATCTGGTTACTTAACAGTCCTGTAACATGAGAAGCCTCTCTGCGCCACATCTTACTTTGTTTAAAATAAGATTAAGTTCTTTCCCTGCCAGCTCTAAATTCCTACGATTCTATAATTCTAATAAATGGCAAATTTTTAATAAAAATTGAAGTTAAAAACTGTTCATTAGGATAAAAAGAGATCAGGCATACAAAAACAGATTCGAAAAATATGTTACTTTACAAAAAATATAGTAGTACAATGTTGCAAGAATAATCTAAAACCATATTCCTTTTCTAACTATCCAATCAAATAGGTATTTTTTGTATTTTGTGAACTTTAGTACAAAACCATTTAAATGTATGACTAAGTTAAATATCAACATCTTTATGCTTGGTTTACTTGTAAGGAATAGATTAAAATTGTGCACTGACCTCTAATAGTTGAATATGGAAGAAGAGTTCAGAACGACACCAATATTATAGTTGTAAAGTGCCAACACAATTAGGTGTTAAAAAACTTTTTTCCCCAGACGTTCAGGTTTTGATTGCATAGAAGTGTTTTATTTCCACAGTAGCCAAACAAATAAATAGACACGAAGTGCTTTTATAACCTGAAGGAAAAGTCATTCTAGCTGGTATATAGGTCAGCAGTTTTCTGGTTCTGGATTGTTGTTGTTTCTTTCCCCAAAAAATACTTCTTTTCACTCATCACTGACCATTAAATCCCACTACGTTTCTTCAAATGTTATTTCTTAAATTGTTTTCCATCAGTGAAATCTTGGGCATCTTACGATGTAGAGTTTAGCGTGGGCTTCTGTTGAACAAAGACAACTGTGATGGCAAATACAAGGGGTTCAACAGAAGGAAGGGTGGTATAGGGTGATTCAGAGTCACATATCCTCTAGCACAGGTGGGATAGGAAGCCCTACTGACTGTGTGATTCCACAGCCTCTAAGCTCTTTCTGTCTTTAACATTTCCCTCCTTAATCTTTTTTGATTCCTTCTTTCCCACTTACTTGGCTTGAAATTTTTATTTTTAGATTCTTAGTGATTAGGAAAATAAAAGCAGATTAATCTCTTTATGTGACAGCTTGGTACAACAGTAAGAACATAAATAATTTCTTCAGTCAGTCCCTTTTTGGATCTTGATTCAACTCCTAAAAGTTAACATATCTGTACCTCATTATTTTTCAAAATGTGACGAGAGAGAGAGATTGAGAGAGAGAGAGAAAGAGAGAGAGAGGAATCTTCTAGCTTAAAAGGTTGCTTTGAGGGTCAAATGATATCAACACTACATATTGATAGACTTTACAAACTTAATGACATCGCACAAAAATCAAACCACTTTAAAATATATATGTTACCTAATTGGAAAGCAGAAGGCCCTCTAGCCTTCTTTTGCCACACAACTAGTTGTTCAGTTTTGTTAATTGTCACCATCTAAAAGAGGAGGTGACTTAAGACAGGTAATTAGGGTCTGTGACAACAAGCTAGGAGCAGAGTGTCCCTACGCCCACTGGGGTGGCTGTCAGTAGCCAATGGACTGACTGGTGGGAAGACCAGCTCCTTTGCTTCCAGGTCAGGAAGTGTGGAGTTGAGCTCTTTGTGGAAACTATTTGTGCCTGGACTTCCCCTGAAATCACACCTTCATTTGGCTACTTCCCCTTCCTGTCCTATTTCACACCTCCTACCCCTTAATGATTTCTCCCAGGAGCATGTGCTTAATAAATCACTACATCTCAGTCCTTGGCTTAGGGTCTGCTTCTGGAAGAAGCCAACCTAAGAAACCCATCAAATTCTTTTTTCATTAATTCAACAAATGTTTATTGAACATCTCCTAACTGCCAGCATGGTTCTCATTCATTAGAAAGAGAAACAAAACAAAATCCCTTTCTATGCATCTTCTGTTTTATTGAGAAAAGTGAGAAAATAAATGAATGAATGGGTCTATAATATGATTTGTGTTAAAATCAGGGTAAAAATGCTATAACAAAAAGGAACCAGTGTAATTTAGAAAGGGGATAGAAAAAGATGGACATTACTATTTGAGATAAATAGGTCAGATAAAGCCTCTCTGAGAAATGAATAAGAACAAAAACTGTCCTCCTCCAAAGCATTATTTGTTCTTATATTTCAATATTGAGAATCAGGTCAGCTTAAGCCTTTGTAAGAAATTAACATGTACTGGGCACTCTTGTTGGCTGCGGGAAGCCTGAAGCCTCCAGAAGAACAGAGGACATGGGGCTAAGATTGGGGTTAGACTCTGTAGGGCTGAGTGGGAGGTAGCACACCTTCAGCATCCTAAAAACAAGACAGAGACAGAGGAAATGTAGAAATGCTGGGGTTGTTCTGAAGGTTATGCCAAAGCAATCCAGACCTCTTAGAATCCAAGAAAAGGTTTATTCCATTGCTTCCTATTCCTTTTTTTGGGGGGTGGGGGGAGATTTGGGAAGAGAATGTATTCTTATCTCTTTGTATGCTTTGTAGCAATGCTTTTCTGCATACATAGGCCTTCCTTAAATGTCAGTTTATATGGGATGTGTGTGTTTGTGTGTACGTGCATACCCCAAACTTTATTTTACACATAAAGGAGTTAGCTAGAGTTCTCTTCCTGAAGATAATGGTCAGATATTCCCCTCAAGCCATCATTTAAACTGATTATGTGAATGTTGCCATAGAAATATGCAATCCAAATATACATACCTACATAAAAAATACTGCAAGTCATTACTCTAAGTCCACTTTTGCGTATATAGACTTGTCCTTTCTCGTAACTCTTACTCTAACAATTTAATCTTTTTCTCCAAAGCATTTGACTCTGCCTGAGATTGCAACAAGAGCATGCTAAAATAGAGCTAATATATAATGTATCCTAGCCTCCTATCTCTTTCATCCCTTGGAGACAAATCAAAACTGAAATAAAACCCATGATTCATTCTGTAAAATCCAAGTTTCCCGTAATCTTAATAAAATCTCCTCAAACTAAGCATCCAAGAAAGACTATTCAATAATCAAGTACTACTGGCTTTGTTTCCTGGGAGGAAAGGCAAAATGGAATATTTTAAGCAAATCATAGATGCAAATGTGTTGCATTGCTTCAGAATCTCCGTGCATGATTTCTAGAACATCAGTTCACTGGGCTGCACCAGGGTCTAGTCTAAGATGAATGAACCATTTGGACTTAAGGTTGATCTGGAAGGCAGCAATTCACCACAAGTTATTTCCATCCTGTGAAATTGCATTCCTCTTTTTTTCTTTTTCTGTGAAGCAAGGAAAAATAAATAGGCCTAGCAATGCAATTCCTTATTATATTGATCAGACTTTTGGCATTAAAAATGTCTGCCCTTTAACCTTTCCCTTTTCAGAAATCTTTCAATGACTCCTCTGTGCATGACATGAATATGTACTCCAGGAGACATTATAAGCAATATTTTTTTATTACTGACACTGTAAAAAATGGACATGTTTTAAACCCTCTATAAACTACTATTTAAAAACACAAGACATGATTGATCACCAGATGGAGCAGTAAAAATGAAAACTTGGAGATAAAGATGGAATACAAATATTTAATCATAAATGGGAAAACAATGAAAGTCTGGGGATAACTATATTCTGTTTGCAGATAATAACCTTTCATATGAGAATGAGTCACTTATGGTATCTAACATAGAAACATAAATCCTGATGCACTCTAAATACAAATTTTTGCCTGCGACACTCTTGCTTAGAACTGAAAACATTTTGTTTAGCTATTCTAATTTAGAAAGGTCTGATATATTAGAATTTTTACATCACATCAGTCAAGAAACATTGCTTCTCCTACTAATACAAAAGGCATTTTCTTCTGTAACGTAAAAAAATATGGTAGTATCCTAAAGCATATTGAAAGCATTCTGACAAAAGGTTTGGGCCCATAACAGTAGAAACCTTATGTAATCCTTTCTCTGAGATAGAGATTTTACTTCAGTTCTAGTGTGTCCCAGAATGTTGACAAAATGGAAATTTATTTAAAAATATTTTGCTGACGGTATTGCATTATTTCCTTATATGATTGAAGTATTTAAAACCACTTACATGTGAATATGGTATGCTAGACCATTAATTAAATGATGTTATCAAAAAGTAATGGCCTACATTATCATTTGTTTTAAGCTTAATAATAAGACGCTAATATTTAAGTTCACTATACAGTGAGAAATGATTAACTATAGGATTTGAATTTTCTGTCACTATGAAAATTATAACCAAAAAATACTACTAAATATAAGAGAAAATTACAATATAAACATCCCAGCATTTAACACAAGGACTGACATGTAATATTCACTAAAGAAAACATGTTAAACTTATGACATCCCAGCATCTTCTATCAACCACTTCCTTTCACTACTTCTCCTCCCCACACATGGTACCCAGTAAAGAGCTCTGCTGACTGTAACATCCATTCACTATCTCATCCCCACGTTGTGAAAGGCCCATTGTTTTAAAATTTATAACTTGGCATTTGTCTGAATACAATGTAGTAAATCAAAATATCCACTAGGATATATGGTAGCCTAGGAATATCTTAAATTATCACATTGAGTATGACTTTTATATTTATTTCTACAATGCCTAACTGAAGGTTTGTTCTTCAATTTTGACCTGATTTTCCAATATTATGTATTTAGTTGGCACCCTTTGGTTCATTGGCAGTAAAGAGGCAGAGACGACACAGCAGTGACTTCTTCTAAGACACCCAATGTAAGAGGTACACAATTTTCTTTGAAAACACTGATATTTAAGAGGCACGAATAGCCTGAATGTCAAGGATAAAGGAAGCTAATGCTGCTCTTCTTGGTTCCCTAACTTTTCTATGCCCTGTCAACAAACTGATCAGTCAAACACATTAACGAGAGTTTAACTGACCAAAGTGAAACAAGGCAAGTTCTTCCATTTTCACCATCTTAAGCTCGACAAAGAGCTGAACTAAGGCAGGTGAAACACTTTTGCCTTAGTCAATATGTGTTATTTCAATAAAAACACTTTCCAGGTCAGTGTAAAACATTTTCCCAAATATCATCAATTGTAATCAAGTCTGGTACTCTTATTCTTTTAGTTTTGAATTGTCTCATTGTACAGTTCTGTCCACATTATCCACTAAATTAACTGGATGAGGTCAAGGTAATAAATAACTTGAAAGGGCCATAGCACTTTCACCTGTAGTGACATATATATATATATATTCAAAAATAGAAGCCAATTCAGCAATGTTGGGGCCTTTACACAAAATTTACAGACCTTTATTTTTGTTCATTTTGGCTTCTCCTGTTCTAATGATTTATTAATCTACCAGTATCCCACTGTGTTTGAATATATAAAATGTAGCTCAGAGCCTTGGAATTCAGACTATTTAATAAGGCCCAATAAGAATGAAATTTATTCGCAGAGACTGTTGAGCAGATTACGTAGTAATCCATAGCAATCTTCCCTAGGGTTCTTATCTATTATTTCAGGGCAATATCAATGTGAGTAAATAATACTTTCCTAGAGGAAACGATTTGCTCTATTAAACCACAGCTTCTTAGATTCCCAAAATTCCATGATTTCTTGATAGGCCTATCAGCCTTCTGGGAAAAAATAGGAGAGCATCAGCTGTGTCTAATAAACCCAATACCACCCAGATGATGGCTCAACCAGAAGTTAAGTGCCTGCCTTGCTCATTGTCATTCCCCTGAAGTGACTACCAGCCCTGGGAACATAAGTGATGGCTGAATTAACAAAAAGATACCACTTGGGAAAAAGGGTAGGGTACCTTTTTAATAAATACGATATTCACTAATAAGAATCTTTGAATAAATTTATTTGTCTAGTGTCCTAGGTGTTTCTTTGGCTGTTTAAAGGATTACACCCTAGAGAAAGTACTTTGCTCTCAGATAGAAATACAATCTAATTATAAAATTGTTTAATAATACCTGTTAACATTTGAATATTAAATGGAATAATGCCTACAAGTAGCAAAGGCATGATTTTTAGTACAATTGGAAATGTTCAGTAAATGTTCATTTTCATTATTATTAATATTCATTGCATGTGAGGTCGCTCATAATGCTACTGAAGGTAAAAATCAAGATATTCTGTTCAGTTTGCTACTCAGTAGCACCTCACTAGTTAAAGTGAGTCCAAAAGAAAATAAAAATGGAAGAGGGATCATATATCCTTGCTAATTCTAGATAATAGCATAATGTAGATGTTAGATGTTGCTACCTCTCTTAGAAAATTGGTCAGCTAAAAGCAAAATCATAACTGAAATTTGTGCTCAATCCAGAATCATCATGCCGCAGACTGGCCACTCAGAACCCTGAACCATGACCCTCAACTGGATCTGTTTCTCCTGTTGCCTTACCATACTCTGTATAATTCAGTCCTTCCATCTGAGAACTTCAATTCTGGGTGTTATAGTTTTGACAGGAGTTCGTATCAGCTAGGTTATCTGATGTTACCTAAGAGAAAGTGCTGATGAATAAAAAGTGGTTTCTGTCTCACACTTCAGAAGGATCCTATTTGCATTTTGATAGTGTTCTGCTGATGGCTCCAGGCACTTGAAAGAGTGACTCAGGATGCTGGATCATTCCCTCTGGCTTCTCTGACTCATTCCTTCCCAAAAGGATATAAGCTTTTCTGATGAGTGAAATTGTGTGCTCTGGTGCCTCTTCTCTTTCTGAGCCCATAATCTACATTTACCATTCCATCATAAGGTCACCCAGTAGGCACCCTCTATCCTACAGAACTCAGCCCTGAAATCCTGTCTGCATAAGGATATTGGGAATGAGTGATGAGGAAGGAGTAGAAGCATGGTTCCAGTTCAGGGTGAAGCTTCATTTTCCAATCCAGTTGTTAACAGTCTACAAAGGTTGATTTTTTGATTCTCCATCTGACTCCTGTTCTTATTTCTCAATTACCTCTGAAAACGAAGAGGGAAAGGGTAATATGTCACCTGAATGATTGGCATACATTCTCTTAATGTTTAGTTATTTATTTTGAGAGAGAGAGAGAGAGACAGAGGAAGTGTAAGTTGGGAAGAGGCAGAGAGAGAGAAAATTCTAAGCAGGCTCCATGCTGTCAACACGCAGAGCCCGACATGGGGCTCGATCCCACAAACTGCAAGATCATGACCTGAACCGAAATCAAGAGTTGGACATTTAACCAACTGAGCTACCCAGGCACCCCGACTGGCATACATTTCTTAAACTCACAGTAAACAACTTATTTTTCTGGAGGTTATGGGAGACCATTCAATGGTTCTTGGGGCACATTATTATTATCTAGGAAAGAACATAAAAACAAAAACCTGGATGTTGAAAGATGGGTTGAAAGATGGATTGAAAGATGTATGATGATAGATGGGTTGATGACTATTCAGAAGTAGGAAAGGTTACCTAATGGGAAAGATATATCACAAGTTGGGCATTTACCAGCCTTCAATAATGGCTGCTGGATTTCTGATTCCCAGGGTGGAAGGCAGACAAAATGTTAAGTTTTGTATCAGTCACCAATGACTCCAGCTTTGAAGGTCACTGCTTTTTACTTTCTCTTCTATTCACCACTGCATACACTGTTTCTGAAAGGAGATTGAGCTGAGGATCCCTGTGTGGGCACTGAGTATTTATAACATTGTCGTTTCTTGTCCTTATCCTATAACAGTTCTAACTTTTGTCTGTATTTTTTTTGAGTGCTGCTGCTTATTAATGAAGATCAAGTCACTGAGAATAATTGCTGCATGGATATCCCTTCAATTAATTTGAAATGTAGAGTCAAATTCTATTTTTAAAAGAGAAGTCACACATATTTAAAACTGAAAATCATTCTCAAAAGTGGGAAAACTACTTTCTTTCGGTAGCAGAAAGTATTTTATTTGATTCACAGTGAAGAGTGTTTCTTTTGTTGCTGTTGTTTGCCTGACAGCTACACATTCTGGGCCTAACAACACTGAAATAGGTGTTCACTAAAGGAACAATACATTTTGTACCATAACAGGTCATTAGTCGTTGTTATAATAATAATTATTATTGTAGTATTTACTAAAATTATAAAATGGTTAACAACACATATTAATCTTGAAGTGATCTTGATTCCCTGAACAATTTTGCATATCCACTTATGCTTTTTCTCCTTTTCTTATTTTCAGTTCATGGGAAAATAACGATGTTGAATTTTATTTGGTGAATGAGTTGGTTAAAATATTTGATAAAACTCTTTTGTGGCTCATAGAAGAAATCAGTTGGCCCTTCATATGCTAGAAAAGTTTTTTTAAAAATTAGAATATAATGGGGCGCCTGGGTGGCTCAGTCGGCTAAGCGGCCGACTCGGGCTCAGGTCATGATCTCGCGGTCTGTGAGTTCGAGCCCCGCGTCGGGGTCTGTGCTGACAGCTCAGAGCCTGGAGCCTGTTTCAGATTCTGTGTGTCCCTCTCTCTGACCCACCCCCGTTCATGCTCTGTCTCTCTCTGTCTCAAAAATAAATAAACGTTAAAAAAAATAAAAAATAAAAATTAGAATATATTTTGAACTTTGTCAATTATCAATGAGAATAACATAAAAGTTACCTTTATTTTCTATCAGAAATGCTGCCTGAAGACTCTTACAGACTTTCAACAGGGTGAAACCTGGTAAAACCCCATAAGTAGAATCATTGGATTGAAGACAATATGCATTTAAAATTTTAATATGTTTCCAAATCCTATCCATAGGATGGGATCTTATTATACCCCCACCCACACTTTTGCAATTCATCAAGTTAGGAAACTTAAATTTTTGTCAGATAGGAAGTTGAAAGAATGGTACATCAGTGAAGTCTTTGTTTCCATTTTTCTAATTATGAGTGAAATTAAATATTTTGTTAATGTTAAAGGGCCATTTTCTCTTCTCTTCCCTTCTCTTCTCTTCTCTTCTCTTCTCTTCTCTTCTCTTCTCTTCTCTCTTCTCTTCTCTTCTC
Source organism: Panthera tigris (assembly GCF_018350195.1). Classification (NCBI taxonomy): domain Eukaryota; kingdom Metazoa; phylum Chordata; class Mammalia; order Carnivora; family Felidae; genus Panthera; species Panthera tigris. Next base: position 51,025,069 of record NC_056671.1, on the reverse strand, counting down.
TTCTCTTCTCTTCTCTTCTCTTCTCCTCTTTTCTCTTTCATTCTCCATCTCCCTCCCATCTCCTCCCCGCCTTTCCTCCTCTTTCCTTTGTTTTGCCCATTTCTCTATTAATGTGTTGGTCTTTTCCTTATCTATTTGTAGGAACTCATATGTATTAGGAATATTAGCCATCGTCTATCATATGGGTAGTAGCTTTTTTCCTGGATTATAATTTTTGTGACTTTGCTGTATAGAATGTTTTTTTGTTGTTATTTTGTGGAATTGAATTAACATTGTTTAATGTTCATTTCTTTATTTTGAGAGAGAGTGAGAGCACAAGTGGAGGGAGGAACAGAGACAGAGAGGGAGAAAGAGAGAATCCCAAGTAGGCTCCACACTCACAGCACAGAGCCTGATGTGGGGCTCAATCCCATGAACAGAGAGATCATAACCTGAATCGAAATCAAGAGTCAGTTGCTCAACTGACTGAGCCACCCAGGTGCCCCTTGATTCAACATTAAAAAGAAAATTATTATACATGTTGGAATTTGAAATAGAGTAAGCAAAGTCTTTTCGAGTCCATCATAAAAGAATTCTGTATTTTCTTCAGATACATTTATGCTTTTATAGATTTGAATATTGTAGCTAATTGCAATGTATCTTGGTATGTGGTATGACCTATGAATTTTACTTAATATTCTTATCAGATCATTATTAATTTGTTCCCCCATCATTTATTGCCTAATCCACCTCCTGTCATTTCTAAATTGTGTCCAGTCCTGGATGTTCTATTATGTCCCACTGGACTACCTTCCTCTTCACGTGCTAGTAGCACACTGTTTAAATTATTGACAGATTTTAACATCTTGAACTGCAAGTTTTTCTTCCGAGCTTTTCTTCTAAAGTTTTCTTGCTGTTCTTTCTTGTTTATTTTTCCATAAGTGTGTAGACTAATTTAGTTTGTCCAGTGCCCTCTTCTTCTCAAAAAAGGAGAATGCTAATCGTATTTTCATTTGATTCATATTTAATATTCATATAAGTTAATTAAGAAAATAATTGATTTTATGCAATAGAGTCACTGTTGAAACCCAGCCAATTCCAAATCCATCGCATGTCTGGCCTCTCACCCACAGATGTGACCCATTCTTCATATACTATAGTATGCATAGCAAATGTATTCAAAAGATTGGTTTGATCATGGTTATTCCCCTGGTCAGCAGTCAGCAGTGGAGACATTTGCCTTTTGCAGTCCTTCTCACCAGAAAAATGTGCTTTTAAATGCTGCACAAAACACTTCAAGATGTTATTTTTGCTCATTTTCCATCTTCGCCAAATATCTTTCCTTATCATTAACTTGCACCCCTTTTTAGGGCCAAATCACATCTGCTCCATGACACCTTCACCATCCACCTTAATGGAGAGTGTTGGCTCTTTGCTTTGAAATCTGTTCACACTTCCTCTGTGTCAATCATTTGCCTTCCGTCTTTGAATTTAAGGCTAATTACCATTTTATGTGGAGTCATCTTAATTAGATTATAAATTGGTTAAAGACAGAACATAATTCTCATTTTTTTAGTGTTTCTGACAGACGAGAATGTGTGTGTGTGCATGTATGTATGTGTCTACTTTTTGTTCATTACTTTCTCAGGATTCTCATTTCCTCTAAGTGTTTGTCCTCAGCAGTTCGACACAATCAGTTTGCCTCCAAATAATGAATTAAATATCTGACCCTCTTCCAACAAGCAGACAGCTCTTTCCTTATAGCAGCAAGACATTCAGAATCCTGCCTTTTGTCATCTGTCCAGTTTTTCATTACTGACAGAACTTTCCCTTTTCTCCCTCTGTTGCCAAGAACTTATAGGTTCTAGGGAATCGATTTGCAACAAGATAGGGCTTTGTCCAGGGGTGACAGCTTACCCTGGGAGCTCTGGCAAAGCTGGACCTTTGAAGTCCAGATGGCAAGAAAGCTTCTTGTGTGTTCTTTTAAAGCAGGCACAGATTTCCACTGTCAGGTGATACTCAGGATAAAAATATCTCTTTTAAGAGGCATTGAAAATCTAAATTGAGTACATCTGGCAACCCTCCTTTATTTACTCTTTGTTAAGCATCATAAAGTATCCTTTCAAGGCAGAGAGGGAATGATTTACATTTGCAAAGCCCAGGCTGATTTATTCCTAACAAATTTTGCTCACCCAGATGATTTGTGTTCCACCTTCCAAGATCTTTTAAACTAGTTTTCCAGGTGCAGAGGTGAGAGTTGCCAGTGTATAATTTTTGGATTACCCTTCACTCCCTTCTGCAAGATGCTCAACACTTTGGCTACACTCCAATCTCCAGCTCTAGTCTCTGCTTGAAAGGATAAATTACATATTTTTGTAATTATATAGAAATAAAAACACATTTTTACCAGTGAGGATGCCAAATCTGCCAACTATCTTAAAACATCTTTATTCTCATGCACTCGAATCTAAAAATAGGTTCTAGTTCAAACCCTCTTTTGCAGGGTTTTACCAGCTTATAATGAATCTTAAAAACCAAGTTCCCTAAATTTAAAACACATGGAATTAAATAGTATAATTGATGATCATTTAAGGAAAGACACTGCAAAGTAATTTCTCTAGACACCAGACTCAGGCCAAGCACTAGAAGAAGCTATTACATGCAATTATTCTATAGGGACCTCTCCTTTATCATTAATCTCCAGCTTACCAAGAAATAATGTTCACATGTATGATTCTCAACCAGTTACAAAATATATGACTCCTAAAAGTTTTTATTAGTGCTTATAACATGAATAGAAGGTAGATATCACACTTACAGACAAGGTGCTTGAAAGGTGGATTGCTGAGGTATGACTAAGCATTGCTACATTCAGTGATCAGGGAAACAACATTTGGAAATCTTGTCTACAAACTGCAGATGTGTGTTTCTTCTATATACAGTGCTCCTGCAGTGGCTCTTTATTTACTCAACTTCAGTGCATTAGTACCTTTAGCGATAAAATAATAGAACATTATCCTAGGAACAGGGCATGACCAGCACATTTAAAACGGCATGCAGGATGAGAACGGTGCATTAAAATCTGAAGCTTTGCTTAATTTTATCTAGGAAAATAATGTTATCTTTCTGTGTACATTGTTGAGAGTAATCAAATGGAAGAAAATTGTTACTAGGAGGGAAATTAAAGCCAGTCAGAAATTAAAATTGCCCAAGCGTTGGTCAATGATAATTGATAATAGTTAATCAATAGTAGAATAAATAGAGATATTCCCACAAGAGAAGTAAATGAACATTGAGCCTTGTTAACTTTCATTGATCAAGGTGTAAATGTATACCTAGATGTAATGCATTTTAGCAAGTGCATTAGCAAGATCTTCCCAAACCGAAAAACCCAAATCCATGACCTCGCATTTTAAATGGTTTATTAAAATGGAAATAGAGAATAATTGGAATTAACTATCACCCTTTTCATGTGCTCATATACACCCTTGTATATATGTAAAATTCAAGTACTTTTCATATTGTAATTATTTATTTTAATTTGTCATAGTCATACATAACAGTTTGAAAAGCCAGATTCTAACAAACATTATGCAATAAACATTAATGCTGCCTCAATATCCCTCATACCCAGCTCCCCAACTCAGAAGCAATCATTTTAAAACATTACTAGACTTAATTAGTCTGACGAATAGCCCCAGAATTTTAAATATTACGAAAAAAAGTTTAAGCGTTTGCTCTGACTTGTCAAATTTATATATCATTTATTGTTATCTCAATATAAAAGGCCAGGCTTTTAATTTACAGTTCATATTTCCAAACTCCACCTCCCCAAATACTTATACCACAATTCTCAGTTTCTTCTTCAATTGGTGCCATATGCAAATGCAAATAAATATGTTCTGTCAAACTTCGTTACTATGTCTTGACAGCCACTTTATAAGATGAGGATATAGGTGTCCCCTTCCCTCTGGCTCATCTTCATGCACCCACTCTATCTTTGCTTTTATATTCTTCTTTATGGCAAAATTAAGGCTTTCGTAATTTGACCATAGATTAATTAGAAAAGTATAATACAAATGTAAATTACAGTTCGGAGCAGGACCAAATACTGTACTAATTACATGCTATCCTTTATGGCTCTACTGTAATGACCACTGGGTTATATCAAGTGAATATATATAATATATACATAATATATATAATATATATACACATATATATGAATATTTCTTATATATATTTCTTATATATTTCCTTCTGATTTGAACTAGATTTTAAGCTTACAAAACTATAATATTGGAACTTCCCTATCCTGTTCTCTTACATTTATTATTTCTTGAATCTCACAACTTCCTCTCTCTCAGTTTACCTTTTTAATTTGCTGAAATATATCCTTAATTGATTTCCAAGGAAAGATTTGTTTTTTTACCAAGTATACTTCCTTTCAGGTTTTAAAATATTTTATTCCTTCCTCACATTTTAGTGAAAGTTTGCCTAAGTATATAAATCCACATTGAAAATCATTTTAAGAACTTTGAAAGCATTTCTCCATTTTCATCTGTGATGCTAAGTTAATGATGGTCTGACTATGTCATTTATAGGTGATTTTAGGATCTTTGATCTTTGTTTTTCTTATATTTTTACAATAACGTATCTAGATATTTTCGGGTACAGTGCTTGGAAAGACTTTTTAATTAGATTTATTTCTCTCTTTAGTTTTGAAGGACTTTTTGGTACTTTGATCATTTCATCACTGTTCTGTTCATCTTTTTTTCTTCAAGCTTATCTATTTATCTTGAGAGAGAGAGAAAGAGAGAGAGCACATGCATGCAACAAGTAGGGGAGGGTCAGAGAGAGAGGGAGAGAGAGAATCCCAAGGAGACTCCGCACTCGATGCAGGTCTCAACCCCACAACCATGAGATCATGCTTGAGCCAAATCAAGAGTTGGACACTCAACTGATTGAGCCACCCAGGTGCCCCTGTCTTCACCTTTTTTACCAAAAACTATTATTACTCAAATTTTGGACGTCCTGAAATGATCTCATCTTTTCTCTTGTAAATTCTTTTGTTTTTATTTTGGTTATATCTAATGAGTAATTACTTCCCATTAATTTCCAACCTTCCTATTGAACATATTGTTCCAATCATAACTTCTGATTTCCAATTTTTTTCTTCTTTCTCATTTTTTTTCTTCTTTTTAGGATTCTTGTTAGTTTGTACTGCAGAACATTCTCAAATTCATCTGATGATACTCATGAGATTTTTAAAATTTATTTTGGTTCTTTAAATTACTCCTATTTCATCACTGTTAGTTTTTTCTTAGCATATATTTTCATCATTATTTCTCACTTTGCAGTATTTTGATGAAGTTCTGGCGATTCATGGTAGCCAATTCACAAATAATAATTCAGAACTAAGAATAGTGACTTGGGAGATTTTATGTTTGATAGGAAATGCATTAGAGTGGGAAATGATGGGGTTGACTCCTATACTGAGTAAGAAAGATTTCACTCTGAGTCTCTATTAAACTAATTACCCTTATTTTCCTTAGACAGCTTTGTTATGTTTGTATTTGTGCCTGGGCTAAGGTATCCAGCATAAAGAGTTGTAGGAAGAGGTGTGGTTTATTTCTGCCCTATATGTTCTTCACTAATCATCTTGTTCTTAGATCTGTTTCTTCCTCCCACCCATCAAAGTACCTGTCATCTCTTAGTCTGCAGCCTGTTTGGAGTATATAAGAGAAGTCTATTTTTCGTTAGTTATGGTTACCTCTATAAGTGTTCTACATTGTGTTTTTCTGTTCTTTGATTAATCACTCACCTATCCATCTCTTTTTCTCTACCAGAAATTTGTTGAAATCTATCTTTCACTGGTGCCCCCCCCCCCCACCGGCCATACTCTTAATTGTGAGTTTATTTCTTCACCAGTTTCATTTTAATTGCACACTGCAAACTGAAAAGGGAAGGGGTAGGTGCAAATGGCTTGTCTGCCATCTTGCCCTGTCAAACCCATCTCCCAGACTAAAGAGTAAGCCCCTGAGATGCAGTGATTAGCTCTTTTTATCTTAGCATTTCTGTTGCCTATCAGAGTGCCTGGAATGTATTATGTGTTGGAAAAGTATGTGATAAGAGAAAATAAGGTACATTCTATCCTACTCAAGGTATAGTATCTGAATGTTGTTACATTTCCACTGTAAAATTGTTCCAGAAAGCAAAAGCTATCCTTGCTGTCCCAGGGAAGGGTGAAAAAAGCAAAATGTCCCAGGGAAGTGTGCCACCATTTCAAATTCTTTTAATAAAATCTTCTGAGTTAACATGTTATAATAATGAGGAAATGGTAAATTTCCTTAATAAGGAAAATGGTAAAACCATGAGTCTGTTAAATTAATAAGGCTTTTTATAAATGAAATATATTTACAATGGAAAGCTCATTTAAGGGAAATACTTAATTTACATGAAATCCTTGCACAGAAAAGCAGTGATAGATAAATTTGGATTTAATGGCATGTCCTCATCAAATACTCATGGCTGTACATCGTATAAAACATTTATACAATTATGTTTGTCACCAATGCAGTCTGTTGATAGCTCAGTAGCTCATTCTACATTATTGCTTCAGAACAATAATCTTTAAATATCACCCACATGATAGCTTTTGAAGGGTTTTAAATGGATAACATTATTATAACTTCTAGAGTGTTTATGGAGAACATACAATTTAGTTTAACATCATAGTGAAGTGCTGTGTTTTTTAAAGACAAAGCTACACAGAAACTCAAAATCTCAGGGATCATTTTTCAAAAGGCTACTTTATACCTAACATGAAAGAGAAAAAATAAATTCCTACCTAAACATCAACTGACACTCTGGTGCTATACAGTTATCACCCCATTACAAGAGTTTTTCAGATGGGGAAATAAAGTCCTAAAGACAGTTTAATGTACATCCAGTACTACAAAGTTATTTCAAGTGTTAGAACTTGAAATCAAAGCATCTGGATTCTAGTACATTCTACTATTCTCAACAGCACAGAGTTTATAGGACATATGTCCATATGTGGGGAAAAAGTGAGAAAGGCGGAAGCAATCTGAAAGATATTGGCTTACTTAGGCCTATGCTTTAAGACTGGACTCCAAGGGTGCTTGGATGGCTCAGTCAGTTAAGCATCTGACTCTTAATTTTAGCTCAGGTCATGATCTGACAGTTCATAAGTTCGAGCCCCATGTCAGGCTCCATGCTGACAGTCATAATTCTCCACAAATAACCTCTACAAAAAATTCCAAGGAACAAAGCACTTCAAAACAATTTGGGTCTTGGAGGAGGAAACTAGAAATGTTTAGTGATTTCATATTTAGTGTTCCTGAAATGACCAGTGGATTGTGGCCAGTGAAGGTTTGTGTCATCTTGATGAAGGACACATCCAAGTTGTTATCCACCTAGCAGTCCTGCTGACCTATGTCTAGATGAACATACCTTCTTAGCTCAGAAGATGAAAGACTTGGGAGCACAGATGGTGCTGTCATCATACTGTCTTCCCAAGAGTTAGCACCTGAGAAAGAAAGATCTAAGATGTGAACAATGGACTGTGCAGCTGGTATCAATAAAAAAGGATCTTGATTTCTGGATAATGGAATATATGTCAAAAATATGAGCTCATATCCAGGAGTGGAGTTCATCTCATAAGGATAGGAAATACTATTTTTACTAGAGTCTGGAAGGCCTGTTCAAGAGGGTTTGGGGCTAAATATAGATGAGTAAGGGAGAAAAATGTAATAAATGTCATGCAATGACTAGAAAATGAGCAAAGAGCAAAGAAAGGGAAGATGAATAGTTTAGGTGATGTCACATATCATCACAAAATGTCTAACTGGGGTTACCTGTTGCCCCTCTGGCCACTTGCCCAGGAATGTACCTTGACAACCACATTTTCATTTGCTCTGAGACTTTAGTGGCCTTGTAAAAACACTTGAAACAGTAGTCTGAAAAATGTAACATGATTAATAAAAGATCAACCGCTATCGGTTTCCATATGGAATACTTTTAGGCAGAGGATTGTTATTGTCTGCATCAGGAGAATTTTACTCAGACATTATAAAGCATTTTCTGGAATTCAATAAGCAGTAGGATGCACTGTCTTCAAACATAAAAGCTAATATTTTTCTAACTATTTGCTTTAGGGGGTATATCATCAGTAAGCATAATAGAGAATGGAGGTACTAGGATTCACTGGATAAACTCTGCAAGTCCTTTCCAACACTGTGTCTCATTTCAGATAGTGATGCACATTAGTGATATTAGGAGCAAGGACTGTGACATCCATGTTACTTTACAGAGAATCTATCCTTTGTGTGACTACAGCATGTAACTATTTTGAGCCCTATATCCTGCTTCCCTGAGTTTTTACCTCAGCCTACAGTTGTCTCTGCTTGGAAGGCTGATAATTAACTCTGCAATGCTTTGATATTCACATATATAATTATTACTTTACATTCTTAGAGCTCTAAAAATTTCTATCTTCCACTTTAGAGGTATTACACTGGAAAAAGATATACATTTCCTTCGTAGAGAACACACACACACACACACACACACACACACAAATGCACATAAAAGTTACCTCAAAGAGGCTAGAAGCAGAGACTAAGGTTCCTGCCATGAAGTAGAAGTCACCTGGAAGGAGAGTTTCTAAATCTTTAAATGGAGCATGAGATTTTTTTTTTCTAGTTTCCCTTCTCATGAAAAGCAATTAAATCAAGAAAATCAGCATGCATACGTGTGGTGTGAGTACAAGAGCTGAGAAAAATGAAAGAGACACGAGGAAGGGCATATTGGAAACAAAAGGAAATTAAAGTGACATGATTTTTAGGAGGATGGAAGAAAAGAAATTAAAGAGTATTCATATTACTCCAAAGTTGATAGATAGTGATGCTCACTTTGAAGAGATTGGTGAAATAATTTTAATTCTTTGTGAACCCAGACTGCTAATGCCACATGTGATGGTTCATTTTATGTGTAAACTTGACTAGACCACATTGCCCAAATATTTGGTTATTGTGAAAGTCATTTTTTAATTAGATTAAGATTTAAACCAGAGATTGAGAGTAAAGCAGATTACTCTTCATAACGTGGGTGGGCTTCATCCAATCAGTTGAAGGCCTTCAGAGGATAAGACTAAGGTCTCCCAAGAAAGAGGGAATTCTGTCACATGACTGCTTTTGGACTGGAGCTGCAACATCAGCTGGCTCTTCAACCTATGAGGTTGCCCTGCAGATTTTGGACTTGCCAGTTCCCACAATCAAAACTGTAAGATACACACACACACACACACACACCCTACTATTGGTCCTGTTTCTCTGACCAATACCCCACCAGTAATTATTTTTGTATTCCAGAGTTTTTGTCAATTTATTTACATCAGTCTTGACATTGAAAAAAAGTTTCATCAACCATGTCAGACACCAAGCCACCAGTCTTCCTTCTATAAATGAAAATAAAATCTACATGTTCCTGCTTTACTTATTACTGTCCATAAAATTTATGCTCAATATGGTTTAAAAATTCTAAGTACTTTTTTCTTGAAAACATATAAACAAAAAAAGGTAATGTTTTCTACCACATTTATAAACAAAGCTTAAAATCTGTTTCTTAATTCAGACATTCCAAGATATACTCAGATTCCAAAGTTGACAACACTCCTAATAATGAAAAACTACCAAAGCACTGTCTTTGCAATATATGTTATTATGAGTCTGATTTAGGTCACAGGAGAAAAAAATATTGTCTAAAAAGATCTATCTATCTATCCATCTATATAATATAGCTATACTATACATCTATATCTATCTATCTATATATATATATATGAACTTCTGTGTGCATTTGATATGAGTACAAACTAAAAAAAGGATATATATTTCAAAGTATAAACATGATATAGATAAATTAAATCTGAGATCAAGCCATCCTCTTCCAAAAAGGAACTTATTTTTAAAAAGAATAGCCTTCTATTCTTCCCTGGCCATTCAAACAATATATTAAATGTGTACCTCAAAGTGTTCACTCAAAAGTGTCTTTTTACAGAATGTCCTGTGCAAGGTGTCAAACAATGAGATATTACCAGCTGCCATTAGGGAAAAAAATAATTTTCTAAGAAAAAAATATTGTTGCAATTTACTCTTAGTCCGTATTTAATGAGATTATTTTAATAGAATGCTTATGAAGAAGTCACAGCAAGCAAACATCCAAGGAATTATTTGGCAGCTTAAAAGCTTTTTTGTTCTCTTTTAGAATGTAAACATCTGGGAAAGAAAAAAAGAAGCAATATTTTTATCGTCTTCCTGTTAGCAGATTGGAAATTTCCAAGTAAATCTTACTGTAAGTGTCTGGTCTTTTATTTACTATCATTGTGTGTCACTACAACATCATATAAAACATGACATGCTGTAAATGGGGAGAAAACAGTAGCAGTACCAAATATTTGGGAAACAGAAGTTTCAGCTAGCCAGGCTGGCCTTTTCATCTGGTATTAGTATCGCTTAGAACCCTGACAGATGTAGGTTGGCCTCTTCAATCCCCTACATCACCAAAGTCCACTTGTATGATGTTATTAATATAGTTAACATTTCAATTCACTTATTTCAAGGGCCCAGAATGCCATATATCATGAAAAGATCAAGGAGTGGCTGCCTCTCCTCTGACCTGTTAAAATTATTTTTGGTCCTGAAGATTGTCAAAGAGCTTAAGCATCTGTTATTCTTAATGATAACTCAAGAGCATTTGAAAAAAGCCAGCATAATCTGTACAAAGAGACTCCATTTTTGGAATCTCATGATGACTTCTCACAAAATCAATAATGAAAAACAGGACATGTGTGGTTGTGCCTCTGCTTCAGCAAACATTAAGTAGCAACAGGATACAAGCATACCAACTGATATTGAATGTTGTATAGTTTACACAGAATATTTTTCATCGATGTATCATCATATTCATCTAGCAGTGATCAGTATTTGAAGGGCTATTTGCAAGTCTGGAAAGTTTTGTGAAATGAAAAGAAGTCAGAGGAAAAACCGTGCACATGTAATATATTTTTAAAATAAGTCTCGGGGTGCCTAGTGGCTCAGTCAGTCGAGCAACCGATGTTGGCCCAGGTCATGATCTCATGGTTCGTGAGTTCAAGCCCTGTGTCAGGCTCTGTGCTGATGGCTCAGAGCCTGGAGCCTGCTTCAGATTCTGTGTCTCTGTCTCCCTTTCTTTGCCCGTCCCCCACTCGCTCTCTGTCTCTCTCTCTCAAAAATAAATAAACATTAAAAAAAATTTTAATAAAATAAGTCTTTAAGGAAAAAGACAGTTATTAGGGAGTATTAGAGAAAAGAGAACTTCAAGAAATATTGAAACAAATGAGGGGATGAATCCAAGTGAGTAGGATGCGGCAAGGCCTGGAACAGGAAAAAAGAAGATTCCCTCTCCTTCCTCTAGAAGAGAATGAATACAGTGACCTACGGGGGTGTACATTGACTTTGCAAAGCAGAGATTTTGAGATGCACAATAATTCTACAGAAACCAGCTCCCAATTAACTATCATAAAAATGCACATGCTTTTGACTTGAATGTTTCTCAAGCTGACCACTGCCCAGAAGAGCAGATAATTTGAGACTAGTTGCTACTGTGATTTAGCCATATGTTTGTAAAAATGTCTCGCTCCAAGTGATTATATCATAATAGAAATTGCTGGCACAAAAAAATTCTTTTGACTAGGGACACTTAAAATAGCAAATGAGTCATAGGTAAAATTCCTGAAGATTAAAAAAAAAACTATAAAGACAAAGAAGGTCCACTGCCTTTCACCACTGAAAGGCTTGGTGACATTAATGCTACTTAACTATGAAATATGGCATCCAGATAAATAACAAAATTCAAGCATATGAAAGTGAACTTTTTTCAGTTTCACATTTTATTAATTGAATGTCTTCTGTTCAGACCACAGGGCCCAACCTAATTAGTTTAAGCAGAAATTGGCATATTAAAGGACATGTTGGTTTAGAAGCAAGAACGCCAGGGAAAAGCCCAACTTACAACTTAGGCTGTTCAGTAGAAATCCTACTATTGCTGCTTGTAGTCAACTCCACAAAGCCAGAATCTATGCTATAGCTGATAAAGGAAAGAAAAATGAAATGCCTTTATGACCGTGTTTGTCAGAAAGACATTTCCCTTCTGACTGCTTTATGGACCCATCAACCTGGAAATCCCTAGTAACATGCAGAGCACCAGCCACAAGGAAGCCTGGGATATTATAGTCTTTAGCATTCCAAATTGTGAATAAGCTTATCCAGAGTACTGGCCATCAATACCATAAAGATAAGTCAAGACGGGATAGCCATCAAATGCTGGAAGGAGATTAGGAAGTTGTTAGAAGGGGTACTAGGGGAATTATAGCATACGTTCCTGAATGTTTCCAAGAGTTTGATAGAATTCTCTCTCATAGATCGCATAGACAAGCTGCATTACTCCCAGGTGTGCAATTATGTATTTTGCCCTACATTATAATATTATCATGTCCTTTTACTCATTTTAAATCATTTTCTTATGAACGTGATACAGAAAGCTGTAAAACATCTATACTAATATACATATTTTTTGCTTGTGTTAGAGATTTCTTTCTGTCAATTGGTAGAACTGTGAAATCCTGAAACTTGCCAATGAGTCTTTATACCAAATGCTTTTTTTTATTACTTTTCACACAAGGAATGACAGTATTTCCATGCTAGACAACATGAGGTCATTTATAGTCAATTTAGCTCGTGCCATTTACAATCAAACAACTGCACTTTCACATTCAAAGCTATTTGTTACAAACTGAACAACGTAATCTACACTATGAGGCAAGGTGTATGGTCATAAACTTTAAACTTCATGACATATGGGTAAACATTTGAGAGCAAAACAGTTTGATTTATAAGGATTCTAAAAATAAAATAAAATGTGAAATACTTGCCTATGAAAAATCTCAAGGTAGCATAATCAGCACATTTTCCTGCTGCTTATAACCACTTTGCCATCCAAACGTTGCTATTCGTTTCACATGTCAATCATTCTCCATGCCAGTTACCTTGCGAAGACCAGGAGACACATGCACTTTCACCTTGCTTTCCAACCTCATCCTATTGTTACCATTGACAGATATCATTGTTTAGTCTGAAAATGTTTTCTGGAACTGCTGAAATGTAGCGATTTGCATTCAGCCGGGGTAGAAAGAAAAACTCTACTTACAAACCTGAGGAGTGGAACACAATAGCAATTTTATTTCAGAATTGTAATTATCTTCAGCCTTAGGCCCTTCAACATATTTTTCCATCTCATTTGTATACACACTCTGTCATGCTTCAGTATTTGTTACCAGAGTCTCTGAAATATACAGGCATAAGTGTATAGAAACTATGCCTCATCTCTCTCTAAAGTGACAGTAAACCAGAAAGGGAAAAAAAAAAAAAAAAAGAATGGCATAAAGCCATGTTTATGCTTCTTAATCTCATAGCTCTAAATAAATAAATAAATAAATAAATAGACAAACCAATAAATAAATATCTTGTTGGAACTGGATTTCAATGAATAATCTAGCTTCTAAATAGGATCTATTCCTGAACTGATTTCACAATTTGGCTGACAAGGGATTTCTTTTTGATAGCTGGAGAAAGGGAAACTGGACATATTTTGTATTAACCGATTATTTTTATCTTTTGAAAAACCACAGAATGTTGTCTTTCACAGTATATTGAAATGTAAAACAGCTTCTCTTTACCAAGAGGTGAGCTGTTATTGGTTAACACCTCATCAGTGAATTTCACAGACAGATGTTTTGTTTCCTCTCTGCACACTAAAGCCTAGCGTTTTTAGGACTAAAGTTCTTGGTCCTGTCACGTTAAACTATGACAGTCCCTGCGGCATCCAGCCGATACGAAGACTCAAACAGCTTTATTTACTTCTGAATATACTGGAGGGATTGGGGAGTGGGAGAGACCATGAAAATTTTAATTTGAGCCAGCTGTGAAGCTTTCAGAGCCTCCCTCTGCAGCCAGTGCTGAGCTAAGATTAAACCAGGCAGAATGCCTGAAGAGATACTGAATAGGTTTGATACAAATTACATTGTCCTGCTGGTTTGAAAGTGCACATTACTGGAGTCATTAACCATAATCATCCTCAATTACAAGCACTGTAAGCATGCATACAGCAGCCCAGTAAATGTGGCCATTGTTTGGGAGTGATGTCCATAATGGATAAAGGTGGTGCCTCCCCTTGCTGGACTTAAAGCAGCCTCCATTCTGCCCCTTTCTCTTCTCCTTTTCTGTGGTCCCAATTCTCAAATTTTATCTCCAAAAGACTGTGATTCATTGAAGTATTTTTTTCTCTGAGAATTTAATATTGTTGAAGATGTTATTTTCCCTTATTCTAAACTATACAAGGTGTTATGACAAGTTTCAGATTAGCTCTAGTTTGTACTATTAGCTTGGTCAATGTTTTAAACATAAAAATTATCTAATTATTATGCAACAAGACCAGAAAGCTTCATATTACAAAGGGATGGTAAAAGGCAATCAAATAGGCAATCTGATCTATAGCTATCACATTGCAACCTTTCATTATCAGACTCTGTGTGCTTCTTATTAAGGCTGAACTGAATAAGCGTTCAGGGATATCTATTTTTAACTTTTATTTTGAAATAATTTCAGACAAGTATAGTATAAAGTACAAAGAAGCACAAAAATAGTACAAAGAATTTTTGTACACCTTTCACCTACATTCCGTTAATGTTAACATTTTTCACACATGCATCCCTGTCTTTGTCTCTATCTACTGTTCTCTCAGTCCTTGTCTTTGTCTCTGTCTATATCTATCTATCTATCTATCTATCTATCTAGTCTCTCTGTGTGTTTATATTTACATTTTTTCAAGTTTTAAATTTTACGTCTAATACCCCTTTACCTCTAAAATACTTCACAAATTCAATATATTTCTAAAAACAGGACAGTCCTTTAAGTGGGTGAATACAATTGTCAAAAAGAGGAAATAATATTTAAATTCAGTATTATCTAATCTACAGATCTTATTCAGATTTTGTCAACTGTACCACATTTATCCTTTCCTATTTCAAGATCCAATCTGGGATGACACAGTACCCTTAGTTTTCACGTCTGTCAGACTTAACATTACATTATGTTATTAAAGAGTTCAGGCCAATTATCTTCTAGAATGTCTCCCATGTTCAGTTTAACTAATGGTTCCGTATTATTAGATGCAGGTTATATAATTCGTCCAAGAACGCAGCAGATATGATATTGTGTAATTCTCAGTATATCATTATAAGGAGACATCTGGTATTGCTTTGTCCCATCACTGATAAAGTACATTTCCACCTATGGCTAATATTGTGTCTGCCATGTTTCTTCATCGTGGAGGTACTGTTTTCTCCTTTATAACTAACAAGCATCTGTTAGATGTAAATAGACTGTGTAAATATCCTGTTGTCATCATACTTGTGCCCACTGATTTTAGCTTCTTGCCTGAGACTCTTATTGCTGTGGTTGCAAACAAATGGTAATTTTTCTAATTTCTTGTTTCCTCCACATTCATTACTTGGAATTTTACTTAAAGAGCTCTCCATTCTTCCCATTTATTCCTTAATTTCATCGTGTACGTATGCGATATTTGATTCCTATTTTTATTTTATGGATTATAATGTGTTATTATCAGTATATTTAGGGGGGCAAATGCTTTTGTATCTATTTGATATATCTGCATCATTTTTTTGAGTATGTCTTCACCTCCTAACACTATAAGATGTTCCAAGTACATCTTGTGCTTTCATGTATTAGTCCTGGAAACAGCTATATACACAAGAAGTCCTGTGTAACTCTTACAAGGGAATGGTCTTTAGAGACAAAAATCTCGGTGTAAAATTTGATCATTGGCCCTGGGATGTCATTGCTTTCAAGAACTTTCAGAGCTAGGAAATATGCATATGTGTATGTTGTCTATTTCTATATCTATCTGTGGACATAATAAAATCTATAGGTTTATATACCAATTCTCCAATTGCAATCCAGCTTCATAATATTCATCTTAGTCTTCACCCTTTCCATATTTGTAATGCCTTTCTCTGGCAATAAGAAATCAGACTCTTCTTCTCCACAAGTTGTTTTATATTTCCTTGAGTCGTTTCAGGATTGCTCATCCATACCATGTAGAAACAGGCCTGCTAACAGATTCCTTATCCTTTTGTTTTTTTGTTTTTTGTTTTGTTTTGTTTTTTGCATTTCATTCCTCAGTTTTGAATCTTTAAAACATTTTCTGCTTTAGGGGTGCTCGGGTGGCTCAGTTGGTTGAGCCATCCAACTCTCGATTTTGGCTCAGGTCATGATCCTAGAGTTGTGGGATCAAGCCCTATGTCACACTCCACTCTGAGTGTGGAGTCTGCTTAAGATTCTCTCTCTCTCTCTCTCTCTCTCTGCCCCTCTCCCACTCACTCTATCTCTCTCTCAAAAATAAATAAATAAACTTAAAAAAAATAAAGTATTTAAAATAAGTATACTTGCTCTATGTTTTACTGGTTTATACATCTTGCTCTTGGAGACTTTTTTAGTCAACAAAATCTAAGCACTATGAAAAATGCTTGATACACTTGCTGTTGAAGGGAAGTAGTCATATTTCTTGTCTTTAAGGAAAAATTAGTGTAGGATAAGCAAAAACTGGTATCAGGAATATCAAGAATCATGTATAATACAGTTAGTTACTATTAGGTTTCTGCTGTTCAGTCAACCTCCATGGCTTTTGTTTTGGACTCTGACAGTCTCACTACATTTTTTTGTCCCAGTTCAGTCTTTCCAGGGGGCAAAGTGCAAATTACATGGGAAGTTCACTAAGACCCAAGTGGATTCACTTTTGTATGTACAGTTATTGCTGACATTTCTTGCCAACTCTCTTTCAGCAAAACAAAATCAACTCAGCAATTTATGAAATTATTGAGCCTTTTTAATAGCTCTTTTCAAGCAACGAGAGAAATATTGATAGTTTTTTTTTTGCCAAAAATATGCCAGTCCTTGAAATTTAGTTAATAGTTATTTCAAAGAACATATTTATATAGTTTTAGATATCACTGTAAATTTGCAAAGTATGTATATCTCACAAAAATCATTTTATTCCAGAATTTCGCTAATAATGGGCTATTAATATGCATTTAATCTACAACTCCAATTACCGGATAAATAGAAATAATAGAAAAGAAAAAAACAATTAGTTGATAACTTGATGTTATGGATCAAGTGTTTTTGTCACCCCACCTGAAACTTCATATGCTGAAATCCTACCCTACAATGTGATGGTATTAGGAAGTGTATTATGATGGCTCTGAGAGGTAATTAGGTCATGAGGCTAGAGCCCTCATGAGTGGGATTAGTGGCCTTATAAAAGAGACCCCAGAGAGTTCCCTTTTGTCCGTTCTGCCATTTGAGGATACAAGAGAACTGGGTCTAAAACCCAGAAGAGTGCCCTCACCTGAGCTTGACCAAGCTGGCACTCTGATCTTGCATTTGCAGACTCCAAAACTATAAGAAATAAATTTCTGTTGTTCATAAACCTGTCTATGGTACTTAGCTGAACTAAGACACTTGGCTAAGTAATTTGTCTGTCTTGTTATTTAGAGTATTTCTCTAAGCTACCAGTGAGGGGAAAAAAACCCACATAATATGAGAGAATCTTTTGGGAACCTAAAACAAAAAAAATCTGAGCATATTTTATTTGTGAAATGTTTAACAATTAACCTTCAGCAATATTTATCATTCTCTGTGACAGATTATTTTTCACTACCTTCTCCACGAATACTACTTGGACTTGCCTGTTCCAAGTGATCCTAATATTAATAGATACACTTAGTGTCTACCACATGCTAAGCTCTCTCCTAACATTTAAAAAAAAATGTATTATCATCCTTACAACACCCTATGGATTAGGCGCTAATATCATACCAGTTTTAAATATTAGAAAACTGAGACAAAGAGTTTAAGTAACTTGTCTAAGGTTATCTAGCTAGCTAGTAGAAGTCATCATAAATAACAAGCATGCAGTTACAGCCGAGAATAACTTGGTTACTGAGAGATGTTTAGGTTTTAGCTTCAGTGTCTGTGACTTTTGACTAGCAATATTGAAAACTATGATGTATAATTCGGAAATGTGGTATATTCATATCTGACATATCCACAGAAAACAATATTTTAAATAATTATTGAAAACCTCTAACGAAACCAATGCTGTAAAACAACAAAATTAACCCATTCATTGTTGAATGTTTTGCAATTTTACATCGTAGCTTACAGTGTTTGATTGATAAAACTCACACCTTGGAGATTAAAATGCTACGTGCATAGTATGCATTAAAAATAACATTTCTTACCTGACTGTATGTGTAGTAGAGCAGATGGCCTTTGTTTTCGATTTGTAAGCACATCCACAAATCACCTGTATCTCGATTTCTGAATTCTTTTCATTGGGTCATTCTCACCCTGGATTGTATATCTACTATGTGCAGGCCACTTATAAGTTAGTGAAATACAGGCCATAATCCAGTAAAGAACAAACCCCTTTCCAGATATTTGAACTTATAAAATTTGGTATTTTAAAACTGTGTGATACCCTGCAATCTTGAGAGTGACACGATAGAATTACAACCGCAATAAAAACAAGTTTAATTATATTTTTCAAAAATTACTCAAATGGCATGAAGTGATTCTGTTCTGGGTAAGGGGCCTGTGAACCTGAGACAGGGGTTCCAGGTAAGGATCTTACAGCACCCCTATTTGCATCAGATGGCCAGAGATGCAAAGGAACATTGTAATCCCATCTTACTACTTCCAGGCCTGAGGGGAAAAGTTAATAATATCTGATGGGGGAAAATGTTTGAAAAAGTTATTTTTATAATTAAAAAGAATGTATGGGCAAATTAAAGGAGAACACATATAATTAGAATGAGTCATAAAGAGGTTTATGCACGTTAGTAAGCCATCTCAGAGAGCTGTTTTTTTCCCTCTTTTCAACATCTGTTTTTTACTGTATGACATAAAATTATAAAAGTCTTTGGAGCTTATAGAGTTTTAAAAAATGTAGCCCACAGGATTTTTACATGAAATGATTCTGTGTAGTTGTTAGAAACGCAACTTTTTAGGTCCTGTCCCAGATCTACAAAGAATCTTAAATGGTTGAATCTAGAAAGGTGTTGATTTTTAAATGTTGCAGGTAAATTTTATGCATCTAAAAATTTAGTATGCACTGGAATAGAGACTATATTAACCCAGGAAATATTTTTAAAAAATACATTATTCTTTTTCATGGGTTAGGCGCAATTAGAAGGTTGAATAAAATCCTAATGGTTGAAACTGCATGCCTGCCTCATATGCCTGCACATTGACATTTCAGTCCCTCCATCCACAAGCAGTATCAGTATAGAGGAAAGGAGAGGAGAAAATATATATTTAAATTTATTAAATTTATATTTATATAAATTACATATTATATATATTATTATATGATATATTAATATAATATATTATATATTATATATATTATATATATTTTTTATTATAATATATATAATTTAAACTGCTAAAATTACAAAAGTAAGTTATGAAATGATAAAAATATCACAATAATCAAGAAAATGTAGCATACATTTTTTTCAGGCTACTAGACTGGAAAAAAGGATAAATAAGAGAATATATGAATTATATAAGACATGAATTTCACATATTCCCCTTGACATACATGGAAATAAAACCAAATGTTTCTTTCTTTTTTTAAAAAAGTGTATTTATTTTGAGAGAGAGAGAGAGAAAGAGGGAGAGAAAGAGATAGGGACAGAGAGAGAGAATGCATGCACACATGTGTGCAAGGAAAGGGCAGAGTGAGAGGGAGAGAGAGAATCCCAAGCAGGCTCTGCACTGTCAGCTCAGAGCCCAATGCGGGGCTTGATCCCACGAATCGTGCAGTCATGACTTGAAGAACCAAAATCAAGAATTTGACTCTTAATCGACTGAGACACCCAGGCCCCCTAAATGTTCCTTTCTGAGTTCGGCTTCCTCATCCCCATTGATTCTAGTGTTAACACCCAAACCCCAGTATTCACACCCATTCCATCCACCTTCTTAAAAGCAAATAACAGAAATTAGATGGAACTCATCACATTTCCTTGCTGAAAGCAAGCACTGGCCAGAACCAGAAAAGCAGGAAAGCACCACACACCTCTAGAGCTGTGGAAGCCCCTCTTCTTTCCACCTTGCAGCAGTCTGTGACCATCCCCACACCATCATCTTTCCTCCTACTGCAGTGGTTTCCTCAGTCCGTATTATTCAGATTCAACTGTTAAGCTTTGCATGCCAATTCAAAGCCTTTGACACATACACAAGAGGTATTAAGCCACATATGATCTATTAGGGAAAGTTAGTGAAGAAACAAAATATTTATACTTGGCCAAATAAGTCAACCTTCAGTAAAGCCTCACAATACCTCATAAAGAAGCAAATACCATAATATTTTTTCATGATTTGTTCAGTATTTTGGTGGTGAAAGTTTTCTTTTTAATAATAACAATGGCTTGTATTTATCTAATATTTGACCTTTTTGAAAATACTTTCAAATATATTTGTTTATTTGATCCCAAATAGAATGAAGTGAAGGAAGCAAGGCACATATTATCACCATTTCACAAGTAAGGAAAGTGAACAGGATATTTTTCTTAGTTGACACGGCTAACAGGAGTAATATCCCTTATTCAAAATCAGATTCCAAATCCATAAGCTGTTCTTCAAATTTTTCTTTTTATATGATTTTTAAAGTTTATTTATTTATTTTGGGAAAGAGAGAGAGACCATAAGCAGGGAAGGCGCAGAGAGAGGAATAGAGAGAGAATCCCAGGCAAGCTCCACACTTCAGCCCTGTCAGCGCAGAGCCATATGTGGGGGCTTAAACTCAAGAACTGTGAGATCATGACCTGAGCCGAAAAAAAGAGTCAGATGCTTAACCCACTGAGCCACGCAGGCGCCCCTGACATGTATATTTTAAGTGATGACTCTTAGGACAAAAACAGAGGTAGTAATCAAGATAACCATAATTGCAAGAAATTGAGAATTTGGCAGACCTGTTCTACTCAATCTTTCTGATGTCATGTTGTATCACTTGGATTCATTGCCCACTGACTTTGAAAAGCAAATGTAACAAATTTTCCCTAGGATATACTAGTACTGAAATCCAAGGTGAGACTCAGTGAGTGAGAGAAATATCTTTACTTACCAGGTCTCTTTGAAACAAAATCCACTGAGTAGATTTTTATCCCTACATAATGCATGGTACTCAGTATTTATCAGAGATGTAGAACAAAACCAATAACAAGTGCTGTTTTAAGAAGTAACTGTTTTCTGAGGTAACATTTTGAACCTCAGAAGATGATAAAGCATTTCTAAACTTTACCTCTATATACCCTCACCAAAAGAACAAGGTAATATTGTAGATGTAAAAACTTACCAATACACAGAGTTTAATGTGGCTAATCAGGAAAAAGAAATAAGGAGATTGTTCTAAATTAAAGATATTTTATGTAACTAAATGGATACTTTTAAAAAACAATGACTTAGAAATAGAGTCTAATTTGGGACGCCTGGGTGGCTCAGTGGGTTCGGGGTCCAACTTCAGCTCAGGTCATGATCTCACGGTTCGTGAGTTCAAGCACCGCGTTGGTCTCTGTGCTGACAGCTCAGAGTCTGGAGCCTGCTTCGGATTCTGTGTCTCCCTCTCTCTCTGACCCTCCCCTGCTTGTGCTGTCTCTGTCTGTCAAAAATAAATAAACATTTTTTTTTCAAAGGAAAGAAATAGAGCATAATTCAAGTTCAGTAGGAAGTTGAGATTCCCCAGATGTTTCACACATACAAGTCATTCTTTGTACACTGCTACCTAATCTTTAAAAGAGGAGATCAAATCAAACCATATGAAAATTGTTGAAAACTAGATCAGGGAATCTTTTTTTGGAATGGGATGTATTCAGCAATATGTCTGAAATACTTTACAAACTCAGCAATCCGCTAAGCTTTCCACTTTTTTTTTTTTTTTGGTTTGTTTGATTTAGTATGAGTATACCCTTTTATCGATGGAAAATTGCACCACTGAAATACCTTATACTACAGTCTATTTCAGAATCCCTGGAGGTTTAAATAACTTAAAGTCACTCTTTGAAGAATAGCAATTGACCTCTGAATAGGTCTTACTTTACAGCATCCTTTACTTCCAAAAGAAATCAGAGCACTGGAAAGATTTAGGAAGTCAATCAAATTTTATAGAAAAAAAAACACAATAATTTATCCAATAGCTTATGCAGTAGTCAAAAATGGGATATGATTTATGTCAACTTTCAACTGAACTAGAATTAAATATAAGATTCTCAGCTTACGTGAGGGCTAATCACATGTAACCACATTGAAATAATACAGAGATCCATGGGTTTAGATGTGCATTATGGAAATAGGAGCATGGTGCAAATCATGTGAACATTTTCAGAGAGTGAAAATAATACTGTGTGTCTGAGAGTTTCACCAGTCCCACTTGCAAATCCAAGTAATCCATTTCTTATCAGATGTGACATTTATGATAGGATTTTTGGATGTAGAGTGAGGGGAGCTGAATTGGTGTTTGGCAAGTGACATTTCAAAGTAGGAAATTAAATTACAAAGAGGCTAAATGTTGCCACAGAACCAAAGGGTTTGGCAGTAGCAGAGGCTCCAAAGTCATTTTCAGTCTATTCTCTAAAGAATCATTTCACAGTTTATGCAGAAAACCCAACATTTCAGTGGTAATTAACAGAAGTTAATCCAGGTGACTGCCTGTGGAATGGTCTTCATAAATTTACAGAATGTGAATTAACTGTCCATCATGAAGAAAAAAAGACTACCGTAGAAGTAGATTCATCACACCAACAAGAGAAGTAGAATGGTGTATTTTACACTGATGAGATGCAAAGTCATTGAACTTCAGCCAATGTCAAATAGAAAGCATGACAATAAATACCAACACAGGATGTTTGTAATAAACATTTTGTTTCACAGTTTTAAAAAATCGTCTAGCCAACTTATATCTTATCTCTGTAATATCCACCAGAAAGGAAATTTTCATTGTTGTCAACGTCAAGTCCTCTATAATTTAGGCTGGGCAGGTAATGCTGTGTTTTCTAATTAATTAATTAGTCCTACTACTTTAATTAATTAATTAACCAGATAATACCAAACCAAGATATGAATGAACACACAAAATTAGACCTTATATTGTAAGCAATATAATTATTTTATCAAATAAAAACTATACTCCAAGGAAAATTTCTGCCCATGAGTTTCAGAATGTCTCATAAACTTCCAATTCCTTCTTAAATCCACATTAATAAAATATTAGTAAATTTACTTTGTTACCTTAGAATCTTTCCTCAGAGTTTAAATTATATGATTCTGCTACTAATTAATTGCTCAATCTTGGGCAAGTCAACTGAATTTCTTTGCCTTGTCGTTCTCAGCCATAAAACAAGCATATAGGTTTAGATGATTTCCAATGACATGTCTAGATTTCTTATACTAAAAGGTTTTGATTATCCCAACTATCATAAAACCTTCTTAAGTAACATGGTATAAAATCACATTTTGAAACTCATTCTATTATAGAATTTGGAAAGTAGTAATCTATAATCTAGTTGTAATGTATTTTGTAATCAATACCACCATGATACTATAAATCTCAAATAGTGTGATACTTATAGTATGACCTATACACTGATTATAAATATTTCTTAAAACCAAACTTAATAGTTGAAGATCCAGAAAAAGAGCTGTGCATTCTAGAAGCAGATAGAGTAGTCAGAGTCACATTTCATTCTCCCTAACTTGGAACTTCCTCTTATGACTCTAGTGTTCCCATTGTTACACCCACCTAAGCCCCTAGATGAGGAAATTCACCACCCCTGTATTTGTCTGGGTTCATCATCTCCTACATATAATGTCAGTAAATCCTGTCAGTTATATTTCCATATTGTGACACAAGTTATTCAATATTCTTTGATTATTACATTTGCAAATTTGTCACCGTTCACTGAATAATCCCAATAGAACAACCTAGTAGCTCTCCTTTTTATTCCTCTTTCAAGTTTATCCTTTACTTAGTCACCAAAATGTTGTCTAAAATAGCCTCTTGTTGATGATTTCCTAAATTACAAATCTTACATAATCATTGATTACCAATCTATCATTAGCTGCTGCTTTCCTCAACCTTTACACCAGAGCTGGTGACACAAGTGAATTTAATAAATCTGGCATAAAGATACATTTTTTTTGATTATTGCAAAGTGTATATATGTGTGTGTGTGTGTGTGTGTGTGTGTGTTGTGTATGGGAACAAACATATATATTTATACTTAAGATGGACATGAATTTTCTAGTTACCATAGAGCCTACCACTCCCTACTGTCTTATTCCCAGCTGCTTTATATTTAATAGGTGAAAAAGAAAATTGAGTGTTTGAATATAGCTACCTAGAGGTCTCCAGACTCACAAGTGAATGTCACTGCACAGGTCATTCCTCCTACTTTAATGTAGTCACCCAATTTGTGCATCTCCATTTGCTTTTCAAAACTTAGCTCTGGCATTGAATTTCTAGGAATGCTGCCATGAAATCTTTTCTATCTCAGTGCTTTCTCAACCCCTTCATACTTGTCTCTATAACTTCTATGTGCTTAATTTCTTTTTCTTCAAACTTGTGTTATAAATTTTCACACTTCAAAAAAAAATCTGTATCAATTAAACTTAGCAAAGTGAGCATACTGTGTCCTTTTAATCTCTTAATTCTGTCAGCAAACTAGCACCTAACACATGGTAGATGCTCAATGGAAGAACAGAATCAGTGCATTTCTAGCTCAGTGGGATAAGCATCCAATGCTTGATTTTGGCTCAGGTCATGATCTCACGGTGGTGAGATGGAGTCTGTGCTGACAGCACGAGCCTGCTTGGGATTCTCTCTCCCTCTCTCTCTCTGTGCTTCCCCTGCTCATGTGCATACATGCTCTCTTCCTCTCAAAATAAACATTTAAAATAAAACAATCAAAGCATTTCTCTAGGCAGGAGTTTCATAAATAGGTTTTACCTTGAAACACCTTAAAATGTACAAAGTATTTATAGAATAGTAGGAAACATAATGGGCATTTAAAGTAGCAAAAGTGGGGCCAAAGAATCAGAGAAATGTTCAAAATGTGGTATGTGTTTAACTGCAATAAATATTCAATACATCCAATAATATATCTTAATACATATTTAATGTAAAATTAACATTTTAATTATAGACATAATATTAACTAGTAATTATTGAATGGTATTTTAGTGCTCAGTTTACAATTCTCCAGTGACTACCTTCCTCAATCAGAATAAAATCCAAAGTCCTCACCATATCTTTAAACCTCCACACCCCAAATGCTTTGGGTTTCATCTTCCATTCTCCTACTTTCCTCTCCAGCCACACTGGCCCCTCGACCTTCCTACATTTTCCCAATGACATTAAACCTCTCCTGGGTTTTGAGTTTGCTCTTTGCTTTTCCTGCAACACTCTGCCCCACACATCTCATGCCTCACTGCTCACTCTGCATTATGTTTCTTCTCAAATAGCCTTTTATCTGAGAAGCCTTCTCTGAATATCCATATAAATGGCAGGCACTCACACCCTGTACTCACCCTCTTAGGCTGCCTGGTCTCAGAACTGATCAGAATTTGACAAATAACATATATCCTTGTTCCTTGTGTAAGATCTGAGTCCCTCTAAAGAACATAAGCTCCGCAAGGACAATCACTTTGTTTTGTTGCCTGCCAGGCACATTGTAGACATTGAGAAGATATATTGATTGAATATATTAGAATTTTGCATTAACTTAATACTTCATGGAACTCGTTTTGGGAACTAGAGCTCGAAGCAGTTTTCTACAACAAAGGAATTTCAACCTTATCTTATTTAGTCATATTTCTGGTAAAGAAAATTCCCCATTCTGACTAAATACACTTAATACATATGCAGGAAATTTTAAAGCAAGCAAGAAATTAAAGGTATATAAAAAGAACGTTAAGTAAATTTTAAAAATATTTGAAGTTCTACTAAATCTCTTAACCATACCCATATTTATTCCTATGAAAGGATTATCTAACTATCTGCCAAAAGTTGAGGATCTTGTTTAGTGTATAATTTAGCAACAGCTTTTAAAGTACAAATACTTTATTTCAAATTTAATGTTACTAATAAGTTCTACCATGCACAGATTATGCTTCCAGCAGATATATTCTGAAATCTTTTTAGACATATATATCTTTATTAGAATACAGCTTCTGAACATTTAACTATTTTTGAATATCCACCACTTTTTATCACAAATTACTATCTGAAAAGAATTTAATTGGAATGAATTTTAACTACCCAATGTCATAGAATGGAATAATAAGTTAGGGGCTCATTTTTACCCTCAAATACATTTCACTCATTATGTCCTCTATTTGATAATGCATTAACTACAGAAAAGGTGAATCAGACATGCCATTAAGGATGCCAAGGCTTAAAAATCAGTAGAGTGAATAAAAAAGGTATTACTCAAATATGTCAAAATGGAATCCAACCATGCCTGATCTTAATAAGTCCATTATAAGCTGTATTGATCAAGAAAGCTTGCCAATCATTATAAGACATATTACAGGAATGTTTAATGTGTTAGAATATTTTAAGATATGAACAATTGAAATAAGGTGTCAGCATATGTTTAAATGACAATCAATCAACAACTATTTATTGAGTAAAAGCACTGAGTTAATCACTACTATAAATATAAGGTGAATTGATATAGTTCTTGCTCTAAAGGGCCCAGTACTCAAGTTGGGGCATAGGATATGCATACTTGAGTAAACTATTTTGGTTCTATGTTTATTTATATATAAGGAGGTTAGTTTATTAATTTATAACCTCCCTTTTTAGCCTTTTCTTATCTTTGGGATTCATTTTTTTAGTTTATATGCTTGACAACAAAAATACAGCTATAAGGCCTTGGGAATTCCTTAAAATCTATCTGTATAAACTATTAGTGTCTTAGATATGTTTTCATGTAATTCTTTGTGTAAAACAAACAACTATGAATGGATATTCCTCCTGCTTTTTCAAACAAAAGGTAGGGTATAGTGTATTTAAAAAGCAAATACACTGTACTTACCCTTGAATTTTTTGATAAAAATAAGTTCTATGAATATAATGCTTCACTATTTTTTTTACAGCTGCATAATATTTCAAAATGTTTATTTAACCAATTCCTTACATGGACACTGAGAGGTTTTTTTTTATTGTTTTGTTTTTTTAATTGTTCTCTCTAATAAACACTATTGCAATGGATATTTGAGTGCTTATAAAAGGCCTCTTTAGGGTAGATATAGCTGTAGGATAAATTCCCAGAAATAGGGCCACAAGGTCAAAAGGCAAACAAAACACAAGTCTAATGTTGTTTTAGGTTGTTTCATTCCCTTTTAGAGGGTCAATGTATTTCATTCCCATTAGCAATGCATGGAAGCTTAATTCTACTCTTTAAAATGAAATTCCATGTATGTTTTAAAAAAGAATAACAAAACGAAATGAAACCAGAGTTATGTTGGCTCAAATAAAATATATTTGCGCATTAGTTAAGAAAAATACATTGTTTTCTTTTTATGTAAACACGATTTCATAAAAGGTTCATTTAGTCATGGAAACCAGTTTTGGTTCCCCTGACCAAAGGCAGAAGGAAGCTAGCTCTTCAGTGGAAGGCAAAGCCTCCTTTTTTTAAAAAATTTTAATGTTTATTTATTTTTGAGAGAGAGAGACAGAGACAGAGAGAGCACGAGTGGAAGAGGGGCAGAGAGAGAGGGAGACATAGAATCCAAAGCAGGTTCCAGGCTCTGAGCTGTCAGCACAGAGCCTGACGCGGGGCTTGAACTCATGAGCTGTGAGATCATGACTTGAGCCAAAGTCGGACACTTAACCGACTGAGCCACCCAGGTGCCCCCAAAGGCTCCTTTTAAGATGTCTTTTGGCAAGTGAAGTTATCTTCTGGCATCTTCCCAGTCCAACTAGCCTTTCTAATTTTCCCATTTAGTACTGTGATATTCCCAGAACAGTACAAGTCAAATTCAACTTTATTCAAGAAATAATGTTTGGGTCCTTGTGTCAGAAATTTTAGCTTCCTGGTAGTTTTACTTCTTCATCGATGGTTCTCTGAAGTACATCCTCCAAGTAAAGTGGTAGACCTGCATCTGTAAAATCCTTCCAATGCAATAAAGAGTCTACCTATGAGATGGATACATTTAAATCGGTGTCAAAATATTTTCTCACACTTACAAAAATATCCAGCCATGATGAGTGGGTGTTCTAACAATTTATATATATTATTTGTCTCTCTCTTTTTCCCTCTAGGCTCTGATACCTAGGACAGCACTTATAGATTAAGAAAAATATGAATATGTGGCTCTGAAATATAAGACTTATTTCTTAGGATTTAAATATGGGTCACCACCACTGCAATCTTTGGGACACTGTCAACCAAGTCATCATGACAACAGTGAACAAGCAGATATCCTACTCTGAGGGACAAGCTCCACTAAGGAACTCATATGACAGCAAAGAAGGAAAGGCAAATGCAACTGATCCTGTTTACTTCTTGCTCCTTGTGTTAGAACTCAAGGGCATCCCTGTGGACTAAGTGAGATGAAAAATGCTATTTTAGTTAGCTTGGGTTGTCATAATAAAATACCATAGACTAGGTGGCTTAAACAACAGAAATTGATTTTCTCACAGTTCCAGAAGTTGGAAGTACAAGATCAAGGTGCTAGCTGATGTAGTTCCTTGTGAGGCCCCTCTTCCTGGCTTGTGAATGGCCACTTTCTTGCTGTGTCCTCACATGGCAGAGAGTCAGCAAGTTCTCTAGACTCTTATCTTATATGAACGTTAATTCTATTGGATCAGAGCCCTACACTTATGGCCTCATTTAAACTTAATTATCTCCAGAAAAGTCCTATGTCCAAATATATTCACATTGTGTGTTGGGGCTTCAAATATGAATGGAGGGGAAGCATTCATAACCATTCAGCACATAATAGGGGCAGAGTTAATGCATCAAAGAAGATTTCCTGATCATTTGGAGAGGCGGTGCCAATAGCAGTTAATTGGAGAAATCAAAGTCACAACATTATATTTGTATGGCAGGCTGGTGGTATGGGTCATAGTACCAATGTATCTGTGAGAAGAAAAACACTAAAATATTATAAATTTATAACGTAGTGAAATTAGACTACTATTGATACAAGTTAAGTTCAACTAGCTGTACATAGATATACACATAAAATCTTTTGAGCAGTAATCAGGTGTTTTTATTTGCATTAAGCTCTTTTTATTTTATTGTACTTTTTATTGGGGGAGAGAGAGAGCACATGAGCAGGGGAGAGGGGCAGAAACAGAAAGAGAGAGAGAGAGAGAGAGAGAGAATCTCAAGCAGATTTCATGCTCAGCATGGAGCTGGATGGAGGAATTGATCCCACAACCCTGAGATCATGACCAAAGCTGAAATCAAGAGTGAAACACTCAACTGACTGAGCCACCCAGGCACTCCTGCATTGAGCTTTTTTATTTAAAAATCAAAGCTAGAAATAGGTGTAATTAGAGATGGTGTAGTACGTGATAAAATATTTCAACATTCATTTTACCAAAATATAATAAAAAAAAACAAGTCTTCAAAACAAGAAGAGGTCCCTGCTTATTATTTAATACAGACAATTTTTCCCCAGTGTTTCTCTTTTCAGTGTAGCATGAAATAAAATAGATTGACGTAATAAAGGACATCATGTTTAGAAGACTTATCCTAATGTTCTTATTAGCTAATGAATTTATATGCAGACGCTAGTCATTTTTCTTTTCCTTCATATAATCTTTTCCTTCTCAATCACCACAAACAATTTCATTGGCAATTGTATCCTCTTAAGAGCATTTCTCTTTTGTGGGAATGTATAGAAATGTAGGAGGATTCCATTTCAGAGAAGGTGGTAACTCCCTTGAAAGCCAAGAATGAATAAAATGATGTCAACCCAGACAGTGAAAAAGAATAAATCACACTTTTTATAAAATCTTCAGCTTTTTATAGAATACATGAAATCTTTATATATATAACTTTACATAAATATTTAAATTAAATATACATAAATATATTGCATAAGATTTAAATTTTAAAACTTTCTATCAGATTTCATACACTCTACTATTTTCTACATGGTCATTAAAGAAGACCATAGAATTTCTTTTTGAAAAGTGAAGGGAGAATGATAGGAACCATAATAAATGAAATGTCTTTTAAAATAACACTAAGATCACAAACCATGTCAATTCTGTCTTTCAAAAACCATCACCTATACTTACTAGAACCAAAGAATTTTCAACTTGTGCAATATCCTATTGTCAGCGTATCTTATGGAATTAATAAATGGTATTAACAGATGCAGAAATTTCTTTATTTCATATAATAACTAAAAATTTCAAATTATATTTTAAAACTTTCTCATGCCGATTTTACTAAATGAAGCAATCATATTATGGGATTTGCTTTCATATGCTTTAATTTAGTTACTTTTATGTGTGTATTCTGTTCTGGAACTTTATTTGCACATTTTTTATTCACGCTGTAAATAACACTTGATAAATCTAAAGAGCTGCCATGTATTCTGAGACATGTATACAAGCAAATTTAGAATGCAAGGTAAGACTTCCTTTGTATCTGATTTCAAATGAATTTTAAAATATTTTCCAGCTGGTTTTGCAATTTTTATAAGCTGATCGTAATGCAGAAGCTTTCTTCTTTTCAGTTAGCTTTGCTGTTTTTAAAGTAAAGAATGATAATAGCATCATATACACATACACACCCAGCCTTTTACACTTATCCATTAAAATGTTTAAGGTAGGTCATAATTCAAATATGTAAAGGACTAACAGGAAATGAGCTTAAGCTTGCAAAAGTTGATAAAATATTTTCCTTAGAGAAATATAAGTAAATTTAAAATTTTGAATATATAAATAATATGGCAAACATTTTAGAAAATGACTCCTATGATCCCTGCCCCAGGATGTTCATACCTTGAATAATCTCCTCCTCTTGAATGTGGGCTGAGCCTAGTGATTTGCTTCTAATGAATAAAATACTACAAAAATGACGTGATGCCACTTTTGATACTGGATTATGAAAGACCAACATCTGTCTTGTCGAAGCACTCTTGCTCATTCTGATGAAGCTACTGCAGTATTTTGGGCTGTCCAGGGAAAAGGCCCAATATCAAGGGAGTGAGAATACCTCCCTTCCTAAGGAACTGAGCAGTAGTCAGCAAGGACCTAAGTAAGGCCTCACTCATCCAACAGCTTGTGAGATACTGAATCTTATCAACAATCATTCAGAGAACCTGAAAGTGGATCCTACCCTCATTGAATCTTGAGATAACCATGGCAGGCTAAAATGCCACTTGCAGCTTCAGTTGGGAGACCCTGAACCTAAGACTCTATATAAGCTCACCCACATTCCTGATCCATAGAACCCATAAAATAACACATGTGTGATGTTTTAAGCTGCTAAATTGTGGACAATTTGTTGTGCAGCAGTAGATAACTAGCGTAATAATTACTATAAATAATTTTGGCTTCAAAGTAATAATAATGTTCTAATATGTAAAATGGCTATATGCTGTAATAACGTTTGTTTCCAGGTCTGCAAAACGAGAATGCTGAGAAAGAGTATCTCTCCTATTGTTTCAAGATCTACATTTTATCTTATTCATATCATTCTATTACTAAATTCACGTCTAGTTTTGTTGTCAGAAGAGAAAATAAGAGGGGCGCCTGGGTGGCGCAGTCGGTTAAGCGTCCGACTTCAGCCAGGTCACGATCTCGCCGTCCGTGAGTTCGAGCCCCGCGTCAGGCTCTGGGCTGATGGCTCGCAGCCTGGAGCCTGTTTCCGATTCTGTGTCTCCCTCTCTCTCTGCCCCTCCCCCGTTCATGCTCTGTCTCTCTCTGTCCCAAAAATAAAAAAAAAAAAAATAAAAATTAAAAAAAAAAAAACGTTGAAAAAAAAAAGAAGAGAAAATAAGAATTGTAAAGATTACATTATATTATGCATGGAATGGTACCTAGCTATTCACTGTGAAAATGCTCAGAAGGTGTAAGAAAATAGATGTTTGTCACAAGTTGGCATGCCTGACATGTCACAGGGAGGCAAATCTGGGTTTCCAGTGTAGCTCTTTCTTGGTCAGCTTGGGTTTATCAGATGGGGTAGAGTGGATCAGCTTGGGAGTAAAATCTTATTAGGACCAATGGAAACATCTCTCATAGAAGCTTATTTCAGATTTCTTGTTTTAAAAATGTTTTTAAGATCAATTCTTAAACTTTCTGTAGGAAAATGTTTAGAATGTCAGAATAAAAATAGAGTGTGAAATACACATTCACAGCCTTACATTTTCAAGTTTAATAAGCACATGATTTTTAACAGGGATACAGGTTGAAAAGCTGAAAAGAGGTGGGGAGATAGGAGGGAGTAGCTGGTCTGTTTGATTTTTATATTTTAAAATTTTAAAGTTTGAAAGCACCAGTGGTTTCCATGGCTTTCAGGACTTCTTAGATGAACACTGAACAGGATTCCTCTGCAGAATAATTAAATGAAAAACAATTTTGCAGTACCACTTTAGTAATTTAAAGATGGCTGCAAATTCTTTGCTACTCCTCCTATGAGGGGTAGAGGGAAAATTCACCTCCTTTTGAACTGAGACTGAACTTCTTAACTTGCTTGGCAAGTGGAACAGGGGCAGAAGTGATGTTGTGTGACTTCCACAGGCAAGAAACCTTTCAGACTTCCTATAATGCATGCTGTGGGTAAAACCACAGTCTAGCTGTTCTAAGGCCACCATACTGGACATGCCACAGGTAGATCTACATTGTGAGCAGAGTCCATCCCTCCGGCCACCCAGTGACCAGACATGTGAGTTAAGCCAAATCGGACCCACTACCGTAAGAAACAGAATCATTACCTAGCTGAACTCTACACTAATTCTTGATGAACTATATAATAAAACTATTGTTGTTTTAAGCCAATTAATTTCGGTGTAGTTTGACACACAGCATTCATTAACTGGAAAATCATCATACTCACCTAGTTTTTACCTAAGTGTTTAAAGTCCAACTAAATGCAAATAGCCTCAAGGTGTAAAAAAATACTTTACAACATTATCTAGAAGGGATAATTTAGGCCTCAAATTATATGGAACAAGGGTATCACTGGACACCCAAAGAAAAATCATGAAGAAAAGGGTAAATAAAACAGAACTAAAGGATTTTCATACTGGAAGTATATTGTGTTACTTTATAGTAATTCTATACTTTTGCTTGACTCGCTATGGAATCAAATAGAAAAATAAATAGATATACATTTATTTGTGTGTATAAGTTTATACTTACATGTATCCTGGGGCGCCTGGGTGGCTCAGTCAATTGAGCATCCGACTTCGGCTCAGGTCATGATCTCACAGTCTGTGAGTTCAAGCCTTGCATTGGGCTCTGTGCTGACAGCTCAGAGCCTGGAGCCTGTTTCAGATCCTGTGTCTCCCTCTCTCTCTGCCCCTCCCCCGCTCATGCTCTGGCTCTCTGTCAAAAATAAATAAACATTAAAAAATATTTTATACTTACATGTATACTTACATATGTATATACTTACATATAGGTATATAAATATATATGTAAGTATAATTTCACCATATATTATATATATGTAAGTATATATAATATATATTTATATATAGAAGTCCCAAGTTAAAAAAGACTCTCGCTTATTATTCTATATAAGTAGCTAGATTGAGTGAAATTTACCAGTTTATTTCAGTAAAGTTTCTGATATCTAGAACAGATAAAACTGGATAAAGTATGTCCCTGAAAGAATCTTTCTTAAAAAGATCATAGCTATTTATATATCATATACTTTAACACAGAAGCAATTACTTTCTCTCCTACCCAACGGCGGCAGAGGAAAAACACAAATATCTATTCAAGTTAACATTGAAAAATAAAGAAAAGTGACACCTTGACTAACAAATTCCTGACGAATTCTTTGTGTGAAGCCCAATGCAGGGCTTGAACTCACGACCTTGAGATCAACACCTGAGCTGAGATGGATCCAGACACTCAACCGACTGAGCCACCCAGGCATCCCTATGAAGCCTTAGTCTTTACACATTGAGTGGCATCCCAAGACAGGTATCCTCAACGGATAAAACAAAGTGATGCATAAACATGGTTTTCAGAAAAAGAAAGGAAAAGCAAGGCATACAGATGATGATTTAATAAATAGCATTTATCTGACAGCTGCCTCCACTATGGTTCTTTTTACAGGCAACCACATTTCCTTTTTCATTTGTCAAGTTTTCTTATGTGTGTCTCCAAATCCTCAATCAAGCTTACACTCCTACTTCATGATTTATATTCATCAGACACTGATAGAATTTAGATATTTTCTGTTAATGTTTTCCACTGACATTTAGCTATGAGAGATAATGATTTAGTTCCCTTATACCACTCCAGCCCCTTTCCTCTCTCCTCAATTCTTCCTAGTTCTGCTCTTCATAGTCAAACTGCACACTTGATTTTGTGCCTCTTACACATATAATGTCACATTTTAATACAAAATACAATATCCCAATTAACTCACTTTTGATAATTCAGTATGGTAGTAAACTTTTGTAAATATGTGACAGTTTAAACATTTGAGTTTTCACACATACTTAAAATTATTCTAAACAATTTCCCAAAATGTACTGATTAAATATATCTATTTAATCCAGACGCTTCCCCCTCAGCCTCAAGCTTAAGTTGTTCAGTAAGGTGTTTGGCATATACTTTTCACAAGAGTCATGCAGGAAAAAAACAATAAAAGGAATTTTATACTTAAAAAAAAATTCCTTGATATGGCTTGTTAAGGCAGGGTACCCGCCTCCTTAAATCCCTGACACAACCTGGTGTGATACCTGTTCTCCAGCAACGTGAATTAACGATGGCTTTTAACACAGAATATATAATGACATAATGTTCACGAAATGTCAGAGAGGTAATTGTTGAGTTAAGGGAAAGAAAAACTCGTTTTTGTTAGGCAGAGAAATATTTGAAATGTGCTTAAATATTTATCCTCCGACTTTTATGGTAATTAATAATGGATAAAAGGCCTCAAAATATCTTCGGAGAAGTACGTAGTAGATAGTGCAGGCTTAGCACAGTGAGAGGTTTTTGTTTCCTATTCCAATTTCCCTGTTGGCTGCCTTGGAGAAGCTTCACGGAACCCTATCTGAACAGAGGTATTCTCTGTTTTCTCTTTCCGTTGAAGGGCAGACATTTACATTTTAGTAACTAACGATTATGCTATATCGGTATTCCATTCACTCACTTTCCCTTTGTTGCAAAAAATAGAAACAAATACGTTTCTCTTCAGTCTTCACAAAATGAAGATGAAATGCCATTACTAAATTCTCATTCTGAAATGTTTAATGTCCAACTGAAGATACTGTCTTCTTAGAGAAGTTATATGTATCTGGTTATCAAACTATTAATTGTTTCCTTTCTGGTTGAGCATTTAGAGCATGTCTTTTCCTCACTTGCTGTTGTTACATCACAGTTTTATATATATTTTATAAACAAAACAATTTTTGCTTTAAATTTAAACTTAGGGTTTAAGAAGACTTTTTAATGTATTTTTTGTCTTTAAAGGAGACTTTAAATACATCTTTTTTTTTTTTCAAAAAAGACTTTAAATTTAAGATATTTAGGTTGGAACTTTAGTTTCTAGCAATAACACAGATTAGATGTCCTGAAAATATTCTCCATAAAGGCCAACATCAGTTAAAAACAAGAATAAAGATACTTTAAATGAAAATGAGATGATAAGTCCTTCAAGTAGTTCTATTTGGGGAGGAACCACAAAGATTCCAGAGGATGACAAATAAAGAGAAAAACCTGCCTATTCCTCAACACGTGGAACTAAAGCTCTAAAACACAAAAGATAACAAGGAAATCTTAAACACAATCAGAGAAGAAAGAAAGATTACCAGGACTAATAATAGGCTTCTGAACAGTAGTTTTTCAGAAGAGAATGAAATAATACCTTTCAAACTATATGAAAATAATAACTGACAATCTGTAATTATAACAAATGACAACCTATAATTTTATACATAGCTAAGGTATTATTATAGTAAAAAAAAACAGAATAGAGACCTTTTCAAAGAGATAAAATTCAAATCTCAGATGAATCTCAATGATATCTCTCAGTAGAAAGGAAATTTAATTCAGGATAAAAAAAGATACAGGGAAGAATAATCATCAAGGAAGTTAGTGACCACGTAGCTAAACACATATTGATTTTAAAATAACAATAATAGTTAATTTTGAAGTAAAAATAAAAGAAATCCAAAAGGCTAGGCAACAATAAAATGTAGGAATTAAGGAGATAAAAATTTAACAATAGTTCACAGTTCTTTTACAACTTTGTTGCACCCAATGTGGGAGTCGAGCACACAACCTGAGATAAAGAGTTGTACACTCCACCAACAGAATCAGCCAGACACCCCTAAAAAAAACTCTCATGGGAAGTAGAAGAAAGTTTTTACCCAATCCACTGCATAGCTAGTATACCCCAGAATAGTGTTACAAAAGTAGCCAGTCAACTGGCCAGTCAATTTGTTATTGATTAGTAGTGAGGAAGGAGTTTGAATTAATTGTAAATCAGTGTGCTGCTTCCTTCCGTAAGAACATTTTGCTTCAAAAAGTGTCAGCTGAACTAGAATTGTCATGCTTAGCGATGTACTTGATTTTTATTCTGACAAGGTCCTCATTTCATTGTGATCCAGTAGTAAAGAGTTCAGAACTAGCACCACCAAATTAGCACCAGTTCGAACATCACACTTTGAGCAGCACTATTCTGGAAACCAAAACAGCACAAGGATAGAAAGAAAAAAATTGGACCACATTTTTTAATGTTGAGGTAAGTGTCCAGATGAAAATATTTTAAAACTGAACATATTAGGGAACTAGAACAAAAAATCCAAAGTCAGGTTTATAACCAGGAATTTTATGAAACTCAACACCAATGCATAATAAATGAAAGGCAGTTGGGGTGGGGGTGGCGCGCCTGGGTGGTTCAGTTGGTTAAGCATCCAACTTCAGCTCAGGTCATGATCTCATGGTCCATGGGTTTGAGCCCCACCCCCCCAACCTCCCCGTCAGGCTCTGCACTGACAGTTCGGAGCCTAGATCCTGCTTCAGATCCTGTGTCTCTCTCTGCCCCTCCTCTACTGTGGTCTGTCTCTGTCGCTCTCAAAAATAAACATTAAAAAAAAAGTAATAAATGAATGGGAAAAATAAGTAAGAAAATCAGGGACTTTCCTTAGGATTCTTAAATAAAATAAAACAAAAAAACCCACAGAGGAACCAATGATAGCGTTTACCACTTCATGATAAAAATTATGATCCATACTCTAAAATCTGAAAGTACGGGCACTTGGGTGACTCAGTAAGTTCAGTGAGCAACTCTTGCTTTGGGCTCAGGTCCTGATCTCACAGTTCATGAGATCAACGCCCACGTCAGGCTCTGCCCTGACAATACAGAACCTGCTTGGGATTCTCTATCTCCCTGCCTTTTTGTCCCTCACGCTGTCTCTCTCAAAATAAATAAATAAACATAAAATAAAATAAAATATGAAAGTAAATAAAAATGATAATTATCATGGTTTACATTCAATGCATACCCTGGAAGGAATAATCAACTAACTAAAAAAAAAAAAAAAAAAAAAAAAAAAAAAAAAGGAAAGAAAAGGAAACAAGCTATAAGTAAAGAATGTCAGTAGTACAATTGCATAGAACATCTAAAAGACTCTACAGACAACTTATGAAAATTAACAAGATTATGTTTGCATAATAATAAAGTTTCTGAATGTCATTTCTATAAATCATTTTTGTTACAAATGTAGATTTTTAAAGATATTTTTAATTTTATACCAATATAAAAGATACATAGAACTATACCTAACAAATGTAGGTAAAAACTATAAAAAAGATATAAAATTTGTGTTGAAAGACTAATGAAGAATTAATTAACTGAAGAGATACGAATGATGAGTCTATGGAAAGTAAGGATCAAAATATTAAGGATGCCATTTCTCTCCAGGTTAATTTTTAAATTAATTGCCAATTAACACAGTGCTTTAAGGAACACAAGGTTTTAAGTAAAATGGTTAAAAATGAGTAAAGGGAAAAAAGAGGCCAAGAATAGCAAAGATGATTTTGACAGATAAAAATAACAGGCAAGGTTTTAATAATTATAAAGATACAATAATTTAGAAGTATTTCAGGTAGTACTATATTGACCTAGTCACAAAGAGATGAGTAGGATAGAATAGGATGGGATAGGACAGATATAGGACAGAATCCAATAAGATGTTAGAATGTATGAAGATAAAATAAGAGGGATTAGGATAGGATAGGACAGGATTTAGTAATGTATTCACCAATTTATGAAAATTTATTATTTTAAATAAGTGGCATTGCTGATGAGGGATGAACCGTGGCATAATTAGTTAAAGGTACTGAAAAAAATTGCCACTCATATAGGAAAAAAATCAAGTCTTAACACAAAGGCTTTAATCTGAAAATCAAAGCTTTTTTAAATTTTGCTATAAATATAGAATATATTTGTGTCTTCACTATCATAGTGGACTTCTTTAAAGAGAGATATAGAAAGTACAAACCATAAAATATACATTGTAGAAGTACCTTTCTGCATCCAATTGCACACACACACACACACACACACACACAGAAAATGGCAATCTAGAGACTCAGAGAGATGTTGACAAGGCATAAAACCAACCAAGAGCTACTATGCTTAATATAAAACAAACTGTGGTAAAGGTAAATCTGGTAGAAAAAAAATGAAAGAGAGGAAAATAAGGAAGAGAAATAAAAATCCAATGAAGTGGACAAAATCTAAAATCTAGCAACAGGCAATTCAAAGAAGAGGACATGTGATTGAGGTTTAAAAATGTTTAACCTCAGTAGTAATAAGAGAAATGCAAGTTAAAAGTACAATAAGAAGCAGTTTCACCCTCAGAGATTGGCAACATTTAGTCTGAAAATAACATGTTTTGACAATGCTGTGGAGCAAATATATTTTTTATAACCCGCTAGTGGGAATTTAAATGGGTACAACTAATTTGAAGGCTTATTTGACAATATATAGAAAAACTGAAGATGTACATACTCTAAGACTCAGCAGTTTTTCTCTAGGGATGCAATCACATACAAGCACACAAGGAGATATGTACATAGAAATGCTCACAAAGAAAGTTTGGCAACAACCTAAATTTCCATAAAGTGAAATATAGATACATATATTGTATTTACTCAGTAGCTATGAGACAGATGTACATGAATTATATGTTCCAAGGTGAATTACTCTCAAAAATACATTGAACAAAAATAAGCAATTCACAAAACAGTGTAAATAATATATCATTTGAATATATATATATATATATATATATATATATATGGGCTAAACATATAGGCTACAAAATATAATACTTGCCAAAATTATAAGAACGCCAAATTAAGCCTGGTGATTAAGTATTAATGGAATTGAAATGTTTTCTTTTTTAAGTAGGTGATAAGTATACAAGAGATTATTCTTTCAAACTTTGTAGTTCTAAATTTTTTCACAGAAATAAACTCATATGATCATCAAATTCTGTCAACCTATGTACACAGAAGTCTATTCCGTGAAAATGATAAAATGGTAATCCTCTCATCAGGAAAAATGTCGATATTAAATGGCTTTGCGTATGGCAAGTATCTTGTGAGAGCTTCATCCTCCTGGTAACAGGAGCCTAATTAGGGTGCAATCCAGAATTACAATAGAAGTTGGCCTTCACCAAAATTTAGGATCTGTTTATGACTAAAGCTACTGAGATCTTCAGATGGATAAATGTAACAAGGTAGAGATAAGGAAGGCTCAACCTCAGTTTTGTTTACTTCAGTATAAACAAAAAAAATCTGAGTTATCCAAATTCAATCCTTTATACAATATGCTGTAGCTTTGTTTTCTGTGTGTCTTAATTATTTTATTCACAAAAAGTTCCAAAGGTAAAATTATTAGTATCTATATCTGCATCTATATGTACCTGTTATGTATGTATAGATGCATATATATATGTATTCTATATGTATATACATGTATGTATATCTATTAACTTTCTAGGAATGTATGAAGGTGCAAAATTAGGATAGCAAGTAAAATTTAGGAAAACAGAAAAATCCCAAATTTTTCTTGGGATAAAAAAATAGAATGGAATAAAGTTGAATGGAAGGAAGCTGGGTAATCGAATTAAATATATCAAATTAAGCTCCTTTTTTACGAATACTGAAGTGTCAGAGCCAGAATTAAAAACCAATTGTATTTGATTCTATATGTTATGTTATATCTGATTCTATATGTGATGTTTCCAGTTGTATCTGATTATATATATTAAGCGGTCAGGCTATAGGGTTATCGCAGTCATGGTATGATGTCCTACAATGGGAACCACGTTACCAGATACAGTGGGAAGAGACCCAAAGCCCAGTCTATACCCACTCAGAGGGGACTACCAACTTCCCTATTACTTGAAACATTACTATGAGTTAGATGAGGTACATAACACATACTGGATGGAGCCCAAATTAAAATTTAACTTCTATTAAATCAATAGCAATTAGCTTTTTGGATTATTTTGCTATCATTTGAAGGAAAAAAAAACATCAGAGGGAAAGGACTCTGTGAAAGGCAAAAAAGACAAGAACCCTGCTGGGCAAGAAGAGTTTCCCTCTGGCAACTAGTCTGAGTCAGATGCTGGACAAACGGGACTGGTAGAATGGCAAAGAAGAAATGAATATCAATTTTTTGCAAATTTAAGCTGTTTCCAAAATCATCTGATATATTGGTGAGAAATTCATATTCATTTAACATTTATAAACCTGTTGTACAATATATAATACATTGGAATTTTTAAGCACATCATCTCTGATAGACACAAGCCCAGTTTGGGAAGAATAGGGTGTCATTTACTTCTTCTGGTAAAGAAACTTCTGGTAAAAAGCTCTCGCATGACATTATGTAGTTTAGTTGGCTTGGTGGTGTACCCAGGTCAAAGGTCTATCAAGACATTGTTTCACCATTATTTTCATCATCATTAGAATCAACACCATTGCCAATATTATAAAGTTTATTTACAGTTTAGAAAGTAGTTTATCCCTATGTGTGTGTGTGTATACAGGTGGGTGAATGGTGTATGTCTTTCTGAAGAAGACATTTGATCTGAAATAGATCAATCTTCCTCTCACTGTCATTCTCATAGGAATAACAGAGGAATAACAGTCAGTTGAGCGTCTGACCTCAGCTCATGTCATGATCTCACAGTTTGTGGGTTCGAGTCCCACATCAGGCTCTGTGCTGACAGCTCAGAGCCTGGAACCTGCTTTGGATTCTGGGTCTCCCTCTCTCTCTGCCCCTCCCCCACTCTCTCTCTCTCTCTCTCTCTCTCTCTCTCTCTCCCTCCCTCCCTCTCCCCCACTCATGCTCACTCTCTGTCAAAAATAAATAAACATTGAAATAAATTTAAAAAAAGAAAGGGAGAAATAACTTATTCAAAGCTTTACAAATATCAATCTGGTTGACTTGTGGAGAGAAGATTACAGAGGAGGAAAAGAAAAGACAGGAGACCAGTTTGGAGACACTTGACAAGTTTCAATTTAGAGATGATCATAGTACTTAGATAACAGACAATGGACAAAGATATACATTTCAGATTCATTAGCATGTAGAATGTTAGCTACAGCCACAGGATTTAAATGAGTTCATCTAAAAAGAGACTAGGAAGAGAAGAAAGGAAGGGAAGGGAAGATGGCTGGGGGCACTGCAACATTTAGAGGACCAGTAGATCAGGAACCAGTGATGGTGACTCATTGGTATTGAGAAGCAGATGAAGGTGATGTCACTGTAGCCTAGTGAAGTAGGGGTTTAAGGTGGTGGCTGAGGTCAGTAGATGACTAACCATTGACTTTGGCAAAATAGAGATCACTGACATATTTTATTGTTGCCCTGCAAAAAAAAAAAAAAAAGCCAGACTAAATTGGATTGAATAGTAAAAGTGAAGTCATGACATTGAGTCAGAGATAGAACTCGCTGTAGGCTTGTCAGCTCCCAGTGTTA
Source organism: Panthera tigris (assembly GCF_018350195.1). Taxonomy (NCBI): domain Eukaryota; kingdom Metazoa; phylum Chordata; class Mammalia; order Carnivora; family Felidae; genus Panthera; species Panthera tigris. The sequence continues at coordinate 50,982,675 of NC_056671.1, read as the reverse complement.
GGTCACTGCCTCTGATGTCCCATATTCTGAACATCCTCTGAGGTCACATAACTGATTCTTCTGGGAGTAATACTTAAGCATCAAACTCAGGGTATTTAAAGCTGGATACCACTACAGTTACTATAGTATTTCTATTTGACTCTCCCTTTGACTGTGATTGCCTGGGTTTTACCTCTAATAACCTCAATTCCAGTGGTGGGTTATAAAATCCTTACTTCAAGTTTTACAGTATGAAGCATAAGAACACTTTCAATTAATATAGCAAAGGTTCCTTGATGAATGTGTGAAATTTATTTCTCATTTATATTTCAATTAAATACATCCTTTAACAGCTTAATTCCTTCTGGAGGAATTTGGGCATAAAAAAAGAAAATAAATTAGTAAGTAAGTAAATAAATCTGACTTCTATTATCTGTTCACACATTTTAGATAAACTCAACTTGTTAATTAGATTTGTTTTCTTTAATATGATATAAACTCTCATTGAGCCATGTAATTCATTATGATAAGATATGTAATTGTAGGTAAGTACAAAGAAGAAGATATTTACCTTGCATATTTATATCTATACTGTATCTATGGTATGATTGTATCTTCCAAATATATATAAATATTTTAATATCATTTGTTCTTATATTTAGCAATTCCAGATTTTATATTTGATAGAATAATGTTGCTCTTTTTAAAATCACACATTCTGTCTTCCTCCCTCTCTCTCTCACACACACACAAACTAAATACATACAAAAACAAAACGGTATTATAATGTCTATGTACTGACAGACAAACCACACAGGAATGCTTTATTTTACTTGTTTAGTTTACTTAGTTTAGATGTGAATTGATAAAACTCTGATAAAGTATTTGTTCAGTGCCTACACTTTCACATCCCCTTCAATTTATGCGACACTTCAGAATGTCACTACCACAAATATCACAACTGGATAAAACTCTGCAAAGTTGGAAATCTACTCCATACAGTCTACTCTTTGATTTATTTAATGGAACCTTTATATAGTTTATTAGAGATGGCATCTGTCGGCCTGGAGAATACAAGTCATTTCAATCAAGAGAGTTACATACGATAAATTTGTAAACTTTTAATACCTTTCTTGTCATTGCAAGAGCTATATCCTCCTGTTAGACTAAAACTCTCGTTGCACCCTAAAACAGTTCATACGATTCACATTTTGTGGGGGCTGCTCTAGGTAACACTCGAGCAGTGGAAACTTGATCGAGGTAAAAGGGCCTCCAGGGACCACCAAGCTGAATGTAAATAGACTTTTTAAGCAAACCACCTCGAAATAACCATAGGCCCTAACTGATCAATTACAACCAGGCATACAGTTTCTAAGATTACCAAAAAAGGGAAAATTCTTACGTTCCCATTCTCCCTCACTCTGCCCTATACCTGTGACCCTTCATCACCACCTTCTCGCAGGCAGTTTCTCCCTTGCTGTCCTGCCCGCTGCTCCCTTGTGGTGTATTCAGTAAACTTTTATCTCTTTGGTTCTGCCTTGGGTGAATTAATGATTTTACCACCCGGGCCACTGGCCTGCACCCAATTGGAGCACCTCACATTTGGTGGTCCTCCCATCTGATCGGGACACCCCACACACTTCTAACCTACTCAAGTTATTTTGTAGTACTTGAGATGCTACAGTGGACCTGGTTCTAATGAACAATTTAAAAATCATAACTTATTATGTGTTTAATATGTGTAGGGTGAAATGTTAAGTTTCATGTTTATTTAACTACATTATTTCATTTGGTCCTCATAACCAATCTATAATGTAGGTACTTCCTCTTCTAACTTGTATATGAGGAATTTGACTCACAGAAAAGTTAACAACTTAGGTTGCCAGGCTAGTAAGCAGACAACAGCCTTCTAATCAAGATCAGTATTACCTTAAAGCTTAAACTATTAATTACTAGATTCTGCTATTCCTGCATGGTTTTGAAGCAAATACACTGCAGGAGAAGAATTTGAATATTGAAAAACAAGGGGAAAAAGATCTTGTTAGGAAAAAAAAAGTGTGTAAATATCGTTACGTAATAATAAGAAAAAGAATACAACATCCAGAGTTTAATTCTAATAAATTGATAGATATTTCTAGATCAGAATTTCTGAGGGAATGTTAAATTGCCACAAGTTCACGATTATACAACAGTTTAGTTAATCTCTGACAATATGAGGTCATTCTTATCAGCTAAGCATCTATTTCCATATAAAAATAAACACGCAACGAATTCACAATTGTTGTACATTTATAATTCATCCACCTACAACTCTTATGTCCCCACCATCTACTCATTGACAAAGAAGCTAAACCCTGGCCCACCTCATCTTTAAATATGCACACAAACACCATTCCCCGCCACAACACACCAACACAAACACACACACACCCCAGACCTTTCTTTACCTTATTCAAGTTACTCTCTCTGTAGACAACAATCAGCATTGTGAAACCATCTGTTCTATGTCTTTCGGGAAGGGTAAATACAAACCTTAACCCAACAGGTTGCTCCCTCCCAACTATTAACACATCTTTTGAAAGACACAGTTCCAGCCTTTTTAAATGTATAAATTTAGAATTCAGTTCCCAAAGTAAATTTTATTTATGTTCAGTAGGAACAAAACTCTGTCTTAACAAGAATTCAGCTTTTAAATATTAAGGAGTTTGTTTTATTCCTACTGTTACAAGAAGTCCCCATATGGTAGAGTAAGGGATTTACATTGTGAGTGTAAATTAAAAGATACTGAAAGCAATGATGTATTCTAATGATAAAATAAATCTGCAGTGGATGATGATAGTATAGCTATAAACTTTAACGTGCTTTTTATTGGTTTTTACTTTTTGGGCTCATCCCATCAACAAAACATAGAACACGACTTAAGTATTAGCATGCAAATGTTTAATATTACAACCTTATGAAAGCAATGGCAGAACTATCAAGAAGGAGAAAGATGAGGTGGAGGTGAAAGTGGGCCTGCTGATTTACTCACGATACATAATACAGAGTCATAACGATGAGTTGAGAAATACAGATTCAAGCAAAACATCTAAAGGTTATAAATGTAATGAAGAATGATTTAAAATTATATACTATCAGAGGTGACTGGTTGGTTCAGTCTGTAGAGCTTATGACTCTTGATCTCTGGGTCATGAGTTCAAGCCCCATGTTGGATGTGGGACAACATTAAATTAAATTAAGATAAATTAAATTAAATTATATTAAATTAAAAAGTAAAAATAAATAAAATTATATGCTGTCAAAATCAAGTTATGGTAGGTAAGGAAGCAGGAAGATAATATATGTCTAGTGATTTCCTCAGCCAATAAAGATGAGGATATGTTATTTTGAACATTACAGTAGGATGCACACACACACACACACACACACACACACAAACCCACACACAATAAAATATTTAGAGGCCACTATCTTCTGAAATAAGTCCAAATTTGGAGAAAAGGAGAGAATTACCTTTGCATTTTCTTCAATGTTTTTCCTTAGGCAGTATGAATATTATTTATATATAATTAGTAATATTTTAGAGTTTGGTAAATAGTTTTAAAGACACTCAGCTAAACTTTTTATTTAATACCAGAAAGCATAGCTCATAATCAATAAACTGAAATGAATAATCAGCATCTTTGGTATATGTTCCTGTATCCAGATTGATAATAGTAAGCAATTCTACTCAAAGATATAATTATCAGAGGGTGCGTTTTGTGGCTAAGTCATCCTGGTGGACTCATTGGGTTGCAGTTTTGCACAAAAGTGTTCTTCAGGAACCATATTAAGGTTTCTTTATGATAGAGGCAGGCAATTAGCTACTCCCACCCAAAATATCTCCCAGGCTAAGGTAATGCCTTATATGTTGTGATACAGAATTCTAGGTCTTCATCAAAGTACCTGTGTGAAAAATAAATATGTATCACAAAATACACTTTGAGAAGCTACTGACTATGCCTGTATGTATTCTTGCAATTAACCTCCATGTGAAATGGGGTGGTCCATCTGCACTAGAAAGTAGTTTGTTTTGCTTTGTTTTAATTATAACAAAATGTTAAATTTGATAACTACATGATTTTTATATAAAGTATGCTTTCCTTTTTAAAAATTACACAGAACTTCTCCTACTTTAGACATGTAGCAGCAATGCTTCACTAATTAATGCTTAAGCATTAACTGTGGTTTATTTATGTCTCATTAAAATTCTCTACTGCGTCTAATAATATTGAAAGTAGGGGGGTAGTATAAGATATGATAAAATAAACACTTCTTAATTTTCTCTATATTCAAGCTTCTATTGTACTAGATTTTTAACAAAATGCATTGGTAATATTTTTGCATGTGTGTTTGTGAGAGAAAATACTTCACAGAATCAGAGAATCATGATTTGCAGTTGATGGCATTGGTAAGTGAAGCACTGTGGCATAAATCATATGTATGCAAGGTACTCTTTTCAAAGTAACTGTCTCAAATTAAGACAAACAATAGGCATAAAGTCAATTTTAAAGGTTTAAAATTTTAATTCATGTTTTGGACAATGTAAGAGTTAGTATGCATTGTTATTCTTAATACTAAATAGTATTTTCAAATTTTTTATCTTATTATTTTTTTTAAAAAATAGAAGAAAAAATAGAATTACTCTCTTTCTGTTATGATTTTGGGTAAGTTCTAGTGAGTAATGGCACCAAAAATAGACTATATTTCACAAAGGTCAATTCCCAGCCTAGGTTTTAAACCCTCATAGTCTACCCACCCCACCACTTAGTCAGCTTTATTAAGTCTCCAAATACACAAAGGATGAAGTCCATTTTTTTCTTACAACCTTTTCCAGTTTTTTATTCCTGTTGCTTATTTTGTTTCTTAGGCTCCTTGTAGCATTTAAAACCCTCAACATTAGATTAAACTGATATTTCAAATTATGTTTTCAAAACTTTTGCTGTTTATTCAGTAACTGTTTGTTATGAGAAGTAAGAATTCCATGTCCCAGTATCTCAATTAAACATTGGCCCAGTGCCCCTACGGTGACATATGACTCATAAAAAGCAAGGAAATTCCAAAATACATAGAAAACAAAGAATCATTGGTATAAATTTTTGCAAAAAAAAATAATCAGTATTTTTAAATTAGTTTATTTTCTCAGAGATGTCTGAGACAGTTCCCAAAACATCCTTATCCTTCTGGAATGTATATGGAAACATTACTAACATAATGGGTTTCATTTTGGTTTTAGATTCTTTTAATGTTATCTACTATAGCTAGCTATACAGTGTAAAAATGTCCCCAATATCCAGCCAGCAGTTTAACGTAAGTTCATAATTTCTAGACTTATTTTCAATATGCAATCAGAGAAATCAGGTGTGTCCTATCAAAACATCATTTTGTGGGTAGGATTCTCACTTGTGGTAGTCATTGTCACTAGCATGGAGGTTCTGGTATATGGCCATTAACTTGCTCTCAAGGGAATTTGAATGTATCCATTGTTCTTCCACATGGTCTGCAGTAGACAGGGAATGAATTATAGATCTGCTGTTAATTATTTCCTATCCAGTTGTTCTATATTAAATTTGAGGACTTCTGTTCACAAAACAAAACAATCAATAGAGAAACTAGGCCAACCACTAATAGAAAGCAAATTATCAAAGTACATATATTCACCAAAACCATATATCCAGAATATTTTGAGGAAGTATAAAGCAATAAAAAAGACAACACAATAGTAAAAAAGTCACTACTACATCGGATACCCAATGGCTACAAAATCTAAGAAAGGCAATAAACCACAGAGAAATACAAACTAAAACAATAAAAATATGATTACACAATTATTAGGATGGCTAAAACTAAAAAGACAAGAAATATCAGCTACTGGTGAAAGTATAAAGCAACCAGAATTTTCATACATTGCTAGCATGAGTCTATACTAGTACAACCACTTTGGGGAACTTTTTGACAGTATTTACTAAAGCTGAGTATGTAAGAATGATACAACCTCTACTCCTGATAATATGCCCATCAGAAATGTGTGCATATGTTTACCATAAAAGTATGTTCTAGAATGTTCAAAGCAGCATAATCTATAATAACTCCAACCCCGAAAATTTTCAAATGTCCTACCAAACATTAAAATAAAAATAAAATTATCTCTGCAATGGAATATCATTATGGCAGTGATAACTGACTGACATACAACTACATGCAACAATATGAATGATTCTCACAATGTAGAACAGAAGTAGCCAGACACAGTACTTACTGTTTAATTCTATGTATATTTGGTAAAACAAAAAAATGTAAAAGTCATGTCTGCCATATGAAGTCATAATAATGACTAGAGGGGCAGTAACTAACGAGGAACACAGGCCGTTTGGGGGGCTTGGGTAACATGCAGTTTCTTAATCTGTGCAGTATTTACATTAGGTGGATTTACTTCATGAATACTTACACCATATTTATAATGGTGTACTCTTGTGTGTATGTGTATGTGTGTGTATCTAAAACGTATCTATCGGGGCACCTGGGTGGTTCTGTTGGTTAAGTGTCAGACTCTTGTTTCGACTCAGGTCATGAACTCATGGTTTGTGGGATGGAGCTCCCCTCAGGCTCTGCGGAGACTGTTTGCAGTTCTCTCTCTCCCTCTCTCTCCGCACCTGCTTCAAATTAAATATTTAAAAAAAATCTTTTAATGAAACATCTATTATCTATATACATTACACTTCAATGTAAAGTTTTTAAAAACATCAACAGGCATACATAGTAAAACACACACATATACCACAGGATAGTAGCATCCCTTCCTGCCTACCACTCTCCATTCAACCCAACTCCCTTTATCCCAAAGTTTTATTAAGTTGAACTTAAATTCATGTAACACTTTCTCACATTAGGGAAGCTGTTGTTAATAAGGTGGAGTACAGAGGATACAAAAGTCACATCAATATGCAACTGTTTAAATTAATTGTCCTATGACAGCATTGGTTTCGAGAAAACAATGAAAGGGGGGATTATATTTCCTATAGGATCTCAGTTTGACTTTCTGTATCCAAAACCCTTGATGGTTTTGTAACGAAATACTTATCTGTGAACTTTATCTATCACTAACTCTTTCATCATAGGAAGAAATAAATATTTATTATTACAAAATAAAAAAGGGAAGAAACTCAGAGCAATATATCTTTGGATTTTTAAACAGAACAAAAGATGAAAACCCACTGTGATGCTGTTTGTATTTTAAATGTGATCTAGAAACTTAAAAGTCTGTAGTAATTCTGGGCACCAATAATAGAATATTCGGCCAATGTACTCTGATTGATTTAAGCATCTAATGTTATTTTTTACCCTTGGAGTCTGAAGAGTCATAATGACCCTGCTCCAACAGACAGGCAAACTCTTATCTACGAGACAATTCAAAGCTGAGCTGAGGCATAATTTTCATAAGCATACCTTGACTACAAACATATTGTTATATTACTAATTGAAGTATTTCTTTGAAATTGCTGGTCGAGAGCCAGTAAAATCTCTACTGAATTACACCCAAGCCTGCTGAAAAATTACTTTCAATCAGAATGTCAATAAAGCTATTAATAACATTTCAGAAGCTGCTTCTTAGTGAGGTAACCAGGCAGCTGCTGTATAAGAGAGAGAGAGAGAGAGAGAGAGAGAGAGAGAGAAGACATCCCCTCCCCCATTCCTTTACTATGACAGTGTAATTTGAGTCTCATTAATCTGCAGTGACATCTCCCTATTGTCAGCCTGTGTGGCAGAAATGGTTTTAGTCCAGGGTCATATTAAAATGACGGTGAGCGAGTATCCCACCCACTTTCATGGAGCTTTATTTGTAGCACTGTGATCTCTATAATTGAAGGCTTGCCTATCTTTTTGTTAGGAGAAATATAAGGACCATCTATCAATGTCAAAGACAGGAAGGTGATACCATATATCAAGCATTATTTAGCACTTGCACATCATTCAGAAAGATCGATTATTATAGTATTTATTTTAAACTGCCCAGTTGTACCCGCAAAAGTAAGACATCCATCTTTATCGGTTGCATACCTTTAATCTCCAACGTAGTTAACTGGATATTTTGTATTATAGCCAGCCACTCTTTGAATTCTGAGAAAGTAGTAATTTTGTATTTCATTTAGACATTTCTCAATTTATCTTCATCATTCCTTTCCTTGAATTCAATAAATTCTTGTTTTATGAATCCAGCCTGTAAGTCCTTGCTGAATAAACCGTAATAATGGCAAGATATTGTTAAGTGAGAAGTGGCTGTACTGCCTTATTACTTAAAACTGTGGGAAGGAGATGAGGCAGAACGAAATTTCTTCAGTCATCCGAACTTTTAGAATCTGCACAGACTCTGCGTCCTCCAATAGTCTTCCTCACAGAACCAATGAGAAGACAAAGGGAAACATTTGCAAACAAAGATTAAATTTCTAGTGATCAAGTTACCAACTGAATTTCCTTAATCTACTTACACCTCCCTGAGTTTTCCTCTTTTGGTGAAAGGCTGAAATTGTGTGCTGAGGAACCGCTAGCTTTGACGTAAATAATTTATAGAAGTTGGCAATAGATATAATCACTTTAAGTGTTATTGGAACAGCGGCTGTGAATAACTTCAATGTCTAGAATGAGGATTGGGGAGAGAGAAATGGCATCCCTATTACATATTCAAAGTATCTTTGTTTACAGTGCGGAATTAAATTTGCTCCCTTAAATCAAACGAGAGGATTGTGATGAATTTAAAATATACCGAGAAAATGGACAACATGTGGATTTTAAGATTAAGTATCTAAATAAGCCAATCAATATGGAGGGGGCAAAAGGGAAAAGAAGTGCCTTGAAACAAAAAGTAACACACTCATCAGACAGGAAATGGAGGCTATAATGGAACGATCACAGTGTGTGTATATATGTATAGGTGTGTGTGTACATATGTATATATAAGCAACACTTTGTGAGATTGCTGATTTCACAAAATTTAGGCTTTATGAGTATTTGCAGCTGTTTTTACAATTCTTCAAAACTAGAAGAAGGAAAATAATATTTAACATTCATCATTTAGGTTCGATTCACTTTCAAAGTATTCCTGTTACTAATATTTAAAGTTCTCATTGCCAAAATGAACACTTAACTCTGATTCCTTTAAAAAAAAATCCAAGTTGGTATCTCCAGGCAGGTGAATTCATCACCCGTGTAGCACAATGGCCAGCTTTGTGCCACTAACCCTTTCTGAAGCCCTCCTTTCTCGCCTTCCTATGTCAATCTGAACCCTATCTAGGGGCTACAAAGATGCCTGAAAAACAGTAAAAACCCTTTTTCTCTACTACCCCAGCCTACAATAATTTTTGTTATCTGATTTTCACACTCTTATTGCTCAAATAGATGGTTTGGTTTGGCGATTGGTTGATGAGTTGTGTGACCAGACTGCGTGGGCTCACATCTTGCCTACTCCAACTATTAGCTGCTCCACATTGAGTAAATTTACACAGCTCTTTTGTGCCTCTTATCTTCCTCTACACATGGGAATAGCAATAGTATCTTTTCAAAGAGATGTGGTAGGGAGAAGATGAGGTAAGAGATGATACATGTAAATTCTTAGAAAAGTTCATGGCAGGGGTGCCTGGGTGGCTTAGTCAGTTAAGCACCTGACTCTTGGTTTGAGCTCAGGTCGTGATCTCGCAGTTCATGAGTCTGAGCCCCGCATGGGGCTCAGTGCTGCCAGTGCGGAGCCTGCTTGGGATTTTCTCCCTCTTTCTCTCTCTGCCTCTCCCCTGCTTGTGCTCTCTCTATCTCTGTCTCTCAAAATAAATAATAAATGAACTTAAAAAAAGACAAGTTCATGGCATACAGAAATCAAATAATAATAATAATAATAATAATATAAAACAACTATTTTAGTGCACATTTAAGGGATTCTGTTAGGCACATTTCCAAGCACGTTATATGTATTAACATATTTAATTCCAATGACAACCCTATGAAACAGATACTATTATCTTCATGCTGGATTCTGCCACACTTGGTCATGTCACAATATGTTGGCTGGGCTTAGTCATAATATAATTAATATGATTTGATATGTAATACTTCTGAAGTATTTAGATTCAAAGCTAGTTAGTCTACAAAGTTTCAGGTATAGGATCATGCATTTGGAAAAGTTCTCATAGTTATTTATATTAGCTGGTAGGTACAAATTACTGTTTTAGGTAACTCTTCAAATATTGAGGTAGGGAACTAATCCTCATAGAAATTAAATAAATTCCCCCAACGTACTCAGCTGATAGCATAGTCAAAATATGAACCCAGAAAATTCTGGCCTTCACATCCCTGACATCTGTTCTAGAAATGAATATTTAGGACTTCTGCAAAGGCATGACAATCAGTATGAAACCCAAGGTTACTAGTCCCAGGCAAAAGTCTCCATTTTACAACACAGGAACTTTGCATATCTGGGAATGTTTTGCTCAAACAAATTTAACTTCTAAATGGTTTTAATTTTATTAATTAATTAACTAATTAATTTATTTATTTCAGAAATCCTAAACAGATACTAAAATGCGGCTTACTGCAAGGATGCAGAGCACAGCTCAGAGTGCTCAGAGATAGATAGACCACACTTGCATTACTGAGTAGATTGGGAAAGGAAAGCTGATTCTGGAAATAATAAATATTCACTTATACTTATCCCCTCTCCCTAGAAAAATCTCACTAAACTTGTAATGAAGGAATATAAGGCATAAAAAAATTGTGGAGAGGCCAGGAGAGAGAGAAACAGATAGAGGAAAACAAAACAAAGCAAAACCTGAAAGAATATGAAATCTAGTAAGACCTAACCCCAAGAGTGATAAGGATGTGACTCTGTCTGGTAGGACCCTAAAGTCTCCAGCTTTGTAAATCCAGTGGGCAGGAAAAAGGAAAGCTTAGATGACACTGTGACAGACAACATACCCACCCAGAGCCATACACACTCACTCTTACACAGACACATTCGCACATTTATGTATGCTCTCATACATATGCTTCTGCTCGTGTGCAGAAGTCTGCAGAAGTGTCCCCTGTTCAACTGGGAAAGTAACAAAACAGAGTCCTCCCCTCTGGAACGTGAGCAGGCCATTCAATCTGGTATTTAGGTCTCCCCAAGGGAAGATCACCACTGTCCAAACCCTCAAGAGCAAAGCCCACCTGTTCACAAGGCCCGTCATGTAAGCAGTTGCCAAACTAATAATTCTTAATTAGAAAAGTGAGTTACTAAGATAAACACATGAGATATTTGGGAATTTCCTCTAAGTAAAAGTGACAGAGATGAACATAAAATTACTCCCAAAGAAAGAGACATGTGAAAAAATGTACATCCTTAAAGCAAGATATGCCGCAAAAGAAACAATTGGAGGAGCTGAGGTTTTTTTGAAACTTAAATGTATAAAATAAACACAAAAATTTTAAAGCTCAATAAATAGAATATAGACAGTAGGTATTAAGATTTTAGTAAAAATTCTTTCAACTATTCGATGTTGGAAAATATTTGTAATAAAACTTTGATTAAAATCAATAGAAATATTAGAGAATGAAGTTTTGTAAGTGTCCCCAAAAGAGTTAAAAACAAAGGAAAAGGAATTAAAATGATGTGAAAAAAGTAAAGAACATAAAGAAACAATTCAGAGGGCCCAATACACAACTAAAAGCTGTTTCAGAAATTCTAGAGAAACTGGAGTAAAGAATCAAAAATATACATAAAATTTTTCCTCTAAATTATGTGTCTCTAGATTGAAGGAGCTCACCCAGCACAATTAGTGAGGAAACTATGCACTTAATTACAACGTAATACAGTCTCAGAATTGTTAAGTGCAAAGAGATTGCATTAAACAAGAAGGGGTGGGGGTAGGGGTGGGGGGGAGGCGGGGAAATGCAGACACAGGAATGAGACCAGAACAGCATGACTCTCAGCTGCCACACTGAATGCCACAAGACTAGAGAGCAACTCCCTCCAACCTCCCCAGGGAAATTATTTTTACCTCAGTATTCTATTCACACCCAACTCTCAATCATGTATGAAGAAAGGATTCAGCTATTTTCAAATAAGCAAGATCTCCAGAAAAATCACTTTCAACAAACTCTTTAGATAGTTACTTGAAAATGCAGCTCTTTTGCTCTGGCAAAACAAACAAACTAATAATGAGGATCCAGACCAAAAAAAAAAAAAAAAAAAATGGATTGAATCCAAGAGAACATTAAACGGAATCAATTCTCAGTCTCACTGCAGTTCAGAAGGGTCCCAAGAAGTCAGTCTTTGCAAAGTTTGAGAATATATGAAAACAGGAGAGTGGAATAAGGGAAAACATGGTATTAGAAAATATTAAGAGTGAGGAAACACAAAAATGTTATGAAAACCAATATAGTCATCCTGAATGACTTAGTTCTGCAGTCAATATTTTTTATGTAATTTAAATAGTACAAACATTGTTTATATGAATGTTGCCTGTGGAGAAATTACAAGTATATATAAACAAGAAAAGGAATACAGTTAAAGGAAAGGGGAGGAATTATAAATGTATGCATCTTACAGAGTTAAAAGGCTTTGATGGCACAAGAATAAAAGATACATTTTTATGAAAGATAACCAACAGAGTAAAAAAAGTGATATTACTATTGTGATCTGGTTGCCAAATGAAATATAAATCCAGTTAAACTGGATTTTTAGATAAACAAATAATTTTTTTTAGTATAAGCATGTCTCCTGTTGTCTTAGTCTGTTCAATCTATTATAACAGAATACCATAGACTTGGTGGCTTATAAGCAAAAGAAATTTGTTTCTCACAGTTCTGGAGGCCAGGAAGTCCAAAATCAAGGTGCTGGTAGATTGTCTGGAGAGACCCAGCTTTCTGGCCCACAGATGGAGGTTTTCCCACTGTGTTCTTACATGGCAGAAAGGGGTGGAACAGTCTCAGACCTCTTTTATAAGGGCACTAATCCCATTCTTGAGGGCTCCATTTACCTTCATGGCCATATCATCTCCCATAGACCCCACCTCCAAATACCCTCACGTTGGGAATTAGATTCCAACATATAAATTTGGGGAGGCACCTTAAGTCTACAGCACTTGTGATATTTGAGACAAACTTTTTTGAAGGTATTATTTTGTTTATAGGAAATTCCAATTGAATTGGGCATTGTGTATTTTTATTTGTGAGATATGGCAACTTGATATTGTCAGAATGGGGGACAAAAGTTGGAGATTGGTGCAAGGCAGCTAAATCCTTGCCTATTAAAGCAAGGAATTAATGTGTAATGTCTAAAGCAAGTAAATTTAAAAATATTGTGGAAACATAATACTGGGGGATATGGAGGTATCAGGAGAAAAAATATTAAGATGCTAACAATTCTACCTCTGGGGACAGGATTGGAGCTAAGTTCAGCACAATACTTTTGGCTTAGCCACATGCCCGTGTTAATTTAATAATATTATAAACCTTTAAAAATTGAGTAATTAGTGGATCATATTCACTGAGAACATTAAATAAAAGCAAAACTGCAATGGTAAAGAACAGTGTAAACTCTTGATAGTAAAACTGTGAACAATTATACAATAAAAAAGAGAACAGTTAGTACTAAGAATCCCAAAATTAGATAATTGGCTATTCAGAGTACACTGGCAGGGACGAGAATAATGTGGAGCAAAGAGCTAAAGCAGAAAGGTAGATGCCAAATTTAGACAAGCATAGATTGAAGAACAAGAAAAAGAAAAAAACAAAAGCATTTCCTGAGCTTTATATAGTAACCATTTACCATGTTACTAGTAAGGATAAAACATGGGTCCACGTGTGTGATTGTAATCAAATTAGTTCACACTTTCCATTACATGGTTTGGGGTCAGTTGGCCACCCTGTAATCTTCCTGTATCTTCCCATGGCCTTGAATGAATAATCTCTCAGGCATTGTTACAGACAATACTGACCAGGGAGAATCCTGCCTGAGAGTAGGGGGTAAGCATCTTAATGTCTAGGATACACAAACCAGGGAAGAGATGTCTATTAGATTACCTTTACCAGGATTATTTTTTGAGCTATTTGTGGGAGAAAGATGTTAGGAAACTTCTTCCCACTGGTTTCATTTATACACCAATAAAAAGAATATTCTTGGCAATAAGGAGTCTGCCATAGCGGTGTGCAATATGAGGTCTTGGAGTCTGGGAGAAAAAGCTGACAAAAAATGATTGCAAGACTTACCTAAAAATTAGAGATAATTGAATTAAATTGCTGAACACAAGCATAGCTGTTCTCCAACCAACATAGTTCTTAAATGATTTCCAACTCTAGCTCTGGCCTGCCGTTCATTCATATACTACATCATTGACTGGAGGTATATAAAGGGCCACTATTTGTAAAGTAAAAATTACATATTCCTGGGTACCCTTTTTTTCTTCCATGACCTGTTTGGATTATACATCGCCAGAGAAAAATGCCAAGTGTAATGACCACTGAAATCCAGGAAACTTCTAGAGAAAAGGAATGATATCTGTACTATCAACTCTGTTTCCTTCAAATTATTCTAGCCTTATTCCTAAATAGGCTTCTAATTTGTAACAATGCTTCAAGTCCAGATATCCAGAATGTAAAAGTGATATTATTCCAAGATCTTGCTGTCCAACACAAGAACCATATAAATCTAACTAGTTTATCTGCAAGGTGGGTGGTAGGGCATGAGAATCAAATGAATGTTATTTCTGCACATTAGTGAAAAGTAAAGAAGTATTAAGGAGAGTTAGCTAAGAAAACATACCTGAATTTTTTCAGAATCCTGCAACATAAAGTAAGTCCAACCATGTATGACCTCAAGAGAAGTCTTCCCTTAGAATATATTAATCGCCTATAGACAAATTTGCAAAACAGTTGCAACATTCTTTGCTCACTAAGATAAAAGAAAATCATATGACTATTAAGTAAGAAATTTTTTTAAATAAAGGGCAGTGGTAAAACCACTGTGGAAAAAGAGTTGGCAGGGTTTTTTTTTTTTAAGTAAAATTAAGCATGAATGTTCTCTATGACTCAGCAATTTCACTGTTAGATATTTATCCAAAAGAAAGAAAAATATACTTCAGACTTGTGTGAAAAAGTTTATAGCAGCTTTACTCAAAACAGACAAAACTGGAAACAATCCAAATGTCCTTCAATGTGTGTCTGGGTACACAATGTGTCTTGGGTGTCTGTGGCACATCAACAGAATGGAATATTATTCGATAATAAAAATAAAAGGACTATTGATTCACCCAACTCACAAATGAATGAATCTTGAACACATTTTGCTAAGTGAAAGAATCCAGTTTCAAAAGCTTCCATACTGTATAATTCCATTTATTCTGGAAAAGACCAAAATATAGGAGCAGAAAACAGATCAGTGGTTGTCAGGGGTTGGAGTGGGGCAGAGTCTGAATATAAAAGGACAACACGAAGGAATTCCTTGGAATAATGAAATTATTCTGTATTTTGTACTGGTTGTTATAAGAATCTATTTACATGTAAAAACTCATAAAACTGTATGCCAAAAAGAGGGAAGTTGGGTGGGGGGATGGGCTGAAAGAGCAATGGGCATTAAGGTGGGCACTTGTTGGGACTGAGCATTGAGTGTTACATGAAAGGGATGAATCACTAAATTCTACTCCTGAAACCATTCCCACACTATATGTTAACTAACTTGGATTTAAATTAAAAAAAAAAATAGTAAAAGAAAAAAAAATAAGTTTCCACGTTCAGCGTGGATCCCACCGCGGGGTTCAATCCAATGACCATGAAATCAAGAGGCAGCCACTTAACCATCAGAAACACCTAGGAACCCCAACATTTTTGATATAATAGACAAAGCTTTGGCATCAATTAAAAAAAGAATAAAAGCAAATATTAGGTATTAAAAAGGGAATAAAACTACAGAGGTAAAGATTAAAGTTATATTAAAATATTACATAAATATGCTAATAAAAATTTTTTTCTAAAATAAATGTTTTGCTGGAATAATAAAAAAAGAACTGTATGCCAAAAAGAGTGAATTTTACTGCAGATAAATTTTGAAAAAAAAAAAAAAACTTACAATAGCAAATTCTACCAAAGTAAAATGCAGTGAGAATGGGTCATAGATTTCAAGACATAAAGCAAGGGAGATAGAAATGTCAAATATCAAACAAGATCATGTTTAGGCAAATCTAACCAAAATGAGTCTGAATCCAAAGAAACACAGCTGATCCTAACTAGAGATAAG
The DNA here is from genome assembly GCF_018350195.1 of Panthera tigris. Classification (NCBI taxonomy): domain Eukaryota; kingdom Metazoa; phylum Chordata; class Mammalia; order Carnivora; family Felidae; genus Panthera; species Panthera tigris. Next base: position 50,966,399 of record NC_056671.1, on the reverse strand, counting down.
TATGAGCCTAAACCAATAGTGACATACATGTATATATAAAATGTTCTGCTGGTTACTAACTACACACTAAAGTAGAAAACCCAGAAAATGAACAGCTCCAATCAGAAAGAAGTTTGCCCTACACATTGCCTGTTATTGGATGTGTTCATGGAGTTGCTTTCTACAATGCTGCTGAAAAAATAAATAATAAAATAAAATAAAATAAAATAAAATAAAATAAAATAAAAATAGTTCTGAAATTCTGAAAGCAGACAGTCACCCATACACGACAAAAGCAAAACCCTATTTTAACTAGAAAGAGAGCTACCAATATTGTGCTTTAACAGACTTTGTTAGCTATTCAGAAGTAAAGATAGTCTTTACACACATCCAAGAGAAGGTTAGGGATGGTGTGGGGCAGTTGAAATCCAATATTCAATAGTTAGTGTAATAATTTAGGTAAAAATTACATTCTTAGCACCTGGTAAAATAATTCTCTTAACAGGAGCAAACTTCCTTTTTGGGAATGAAACCTTTCTGCAAGATAAAGGCAAGAGTCAAGAGGCAGGCATTGAAGTGGGTACTCCATTTTCCTAAGGAAAAGTTAAACTAACCTTCACGATGTATGGTAAAGAATTTTGATATTTCCAAAAGGAATATATGAGATGGTGGTAGAATATGGGAGTATGGTTAAACAGTTAGTGGAGAGAAGAATTGTGGAAGAAAGTGCCATTATTTGGTTAGAGAGATGACCTAAGGGGAACTTTAAAGAGAAAAAAATGTGTGTGTGCATGCATGAGTATGCATGTATGTGTAAAATGAGGTATTACCTTGTGGGAGATAGGCATATTACCACCAACACTATCTCCACGCACAAAATATTCACCACAATCTACAAATACATGACCACTGAAAGGCAGAAGAGACCAGGTGTCCACACAACTTAGCACAAGGTTAAACAGAGTTGGGCCAGGAAGCCTGGGCTACAGCTGGTATTTGAGTTACCTAAATATTTGAATGGTCTCTGTTAATGCTTTCCAAAAAATCAATAAATAAATGACTGCTACAACATTTCTTTAAATTACTTTTCTGCAGCTGTCCTGATAGATTGCACTAGCTGAAACATATAACTTCAGTCTTTACATGGGAGGTGAAGGTAGAGGTGCTTTTCCAGGGTAAAGTTCACATGGAAGATTGTCCTGTTCTCTTCAGAAATCCTTTTATTCGGGAATAGTTCTCTTTTACCACCAAACGTCGCTAACTGCGGCTTAGGAGGTTAAAAGCATTTTGCTTACTGCCTTGCTCAGTATTAATCTGTTGTTTGTTTTTTCTTTATGCTATGTTTGCCTTTTTCATATTATATTGCCTCATTTGATACTAACAAGAATGCAAATAAATTAGTAGAGGAGGCCTTTTTATTACCAATTAAAATATGAGAAAATTAAGGGTCAAGTATCAATGTGTTCCGGATCACACCTCTTATAAGTGGTAGAGGCACAAATTATTTTTTTTTTCTTTTTCCTTTCTTGTGGTTGTCTAGTTTTGCCTCATTCACATCAGGGTAATGTTTAGTTATCACAACAAGCCTTTAAAATCTTAGAAAGCAAGTTCAAAAGAGAAATCCAAAGCTTCTGAAAGCAGAAAAAAATGGGAGGGGAGGTTAGCAATAATTTCTGATGTAAGAATAGCAGCACGTCCTTGTTCAAATCTATCTAAGAGATAAAAAAGAAAATAGCATAAGATATAGTATCACATTCTGGGGCTAAAAATAAATAACTGCAGGGACAAAGAATTGCTTTCAAATAAAGAAATATATAATTCTTGCGTTTTATTCTCCAAGTAGGTGTTTTGTTGTTGCTTTAATTTGTTAAAAGGCTTTATTGTTTTTGACAGTTTTAGGTTCACAGCAAAATTGAAAGGAAGATACAGGGAATTCCCACTTATCCTCTGCCCCTACACAGACATAGCCTCCCCCATGTATCAACTTCCTCCACCAGAGGAGGCCGTTTGTTACAAAGGACAAACCTACATTGACACATCATAATCCAGAATCCATAGATTGCCTGTAAATGTCACTCTTGGTGTTGTACATGCTATGAGTTTAGACAAATGTATAATGACATGTATCCATCATTATAGTATCCTATTTTCATTTCCATATAAATCTATACTCTGCCCCTCAAATACTTATCTTGCTATCTCCATAGTTATTTTTTTCCAGAATGTCTTATAATTGGAATCATACAGTATGTAACCTTTTCAAATAGGCTTCTTTAATTTAGTAATATGTATTTAAGAATCTTCCATGTGTATTCATGGATTGATAACTCCTTTTAGTGCTGAATAATATTCCATTGCCTGGATATACCATGTGTAGTTCATCCATTACCTATTGAAGAACGTCCTGGTTCCTTCCAAGTTTTGGCAGTTATGAATAAAGCTGCTATAAACATTCATGTGCAGGTCTTTGCATGGACATAAGTTTTCAACTCCTATGAGTAAATACTAAGGAGTGAAATTCCCAGATTGTACATTAAGACTATGTTTAGTTTTATAAAAAAGAAAGCAGCCAAACTGTCCACCAAAGTGCATGTCACATTCCCACCAGCAATGAATGACAGTTCCTGTTGCTCAGCATCCTTGTCAGCATTTGGTGTTGTCATCATTTCACATTTTGACCATTCTAATAGTTGTGTAATGGTGTCTTATTATCGTGTTATCTTATTTTTCATTTCCCTGATAACATATCACCTGGAGGATATTTTTATATATGTTATTTTCAATCGATATATCTTCTTTGGTGAGATGTCTATTAAGGTGTTTGGCCAATTTGTTAATGAGGTTTGTTTTCTTTTTTTAAGTTTTTTTTTTCCTTTTTTTCTTTTAGTTAAGTTTTAGGAGTTGTCTATTTTAGATTCTGGTTCTTTATCAGATGTGTCTTTGGCAAGTATTTCCTCATAGTCTATGGCTTGTCTTCTCATTCTTTTGACATTGTCTTTCGTGGAGCAGGTTTTAATTTTAATGATGTCTAGCTTATCTGCTATTTTCTTCATGGATCATATTTTGTTGTTGTGTCTTAAAAGTTATCACCATACCCAATGTGGTCTAAATTTTCTCCTATGTTATCTTCTAGGAGTTTTATAGTTTTGCATTCTACATTTGCCTCTATGATACATTTGAAGGTACTTTTTGTGAAGAATATAAAATTTGTGTCTGATTTTTTTTCGTGTGCATGTCCAGTTTTTCCAGAACCATTTGTCGAAAAGACTTTTTGTTCCATTGTATGCTCTTTGTTCCTTGTCAAAGATCAGTTGACCGTATTTATGTGAGTCTACTTTGGGGGCTTTCCATTCTGTTTCATTGATCTAGTTGTCTATTCTTTCACAAATACCATACTATGTTGATTAGGGTAGTTTTATAGTAAGCCTTAAAGTTAGGTAGTGTCAATCCTCCAACTTTGTTCTTCTTCAATAATGTGTTGGCTATTCTGAGTCTTTGCCTCTGCACATAAATTTTAGACTCAGTTTGTCAACATTCGTAAAATAACTTGCTGGGATTTTTACTGGACTTGTATTAGATCTACCGACAAAGTTGGGAAAAACTGACATTTTAATAATATTGTGTCTTCCTGTCTGTGAACATGAAATATCCTTTATTTATTTAGTTCTTCTTTCATTTTATTAGAGTTTTGTAGTTTCCCTAATACAGATCTTACATACATTTTGTTATATTTACACCTAAGTATTTCATTTTTTGGATACTAAGATAAATGGTGTTATATTTCTAATCGCATATTCTGTTTGTTCATTGCAGATAAGAAGAAAAATAAATGACTACTGTATATTAACCTTGTATCCCGCAACCTTGCTATATTAACCTGTCAATTCCAGGATGCTTTATTTTTGCAGTAGAGCAAAGAGTCTGTTTTCATACAGAAATAGTTACTTAAATCAATAATACAATTTAAAATCATTCCATGAACATTTCAAAGCATTACACTTAAATTTTTTGTTGTTTTTAAAAGAATATCCCTTTCAGATACCCGTTGGTGTGACTCATTAATATTTCTTATTGTTTTATTACTTCTAAAATGCCATTATTTAACTGTCACAAAAAATATTTCAAATTTCGCTGTGTTGTTTCATTGTTCCTATTTTTTCTTTTTCCTTTTCTTGAGTATTCTATGAAAATATATCTCATTTAAGTATGAAGATATTAACTATCTTGTACCATGTTCTATCCTTCTGGAAAATGCATCTTTATTATGGAGAATTGTTCCTCTCCCACTTTAATCACATGACTCTAAACTGGTGTGAGTCATTCTATCAGAGGCCATCTTTGTTGAGTGATGTAATGTTGGCTGATTTGTGAAAATCTTGCCATTCTCCAAGGCGAATCAGAGATAAGAGAGAGAAGCACATCCCATTGGTGTGCAAATCTCTTATTCCACTTGCAAACACTGGCGTCCTGTTTGATTCAATTCTGAGCTGAGTCATTATCAACCACAAAAGAACCAATACACAGAAAAACATACATACATAAGCCAGACTGTCATATACACACATATGTATGCACATATACACTCTCACACTGGTAAGAACATGTCGAAGCAGAGACAATTTTCTCAATCTGTGGCTTTTTAATTATGCCAATCTGCGGCATAATTTTTGATTATGTTTCATTTTATGCTTTTATTTGAAAATAATTACCGCTTTAATATACATTGTCTGCTCTCAGGGTTGTTACATTTCTTTACATTTTATTTTGAACTATTGGTAAAGAAAAACAGAAAAATATCACAGACAATTTTTATGTATGCTTCCCATAGCTTTACTACATTATCAGAGTGCCAAACCAAGGAAATAACTTTGGTACAATGCTATTAACTACAGGCTATTTTCATTTACCAGTTTCTCCACTAATATCTTTCTTTCCCCAAGTATCCTATCAGTTTAGTTTGCACTACATTTGGCTTCAGATCTCCTTAGTCTCCTCCAGTTTGTGACAGCTCCTCAGACTTCCCTTGACTTTCATGACTTTGGCACTTTTGAAGTTTAATAGTCAATTTTTTTTTTGTAGAATTTCCCTCAGTTAGAGTTATTTAATTTAATTTAATTTATTATTATTATTATTATTATTATTTGTTATCTTCTTATGATTAAGCTAAGATAGTGCAAAGGGAAGACTACCACAGAAGTGATATCCCCTTCTCATTGCATCATATCAAGGGCTACCTGATGTAACTATGTCTTACCAATGGTGAGGTTAACGTTGATCACTTGATTAAAATGGTGTACGCTGAATTTCTCCACTGTAGAATGAAATATGGCCCTTGGTAGCAACATGGATGGAACTGGAGAGTGTGATGCTAAGTGGAATAAGCCATACAGAGAAAGACAGATACCATATGGTTTCACTCTTATGTGGATCCTGAGAAACTTAACAGAAACCCATGGGGGAGGGGAAGGGAAAAAAAAAAAGGTTAGAGTGGAAGAGAGCCAAAGCATAAGAGACTCTTAAAAACTGACAACAGGGGCGCCTGGGTGGCGCAGTCGGTTAAGCGTCCGACTTCAGCCAGGTCACGATCTCGCGGTCCGTGAGTTGGAGCCCCGCGTCAGGCTCTGGGCTGATGGCTCGGAGCCTGGAGCCTGTTTCCGATTCTGTGTTTCCCTCTCTCTCTGCCCCTCCCCCGTTCATGCTCTGTCTCTCTCTGTCCCAAAAATAAATTAAAAACGTTGAAAAAAAAATTTAAAAAAAAAACTGACAACAAACTGAGGGTTGATGGGGGGTGGGAAGGAGGGGAGGGTGGGTGATGGGTATTGAGGAGGGCACCTTTTGGGATGAGCACTGGGTGTTGTATGGAAACCAATTTGACAATAAACTTCATATATTGAAAAAAAAATGAATTTCTCCACTGTGGAGTTAACATTGTTTCCTTTGCAATGAATAATTATTTGGAGAAAGGTAATTTCAGAGTCTGCAAGTATCTCGTTTCTGATGATATTTTCATCCATAAATTTTAACAACCGTCAATATATCAGGTATGCAGCAGTTATTATTGTGATGCTCTAGTGGTAATTTTCCATTTCTCTCCTTCTTTTTACATTTAAGCAATTTTTTTAAATATTTATTTATTTTTGGGAGAGAAAGAGACAGAGCGTGAGCAGGGGAGGGGCAGAAAGAGAGTGAGACACAGAATCAGAAGCAGGATCCAGGCTCTGAGCTGTCAGCACAGAGCCCAATGGGGGGGTTCGAACTCATGGACCACGAGATCATGACCTGAGCCGAAGTCAGACACTTAACCGACTGAGCCACCCAGGCTCCCCACATTCCTTTTACATTTTTATTTATTTTTTTTAATGTTTATTCATTCTTGAGAGAGAGAGAGAGAGAGAGCATGAACGCGGGAGGAGTAGAGCAAGAGAAGTGCACAGAACCCGAAACAGGCTCCAGGCTCTGAGCTGTCAGCATAGAGCCTGACACGGGACTCAAACTCACAAGCTGTGAGATGATGACCCAAGCTGAAGTCAAACACTCAATTGACTGAGCCACCCAGGTGCCCCTCCATTTACATTTTTAAATTAGTATTCTTTTGTAAGAAAGAGCTATCCCTCCTCCGAATTAACTAAGTTATTTGTTTATATTAACATTTACTCATAGATACTCACTTTATTCTGTAGTTTATAATCAATAATATTGGTATTTGGTGTTCATATTATCAGAGCTTTGGCCATTGCCAGTGTCGTTTAAGGCTTGCTCCTATGTCCTTCCAATATATCCTCATCTTTTAAGAGCACTCCCTTACTTTCTTGGAATACCAGATGTCCCAGGCTCCTCTTGTATTTTCCCCGCCCCACTGCTGGAAATAATGACTCCTTCTATTGGAAAATAATATTTGGAAATTGAGACGTGGGAACTATTTTATTGCTATTAACATGTCATTGCTACTTAGCTTTCTCTTACTATACAGAATTAGAAAATAAAGGTCTGTATCCCTTCCTGTGCAGACACACATTCATATTTAATTCCATATCTAAATATATTCTGTATGTGTATGTTTAAAAAAGTGAATTAATTCTGAAGCTTCCAGTTGAACCTTCAATGAACACCTTAGGGATTATTGTAGTCTTCAAAATTTCCTTATTTGCAACTTCTTTCTCTGGCAATTAAAAACTTGGTTCTCAATACCAACAATATAGTTACTTATTTCTTCAATTCTCATATACATATATAAAGCAATTTCAGACTTGCTAAAAAAATATACTAACTAGGGAATACAGTATTTGTGTGTTATAGTTGTTTTTATGTCTTTATCCATGCAGTATCTAACAAAAATGCTGTTTTCAAAATTGATTTCGGTATGTTGATTTTGTATCCTACAACTTTATGTCTTGTGACCTGCTAAACTCATCAAGTCGTTCTTGATAGTCCCAATTATTTCTTAGGATTTTTTGTACTTGGGGACTTTCAGCATTGTCAACCACATTGTGTTCCAAAAGACAGTTTTATTTCTTACTTTCCAGTGTGTATCCATTTATTTTTCCTTGCCTAATTGCACTGATTGGGACTGCCAGTAGCATGTCGGATGGGATTGATGAGAGCACATTATTATTTTTTTCTGAATCTGAAGGGAATTCAGTTTGTCACCATTAATTATGATGCTAGCTTTGGATTTTATGTGTCCATATCAGGTTAAAGAAGTTCTCTTCTTTAACACTTACACATATAGCATTTTTAAAAAGTCACAATATGTCACAGGTATATTTTACCCTTCCTATGCCATACTAATACTATACTATACTATACTATACTATACTATACTATACTAAGCTATGCTATGCTATGCTATACTATGACTGCACTATACTAAGACTTACTCAGATAAGGTTTTTGATAAAAGCAAAGTACATGTTACAGTAAGATAGAGTGCAGGCGAGTGTTAGGGGCTTGAGACACATCAAAATGCAGTTCCACAGTGCCCTTCTTATTCACATAAGATGCATTTTGTCTCCAAATTAAACAATCAAAATTTGTACAATAAATCTTGGCCTCAGGAGAGCTCATGAAGAAGTTCTCAGCAGGGACTCTAATGGCCCACTGGCCATGCAACCAAATCAGGGTGTCTAAAGAATTACACAAGTTAAAAGCCATGAACAAACATACCAGCTCTGGGTGACACCAAGGGAGTTTCAGACTTGAAACAGCACCTCCTAAATCACTAGGTAATTTGTTACTGGATCCATGAACTTTATCTGATCTGAGCATCAATGTCAGATACCCAGCATGCCCAGAGACAAATGTAGAGTTGACTCAGTTCAGGTGTAAAACAGCTGTATCCTGTGAGTATTATATTCATAGAACAGATAGTTTAAAAAAAAATCATAAAGGGTTGTTTGATTAAAGCATTTTCTGTATCTACTAAGATGATCATATTTTTTTCTTCTCTAAACTTTTTATTTGGTGATTATATTAAATGATTTTTAATGTTAAACCAGCTTTAAATTCCTGGGTCAACCTACTTGATTGTGATATATCATTGAATATGATATGCTAATTTTGTATGATTTTAGTGTCTGTGTTTATGAGGGACATTGATCTGTAGTTTTGTTATATTATTATCTGACTTTGATAATATGGTAATTCCATTCTGATATCAGTTGATAAGTTTTTTTTTCATTGGATTTTTTCTTTTTACATAAATTTCAATAAATTATCCAGTGAAACTAATATTTTTTAAAGATTTTTTACTGTGATAATAATTTCTTTAATATACATAATGTCATTCATGCTATTTATTTCTTCAGTGAATTTTGATCGTTTCTGCTCTTCAAGGCATTGTCCCTTTTATCTAAGTGTTTATTGTATGGCCATAGAATAGAATTGTTCATAGTATTTATTATCCTTGTAATGTCTGTGAATCCGTAGTGACATCCAGTGATTCATTCATGATAATAGTGAATTGAGGCTTCTCTCCTTTTCCTTAGTCGATTTGACTAGGCATCTATCAGTTTTACTGAACTTTTCAAAGAACCAAATGTTGGTTTTGGTTTTCTGTGTTGTTGCTCTGTCTTCAATTTTTTTTTCTTCTGCTCTTTGTTGTTTTCCTTCCTCTTTCTTATTTGGGGTCTAATTTCCTCTTTTTTATCTAGTTTCTTAAAGTAGAAGCTTAGGTTTGTTATTCTAGGCTTTCTTATTTCCTAAAAAAAGCATTAAATGCTGTATATTTCACCATAAGTCATCTATTATCCTCTTACAATTTTTATATGTTGTTTTTTCATTTTCATATAGCTAAGTATATATTTTGATTTCCCGTGAGACTACTTATTTGACCCATGGATTATATAGAAGTGTGATGTTTAATTTCCAAATGGAGATTATACAGATATCCTTCCATTATCAATTTTTATTTCATTCCCTTGTGTTTTAAGAATATGCTTTGTATAATTTCTATTCTTTTCAATTTGCTAAACTGTGTTGTAAGGCCCAGAGTATGGTCTTCCCTGGTTTATGTTACATGTATACTTGAAAAGAATGGGTTTTCTTCTTCTGTGGTGTGGAATTTTCTATAAATGTCAATCAGCTCAATAGGTTATTGGCTAATAACCTATTTCAGATCCCTTATGCCCTGCTGATTTTGTGTCTTTGTGTTCTAAAAATTACTGAGAGAGCAGTATCACAGTCTCTAACTATACTTGTAGATATGTCTCTTTTTTATTTCAGTCCAATTAGTTTTTACTTCATTTATTTTGAAGTTCTATTTAAGTGCATACCCATTTACATTGGTTATACCCTCTTGATTAACTGACATTTGTCATTATGAGATTATCCAGTTATCCCTGGTAATATCTTTCCTCTGACTTCATCTGATATGAATAAAGTTATCCAGTTGTTTAGATTGATGCTTAAATACTCTCTCTTCCTTCATCTCTGAACTTTAAAATCTTTTTTTTTCTTTTACATTTATTATTTATTTTTGAGAGACAGAGAGGGACAGAGCACAAGTGGGAGAGGAGCAGAGAGAGAATGAGACACAGAATCCAAAGCAGGCTCCAGGCCCCGAGCTGTCAGCACAGAGCCTGACGTGGGTCTTGAACTCACAAACCATGAGATCATGACCTGAGCCAAAGTCGGGTGCTTAAGTGATTGAGCCACCCAGGTGTCCCATCTCTGAACTTTTAAAAACAACTTTATTGATATATAATTTACATCCATAAAATTCACATATATAAATTGCACAGTTCAATTCTTTCGTATATTCATACAGTTATATGAATATTTAGTGTATTCACCACAATTTCATTTTAAGACATTTTTATTAACCCTAAAAGAAACCCCATGTCCATTAAAAGTCATGCCTTCTAATTTCTCCACATCCTCACCAATACTTGCTCTCATCTATCTTTTTCATTTTGTCATATCTGTTTCTAGTGAGTGACAAGTGATATTTCCTGGTGGTTTTAATTTGCATTTCCCTAATGAGTAACAATGTTGAACTTCTTTTCATGCTCTTATTGATCATTTGTATATCATCTTTAGAGAAATGTCTATTCAGATTGTTTGCACATTTCAAAATTGGGTTATCTGTCTTTTTATTATTGAATTATAATTATTCTTTATATATTCTGAATACAAGTATCATATCAGATATTTTTGGCAAATATTTTTCTACCATTCTTTGAGTTGTCTTCAGATTTGTGATTACATCTTTAAATCACAAAAAGTCTTCATTTTGGTGAAGTCCAGTTTATCTATTTTTGTTATTTTTGTTTATGTTATTTGGCGTCATACTTAAAAAACTGTTTTCTAATCCAAGATCGTTAAAATTTCTTGTTTTCTTTTATAGTGTTAGCTCTTATAGTTGGGTCTACAGCCCATTTTGAATTAATTTTTGTGTACTATTGTGAGGTAGGGAGTCCAGCTTCATGTTTTACCATGGGACTTACTAGTTGTTCTGGCACCATTCATTCACAAGATTTTTATTTTCACATTAGCTTGTCTTAGCATCCTTGTTGAAAATTTTCCTTATACTAATTATTTATACCTTTATATTAAAATGAGTTTCTTTTCTGTTTAAAGTTTATACGGGCTCCTGGATGGCTCAATCAGTTGAGCGTTCGACTTCGGCTCAGGTCACGATCTCATAGTCTGTGAGTTCAAGCCCCCCATCGGGCTTTGTGCTGACAGCTCAGAGCCTGGAGCCTGCTTCAGATTCTGTGTCTCCCTCTCTCTCTGCCCCTGCCCCGCTCATGCTCTGTCTCTCTCTCTGTCAAAAATAAATAAACATTAAAAAAGAATTAAAAAAATAGAGTTTATTCATTTATTTTGGGGGGGGAGAGAGAGAGAGAGAGAGAGAGAGAGAGAGAGAGAGAGAATTCCAAGCAGTCTCCATGCTCAGCATGGAGCCAGACTCAGGGCTCAATCCCATGACCTGTGAGATCATGACCTGAGCTGAGATCAAGAGTCAGACGCTCAACTGACTGAGCCACCCAGGCACCCCTAAAAGGAGTTTCTTTTGAAGAATAGATGTGTGTCTTGCTTTTCTATCCAATCTGCCTTTTATTGGTGGTTCAGTTAGTTCATATTTGTGTGATACTTCTGATAGTGTTGGATTCAAATCTTAGCAGGTATTCTCTCTCTTCTGTTTTTGGTTCTCCCCTCCCTCTTTTCCTGCCTTCTCTTGGAGTGAGCATTTTTTATTGTTTTATATTATCTTCTCCATTGACGTTGTTAATACTTCTTTTTTTTAAAGTTTTATTGTTTGCCTCAGTTTATAATTACATCTTTAGTTAATGCAATTTTCCCATCACTTTAGACAATATTATACCACTTTATATATTAAGAATCTTAAAAAACATATTCCGTTTTTTATTGTGTCTTTTGTGTTAATATTGTTGTAAGATGCTCTTTTCATATGCCATAAACATATGATACATTGCTATTATTTATGCTTTATATAATCAGTTATATTTCAGAATAATTGAAAATATTTTTAAAAGTTTATTTTACCATTATTTATTATAATTCCAATTACTTCATTTGCTTGTGAACATTAAAGTTTCTGTATGGTTTCATATTCTTCCTGTTGAAGAAGTATTAACATCTCTAATAGCACTGATTTACTCACAACAAGTTCCCTCAGGTTTTCTCTGCTGAGACTTTATTTTGCTTCACTTTTACAGGCTATTTCAAAACTGGCTTGACTTTTTTTTTTTTTTTTTTGCATTAAAGATGTCACTCCAAGTCTGTAGTATTTATGTTATTTTTAATTTTTTTTAAAGTTTATTTACTTGTTTTCAGAGAGAGAGAACACAAGGGGGCAGCGAGGGAGAGAGAGAATCCCAAGCAGGCTCCACACTGTCAGCACAGAGCCCGATGTGGGGCTTGAACTCATGACCAGGAAATTATGACCTAAGCTGAAATCAAGAGTCAGGCATTTAACCAACTGAGCCACCCAGGTACCCTGAGTCTGTAGTAGGTTTTATTCCTCTGAAGGTGATTTTTTTTCCCCCTGGCCTCCTTCAAGATTTTCTCAGTCTTTTGTTTTTATTTGACTATCTTATACTTGGATGTGGTTTATTTGGTATTTATCTTATTTGATATTTCCTTAGCTTCTTATATCTGTGGTTTGATATCTTTCATTAATTAGAGAAAATTCTTGGGTATTTTTTCTTCAAATATTTCTTTGGCCTTATACTCTCTTTCATTCCTCTTACAAGGTTGCCAACTCTGTTGGTTAGAACATTTATTATAAAACAGTCTTGGATTCTCTGTTGTGTGTATATGTGTGTGTTTATTTCTGTTTGTGCTTTCTACATCATGTTGCTATATTCAAGTTCACTGATTGTTTATGCAGCTGTACTTGGTACACTTATGAGCCTGTAAGTGATAGTCTTAATCTTTGTTATTGGTGTTTTTTTTATTTCTCACACTTTTATTTGATTCTTTTTTAATAGTTTCCTTTTTTATTCTTAATAACCCATCTATTATTTCATGTTGTTCTCTTTTTTGTTAGAACATTTAATATATTAAATTTCGTACTCCAAACTCTCCTCATGGAATGATGATGATCCAATACTTAATAACTGGCGAAGCCTCTACAGTAACCAGTCAGAACAGACACCCCAGGGACACCTGGGTGGCTCAGTTGGTTAAGGGTCCAACTCTTGATTTTGGCTCAGGTCATGATCTCATCATTCATGAGATCAAACCCCACATTAGGCTCTGTGCTGACAACATGGAACCTGCATGGGATCATCTCTCCTTCTTTCTCTACCTCTTTCTCTCTCTCAAAATAAATATTTTTTAAAAATAACAGAGAACAGGGGCGCCTGGGTGGCTCAGTCGGTTAAGCGTCTGACTTCGGCTCAGGTCACGATCTCACGGTATGTGAGTTCGAGCCCCGTGTCGGGCTCTGTGCTGACTGCTCAGAGCCTGGAGCCTGTTTCAGATTCTGTGTCTCCCTCTCTCTCTGGCCCTCCCCCGTTCATGCTCTGTCTCTCTCTGTCTCAAAAATAAATAAACGTTAAAAAAAAAATTAAAAAAAAAATAACAGAGAACACCCCCAAAAGAATAGATAACAAAAGCAAAAAACAGCACAGTGTGCCCATGCCTACCAGCTGATATCAGCCTTCAAAGAATCTACCTTGATTAGTCATGGTTCTGTAAATATCACTTTGTACATAGTGTTTTTAACAGAATTTATTGAGATATAAATTTATATAGCATCTAAATGATCCGGTGTGCAATTAAATCATGTTTTCCATCTTATGCTTTACTGATTTGTGCATATATATTATCTTTATTAAAAAAATAATTTACTTTTTTATGGGGCACCTGGGTGGCTCGGTTGAGCATTTGACTCTGGATTTTGGCTCAGGTCATGATCTCAGGGTCATGGGCTTGAGACCTGTGTCAGGCTCTGTGCTGGGTGTGGAGTCTGCTTAAGATTCTCTCTGTTTCTCCCTTTCCCCTGCTCACAGGTGCTCTCTTTCTCTGAAATAAAAAAAAAAAAAAAAAAACTTTTTAAAAAGAAATTTGTCTTCTAATCTTATATTATGCACAGTCACTTATGTACTCCCTCCATCTAGTAGATGTTCAATAAGCCCAGCTTCAGCGTATAAATGAGTAAATATGTTGATTCTTAAATATTCTTTTTTTAATATTCCTAATCCACTTGAGTATATATTTACATTTCAATTGCTACAATATTCAGGGGTCTGAACACATGAAAACAGAACCAGATTTTAAAATTATTCATTTTTAAAAATATAGTTCTACAAAGATTTGAATAAGTCTAGGATCAGGATATTACCATTCCAATAAAAATAAAATTTTCAAAAATAAACACATACACATACGTATATATAACATATATACATCTACACATAGTATATAGTAAATATATAAAGTATACTGCATTATTCAACTGAGAATTCAGCTAAGCTAGATATATGTTCTCTCTAGTCAATGTCTAAAATAGACTCTTTTAGACATTTTGATATATCACAAATCTCCTGGAAACGTCAGTATTCCAACATAAACAATCTCAAGGATGTCATTTTGTTACCATGTCCAAACAACATTTCTTTAAAAATACCCCAAAAAGCCGCACTAAAATAGAAGATGGTATATTTTGTAGTTTAAACATTTATTTTCTTTTTTTAAACCAATTTTCTAAGGTAATTGTAAGACTATTTGGTATATACTCTTATAAATCTAGGACATATTCCTTAATCTCCATAACTCTATTCTTAACAGCCCTTCTAGTTATGACTCTGTCAAGCATACTTTATTCCACTGAGACTGAAATCCTTTACACAATCTGTGTTAAAAATATTCATAAATCATCTAAAACACAGCTGCCTATATTTTGAGTCAGGAATGACAAAAATACTCCAGATGTAGCTTATATTTTTATCTTTACCAAGTTAAAGGAAAATAGGGTTAATCAAAGCAAGTCAATGTAGTTTGTCTTCTGTGTCACTAAATCTACAAGTCTTTCATGTTTCTCCTCTCAATATTTACTTCCTTCCACTACTCAGGTCTTTGATATTCTTCAATCTTTATCATTTCCCCTTTGCATACCTTGTAGGGGTATAATATCATTTAAATGTTAGAGAAAATTAATTTCAAAGACTATTGTTTCCACTTCGGTTAATAGATATCCCTTAAGTCATACCTGGCCTAAATACCCTAAAGATGAAAGCTTTAATCCTTTTGGAATCATGTACAACAATAGTGTAGAGACTCTCATCAAAGAAAAATTCTTAGGAGAATGAGCTTTGGAACAGTTAGCCTTCAGCTCATTACTGAAAGCTGCCAAAGATGTGGAAAGAGCCCTGTTATTTTTCATGGCTTTTTCCAAGATCTGAAGCATGTCATTTCCTAATTCAACAAATATTGTGTCATTTAGAATGTCTCAGTGATTATGATAGACACGGTCTCTACTATTATTTGGTTTACAAGGATAGCAAGAAAATAGATGTTATACAAATAAACAAACGTGCAAGATAATTACTAATGTGTATTATATTGACTGACACTCCTTAGTTCCCACCCCAATATTAATGTAATAAATTTCCTTTTTTAAGGTCCCAGGGAAAACCATGGCTACTTTACAGAAAACAGTTAAGAAAGTCCTTTCTATGAGGTTGACATTGTCAACGAGCCTGCCTAATGAAAGAGAGCCATGTAGTCCAAGAGAGAAGAGTCTTCCTTTCAGAAGTTCTGTCTTCAGGGACAGCAAAAATAAAGGCGTTTAAAGAGAATAAACTCAATATATTAGAGAAACAATAAACAGGCCAGTGTAGCTCAAGCATAATGAACCCTGGGCAGGATATAATGATGTATGTACAGAAAGCAAAGCAAGGAAGAAGATCTTCTATGGTTTTATACACAAGATAAGGACTTGGAATTTTTATTTTCTAAGTAGGAGGATGATAATTATTGGAATGTTTTAATTAGGGAAATAACATAATTTCATTTATGTTTTAAAATATCATTCAGTTTATGTCACTGAAAATGTATTGCAGGTAGGGGAGATGGAAACAAGAAGATCAGTTGGAAGGAGATTATATCCAGGTCAGAGATGATGGCTTGACCTACAAGTGAAGATGAAAGAAGGAAGAGGTATGAGATGTATTTAAGGTCTGTCATAAGATGGACTTGATACCTTTGGAGTCAAATATATCTTGGCTTGAATATTTCCCTAAAATTGACTAGGTGTGGGGCTTTGATCTAGTTATTTAATTTTCTAACATTCTATCCTGGCAACAAAGTAGTCATAAGCAGGATCAATATATGATAGATTGCAAATATGATGACAAACTCTTCTCATCCCTGCACCTATGCTCTGGTGGTGTGATTTTGCAGATCTTCCTTTTAAGAAATGGAGCCTATTAATTTGTTCCTTGATTCCGGGTTGGCTTATACCACTTTTTATTGGCCAGTGGAACATTAGCACTATGATGCAAGCAGAGACTAAAAAAAATTATTGCACAATGAGGTTTCCCGTCTACTTGTGCTCTTTGAATTCCCACCACCACCACCATGTGACAAAGCCCTGGATGTCTGCTGTTTGATAGCCTACATGTGGCCCAGTCACTTCTGTCATCACCCACTATTGCCAGCCAATCCAAGCAGCAGAGCCTTCCAACTGACTGGCAGGTGACTGTATTCACGTAAGTGATCTTCGTTGAGACCAATAGAACAACCCATCTGAGACCACTTCAAATTGTGAAGAACGTGAGCTAAATAAATGGCTGTTTCAAGCCACTAGGTTTTGGGGTTGTTACAAAGCAATAGGTAAGTGATACATAGAGTTAGTGGGAATTAAGGTTGGAGGTGACTAAACTCGCATTAGAGTTTGGGAATGGAACACTGGAAGCATAAAATTCTCCATGATAATTTAAAATATGTATTAGAAGATGACTATGAGTCATTTTATTTGTTTTGAAAGCTGAGGGAAATAGCTAATTGGGATTGTAAGAGAAAGAAATAAAGGGCATTCCTTTTTTTTTTTTATTAATTTTTTTTAACGTTTATTTATTTTTGAGACAGAGAGAGACAGAGCATGAATGCGGGAGGGCCAGAGAGAGAGGGAGACACAGAATCTGAAACAGGCTCCAGGCTCCGAGCTGTCAGCACAGAGCCCGACGCGGGGCTTGAACTCACGGACATGAGATCATGACCTGGGCCGAAGTCGGACGCTCAGCCGACTGAGCCACCCAGGCGCCCCAAGGGCATTCCTTTTTAAGAACATGAAGGAATCTATATATAATGCAAAGTATCTTGAAATATATATTAAGTTAACTGGGGTTCCTTAAAGCACAATTCCAGGCTCTATCTCACCCTTACTGAATTTGAAATTTTGCATTAGTGGAAAGTGTAGACACATACTGTAGAATGTCAACCTAGAAAACATACGAGAATTTTATTCACTGTGACTATATAAATTTATAATGAAACACTTTAGATTTTAATGTTTTATTCTTAAAGTTACAGGAATGAAAAAGTTTTGCCAGTTCTCCTTCCAACTGTAGAAGGAAAGATGGCATGAAAACTTTTATGGATTTCTCTGGAGATTTAGCTTTTATTAAGTAAAATTCTATTTCTGGTAAAATAGAATCCAAATTCCATTGAACCAACTCCCAAAATACACTTTGCAATAGAAATAGTATTTAATTAGATGTGTGTATGTGTTTAATTCCTAGACATTGGTATACATGCATCAGAAACAGAGAGAGTATTGTCTTGGGTTCTAGATTTAGATATTACTTATTGTTTTAACGTGATCAAATCATTTATCTGCTCTCTTTGTTTCCACACTATAAAATAAGAATGTTGAATTAGGGTCTCTAAAGTACCTTTCCAAGATTCCATGATTAATGACACAGGTTCCTGTTTTTAATTCCATATAATCCAACATAAACTGACCATTTAATTAACAATACCACTATGCTCACATGAGTATTTCTTGTTTGCTTATGTAATTATGTACACATAAAGGGACTGATTCCTTAGGTCTCATTCTTCTTTGTGGCCATAAGCCGTGAATGACCGAAACATCAGTTTATGCCATCTATTCAGTATAAGCTTCTTCCCAATCAATATTATGTGGTCACTTGTCAGGAGAATGCAACCAAGAAGGATCACCACAGGTACACCTTCAACCTTGTTATTGATTTGCCATCTTTGATTTATAAAGTATATCACGATTTCCAATTAATGTTATTCAGCTGTGTTTGATTGCTTCAATGTTTAAAAGGTTTCATTATTGATTTGTTTTAATGGCAAATCACATTCAGCATCCAATCTATGCTATGCAGTTTTTTAGAACATGTGAATATATTTCTTGCATTCAGTTTTCTTTCACTATTCTTATAATGGAACGAAAGGCTGCAAAACCATTTTCATTCATACATAACATTTTGATTATTGCATTGCTTGGTATGATTTAAAAAGGAAAAGATTAAATTACCCTGAAGGGAGGAGACTTATGAAATAATACCAAACAATTGAGGTAGGCTTCTTAAAGGATGTGTTTCAAAAAGTGATAATAGATTAGCCATGCACAGAGGGAAAATAGGAGACCAATTTCTGGATCCGATTTGAAGACTCAAAAGACTCTAATCAAGATAAAAGAATCACTTCAACACTCTAGCTCACAACGTGGAATTCTCTTTATTAATGTAGCCTTTTGTTTAAGGCATTTTCTCAGACAAATTAAAATTCACCTTCCCATCCTGTAAATGATATCATATTAACTAATTCACACCTATTCTTTTAATAGCATGCATAAATTAAATTAAATTTCTTAGCTGAAAACCTTGCATGATTTAATGGTCATCAAAATGGAGCAAATAAACTCTATGAATTAATGACAATGTATACCTTCAGCTATTAGGAGTAGAAATTTGGGCTGGCAGGGTTAGGTATATTAAGAAGCCAAAATTAAAGTCAGTGCAGCCAGGGATAGCAAAATGTGTGTGCACATGCCTTTCTTATGAATGTGGGTAAGTCTAAGAGTGGCAAAGTTCACTCTTGATTCTCCTTACGATGCACCCTCTGCTTCCCGTGCTTAGATCCCACACTCAGGATCTTACTCAGAAGCTAAGATACAGCTGTAGCAGCTGTTTTTAAGAAGTGCTAGAGAAGATTCAGATTTGCACCAGAGTTTGAGGATCACTAATTTGCACTAATTATCCCTAGAGGAAAGTGATCCATGAGAGGCCGGACTCTGAGATTCAGTAAAAATAGAGCTCTTTATTAACACAGCACCTTTCCATGATGTGTTTCAAAGGAGTAGCTAGAGCAGTATAAATTGACACCACAGCTCAAGGATGTAAATAAGGTCTTAAATTAATGATCAACATGCAACGGGGGGCGGGGGGGGCAGGTAATGGATATAAAGGAAAATAGATACTGTTAAGAAGTAAATAATACAAATTGGAAAAAAAAAGAGGATGGTTTGTTTTGTTTTGTTTTCTTAGTAAGCTTAAAAAAATCATAGAAACCTGCAGATATGGGATACATTATTCAAGACTATCTCAGTTTACTTTTTTTCTAGTTCAGAAAATAGTCTTTAACATGACTGGGCAATTATAATTTACATGAAATAAATAAGTGTAATGTAATAATATAATAATATAATCTAAATTCATCAATTGTTTCATTCATCAGTTCATCACTTTTTTGATGCCTCTGTTATTTTGTTTGTTTTACATATTAGTATATCTATAATGGAAATTCATCTAATATTAATTGTGCCCTTCTGTCTTATCATTGTTATCAGGCAAGTAGTAGTTTTGTTGTAGTTGCTAAAAATGTTCCATTGATGCCTTTGGGTAAGATCAAGAAAGCACTAGAAACAGTGAGTCTAGAGTCTCAAATCGAATATATTAACTATTTTACAACAACTATTGCCACCTCAGGACCATAGGACATACTTCTGATAACTTATTTAATTCTATTAGGATGTTCTTAACTATTACTTATGTGAAAATTGTTTAAAGCTGAGCCTTTCTGATAGCTCATTTCAATTAAAAACCTGGGTTCAAGTGGACCTAAAAGAAATCTTCAGTCAGGTAACTTATTTTCTTTTATTTATCCTTTTTCAAGTTTTCAAGTGTGTAGAGAAATGTTAAGGCTGAGAACTTGCCTAATCATAAAAATCATTATAGAATATTTTATAAGAATATAGAATTTTAAGGCCTTTGCCTGGAAATTCTGTTACATATTTTGGGAGAAGTTGATTTTTTTTTTTTCAGTATGCTCTGTAGGTAATTTTATAATTAGGCAACTCTGATTAGATTTGTGTATAAGTTTCCTAGTTGTTGTGGAGATAGGTGGCAGAGAAGGTTTTGAAGGGGTAAGAAAGAAGAAATCTGTTTGTTTGGTAAAGATCTATATTGTTGTATCTACTGATATTGGATATTGAGTGTTGGGAGTGTGTGAAAACAGAAACTGCTGGGCAGGTAGAGGTGGTTATCAGTGATTCTATCCAGGTACAGAGTCTGATGGTACAGAGCAGCATGCTGTCCAGCCTCACTGGATAAAGGGTCCCATCTGTTCCAGCTTCAGAATGGTTGATCTCCACCCCTCCAAATCAGTGTGATACTGGATGACAGTAGGTATTCAGGTTAACTAAAGTGTTCGGGAGCCAGTGCAGCAAAGCAGATAATTGCCTTTTATAATTTTTCATGTCCACTAGAGAGCAGGTAAATTTATGACAAAGACTCTGTCACATTTACCACTAGGGATATATGAGGAACAAAGTAAATAACAGTCGAGCCTCATTATTTGTGGATTCCGTATTTGCAAATTTGCCTACTTGGTAACATTCATTTGCAACCTCAAAACCAGTACTCAAGCCACTTTTGCAAGTCATTCCCAAGGCACATTGCAGACATTTGCAAGGTGGTGAAAGACTGAGTTGCCCAATGTGCCTATTCCTAGCTGAGGTTGAACAAGACAGTACTCTGCCTTCTTGTTTCAGCTCTCATACTACAAAAAGTGCCCTTTTCACAATCTATTTAGTGCCAAACGTTTGCATATTTGTGTTTTTTTGATTGGTCATTGCATTGTTTATAATAGCCTATAGTACTGAAATGCTAGGTAATGTTGATTAGTGCAAGAAAGCTGTGATATGCCTTACAAAGAAAATATACGTTAAATACTTTTTGTTCGGGCATGAGTTACAGCGACGTCACTTGTGAGTTCAATGTTAATGGGTCAACAGTACAGGCATGCCTTGGAGATATTGCAGTTTCAGTTCCAGACAAATGCAATAAAGCAAATATCATTATAAAGCCAAGCGAAATATTTTTTTTGCTTTCCCCGTGCATATAAAAGTACACTAAACCATAGTCTAGTGTATAGTAGCTTTATGCCTTAAAAAACAATGTGCATACTTTAATTAAAAAATATTTCATAGCTAAAATATGTTAACTATCACCTGAGCATTTAGTGAATCATACTCACTGGTTACAGATAACCATAACAGATATTAAAAAAACAAAAAAGTTTGAAATATGACAAGCGTCACCAAAATGTGACACAGGAACTTGAAGTAAGCAAATTGCTATTGGAACGATGCTGGCAATAGACTTCTTTGACCTGGGGTTGCCATAAACCTTCAACTGATGGAAAACGTAATTCTGTGAAGTGCAATAAAGGGGAGCACAATAAAATGAGATATGCCTGTGTATGTCGAATAAAGTTCCTACAGGCAGAAATACACATAAAACAAGGTTATATGTTGATCAATTAAGAAAATATGACCAGGAATCTTGCAGGAATCTAACCTTCTGTTTCCCCTAGGAGCAATGGTGCAGTATTTGCTAATCCAGGGTTTGCCATGACTTTATAGAACATAAATGAGAATCAGCTCTATCTGTGGAGTATTATTCTTTGCAATGATAAGAAGGGACAAGAAAAATAGATTCTGGCCTAAATAAAGCATGCTAAAACTTGGTTGTACAACTGTATTCTCCTCTACACATATACCCAACCCTCTATCAAGCAGAGTAGTTAAGTGTATGACCCAGTTTTTGAGGATAGTCTAGTACCAGATAATTCAGCTTTCCTTCCTCTGAGATGAAGATGAAAGCCAAAGGTCAGCCCTAAATTCTGGACTAACATGAAAGGTAGAGAATCCCACCATGCAGTAGTTTTAGCAAAACCTAAGAGTCAACTCTAGTGTGTTGAATCCAAGATGTAGGAAGTATGTCTTAACTTCCATTTCTCAAAAGAAGAGATGACAAAGTGATGAGGTCCTGCTGTAAGTACACATTATGCTTGTATTGCTTCTATTGTTATGTAACAAATCACCCCCGCCCCCCAATATAGCAACTTTTAACAAATATTTGTTATCTCATACAGTTTCTGAGTCTGGAATTCTGGAACAGCCTGAGTGGATGGTTCTGGCTCAGGTCCTCTCATAAGGTTATGTAGACCAAGACTTCACTCGTCTCAAGACTCAACCAAGGCTGAAGAATCAGCATCTAAGTTCACTCAAGTTCTTATTGGTAAGTTTCCATTCTTTTCTGGTTATTGGCCCAAAGGCACCATCCTTCATCACATGGTCCTTTACACAGGGTGTCTGAGTGTTCTTATAATATGGCAGCTCACCTCCCTGAGAGCAAGTGACTACACTCAAACACACACATGCACACACATGCAAATACACAAAACCAAGATAGAAGCAGTAGTCTTTAGAAGCCAAACTTGGCAATGATATACCCTTCACTTCTGCTATACTCTGTTGATCACACAAACTCTGGTACAATCTGGGAGAAAATTACACAAAGGTAAGGATACCAGGAGTGGGGATGAATGGGTAATATCTCTGAGTCTGGCTACTACAATGCAGTAAGTGAAAGTTTCACTAAGATCAGATCTAAATCTAAAGGAGGAGAGGGAAACTACCAGTGGAAAAATGTAGTAACAAATAAAGAGGAGAGGGTAACATCAGACAAGCAGCGTAGAAATAGGGCAGAAGAGGACCTCTGTTGACAAATTTTTCAGTCAGTGACCTGATGGGCCTGAGGAAATTAATTGCATATAAGTGGAGGTTGAAATGGGAGGAAGACAGAAAAAGTGAAGAAAAACAGATAACATTGGTACTTGACTTAGGGAAAATCTGATTCATGGAGAATCACTTGACTTTACCAAGCCCAATTAAAAAAAAAAAAAAACCACAAAAACCAGAGGTTGTTTTTTAAGTCAATGAGTAAATGGATTAAAATTCTAAGTGACTGAAATCAGTGAAAAAAGACTTTTAGTCAAGCGCATCTACTTTTATTAAAAAAAATACCATATAATCACCATATTTACCCAAACTAGTTACCCAACTCTTAGATGAAGAAGTATCTTATCTAATTCCTGGACTCTTACAATGGTCTGAACAGACATTTGATATTGTTCTTTGGGCTTGGAGAGGATGTCTAAAGATGTCTTTTACTTTGACAGAGAATGCTGGACAATATTTGACTCTCACTTCCTTTCCTGAAATTCCCTGCCTCTCTCTTTTATACCAGAGATGCCTTCCAATTATGTTTTCCGTTCTCATTTGGGACTTTGAAGAGGTACTTTCTAAATTCTCTTACAGAGCGACTACACAATAACCAGATAAGGAAAATGTAGCCCATAAAGACATAGAAAATACCCAATGCTTA
This sequence comes from Panthera tigris, assembly GCF_018350195.1. Taxonomy (NCBI): domain Eukaryota; kingdom Metazoa; phylum Chordata; class Mammalia; order Carnivora; family Felidae; genus Panthera; species Panthera tigris. Next base: position 50,942,745 of record NC_056671.1, on the reverse strand, counting down.
ATTCCACTGTTTCATAAGTGATGACTTAGATGAGTTCTGTGGGGTAATGGCCTTGCTCTGCCATGGTTTCCTTGGTTGTTTTCCAAATGCATGTTCATAAGAAAGCACTGCAGCTAGCAAATGGCAGAGAAGCCTCTAGTCTGATTCTGCAAGATTGTCTACTGTTGAAAAGTTACTAGATGGCAAGCTTTATGTTAAATGATAGGTAAATATTCACATGCATGACAACGCTCCTAAGGAAGTGTATATAACTGGTATAATGTATTTTATACCATGGGCATGTATTTACAGCCTTGGCCTGAAACATTGTTTGAAATGTCTCTATAATGTCATCTAGAACATGGTGATCCTTGACTCTGCTGTCACTCAGTATAGTTGTATGCTTAGAAGGAAGTCAGGATTTCTATCTCACTCTCATCCCACGCATGATAGGAAGCTTTTGGAGGTCAGAAACGTCAACTTTGCTCTCTCTTTCATAGCAGACTAGTGTGTATAGTAGGTGATCCACAAATATTGAGTAATTGCCGCAAAGCTTCTCTTCCCTGTCATAACACTAATTGCATCCAGTGGGTGTTCAATTCAAATCAATTTGATTCAACAAACATGTATCGACAACTTCTCATTCTGCTGGCACGAAACCAGTTATAATGTGTGCTTTCTGTCCCCAGGCAAATTCTAAAATATTTCCCCAAATTGAAAGTCAAACAGTATCAGATCCCTTTGCCAGTGATCAGCAGGAGCCAAGTTAGAATTAGCATCAACAATGAGAGCAGCCCTGACAGGGAAGAAAACACTGCTTTCTCTGAGCTGAGGTTTCCACCTCTGGCATTCTGTCACCTCACTACTTGTCCAGGCAGACACAAGTAAGCCAAGGCATTAGATTGGCTAAAACTGCAGCTTCTGGTGGGAGTCTGGTAAAATGTCACCACTGTACGTAAGTGGATACCGCTTACCTGGGGAGATCTCTGATAATTTACTATTTTTACTAGGTTTGTCGTTAGTAATTTAATTCTGGGACTGGACTTATGTATACAAATAAATACATTCATACTCAGAAATAATGATTCTGAAAGTCTAACCACTGGTTATTCAGATGATGCTACCTTTTGAAAATTCTTCTTCTGAAATTACTTTCAGAACCAATTGAAGAACCACAAAGAAAGAAAGTACACCAAGCACATCCTTTTCCTTGTTCAAGTATCACAGTTAACTTCATTTTGCATAATGAATATTGCCATGCATGATTCTCGAAATCTTACTCAACCTCCGCGGCTAATAAAGGAAATTTGGAAATTAAAAAAAAAAAAAAAACAATAACAACAACAAAAAAACTGTTTTTTCAAAAGATGTAGATTTGGGACAAAAGATGTAGATTTGGGATGTAGATCATTGAGTGGCTTTAGTGAACGGGCATCTATTAACTACTTGACCCTCACAAATATAGCTGGTGCCACCACGGGAGACAGAAGTGGTCAGAATTTATTTAGGCACTATATAGATTTTTTTTTTAAAGCATAGAATTGAGAGAAAAACTAGAGAAAATGAAAATTTAGTCAGTTTAGTACAAGCCAGTAAATACAAAAAGCTATAAATTAATGATTCTTTGTATTTAAATATTTATTTTTGAGAGAGAGAGACAGATTGTGATTATGCATCAGAAGGGGAGGGACAGAGAGAGAGGGAGAGACAGAATCCCAAGCAGGCTCAGCATGAGCCGTGAGATCATGACCTGAGCTGAAATCAAGAGTTGGATGATTAACTGACTGAGTCACCAGGCACTCCTGTAAACTGACGATTCTTAGGATCAATATGATTATATCTATTAAATCCTTGACTGGTTCAGGATCTTAAGAAAACATTCATTCTGCACTGGGGTTGGAGCAGGGCAGAAACAGAGATAACTTCTCAGGGACTCAAGAAAAGATGACCCTGCACAGGTGATTCATTAGATGTGTACAAGGCTATTGGGAGAAACGTGGGACCACTGATGAGCAGATAAGGTCAAAGTGAAGCAGGGCCACTCTGCAATGGTGACTAACAAGTGTCATCGCAGAACAGATGGGATGAATTGTAGGAAGGCACCCAGAGCAAATACTTTTGGCCCTGTTCTCTCCTTCTGTGTCTGTAACCGGTGTGACCACACCACCCTATTTACACCACTGCTTGAAGCTGATATTTCCTTTCCGTTCCCAGCATCATGGCCCGTCACATCCAAGCTGGATAACTGTAATCTCCTTTCCCCTCGACTTCCTAGTGTGAGCAGATGCTGTGATACCTCAAATTGTTATCTGTTACAATAAGAAAAACGTGTAGTTTAGAAAATACCCTTTGCTAAGGGAAAATAAATTCCAAGTCCTTTTCTTTACCAACTGAAGAGCCCTATGAAAGCTGGGTCCATTAGCAAATCCTCCTTGAGAAGATCTCTGATAATCTAAAACCTCATGTAGGAATACCTGGCAAATAATCTTAATGATGGAAAGAAGAAAATACATATAGTTTATATAGAAGTGTTCAACTAGACACTCAATTTAGGAGGGGAATAGAAAGAAGTAATATTCAGAAAATATTGAGGTTCTACTATTTGCATAGAGAAACATCAATATGAAATATTCCTGCCATCGAGAAGTATTCACTTTAGTTGAAAAAAAAAATTTAAATATTCAGTGTAGCACATTATTTCAGCTAATAGATAATGATAATTTTAGCAGGAAAAATCTGGAAAGTAGATTTTGACTTCTTCAGTTACCAAAGGACAAGGCGCTTTTAAAATAAGACAATAGCAACCAAACTATCCGAGTGCTATGTGGATCTATTTTTGAAGAAATATCTCTCAGTCACCTTGTATATGTTTACCATGACCCGGAACAGTCTGACCTGGCTCTGATTTAAGACTTAGATGTGTGGAAGAGACAAGAAAGTAAATAGATAGTAACTTAGAAACAAATGAATGAATTAGAAAAAAGAATTAACTTCAGCCAAAGTGCCACATGGTCAAGCAAGTTTCCACAATGCAACATACATTATTCCTCCATTCTTTTGGTAATATAATTCACATAGCAAATTAAAATCTCACGAAATCTTAGTTTGAAAAGCCAAATACGCTTTTTGGATCCAACATACTTTTCAAACAGAGCAGAATCATTTTTCTTTTTTTCTATTTATAACCAATGAAATTAATTTATGCACAGCATACGTTTTATGTACGATATTCCTGTAGTTGTTAAGAGCAAAGGTTTCCTGTCAGTCAGCACAGGGTTGAATTCCCAGACCTGCTGCTTATTAGCAGTTTGACCTGAGAAAGTTTCAAAGACTCACACCTTTGTTCCTTTCCTTTCAAAGGGTAATGGTAGCATCCATTTGGGTTGAGAAGGGGTGCTGAGCTCAGTTCCTGTTACAGTGAAAACTGATTATTATATTAATAACACATGAAGCACTTAATATTATGTTAATTAAAAAGTGTATAAAAGTCTTGGAGAAGCGTGGCTCCCTGGAGATCACCCTACTTGTACACCTGCGTGGAGCAGTGATGAGGAAATCTAGACAGTCTGCCCCAAGACATTGAGAAATAGGCGCTTGGCTGCTCTAGTCTGTCTCCTAGAACACCCAGTACTCCCACCCTCAGATTTTCACATTTCCTCCTGGGCTCCCTGAGCTCCTCCACGGGATCTACACTGACCCCTGGCCTCAGCCCTGCATTTTTGCTCACGTTCCTGCTACGCAGGAGCCGCTGTTTTTGCAATACTGAAGAGAAAAGCAATGAAGGACTGAACTATTTTACTTTAAATACTCCCAATCACACAAAGTCTATCCTCTCTGGGGAATAGTGCAGGGAGTCTCACACTAGGCTCAGGACCCTCCGGCATCTACACAGCCCTTGTGCTGTCGCCCTTGAATCTTGGGAAAGCTAGTTAGTGTACGTGAGCTGTAGATTTCTCCCCTGTAATACAGGGCTATGTATGCTCAGCTTTCAAATTCATAACAAACTCCCCTCTGCTTCTCTTATTAGGAAAACAGCTGATTTTCCTTAAAACCTTGTGCCCCAGGGGCAGCTGTTTGAGCATCCAACTCTTGACTTCTTGACTTGGGATTTTCGCTCTGGCTCTCTCTCTGCCCCTCCCCTGCTCATGGGCTTTCTCTCTCTCTCTCTCTCTCTCTCTCTCTCTCTCTCTCTCAGAATAAATAAACTTAGAAAGAATCTTGTTCTCCAATTACTCATCAAAGATTCCACATCGAAAAACTCTATATTTAGAATATAGAATTAATTATCTTTTAATCATAATTTTTAAAAATGTATACAGCTGGTTTATATGATTATGGTATGTATTTGCGGACACCAAGGACTACCTTGTCCTTTTTGAGACCTTAAGCTTATGAAAAGCAGGGTGAATGATTGCTTTTCTTTAAATTTCATAGGACCTGAACAAGCGTTCTACATTTTGGGGAGTCTAGATAAAGGAATGGGAAAATTAGCAAAATAGTGACTATCAAGTAGAGTTTTTAAAATTCAAAACATTTTTGGCTACTTTTTTTTTTTTTTAAAATCTTGCCATAAAGCTCTTAAAGCTCTTAAAGAAGATTCAAAATTGTAGGGGTGCCTGGGTGGCTCAGTCGGTTGAGCGTGGGACTTCAGCTCAGGTCATCATCTGGCTTCTGTGAGTTCAAGCCCTGCGTCGGGCTCTGTGCTGACAGCCTGGAGCTTGGAGCCTGGAGCCTGCTTTGGATTCTGTGTCTGCCTCTCTCTGCCCCTCCCCAGCTCATTCTCTCTCTCTCCCTCTCTCTCTCGCTCTCTCTCTCTCTCTGTCAAAAATAAATAAACATTAAAAAAAAAGAAGATTCAAAATTGTAATTCAAAATTTGCCATGGCAAAAGGTACTAAATACAACAGATAATCTATATATTATTACTTTTAGAATATATTTTAGAATACATTTAAAATATGCTTTAAAATATAGTCTAGCTTCAGGCTACCTGAAAAATAATCTTGTCTCTGTCACCGCCCATTATGACAAATACAATTTCACTTTTAATTGTGAATTAAAATAATTCCTTTTCAGTAAAATAATTACTTCTTTAATTCTTAGATGGATAAAATTCAGGGAATACTTGATTAAAGACATTTGAAGGTGCTAAAAACATGTAAGGATAACAATAATCACAGCAGAAGCACTTGGATGCCGGTGTTAGCAGTGTGTTTAGTCAGTATATACACATGCTACAAGTTGTCAATGTTTATAGTAACATTCACAAAAACATTACCTTTCTGAATTCCTCCTCCATAAAGAAATTGTTGTGCTATCATAAAATGAAGATGTGTTATAGTAACAAAACTATCACAATGTAACCCTTACTGAGACAAGTGTTTAACTTGGAGTTTAACCAAATAACTCTATCCCCTAAGAGAAGGGAGATACTCAGAGAAGCAAACCAAACTGATTTGTCTACAGATTAAACCCAGAGAGGCTGCCCGAGATCCCTGGTAACTAGTGAATTTGAAGCAGGAATCTGTCTCTTAGCTTCATAATTTATATACCATATTTTCCTGCATCCTATTATTTACAGTGTTTTGCAATCTCAACTTTCTACCTGTAGATATAACTGTTCGATTCGTAAAATGATATTTTAGATCAGACAGTTCCCCATGCTCTGAGTTTCCACTAACATAACTGTTAAAAAGTAACATATTTCTCCGTTAGCATTCCCCATTGGTAGAACTCATAATACTTTCCATTTAAATACAAACCTTATAATAGCCAACATATTTACTATAGAAAAACCACTTTCTATTCCACTCTGATATTATATTTATACATTGACTTTTTTTCTCTTCAGGCAAAAAGAGTTAACAATTCTGGAAGAGAGAATGCAATTTAAAGACCATATAAAGTGATTTAACTATTTTTAATGTTCAGTTTAAAGATGAAGGAGAAAACCTCATTCCCCAAAACTAGTATTTTAATTAGGGCAAATTGAGAATTTTGTTCCAGCTATTAGGAGAGAAGTTCCTCTAAATTGGCAGTAATGTTGAAAAACTTTGTTTGCAAAACACAGTATGTCACTGTATAATAGTCTAGAACATGGGCTAAACTCACTAAAATGGCATGTGTCTCTCCCTCCCTCCTTCTCTCTCCTCTGTGTGTGTCTCTCTCCTCTCTGTCTCTCTCCTCTCTGTCTTTCTCCATCTGTCCCTTTTTAGTGGCTACTCATCAGCTGTTGGGAGCTGATCATGTACAAGGTGTGCATGAAATGATGTTCTTTGGTTTTGCAATGAAATGAATTCCCTCGGTGACTTTCAACAGTCTACTGTCGACTGGCAGCTTGCCATCTGGAAAAACTGACACTTGGCTCCCCTGGGCCCACTGAACAGCATTGCCGCAAGATAGCATTAGTAGCTGAAGAAAATGGAAATGGGAAGCAAAGACTACTTGACACAAATAAAATGGCACAGCCAGTCTGCTTTTAAAGTGGAAGGGGAAAAAAAAAACAAAAACAAAAACCAGGACAATTGGCCTTTCAGAAGAGTTCTGTTTAACATCTTTTCTCAAAAAAATAAAATAAAATAAAACAATAAGATACTTCAGAATTCAAGAGTGAAACTCTTTACTTTTCATTAACTTGCTTAGAGGAACAGAATAGCTTAGTAATGAGGACTAATCGGAGCTGACAGTGTAGTTACAGGACAGTTCATTTTTACCATAAAAAGGCAAAAGATAAGCACTTAAATTTGGATTCATGGATTGTTCAACTTTATACGGGTTTTTTTTTTTTTTTTATCTTTTATACTTCCAAACAAGTTTTACTTTTTTTTTTTTTTTTTTTTTGTAATGTTATTTATTTTTGAGAGAGAGACAGCACGAGCAGGGGAGGGGCAGAGAGAGAGAGGCAGACACAGAATCTGAAACAGGCTCCAGGCTCTAAGCTGTCAGCACAGAGCCCGATGTGGGGTTCAAACCCATGAACCATGAAATCATGACCTGAGCTGAAGTCAGATGTTCAACCGACTGAGCCACCCAGGCGCTCCAAGTTTTATTTTTTAATGAACTGTTTCCTCAAAGTTAAAAACATAACATTTAAATATTCCTTTAAAAAATCTTTTTGAAATAGCAGTTTGCTTATGTTTAAAATATGAAACTTACCTGCTATTTGCTTAAACGAACAAACAAAAAACCCTAATTGACAATCAGATTAAAAGTTCTACAAAGTACTGTAATGTTTTCATCGCCTAATTAATGTCATCCAAATTTGCTTATTTCCTGGATTTTGCAAAATCATTTTCATGGATAACTATTGTTTACACTGTTAAAAGCAATAAAACTATCAATTTTCCTTTGATTCACTACAAAAAAGGCAGAGATACTATAATATATGACATACTATATTAGATCTAGATATAGAGTTGGTACTTTACCTTGGGGCTCCAATGTTAAAAGCATGTTGTTGTTTTATAATTCTTTAAAGTTTACAAACCATTTAATGATATCTGGTTCTTATTAAGGACTTGCGATATTCTAAATGCTTAAAATTGACCAAGTTAACTTCCCTCTTGATCCTATGAAATTGAAAATAGTGAGTGTGTAAGCTAAGCAAGTCTCCTAGGATACTTATAGAATAAGCAGAAACAGGGATTCAAGTCAGATAGTTTGCTCCTGACATACATGTTCTCTACCCCAGCTACCTCCTGCCTATATAAAATATATATAATTGAATGCCTGTTGTACACTTTCCCATGAACTCCTTCTCCCTGGTTATTACTAGAATAGTAAAGAAGAAAAGATCAAATTAACAGCTATAAATACAATAGCACCCTAATCTCCAATCTTCATCTTTAAACCATTTATACTGGTAACGTTGTGTAGCAAAAGAGGAGCACTCCTTGTTCCAAATAACATCACTGCAATTATAATTCATTAGAAAATAACATAAATAAAGGGTACATTCAGAAATACAAGGAAATCTAGTATTTCCTCCTTTCTGTAGAATTCCTTTATTCTCCAACCTCTATAGGAGTTATGTGTCATATTTTAAAGAATATATATATATATATATATATATAGTCTATATTATTTCCAAGTCCCACAGAGGATCTGATGAAAATACTGTTGCTAAGTAAAGATTAACTGATGAAGTATGATATCTCTCAAGTTCGAATTCAGTGGTCTGTAGCCTTGCCTGCATTAACATGACCTAGGGAGCTTTTAGAATCCCAAGACTTGGGCCCCCCCCCCATTTCAATTATAAAGGAATCTTTGGGGATGGAGCATATTGTTTTTAACTTGGATTAGAACCTTCTATTTTTTTTTATTTTATTTTTTATTTTTAAAAAATTTACATCCAAATTAGTTAGCATATAGTGCAACAATGATTTCCGGAGTAGATTCCTTAGTACCCCTTACCCATTTAGCCCATCCCCCCTCCGCAACCCCTCCAGTAACCCTCAGTTTGTTCTCCATATTTATGAGTCCCTTCTGTTTTGTCCCCCTCCCTGTTTTTATGTTATTTTTGCTTCCCTTCCCTTATGTTCATCTGTTTTTCTCTTAAGGTCCTCATATGAGTGAAGTCATATGATTTTTGTCTTTCTCTGACTAATTTCACTTAGCATAATACCTTCCAGTTCCATCCATGTGGTTGCAAATGGCAAGATTTCATTCTTTTTGATTGCCAAGTAATACTCCATTGTATATATATACCACATCTTCTTTATCCATCCATCCATCGATGGACATTTGGGCTCTTTCCAGACTTTGGCTACTGTTGATATTGCTGCTATAAACATGGGGGTGCATGTGTCCCTTTGAAACAGCACACCTGTATCTCATAGATAAATGCCTAGTAGTGCAATTGCTGGGTCCTACAGTAGTTCTATTTTCAGTTTTTTGAGGAACCTCCATAGTGTTTTCCAGAGTGGCTGCACCAACTTGCATTCTCATAAGCATACATTTTTTAAACCTTCCCAGGTTGATTCCCAGTGTGCAGTCAAGATTGAGAGCAATTATCTAATTTCACTTAGTTTTGCTCACTACGTCTCCCCAGTACTATCTTAATTAGGCAATTACTTTCAGGTTCCTGTCTTCAGACAAAAGAAGCAAATAAGCAATGAGCCCCCTGGCAGGTAGTAGAGGTGTTAGTACTTGGAAAAGTAAGATGTTTGCTGAAGTCAACTGTAGCTATAAAGTGACTGGTTTAGTTGCTCAAATTAGGATTCTAGATACACTGGGTTTTCTTTTCTTTTTTAGCATTTTGTAAAGTATCAAACGTAGCTTCATGAGAAATTTCAGATTGATTCTAAGTACTTCTTTTGTAATAGAGATATGCAATGTGGAAATGTGTGTAACCATGCATATATATGTTATATATTTTTAACATGAATTTTATATACAAGTCAGTAAGTATATTTTTAAGTGCATAATTTCAAGCTTCTAGAAAGTCAAAAAAACCACCTTTGAGCACTTTTTTGTAGCTAGGAATAATCCCTGAAACATAACCTCTTACCTGTAGATTAACTCAATTTAGAACAATTTTTTTAAGTTTATTTATTTATTTTGAGAGACAGAGAGAGTGTGTGAGTGGGGGGTGGGGCAGAGAGAGAGGGGGCAGAGGATTTGAAGCAAGCTCTGTGCTGACAGCAGCGAGCCCAATACAGGGCTTAAACTCTCAAACCATGAGATCATGACCTGAGCCAAAGTTGGATGCTTAAGTGACTGAGCCACCCAGGCACCCTAGAACAATCTTTCTTTTTAAGAAAGGGCCTAAAGTTTGAGAGGAGAACACTAAGAGAGAGCAAAGGAAGAGAGGAATTTGGAATATGTTAGAATAAAACAAATATAAAACCACATACCTGCTTCCTTACATATTTTATCATATTACCTCTGTCCTGAGATCACCATTATTGCTCATTTTCTGTTCATTTTCAGAAATGGGTCAAATAAGGAGTAGGAGTAGGAAATAGTTACTAGAACTTTGATTCAGTGACAAGTCTAAGACAAGGAATCCCTTTTTTTTAGCCTTACGAGTTGCTGTTAGGACTAGAGTATAAGAAAGCAGGATATTGGAGGCTAGTGTATTTTTTGTCATCATGAACATTTAAATCTCAGATGGGTCCTGAGAGTTCTTCCTGTCTAGTCTAGACTCGTGGTTAAGTGGCTTTCCCCAGTTCACCTATCCTGACCTCATCTTGGTTCATTTTTGGCCTTCTGTGGGCAGTGGTCATCCGTCACCAACAGAAGGGATCCTCAAGCCTGGCTATGACACAGGCTACAACGAGATGGGTCATGTGAATATGATCCAACAGACATCCATCCAGACCTGTTCCATTTATGCTCCTACTTCTGGCTCTAACAGCTTCCCCTAGTAGAGTGGTATAAATGCTCATGCCTAGAATAGAAATCACACACTTGAATATAACCAGGTTTCCTTTTCCCTGGGGATAGAATAAGCCTGAACTTCCCCAGAGTTTTGAGTGTGCTGCTGATAGTATCTACCTTAGCTGTTGGGTGGTTTCCTTTGCTGACATATATTGGCAATACAGAGAGGAAAATAACCCAAATTAGTCAGATATACCTTTATTTAAGGCAAATAAGAGAAACAGAAAACATTTAAGCAAGGTAGGTCCTATATTTCCTCCCTGAGCAATTCATTATGAACTTTTATTCTTTTAACATAGTTTCTAGCTTCAATCGATTTTAACTCAAAACTGTAAATTGAAAGATACAGTGTGCTACAAGACAAGTATGAATAACACTACTACTTCTTTTTTAAAACGTGCCCTTGAGGAGCTCCCAGTATAGTAATGCACAAATAATCGTATGCCATGGTATAATAGGAAATTGAAAACAGTTTAAAAGCAGTAAAATTTAAAGACAAGGACTATTAAATGAACTGTCTGCAAGCATCAGTGGATTTAAACATCATGCCTTGGCTAACCTCCTGAATTCTCAAAGGAACGCTGAGGAATGTAGGATCTAGGTAGGCTCTATTTTTCTCAGGCCCCAAACTCTTCATCTAACATGAATAGAGAAAGCTTTCTCCATAAACGTTGAACGCGCTTTATAAGTTAAGTGGCAGACAATCTATGAGGTTGTCACTGGGAAGCCTAAGTTCTTTCTTGCAGCACATCATTTATTAATTTCCCACCAAGATGTCTGTCTTTCCTTCCTTATTACAAAATGATAGAGGCCAAATATTTCCTTCTTTATCAACAAATCAATAGGCATTAGTAGGATCACTGAAGGAAGAAGGCAGCTTAGTTTTTAGAGAATTTACTGAGAGAAAGCCCTAACTTCAGTAATGTTTTCAGTCACTAGCAACATTCAAGATTTGCTTAAATTTTGGAGGTAGAGATATGTATTTTTTTGGAACTTGAATTTAGAATTAACTCATGACTTACCAAAATGTACTTAAATGTCTTTTAGTTAAAGGAAGGAAAATGTGTTAGATAAAAACAAACAACAAAATAAGCCTAGCTTATATGAAGAGTCTGTCAGTTCTTTAAGTCCCTGGTTAGGTATGTTGAGATTACATTCAGAAATTAATAATTTGTAAGATAAAAAAAGAAAGATTGGAGAATGATTAATACTGATGGAACAGATTCTAGTTCCAACGTGAAAGTCATCTCACCTGAAGAGAAGGTAGGCAAGTGGGAGGAGCCCAGTGTAGCAACAACTGAAAACTGTCCCTACGTTAACATTAAAGGCTCAGATAGAGAAGGATGACACAAAATATTCTATGAAGTTATCAAGGCTGCATTAATTTCTATCCTCATAAACTTATTCCCCTGGGAAATACATCTGTCTCAAATATTAATGAGGAATTCACATAGTGTAAGGTTGATAAAACGGACAGACCAGGATTGCTGGTGATAGTAATGGTACAGAAAGTGCTGTTTCATTATAAGGGAATGGACGTAATAGGTCTATGTGGCCCTGAAAGGCATCTGATGATTTGGGTGAGCCTCTACTGCACTGAACCACCATGCACACTTACAGACGCGGCAAATATGGCTTGTGTGATATGCCTTATAGCATATCCTTGAATCCTTGAATCCTTGAACACAGGGTGGGTTCCGCTCCCAAATCAAAAGTGTCCTAATAGTAACAGCGCAAGCTATATGCCTCAAGTAACGTGAGCCACTTGATATTTGCAACACAAGCAGCGAGGAGCCCTCTTATTCTTCTATCATCCCTTTGCGTTATGAGCAGCCTCAGTGGGCAGGCACAATGCCATTCCAGCTGCAATCTCCTGTCTGCCCCATTCTGCATCTGACATGTCTGAACCTCTCCATAATCTCAAGTAGCCAACAGCAGGACCTGTCACACAAGCTGCGAAACTGTGTCTATTTGAGTGAGTATCACAGTGGCCCATTTTTTTGTCCAGTGACAGACTTGTGATGAATGTTTCTGAAATGACATTTTAGATGACAAGGGATGAAAGTCCCCAAGTCAGAGATCATAGTTCTTGGGGTCTCCAGAGCAGCGTTGTTGTCAGTAAAACTGGCTGTGTGCAAAGATGTTGCAACGTGGACAGTCCCCAAATCAATTTATCATCACAGGCCATGAAACGCACTTGTGGCAAAATCAATACAGACTTTCAGGCTCCCTGATAAAGAATCAGAGAAAATTTTATTTACTCTTTTACTTTGCAAATGCTACCTTTAAATCCAAAGAGGAAAACTATATGTTGGACTTTCCTATAAAGTTAAACAACAATAAAAATAGTGTCCAAATTCTATTAAGGAAGTAATCAAGGATGCTTTCAGGGCCTGGAAATTCCCCATTTCAGTCTGATGTTTTGACAGAGAAATAAAGATAGGTTTACAATGATATATAAAGCAATCCTGATAGGTTAAAAATTGTACCAAAATGGAAAAGGTCTGAAAAGTAGCATTTATATAAAAATGAAAATATTTGCGTGTGTGTTATTTCACACTCATGAATTTCAAGTTTGTAACCACTGAAAAAGAGTTATTATACAAGGTCCAAGGAAAACATAGTGTGGGGAGTTCTGATTTCTGAGAGAAGCCTGTCATTATAATTGTTTGGTTAAATAATAACACAAATTAACACTATATACTTTAGTCAGCATTTACTTTTCCAGGCACTGTGCTAAGAGCTGTATGTGGACACTCTCAATATCTTCATTTTCCAAACAAAAAAAAAGAAAAAAAGAAAAAAAGAAAGAAAGAAAAGAAAAAGTAATTGAAGGATAACAAAACTAAGTAACACATAGGATTTAAAGTTATAAAGTTATTAAGTGGTTGAGCTAAAGTGGGAACCCAGGAAAAGTCACTCCAAGGCAGATGCTATTAAACACTATGGAATACTCATGAAATGCAGATGGAAAGCCTTTCTTCTCCAGGCTACTGTAAGGCTTTTACGTCTAAACTCAGTAATTTGGGGGAAATTACCTATAAAATGGACAGATCATTATCTAATGGCAGTTGATATCCCTATTCAAATTACTGGTATAGAGGCACCTGGGTGGCTCAGTCAGTCGAACATCCGACTCTTATTTTGGCTCAGGTCATGATCTCGCGGTTCTTGGGTTCTTGGGATCGAGCCCCACCTCGGGCTCTGCACTGACAGCATAGAGCCTGCTTGGATTCTTTCCCTCCCTCTCTCTGTCCCTCCCCACTTTCTCAAAATAAATGAATACACTTAAAAAAAAAAGCAAACACTGGTATATCCATAATCATATTATGTGTTAGCTTTGTGAGCTCCTTAAATTGCTCAAGTGTTAATTAAATTAATGAGAGGATTCTTTAAAGAAACAAAAATCATTTGTATCTAGGATACTCAGTATTATCAACTTAGCTAATTCTAGAAATATTCCAAACCATTCTTATCCAAGCCTTTGGATCTTGTAATACTTTCCATAATTAATTACAGTGGATATTTAAGCTCAAAAAATGAAAGAAAATACCAATTTGCTTTCATTTTAACAGGCTTGGCAATCCCCTTCCACACACACACATACACATCAAATCTAAAGTCTAGAGTTCATCTGGCAATGCTACATAACTTCCATTCCTCAAATTAATCTAATATTGATTTACTATTATATTGCTGCCCCTTTCATTTTGAAGCTTACAATGTAATTGTACTTGTTTACTAAATTAAAAACAGTTTTCACAGAGGCAGTGTTTAGAAAACAGATGGATTCATCTCATACAAAAAGCACTTCAAATTTATTCTGGCACTCTCTACAGAGTGAAAGAAGAACACAACATAAAATGCATAGAATTCTATGTAAAAATAACTCAACACATTTCCCGTAAGACATCAGCCTGGATTTTGTGGTCAGAGAATTTCCATAGAGCAAATCACTTTTGCCACCCTGACAAGTGTTTTAGGGATGTTAGAAGAATACCATATCAGTTTTCTAACAGGACACATTACTATATTCAGAGATATTTAAAGGTCTGGCTTTCTGCTTAATACTACTCAAAATTGTGTAGGAATTCAAGCACTGGGTGTTGTTCCATAAAAAAAAAAAAATGATGTTTTAAATACAGCTTGCTGGTAACATATGGAAACAAAAGAACACTGCTAGACTGCAATCAACTTGCTATCTTTTGTTTTATAACACAAGGTTAGAGCAGAATGGAATTTAAAATCCTAAAGTCAAGAGTATATTTACTCTGAACAGGTCTGAGGAACAGAAAACTTGCAGACTTGCTGCTCTTTTAGTTCCCAGTTCTTTTAGGATGAAATTCAGCCACAGGTTTGGGGTTTTTTTTTTGTTTCCATTTTTGTTTTCTCAGTAAATTTCAAAAGTACATATGCATTATATACAGAGAATGAATGCACTGGGGTGTGCCTTCTTTCAGTGTGGACATTAACAACAAAGTTCTGAAAACTATGAAGAAAAATACCTCTTCTCTCCACATGAAAGAATCCCAACCTGTTATTGAGAGCCTAGATAACAAACACATATTTCTGCATTTTCCACTTACAGTATATATTTTTTTGTATTTTAAAATGCATTGCAGAATAATTGATTAAAAGAGTACCATTATCTCCCCCTTTAATAAATGTAAGCAGATGTACACTGATGTTTACTTGCTTTTTTTTTTGTTTTTTCCACTTAGAACTTCAGGTCAAGTGTTCTTGACAGCTAATCCAGGTCCCCCCCTGGTAAGGCAACATGAAGGCTGCCTCTGTTATTTCATTTCAGAATTTCTTCCTGCAGTGATAGGCCTGTACCAGCAGGGGATCATATATGCAGTATCTGCCTCCTTGCATCTTCCACTGAGGATGGCTTTAACTCTCCTCAGAGAAAATTTATTTCTCTTTTCCCAGTAAGAAAACCCACTTCTCTTACCCATATTCACAGATTATTGTTAGCAGTTTAATTGGTACAATAAAATATTAACATGGTTTCAGCTTCTCCACTGCTATGATCAAAACAGAGTGGACTGGTAAGATAAGAGCATAGGATTAGCCCAAAGTTTGGCCAATGAACCAGGCAGATTGTATAGTTTAAGGATCCTTGAGAATTTATATGAAGAATGCCTGAGTGGCTCAGTTGGTTAAGCCTCTGACTTTAGCTCAGGTCATGATCTTGCAGTTCATGAGTTCGAGGCTCTGGAGCCTGCTTTGGATTCTGTGTCTCCCTCTCTTTCTGCCCTTTCCCTGCTGGCACTTTGTCTCTTTTTCTCTCAAATATAAATAAACATTAAAAAGAAAAGAATGTATATGAAATTAAATTATAACCACCAGAACAAATCACTTTAGTGGAATTACTGAGAACTGAATTAACTTCAGATAGCTATAGATAATACGTTTCTTTTTTTCTTAATTTTTTTAACGTTTATTTGTTTTTGTGAGAGAGAGACAGAGCATGAGCAGGAGAGGGGCAGAGGAGGGAGACACAGAATCCGAAGCAGGCTCCAGGCTCTGAGCTATCAGCACAGAGCCTGGTGCGGGATTTGAGCCCACGAACCGTGAGATCATGACCTGAGCTAAAGTCAGACGCTTAACCAACTAAGCTACCCAGGCACCCCTAGATAATATATTTCTACATGCAAATCCATGTATATTTCTATAACATATTTCATATATAGGATAAAGCAAGCAACTTTGTATATAAAATTAGATTGAAGTTTAGTTAATTGAAAGTTAACCAGATTCAACAGTATTATAATGGGACAACGAAAACCAAAACAAAACAAAACAAAAAAATTAAAGCCATTATTTATTCATTTATTCAATGTATACATTTTTTTGTTTTATAAAACAAATAAGAATTGAATATTTACTATGTATAGAAAGTTTATTGGCATTAGATATACAGTAGTAAATATGGTAGCTATTTTTCCTGCCCTCATTGAGTGTATAGTCTAGAAAAGAAGACAAACAATTAAATAGGATATTTCAATAGTAGATGGTAAATTTTAAGATAAAGAAGCACATGGGTTATGAAAACTCCATGCTATAGTTAGGCATACAGTTATGGCATAGTTAGGGAGAATCTAAAAGAAAGAAAAAAGAGTTATCTTAGGAAGGGAAGGGAAAGGTATAGCCTATGAAGTAGAAAGAGCTGATTAAGACCCAGAAGCAAGAAAGAGCATGGCATATTCAAGAAACTAAAAGAAGTCAAGTGTAACTGGAATATAGAGTGTGAAGGTGGAAATAAAAAGATACCAGGAAGAAGGAATAAGTAGAAGACCTAGAAAGAATTCATACACAAAGTTGAACATATTTAGCCTTCAGAAAAATAACAGGAAGCTTGCTGAAATGTTTAAACATAGGTTGAAACTTTGTGGTAAGATGATCATCATGTTTTATAAAGATTATTTTAGATCTGGATATAGGCTTTATGAACCTGGGAATCCCACTTGGGAAGGGGATATGTAAACTTTGATCTGAGCATGCTAGAGAAACTTAAAGTTATGAAAAGCATCCTATCCTTAAAATTAAAAAAAAAAAAAAAATCCTTTTACTATCTCTGGGGACTTGTCTCTGCCCCAGACTCCATGTGGGGAAAAGAAATTTCATAAAACTAAGATTATCCCAGACACAAGAGTAGGTTCCAAATTTATACAAGGGCATGGAAACCAAATTCATAAAATGATAATTTATCTTTCAGACAAGTCCCAGGTCAGTGAAAACCCTAGATTATTCATTAGAATTTTTAAAAATGCAAATTCACTCTATAACTTTAAAAAAAAAAAAATACAACTAAAATTAGCTCAAAAGAAAACAGCTAGAATCACACAAGCAAAAACATCCAAAGGAGTGAGAGGGAGCATGCATAATAAGGTATAGGTTCATTCTCAACAATTTCATATAAGAGTAATTCTGAAAAAGATTACAAAACGTGTATATTTAAAGAAACTGAAGACATGAAAGAAGGATTAAAAATGATAAAGAATTTTTTAAAGGAAAAACCAAGTATAGAAAAGAATCAAAATGAACTTGTAGAAATGAAAAATACCATTGCAATTAAACACTCAGTGGGCAAAAGTTGGAGCTGAGAAAATCATCCATAAATCAGCACAAAGAAACATAGATGAAAAATATGAAAGATTAATTAAAATGTGGAAACGAGAATGAGAAATTGCTACATAGATTAAATATGTGATCCAAGGAGAAAGAAAAGAAATAGGAAGAAGAATTATTTAATGAGAAAATTACTGAGAGTTTGCCAGAAATGTTGAAAGTCATAAATACCAGAAAACCATAAGTTTCAATAAAATAAATAAACTAAGAACTAAATGCATTGTAGTGAAACTGAAAAACAGTGTAGGAAAGAAGAATATCTAAAGAACAGCAACAATAACAAAAACACAGATTTCCTTCAAAGAAGCCGCCATTGTATTGAGACGATTCTTCCAGAAAATAACAATAAGGGCCAATGTAGTATTATCTTCAATGTGATTCAGCTGTTGGTGTGGAATCAATAACCCAGATATTGTCATAAAAACCGAGGACAAGGTGTAATTTCAGGCCCAAAAAATAATAACAGGCCAGGTATTTTCCATTCATACAAAATTCAGTTTCATAACAACTAAACATATTTCTGCAAAAAAGAAAGCGAACCCCAAAGGACAGTGTTACACATAAACAATGACAAGTCAATTACGAAAATTACAGGTGAATGAAATTTACAAGTAATTGAGGATCATTAAAAACATGGATCTAAAATATCACAAGAAAAAAAATACTTTCTAAAATGAGAGGGGTGTAATCAGAGGTAACATGTTCTAAGGTCCATGTGTTCTCCATAAGAAGGGTAGAAATATTGGTAAATTTTAGATTTAATTCAATTATGTGGATTGGAAAATAGACTCACTATCAAATAGAAATGGATTGTATAGCCTCATAATTAGTACAAAAGGAAAAATGAAATAAATAAAAGTTGTTAAATTTCATAGAAGAATAGAAAGACTAAGACGTAGCAAAGAAAACTCTCAATAAGTAAAAGATAGAAAATAAAATAGTAGAATTAATATGAAGTATATCAGTAAAAATGATAAATGTAAGTGAATTAAATAAAAATGATTGGTCCCGGGGCGCCTGGGTGGCTCAGTCAGTTAAGTGGCCAACTTCGGCTCAGGTCATGATCTCGCAGTCAGTGAGTTCAAGCCCCGCGTCGGGCTCTGTGCTGACAGCTCAGAGCCTGGAGCCTGTTTCAGATTCTGTGTCTCCCTCTCTCTGACTCTCCCCCGTATGCTCTGTCTCTCTCTGTCTCAAAAATAAACAAACAAACAAACAAAAAAAAGATTGGTCCCTTAAAAGGCAAGAATTCCCAAGTAGGATTTTTAAAAATCCATCATTATGCTGTTTATAAATGTCACATTCAAACATAATGAGGCAGATATGTTGAAAGCAAATGGTGGCAAAAATGTGTCAGTCAAATATCAGTCAAAACAAAACAAAACAAACAACAATAAAAAACCTGAACAGGAAGAGTAATGAAAACAAAATAGACCTTTATTAAAAACAAACAAGGAATAACAAGAACTTACATAATCTGGCCAAAGGAACCAAACACTAGGAGGATATTTCTGAAAATGGAGGCCTCAAAAACATAGCCCATGAAAACAAAGAGCAAAAAAGGTAAAGATACAAATGTACATGGCAACTTCATTTCTGAGGACTGTATACACTTTCCAAAAAGTATTACATATGTGTACAAGGAGACATGTATAAGGTTGTTCATGTTAACAGTGTTTGCACAGAATTGGAGACAACCTAACTGTTCACAAATAGGGAAATGGATAATGGAATAATGGTGTATTTGTAAAATGGGAAACTAAATTTTGGTCAAAAATGTAAGTAACACACTAGATCTCTATATCAGTACATGTAAATCTCAATAACAATGTTGTACAAAATTATGTTCATTATGATATCTGTTTAACTTTGAAACACATACTGTGTATTGTTCATGGATACATACATAGACAAGAAAAGACCAATAGCTTCAGAATGGTTGTTACCTATGAAGAAAGAATGAATTGTATTGGGGAAGAGGGACAAACCATCAAATCCTCACTGAAACTTTTCATTGCATCTCACATCTGGACAGAAAGCATGAAGCTCTTTTATGGGCCTGCAGACTCAGAAAAATCTTACCTAATCAGAGAACTAAAGTTAAAACAAAAACCAAATTTCTTTAATCTCTGCTTTTCCTGAGATTAATCCAATTAAGCCAATGATGGGGACTCTAGCAGTAGTGAGTGAAATGCCTCAAGATACATACATTATTACATCAACTTGCCTGGGGTATCAAACTGATAGCAAATTTACCCTATCAGGGACAATCCCACTTGGTTTGAAAGCACATTAACATTGAAATCCTTAGAAGTGAATTGATTACAAACCTAATCTAACATAGTTAATTTAAAGCACATTTAAAGGATAGTGAATGTGCTTTCATTTAGTGCTTGGCTTCAGCATCCTGGCAAAAAGAGAGAGAGAGAGAGAGAGCGCAGAATAAAAATGATGTAATCTCTAGTTCTTAGGCAACCAGCATGTTCCAGAAGGTTTTTGCCCTTAAGCTATTCTCAGTTTATCACAGTCCACATATTCTAATCAACACAAGTCCCTTGACAAATGAGGAGGAATGAGGACTGACCTACCCTTAAAGGTTTAAAGCTATTTCCTCATCTTTGAATAAAGCCTAAGGGCTAATGGTGTGGTAGAAAACAAATGGGATACTTTCAAAGTTTAGTGTTTCAAAAATGTGTCCCAATTAAAAAAATTAATTAAATGTGGCAGTACAGTGGTTGCCTACGTTTGCTCTACAAAAGCATCAACTGGCAAACATTTCAATCAGGTACATAAACAACCAGTAATTCTCATTTAACCAATGCTAATGTAGAGCTTTAGTAGAAAATTTTCGCAAGAGGTGGATTTTCCTGCTCACTCTAACTTTGTACTTTTAATTGGTTTTGTTTTGTTTTTTACTTTAGAGACCTTTTGGACCAACTGCATGTCCTTCATAATTTTGTAGAACGCAGAAGGAGGACATCTAATACAATTTTCTGTTGACATCTCTGTCCAATACTTAGAGGTAAGAAGGCAGGGGTGGGGTGAAGGGAGGCGCTATCAGTATTCTACTGGGAAAGAGATTTGGTTATGAAGGCATTTTAACATTCAAAATGTCAGTAACCACAAGCTACTGCCAAATTGATAGAGAATATCATCAACACTGTTATTACAACAGCTTATCTTTTCACGTTCACATTATGTCAATTTTCTTTATCATCTGACCACCATATTTATCAAAGAATCATTTTATTCCGTTTGACTGTTACCCCGATGAGGCATGAACTACGTTTAACTTATTTCTTATCATATCCCCTGGCATTCCATATCTGTGGAAGTAAACAGAGAAAAAAGGGAAGGATCAGTCAGTAAAGGAGAGGAAGAGGAAAGGTGTTGTGAAGAAACACACTTGGTTCAATGATGGGCATGTTAAATTAGAAGGGCCTTATAGATATCTAAAAAAGATGATTAGTAAGTGGTTTGCAATATATGTTAGAGCTCAGGAGAGAGCTCTATAAAATTGAGGGCCATAAGAACAGAGGTGGGAGCAGAAGCATAGAAATGAAATGGTCAGCCAAGAAAACTATGGCATGAGAAGCCACAAATACAAAATCTAGCAAATATCACTGTTTAATAGATATTTATAGGACAAGGAGAATATAAGGAATGTAGGAGAAAACTAATAAATAATTGTTCCATGGAAGACATGGGAGAAAGAATGCTGTATAATTGTCATCTTGCAAAACAAAAGGCTACTCTAAGTTATTGGACCCAGGGCAGGAAAATATGGATGATGGTGGTAATGGTAAATAAATTGAAAATATGAATCTAAAAGGGAATTAAGGATGCCTTAAGAAAGAGTCTAAGAGTGGAGTCCCACAAAATGTTGTAGGCATAAGGCAATATGAGAGGAATGTGGAGGTCTTTCAGGCACAGTAATTCAGGCACATCATAAAGTTCATTCTATAAATTATGGGCTTCTCGACTTTTTGGAAGTTTCACTGTATGTAACAGGCATTTTGGCACAATAGAAATATTTCTATCTTGGGGCACCTGGGTGGCTCAGTCGGTTAAGCGGCCGACTTCGGCTCAGGTCACGATCTTACGGTCCGTGAGTTCGAGCCCCGCGTCGGGCTCTGTGCTGACAGCTCAGAGCCTGGAGCCTGTTTCAGATTCTGTGTCTCCCTCTCTCTGACCCTCCCCCATTCATGCTCTGTCTCCCTCTGTCTCAAAAATAAATAAACGTTAAAAAAAAAATTTAAAAAAAATTTAAAAAAAAGAAATATTTCTATCTTATGCTGAAGGGCAAAAGAAATTTTATGTGACTAATGATAACTCACAGATAATTAATTAATGAACAAAAGAATGATTTATGAGAATGTTATCAATATTGGTTTGTTTCAGATTATTCATAAGACTATGCTTCTACTTCTATTTAATGTATTAAATGTATGTATTTACATGTGCAGTTGTGAGAAAAATGTATATTTAATTTCTCACTACTGCTCTGTGGAGAGGTCATGTAAAATTTAAATAGCAAGTATGATTTGAAGGATTGCAGTTCTTTTCAAGATGTGTCCTCATTTTCAAGAAAATAAGTTAAAAACTACTATAAGCTTCACCTTGGTGAAGCAAATACTGAATTTAAACAATTACAATTACTAGAAGGAGCCCAACCTTTGCTGGTGTGTAGTTTACCTCATTCATATTCCTTTCCTTATTTTTCTATACATTTTTCCATAGGACCATTTTTAATTGAATAACTTTGACATGGAACATTGTATAAGTTTAAGGTGTACAGGATGGCATTCCTTCAATACATTTATATATTGTAATGATAGCTTATGTAGAGATATTTATCATATTGCATAATTGTAGTACAATATTATTACTTATATTCATTATATTGTGCATTAGATGTCTGTGGCTTATTTACTACTCATTACAGATTTGTACCCTTAAAACCATCACTCTTCTCCTCCCCTCCCAGCCCCTGGTAACAACCATTTTACTATCCTTTATAAAGGTTTAACTTTTAAGATTCCACATATAAGTGATAATTACACAGTACTTACCTTTCTCTGCTTACCTTGCTTAGCACAATGTGCTTAATTAAGGTCCATCCATGTTGTCACAAATGGAAGGTTATCCTTCCTTCTTACGGCTGAATGGAATGGAATACATTGTGTAAATGTACCACATATTTTTTATCCACTCATCCGTTGATGGGCATTTGGGTTGTCTCCACATTTTCACTTGTGAATAACGCTGCAATAAACACGAGAGTGCATATATCTCATAAAATCCCATGTTCATTTTCTTTGGGTACACCCAGAAGTGGAATTGCTGGATTGTATTCTAAATCTATTTTTAATTTTTTGAGGAAACTCCCTGTTGTTTTCAATAGTGGTTGGACCAATTTACATTCCCACCAACAATGTGTAACTGTTCCTTTTCACAACATCCTCACCGACACCAACAGGTCTCCTGTCTTCTTGATGATAACCATTCTAACAGGTGTGACATGATAGCTCATTGTGGTTTTGATTTGCATTTCCTTGATGATTTGTAATGTCGAGTATCTTTAATGTGTCTATTGGACATTTTGATATCCTTTTGGAGGAATGTTTATTTAGTTCTCCATAAGT
Organism: Panthera tigris; assembly: GCF_018350195.1. NCBI lineage: Eukaryota > Metazoa > Chordata > Mammalia > Carnivora > Felidae > Panthera > Panthera tigris. The sequence continues at coordinate 50,919,611 of NC_056671.1, read as the reverse complement.
ATAATTTTAAAGTCACTTTTGTGCTACAAAAAAGTTTTAAATAATGCAACATAGTGATTATACTCTGTTTTCCCTTTCTATCACTAATCATTAAAGCAATTACATTTTTCCTAATCAAAATGACACACTAAGTAATGATCTATGCTGTGCTTCACTATACTTGGATGTTTACATTTTGCATCCCCTCACTGAACCTGTGCTTTCACCTTCTTACCCCCACCACACAACACTTCACTACGTCATCCAGGCACCTTTCTCTCCCATCTGAAAAACACCCTTCTTTATATCTCTATTAACCAGTTGGATCTCTGGCCACAAACCTCTCATCCCTACTGCCTTCAATTAAACCTTTTTCAAACTCTTTCTGAGCTCATCCATCATGCTCTGTTGCTGTGCTTGGATGTCTCCTGAGGATACTAATCTTTCTCATGCTGTCCTCATATTTCCTTATTTTAGACCCCACATGGGACTTCTCAATTTCAAATACTACTTTCTAACAATAAAGTTACCACATTCTTCCTTTCTCTCATAGTGAATCAGTCACCAGGTAATTACCTCCTCAAAAATTGTCATCAGCTTCCTTTGTCTTTTGAGCATGATGAATTTGAAGTGAAACATCCTATAAAGATTTCTAGAAGTTAGTTGGATCCATGGGTAAGGCATTCAGAAGGGAGATTTAACCTTATAATCTTAAGGCTCTCAAAAATGGGATTGCTCTTTCCTCAGTTTTCCTAACAGCAGTTATCTTTCTGACACATCAGTTCCAATCAAACTGTGCTGTTCACTGTTTCAGAAGCATGTGTCCCCTATTTTGTCTACAATGCTTTGTTCATGCCAACCCTTACTTCTTTCCACTCCTACCTCTATTGGAGCAATCTTTATGCTTAAATGACACCCTTTGATTATCTCAATGAGTAGAGTGATTTTTCTTTCTTCAAATTTTCTCTCATTGATTGTGATGCTCTGCATAAGCAAGGAAGGAAGGAAGGAAGGAAGGAAGGAAGGAAGGAAGGAAAGAAGGAAGGAAAGAGGGAAGGAGGGACACACACACCACACAGTATGTAATGTCTTACACCATAGCTATGTGTTCACAATGTCTCTGTTGTCCTATTAGATTAAAAACTGGAAAGCAGAGACCATTTCTTTTGCACCTCTGTACCCCAAGAGGACACAGCTCTGTGATTTACCATACTAGATGCTTTCCAGTAGCTTTTTAAATCGTATTTCTATTTTTTAAATGTGTATTTATTTTTGAGGGAGAGACAGAGAGACAGATTGGGGAGGGGCAGAGAGAGAGGGAGACAGAGAATCTGAAGCAGGCTCCAGGCTCTGAGTTGACAGCACAGAGCCCAATGTGGGGTTCGAATTCACAGACTGTGAGAGCATGACCTGAGCCAAGTTGATTTCTTAACTAACTGAGCCAACCAGGCACCTCTAAATCATATTTCTAAACATGGAAAAATTAACAGGTCAAAAGGTCATAGTACTTTTTCTTCAAAATACATTTATTTTATTGATGAATCATCAATAAATGTATTTATTATGTATTCAGCATCTACTTCTAGCCAATAATGTCTTGTGTTGGAGATATAAAGTTGAAGGAGGCAATATGAAGTGGATTGTGATGGAAGTGCTTTCAGAGTTCTGGGTCTTTCCAGAAGGGGTATGCATATAAATCACACTGAAAATATAGGTGACTTTCTGGGGTGCCTGGGTGGCTCAGTTGGTTAAGCATCTAACTTCAGGTCAGGTTATGATCTCACAGTCTGTGAGTTCAAGCCTCGTGTCAGGCTCTGTGCTGACAGCTCAGAGCCTGGAGCCTGCTTCAGATTCTGTGTCTCCTTCTCTGTCTCTTCCCCGCTTGTGCTCTCTCTGTCTCACTCTCAAAAATAAATAAACATTAAATCTTTTTTAAAAGATTGTAGGTGACCTTCCAAAAGAAGCTGAGGTATGGAAAGCATAGTATACACTCAGAATTGGTAGAAGAATTCATATACACAGTGGAAAGTATACCGTTTGCTCATTTATTATATTTCTAATAATTTAACTCAACTAAACTGATAATATTAACTTTATATTTTTACTTCCTTAGAAGAATCTCACTATTTTTTTCTTTAAACTAACAGGAAGTCTTTCTGTTAGCTTTCATTAATGTTGGCAACTTTTTAAAACACATTTTTACTCCTCACAGTAGCTATTTCTAAAGTAAAGAAAATGCTAAGAACACTTGAGTTATATTTCTGTTAAAGCTACTCACACAAGGGCAACTAAAAATTGACATAGCCGGGGCGCCTGGGTGGCTCAGTCAGTTAAGCGTCTGACTTCGGCTCAGGTCATGATCTCGCGGTCCGTGGGTTCAAGCCCCACGTCAGGCTCTGTGCTGACAGCTCAGAGCCTGGAGCCTGTTTCAGATTCTGTGCCTCCCTCTTTCTCTGACCCTCCCCTGTTCATGCTCTGTCTCTCTCTGTCTCAAAAATAAATAAATGTTAAAAAAATTTAAAAAAATAAAATAAAAATTGACATAGCCAATATAAGATTAATGTACATTAATGTACCAAATTTTATCTTTTATCTGCCTTTTTTATTTACTATTAATTTTTTTATGTTTTATTTATTTTTTGTTTTTGAGAGACAAAGAGTGCAAGCATGGGAGGGCCAGAGAGAGGAGAGAGAGAAATCCCAAGCAGTTCTCCACACCGTCAGCACAGACCTCTAGGCAGGGCTTGAACACACGACCCTTGAGATGATCCATGAGATCATGATTTGTGAGATAGTAACCTGAGCCGACTCAAGAGATAGTAACCTGAGCTGACTCAAGCTGACACTCAACCAACTGAGCCACATAGACACCCCACCTAATTGCCTTCCAAAATCAGAGCAGTAGAATGCATGTGTACTCCTAAAATTGGGATTAAATAATTTTTAATATGTGTTGCAACTTTTTTGACAAACATGAAGTTTATGGTTTAGTCCAAAAGAACTTCTTAACGGAGTCCCCAAAATGGTTCTGATAAAAAACTTGTTTATATGCTACATGAGAAAAATGTCACTTTAAAAACACTTTAGTGTTTTCTTCCATTTGTGAATCATTCTAGAATTAAATCCTGAATCTCTATGCACTTAAGTAAACGTTCAGTGTTGACAACATGAAGTCCAGGTGTCATTATCCCAAATACTGGATGAGAAAACTAAGATTCAGAAAGTTCATTGACACCTGCAAGTTCACAAAGCTAATAAATCATTGAGCTGATACAGAAACGATGTCTTTAATTGCATATAATGTCAACTTCTAAGATCCTTGCTCTCCTGTTACAAACCTTACACTAAAATACTTTCCAAACTTCCATATTGCTTTTGAAAAAAGATCAATAAGCTTCACCTAATGCAAATACACAGTTGTTCTCACTATTCAGCAAGCTCAAGCCTCTTCCAGCTGAGTTCCTTTCTGGTCACCCATTTATTCTAAGGGTCTGTATGTATAGTATGACCCACGGGATAAGGTTCAGGCTATAGAGGGAGGCTGGACAATAGAAGAGCTAACAGAACCTGTTCAAGATAATAATGTTGAACAGTTAAAGTCTTCAGGATTCTTATAGAAGTAGAAATAGAGCATTTAGCACAAAACTGTAATCAATGTAATTTTAATATGGTTAATATTCAGAGTAGCAATAAGGTTAAAAGAAAAGAAATAGGAATAAGGCCAGTAGATTTTTCTTCTGAATAATCTGTGCCTACGAGGGGCATAGAGGGCCATACGATTAGTGAACTTACTTATTTATAAAACTGAAATGAATTGTCAGCTGTGTAAGCTAATCCTAGATGTCCTTTGTAGGCTCTATAACCTAACAACTATTTTATTCATATAACTATCTGCTGAGCATGACTACATAAAAAGACAAATGCAAGAAACTGATAGATACAAATTTGTATTGACAAATTAATTGGGTTGACAATTCAATGAGGAGGACCTTACAATAATAAACAGGGGAAATAAAGGTAAGCCCAAATAGCCATAAGATAGGACCATTAAAGTACACATGACTGACAAAATCTGAAATTCTTTTAATGGTTATTAGGAGAGAGCACAGGCTAGAGCAGCCCCTTTTAGCTACAAAAGATGACATTGGTTCTGGGCCTTGAGGTAGCTATGGGATGATAAGACACTGATATGTAAGATAAAAGGCAAAGAGTTGGATTTTAAAATGTGTAAACTATATAAGTGGGTGTGAACAGATGAACTTGGTTGGATTCCTAAGAATGCACTGAAAGATAAGACTGAAAATACATTGTGGGAGCTATATTTGAAGGTCCTTGAGGACCACATTAAGGCATTTGGCCTGGATTTAGTAAGCATGGGGATCGGGATTTGGGGGGGAAAGGAAAGCATGATTATAGTTAGAGCTTAAGAGTGATTTGTCAGCAGAAATGGAAATTATATTGGAACAGAAGCAGTGCTAAAAGTAGGGAAAATATCTAGGCAGCCATTACAAAACAGAAGATAACAAGCAATAGACCAGAGCTTTACTTCTGAACTCCTGCACCTTCAGCAAATCTCTTCCTAGTAGCTCTTATTTCTAAAAAAAGTAACATCTGGATATAGCATAGCTACCATTTACCACACAGGTTTTCACCTGTAAGTGTATATAGGGATCACTGGGGGATCTTTTGAACAAGGCATGTTGAGGATCAGACCATCAGAAATTTGAATTAATATTCTAGAATAAGACTCATGAAGGTTTCAAAAACTCTCCAAACAATTTTGATGTAGGAGGCAGTGGGGTTGGATCTAAAAAATTCTGCTTTAAAGAGTACAGGATTAAAAAAAAAAAAAAATTCTTCTATTGCATCCTCCCAATAGGAAGCCTGACAACCAATTGCAAACAGTTCTCAATTATGTAACCTCTGATCTACTCTATTTATAAGGAAAGTGGAAGTTAATTATAATAGTAACAAGTTATCAGCCCAACCATTGCTTATAATAAGCCAGTAAGAAAATATTCATAAATTGCAGAGTTTTGGCATTTTATAAAACACACTGCTCTTAAGAAAGAATCTCCTTGTTTGCAGTGGAAAAACCAATTTTTCTGTCATTTTTCTCTTTCTCTTTCTTCTCAGGAACACACAGAAAAATGTAAAGATGTACGACTTATAAATGGATAGTGTATACTTGTCACCAAAACTAATGAATGCATTTTAAATTTCATTTTCAAACAGTACTAGCAGGAAATGCCCCTGGTACTTCACTGCATCATGACCAACCTCACATAGTTCGCCAAAAACACGTGTAGTAGACACCATCTACTCGGGCAGGATCCCCCATTCTCTCAGCTTCTGTGTGCTTTGCTTCCTTCATCCTACATCCTCAATTTTTGTTTGGAGGAATGTCCTTGAGCTATTAAAGCTGCTCTGCTCACAAGTGAGGAGAGACACAGGTACCTGGGAATTTAAGTGCATCCAGAATAGCTCTTAACCAAAGATAGCTGGTATGCAGTTACAAAGCCCAGCTCCCTCTAATGAACTTGGGACAAATTCTGAGGTCTAATCTACATTCCAGAGCTTCCCTGAAGAATCAGGCTGAGACTAGTACTTTGCCTGCAACCTCACTTTTGGTTTCTTCCCATCTTGCATCTTGCTTTCCCCAATCCCATGTGGGTTTCTCCTGGGAGTACTGCCTTAACAAATAGCTTGTTCGGGAGCCTGGGTGGCTTAGTTAGTTAAGCGTCTGACTTCAACTCAGGTCATGATTTCACAGTTTGTGTGTTCGAGTCCCACATCAGGCTCTGTGCTGATAGCCCAGAGCCTGGAGCCTGCTTCAGATTCTGTGTCTCCCTCTCTCTCTCTGCCCGTCCCCGGCTTACACTCTGTCTCTCTGTCTCTCAAAAATAAATAAACATTAAAAAAAATAATAATAGCTTGTAACTGATTCCTTATCTAGGCCTGTGAGTCTAGGAAACCCAGGCTAAGACACAATGTTTATGATCCCTCTAGTAGAAAAACAATAAATAAAAAGACAAGCGTATCAACATTTTGGTGTTTTGCTGTAAACAAGGAAGTCTTAGTCAGAAAGTGTCTCTGATCCTATATTGAAGAGCAAAGATTTATCAGTGAAGTTAAAATAGGAAGGTATGTTATTCTACCCAACCTACCCAACTCTAGAGTTGTTTTACCAGATACCAATTTTCCCTTATTTGCTTCTGCAGTTTAATAGTAAAGACAGATTTAGGAGTGCCTGGGTGGCTCAATCGGGTAAACATTCTACTCTCAGTTTCAGCTCAGGTCATAATCTCATGGTATTGTGAGTTCCAGCCCAACATCAGGCTCTGTGCTGACAGTGCAGAACCTGCTTGGGATTCTCTGTCTCCATCTCTCTCTGCCCCTCCCCGACTCGTGCTGTCTTTATCTCTCTAAAAATATATAAATAAATTTTAAAAAAATATATTAAAGACAGATTTGGTAAAATCACATTTTGCCAAGTAAAACCAAAAATACCTTAATATTTTATTGTTTGTCAGGCTCATCATTTATCTATCCTGGAGTAATCACAATTGAGTACAGGAACACATTTTGAAAGGGAGGTAGTCAGAAGAGTCAGATAATGTTTGCAATTTTGTCTGCAACCTGTCTTTTTATTTAACACTGAATGAACTTAAAGTCTTCAGAGATGTCTCATCAAAGCTTGATAGAAGACTGTTGGTTTAACTTTTGATGGTACCATTTTTAGTAATTTTAGAAATCAATATACACAAATAAAGACTTGTCCATAGTATAAATAGCATTTATCAGGAAAATTGTGTCATCACACAATTGTAAATTCTAGAAATACCTATGCAGATCTTTTTGAAAATATGCAGTCTTTCAGAATATGCTCAAATTTTCACTTAAGTCTTCCCTCAAATACAATCACTTTCCTAACTCTACCCATTGGTCTTATTCTGGTTAAGCCCGGAATTGATCCCTTACAAAAATATCTCAGAGCCTTAGACCTATTGACCTGCCTATGTTTTCTTTTTTTTTTTTCTTTACACTTTACCATTTCTTTCTACTTCCTATGGATGTTTCTTGGTTGCTTACCTTCCGGACCTTAATTGTCATCCTGTGATGTAACTTTGTTGTTAATACCTACTTGGATAATTTGCTAACATTACCCGAGTATATATCCAATTAAGGACTCCAGAAGCCACCCCTAGTATAAGATTAGAGCTTTATTCTCTCTAGTGCTATATTTGATAATCCTGGCAATATTTTCCATAACAAATTCACAATCAGACTTAGTTCCATTGCTTACAGCTCAAACCAGATCTCAAACTGAGATCCGTGGAATGCTAGTAGTACTTGAGCAAGTTAGAGGCAATGTGTGAAAAGGAAAATTGATCCCAATATAAAATAAATTTGAGGGCTGCTGGTGGCTCAGGTGGTTAAGAGTCTGACTCTTGGTTTTGGCTCAGGTCATAATCTTTCAGTTTGTGAGTTCAAGCCTTGTGTGGGGCTCTACACAGTGGGGACCCTGCTTGGGCTTATCTCTCTCCCTCTCTGCCCTTCCCTGGCTCATATGTACTCTTTCTCTCTCTCTCCAAATAAATAAATAAATAAAATAATAAAAATAAAATAAAATAAAACAAAATGCATTTGAAAAATGTTAGTTCAAACAAAGTAAAACAGACTTTTAGAGGCAGAGTATTTCAAACACTGACTATAGTAATGTTCATTGCAAATCTTCAATAAAGAGATAGCATAAGCCTTACTTATATATTCTATTCAATAATCAAGCCCTTTCCTTATCCTTGACATCTTTATTGAGGTATAGTTGACCCAATAAAATGTACATATGTATAGAACCATAAAATGATTGACATAATCAATTTGATGAAACTATCCATTATCCCCCAAAGTTCTTTGTATTTGTTATAATCCATTCCTCCCATCTCTGTAGCTGCCATGTCTCCAGGCAACCACCAATCTTTCTGGTATGTTTTATGTGGCATCCTAAAGGAAAGAGTGAATAGGAAATGGAAAATACATTTCCCTTTTAAGCTCTTGAAGGAGGTGGAGGAACTCTTTCAGAATGTAAAACGTATCTAGAAGTACAAAAAAAAATAGGAAAGATGATGCTTTACATAGAACACAAAGAAAAAACATTACATGTACAAATAATTAAAAATTCAGATAAAATATGCAAAGGTAGCAGAATGTAAGAAATTATAAAATTGCAACAGAAAAATATTTTCTGACTTAAAAGTGGATCTTGAGAGTAACTATTAAATATATTTATTGAACACCAGTTATACAAAAATTTCCCACCGAGAAATAACTAACACGGGTTTTGAATTACATAATAAAGTATAAACCCTACCAAACCCCAAGCAGGAAATAGACTTTGAAAACTTAGAAAACAAAATAAAATAAAAAATAAATAAAAGTAAGTAAACCTTATCTTCTGCAACAGAATTCTATAGCGATTTGAATAATCCTTCATATATGAAGTAAATAAAAATATTTACACATATATCTTCAGGGAAAATAAAAAATACTTCCTGACTTGAAAAAATATAATGCAATTAAGAGTTAAAAAAAGAAAATTCATAAGGTAAACATCAAAAGAAGTTTAGAATTATCTTAACACAAATAATTCATATAGATATTATAGGAGTCCTTCTGGAGCTCCAATAATCCACAAAGTTGTCCCTTGATGGTATTTCCTAGATTATGCTAGTGTTATTCACTCTCTTCATTCTTTTTTCTTTGTTTTCCTCTGACTGAATAATTTCAAAGTTCCTGTCTTCTATCTCACAGATTCTTTCTTCTTTTTGATTTATTGATGCTCTGTTTTATGTTTTTTGTTTTTTCAATGTAATTCATTATCTTCTTTGGCTCTACAGTTTCTCTTTGATTCTTTTTCATGATTTTTATCTGTTAAATTTCTCATTTTGTTCATACATCATTTTCCTGATTTTATTGAATTGCCTTTCTGTATTTTCTTGTAGCTCACTGATTTCCTTAAAACAGTTATTTTGAATTATTTGTGAGGTATTTATCTCATAAATAAATAAATAAATAAATAAATAAATCTTTCCCTATATTTGAGTAGTTTTCAGCCATTGTGTCTTAAATTTTTTTTTCTGTTCCTATCTCCTTCTTTTTTTAAGGATAAAATGGCTGAAAACACTCAAATATTAGGAAATGTTTGGATATCCAAATTCATGAAACTCACAGGTAATCAAGTAAAATTAATTAAAAAGATTCTCTCCAAGACATGTTATAATGCAACTGTCAAAAGTTAAAGGCAAAGAAAGAATCTGAAGAGAATCAAGAGAAGAAAAGCTTGTAACTTACAAAAGAACACCCATAAGGCTATCAGAAGATTTCTCAGCAGAAATCTTATAAGTCGGGAGGGTAGGGCAATACATTCAGTGATTAAAGAGAAAAGAAATAGCTGACCAAGAATACTTTATCCAACAAAGCTGTCCTTCAGAAATGAAAAAGAGATAAAGAATTTCCTAAACAAAAGCTGAGAAGATAATGGCATTTTTTTCACTGTAATAGAAAACAGAATCTTAAAATTTGTGTGGAATCACAAAGACCCATAATAGCTAAAGCAATTCTGAGAAAAATAAGAAAACTGGAGGCATCATGCTAGCTATAGTAATGAAAAGAGTATAATATTTACATTAAAATAGACACACAGACCAATGAAACAGAACCAATAGCTCAGAAACAAATACTTGCATATACAGTTAATTAAAATTTGACAAAGGGACCAAAAATCTTCAGTGGGGAAAGGATAGTTCTCTCCAATAAATTGTGTTGGGAAAACTAGACAATCACAGGCAGAGGAATGAAGTTGGACCCATACCTTACCCCACTTACAAAAATTAACTTGAAGTGGATTAAAGACTTAAACATAAGATCTGAAACTGAAATTCTAGAAGAAAACATAGGAAATAAGTTCCTTGACATTGATCTTGGCAACAACCTTTTGGATATGACACTAAAAGCACAAGCAGCAAAAGCAAAAATTAGTAAATGGCACTACATCATACAAAAAAGCTTCTACATAGTAAAAGTCACAATCAACAAAAAGAAGAGTCAGTGTATAGAATGGGAAAAAATATTTACAAATCACATATCCGATAAGGGGTTTTAATATCCAATATATATATATATATATATATATAAACCTCATGCAACTCAATAGCAAAACTGCAAATAATTTGATTCAAAAAAAAAATGGGCAGAGAATCTGAATACAAATTTTTCCAAAAGAATACTTCCAAATGGTGACATGTACGTTAAAAGGTGCTCAAAATCACTAATCATCGGGGAAATGCAAATCAAAGCCACAACGTGATATCACCTCATACCTGATAGAATGCCCATCATTAAGAAGACAAAGGATAACAAGTATAGGAGAGGATACGGAGAAAAGGGAACCATTGTGCACTGTTGTTGTGAATGTAACTTAGACTACCCTATGGAAAATAGTACGGAGGTTCATCAAAAAATCAAAAATAAAACCACCATATGATTGATTCAGCAATCCCACTTTTGGGTATATATCCGAAGGAGATAAAAACAGGATATCAAGGCATAAGGATACATTGTGACCCTGCTTGAGCCCACAATTCATCCTTAATCTGTATGGATCAGGGAATGAATTTATGGAGGCGGTTTGTTGGGTGGAATGGGGAAAACGAGAAAACTCACATAAGCCAGGTGGCCAGGTAGAGAGGGGGACTCTGCGCTTTATCTGTCTTTGGACTGCCAACGCATACGTAAGAAGACAGTTTCTAAAACAGGAATAAACTCTCTGTTCCAAAACTCTCTCTCTCTGCCCAAAGCCAAACACTCTCCAGAAAATTTAATACTTAACATAAAAAAGAAATTTTACAATGTATCCAAATAATTAGATTTATATCCAAAACTAAGGAATTGATCAGTAATAACAATGTTGGATAAGGACTCAACTCTCTCACAGTGCCAACATATGCAGACCTTTCCATATAAGGGCAAAGAAGAAAAGGGGAAAAAATCAGTAATATAAAAACACTCAGCATGGGAAAGAATAGGATAAAATGAGAATTGAGAGCAAATAATGCTTTATAAAAAGTCATTATAAGAAAAAGAAAAGAATTCTTTTGGGAAAAATTAGAAAGCATGTTGCATCTGTAAATCTAGAACTGGCTCTTATAAAAATGGGGCAATAACAAAACGAGGGAGTTCTTGGAGATGCAAATCATATTGCAAGGCTGTTATTTTGTTTTTAAAGAAGTGAATAATAGATTGAATTAGCCAGAATAGAAAATTATTACATCAAAAGAGAATCCCAGGAAATTCTCTGAACTTAGAAGAATAATTAAAGGCGAACAGATGGAAGTTAGGAATTAAATAAAAGAGATGGGGAGAGCTAATTTGGGAAATCTTATATATAAGAGTCCATATGGGGTAAATACGAAAAAAAAACAGAAGAAATAAAGAAAAATATGTTTTAAAAAATTCCCAGTATAAGAGACTCAAATTTATATGTAGAAACACCTCACTAAGTACCTGGAAAATAAGTCATAGCCTTGTAACATTTCAAATTAAAGAGTGAGAAAAATTAGTGTACAATCTTCCAGACAAAAAAATTAGGTTGTTTTTGAAGAGAAAATACTTCAAGACTAATTATCTACAAAAGTAAATGCTAGAAGACATGGGACAATTTCAAGTTTCTACGGACTTAGAAAGTGTGTCACTCACAGTCTTTCTAATGAAGAAAATATGTGTAAGAAAATAATTATATTTTCATGTCTTTGATTAATACTTCATCTGCTTGTGGCCCAACTGGACCTTCTCTTCTGTGAAGTGTCTGGACAAAACTCTTCCCAATACTATTAGATTTTTGCCTTTTTCTTATACAGATTCACTGAAGTTCATATATTCTGAAAATGTTTTGTATGTGTCGCGAATATGGTATGACTTTACACTGCTTTTGTTGTATACTTTGATATATAGAAATTATTTTTGGGGGGAATTGTTTTAACTTGATTTCAGTAATTCTTTTCCTCATGAATTTTTGTTTTGTTTTGTTGCCCAGTTAATACATCCATTTCTTTTTGAAGGTTGTGAGTGAAAATATTCTCCTATAGGTTGTATATAGGTTGTTCTTTCATATTTAGGTTTTCAGTCTACCTGGAACTTATATTTGTCATGGTAAAAAGAAATTAAATCCTCCCCTTACATTGATGTAATCACTCATTCCAGAACATGGCAAAAGTAACTCTTTCCATTTGATACACTTACATAAAGTTGTGTGTGTGTGCGTGCATGCACACACAATTATCTTTGATGTCTGTTTTCTGCTTTGTCTATCTTTACATAAATACCACACTCTTTTGATCATGATGATTTTATCATAAGTCATGATACCTTTGAAAGACAAGTCTCACCATTATGTTCTTTAAAATCATCCCGTATACTCTACTTTCTTTCCATTTCATATAAACTTTGCATTAAAATTATCAATTTAGGAGTGCCTGGGTAACTCAGTTGGTTAAATGTCCAACTCTTGACTTTGGATCAAGTCATGATCACATAGTTTGTGAAATTGAGCCCTGCATCGGGGTCTGCACTTGACAGCATGGAGCCTGTTTGAATTCTCTGTCTCTCAGCCCCTCCCCTGCTTGTACACATGCTTTGTCTCTCTCTGTCTGTCTCTCTCTCTCTCTCAAAATTAAATAAACATTTAGAAATTAAAAAAATAAATAAAATTATCAAGTTAAATGCACAAATATTGGATTTTGATTAGAACTGCATTGCATCTATAGATCAATTTTGAGAGAATTTATATTTTTGGATTATTGAGTATTTTAAGCTATGAATCTGGTATATTCCTGATTTATTACATTTAAATTTTTTCTCAATTAAATTGTTTTTTATTTTCAAAAGAATTATACAACTTTTATACAATAAATTTTTGTCTGGCTTTTGTACAATAAATTCCTAGATAGCTTGTATTTTTTTTTCATTTGAAATGGGATTTAAATTTTCTTACTATTTTTTAACTTCAGGTAAATTTGTATGTAATGATTTTGATTTCTAGTTATTAAATCTGTATTCAACACTCTGATTCCTTGCTATACATTCTGATAATTTATCTGTGTATTCTATGACATTATTTTTAATTCACATTGACATGATCTGCCAACATTGACAGGTTTTTGGTTGTGTGTTGTTTGTTTGTTTGTTTGTTTGTTTGTTTTTCCCAGCCCACATACAGTTTTTTTCTTTGCCTCTCTGCACTGAACACCAAAAATTGAAAATGTTGTGATAACAGTAACCTATTTCTTGTTTCTAATTTTAAAGGAAATACTTTCAACATTTCACCATGACATATTTTGTTTACTGTGTTTTATGTAGATAGCTTTATAAGACTAAAGGGTAAAGTATTAAAACATTTCTTCAAAGTAACACAGAAGCCAAAAAAAAACAATGAATTATGAACAATCATATTTCTGCCAGAGGAGAAAAGGTATATAAAACCTATATAATTGCTCTAGTTACAACTTTAAACAATAGAAAACCTTTTTAATTGCTCTAGTTACAACTTTAAACAATAGATTATTGAAAACTATTCTTTTACTTATAGCTTCTAATTATTTCTTTTCTTAAATGGGGTGACATACCTCTAATGAGCATAACTGCTCAGTATAAGTTACAGTGGCTTGAATACATTTTCCAAAAAACATTTGTCAAAACCTCATAATGATTTATTTCTGTTCAAAGTTAGATCATTTAATCTCTTGCATTTCAAATTCTTACCTCTATGTAGGTGGGTCCTACCACTATAATAAGAGTTGAGAATATGCAGAAAAGCAGCAATGTATGCCACTCACAAATTCTGACATCCTCCTTCGGAAATTAACATTTCATATACCTACTAATTACAAATACTGTGAAGGCATAATCTTATGTTTAAATATTTACAAGATATTGGGTGCAGTTTAGAGCCTAAGATTATGCAAAAACTGTGTGCAACCTATTCGAATGAAAGAAAAAAAAAATATTTCAAATTAAAATTTTTGATCCTCAAGAAGAACTTAAGTATATGTGATCTCTAAAGAAAAGACATTATGAGAAGTACAGATTATGAGAAGTAGAGATTCTATTTACTTGGTTAAAAAATGCATATTTGAATGTGCAACTACTAATCATGTAAGTGGTGATTATGTTATAATTTATATCTTTAAAAATGTATAAGCAAAAGCTACTTCCATTAAGATGATTCTTTAGAAAACAGCAAGAAGCACTTCTGTTATTTCCCGTTGTTATTTCTATGTTTGAAATGTTCATAAAGCAGAATCAAATTAGTTAGTTATATGAAAGCAAATAAAAATTAGATTTTTTGGTAAAGAAAAAGAATTTGCTTCCACCTACTTGATTTCTTAATTCAGCTCCTAGGATATTCCCTTGTACTGGATTACTTTCCCATGAATATCGTTGATAATGCCCGTTGATTGTTTACAACATTCCCACCTCGGTTTTCAATTTGAGATAGAATAAGTTTCTATTTCTTATAAGTAAAGCAAAGTGCTGTAGGCAGAACATCATTTACAATACCTAAATCATCTGCCATATAAATATGATTTTAATGGTGCCATGGAAACAGAATGCTTATTTAGATTAAAAATATATGGAAGATGCATTTTCAATGATCATGCGAGGAAATAATGGCATAGTATCTAGTCAAACATGATCTTAAGATAGCCATATCTCATACTTTAATTTTAGACATGTAAATAGTAGTATTTGTTAGAAGGAAACACATATAGAGTGTGATAGAAGCCAATTGAGTTCATTTATTCTACCTGGGTTTATTAAACCCCAAAAGCTTTTTTAAAATTCCAATGTCCTAATTATCTTCCTGCAACTCTCTACTATCTTTGACTGTTGATCTGAAATCCTGAATTATAATTACTATATCCAGAGTCCTTACCGACTTTTAGGTTTGTTTAGACTCTTTTCAATATTAATATCAAAAGTGCCTTCTTGAAGTTACTAATATCTTCTTAAAATTACACGTATCCACTCCACATCCCTTTTTGTAGCTCAAGCAGCCAATATTGACAGCTATCTTTTTTTCCCTCATCAAGAGTTCTCAACATGACATTCTCAAGTAGCATCCTGTACCAGTTTTCTCTTGATTATTGTCAACATATTTGGTGACCATTGCTCTTCTCTAATAAGTTAATAATAGTTTAAAATAGTGCGTGATTTATAGTGAGCATTCAATCAATTTTAGTTATAATTATTAGTAGTAGCAGAAATTTCTTCCCTTTTAATAAAGATTAGTGTCCTTTAGTCGCAGACACTTCACCTATTTAGACTTTCAAGTCACAAATAAATCCATGACTACCATCCTGCTTCCTCATTGGAATGCCTATTCCATTGTTACATATTCCCACTCATTAATAATAAATAAATCAAGAACAGCAATTGCGGGGCGCCTGGGGGGCTCAGTCGGTTGGGCGTCCCACTTCAGCTCAGGTTATGATCTTGCAGTCTGTGAATTCAAGCCCTGCGTGGGGCTCTGTGCTGACAGCTCAGAGCCTGGAGTCTGCTCCAGATTCTGTGTCTCCCTCTCTCTCTTCCCCTCCCCTGTTCATGCTCTGTCTCTCTCTCTGTCAAAAATAAATAAACAGTAAAAAAAATTAAAAAGAAAAAGAACAGCAAATGCATTTATTAAGTTAAATTTAACTCCCTGTGAATTTCTGTACATTGGTTCTATTTATAGCCTCCGGACTTGTGTGTGTTAGGCTAAGTACTCCCTTTTTCACATAATACATCTTCCTCTATTTAAAGACAGGCATCATGATACCTCTGAATCTTCTCCAATCTAAACACTGACAGTCCATATATATTTTCTCATTGCTTGTAAGAGATAAAATTGACAAGACAAAAATTTGTCAGATTGTCTGCTTTCAAAAAAGAAAAAAATGAAGCTCCTGCATGGATTTCCTCAATCGCTGTCAAACCTTGTCTCTTAAGGAAGTATCGTGCATGTTCTTTTCTGTTAGTCTACTACTTTGTCCCTTATTCCTACACTTATGTCGCTTTCATTGTCACCCAAATTTCTCCACTTGCTTCTATCATCTGGATTTTTACACAAATATTCAGACTTGTTAATGTTCTTCTATTATTTTCTCCAAAACTACTAGTCTCCTTTTCCATAATAGCCTTTTTCTAAAATTGCTGGTCATATACATAGCTTTCTCAAATAGCCTGTAGTTTGAATTTAATCCCATTAATTTCTTTCCTCTATCTTTTCCCCATTTCAATGTAAAAATATTTCAATTGAATGGCATATTTTCTTTTCAAATACATTCTACTTCAAGGTAGATTATGACTCTTGGTTATTATGGGAATTCTGGGATTCCATAGGTCAGGCCTCGTTTTCTGAAACACAATACGTGAATTCAACGAAAGCATGATGGAGCAACAAAACCTTCCAAGGTGACAGTATTTCACTTTACCCACCTCAGTGTTATAAGTGACTTCCACTGAACAGGTAGTATTTGTAAACTCAGCTGCAAGAGTCCAAAGAAATGATAAGTATGGTACTAGTAATTTGAGTCAAGCAGGTGTGCTTCATTTCAAAACAACCAAATACAAGGAATCTTGAAGCTGCAAATAGGTTGATTTTCCTTTTGAATTTAGAACTGAATTATTTGGAATCTGTTAGGAATTTCTCCAAAGGCATCATTCTTGTATGTGGCAGCTTGTTTCTGCAAATCAGCTCACAGTTTGCATTTAACCTATTTTATAAAGTAGCCCTGTAACATTTCAAAGAGCAATAATAAAACTTTTTTAAGTTGTCCAGTAACAAATTTAGTGAATAAATTAAAGCAAGAAAATAATAATTGTCTTATTTACCTTAAAGGTTAATATTGAAGGAAAAGATTAAGGGTGGTCCATTTTGCTGGTGACTTTGTATAGTATATATATATAAAAAAAAAAACTTAAGCCATAGAGCCTATCCTTGAGGCATGCTTATTGAACGTGGAAATCATTGAGTCAAGCAGGGCAGCTTAGCTAAAGGAGGACTATGGGCCCATCTAAAACCAGATGTAGCACAGTCCATCCTCAACTGTTGAGACAGTGTAAGAACAGAGGCTTGGAAGTGTATTATTTCAGAATGGTAGGGAGATAGAAATAATGGCATGTAAGGAATCTATGTGGTAGCAAGAGAATTAGAATGGGAAGAGAGGAAAAGTCCACCAACCCTACCCATTCATGGGCAATTTTACAGGGTGCCCTAGTATGTACGATTAAAGCTCCATGGAAAATTGACACACAGTTTAAGGGAGGGTTCTCCAGAGCCCAGAATCAGTGTCAGAGTATTGAGTGAGAACATGAGTAACAAAGGTTACAGACGGAAGAGTTGAACCTCAAACTCCAAGCAGCTGTGCCACTTACCAGAGGGTGGACAAAACCATTGCTGTTACCAAATGAGGTGGCCTCTCTCACTAATAAGATCCCAACCACTGACTGTAACATGGGAAGTAAAAACACAGTTTTACAAAGCATAGAGGTAGTGTGTTATTTATGAAAGGGGAGCGGAGGGGAGGACGATAGCCCAAGGTCCAGAGCTAACTTTTAGAAGCTTGTGACAATGGGCATATTTCCCACTCCCTGATCCTTCCAAAATTGCACCTAATTCACTCACTTGTGTAACCTATGGAGCTATGGGATTCAAGGCTGACAACAGAAGTGAAAATGTTTATTGTAAATTGCAAACCGCTATAAAAAGATAAAGTCATTGAAGAACAAAGTTCAAATTTCTAATGACCTCATTTGATATATTTTATTTTTTTGATGTTTATTTATTTTTGAGAGAGAACATGCACAAGCATGCATGTGCACATGTATAGGCAGAGAAGGGTCAAAGAGGCAGAGAATCCCAGACTATGTGCTGACAGGGTGGGCCTCAAACTCATGAACCCTGATATTGTGACCCGAGCCAAAATTAAGAGGTGGTTGCTTAACCAACTGAGCCACCCCTCACTTGATACTTTTTAAACAGTGAGTTTCTTTGCTCACTTAAAATACAAATCAATTTATTAAAACATTAATTATTTACATATATACTTTAGGCATACATCTATTCCATAGGGTAGGAGTTATGACTGAAATTACATAAAAGACTGATACTCATGATTTTTTTTAAATGTGCACTTATTAATCTAAAGCATTCCTAATTTAAACCTCATTGTTTTAGATACTAAATATCAAACATATTTATTAGGTTGCTTTTTCCAGCTCCTCAATGATTAGGCTCCACTTAATATCCTACTTGTCGGGGCACCTGGATGGCTCAGTCAGTTAAGCTTCCAACTTTTGATTTCGGCTCAGGTCATGATCTCCTGGTTTGTGGGCTCGAGCCCCCAGTCAGGCTCTGTGCTGACAGTGCAGAGCCTACTTGGGATTCTCTCTTCATCTCTCTGCCCCTCCCCTGCTTGCATGTGTGCCCATGAATGCGCGCTCTCTCTCTCAAAAATGAATAAACATTAAAAAAAAATCCCTACTTGTAGGCCAGTTTGGACTCAGTTTCTGAACTCTTACTGACTAAAGCAGGAAGCAGCCCCAGGACATGAGTATCTCACTTAAAGGGCTTGGCATTCTGCCCCCTCCATCTCCATCCTGTGTGTGGTTTTTCGGGCACAAGGCTCCCTGACTCTCAGCTCTCCATTTCTGAGGAGCTCATGGCTCCCATTTGCTGAGACTTTCTCTCAACCCCTGTTGCAAATTCAATCTCAATCACCTGCATCGAGCACAGTATGTAGTATAGAGCCCTCAGTAACTGCCAACATGCTTACCATTTTCCATCCCACCCTCTGACGAGGACTAAAACCCTACCTGGTAGCCAAACACCTTCTCTAGAGACTCATATTTTACCTTGAAACCTAAGCTTTAGTCTTTTTTTTCCTTGCACACATTTCTTGGCTGTTTACTTGGAAGGCAGTAAATGATAGCATGACCTAGATTTCTGATGCTGTGTGAAATCCCTGCTTTTCCATCAGGCTGACATAGCTAATATTTTCTTCTATATTGACCAAACTTTATAAAAATTAGAGTCCATTCATGTGTTCACTTGTTTGAAATTCCACTGTCAGCATCAGTTTCAATTCCCTCAATCTCTTGACAGATCTAACACCAACCCCTCCAACCCACCCTCCTAGACTTTTCAAATTGCCATGCTTCTATAACAAGTCATTAGAAACAATACTTAATTCCAATCCAATGCAAAAGATACATATATATATATATACATGTATATGTCTATATACATATTCATACACATATGTACGTATAAATACATATATTGTATATATACACATATGCGTATATTTTTATATTTGCATATAGTCTTTTCTTTCCTTACACATTAAAACTCAAAGGATATATATTGTGCTATAACTACTATTTAAGAAAAAGCCAAGATTTATAAATAACAATTTTAAAAATCTATTGACCCTTAGAAGAGTTCTTGGAAAGAGACCAAGCACAAGTCCACACAAAGCATAGAAATAACCAATGCTATCTGCTTGTCATTTTTATAATAACTAGAGTTGATTGAATGTGCTCTTGCAAGGCGACAATAATGGCACATTTTCACAAAGGGCAAACACATGTAAAATGGTTAGTCCAAAATTTGTGAAGTTTAGTTCTTCATTTTTATGTTAGATACACGTAAAAATTTCGAAATGCCGTAACTTCTCCTTTAAAAGTACTTTAAAGGCAAAGGTTAACTATTTTGTTCACAAATGCAACGTCATAAGAATAAAAGCCTCTTGACTATTTTACGTAGACTTAGTTATATGTTGCATAGCCCAAGAAGTCCATGAAGTTAATCTGCATTGTTTTAAAAATAAATAACTGCCAATGTTTACAGCAGCGCCTTCAACAATAGCCAAGTTATGAAAAGAGCTCAAATGTCCATCAACTGATGAATGGATAAAGAAGATTTGGTTTATATATACAATGGACTACTACTTGGCGATGAGAAAGAATGGAATTCTGCCATTTGCAACAATGTGGATGGAAATGGAGGGTATTATGCTAAGTGAAATAAGTTAGAGAAAGACAGATATATGTTTTCACTCATATGTGGAACTTGAGAAACTTAACAGAAGACCATGGGGGAATGGAAGGGGAAAAAATAGTTTCAAACATAGAGAGAGGCAAACCATAAGAGACTCAAATACAGAGAACAAACTGAGGGTTGATGGGGAGGGTGGGGGAGAAAGGAAAATAGGTGATGGGTATTGAGGAGGGCTCTTGTTGGGATGAGCACTGGATGTTGTATGTAAGTGATGAATCACGGAATCTACCCCTGAAACCAAGAGCACACTGTATAGTTAGCTAACTTGACAATAAATTATATTTTAAAAAAAAAGTGTGAACAATAGGATTGTGAACCCCCAAGAAGAGGAGAAGTAAAAATGCATATCACTAGCATATAGAAAAAAATTAATAAGAAAACACACACACTAAATAAATAAATACATACATAAATAAAAACTGCCACATATTTAAGCAATAAGTTCAGCAGCAAAAGCAAGCAGAAAAATTGTTGGAGAACACGAAAACCACTGTGTCCCAATGTGGCAACAGCAGTGATTTAAGAAATGGTTCTGTTAATCTGGAGGCCTCTAAAAATGCAGCTGAAACTTATCTTCTGGAAGACAGAGTGTGAAGCATGTCACAATAAGGTAACAGAGAGAGGCAGGGCCCGTGTTGACCTGGACAATGCATGCCCCAACTAACCATGGCTTACACATATATGTGTTTATTTGTACCTTTATATTTGCAAACAGGAACACAGAGACACATGCCAATCTCCTTACCAGGTAAAATACATCTGTGAGCCAGACTCAATAAATTTGTAGCAAAAGTAAGCAGCAAAACTAGAAAAATCAAACAGAAAAAAAAGTAGTGTCTATTGGAAAGGTATAGGTCCATTTTAAAAATCAGTGTATTAAAATGTAGATGTAGAAATGAAATTTGTCAGACTGTGATATGAACGTAATGATGAAAAATGCTGTCATTTCCCCACAAAAACAACAAAAGAGTCAAAGAAAATATGGCAAAAAACAACCAACCACCCAAACAAAAAACCCCAAAACCAAAACCCCAAAACCAAAAAGTGAGTATGTTTATAGGAGTCATTTTGAGATATATTCCAGAAGCAAATATGTTATGGATTTGAGTCTAAATACATCTTCTTCTCATGAGGAATAATTTCTGAATGTATCAAACATTATAAAATTATACAACTGTGATGTCACTTCCAGAACTCCTGTAAGAACAATTATATTTATAATACAAGCATGCATATGTGTATGTGTGCATGTTTCTGTGCATACCTATATATATGGATATATTCTGCAATTCTAAGGGAAGATTTATCCAAAATGTATAAAAACAACTGTTATCTGTACCCCTCAAATAAGAATGTGAGTTATTTGCTAGCTTATAGAATTAAATAGATGATAAAATCTTTGTAAGATTATAACTATGGTACTTTAATCCTTTTGAAATGAAGAAATTATAAGCAAGGCCATTGCTATAAGGTTCAACATACTGAATGTTTGTCATTATTTTATTATCCTATTTTATAGATGAAGAAAATGAGCATTTGAAAGAACATGAAACATTTCAAAATCCACATTGTGAGTGGGGGAAATGGTTGGAATTTCAAATATGATTTTCCCGATCTCAAGTGTATGCTCTTTATTTCTTTGCTTATCTTATAATATTTTGTTTGATGTGTATTACATTAACTGATCTTTGGTGGTGTATTTATTTTTTTCTCTATCCCAGGTTGACCTAGATTAGTAATCATTAGCTTAGAAAATAGGAATCTTTTTGGTTGTTATATGCATTGTATTCTAAAACTATTAATTGGACTTGATTTGACTCAGTATCTTCATATTTGATAACTATTTAAGCTTTATAGAATCTAGGTATTTCTGAAATAAATAAATGGAAGCAATTAACTTCAGAAACCTGAAACCAGTGTTTAGTGATAGGATCACATGGAGGCTACTGAGGAAAGGAAAGATTGCTTTCTCGAGGTCACATTCAATACTCCTTACCTTTGAATGCAATTCAAAACTCCTTACCTCCCTCTTTTGTCTGTAAACAACACATAAATCTTAAGAAAGATTTCTTTGTACTAATTTTATAGTCAGTTCAGAATATTGGAAACAGTTACCCCTCTCTGATTACTTTTATCTTTAGAATTTATATTTTGGGACAGATTAAAAAAATTATTTTGTTTTTGCCCACACCCTGAACATGATCACCCTAGTGTCTATTCCTTTTTATAATAAGACTTCTGATTTCAGGTGGTTAAAAGAAAAGATGGGTCCTTCAACATTATTGGTAAGTGTTTTCTGCTACTTCTTAAAAACTTCTAAATTACATCTCAAGAGCTTTTTGAGATAGGTTTTTACATCCACTAAAGTAAAATCAGCCTTTTTGGGCAAATGTGACCTTCTCCCTCAAATTCCTTGGGAAGAACTGACTGTGAAGGGGGAAAAATTTATATTCAGGTTAGCAACGTTTTAAAAATTTTAAAGCTCCCTAGGAGTTTATGAATTTTGAATATAAGCAATATCATCTAATTATGTGAGAATGACTTTGCAAATAAACCGGTGTGTTGTATTGCACTTTTGAGTAAACAAACCTCACTGAGTTATGCTAACTTTTCTATTTTTTCTTGTATTTTTTAATCAAGAATGAGTAACAGCACTACCACACCCCACCCCCTAAAAGAAATGTTCAAAATGGACACCATGTCCTTGATCATAGCAGATCAACTGCTGAATTATGATCATTTTTTGCATTTCTGCTAATCATTTCAGAGCCTTAAAATTTATTTCAGAAATCTGTCTTGAAAGACTGTGAAGGGTTAGAAATTTAAAGGGAAAAAAAAAATATCCTCCAAAGCTTCTTGGCGACTCTTCCCTGGAGAATAACTTCAGGCTTAATCTCCAAAGTACTAACAGATGTAAACACTTCATATTTTCCACAGGTAATTGCCACATAATTTTCGAATTAATATTAAAAAAAAATAATTACAACCTAACCAAATTACATCTTTCTCTCTTGGGTCAATATAATTTAAATAGAATCAAGGAAGGAAGTAAATGGGTTCAATTCTTGCATTAAAAACCATCTTACGGTACCTGCTCAGGTGTGGAATTTCCTGATTAGGCAAGGAACTTTGAGTTCAGAGTCTCTAGACAAAAGAGCAAGACAGACAGGGGATATTTCCCCCCTGTTCACTGTGCCCATTCTTTCCATAATCCTACAGTGGAAAGCTGTATGGACTTTGAGGTTTGAATTTGATACATTCGCCAACATATGATTAATTGCATTTAAATACCAGCTCTACTTGCCTTTCACATGAATACAACTCTTTATATAGTAACTACCTTCTGCTAAGAGATCGGAATACTTACAAACCAAATATATTGTCAAGTGGTATATGTTATATATGTAAACACATCTGTTTTTTTAAAACATTCAATATTTTTCTTTCTAAACAAATTATTTGAATTTATTTGTGTTGATATTCTTAATTATATTGTACATCAAACATAGTTAAGTGTTTTTTCTTACTCACTTGAAGAAAATTTTCCTTATATCACATGAATAATAATTGATCTTTGTTTAAAATACAAAAAATGAATAAACTTACGTTAACTAAAAGAGAATGAAGTCTTTCTGCAAGTATCATTTAGTTCAATAGGTTAAAATATATACACCCTTAAAAAAACCAAGGTTAATATTTATTAATTATTTCAATAAATACCCATGTGTAAACTATGGAATACTTTATATTGATATTTGATACTCAAAATATTGATTTATAAACCATTTTGAGGAAGGAAGTATTCATTTATTATTTATTTATCAGTGATAGAGTCAGACTAACATTTTACATTTCAGAAATGGTTTTCCACTTGAATAGTAATGGCCATGTATGAAATCCTTGATTATATTTCCCTGCTTTCTGGTACTATGTGCTATATTTATCTTTCGATGCATAGAAATGTAACCATACAACAGCTTCTATTCACCAATCATTTCTGTGACCTGTAACTCAGTAATACATTTCAATATGAATGAAGGTAATGAACTGGGTCAGTATTTCACGTGCCTGTATTATTCAGCAATTCCTATGAAAAGAAGTGGTATGAATAAAGAAGTAATATAAGAAGCTAGTGAGTAAAACAGCAACAGGCAAAAGGAAAGGATGCAAGAAATGGGGTTGGAAAAGAACTTCAGTGAAAGAAAGCAAAGTTAAAGTTGAATTTGCATAAGAAAAGAGATTTGTTTAGTCCTGATTAAATGTCCCTAATTTCTAGATACTCTCTTTTTGTCATATACTATATCTGAATGCTGTCATAAATTTATTAAGATAGATCTATAAATAGATACACACATATATTCATGCATTCAAATATATTTTTTTAAACTCCCACTATGTATAAGACATTGTCCTAAGCCCTGGAGATATATTAGATAAAATCAAAGAGGTATTAAATAGATGAACAATAAAAACCTTGAAGATGTGAAAAGGAAATGAATGATAACTTTTCTTAAGGATATCCACTTGACCTAGACAAAAATTTTAAAGCAATGTGTAGACAAGGAGTGACTTAGGTGTAATTTTTTTTTTTTATGAAAAAATTTCTACTTGCTATTTTCATTGAAGGTATAAATACCATAATAAGGACTTCCATCTTAATGACTCATTTGTACTAGACTCTCAGAAAATGACAGTCTCTCACCTGCTGTTCTCCAGAGGACATTGTTTCCTTTGTACCATAAACAGAGGATTGCCTCTTCATTGGTAGATCTCAAAAGAAAAAGAAACTGGTCTTTCTAAGGTCATGGTTTAATAATAGTCAAAGAGAAAAATATTAGCTAAAAAAATTGCTGCTCTTTGAAAAAAGTTTCTCAACTTTATAAAGTTTCTTAAATAAAAGCCTTTTAACTACTAGCTAAATCTGAAACACAGTTTTTTAAAAGTCTAAGAATGTCCAGTTGCTATAAATTTGAAAGGTCCAAAGAAGTCATTAAGGTCCTTTTTTAACACTTAACTGTATTTTGTTATTGAAAAAAATCTTCAAAAACATTTAAACTTAATATTCAACAAAGAAAGAAAGAAACTAAGTAATTAGAGTTTTACCGATGTTGTCATCAACCTCAATAAGATTAAAAAAGAAAAATCTGTGGTAATCTCATTTAACTTCACCAGTGGCTGGTTCATGCCGATATGTGTTGAGGTTTGCAAACTTCTAAAATATGTTTATATTTTGCACACTTGTATTTTATGGAATCAATCACATACAGACAATGCTTTTCCAGAGTGAAAATTTTAACTCAGAAATAAAATCAGTGGTCATCTGGAAAATATCTAACAACTTGCTCTTGGTGAGGAGGTGTCGATTTTTAATTTTTACTGATTTGCATAGTGTTAAAATTTCTTCTATCATAACTGTCTTCAAGCCACCAACTTGGCGTCACTGGGAATGGAGTTGGGAAAAGATGCACACACTCTACTTCATGAGCCAAGGGGAGGAGCTGGCTGCAGCAAATCACTGGATTATTTGATCAGATATACGTTGCTATCGATTGTACAACACCATTTTAGCTACCAGGAAGAAGTAAATGCTGTCAATTCAATTATTACAAAATCTTTTCTTATTAGTCTTCCCCGCCGCCCCCCACTTACTAGAAAAGCTCTTTCAAAGATTCTCTGGCTCCAGAAGGGTTTCCCATCCTCTATTCAACTTGAGAAACTGAAAGAGATGGAAAGATATGCAGATAAAGGGAGTTCTGGATAGATGTGCCATCACTAGAACTGGGTAGTAGCTCAAAGAAACCTAATTGTCTGGCAGTGTTCTTGCCTTATGGAAAAGCCAATCCAGGGATGTCAGGCTCATGCTTGACAGAGAGGAGTTGTTGCAAAATAATTGTATAGATAAGACCTGAGAGGTTTGTGGTGGAGAGATCTTACCCTAACAGCAGCTGGACTTCTCCCTTAGTTGAGTCAAAGTCAGAAGCAGCATCAATCACTGCAAACCAACTGTAAGACACCACATCATTTTAAGACTATAGAAGTCTGAAAAAACACAGTCATAAAGTTAATAAGATATGGTGTATCTTATTGATACAATAAGCAAAGCTTACAATAAGCAAAAGCTTCCATCAGAACCAATACCGGGGGAGGAACACTTAAACTATAATTGGTGAATTGCTGGAGGCTCAGTGTGAACAAGACTGAGTTAAAAACTCAAGGGATGGGGTGCCTGGGTGCCTCAGTCAGTTAAGCATTCGACTTCAACTCAGGTCATGATCTCACAGGCCCCACGTCAGGCTCTGTGCTGACAGCTCAGAGCCTGGAGCCTGCTTTGGATTCTGCGTCTCCCTCTCTCTCTGCCCCTCCCCCTCTCTCAAAAATAAATAAACATTAAAAAAAAAAAAAAAACCTCGAGAGAGCCTCAGCCTTAGGAAAGCTCCTACACTTTTGTGAGTTGTACCTCCAGGTGCCCAACCAGGAAGAAAACAGAAGGAAAGAAGGAAAAAGAGATTGTAGAAAGTGAAAGAAGGAGAAGAAAGGATGGTGGGAAGGAGGAAGGAAATAATGGAAAAAAAAATAAAAAGAAAGCATAAAAATCTACCTCTCGTTCTGAAAACAATTCTAAAATTTTGGATCATAGCTACACAGGACAACTGCAGCCTGAGTGAAATCAGAGCCTTGTCTTTTAAGGTGACACCATTCAACCAACCAACATGTATTTGTTCAGATAAGTTATCACATGACTAGTAACCAAATTTGCCTTTGTGTAATATTCCTCCTATCTGTTCAAAAGAAATGATAATGAAAAGGAAAAACTAGAGCACATTTGTTTCCTTTCTACTATTAATAACATTGATGTACTTCGGGTTGAGAAACAAAAAGCGATCACTAGGTAAATAGCAAGATTTTTGTCTTAGTTTCTTTTACAGCTTTGAGAGTTAAAAGAAATACCATCTAGGGGAATGAAACTACAAAATAGAAACAGATACACCCACTCTCACTCTATAAAATCAGAGAACCCTGGAAAGCAATTTAATCTGAAGAACATTTAGAATCTTGATTAAAGTCATTGTTTATTGCCCAGCACAGATACCATTATATCAATGAGTCGAGGTTTACCATCAGCCACGTCAGAACAACATTGCCTTCAGGGAAATTTTAAGAGACCCATTCAGTTATGTCCTAAAACTCTTCCAATACCCAGACTTCAAAATTGTGATGATGAATATGTGAAAAAGGAAAAAGTGTATAGCCCACTAATGGAAGACTTCAAAATATTTCTGTCAGCTTCAAACCAATGAACAAAAACAAACTGCAATGCTCTAATGAACTATTAGAATAGAAGATAAAAGGAGGACGAAGTTTCTGGAAAAAAACTTTTCTAGAAAAAAAATTTAGTTTTATTCTTATGTTTATTTTGCACTATTGTTTGATTTTCAAAATGCACAAAAAAGTTGTAGATTTCTTTTTTATTTTGTTTTTTTCCCCCTTTTTAACAGTTATCTCTCTCTTTAAAATGTTATGTGCCACCAGGAAAAACAATACACCCTATATGAATGTTCAGCATGCATTCCTACACTCTGCCTCTTTGTTATCAGATAGAATTTTAAACCACAAAATACAGAGATAAATATAAGTCTCATTAAATGGAAAGGAGAGGGGAGGCTCAAGATGGCAGAATAAAAAGATCCTGAACTTACCTCCTCCCACAAACACACCAAATCTACAGCTTCATATGGATGAATTCCCTCTGAGAAAGACCTGAAAACTACTAGAACAGCTCATGCACAACAAAGATTAACAAGACCACATTGAAAGGGGTTGGAGAACCAGAGACACAGTCTTACCCTGGTGTAGTGACCCACAACCAGGAAGGATATCACAGTTATGGAGTTTATCCTTGAGGACCAAGGAATTTTTTTCCTACATCAGGCAGCTCAACCTTGGGGCCCACACTGGAGGAGCTATCCCTTAAAACATCCAGCTTAGAAAACCAATGGGGCCAGGAGACACAAAAGTCTGTGGGGAATGGAAAGTCCATTCTCAAAGGGCTTATGCACAGATTCACTCACCCTGAGAACCAGTACAAAAGCAACAGTTTGAAAAACACCTGGACCAAACATGAAGGAGATTTTTTAGCTAATCCCAAAGCATCTGCCAGGGGTGCAGGGATCAGTTGGGACTTTCTCTGAATGCAAAGGCATTGGTTGACACCAATTTTGCCTTTCATTACCCCTTGCTAGCACCAGCGGGC
Organism: Panthera tigris; assembly: GCF_018350195.1. NCBI lineage: Eukaryota > Metazoa > Chordata > Mammalia > Carnivora > Felidae > Panthera > Panthera tigris. The sequence continues at coordinate 50,891,226 of NC_056671.1, read as the reverse complement.
TTGCTAAAGCCAGAAGATTTATGTAGTCCACACAGGGGACACCCCTTGGTCATCTGACTCTAGTGATTAGGGGAGGGGAAGGGGTTATGTGTCTGGACTAAAACAATCAGAAAGACAGTTCTTGGCAAGCTACCATCCCCAGGGCACAACACAGACAGCAGGCTGAACTCCCAGTCTTCCAGTGAAAAAGGCCTATTTGTCCTGGAGCTTCAGGCTGAAGGGAAAATACAGATATACCACACATCTAGGGGCTAACAGAGGTGATCTCAGGGAACATAGGACAAGGGATACCATTGTCACACTCTCCCTGGGCCTCTGTCGATCTCACTGGTACCTCTCAGAAAAGAGCTTATCCAGTTGTCAGGAGCTCCAATTTTTGCACTGTAACCAAGAAGATATATTCAAATCACCTGGTCTGAAGGCCAGTAGAGGTTATGATGGTAGTTTCACCGGACTATATATGTTTGCATATTTTATTTTTTTAATGTTTATTCTATTTTTGAGAGAGACATAGCATGAGTGGAGGAGGGGTAGAGAGAGAGGGAGATACAGAATTCAAAGTAGGCTCCAGGCTCTGAGCTGTCAGCACAATGCCTGATGCAGGGCCTGAACCCATGAACCCTGAGATCTTGACCTGAGCTGAAGTCAGATGCTTAACCAACTGAACCACCCAAGTGTTCCTGTGTGCATACTTTAAAAGCTGCTGCCTGAGAGTCTGGCTTCCAATAAGCTTGAAACTAGATGCTGACTGAGATCTCTCCCTTTGGAACACTGACAAGGCTTTGCACACCTATAACAACTGGGAACTATTAAGAATAAGTTGGGCAGCTTAGACAATCACAAAGATTTGAAAGATAACCAAGAGCTGCAGCAAGGTTGAATGATTTAGTTCATTGCCTACACAAGGCCACTCTTCAAGATGGAGGAGAGGTAGCTGTTTTGTCCAATACATAGAAACAGAGAGAAAGAGTCAAGCAAAATAAGGTAACAGAGGAATATGTTCCAAATGAAAAAACAAGATGAAACCCCAAGAAAAACCCTCAATGAAATGGAGTAATTTATCTAATAGAGTTCAAAACAATGGTCATAAAGAGGTTCACCAATCTCAGGAGAATGGATGAACATGGTGAGAACTTCAAGAAAAAGACAAAAACAAAACAAAACAAAACACCAAGAAAGTATCATACAGAAGTCACAGAGCTGAAGAATATAATAACTGAACTGCAAAATACAGTAGAGGGCTTCAACAGCAGACTAAATGAAGCATAAGAATAGATCAGTGGCCTGGAAGATAGAACAATAGGGCTCACCCAAACAGAGCAGAAAACAAAAAAGAATTTTAAAAAATGAAGGTAGTTTGGGGCACTTGGGTGGCTCAGTCAGTTGAGTATCTGACTTTTGATTTTGGCTTGATCATGATCAAGGTCATGATCCCAGAGTCGTGGGACTGAGCCCCACATTGGGCTCCATGCTCTCTCCCTCTTCTCTTCCCCCATTCTCTCTCTCTCTCTCTCTCATTAAAAAAAAAGTGAAGGTAGCTTAAGAAACATTTAAGACAACATCAAATGAAATAACATTATTATTATTGGGATACCACAAGGAAGAGAGAGAAGTGGTAGAGAACTTATCTGAAGAAATAAGGCTGAAAACTTCCCTAACCTAGAGAAGAAGACTGACATTCATTTTCAAGGAGTACAAAAAGTTCCTACTTAGATAAAGCCAAAGAGGTCCACACCAAGACACATTATAGTTAAAATGTCAAAGTCTAAAGAAAAAGAGAGACACTTAAAAGCAGCAATAGATAAACAACTTGTTATATACAAGGGAACTCCAATAAGTTTGTCAGCTGGTTTTTCAGCAGATATTGCAGGCCAGAAAAGAGTGGCATAATATATTCAAAGTGCTGAGAGCAAAAACTTCCAACCAAAAATACTCTACCCAGCAAGTTTATCATTCAAAATTGAAAGAAAGATAAAGAGTTTTCCAGACAAGCAAAAGCTAAAGGAGTTCATCACCACTAAACCAGTCTAGCAAGAGATATTAAAGGGAATTCTTTAAGCTGAAAAAGAAGCTCTAACAAGTAACATACAAAAAATATGAAAATAAAAATGCCACTGGTAAAGGCAAATCTAGTAAAGGTAATAGATTAACCACTTATAAAACTACTATGAAGGTTAAAAGACAAAAGTAGGGATGGAAAAGGTATTCCATGCAAATGGACACATTTTCTTTACAAAAAGAAAGTAGACATATCTATACTTATATCACACAAAATAAACTTTAAAAAAGAAAAGATTGTGGGGACACCTGGGTGTCTCAGTCAGCTAAGTGCCCTACCTTTACTCAGGTCATGATCTCATGGCTTATGAGTTTGAGACCCGCGTTGAGCTCTGCCTGCTTCAGATTCTGTGTCTCCTTCTCTCTCTGCCCCTCCCCCACTCACACCCTGTCTCTCCTTCAATAATAAATAAACATTTAAAAAAATTTTAATAAAAGGGCATTGCATAATGATAAAGGGATCCATCCAACAAGAATAAATAACATCTTTAAATTTTTACACACCCAACATAGAAGCACCTAAATATATAAAACAAATATTAATAGACCTAAAGGGGGAAATTGACAACAGTAAAATAATAATAGGGGACTTTAATACCCCACTTACATCAATGCATAGGTCATCCAGACAGAAAATTGACAAAGAAATATCAGCTTTAACTGAAACATTAAATCATATACACTTAATAGATATATACAGAACATTATATCTGAAAGCAACAGAATACAGTCTTCTCAAGTGCACATGGAACATTCTCCAGGACAGATCCTAATGATGAAAGAAATTGAAGAAAAGATAAATAAATGAAAAGATATTCCACGTTCATGGATTGAATGAATTAATATTGTTAAAATGTCCATACTACTCAAGCAATCTACAGATTCAATGAAATCCCTATCAAAATTCCAATGCTATTTTTCACAGAACTAGAACAAATAATTCTCAAATTTGTATGGAACCACAAAATACAACAAAGAGCCAAAGCAGTCTTGAGAAAGAACAAAGGTGGAGGCATTATGCTCCCTAACTTCAAACTTTACTACAAAGCTATAGTAATCAAAATAATATGGTATTGAGATAAAAACACATAGATCAATAGAACAGAAAAGAGAGCCCAGAAATAAATCCATGCTTACCTGGAGCCAAGAATACATAATGAAGAAAGGATGGCATTTTCAATAAATAATGTTGGGATAACTGGAAAGATACATACAAAAGAATGAAATTTGATTACTATCTTACACCATGCATAAAAATTGACTCAAAATTGATTACACTTGAATGTAAGACCTGAAACCATAAAACTGTTTGGAGAAAATACAGACAGTAAACTACTTAACATCTGTCTTCATGACAGTTTTTTTTGATTTGACACAAAAACAATGGCAACAACAACAACAACATAAACAAATAAGACTACATCCAACTAAAAAGTTTTTGCATACCAAAGAAAATAATCATCAAAATGGAAAGGCAACCTACTGAATGGGAGAAAAAATTTCAAACTATGTATCTGATAAAAGGTGAATATCCAAAATATATAAATAATGCAGACCATAGTGAAAAAGCAAACAGTCCAACTTAAAAATGGGCAGAGGATCTAAATAGACATTTTTCTAAAGAAAATATATAGGTGGTCACAGGCACACAAAAGATGTTCAACATCTCTAATCATCACAGATATGCAAACCACATATAGCCACAATGAGATATCACCGTACAACTATTAGAATAGCTATTATCAAAAAGATAAGAAATAACAAATGTTGATGAGGATTTGTAGAAAAGAATCCCTTGTATATTGCTGGTGGGAATGTAAACTGGTGCAGCCACTATGGAAAACAGTATGGTCATTCCTCAAAAAATTAGAAGTGGAATTACCATATGATCCATTTATTACACTTCTGAATATTTGTCCAAACAAAATGAAAACATGAAATTAAAAAGATACATGCACTCCTATGTTTACTGTAGCATTATATACAATAACCAAGATATGGAAACAACATAAATGTCGATCAATGGATGAATGAATAAAGGATATGTGATTATACTCACACACTCACACACACACACACACATACACACAAGAATACTACTCAGCCATAAAAATGAATGAAGTCTTGCCATTTGTGACAATATGAATAGAACTTGAGGGCATTATTTTAAGTGAAATAAGTGATACAGAGGAAGAAATACCATATAATTTCAATTATGTAGAGTATAAAAAACAAAACAATCCAAATAGAACTCATAGATACAGAGAAGATTGGTAGTCACCAGAAGGGAAGGGAGTTGGGGTTGAGCAACATGGGAGAAAGGGGTCAATTGTATGGTGACGAATGTTAACTAGACTTAGTGTGGTGATCTCTTTGTAGTGTATACAAAAATCAAATTTTATGTGATACACTTGAAACCAGTATAATGTTATATAGCAATCTTACCTCAATTTAAAATATCTACACATATTTATAAATATATATGTAAATATATAGGTATGCCTAATTAGCATTTGGATATACAAGTGCTTCCAAGTGTATCATAAAAATAATCACTTTAGGTAAGTAGTTGGAGCAGGTTAAAGTAACAATCTAAATCAAAGGTTGAAATCTAAAAAGCAAGAAAACAAAAGGGGAGCTTTGTATGTTCAGAAGCAGATATTACAAAGTAAAACAGTATAGATTGTTGAAATCAAGTTAAATACACACAATTTATAGGCTAAATTAGACTTTTTTGAGCACAGCTTTCCGCATACCACATTTATAAAATGTGATTAAACACTTATTAACTAAATGTGCTTTTTTCAAGGTCTGTGTTAAGTAGAACAGTAGCCAAGATGAAAGTAGATGGCTGCTCCCAGCTCATTAAAAAATGTGGTCCCAGTGCCAACTACAGGCATTGTATTGTGTGAAAATAGCATTCATCACTGCCACATCTAAACACAGGAAAAGAACAAATAAATAGGTTCACTAGGCTGGATGGGCTTTTGATACCCATGTACTCCCACCATGCTTCACCCTCAATGAGCTATTATCTCATATATCTCAGAGAGGTAAATGCTTAACTTTTTTCTTTCTGTGATACACAACAGAAAAGAACAAAGCAATCTGCTGCCTCTCCTAATACTATTTCTTGTTTTCTTGTTTTATGACAACTCATATTTAGGAAAATTCTTAAATTCTAAATCATACATATATATATATATGATATTTTTATATGATATGATATATATTATATATGATATATATGTATGATATATATATATATATATCATACATATATATGATATTTTTTGGCCATTTGGCCTCTGGAAGAAACTGAGTTATTTGATCGTCAAACTTTAGCCACACATATGTGAACCCTACCTATAAAGAAATCATAAGACTCTATTACTGACTTGGAAAAAGATTTGCCTTGCTTCTTGGGATATCTGAGTAGCAATATTTCCCCAGAGAGAGAAAAAAGTAAGTTTGCTTCAGAGGCAAGTCAGAAAGGGTTCTCCTTCAGGAAATAGACCAAGAAGTGCTATTAGCAGGGGTAAATATTGAAATACTAATCACTCAGTACATCATGGCAGCCTTGATGAGTATAGTTGCCTTCCCTGTCAGAACATGTGCTGGTCTGACACACCAGTGACTGTACCAGTGGGCACCAGTTGACCCTTCTGGCTGGATCATTAGCTCCAGCATAACCCAGTTAGGCATCTCATGGGAATGGACACCAGCACAGCCAACATCAAAGGGCAGTGGGATTGATACACACTCCGGGATACAGTGACATCACTACGTGAGAATTTTCACAAATCCTGTTTCTTGGACTACTTACCTAATACTGTTTGAGGTGCTTGTTAAAAGTTCAGATTCCTGAACTTTAGAATGAGAAACTATGGAGTTTCTTCAGAAACTAGGAGATTCTACTACATATTTTGGATGATATTTATATTCACCAAAGTTAGAGAATCAATGTACTATATGTATGGATCGACTTAACGGAAGCATTCAGAAACATTTCCAGGTAAGTTATCTCTGTAGGGAAGAGTCATTGGCATTAGTTAGGGAGAACATATATAACCATGACAGAGCCAAAAGGGCCATAAGTCTAAGAATGAGTCTTCACACTAGAGCAATGACAATGAAATTATATTGTGCTCCCTGAGTTTTTTGGTAGATAAAATATACCTCTATGAATTCTCTGATTAGTGTGATATGTTTCCTAAATTTAGAATTGGAACTTAAGCCAATCAAAGTATGGACTACTTCATCAATTACAGGGATATAGACAATGCATGCCATTTAAGCTCATTCCCTTTTCAATCCTCTATATAAACTGAAATATATACTTAGTATCATAATCTTTCTACCCCTTCCTGCCTTACCTGGTGGACAAGAACTTTCTAATCACTGCAGGTATATGCTCTGTTGTACCAGGGGATAATTCATCCTAGATAGAAAAAGGACATCCTTGTAAGTTCTACTTTCTCGGTTGTGTTTTCACATATACCAAGTAACTCCTTTATAACAAATTCAAGTTTTCTAAAATTCCTAATACCGGACAAGTCTGTGTAGTGATGTAATGTGAAACTACTCATTGGATTCTTTTTTATATGTGAGTCTCCTGTGAGATTATTTGTGTTAATTCCATTATATTAAGCAACTTTCAACCTCTGGGCAATAATTATTTTTCTAGACTCTTAGTCTAGAATATTAAGTCTAATTGATGATCCAAGGAAGGTAATGCTCAAGAATGATCTACACTGTTCACTTAGTATCCATAGATGACATCACTAACTCTTTACTTTCTAAATGTATTATCTCTTCCATTGTTCAAGAGACTGGTAACGACTTTATTTGTAAATTACTTTAACAGTACACAATCAAAACAACAGCTTTAAAATTACTGTTACATGGATCCCTGGGCTAAGGCACTACCTATAATAAAATGAATCTTTCCAAGGAGAAACCTTTCCTTTTCTCTCTTAGCTTCACATTAGCAATTCGATCTTAACTGTTTTTCAATATTTTAAAATTTATCCCAACCTTAATTGTGTAAGCATAATATATATGAAATTTTGAGATGCATTATTTTCCAACTTATTTAGCAATACAAAAAACCGTAAGTGTGCTTCTTAAAGAATATATGTTTCATCAGTTCAGCATGGTATTTTTTTTTTGTCCCATCATTATGCACTTTAGTATTTAGAAACTAGTGGATATTTTTTAATTTATTCATTCATTGATTTTTTTTTCTCCCAGTAAACATTCATATACCCAGTAAACATATTTAAGCACTCACCCGATTGCCAGCCCTGAGCACTCAGGTGAAATACTAGTGAGGACTCCCTTCTGTGTTAGAATTCACAAAAGGAATAATACTGATCTTAAAAACTAAAAGCTAAATGCATCATCTGTTCATCCAAAGGCGTTTGTCAAATACATACCAGGCTTACGGCATCCTCCAGGTCTTAGACATGTTCTAAATGTTAGGGTAATGTAACCTCAGTATTTCTATATTCTACTGTGTCCTCAACAAACAGGAGATTCTGGTGATTTCTGGGGAAATCAGAAGATTTGGTTTCTTATGTGTGTCTGTTCTCTTACATTATATAATATTGAAGTATTATACATGTACATATATATGTATATATTATATATTATATGTATATATAAATATATATGTATAGGTATAAATATATACAATATTTATATAGCACCTACATATAGTATATATATAGTTTTGGAGTATGGACTTTTTGATATTTTGCTAGTGAGATCCCCTAAAGTGTACATTCTCATTTAGGACAATTCACTGCCCTTAAAGTTGAAGTGTGAGCTCTCTAGCACAAAAGATAGCATAATGTCTACATGTTACATAACAGACGTTATAAAGAAGTGTCTTTATTCTTTTTGCTCTTGATCCTTCCTTCTCCGATTTGCACATTGCCCAACCTACACAAAATGCCACACTCTTCCACAAGTCCCCATTTACCAGAAAACCTACTGCTTCCCTGGGGAAAATTCCACCTTCTGCTAACAATAGGAAGCCTTTCCTATTGTTTCTTTTCTGCACCGTAGGCCTGAAATTAAACTCAGGATTTCTGTTGTATAAGTATACATGGCCAATTCAGCTCAGCCTAAGAGGTCATAAACAGAGCATGAGCTTTAAACTATGAACAGAGCTTCCTGATGGAATGAGCTATTAAATAATATACCTCTCATAGATAAATATTTTTCAGAGACCACAAGCTCTAAACTCATGAGAGATTCTAGTCATATAGTTACAGTGGTTCTCCATTATTTCCAAAGCATTATTGGACTCTTTTGTGCTCATCCTAAGGCCCAGTACACCACAAAAAGTCACTCGATCTAGTTTTCTGATGTTTGCTCATTTACTCAATCATACACTGAGCAAGGAAAAATTGACAGTGTGTCACTGGTCTAGGCTCCGGGTATCAACAGTATCTGGAGCATATTAAAGGCATAGTCTTAGAAGAGGTTTCTTTGGATAACAAACAAAAAGAGATACAGGCCTCAGATCATATCATAAAGAATTCTAAGTTTTAAAGACAATAGAAGAGGCTGAGCTTGGGAAGTAGGGTACAAATAGGCGAGGGGAAATACCAGGAGAGTGTTGGAACATAGTTACAAAGGGAAGGGAATGCTTCAACATTATTCAATGTAGGTAAAAAGTCTAGCAAGTAAAGCTATGGATAAAGTTCATTAGATTTACTCACCTGGAGATTATTGGTGACCTTGGTGACAACTGCCTGGTGTTGTGGTGGAGATGATGGTGAATCCAGATTGGAATGGGCTGACGGATAATTGGAGATGAAGAAGTAAGTAGACACAGTGAGTATAGAAAACTCATGGAAAAGGGAGGGAGAGAGCAGTGGCTGTGTGGAGATAGGTTGATGAATTCAACTATTGTGTTTAACAAAGGAAGATCTGCACACGTTTAACAGTAAATAATAGGTTATTCAATAATTTCAGAAGGGAGTGGATGTTGCCTTCATCAATTTAACTGTTTTGATTCAGGGTCTCCCTACTTGTTCTACCAAAAGTCTCCAATTAAACTGTTTTGATTCAATAATGTTCTCTAAGATTAAATGGTATGGGGAACCATTCAAGTAAGACATATTCTGTACTCTCCTTGACAGTAGGAGTGTGACAAATCTTTAAGTCCAAAGGGCTTTATACTGTATTAAATGCTGAGATGGAGAAACAGATACCACACTATGAGAGTGGAAGGAGCATTAATTCAAATTTGGTAAGCAAAATCTTCCTGGAAATGTTTTTGTTTGAAAAACAATTTCATAGCCAGAATAGGGCAATTCTGGGAAAGGATAGATACATGAAGGCACTGAGACTTTTAAAAATATTATATATTCAGAAACTGGAAGTAGGTAAATGTAACTCATGAAAATCTCTATATCTTGTGTGGAGAAAGGAATGGTTTGCAAAGAAAGGAGGCAAAGCCCTGCCCCTGAAAGGCTTTGTGGCATAAGCTATGGAGTTGGATCTCTATCTGGAGAAATCTGGGGAACCATTGAAGGATTTAAGAAGAATGAGACCATCATCATCATCATCATCTCCATAAAAGCTAACATATTGAGTGCATATTCTGTGCTATGCATAAGTTTAAGCACTGTCCATGCGTTATCATTTAATTCTCTTAAACACCCACAGAAGTAAGCATGAATTTTATCCCCAAATTAATAATTTGGAAATGAATGTATTGCTTACAGAATTGACCCTTGGAACTGAATGCCAGAATCTTCACCTGTGCTACCCATAAAAGCCAGCCACTTTTACCACCACCCTCTATCAAAGGTGGGTTCTGTGGGGCCTGTTTGCTTCTTTACATTGTTCTTCTGTAGCAAAGCCTCAAATTTGAGTTTCTGGTTCCTGGATTGTATTCTTGTGCCCGAGCTATTAGGAAGCCTGGAAAGGCCAGGTCTAGTTCCTGTCTCTCAGTAAGGCAGGATTCATAAACAGGGACATTCTTCTACCAGAGAATGGTGTTTCAAAACATCCTAAGAGGCCACACTGTGTGTCAAATGATCTCTAAAGCCCCCACAAGATGGTATACAAACATAAGACAACATTTGTCACTATAAAACCTTTTCTTAAATAAAAGAGTGGAATAGTGTAAAAGATGTATTTCAAGATGAGTGATGCATGATGGGAGACTAGTTCTGCCATGTAATAATCATGTGACTTCTAAAAATTCCTTAAAGTCTTCAGGCTTACCTTCCTCTTCTATAAAATAATTTACAATGACATGTAAACTAAATGTAATGTATAGTAGGGCAGGGAGAAAGCAGCTGAGATCAAGAGTTAGTTGCATGCTCTAGCGACTGAACCAGGTAGGTGCCCCCAGAGCTAATATTTAAAAAGCAACAGTTTCTGCATTCTAGGGTCTAAGCTAAAATGTCTTAGGCAAGCCTTTCACACAAATATTTAGTGGTGCAGAGGTAAGGCAAGGCTATAGCCACTATTCCTTTAAAGAGTAAGAATATAGCGATTATTCTACACAAACATACTTGAGACTGGACTCTCAGATTTCTGTTTAATAAATGATGTTATAATGATCTTTTTTTTTTCTATGAAAAAATATTTATAACTTAAAAAAAAAAACTTCTTATAGTGCCTTAAGCATGGTTTGTTAAATGTGCCAAGTCAGAGGGGTATCGTTATCTTATTTGGGGATAGAGGGCAAGTTAGATCTCAAGAACTCAGAGGCAGAACAGGGAGAAAGCCCAGGGCTGGTCACTCTAAGGAATAGCAGAACCATAGCACACAGGAACCAGTTAGGTTTTCCTTTTCTGCTTTGTAATTCTGTTACTTTATCTTAAATATTTACTTAAGTCTATTCACCACACAGCCTTGTAGTCCCTGTTGTTGTGATTAAAGAGAAGGGATTGTGTCCACCCTCAGGTCATAGCTAACTAGGGAAGAAGGGTTACAGCTTGGAGCAGCAGTCACCAGATGGTCAGGAGAGCACACTGGCATAACCAGAGGAGGTACAGTGAAGGGACAGGAAACAAGCGACAGCCAGGAAGAGATAAGCTCTTACTGGGATTCCTCAGAAATAATTGAGGGAGAGCTGGACCTACATACTCCTGCAAGATGGAGCTGTAGCAGACACTGATGGCGCCCTCCTAATCGGACTGGTGGACGATCTCTGTAACCTTGTCCCAGCTTCAGTGCACTTTGCAGCTGACTGTATTTGCTACTTGCTGAGGAGCTCTTACCCTTATGGGGAGCCAGAAGTACAGGGGAAATTATTCCCCCACCGCCCAGCCACCATCCCTAACAGTATGGCTGACTGACTAGTATGAGAATACAGAGGCTCCGCTCCTTTGCCTCAAGCCTGGACAGTCCCTGGGTTATTACCATCACAGAGCTCCCTGAGGGCTGGGGCAGAATATGGGATTCAACTGATGCCACAGGCTTAGGCGAATGCCTCTCCTGCTTCCTCCCAGGGGAATTTCCTTAACAAATCACTTGCACCTGAATTCCTGCCTCAGGGACTGCTTCTGGGAGGATTAATAGAAGACAGGGCTCTGCTCAGTGTGATTGGGTAAGAGAAGGGAAGTTAGACCCCATTACCTGGAGAATGAGGCACCTTGGATTTAGTTACGTAAAGATGCCTAACACACAGCTAACACTTGCTCCTCTGTTTCACAACTGTCCTTGACCTCCAAGTTCAGGTGTGGAAGCTTAAAGTAATCAATTCCCTGTTCTTCCTCACTAAAATCATCATAGCTTTTGGACTAACTTAACTGTTTTAAGGGAACAAAGGAGACTATCTGCAAAAAAAAAATTTTTTTTAACTGATACCTTTTTAAAAATAAGGAAACTTACAAATTGAAATATTTATATTTAAGTTAGCAGATATGACTTCATATTTCAGAAATAGGAATTGGTAGAATGTTTTTCAAAATGTAAAAACTTGGGGTGCCTGGGTGGCTCAAACCGTTAAGTTTCCGACTTTTGATTTAGTTCTCATCGTTCATGAAATTGAGCCCCAAGTCAGGCTCTGTTCTGACACCACAGTGACTGCTTGGGATTCTCTCTCTCCCTCTCTCTCTGCCCCTCTTCTGCTCTCTCTTTTTCTCTCTCTCAAAATAAATAAATAAACTTTAAAAAATGTAAAAAACTTTAAAACCTCCTTTTAATGGTATTTTTATATACTAGTCGTATTTTTCATTATAATGGCCCTCCTCTGTGTGGTGATTATGGAACCATATAAACATGAAATTCTTGTTAGAGGAAAGCAAGTGATGTTTGCCAAGTAAATAGACACAACAGTTTATACACCATTCTATACTAAAATTTATTTCATTTATTTATTTATTTTGAGAGAGAGCACGTGAGCGGGGAAGGAGCAGAAGGAGAAGGAGAGAGAGAATCCCAAGCAGACCTCACACTATCAGCGCAAAGCCCAACGAGGAGCTTGATCTCATGAATGATGAGGTCATGACCTAAACCAAAATCAAGAGTCTGATGATAACTGACTGAGCCACCGAGGTGTCCCTATACCATTCATATATACAGATATTTTCTTCCCTCCTTCCAAAAGTTGGCTAGCTCTTCTATAAAGCTCTTGAAGATCTGTAGGCAGTAATTATATATGTAAACCTTATTTAAAAAAATTTTTTAATGTTTTATTTTTGAGAGAAGTGAGAGACAGGGCATGAGCAGGGGAAGGGCAGAGAGAGAGGGAGACACAGAATCTGAAGCAGGCTCTAGGCTCTGAGTGGTCAGCACAGAGCCTGACATGGGGCTCGAACTCACGGGCTGTGAGATCATGTCCTAAGCTGCAGTCAGACACCCAACTTACAGAGCCACTCAGGCACCCCTAAATCTTACTTTTTTAAAAACAAATGTGTTTATAGTAACTACTTTGCCAAACTGAACTTTAAAAGTAGTATCCTTAATATATTCTCTTTCTTCAAGCACAACAGCAAAAATATATGAAACATAGATTCTTTCAGTGATATAATATTACTCTCTTCAACACTTTGGTTTCCTATTACTCAATATAAATCCAATTATTGACAAAAATGAAGCTTTCATTTCAACCTGATTACCATCAGTCATTTTGTGTGAACCGGTATGTACCATGAATATTTGAATGTTATCAGATTATGATCAAATATAGTTCTCTATTGTAAGTTTCCATCATCCTGGAAAAAATAGAGATTACTAATAGCTTTCAAGTTAAAAATAGAATTACCAGTGAAATTTAGTGTGTCTATAATTGTTATAATGATGTTTATCAAACCCATAAGTATATCTTACATTTTGAAAATGGTTTTAAAGGCACATAAGGATGTGTGGGTGTTCCACCGTTTCTTAAGGATGGAGTAAGATGCAAAGGTATCTGTATCACTACATGTGATAGCAGATATTTAATACCATTACCTGTGATGTTAAATACCTAATACTACTACCTGTGGTATAAAATTTTGTTATCTCTAGCTGTGACATTAAATGTTACTGGCCAATGGCGTTACCACAAAAATGTATTTGCTGGCTTTAGCAGCAGCTCCCGCTGTTCCTAGAAATAACATTTCCTGGACTGCCAAAATAGCACATGGTCCAGTGATGGATAGGATGGACTTGACAATTAAGCCATCTGCTTGCTGGCTTCTCTGATTTTTCTGCTTTTTCCTCTGCCGCACAGCTCAAGCATGGCTGCCATTTGGAAGAAAGACTGGACAAGGAAACTAATCTCTACCATACTTCCTGGATGATTTTAACCAATAACTTCCCAGACCGAAAGGGAAATTTACACATGGTATTTGCACATGCTGGTCACTGATGCTTGGAGGATGTTAAATACCTTTAAGCCAAGTGATATACAAAGACAAACACAGGGCTGGGAATTCGAATAAAGATTCTCCTTGTAGAACAAAAACTACTGAGTCACTTAGATCCAATTCTACCGACAAAATGTCTGTCTGCCTCGTGGAACAATTTCAAACCAACTATGACTCAAAGAAATGAGAGATAGTTCCTTTTATTTTCTCCTCCAATTTATTCTGTAGACTGAACTACACCAAATTAAAAAAAAAAAAAGAACTAGAAACTATATTTACTTTGTTATATTGACTTTCTGAGAGTTAGCAATAAAATGCCTAAAGATTGAATTTAATATATCTCATCATTTTCTCTTATGAAGTGGAATTACTTAGTTGATTATCCTTTTTTTTTTTTTTTTCTTTTTTCTGGCCCATTGGCCTGTTTTCTGTTTCCAAGGCAAAAGTTGTCAGCCATGATGCATTCTGGAGTATTACCTATCAATCCAACAGAATTCAGTAATCTTAAACTATGGTTCTGTATTGATTTAAAGATTAGGGTAAAGTTACCAGTTTCTCTTAGACTTTTTCCTATTGGCAAAAGAAAATCTCATACTTTAGCTTTGGTTATTGGTTTGAAAATTCAAAAATATTTCAAAAATGTTCATTTACTCTAAAGGGAATAACACAGGTAATTATATTACACAGAACAAAAAATACTCCTATGCCTCAGAAATAATAGAATTTAAAATCAAGGGCAAAAATCAGTATTAAAGGTATCTTTTTATAGATTAAATGCAAAAATAGAGATTTTGACTACTTATTATTGCATGATTTGGAAAAATGGAGATGTCGGCATTTTATACATTTCAAACAGAAACAGTAAGAGTGTACTTTGTTTTACAGTTATTCTAATATTGAGAGATACAAAAATAGATGCCTCCCCACCCAAAGAACCTAGACAGAGTCAAGCAATGGAAATGAAATTGGCATACATTCAAAATACAAGGTGAAAAAGACAACATGTATAAATACCAATCTGGAATTAGCATAACATATCATCTATTTGATTAGCTTTCTTCTATAATTCAAAAGCCACATCTATGAAATTCTTTTTGGTCCCAAATATTCAGCATGTCTTATTATTTATGTGAGGAAAGAAACTATATTTTGTGAAATCTTTAAGATAAAGATTGAAATTGAAAGATGTGGGAAGAGAAACCCTGTTACATATAGTTATGGATAGATTATTCTCAGATTATACATCATTTATTTTCAGTGAAGCTTTATTATATTAGTATGGAAAATCCTGTTTAAGATGGAGATAATATATAACAATGAGGAACAGACATTTGTGTATCACTTGTAAGAACATTTTTTCCCCAGTTTAACTACTATTTTCCAATTATTGACTATCAAAAGATACACACCAACAATTCACACTTATTGACAAATTCATGGACAAATTAAAAAACAAACTGCGGAGCCAGGGAGGTCACACACGACAGAGGGTTGCTGCACAGTCTGTTTTTATAAAGTTTAAAATAAGGTAGTCTTCTATGATATTAAATTTTTGATGGAGATCACCCGTGGAGATGGGCAGTGACTGGTGGGAACACTGACAAGGTTTTCCATGCTCCTGGAAATATTCTATTTTCTGATATGTTTATAGGGGTGCCTTCACTTGGTAAAGATTCACTGAACTGTATACACTTATGGTTTGTGCTATTTTCAGATAAAGGGAAAAGGGAAAATTTAACACCAAATGTTAATTTTTTTTTTTTTGTAAAATAGTATTGTAGACCTTTAAAAGGAAAACATACTAAATTTAGAGTTTTAATGATTTAACATACTTATGGCCAAGTCTCATTACCTCTCATTACTTAGAGTCCTAAAAGGCAAAATGGGAAAGAAAAAATGCCAAGTTTTATAGTCATAAAAATCCACAAATTAATAAGTATAGAGAGTCACATGTTTTGAGAAAAGAAAACATTATCTACGTTTTCCATAACTGTGTGCAAGGAAGTTTTTCAAAAACAATTATAAATTTGTTAATTAATGAAACTGTAAATTATATATAATTAAATTTGGTTTTTAATTGCGGAGTGCTCTACAAAGATAATTGGACACCTTTGAAAAGTTTATGAATTCTTTAAGTTCTTTCAGGCTTCTACAGAAGCTAGTAACTGCTACTGATAGTTCAGTGGGCCCGAGAACTTCTTAGTTTAGAATGAAATAATCCTAGTCACAAATACCATTCACTGGAAACAAACATGAGGGTATTTATAAATATCTGAATAATTGAAAGCTTTAATTTCACATACAGATATTAGATGTCATGTTGACTAACAGTGTCATGTGAGGTAATTATTTATTAGTAATAAAGGAAAACTGAGTTATAATCTAATCTCCAAAGGACAAATGCAACTTGTTTGTAATCATTGGCGTTAACTTTATTAAAATTTTTCATATTAAAGCTAGAGGTGATTTGAATGATCCAACATTCTTTTTTCACAGATGTGGAGGCTTAGCCCTCAAAGTTCATACATCGAGATAAATACAAAACCAGATGTTTAACTCAAATCTTCTAACAACTTGTCTAACACACTCATATGCTTCCAGAAAGAAATGTTTTAAGATAATGAAATGAATATAGGTTATACCATGACTGTCCCTCTACTTACTATTCTAACTCAGAGGGCTTAAAGTTTCTTGGAGTTCGGGTTTGGTATTTTAGCTTTCTGTTCAAGGAGCGTCTGCTTTGGCCGCCCAGTATGGACGGGGGCAGGTCAGCTATTTGTCCATCCGTCTCGGCATGGTCCTCACTGAATCACTAGTACTTCTTAGAGCACAGTTTGAAAATAAGTTTACACTAGAAGTCATTGCTGGAATTCTAGTATTCTATGGCGATAAACTGATTAGCAGTTCTAATGTAACTCTTCCAAAGCACAGAGTCACAAACAAGAGAAAATGACTCACTAAATAAGATTTTGTATCCAAGAGTATGAATTATTATTCTCCATGGAAACAAATTATTTTACATGAAAACCAAATACTTGTCTCTGAGGCAATGCGATGGCTGTTTCAAGACTACTGGAAATATGTATTTAATTGTATTTTTAACTATAATAAATTAGGCCCATCTTTCTCCTAAAAGCAGATTTCTTTCTAAGCACCTGGTGGCCTCTTGCTAGAACAAAGACAGCAAGGGCACACCACAGTTACTTCTAGTTGAAACTGCAGCCCTTATTCCTTGAACCACACCATTGAAATTCAACATTAATCAGTGATTTAAGGTGTATTGGGAAGATACCAGTCCACTGGATAGAGATCTGATTTTTTTTATAAAAAAACACATTTGTTTATCTATTTATTTTAATTAACCAATTTTTTTTGGTAATGTTTATTTATTTTTGAGAGAGACAGAGACAGAGCATGAGTGGGGGAAGAGGAGAGAGTGAAAGAGACACAGAATCTGAAACAGGCTCCAGGCTCTGAGCTGTCAGCACAGAGCCTGATGGGGGCTCGAACCCACAAATCGTGAAATCGTGACCTGAGCCCAAGTGGGACATTTAACCAGCTGAGAGCCACCCAGGTGCCCCTAAAAAGGCACATTTAAAATTTGAATTTGAGATCAGTCCAACTTTGGGTAAATCCAGTTTAGTTTAATTTCTCTGCCTGTTACCTGTTGGATGGCCTATCTCACGTGTTTTTTATCAGTAGTGAGCAAAACCCCTGATGCCCCCCACCATTAGGCCACAGCCCTTTGTTAAATTGATTTACAAAATATTCCACAGTCTATGGAATGAAAACTGGATGACACAATTGTGACTTGTTAAATACCATGGTGATATCTGGAGCAGATCCGGTTAGCAATATACTCTAAGTTTTCAACTCAAGCAGATGGTGTGAAATTTAAAGCATAAGAGTATATGACTTCGGTGTGTATTATGTAACAATGTTATGGCACAATTAACGATAATAATAAGTAATAATCTATTACTCTGTACTTGAAAAACGAAGCATTATGTAAGTTCGTACATCACCAACCCAAATGTTAGGCTCTTATTTAGATTTAGTCTTCTCAAGTGCCACCTCTTTTGCTGTATATATATATATATTTTTTTTAATCCAGATGCGTTTCTTGATTGAATGTGTCACTTGATCCCTTGAGTTATTGCCATTGTTTAAAGATGTATTGTGAAAAAAATGATGTATTCCTTATATTTCCCTAAGCCTCTCAATAAAGTTATACAGCATAATTTTAAATTCAAATGAAAGTAACTATGAACTCAAAAATTTGATTAAATTCCAAATTATGTCAAAAATAACTGATACCCAAAAGACTAAATCCAGGTCACAAGGTCACAGATGCCTCACTGATTCACACTGTAAGTATATACTTAGAAGATTTCCAAAATACTTGCTAAATCTTCTCAAAGTTCAGCAAGTTCTGTAGAAGCTCCAAAGCCATATTTTGAAGGAATTTTCATGGACCCAAAAGATATGAAGACATACTAAAATATATTAAAAAGCTATTATTCTACAAATGACCCCAACAGCCAAAGCAATCTTGAGAAAGAAGAACAAAGCTAGAGGCATCATGCTCCTTAATTTCAAACTATATTGCAAAGCTATAGTAATCAAAACAATATGGTATTGTCCTTTAAACAGACACAGAGATTGATGGAACAGAATAGAGAACCCAAAATAAACTATACATGGCCAATGAATTTACAACAAAGAAGCCAAAAATATACAGTGGGGAAAGAATAATCTTTTCAATAAATGGTGCAGGGAAAATACGACAACCATATTCAAAAGAATATAAATGGACTGTCTTACACCATGCACAAAAATTAATTCAAAATGGATTAAAAACTTCAATGTGAGACCTAAAACCATAAAACTCCTAGAAGGAAACACGAGCAGTAAACTTTTTGACTTAGGTTTTGGCAATGATTTTTCAGATTTGACACCAAAAGCAAAGGCAACAAAAGCAAAAATGAGTGAGTGGAAATACATCAAACTAAAAAAAACTTCAGCACAGCAAAAGAAGCCACCAATAAAATGAAAAAGCAACCTAGTGAATGGAAGAAAATATTTGCAAACCACATATCTGATAAGGAGTTAATGTCTTAAATATATAAAGAGGTCATACAATACACTAGCAAAAAAGAAAAAAAAAAAAACAAGCAATCTGATTTAAAAAATGGGCAGAAGATCTGAAGAGACATTTTTCCAAAGAAGACAGAGATGGCCAGCAGATATATGAAAAGATATTCAACATCATTGGTGTGTCTGGTTGGCACAGAGGAGCATGTGACTTTTGATCTCAGAGTCTTGTGTTCAAGCCCCATGTTGTGTGTAGAGATTATTTAAGTGAATAAATAAATAAAAACTTTTAAAAAGATATTCAACATCATTAGTCATCAACGAAATGCAAATCAAACTCCTAAGGAGCTAACACCTCACATCAGTCAGAACGGACACTATCAAAGAGACAAGAGATAATAAATAATGGTGAGGATATGGAAAAAAGAAAACCCTTGATGGGAATATAAATTGGTGTAACCACTGTGGAAAACAGTATGGAGGTTCCTCAAGAAAGTAAAAATAGAAATACCATATGATCCAGCCATTCCACTTCTGAGTATTTATCTCAAGAAAACAAAAACACTTGGGGCACCTGGGTGGCTCAGTTGGTTAAGCATGAGACTTTGGCCCAGGTCATGGTCTCACGGTTCCCGAATTTGAGCCCTGCGTCTGGCTATGTGATGACAGCTCAGAGCCTGGAGCCCGCTTCGGATTCTGGATCTCCCTCTTTCTCTACCCCTCCCCCGCTTGCACTCGGTCTCTCTCTTTCTCAAAATTAACAACAAAAAAATTTTTTTAAGGAAAAAAAATAAAAAAGAAAACAAAAAACACTAACTTGAAAAGGTATACGCACCTTAATGCTCATTGCAGCATTATTTACAATAGCCAAGACATAGAAATAACCTGTGTTGTTTTTTTTTTTTTTGACAAATGAATGGATAAAGAAAACATGATATGTGTGTGTATAATAGAGTATTATTCAGCCATAAAAATGAAGGAAATTTTGCCATTTGCCATAACATGGATGGACCTTGAAGGCATAATGCTAAGTGAAATAAGTCAGACAAAAAAAAAAAAAAAAAAGATAAATGTTATATGATCTCACTTATATCTGGAATCTAACCACGTTCATAGATACAGAGAACAGATTGATGGTTGCCAGAGGCTGGAGGTAGAGAGTAGTTGAAATGGATGAAGGAAGTCAAAAGATACAAACTTTCAGTTTTAAAATAAGTCAATGGGATGTAATATACAGCATGGTGACTATAGTTAATAGCACTGTATTGCATATTTGAAAGTTGCTAAGAGAGTAAAATTGTTCTCATCACAAGGAAAAAAATTCTGTAACTATGTATGTTTGACAGATGGTAACTAAACTTACTATGGTGATCATTTTGCAATATATACAAATAGCACATCATTATATTTTACATCTGAAACTAATATAATGTATGTTCATTATACCTTAATAAAAAATAAATTTGGGGCACCTGGGTGGTTCAGTCAGTTAAGTGTTCAATTTAGGCTCAGGCCATGATCTCATGGTTCGTGAGTCTGAGGCCCTCATCAGGCTCTGTGCTGACAGCTCAGAGCCTGGAGCCTGCTTCAGATTCTGTGTCTCCCTCTCTCTCCGCCCCTCCCCTGTTCGTACTCTGTCTCTCTTTCTCCCCAAAATAAATAAACATTTAAAAAAATGAATGTAATAAAAGCAAATAAATTGTAAAAAATTAAAAAAAACAAAACCAAATAAGAAACAATCTCTGTCTTTGAAGAATGACAAACATCCAGAGTAAACAGAATTGGTATAGCTGACCCATGTTTTTGAAGTTTCATTGACAATGTCATATGGGTTAAACTGAAATCACTGTCATTCCAAATTGTTTATTACTAAGGAAAGGAATATTCTTAAAGTAATTTTACTTATTTCTGCAGGAAAAACACCCAGGACAAAAAAATTTTTTTACATAGTTTAATGGTTTTCTTGTTTTAATGGTTTATGACTCTGGACCGTGTGGGGTTGGAATCAGCTTCTCTCACCTACCATGTATTGATCTTGGGCAAGTTACTTACGTTACCTAGAGTTCAGTTTTCTCATCTGTACTCTCATGATTTTTAGGAGAATTCACTGAAGTAAGACATGACAGTGCTGGGAGAATTGTAAGTATTCAGTATATGTACACCTCTATTGTTATTATTTTACTAATAAATCATTACTAATTTCGCCAAGCACAACTTCTATCTCCAGACTGACCCAGAAAACAAAACAAAACAAAACAAAACAATACAAAACAAAACGTTATTGTATCCCAGTGCATTTCTGGCACTCACCTGATTCAAATATTAATAAGGTTGATGACTTAAAGCTTTTCCATTATTGCAGAAAATGCTAAGTTATTATCTGGTAGACAAATCCTAAGACTTTGCACCTTTCTTTGTATTTTTATTCTAATTAGGTTTTAGAAGATTGTTTATTGTATCTATTTGGAGGAATGTGTTTCATGCTGTGCCCTTCATTAAAAAGATTAAGTACTTGATCAATCCTTAACCTCTTAGTGTGTCTCATTAGTTTGGTAATTTATTCATCAAAAATACACTCTGAGATGCATTGGGATTGAAGAGCTGGTGTTGATCCAAGAAAGCATGCTGTGTAGTGCCATGAAACTCATCACTTAGAGTAATGTGCCTTCACAAGGAGAAAGAGCAGGCTGTCTTTATAATAAGAGTATAGAAATGTTTATATCTTTCTGCTACCAATTCAAATGAAATCTTTTGAGATCTGCTAATCCATAAATCTTGTAGAAGTAAAGATGCTATAGAGTTGTAGCATGTGGAGAGTTAAATTTATAGAAATCAAGAATTCTAGGAACTGAACAAGCATTTCTTTATTACTGGGTTACTTTTATAGATTAAAGAAATATAAAATAGAATAATTCTTAAGCTAGAAGAACTTCATTAAAACTGTAAACCTATTAATAATTTAAATATATGGGATTTTTTCCTCAATTTGATAAAATGGTTAGAATACTTTACATATGATTGTATACATTACAGACACACACACACACACACACACACATACACACACACGTGTTTCCTTTTATTTGACTTTGCACTATTTGGAGTCTTTTTAATCCGCAGGACATTACAGTCAGAAATAAATATGTTGTAAACACACACACAAACCCATATAAATACTTTTATTTAAGTTGACAATTTTGAACATCAGCTATTCTAAAGGACCTATAATCGGGAATCTTAAATCCAAACTTTCTTAATAATGGATCCAAACTAAATTATTCGATCATAACTGAGTACTATGTGATCCTTAAAATGCTATTCAGTTCAGAAGCATTATCTTCTCAGTATATAATTAATCTTTTCTTTTCTCATTTTAGAAGACACATGCACATCTGCTACTCATGATTCTTAACTGTTCAGGAAGGCAAGAGAAGTGTCTTCTTTGTGCTTCAAACCTCACCTTTAATAAAATATGAGAAAATCTATGGATATCCAATAACGACAAGAGAAAGAGAAAGAGATGAGGAAAAGGAAGAAAATAGAAGGCAATGTCAAAGACAAATCAGTAAGGAGATTGATTTCATTCAGGCTATTGAAATAGAGACATCCAAACACCAGTGTCTAAACTGTGGAGTTTTACCCTAGACTTTTAAAGGGAGGAGTAAAGTTCAAGGTAGAGTGATCTACACTTGGTTTTTTGTTTTGTTTTCTTTTCAATCAAGGAAGTCTCAGTCAGTTAGCTAAAATGGAAATGTTTATCCTTGTGTCTAGCTAGTTTCGCAGGGGACAAACAGTTCTAATTTCAGCTAATCATTCATGAGACAAGGAATGGGAAGGAGGAGGGTCTATGCCTGGTTTAGTCAGCAGGTTCAGGCAAAAGGGGAAAAAGTCTGTTTGGGACCTGTCACAGGTACACAAGGGAGTCATCTGCAAATCTTAGAGGGGTCATGAGAAAGGATGGACGGAAGGTCTTATCTAACTCACATGAGTAGTTAAGGTAAACTTTTTCCAATAACACGAAAAGGGCGATTCTGGATAACAAAACCTTGGGGAGATCTCTTAACCATCATTGTTTTCCAGAGCTCAGGTACAGTTCACCAGTAGCAGAAGGGCAAGAAAAAAGCCAGAGTTTTATTTAGGAACATTACATTTTTTTTCTGTATATTAAATTTGCTGAGTTAAATTCATTTTTTACAAACTAAAGCTTTTTCTTCAAGTGTTTTCTCAAATATGTACATCTCTATTGATGTCTTCAATTTAACTTAAAAATTTTCATTTTAATTTGATGTTTGGTTTCTCATTCATATTTTATATATAAATCCATTACATTATCCTAGAATCAATAATAAACTAAAAGCATCATGATTTCACCTGTTTAGTTTCTTAACATTCTTTTCCACATGCAATTTAATTTACTATGTATATTTTATAATTAAGCTAAATTAAACCTTTTAGACATGGAAAATTTTATCAGTCATATAGCCCAACACCTTCATTTGTTCAAATAAACAACTTTAGTCCCATAGAGTTTTCCCAAACTTATACAATTAGCTGTTTTGATTGCCAGGACTAGAACTCAGGTTGCCTGACTCCTACTGTAATTCTCACTGCATTGCAACACACTTATAGTCCCATTTTAGAAATGAATGCCAATATTCTCTTAACATGACCATTAGGACAGATTAAAATTAGAACAGGCAAGTGTAAACACTAAAAAAAAATAAAAAATTTAAAAAAAAAAGCTATTTATGGTTAAAGGACTTAAAAGGAAAACCAAACAAGCAGCAACACTACTGAAAACATGCCAAAAAGAAAAAAAAAATACAACTAAAGTTGGCAGTTTATAAAAATAAAGTGACAAAATGAGATCAAGCTGAAAGTTTCATCATTCTTTTCTTTTTTTAAAGCTTATTCATTTATTTTGAGAGAGAGAGGGAGCACAAGCAGGGGAGGGGCAGAGAGAGAGAGGGAGAGCCAGAATCCCATGCTGACAGCATGGAGCTGGTGTGGGACTTGAACTCATGAACTGTGAGATCATGACCAGAGTTAAAATCATATTTAACTGACTGAGCCACCCAGGCAACACAGAAAGTTTTATCATTCTTAATAGATTAATACAAGATTCAATTTCCTAAATGCTTGTTTTTAAAGTTGTTACAAGCCAGCCTAACACTGATAATTGCTCACCAAGAGTAACAGAAGGATATGAATCTCAGAGGAAGTTGTGTCCACATGAATTCGAAAGCAGCTAGAGCTGAGCCAGTTCTCCTAACTGCTCTTGTGTACCTAATGCAGATTTATTTTAGCGTCAAATAAAGGAAGTGCAAGGGTGTTCTTGGCACATCAATTTTAGCTCAAGGGCAGCTTCTGGGTAGTTTCCTAAAGCTGAGAGTCTGAGGCAAAGAAATTTGAATTCTTTATTTTCCTTACTTACAGGAAGTCATTCTTATGGCAGGATTAGACCTGGTCAAAAGCAGAAAATCAAAATCAATCATAAATCCGAGTTCTCAAGATTGTGCTCTTTATTATTGAATTTGCTGTTCCTTCACTCATAGGTTTATCTAGAGGTCAAGACATTCAAGAAAAAAAAAGAAATACTGGTTAAAAAAACAGTGTATAGAAATATGAAATATCGGTATGGCTGGTAGAAATGGAAGATTAATTGGATTATTTGACTGTGTAGGTATATGTTTGCATATAAATGAGAAGAGGATTAGGCTGTTGTTTCCTTTCTTACTAAATGAAATATACCTAAATCACTTTCAACTTCTCTACAACAGTGATTTATTAGAAGAAAAAAATTAAGGTTCAACTAAGAACTGAAATCACCACACTTTTCTGTTTTCATGCTAATTTGTTTTGGTACAAAGCACACATTCTTGGTTTTGTGTTAAACAATCTAAACAACTCAGGGATTTGGTAAAAATAGCCTAGCCACCTTCTGGAAAAGTACTTGTTCCTGGACAATATGATAATGAACTTACTCATCAGTATGCACTTAAAAACCCTTTTGTTGTATGCCTGCCAATCAAAACTACTATGTCACAAACTCTATTAATCCCAACCAGTATTCCATCTTGCAAGACTCACCTGAAACTCACCCAACCCAGGTCCTAAACTTCTTAAAATTACTAAAATAACCCAAGGCCTTAACCATGATACATATCCTCCCCAGAGTTCTCATTTCTGAAACACTGCGAAGACACCCCCGGGGGATTATTTACCTTTACTGCACTAAGTCTCACTAACTTAGCTTTTTTTGGATCAACAGGTTTGCCTGGTGATATTTTTTAAGAGTTATCAATTAATCCAGAAGATTTATTTACCATATTTAAAATATCTTAACTTCAGTTTCTCGTATGAAATTGGATACTGTGATTTCTGTTTGCATAGATAACTCATATCTTGGTATATTTTAAACAACGATTAAAGTATTTTCAATTCACAAATCACTGGAGTCCACCAACTTAAGTTTACAAACTTTTAAAATATTACACGAGTTTAGAAATTCTTAAAAAACTCCCGGTTTGTCCTTTTATTAAAAACAAATTTAGCATATCACATTAATTGGGACAGCAGAATCATAATCAAGAAGCAGTTCAAAATATAGTATCATTTTTCTTTATTTTTTTCCCGGCTTTAGAAAAAGTATTATCTCCTTGAAATTGTGTTTTCTTCCATATACAACAAAGGGTTTCCCAGCTGGAATTTTTACTATCTTGGGAAGGTGTCCACATATCCAATTGAAAAAAAAGTCAGGTGAAAACTGTAGCCAACAATGAAAGAAATTGAACTGCCTATCAGTGGACATGTTCAGACTGTCTTCAGACAGCAGATGTTAGGTATCTTGTACATGGGACTCAAGAATCCATTAGAAAATAAGCTCCATAAGAGCAAAGGCTTAGTCTGTTTTACTCACTAATGTATCCCAATGTTTAAGCTAATACTTGTACAGCTCAAAAATTACTTGAATAAATGAATAAATCAGTCAGAAACTTAGACCAGATACTATTTAAATTTTAACAACCATGCACAGAAGATAGCTCCGAGTCCCTGCTTTGTAGCTTGTGCTTTATCAAGTCCTGGTCTGGCCTTCCACTAGCCACCCCCTTTCTCACAGGATGAGAAGGTGTGAGGCCAAGGGGACATGCTTACAAGAGCCCATTGCACTACCTCTGAAAGCCCACGGAAAGTAGCCCATATTTCACTTCCACAAGCCGCAAGGGCCTTTTCCTCCAAGGACAAATGTGAGGCCCGAAGACTGGCCATGGCCATGGAGTAGCTCTTCGTGTGGTTAGACAATGGCACTTATATTTTCTGGATGTGGTATCCACTGGTATATGTGCGAGACCCCTCGAAGTATAGTTTTGGGCAGACTGAGATGGAAAGGGTGGGCTATGGGCTGGAGGTTATGTGTCTGCCGTCAGCTCTGCCTGTGCCACAAAGTACCCCACGTACAACTTCAAGGAATCTGAAAATTCTGAACTAGACCTGACCTTTCAGGACATTATAAAGGAATGTTTACCAAAGAGGGAGGTGAAACATTTTATTTAACAGCTTATTGGCTTCATTTATCATCTTTAAGTATCTAGACACAGGGCATGTGTATCCCCTTGAATTTTAGAGTAGGTCGGTGCCTGATACTCATTTTCTCCATTCTTCCCTGAGGATGCAGACATAAAGAAACACTAGGTGACAACTCAGTAAGGTGAGTTTAACTGCTGGTGGATTTAGACAAATACTCCCATTTTCCTTTGATAAGTCTTTGGGTCACTTCATGCCTGAGGGCAAGACCTTAAACACCACAACGAGGGGCCCTTGGAGCAGAGCTACCAGCAGCCTTCAGTGTGCTGAATCACCTCGATGGACTGTTGAATCTGCAGACTTTCAGAAACCACCTCCACAGACTCTGACTCATTATATGTGTATGGGGTGGAAGTGAAGGATACAGAGTTGAGTGTGTGCGCTTTTAGCCTGCATCCTAGGGGATTCAGATAACTTTGATCCGTGTATCACATATTGAAAAACACCAACCATGCTAGCGAAAGTAATAAATGGTGACACTTTGCTTTTTTTACTTTGGGCCTTAGGCAAGAGGATCGATCGCAAATGTCCTTGGGGAATAATATATGGCCCCATTCAGCTCACCACTGTGACATACCGCCTGAGAATTGGAAGCCAAATCTTTAGCCAAAATAAAGTATGCACTTGTCTGGAAGGTCATCTTTGGTCTTTGGGGTGGGGGTGGGGGGAAGGTAGCCCACAGGACCTTCCCTTTCCCCTTTACTCACTGACTGTAGAGTATGAAGAGCTAGAAGGTCAATCAATATCAGAGTGTAGGATTTGGGGAAGGAGAAAAGAGCCATAACTCTGAGTATGAAGGAGGAAATGCCAAACCTTGAGCTAATATTGAGCAACTGACATTTTCCTGGATTGTCCCCTGTATCTTTAGTTTTGTTGTTGTTGTTTTTAGTCTTTAGTTAAAACAATAGTAACAACAATGAACAAGTGTGTTTGAAACTATAGGATCTGCTTGCACTTAAAGCTTGCTGTTTTTCAAACCAAATCATTTCAATCAGGGGCATAGTGAGGTTTTAAAAACCAGGGCAAGAGAGCCTAGGGAGGGGAATCCAAGTCGTTAGTTAGGGAAAATTATATATAATTTAACCTTTAACCTTTTCCTCTCCTGTTTTACACATACTCCTTTCTCCAATTTTATGCTAGTATGTAAAGTTTTACAAAGGAATATTATTTGAAAATGTAGTCAAAGCGATCAGCTTGCACCTGCCATGTTTCCTGGTGACGTTTCTGATTTCTTTCCTTTACACTTTTCCTATCTGAGAGTTTATTAGCCAAGGGCTTAATGTGTTCACTTAAAGTTTCTGAAAATTAACCTTTTTTTAGAAATACTTGGAAATACAACACTCTCAGAATATTAGGCACATGAGTCTTTATTCTCCAAAAACACTTATCTTCCTCCTCCTGCTTCCTGGTCTCATCTTAGTCACACACGTCTGACTTTCAATATAGATGCGAAACTTAACTTCCCTGAGGCCCTATTCCCAGTGTTAATAAATATATCTTACAGAATATCTGGTTAAGTGAACTTGGATTTCTCTTCCCATAAAAAAGTAGTATCACCTGACAAAGGGTTGTGTAGTTAGATGTTCAAGCCTGAATAGATTCAGACTGAATTGGTGTAATTTGAAAAAGCCTATAGAGTCATATCCTTCATTCTATATAAGCTCCTCATAAATATTTAATTTTGTTTAATGTTTTTTTTATTTTTGAGAAAGAAAGAGAGACTGAGCACAAGCAGGGGCAGGGGAGAGAGACACAGAATCCGAAGCAGTCTCCAGGCTCTGAGCTGTCAACACAGAACCCGTCACTGGGCTCAAACTCACGGACTGTGACATCATGACCTGAGCCGAAGTCAGATGCTTAACTGACTGAGCCACGCCGGCACCCCATAAACTGCTCACAAATTTTTAAAACTCATCTATCCTTTAAAGGTGAGTCACAGTCCTTCTGATTTTCAGCATTTGAAAGAAAAATGAAAACTCACCATGTCTTAGTGACTCAAAAAAAATGTGCTTACGGTGTCTGCACATTTTATCTTTTAATCTGTTTTTAGGAATCTCATTAATTGGTATAAAAATATACAAAAAGTAGCATACTTACCAATCAAAAAGGTATCATGGATTCTAATTCATGTTCTCTAACCAACACTTTCATTTAAGGATTGTGAACACCTTACTTAGAATTAGTAACACAGGAGTCAATTGTTATTGTTTTCAAGAAGACCTTTTAGCTACTTATTTCTAATATCAAAAAAGTCACACTAGAATTGTCAAAAAAAAAATCCTGTTGGGCAGACTCACACTTTTAATATAAAGTAGAATAGAATCCCCATCGGTAATATGTCTGACTTAGAGAAGAATTTCATTTCAAGACATACGTATTTGACTTGAGGATGTGAACGTGAAGTAGAGTTCCCTACCGAGGTCCTAAAGTTCTTTTTGCAATAATTAAAAAATGTTTATTTATAACAGGCATGCTTACCATTGCATATGAACATATTTATTCTGGGACCACTGGTTTAAGAGTACTTTTTGAGGTTTCTTCAAGCCTACGGGAATATTTTAGATTCTGGAAAGAATTCAGATGTCACAATTTCTCTTTAACCTATTTTAACACAGATATTACTGAAGTAAACCCTGAGGAGAGGCCCATATACTATCAGCAGCACACACAATCTGAGCTTTTTCAAATGTAACCATTTCAGCAGCATGCAATTTCTGGTTCAGAAGTCAAAATTCAAGGAGTCTCATTAGATCTGTGAAGCCACGTATTGTCAATGATATAGGACTAGGGCAAGTCTACTTGCTTCAGTTCTCTGATTAAACCATCTGTTCATAACACTCTAAATAATTGACTCACAAAATGATATTATTAGAAACTAAATATGTCCATTTATTCCCAAGGACATTATTTCACTCAGAAATCTGGTGGTGAGGAATAAAAGGATCTCAAATTTTGACAAAGGAAAGTGCAGTAGGAACTTGGCTTGGCTTTCCATTAATGATTAGGCTAGTCTAATATTATTCTCGAAATAAGACAAAACTATGCTCTTTGGTAAACAGTCAAGGTTTCTAACAATCCATCAATACTGCCATATGCAACTTATACTATGGCTTGTGACACATTTTTAGACATTAGCAGACATGATTAAGGAAAGAAATAGCACTATGATTTCTGCATCAAAACTAGCTTCTCTTGAGGTGACTGAGTTTCTTAAAGCTTCGCTAAGTAGTTGAGGCTGTCCATATTGAAAATTTGTTTAAGTAGGTTCCAAAATCTTTTTTTCCGCATCAGGATGCTCTAGGAGCTTTAAGAGTCTATAAGGCAGTAAGTGGAAAAGTGCTGTAAATCATTAAAATTTTAGTTCCTACATAACTAATAAATTAAATTGATATTCAGTTCACTGCCCACAGTTTAATTCAAAGCGTTATTCATTTTATGAGATACTATGAACAGTTTCATTTGACTTCCTCCTTCATCCCTTTGATAATCATAAAAATGTAGTCATGTTGTTTTCTGTTTTCCTAAGGTCAAACCTGTAATGTCCTTCTAAGTGAGGCTTTTTAGAATCAACAGCCTCTTTTATGCTCCCAAACCTTTAACAAAAAAAAAATTGTTTTATAAACACTAAATTCTAATCAAACTCAACCTGTAAATTTATAATTAAATAAAGGGGGTTTATTTTATTAAGCATGCACTAGACTTTACTGCATACTGTTGGTGATTTCTTACAAAAGATTGTGAATATATTTGTTTTTCAAATAACCACCATATCTATGTTGATGTCCCCACGCCTTCGGTACAGCTCAGACACATCTTATTAGTGACCAGATGTGACAGACAACTACTGCTATTTTACCATGTTTACTAAAATAGTTGTCCATGCCTTAACTTTTGTTGATGGAAAACCACCATTGAATTTATTGAGGCATTTTGTGTTATGTATTTTTTTAATTTTTTTAATGCTTACTTATTTTTGAGAGAGAGAGAGACAGACAGACAGAGCACCAGTGGGGGAGGGGCAGAGAGAGAGGGAGACACAGAATCCGAAGCAGGCTCCAGGCTCCGAGCTGTCAGCACAGAGCCCGACGTGGGGCTCGAACTCAAGAGCTGTGAGATGATGACCTGAGCTGGGATCGGATGCTTAACCAACTGAGCCACCCAGGTGCCCCTTGTGTTAGGTATTTTTAACAGGACACTTCTAGGCCAGGCAATGTTATATCTGCAGAGCTTACTCCCTTCATTCAGCTCTCTGTAGTTGTTAATTTAACAGAAAGCCTTCCTTAGCATCTAAAATAGCATTAATTCAGTCCCATCTCCACCAGTATCCATCCTTTTTTACCTATTTTATTTTTCCCTATAGCTTATTGCCACCTAAAAAGTATTATCTTTTTAAAAAAAATTCTTATTTGAATATAGTTGATATACAATATTACATTAATTTCAGGTGTAAAACATGGTGATTTGACTTCTCCATACATTATGGTATGCTCATTAAAAGTGTAGCTACCATCTGTCACCATACAACACTGTTAGAGTATTATCGACTATATTGCCAACACTATGCCTTTTATTCCTGTGACTTATTCATTCCATAACTAGAAGCCTGTGTCTCTAACTCCCCTGCACCCATTTTGCCTATCCTTCCGCCTCTCCTCTGGCAACCATCAGTCTGTTCTCTGTATTTATAGGTCTGATTATGCTTTTTTTGTTTCTTTGTTTATTCACTTGGCTTTTTTTAGATTCCACACATGAGTGAAATCATGTGTTATTTGTCTTTCTCAGTCTGATTTATTTCACTTAGCATAATACTTTCTAGGTCGATTCATATTATCACAAATGGTACCATCTCATCCTTTTTTATGACTACATAATATTCCACACCACATCTTTTGTATCCTTTGGTCTATTGCTGGAAACTTATATTGTTTTTATATCTTGGATTTTATAAACAATGTTTCAATAAACTAGGGGTGTATATATTTTTTTTGAATTAATGTTTTTATGTCTTTGGGTAAATAAAGTATTGTCTTTTGATTTGTTTGTTGCCTTTTTCTCTTAATTATAATAAAAGCTCCAAGAGAACTGTCTCCAGAAAGTATCTATTTTCCATACTTCTATACCCCCAAATTATATCACATTATAAAGTATATACAGGGTACTCTATAAATATTTGTTGAATAAATGAATACAAAAGCTCTATGAAATATTCATTTTTGGATTTTTGTTTCTCAGTAAAAAGAGGAGGAATCAGCCATATAAAATTTACCTCTTATTTTGGAACCAGGAGGTCTTATTTTAGTGAGCTGATTACCACCAGCATTCATTGGCTATATCTAAAAATTCTCCCCGAAAATGATAGGGAAGCTTCGATTATAAATAGCTCAGGTAATGAAAAAATACAGACAACCTAATGTTATATTGCCAGTCTTAATTCCCTGATTCAATTATGTTTAAAATAGGATACTGCATCAGAAAACATCAAAAGAAGTAATTACGGTGCACACACCAGTGAATGCTGCTGGTAGTCTGCCCAGATCCCCTTGGTAAGTGGGTTCACTGGTCCCCTAGCTACTGTGCATGTGGCTGACAACAAACCAGATGACTCTCCAGAGAATTGCACTCAGCCAAACACAATCTCGGGAGACTTTTCTCCCCCCACAAATGAGCCATTGATTGACTGAAAGGGAATCAACAAATTGATTCCCCTTGCCTCAAGGTGAGCCTTTATCTGCCCTGTAATTTGGTCCCCAGAGTGTCCCTTCTAGGATAAAACTAAAGCAAGTCTCCACCTAAGACCACATTCTTGCTTGTTGTCTTTTTTCTCTGCAATGCCCTGTTTTCCTCACTCCTTGTCTTCTGAAAGTAGCCCCTAAAAGGTCACTGGAACAAGAATCACGTGGAAAACTCTACTTCTGGGGAACTTGACCCAGAATATCCATTCGCAGTATTTTTGAAAAATTTTAAGTCCCTTTGGCCGAAAGTTCATACGTTCTCCTGATTGTTTATTTTAAAACCTCCTATGATCAGAAGTGATTCCAAACATATGGTGGTGTTAGATCCATAGGCTAAATATAGATGGACATAGAATCAGGCCTGCTGTTAAATCCAGAACAGTATACTGTCCTGGTAGAACTTATACTGTCCTTCGTGTAGAACTGTATAGCAACAGAATTGAAACTTTCCCAAGGATGTCTTATATGATGGTAAAATTGTAATATCTAGCTTTCTAGTAAACTGGTGCAATGCCTGGACCCATATAAAATTATATTGGCATTTTGATGACCAGTTTATCAGAGAATACCTTAGCTAATTGTATCTTTCCTTTATGCAGTTTAATGATCAACCAGATTCTTAGTACTTTAAATCACTGGAGCAGTGTCCTGAGACACTCTGTCCTTGCACCTTCTGTATGTGCTACAATTCCTTGACCCTTGTGAATAATCGGGCAAAAATCCAAGAGTGCTAAATTCCTGGGCTTGGTCCTGGTGGACTTTAAAGGACAGTTGCTTTAGATTAGTGCATATTATATTGCTGTATATTAAAATTTCTTGAGGGACCTTCTCCAAAATAAAAATCTCTGGTTCCACCACCAGAATTTCAAATATAATGTTTCTAGATTGTGGCCTAAGTGTCAGTATATTTTTTTAAGTCCTTCAGATTATTCTAACTGTGCATCCACATTGAGAGTCACTTCCTGGGATGATTTTCAAATCAAAAAGTGTGATGCCAAGTTCCTACAAAACATTAAGGTTAGCACTTTTGAGAACAGTAGACTTTGTCCTTTCAGCCTTCTCTGGCAATATTCTACCATATATAGTTAAGGTCTTCTGTTAATTGCATTGTCCAGAATTTCTTCCTTTCCTTTTTTTTTATAATTTTTTTAACATTTATTTATTTTTGAGAGAGAGAGACAGACAGACAGACAGTGATCCAGGGAGGGAGAGAGAGAGAGAGAGAGAGAGAGAGAGAGAAGGAGACACAGAATCTGACGTAGGCTCCAGGCTCTGAGCTGTCAGCACAGAGCCCGATGTGGGGCTCAAACCCATGAACTGAGACATTATGACCTGAGCCAAAGTCAGACACTTAACTGACTGAGCCACCCAGGTGCCTCCCTTTCTTTTTTATTTTAAGATTTATTTTTATGTAATCTCTACCCCCAGCATGGGGCTTGAACCTAGAACCCGGAGATGAAGAGTGCCATGCTCTACCAACTGAGCCAAACAGGTGATCCCAGAATTCTCTCTCTCTCTCTCTCTCTCTCTCTCTCTCTCTCTCTCTCTGTCTCTCTCTCTCTCTCTTTTTGCCTATAATAGTAGTTCTCAACCAGGGACTATTTGCTCCCAAGGACACATTTGACAATGTCTGGAAGCATCTGTGATTATCTCAGCTGGAACAGTACTCCTGGCATTTAATGAGTAGAGGCTAAAAATTCTGGTATATTCCTATAATGCACAAGGCAGACTCCACAGACAGCAAAGAATTATCTATCGCAAAATATCAATAGTGCCAAGATTGAGAAATCCTAGTTTACACAAAAAACCATTTATTTCAGAAGTTTATCTTTAAATTCAAGGTCTTTTTTAAAGGCACTATAAATATCAAAGTAGCTCCAACAAAAGGCATCCCAACACTATTAAAACAGATGACAGTAATCTGACAATAATTTAATTATGCATTCAGTTCTTTCCATGACTTTTAAACTTCTGCGCCGTGACTGATGGTACTGTAAGAAGTGTACTTTCAAAATTCCCTTGTTTGAGTGAAAAACAATATTTGGATCCCTCAAATTCTCTGGAGTATACTTCTATCCAGGGTCATCTGTTTGATTTGATTCAAGATAGAAAGAGTAAAAGCCACTTAAAATGAATCCTAGATAGAAAGTTACAAACATAAGACTCTTCAATGTGCCCTCATGTAATCTTTAAAGCAGATATTATGTTCAGGTTTCAGCAGGAAATCAATCCCTTCATTATTGTCGTAACGGATATACACTCCTGCTGGTGCCTAACCCAACTAGCCATCTCCCCCAAAAGACCAGGTCTCAAATGTATACATACTTTTTGTCTTCTTACACCCTTTCTCCTTGCAGAACTCTGCTCATCTAACTCTGCATGTTTGTAGTGGAGCTTTTAATCAACTGACTTCTATCCTACTTCCTCTCCCAACCACCAGCCCAGCAGCAGGCACAGGGCCAAGCTGGACCAATGGACTTTTCCTCACAGATGCTGTGAAGAAAGACTCATGGGGCAAAACTGGAGGCATCTGAAGACCGTCTCTTGGGGCCAAGACCCACATGTCCCGGCAAGTTCCTATTCCTCTTATCTATTCTCAGTTTCTGTGATTAATACCATCTTCCCAATAAAATATATTTTCATGTTACTATGAGTCAAAATCCTAGTGGATTTTAATCTTGTTTATAGGGAAAGAAATTTTATGTACTATTTATGTACCATTTACCAGCTGTGTGACTATGAAGAGGTTATTTTCTTTCTCTATGCCTCAATTTTTCAGCTATAAAGTGAGAATAATAATAATAATAATAACAACTAACTCATAATGTTGCTGTATGACAGTCCTTATAAAGTACTTCAAAAATTCTGGACTCAGTAAGAACCACATGATTTTTATCTTTGTTATTATTATATGAATAATACATAATGTTCTATGGATTTTGAGATTGGCCTTTTAACTTGCTTACCCATTGAAGTATTTTTGGAACTAATTCTCTGAGTTTCTAAGTAGAAAAGTATATTGTCTATAAGTAGTAGATTATAATTCCCTTCTTTTTTTACATGTTCTTACATTTTACTTCTCTTAATGTATACTTTGTGAATTTTAAAATTCATAACTTTTATGGATTCTTAAAATTATTTTCCTTTTGTTCTTTGTGAAATAGAATTTTAAAGTCCAAAATTTCAAGTTTTCGTTAAACTCTTTAAACTTTAAATTTTCGATTACCATTATTTATTGATTATTGCTTCTTTCCCATATACTCTGACTACACCTTCAGCCCTCCAGCTCCCCCTGGAAATCATATTTAATGCATAGCCATCTCTCACTGTGCCCCTCGGATCTGTTTTTATTTGTTTGTTTGTTTGTTTAATTTATATCCATTTTGTCTCTGCTCTAAATTTCCTTAATTTATCTTCAAATCTGATGAGCTTTGTGTAGTGTGCACTTGAATCCTCCATTATGATTTTATTTTGAAAACAGTGTTGTTATCTTACTGCTTTCTTTTTGATAGGTCATTGAATTCCATGATTCTTTTTGATAGGTGGTTTGTATCCCATGATTGTTTCATTTCCTTGTATGTGATGTTTTCTAAGAGTCAGTGGAGAGAGAACATTCACCACTGGTCAGTGGTAATGAGGCTGCACCCCTAATGGTGTCAATGGAGGCCATGTGGGGAGCAGTAATAGGGGACTCCATACCTGTGAACCTGGATAATGCAGCAGTAGCCCTGTGGGAAGCCAGAACTCTTGCCTCCCTCCAGTACCAGGAGGGAGAACCTTCCCATCCCTAGTGTCAACAGTTATCAATGGGGAACTTGGCATTGTACCCAACCTGGATGTAATAAGGTGGCACTCTCTTCCTGGCCTTCTCTGCAAGAATACAGAGAATACCAAATAAAAAGTTTAAATAAAATGAAGAGGCTAATTATACATTACCGAAAATATCTAGGTTTTAATAAAAAAATCACTTGTCATACCAAAAATCAAAAAGATCTCAGAGGAAGGTAACAAACAACTACTAACATCAGGAAACAAGGCATATCACAATAGTCTCTGCCAACCTCAAAAGGGAAATGAGGCAATACTGTGAACAATTCTACATGTATAAATTGGACAACGTGGATGAAATGGGTCATTTCCTTGAAAGCACAACCAAAACTCACCCTACAGAAAATAGATGTTTTGAATAGATCCACAGCTAGTATAGAAATTGAATTCATAGGGGCGCCTGGGTGGCTCAGTCGGTTGAGCATCTGACTTCAGCTCAGGTCATGATCTCATGGTCTGGGCATTCAGCCCCGCATCAGTGTCTATGCCAACAGCTCAGAGCCTGGAGCCTCCTTTGGATTCTGTGTCTCCCTCTCGGCTCCCCCCTCCTCCCCCTCCCTGTTTGCTCTCTCTCTCTCTCTCTCTCTCTCTCAAAAATAAAAATAAAAACATTTTAAAAATTGAGAAATTGGGGCGCCTGAGTGGCTCAGTCAGTGAAGCATCCGACTTCGGCTCAGGTCATGATCTCGCTGTTTGAGTTCAGGCCCCGCATCTGGCTCTGTGTTGAGAGCTCGGAGCCTGGAGCCGCTTCGGATTCTGTGTCTCCCCCTCTCTCTGCCCATCCCATGCTCATGCTCTGTCTCTGTCTCTCAATAATAAATAAATGTTCATTTTTTTTTAATTGAGAAATCGAATTCATAAATTAAAAACTCCAGAAAAAAAGTCTGCAGACTTTTCTCTGGATGGTTTCACCGGAGAATGCTACCAAATGTTTAAAGAAGCAACACTGAATGCTTTCCCCCTAAGCACAGGAATACTACTTTCACTAATGAAATGTCTACTTTCACTAATCTTATGCAACATAGTAATGGAAGATTTTGCAAATGCAATAAAACTAAACAAAAGACATATGAATTTTAAAAATTATTCATATTTGCATATGACATGATTGTGTGTGCAGGAATTTTGAAGAAATCTAATGAAACATATCCCTAGAATTTAATATCCCTAGGCATCGTGTTCAGCAATGTCACAGGATACAAAATCAATATAGAAATCAACTATATTATCTATATGTTAGCAATGAATATAAGAACACCAAAATTAAAATACAATGACATTTATAATCTCCAAAAAAAACAGAAATAAATGTAAATCTAACAAAACACATACAGGAATTTTATGCGAAGAACTATAGGGGCTCCTGGGTGGCTCATTCAGTTAAACATCCGACTTCGGCTCCATCATGATCTCACAGCTCGTGAGTTTGAGCCAGCGTTGGGCTCTGTGCTGACAGCTCAGAGCCTGGAAGTTGCTTCAGATTCTGTCTCCCTCTCTCTCTGCCCCTCCGCACTGGTGCTCTCTCTCTCTGTCTCTCTCTCAAAAATAAATAAACATTTAAAATATTTAAAAAAACTATAAAATGTTGTTGAAGTAAATGAAAGGTGGCCTAAGTAAGTGGAAAGATACACTATGTTTTGTTTTGTTTTGAAGTTTATTTATTTATTTTGAGAGAGAGACAGAGCATAAGTCAGAGATAGGCAGAGAGGGAGAATCCCAACCAGTCTTTGAACTGCCAGCACAGAGCCAGATGTGGGGCTCAAACCCACAAACTGTGAGATCATGACCTGAGCCCAAGTCAAGAGTCAGAAGCTTAACTCAACACAGTAAAGATGCCAATTCTCCATGAATTGCTATATACATTTCACAAAATTCTTACCAAAATCCAAGCAATATTTTTGGAAGATATAAATAAGATTATTCTAAAATATATGTGGAAAGGTAAATGAACTAGGATGGCTGGAACAGTTTTGAAAAAGAATAATAAAGGGAGAAATATACCTAATTTCAAAACTTATCATATAGCTACTGTATTCAAAACTGTGTAGTATTGGTGAGAAATAGACACAGATCAGTAGAACAGAATAGACAACTCAGAATTAAGATGCAAAAATATGCCCAATTTATTTTTAATAAAAATGCAAAATTAATTCAATGGAGGAAGGGAAGCCTTTTCAACAAATGGTATTGAGACATTTGGGCTTCTTTAGACAAATATAAATAAATAAATAAATAAATAAATAAATAAATCACACACAAAAAACTTTACCTCTTACAAAACTAATTCAAAATTTAACTCATAAAGCTATAAAACTTTTCGAGGGGTTGTAGGGGAAAACCACTGAGATCTAGGTGAAGGCAAAGAATTCTCAGATTTGACCCTCAAAGTATGATCCTTTAAAGGAAAATTTGATAAATTGCACTTCATCAAAACTAAAACCTTTTGTTCCACAAAAGACGCTCTCAAGAGGATAACAAGACAAGCTACAGAGTCAGAGAAAATATCTGCAAACCACATATCCAACATAGGACTAGAATCTAGAATAAAGTATTTTCAAAACACCACATTAAAAAAATAATAATAATCCAGGTAGATAAAGGACAAAGGACATGAAAAGAGATGTTTCACTGAAGAAGGTATGCAGATGGCAAAGAAATACACGAAAAGATGTTTGACATCGTTAGCCATTAGAGAAATGCAAATTGAATCACATTGAGCTATGACCACACACCTATCAGAATGGTTAAAATAAACACCAGTGACAACACCAAATGCTGTTGAGAGTGCAGAGGATGTGTATCACTCATACATTACTTGCGGTGATGGAAAATGGTACAGTCACTCTAAAAACCAGTTTGGCAGTTTGCTTAAAAATTAAACATGCAGCTATCATATGAGCCAGGGATTACGCTCCTGGGCATTTATCCCAGAAAAATGAAAACTTATGTTAATGCAACAACCTAGATACATCTCTAAAAAATTATGCTGAGTGAAAAAAAAAAAAAAAAGCCAGAATGTATGTCACCTTGTAAAATTCCATTTATTTAGCATTTTGGATATAACACATTAATAGAAGTAGAGAACAGATTAGTAATTGCCAGGAGTTGAGTCTAGGAGGTAGTTGTGGCTATAAAAGGACAACAACAAGGATCACCATAGTGATGGGCATGTGTATCCTGACTATATCAATGTCAGAATTGGTTGTAATATTATGCTAAAGTTTTGCAAGATATTACCATCCAGGGCAACTTGGTAAAGGATATGTGAAATCTCTCTGTCTTATTTCCTGAAAGTGGATGTAAATCTACAGTTACCTCAAAATAAAAAGTTTAACAAGGGATCTGAATTATAAATGATAATGAACATGGTAATTTTTCCAAAATGAAGACTGAACGTTAGGTAAAATGTATTTATTAAGTCAGGATTAATGAAAACATAGTTTCATATGTTGTCTAAAAACTCTCGACCTAATGAGTGTTATCAGAAACAGTTTACTCTGGGGGCACCTGGGTGGCTCAGTTGGTTAAACATCCCACTTCGCCTCAGGTCACGATCTCACAGTTGGTGAGTTCGAGCCCCACCTCAGGCTCTGTGCTGACAGCTCAGAGCCTGGAGCCTGCTTCAGATTCTGTGTCTTCCTCTTTCTCCCCCACTCCCCTGCTCATTATCTCTCTATCTCTCTCTCAAAAATAAACATTAAAGAAAGAAAGAAAGAAAGAAAGAAAGAAAGAAAGAAAGAAAGAAAGAAAAACAGTTTACTCTGTAATAAGCTAAATTCATATCATAGGGCCTACTAATAGATTTTGTTAATTTGGTTACAGTCAGAAATTCTTTACTACACATACTTTCAATTATCCCCATCCATGCAAATGTGTAACTGATTATGTATTATTTATACTTAACGAGAGAGAAGAGAATCACTGTCTCGTATTTTTAAATATCCCTCCTAGCTTTATATCTCTCTGAACTTTCAGTTACCAAAAAGAAAGTGACAGAACCCCAAAGATATATGATTCTTCTCTTACTGTGGTTCAAAACTTCTTCTAATTTCCTCCATTTTATTTCATGTATTATTGCAAGCTAGATATCAATTCTGTTTTTTTTTCAATTCTGTTTCATCTGCTAGTATTACAGACAGAAAATGTAATTTGTCTAAGAGTACTGCAAATGAAAAAATGATATTACTACCTCATGGGGGCTTCTTATAAATTTAGCTACATGAACGATATTAATAAAATTAATAAATTATAGATAATT
This sequence comes from Panthera tigris, assembly GCF_018350195.1. Classification (NCBI taxonomy): domain Eukaryota; kingdom Metazoa; phylum Chordata; class Mammalia; order Carnivora; family Felidae; genus Panthera; species Panthera tigris. The sequence goes on along the minus strand of NC_056671.1, from coordinate 50,850,847 downwards.
GTTTGCTATAGCTAACAAAAATGTATAGCATTCTTATAATTTGTTAAAACACATTACTAACAACTTACTAAAAATGGTTGGCGCTCCATTAGTGTAGAAGATTAAAACAAATACTTAACCCAGTAATGGAGAGTCATGGGTAACAGATTTATAAGGAAGTATGTCTAAAAAAAGAAATTGTGCAAAAACACAGTTAAGACATCAGAAAGGACTGGTGGGGAATACCAAGTGGGAGAAATGCAGAAATAACCTGCTTGCATGTTCCAAAGAAGTAAAATTAAATTCATTTTTTTTCAAAGCAGTTTTCACTAAGAGAACACAAAATTACCATTTTGACAGAAAGCATTTATCTAAAGGAATATTATAGACATCTGCACATGGCAAAGAAAATGAAAATGCTTTGGCTACAGTGAGAATTTTTCTTTTGTTGTCATGTAAATAATCTTTGGCAAAAAACTATGATGGTAGCATTGAAACAAATGTGTATTTAAATATGGATGTTTAGTGATGAAAATGGTATAGTTATTTTCTGATAAAGCACATAAACAGAGAACATTACTCAAATTGAACATTAAGTACAGAGATGGAGTGATATCTTTGCACACATTTGTAACAAATATTCTGATTATGAATGTTTTAATCCTTTTAAAAGCATGCCAATTGCAAATCAAACCTTTGCGGTTTCCTCCGTCATCCCTTTTCAATAGTCTCTATTCCAAAATTTTATCATGGGGTGCCATTTTAAATCTTTCTAGTGGAACCAACTCACAAGAAAACTCGGGCATTTTTCATAATAATGTATTATTTTCTTATTTTTGTGTTAAGTTTATGTTCATTTGTTAAAGTAATCCAAATATCATAAAACTATTTGAAATTCTCTCCATTTCCAAATTTTTTTTCATGTATTTTTTTTTAATTTTGGGTTTTTAAATAAGTCAGCATCGGGCCTTCCATTCTCAGGCTTTAGCATATATATTTTTTAAAATACAGTATCGTAATAGTGCCGTATGCTGAGAGATGGGAGCAATACTTGTGCTGAGCATAGCATAACAGGTAGACTTGTCAAATCCCCATGTTATGCACTTGAAACTGATGTAACATTGTCAACTATCCCTTAATTAAATTTTTTAGTAAAAAATAAATACCATTATATTTTACTGAACAATCTCTAAGCACAAGTACATAAATCCAACTTATGAGTCCTATAAAAACTTAATACTTAATCAGAGAAGGATATTCTTTTCCATGTTATCCATTCATATAGCTTGACTAAAATACACTTACTTGGGGGGCACCTGGGTGGCTCAGTCAGTTAAACGACCACCTCGTGATTTCAGCTCAGGTCATGGTCTCATAGTTCATGAGTTTGAGCCCCATGTCAGGCTCTGCAGTTACAGTGTGGAACCTGCTTCAGATTCTCTCTGCCTCCTCCCCCACTCTCTCTCTCTCTCTCTCTCTCTCTCCTCTCTCTCTCTCTCTCAAAATAAATAATCTTTAAAAATGCACTTATTTCTTTTTTTAAATTTTTTTAAATGTTTATTTATTTTGGGGAGAGAGACAGAGCACAAGTGGGGGAGGGGCAGAGAGAGAAGGAGACACAGAATCCAAAGTAGGCTTCAGGCTCTGAGGTGTCAGTACTGAGTCCGATGTGGGGCTCGAACTCATAGACCACAAGATCATGACCTGAGCCAAAGTCGGACACTTAACCGACAAAGCCACCCAGGTGCCCTCCCAACATACACTTAGTTCAACCATAATAATGAAAAGTCCTTATATATTTGTCCCTGCTTTAAACTTTCATTGTCTCAACAGATGATATATTTTGTATGCCTCTAATCCTATCCCTGCCTTGTATTTGGAGAACACCCACTGTCATTGAAATATCCTTAATCAATGATTACTTTAAACTTGCTCCGAAAGAACAACAATTGCCAGTTTTCTCTCAAGTTACAGGAAGTGTGTTAGACAAGGCTCTCAGCAGGGGACTACATGCCTTTTCAGTTGGCTTATACCAGTCTCTTCCCCCAGTTTTAATACGTATACAGACTCTAATGGAAGAAATGACGTCAATAATAAGGTGAAATGCCATCTATGAAATACAATCATTTTATTCAGTGTCCAGAAGACAAAGCTCCAGTTGGAAGTGGAAAGCAAGAGTATTATCTCTGCTTGTAAAATCCTGAACGATAACGAGGTTTTCCTACTAAAAGATAAACTCGGGACTGAAATTGACTCTTTCTGTAGAAAATACCCAAAGAACAAAGCATGTTCACACAGGGAGAAGTCAAGCCTGATTATACCCTCTAAATTGAAAGGGGGAAAAAATTCCAAATCCTGCACAAAGAAAGCATGCGGTCAGATATGTACAACTGCTGGCAAAAACAATTCAATCGACCATTCGTCCTAAGATGTTTGTGTGACTTCTGAGAAACAGGGTGCTTTTCTAACAAAGATTAAGTTGCGTCCACTGTGAGTGGTACCAGCTAGTCATACACTGACGTGTCATAGAGGACAGACAGGAGCTAAGACCAATACAAAAGGAGGAAGAAAAAAAAAAAGGAAGCGTTGATGATCAAACAGCTAGTTGTTCGCAGTGATTTCTTTTTTAAATCTCCTTTTACAACTAAGCAATAGGATGACTTCTAACAATGAGCAACAAAAGTAGTGCAGAAAATTGTTTACCTTGAAACAAAAAAAAGATCACTCATTTCAAAGCAAAACTGCGGTACACAGCATTCTACAGCAAGACTCAAATAACCATGTAAGCATTAAAGAAGAATTCCTTTGCACAATAGGAAGAAAAAAATATCAGCTAGAGAGTTCTACTTTTGGCCTAGTATGGCTAAGCATGTATTAAAGGCATGAGGGGGAGAAAAATTAAAAAGCAGAGACCAGCAATATTTGACAAGAGCTAAATTCTTTAATCCAGTTCCTGTAAGATCCCATTTAGATTTCCACATGAGACATAAACAGCCTTGGAAACGGTTTTCAAGAATCATTAGGTTTACAAAATTTATGTACAGCTTGCAAAATTTGCATTGACCAAGTCCACATGTATCAATTCATATTTACCTCCTTTATCCTGTCAACCAGTTCTAACTATATAGTTTCTTATGTAGTTAAAAAATAATCAAGGACAGTTTACGTGCCGGTAGACAGTAAATTAAAACTGTTTTATTATTACATCATACACCAATTATGGCATGTACATATACATATTTGTACATATGGATGTGTACATGTATATATGCACTGATGTATCAGAATTTGTATACAAATGCAGTGTAACATATTACATGCATATGTAAAATGTGCATTAATATGTCTGTATATATTTATAGTTTGTATATAGCTAAATATATCCAGTTTTTATATATCTGGTTTGTACATTCTTTTTATACATATGTATATGAGTACATGTGTGTATATGTAGGTATATGCATGTATACACAGAGAGAGAGAGAAAGAAAAATAGGCAGAGAGGCAAAATATATTTATTTCTTCATTTAGTAAGACGCTTATCAAACTTTCCTATAGATAATCATCTTACCAATATAACATTTAATTTTCAAGTAGTGACTAAAGCTATAGATATTTATTCTCTTGCTTCCTGATTGGTTATATATTATAAATAAATATTTGCATTATTTACAGATGATCTCTTCCAACACCACATAATGAAAAATATTAAGACAAATAGGGAATAAAAATGATGAAACAATATTTTGAACTAGGTTTGGTAAAGTTTTCTGGATCAATTTCTCTTCTCTCACTGTACTGTGAATATAGTATATCTGCATTAAAAAAACTAAACTTCAGCCATATAATTATCTACTATCTTGAGAGAGTCTAAGGTTCTAAATTTATACCAAAACTCGTTTGAAATTTGAAACTTCTATAAGTAGAAAGGCAATAAGGTGAATAGAATCTCAAAGGAAAATTTTAGCAATCAAAATAATTTATTAACAATAGATAATATAAAAGATACATTCTCCAGATTACTTAGGTACATTTAGTATATTACAATACTAATTTTGAGACAGACGGTTAAGACTACTATCAACCAAGTGGATAAAGTTGGATTAAGAGGAGATGAAAAATCCTTTAAAATATTTATTATAAATATTTAAAAATTGCTATGAACACATAAAGGAACCAAGCTGATCAAAAATAACATCTAGAATTTGAAGACTGACCTTGGGATAGCTAATATTCTAAATACTTGAATGGCATTAACTTCTTTAATTTTCACAACTTTGGGACATGAATATCATGTTTAAACCTATTTCAAAAGTCTACCTATATCTATATCTCAATGCCTGCATTTACCAAATCCAGACATATTTTCCTGGATTACAGGTTAATTACCCTTAGCAAGGTAATGAAATGTACTCTCAACCCCTCTTTCCTAAAGTTTTAATAAACATGCTGAACTAAGGGGTAGATGCCATAGAACTCTCCATCTAAGTATGGTGGCAACCTCTGAATTTAGTCTGGACATATTTGGACTGAACAATCTGACTAGTTTGCACATACATGTATGCCTCTGAAAACATCAATGTAGTCAAAACAATAAACACGTCCTCACCTCCAAAGTTGCCTCACATCCCTCAGAGTTTCTCTCTCCCATCGCTTCTTGCTCGGCCATGCACAACCAATTACTGATTCGCTATCTGTCACAACTCCATCAGTCTTTTGTACTGCATCCTTCCTAAAGTCACTTCCTACTTAGTACTTTTGTAGATTCCATATGATTTTCTATATAAATGATCACTTTTGAAGTACATAAAGACAAGTTTACTTCTTTATTTCCAATCCGAATGACACTTATTTATGTTAATTGCTTTATCGTACCGACTAGAAGCCCCAGTACAATTTTTACAAGTGGAGACAGCAAACACACTAATCTTAGGAGGAAAACAATTAATGTTTCCTCATTAAGGATGACATTAGCTGTAGGATTTTTCGACATCCTTTATAAGATTGAGAAACTTTTCTTCTTAGTTTGCTAAAACATTTTTTTTATCATGAAAGGGATTTTTTCTTCAGCTTTATACATTGTTGCATTTTATTGTCTGAAGTTTTCGCCTTTTTTTGCATTTATATACATGAGGAATTTTGATATATACATTTTTTCTTGGAATATCTCCATCTCGTTTTGGTATGAAAGTAATGCAGTTTGCACATAATGAATTGAGTTAGATTGCTTCCTCTTCAATTCTGGGGGGGACGTTTGGCTAAAATTGGTACTATTTGGGAGACATTGTAGTGAGACACCACCTCAGCCAAGAGGTTTTGTTATTTTTTTTTTTTTGTTAAAAATTTTAAGCTATAAATTCAGTGTATCTCATAGGTATAGTGCTATTCAGATTACTGATTTATTCTTGGATGGACTTTGGTAATTTGTCTCCTGCAAGAAATTTGTCCATTTTATAAAAAAAAATATATAGGTATTTGAATGTTTTTAAAGATTTCTATATTATGCTTTGTAATATTAGAATATGTAGTAAAATCACTTGTTTCATTCTTATTTTTTAATGATTTATTTATTTTTGAGAGAGGGAGCAGAAGCAGGGGAAGGTCAAAGAGAGAGGGGGACAGAGGACCCGAAGCAGGCTCTGTACTGACAGCAGTGCGCCCAATGCAGGGCTCGAACTCACAAACTGTGAGACCTGAGCCAAAGTCCATGCTCAACCAACTGAGCCACCCAGGCACCCCATCTTTCATTATTAACATTGATGATTCATACACTTTCTCTGTTTTTTCTTGATCAGTCTGGCCAGACAGTTATCAATATTATTGATTTTATTTTAAAGAACCAAGTTTTGATTTCATTAAGTTTCTCTATTTTTTGTGTAGGTTTTGTTTTCAGTTTCACTGATTTTCACTCTGATCTTCAATTTAATTGTATTGAGTATTTTGGTTTTGTTTACTCTTTTTTTTTCTTGCTTTTAAATTAGATGCCTAGGTCAATGATTGGAGACTTCTTTTATTCTGTTAGGTGTTTAGTGTTATAAATTTCCCTCTAGCGGCATCTGAATGGCCCAGTCAGTTAAGTGTCTGACTCTTCATTTTGGTTCAGGTCATGATCTCATGATACATGGGTTTGAGCCCTGAGTCAGGCTCTGCTCTGACAGTGCAGTGCCAGCTTGGCACTTGTTCTCTCCCTCTCTCTCTGCCGTTCCTCCACTCATGCTCTATCAATCTCTCTCTCAAAATAAATACATATTTTTTAAAAAATTAAAAAAATAGGGGTGCCTGGGTGGCTTGTTTGTTTAAGCATCAGACTTTGGCTCAGGTCACGATCTGGCGGTTCTTGAGTTTGGCCCTGGGATGGGCTTGGTGCACACTTCACAGCCTGGAGCCTGCCTCCGATTCTGTGTCTCCCTCTCTCTCTGCCCCTCCCTTGCTCACAATCTGTGTTTCTCTCTCAAAAATAAATAAACATTAAAAATTTTTTTTAAATAAATAAAAAAAATAATTTTCCCTCTAATTTCTACTTTACCTGTATCACATAAATTTTGATATGTTGTGTTTTCAATTTCATTACATTCAAAAATACTTTCTAACTTCCCTTTGAGTTCTTTGACTTATGGGTTATAGAAAATGGTGTTATTAAACTTCCAATCATTTGAGGACTTTCAGAAATCTTATGTTATTGTTGATTTCTAATTAAGTTTATTATGGTCAGGCAACTTACTATGTCTTAAATTTTTTCAAAGTGTTTATTTATTTTGAGAGGGAGAGAGGGAGTGTGTGCTTAAAAGAGAGAGAGAGAGAGAGAGAGAGAGAGAGAGAGAGAGAGAGAGAATCCTAAGCAGACTCCACACCATCAGCACAGAGCCCAACGTGGGACTCGATTTCAGGAACTATGAGTCATGACATGAGCCAAAATCAAGAGTCAGAAGCTTAACTGAGCCACCCAGGTGCCCCCATATATCTTAAATTTTTAAAAATCTACTGAGAATTTTTCTATGTCCCAAATGTGGTTTACTTATACATACTTTCTGGCAATTTAAAAGGATGTATATTCTGCTCTTGTTGAGTGGAGTATTCTATAATACCCATCAGATCATGTTGGTCTATAGTAGTCAAGTCTATGTTATCTTACTATTTTTTTCTCTCTTTTCTTGATTACTTAGGGAGAGGTTTTAAATCTTTGATTTTATTTATTTATTTATTTACATTCTATCAGTTATTGCTTCATATACTTTGAAGCTGTGTTATTTGGTGCATAAACATTTAGGATGCTTATATACTCTTACGAAATTTCTTTCTTTAACCCTGGAATAGTCTTTATTTTGAGATTGGCAATGTCTATATCAATACAGTCACTCCAGTGTTCATGATCAGCTTTGGGATGGTCCATATTTTTTTTTTCCTTTCTTTCCTTTCATTTCCTTTCCTTTCGTTTCCTTTCCTTTTCAACTATTTATACTTTATGTTTAAACTAGATTTGTTGTAGGATACACGGAGAGTTGGGTCTTGCATTTCTATCCAATCTAACAATCTCTGCCTTTTAATTGAGATATTCAGGACATTTATATTTAATATGATTATTGATATAATTGTATTTAAATCTATCACTTTTCTATTTGTTTATTTTTCTATATCTTTTTTTCCTTTCTTTCTTCTTTTGGATTGTCCATTTTTATGATTAAATTTTATAACATTTTTTGCTCATTAATTAAAAATTTTCATAAAATTTCATTTTATTTGTCATGGATTTATTGTATTCATTTGCAAGTTAACTGAATATATGTGAAAGTGATACTGTGTTACTTCACATGCACATAACAACTTTTATCAAAGGTTAAAAATTGTGGCCTATTACTTCTTCTAATATTTTTCTGCCTCTCCTTCTAATTACATATTATATATTAGTCTAGGACTAACTACTCTCTTTCAGAAGACAAAACCATTCTCAATAGTCTAACCAACACCTCCTGAATTATAAGAATGTCCATCTAATGTGGCTTAGGGAGCAGGCACTATTCCCAGCTTTGTATGAGCTGGAGTTAGCATTCCCTCAGTCTTTCCATGTGGTTCTTTCCCAGCCTCAGGCATTTTCCTGATGTGTAAATGCTAATCAGTACTCAACTAAATACTGGAAAGAACACTGCAAATCTCCACTTTCTATTTTAGTCTCTCTTCTCCCATACTCTGGCCAATGAACTCTAGCCTTCTTGGCTTCCCTGAATACCTAGCTTAGTCCTTTCAACTCAGGGAGATGGCTAGTCTCTGACTCTGGCCTGCTCTGTTCACCTCTAATGGCTCTACTTCATGGCCTGGACATTTTTCATAGGCATTTAACCGTGGAGATGACAGGTATCTCCTTGTTTGTGTCCTCTCAGAAATTCCTGGCCTTCATTTTTGATGTCCAATGGCTTGAGAATGTTATTATATGTATTTTATTCCTGTTTCTTAATTGTTTCAAGAAAGAAGATAAATCCAGTTATTGTATTTTCATCTCTGCTAGAAGCATAATTAAGTACTTATTTTCAAGTAATAAGATTACATTGTTTATGCCACTTTACATCTCTCTTTTTACTTTAATAAAATTTCTTTGAAGTTAAATCGTATCTACTGACTTTTTTGGAGTTGATTCTTAAAGTAAACTATTTCTAATTCCTTTAGTAAAGAACATGAATTTGTAAAAAGCTAAGACTTTCAATGTGTATAGCACCTGGGAGCAGAAAAATAAAAGATATTAAAAACAAAACCAAGAAAAAGTCAATAGATAAACCTTTTACTTTAGACTACCAAAACACTTCTGAGAGCCACGTGATCAATAAATGAACATACTGGGGTGCCTGAGTGGCTCAGTCAGTTAGGTGTCCAACTCTTGATTTCAGCTTAGGTCATGATCTCAAGGTTCATGAGTTTCAGCCCCACATTGGGCTTCACTCTGACAGTGCAGAGCCTGTTGGGATCCTCTCTCTCTCCCTCTCTCTCTGCCCCTCCCCCACTGCACATGTGCATGAGCTCTCTCTCTCAAAAATAAGTAAACTTAAAAAAATGCATGTCTTTGCAATTTCCATATTCCTTTTGTAATCATTGATTTAGCATTTAAGGAATGAAATCTCATCCTAGGACCAAAACAGATTGGCAGACATGTAATTAGGGCCCAAGTTACATACTACAGATTGAAGAAATAGTACCTCTTACTATTACACAATTTGGATTCATCTTAGCAAACAAAGGCCTTTTAAATTCATTACCACTTCTTTTTGTGAATTAATAATACAATATGTCAGAACTATAAAGATTAAGTTAGTCATTAAACCACCACTCCAGGTGGGAGCAGTTATATTACAGAGCACATAATGTCTATGTTTTAAAAATGCATTATGTATCTATAACACATATTAATCCTAATTTTATGAAATCAGAATAACATTTTATTTGGAAAAAATATTTAACAAATAACTATCTGTTTATTATCTATCCAAGTTTAGGATGCTATAACAAAATAATGTAGACAAGGTGGCTTATAAACAACAGAAATTTATTTCTCAGAGTTCGAGGGTTCTCAGAACCCAGAGTTCTCAGAGTTCCGGAGTTCCAAGAATTTATTTCTTGGAAGTCCAAGATCAAGTCCAAGATCAATTCAACAGGGTTGAATTTTGGTGACAGCATTCTTCTGGGATACAGACTGCTGACTTCTCATTGTGTCCTCACACGGTGGAGAGCAGAAAGGGGAAGCAAGCTCTTTAATGACTCCTTTAAGGACCCTAATCCCATTTATTGGGCCTCTACTCTCAAGACCTCCTGTAATCCTAATCACCTCCCAGAGGCCCCACTTCTTAAAGCCTAATGTCTAATGTGTTAGAGAACTATGGTTTCAACATATGAATCTCTCAGGAACATAAACATTTAGTCCACAATTCATTCATTTATTCTATCTTTTCTCTTCTTTTCTTTTTTTTTTCTTTTCTCTTTTTTTTCTTCTCTTCTCTCTCTTCTCTTTTCTTTTCTTTTCCTTTCTATTCTAAATTTATCATTTTATCTATTTTTTGTGTTTGATGTCAGACTCCCCTGGCTTGAAGCACATTCACATTACTTACTACCCATGTGCCTTTCTGGATATGACTTAATTTCTTTATGTTTCTAATTTCTCACTGTAGAATATAAGGAAAATAATCATCCCTCTTTATAGAGTATAGGGAAAAACTTGATGGAAGTCCATAACACAATGTTTGACCCTTTTCCTCAATAAATGTAAAATCTGCTAAGATCTTGATCTCAATCATTTCTCATTATCTGTAGGTTTTGGTTCTGCACTGTGTTAACAGAGATAAAGCCCAGATTTTTGTTTGTTTTTTTCTTCATTCAACCCCACTTAACCACTTAACAAAAGATGATTTCATACTTTATTAAAATCTTGATGAAATAGAAAGGCATTATATTACAGCAAACATTTTTAAATTTTGAAATATCACTGGTCAAAATCTGTAACTATCTTAGTCTTTGGGAATTCTTCACACGTAGGTATTTCTCTCCCCTTTTTAAGTTTATTTATTTAAGATGGGGGGGGAGAGGCAGAGAGAGAGGAAGAAAGAGAAAATCCCAAGCAGGCTCTGTCAGCACAGAGCCTGATGTGGGCCTCGAACTCACAAACCGTGAGATCATCACCTGAGCCAAAATCAAGAGCCAGATGCTTAATTGACCCAGGTCTTCACAGGTAGATATTTCAAAGCAATTTTTCTGGGCTCTTCTCAGTCTCCCAGTGGACTATACCCACACACAAATCCTGTGAAATTCTTATGTAAAGCAGTCTTACCCAGCCAACTCTCTCTCCTCATATTTTAGACTAAATAGCTTTATTAGGTGTGTTTGTAAACAATTCCTGAGATGAGTTCCGTAATTAACTTTTACCTGGCTTTTATCTTGTAGAAAAGAAGGAAGGAGGGATAGCGAGAGAATAGAAAAAAGGAAGGAAAAATGGGAGGATGGAAGAAAAATCTTCAGAAACCAGCCCACTTAGGTATAAACAAGAACATTTTAAAGAAATCTCCTCATTCAATACAATAATAACTCTGTGTCCTCTTGCAAAAGGCAGAGAGCTCAAAATGATCTTTTTCACTGTTTAAATAATTTTGTCTGAAACTTGCTCTATGAATTGTCATCAATTAAAGTGCCTCAGATGCTAAGCTTCTGCCCAATTAGCAACTGTGTGTGAGTTTACCATAGACATAACTTGATAACACTGCGTTTTCCCAAACAACTCATTACAAGGTAACGGGGTAATCTGACCTTTAAGGTGCTTTCCCATCCTGAGATTTTTAAAAGGCTGTGATTTCCTCAGGTACACACAAACCTCACTGAAAGTTTAAAGGATTTTAGTAAGTCTTATTCAAATTCATGGAAAAGGCTAAATGCTGAGTTCTGAATGGTTCACACAAATGGATTTATATGCTAATGTTACCAGAGATGTAGCCAGTCTGTATTTATTGACTTGATGGCTATTGTCTACCATAGACTTTTCTAAAATATTCCTTACCATATTATCTAAGAAGTACAAACTGTAAAGGCCATTGAGGTTCAGAATTTATCTATATGTGGGTGTGTTTGTCCCATTAGCTTAGGAAATGATCACCTGAAGGCTTACCAGGCCTCTTGGAACACAATGTCTCTCCTTGAATTCACCTCCCAAACATTAAAATAAAGATACCGTCACCTGGTTTCCTTGCCTCGGTGAGGATTCTACAAACACTGCAGTATTTGGGCACACTACCTTTATTTATGTCTTTTCCCAGGGCTTCTTTCGCTAACTGTTCATATTTTTCTTCCTTGGTTATGTTGTGCCCCGTGGCATAGCTCAGTCAATCAATTATTGCAGTCAGGGCTGATGCTGCAGGATTCAAACAAAAGCCCACCAGCAACAAAGAAACAATGGCAAGAGCAAGCTGTGGTCTGTGTCACTAGATCAGCTGATCAGTCCATGACTGAATTGTTTTTAAATGTATGTCAATTCAAGAACAGGGCTCAGAGTTATATCTGAGGCATGAAAGAGAGGGGGAGGTGTGATTCCAAAACAGTTTTCTTCATAACAGTACAGAGCTGACCTTGCATTTAAAGATAGAGGATGGGAGAAAGCTATATGAAAGTGTGAACAGTATGAATAAGTGCTGTTTATAGGGAGCTGTTTTAATACTCTTGCTAAAGCTGAACAATAGAAAGAGACAAAGCTCTGAAAAATGCATGCCTTTCCCTGTGATTGATCCCTTTATCTTTCGATTCCTCTCCAGATAATAAAACGCATTTACAGGGCAAACAAGCATCAGTGCCTTTATTTTCCCCAAATATGAGATATATCTTCCTTATTTAGAAATTTGCTATTAGAGCATTTGCTATAGCATATTTCTGCCCCCATCCCTAAATGCACCCCTGTTTAAAAATAAAGAATTTGACGTTTTGAAGTGAAAATCTGGAATTCCTTATAGAAATCTTTTTGTTTTGTTTGTTTTTGGAATTAATGAACTCATTCTTGGCACAAAGGTACCTGGACTGATGCTAAAAATAAAATAGACTTTGAAGTGAAACAGACCTTGTTTCAAACGTAGATGACACTAGGAAAAAACCCAGGACAATTGCCAGATGAAAGTAAATGCTCAGCTTACATCAATTCCCATACTCCCCCCGCCCCAACTTTTAACCATGTTATTTCTAAATTTCTCTAGGACAACATAATTGCATAATAGCAATACATTGTATCTTAAATACACATTTAAGGAAAATACACATTGAATATCGACATTGTAGCAGAGAGTAGAATAAATGCTTCCACCCACTGTGTCACTGGCTTCTCATCATGACTCTTCAAGGTGCCCCCACCCCCCTCACCCCTTGCTTAAGGAAACTCCATTCTAGAGTTCTTAATAACACACTGACTGCATGTGGTTGTATGTGACAAACAGGTTTGGTTAAATCCAAGGATTTTTTGTTGCTGTTGCTGTTGCTGTTGCTTTTCATGGGTGGTCTTCAAATGGTAGGGCGAGTTAGAATCAACTCCAGGGGTTGAAAGAAAACAGACTGCTGGGCCCAGGCCCCAGAGTTTCTACTCACTGTGTCTAGATAGGGCCCCATGAGTTTGCATTTCTAACAGGTTCCCAGGAGGGGACCACACTTTGGAAACCACTGCTCTATACTGTGCTGCCTCTCATTGGAAAGATGTACTTGGGGTAGGCCACACTTTACTACCAACAAGATTTGCTACTCAAGGTAAAATACTTGAGGGACACCTGGGTGGCTCAGTTATTGCTGGATACTGTGCCTTTGTATAAATATACCAGAATGCATTGACCTAATCTTGTGTTAATATACATTTTGTGTTGTGTTGTTTCCATTTTTTTTTTCTTTTACTGTTATTACACACAAAGGTGTGCTGAACATCCTTGGTAAAAGTGTTTATGAATAAATATAAATTTTAATTTTCTTTGGAAATTATCACCTGGAAATTATTACTTTGGGGACTCTTGATTTCAGCTCAGGTCATGATTTCACAGTTCATGAGATCAAGCCCCATGACAGCATGGAGCCTACTTGGGATTCTCTCTCTCTCTCTCTCTCTCTCTCTCTGCCCCTCCCTCACTTGCTACCCCTCAAAATAAATAAACATTGAAAACAAAGAGAAGATAAAATACTTGAGAATCATTTTAAAGATGAAATACTATATGGTGATGAGTTAAAATTTTTCAAGTTCTTGATTTTTAGACATGTAGAAATCACATGCTATGGGGATTAAAATAATGAATAAAATATAATCCATGGCCTCCAAGAGCTCATCAGCTAGTTGAGATTACATCCAAAGATAAATACTTAAATTTCTCATTAGCAAGGCAAACACAATGAATTCTTCAGACTTTTAAAAAATGTACTCTGGGAATAAGTAGGAAATTCTATTTTAAAACAGCAAGTTATTACCTTCAATTTCCTTTACCCTTGAATCGCTTCCTCCCTCTGCCTCTTGCTTTCAGATAAAACTAAATTTATTCTATTTACCATGGCTACTTCTTCAAATCCCACTTCCATCTATTAAAAAATAAAATTCAGCTGAATAAATTGGATAATTTAATAGGCTTTATTCTACAACTCAGGAAGTGGGCAGCATCTCATCTAGCAAGCTGGAAGGAACTCCAAGGAGCTATACAAACTGGAAGGGATAAGGAAAGAGCAGATTACCTCAGCTACCTTTGGGGAATAGGGAGGGCCTATGAGGCAGTGCCTCACTGGTGCTGACCAGAAAATTCCAAACTGACAGGTTAAGAGTACATTCCTGGGGAAAGCTGAAGCTGAATTAGGTTAGGTATTGAGCCTTGGTTTGGTGATGCGGGCTTAGCGCTAGTGACTCTATTTTGGACCTTTTCTTCCTTTTTAACACACTGAATCACAAAATAAGGCTTCCACATCAAAACAGTGAAACTGCAGGGGAAGAATTCACCCATAGCCTTCTAACTACAAAATCTGAAGGTCCAAAAACAGCCCTTATGTTTCTGAGGCACCAGGCACATTGTTGATCATTCTCTGCCCTGAAAGCACCCTTAACCCAGGGAACCCCATCCTGTCCTTTGTTCCTCCCACTCTCAGACCTTTACGCTCACCTCTCTTTGTTTCTCAAAGCCTCTTCTGTCTCATCTAGCCTTTAAATTTGTTGTTCCCGGAGTTTCGCCCTAAGCTCTTTTCTCATATCTTATAAGACTTTCTCCATGTCACAAAGGAGTGATTTTTATTAAAATGAGACTCTACACCTTACTTCTCCTTCAAAAAAATCCACTGAATCCCATTTGCCCTAAGGCAAGTAAGGCTTCTCATCATGTGGCCTGATTAATTTTCCATGTGATATCTTGCTTCTCTTTTACTTGCTCATTGTCCATCTCCATAGATTCATTATTCCACTGGCTATTTTTAACTTAAGATACACATAATTGAGTGTGATTAACTCATTTCATGGGCACACAAGACTTCTTTCCTTTTCTCTGTCTTCCACACCTGTGATACTCTCCTGCCATCTTGATGCTTTTTTCCTCCTTGATTTTTCTCATGCCAACAGACATACACACTAAAGAATTTAGCACATTCTTACATATGGTTAGTACAATATATATTAACACTTGAAGATCATGCACTCTTTTTACGTGGTATTAGGTGAGCATATTCATTATTCTATTCATTATCATTCTTAGTCCTAATTTGCTTCACTTGGGGTTAAGAACTTGAAATTTACTTGTTTTTCTACATATAATTCTACTTCATTTATTTTGTAACAAATTTCTCTACTTTTAAGTCATGCTTAATAGCCATGGCTTAGTATTCCTAATGTAGACAACTTTCTTTATTGTTGAAATGCTTCCTTCAAGATTGCTATTTTCAAAAACAGACTTTTTTTGTGATGAAAATTCTAAAGCATTTTCACTGAGAATATTTACTTCACTCTCATATTTACATAGGAATTTAGCCATATATAATAATCTATGTTTAAATTTTCCTTGAAATTTTGAAAAAAATTACTCCATTGTCTTCATTTTAATCTATTTTTATTTTTAATCTATTTTTAATCTATATTTAAATAAATATAAACTAAGTAAATCTATAAATAAATATAGATTAAAAATATATAAATTTAATATATATTTATATTTAATATATTAAATTATATAATTTGTGTATAATATCAAATAATTATATAATATATATTATACTACATACAACTTAAACATTTTATATATTATATTAAAGTATAATATGTTTTATATCATATACATATTACATATTAAATACATACAAGGATGCAAGGCTTTGTATACTTTATCACTTATTTAGTTTTTTTTATTTTTCTGATATTTTTATAAATGGTATTAGCTGTGTAAGCCAAGTGGCTTGCATTTTTACTACATTTTATATTTCTGAGACCTTTATATATATAGATGCATTTCATTTATTTTCATTTCTGTGTAGCATTCTTTGTAGGACTACTGTTAAATGCATTATTCTCCTATTGATAACATCTTGTTTTGAGGAGTTGTGTTTTGCTTCAATTTGTTTTTACAAACAATGCTGCCATGAATATTCTTTGGTATGTCTTCTGGTGCACATGCTGAAGTTTTATCCAGGGTAAATTCCTAGGATGGATTCTTGGAATAGTGTCTATGCTCATCTTCAGCTTTATGAGACTGTACTAATTTATTTTTCAAAGTGATTGCTCTAATTTATATTCTCATTAGCAGTCTTAGTTTCTCTACATCCTCATCAAAATTTTATATTCTTGACATTTTATTTTTTGCCAATTTGATGATGAAATTTCATTTTATTGTAGTTTTTCAATACCAATTTGCCAGTTAATATTTTTTAACACTTTTGGTGGAGGACATTCATATATCCTCTTCTTTGAAGTGCCTGTCAAAATATTTTGACCATTAGTTGGTTTATCTTTTGCTTTGCCATGTGTATGAATTATTTTTATATCTTCTGTAATAATTTATTATATATGATATAGATTATAATCTATTGTAGATATATATTTGTGTGGGTGTGGGTGTGTGTGCACACTACACAGATATCTTCTTCAACTTTGTGATTAACTTTTAGTGTTCTGATTAATAGACTGTTTTTCATTTTAATGCAAGGAAAAGGCTCAAACTTTTAACTTATGCTTTAGGCTCTCTATATCTTGTTTAAAGAAGTCATTTCCCCACTCCAAGATTATACAGTCTCCATGTTGTCTTCTGTAACCTCTGAAGTTATAATTCCACATTCAAATCTTTAGTCCTTTTGGAAATAATAATAAAATTGGGATGATATAAGGATCTGATAAGTTTCTTAAGAAGTTCAGCATAAACCTACCTGACCTAACCATTCAACTACTAGGCATTTACCTAAGAGAAAAGAAAGCATACATCCATACCAAAACTTATACATGAAAGTTCATAGCAGCTTTATTTATAATAAAAACGAAATTGGAAGCACCTGGATATTCATCAAAAGATCAATGGATGAACAAATTATGGTATATCCATATAATGGAATATTATTCATCAATAAAACAACGAACTATTGATACATGCAACAATGTGGATGGAGCTATATATAATTGTGTTGATGATAGTATACAGATAAAAAAAGATCATATACAATACTGCCCCAGTTATATAAAATTCTAGAAAGCGCAAATTTATGAATACTGACAGAAAATAGATCTATAGTTGCTTAGGAGTAAGTATGGAAGATATAGAAGGGATGGATTACATAGACACTTTTGAGGGTGATGGATATGTTTACTAAGGACCTCACAGCTATATACATATGTCCATGGTACTTTGGTACCACATGGTACCTTGTATTATATGCAGTTTACAGTATGTCATTTATACCTCATTATAATATAGCAAAAAAAACCCAAAAAACAAAAAACCAACCCAAACACTCACAGTAAAATATTGAATGTTTTTACCCTGAAATTGAGGTTAAAACAAGATGCCCAGTCTTATGACTTCTATTCAGAATTGCACTGCTAATATAGCCAATGGCAATAAGGGAAGAAAAGGAATTAAAAGTTCTCAATGCAACTCAGTGAAAAAAGCAAAGTCTTTTCATTACATCGTGCTAGATCAACTAGACAGCAATATGGAGGAAACACCCAAATTTTGACCATTATTTACACTACACACAAACATGAATTTAGAGAGCTTAATCAACTAATCTAACCAATTGGTTTATTCAGTTGAGGGCTTAATTAGATTAATTGATTTGAGGTAGTCCTAAAATTTAAAAGGTGAAGTATAAAGCACCTGGAAGAAAACATAGTAGAATAGCTTTGTGATCTCATTGTAGGCAAAATTTCTTAAGGAAAATGACCTAAAAAAAATTAACTAAAAATTTAAAAATTTGTAAACTTCCCTTCATTAATATTTTTGTAATTTTTTTAAAGTTTATTTATTTTTGAAAGAGAGAGAGAGAGAGAGAGCATGAATGGGGGAGGTACAGAGACAGAAGGAGACGCAGAATCTGAAGCAGACTCCAGGCTCTGAGCTGTCAGCACAGAGCCTGATGTGGAGCTCGGACTGTGAACTGCAAGATCATGACCTGAGCTGAAGTCAGACGCTTAACCAACTGAGCCACGCAGTCTCCCCCTGCTCTTCAGTAATATTAATAATGTCTGCTTTTGGCTTTCTGCACATGGATACCGTTGAGTAAGCATGGTTAAGTCTGCCTTCCCGCCACCATCATGTCTAAATCAAACTTTACCAAAGAGCATAAGCAGCTGTGGAAGCTCTTCACTGAAGGTTTGAGCTTTGAAACAACCCACAAGAGTCTAAGGAGCCATTCCGAGCAATGGGGAATGCTTGCTGACTGTGTGGTAATGAGTAATCCAAACACCAAGTGCTCCAGAGTTCTTTGGATTTGTCACATATGCCACTGTGGGAGAGGTGGATGCAGCCATGAATGCAAGGCCACACAGGGTGGATGGAAGAGTTGTAGAGCCAAAGAGGGCTGTCTCAAGAGAAGATTCTCAAAGACCCGGTACTCAAGTAACTGTGAAAAACATTTTTGTTGGTGGCATTAAAGAAGACACTGAAGAACATCATCTAAGAGATTATTTTGAACAGTATGGGAAAATTAAAGTGATTGAAATCATGACTGACAGAGGCAGTGACAAAAAGAGAGGCTTTGCTTTGGTAACATTTGATGAGCATGACTCTGTAGATAAGATTGTCGTTCAAAAATACCATACTGTGAATGACCACAACTGCAAAGTCAGAATAGCTCTAGCAAGAGATGGCTAGGGTTTAATTCAGCCAAAGAGGTTGAAGTAGTTCTGGAAACTTCAGTGGTGGTCATGGAGGTGGTTTTCGCGGGAAGGCAACTTGGGTCATGAAGGAAACTTCAGTGGGTAAGGTGGCTTTGGCGGCAGTTGAAGTGTTGGTAGATATGGTGGCAGTGAGGATGGCTATAATGGATTTGGTAATAAGCAACTTTGGAGGTAGCAGAAGCTATAATGATACTGGCAATTACAGCAGTCCATCTTCACATTTTGGACCCATGAAAGGAGGAAATTTTGGAGGCAGAAACTCTGGCCCCTATGGTGGTGGAGGCCAATACTTTGCCAGACCATGAAACCAAGGTGGCTGTGGTGGTTCCAGCAGCAGCAGTAGCTGTGGCAGTGGCCGAAGGTCTTAATTACTGCCAGGAAACAAAGCTTAGCAAGAGAGAGGAGAGTCAGAGAAGTGGCACGGAAGCGACAGGTTACAACAGATTTGTGAACTCAGCCAAGCACAATGGTGGCAGGGACTAGTTGCTACCAAGGATGTTGCATGTTACATGTTTTAGACAACACTTGTGTGTATGGGCAAGGAACTTGGCTGTATTTATGACTAACTATGTAACAAGTTATTTTAATTTTTATTCTGTGGTAAGTGTAAAGCATTCCAACAAAGGGTTTAATTAATTAATTTATTTTTTTGGCACCCATGTTGTTGATTGCTAAACGTAATAGTCTGAATAAATGTGTCTTAAAAAAAAAATGTCTGCTCCTCCGGACAACTGAGTAGCTCAGTCAGTTAAGCGTCAGACTCTTCATTTCTGCTTAGGTCATGATCTCACCATCCTGAGATGAAACCTCCAGGGGGGCTCCTCGATGGGTGTGGAGCTTGCTTAAGAGTCTCTCTCTCTCTCTTTCTCTGCCTGTGCCCCTCCCTCACTTGTAGGTGCACCCTCTCTTTTTTTTTCCTCTCTCTCTCTCAAAAAAAAATTGCTTCTCAAAAGATAGCTGAGAAATTTAAAAAGTGAGACACAGAGTAGCAGAAAATATTCACAGTGGCCTGGCATCCTGAATATAAAGATTCCCATAAGCCAGTAATAAAAAGGTAACCTATTTTTTTAAAATGAGAAAAGGACTTGGAAAGCATTTCACAAAGGATATCATATAATAAGTGATCAACAAGCACAGGAAAACATATTCAATGTTATTGGTCTTCAGGGATTGCAAAGTCAAACTACAACAGCCATTACACACACATTAAAATGGTTAAAATTTAAAAGACAGCATAATACCTAATGCTAGAGAGGATATGGGGTATCCAGAAAACTCCTATATTTTTGATGGAGGTTTAAAATGATACAACCAAAAAAAAAACAAAAAACAAAAAAACAAAAAATAAATAAAATGATACAACCAATTTAGGAAATCACTTGGCAGTTTCTAATAAACTTGTACTTACTATCAGATCTGGTTATTCTCCTCTGTGTCAGTCTTGGTTCAAGCAGAGGAAAGAAATCATGAGAAATTTGAACGAGGAAAGTGTAATGGAAAATGATTAAATATATCAAGGGATTAGAGACTAGACAAGTAAAGACAACTCCAAAGAACACAGGAACAGCACATGGAAGGAGCAGCCACTACTCCTAGGGCTTAGATAAGCACCCGAAAAACGTGATGCCCACCTCTCAGGGGAAGACTCAGTAGGGTGCTCACTGGATGGCAGAAGAGTGTTACCCTTTCATGTCAGTGGAACTTGGTGGAAACGGACTCCTCACGAGTCTTGGGTAAAAACACAACAGCATATTGTTAACTTAGACAAGATGTTGTACAGCATTTCTCTATAATTCATTCAATCTTATAACAAGTACAATTTTATACCCATTGGACAATCTCCTACTTCCTGCTCTCCCCACCCCCAGGCAACCACCATTCTATATTCTGCTTTTATAAGTTTGACTACGTTAGATGTCTCACCATAAGTGGAATCATGCCATATCTGTTCTTCTGTGACTTATTTCACTTGGCATAACGGTTTTGTGTACGACCTTGATTGGGGTCATGGGATTACAGGTACATGCATATTTCCAAACTCCTCAAACTATACATATTAAATATGTGAAGGATTTTTTTCTTATATAAATTATGCCTCAATACAGTTGTTTTAACAAAGTTCTGAGGAAACTTGTTCATGGAAAGGTATCTCACTGGAGACACTGTCCTACGAAACTGACCAGGTTCGTGTGCCACCAGAGGAGTCGGTTTGACTGCCTCTGTCTGCCATTCAGCAGGAATCCGGTGCTGGGGAAGCTCCGTGTGTTGCAGAAGGCAAAGGCTGGAGAAACTGTCCACACTGCGGAAACAGGCAGAGAAGCTAACTGGAACCCAGAGGCAAACCTTCCTCCTGCAATGCTTCTCTAGCGCCCTCTATTGACAAAACTTAACATGGTAAAAATGACCAAGGAAAAATATTTAATTGGCCCAGATCCACTTTCACAAAGCAGGCCAAATTTTCGAATTTGGAACTGAGAGGCTATAAATAACAAACCGGTGCGCCTTCCAGGTATTTAATTTCCAAAGTAATAATTTCCAGGTAATAATTTTCCAGGGAAATTAAATTTGTATTTGTTATAAACACTTTTAACAAGAATGTTCAATACAGCTTTGTTTGTAATAGCAATAAAAAAGAAAAAAATGGAAACAACACAACACAAATGTATATTAACACATGATTAGAGCAATACATTCTGGTATATTTATACAAAGGCACAGTATGCAGCAATAACAAAAGAAGATTTCACATAACATATGCAAATCTCAAAATCATGTTGAGCAAAACATGTGCCTAGTATATGATTCCACTTTCATGAAAGTATCGAAGAACAAAACTAACTTGTGGGGAAAAAATAGGAACAGTGGTTGAGTCTAGGCAGGAGCATGGATGAGGATTAACTGGAAAGGCACAGAAGGAACTTTTAGTGTCGTAGTAGAGTTCAAAATTTTGATTAGATACTGGTTGCATGACTGTACATTCCTCAAAACCCATCAAACTGTAATCTTAATACCTGTGCATTTCATTAGATATAATTTTGCAACAATTAAAAAAAATTAAACAACTGAGGTGACTTGAAGATCAAATTAGCTAAATAAAGTTGTAATTTTTAAAAATGTATAAAGGGTGTATGGGTGGTTAACCGACTGACTTCAGCTCAGGTCCTGACCTCACAGTTTGTGAGTTTGAGCCCTGGGTCGGGCTCTGTGCTGACAGCTCAGAGTCTGGAGCCTGCTTCAGAATCTGTCTCCCTCTCCTCTGCTCTTCCCCTGCTTGCACCCTGTTTCTCTCTCTCTCAAAAATAAATAAACATTTAAAAAAAATAAAAATTAATTAAAAATGTATAAATTCTATTTTTTTCCATACTAAAATTTTCTGACACAAAGGGCTTTAGTAAGATTTACTTTTATTTTAGTTTATGGTCACATCATTTCCTAAGTAAAAATGCAAGATGATCAAAACAATATGTATAGTATGGTATATACTCACTGTTATGTAGCCTGTCTTAATTGCTAATTTCCAGGAGCTTTTATATCATTAGCAACAAAGAAAATGGGTCACTGATGTAAACAATTTTTATCTCTATTGAACGATTTATGTTTTAGCCTTCAAACAATAGACAGCAAAAAGACTTGCTGACAAATACAAACTTCTCTAAAATATGAAGCCAAGCTGAATGCAAGCCTTCTTTTCACACTTTTTAGTTATGTGAAGCACAATAAAAGGAATCAGAAAAAGTTATCCAGTTATCGTGACCCACAAAACCCACTATTGCCAAGGGGAGTAAAAATGAATTTAATCTAGTTGAAGGTACAGTCAATGAAGAGTTTTTAAAAACTTCCAAGCTATTAGCTTTGAATGGTTATGTATATATATCAGATCGCATCATAATTTTTACAATATAATGATGCAGTCATTAGAATTACAAGAAACTGTCCAGCATGTATTTTTAGAGGAAAATTCAATACGTTATGTGCTCAATTACATTTGCTGATGTGCAAATTGCCAAGACATACTTTTTATGGAGTAAAACACAAATGATGGTTGGCTATCAGATATAAGTAATGTAAACAAGGCAGTCAAAACAAGTAATGATCTGATTTTGTGTCAACATGAAACAAGAACTAAAGAATGGAGCTGCAAGTCTTAATATTCTCCTATTTCCTATTTTCATAGAAATGCATGACCATGATCTGGGTTTCTGTGGCAACAGGCAAGAGTGTTACCAGAGTCACGATATAGATAAATGGCTTCTCATATATCTTCTTTGTTATAATCATAGAAGGATATGTATCAGAAATGATGTTATAGCTATATTTAAAGAACAAAACAATAACTATATCCCAGCAGCAGACCTGTGTTCTTGTCAGCATGGAAGGTGGCAACTACAAGAGTGCTTGTATCTGTAAATAACAGCACAAGTGACTCTATTATTACCTGTACCAATTGGTTATTTCTCTTGCTTTCTATACCTTTGTCTTTCAGGACTTACAGAAAACCTGATCATGTGAAGTAAGTATATTAGAAGGAGGATTTTGCACAAAGAGTAAGTGAACTTCGTATTTTGATTTTCATTTCCAATAGATATTTTTAATACTTGAGTGACTGAGTAAAAAGTTAAATATATAAATGATGACATGTCCTTAGAAGTCATGTATTATTATAAGGGTAAATAAGAAACTTGCTTGGATTTTTTACATTTATTTATAATAAAATATAAAATGTATATTTTTATTCTTAATAAAAATTATTTGCTTTCCTGAAGTTAACTTACTCTTTCAAGGAGTATTTAATTTGTTATGTATAATAATGTTCTATTAAAAAGTTACCATAGAAAAATCCATATATAATAATATTGTATATTTATGTTATTTTAGTAATCTTCCTATAATCCTACCACATCAGAGAAACCCAAAAATGCTGTTCTAAAATTCTGAGATTTCAAGTAATGTCATGAGGGAAAAATGAGGTAATTTCAAATATTATTAAAATTTTTTGTATTATGCTAATAAAGAAATGAATATTTCAGAATTTATATTAACCTATTTTGAGTAAACACAATTTCATATCACATTTATTTATTTACCTATTATTGATTCTAATATTATCTTAGTATAAATTAGAAAGGAGCTATGAAATTAAATGGAAACTATTATAAACAAGGTGCTTATAAATACATTAGAAGTCACATAGATAAAAATTCCAAAACTCATGACTGGTATTTGATATTGAACCTTATATATTATGCCACAGAGACTTCCATTCAGGTTAACATCACTTTAGTGATCGACCAAAAGACAACACAGTAAAGTGGAAAATTGAATTACCTTTATTGGCTGAAAATATTTTTACCATTAATATTTTTAATATAGTAATTATTATAATCCACATTTATTTTCTGCTCTTAAGAATTATTACTTAGTGGAAATGTATATTCTAAAGTTCTTTCCTTAATTATATGTTGGCTACCCATATTAAAAAGTGAAATGTATGTTAATAATGACATATTAAGAACTCTGTACCTTCTTTTGTAAAAGTACTTACAAATAATCATTTCAGAATTAATTCATTCTCAAATTTGCCAGTCTTTTGCATAGTCTACTTTCCTCTACTTCTAGAATCTTTGTTTCTTCCTTTAGGATTAGTTATTCCTTCCTGTTGAGAAGGAGGACCTTCCTCTACCTTTCAAGGCCCTTCCAGCTTGACTTAGAATCAAATTTACCCGAGACAGTTTAACAGGAGAAAATCAAATTTAATAGTGTACTATGGAGAATCCACACAGACACGAGATTCCAGAGACAATGAGGCTCCTTATTTGAGCTAAGGAGAGGGGTAGGGTCAGAGGATGCAAAGGAGAGGAAGGATGCCAGCAGGAGAAAGATGTTCTGAAAAACAAAGATTCCCCTATCACGAAGAGATAAGTTTCTTAGATGAACAGGAGCCTCTGTTAATAACTCTCTTCCTGGTACAGGCTCTCCTTTCCGATGTAATTTGTTGAGGACCAAGAAGAGAGATTTTCTCGCATCTGCTGAGTTTTGATTACTTTTAACTCAAAATAATGTTCATACCAAAATGCTCCGTCTTGGACCATCCTGCCCTTGGCCTCTACAGTTTACACATTGTCAGGTTTTAAAGCTTAATTTATTTTTATCATCTCTTCCTTTCTCCAAATATTCTCTAGGATTAAGAATGTGATTTTTCAATGACATCTTCAAATTATATTCTTTCCATATATTTTGATCCTGAGTCTGAAGACTTGAAATTATTTAAACTGTTACAGGTTTTCCTATAAATTGAATATTCTTTTATAGATATTTGTTCATCCTTTGGAGAATTTTTACACTTGTGAAAAGAGATGAAACAAAACCAATTGAGTATTTCTACATTCTTTCTGTGATGTCTCTTCTTAACCTACATGCCACATCCACATATAAATTAATGGTTTAATTCTATTAATTTCCTTCTAAGAGCTTCCAAAGCTTTGGAATTTTGATAAATTATGTCTTTATTTTCATTCAATTGAAAATATATCTAATTTTCTGAGTCACTTACTTCTTGATCCATGAAATATTAGAAGCATGTTTTTTATTTCCAAATATTTTAGAGATTTTTCAGATATTATTACTGATTTCTAGCATAATTCTGTCACAGAGAATATATTTGTATTTTCCTGCTTCTTAATAAGCCTGATGATCTTTGATTGGATGCCAGGTTGTGATACGAGAAATATTTGGTGATATGAGAAATATTTGGTCTTCACATCCAGTTCCTGGCATAGAGATCCTAAAATCCTTAGGATTTCCTGAGTAATGAAAGTGAGAGGAGCACCTCTTGCTATTCATAATAAGCCTCTTTCAACCACACCTAAGTTTATGTCAATAAGGTAATGAGGTGACTTTTGGAAAGCTCCTAATGACAAAGGTGCTGACAGTCTGGGGAAGCAGCCATGTCGTTAGAGGGTTGAAATACTCAGGCCTCCTCACTGCCCCTCCAGAGAAGGGAGAGGGGCTGGAATTTGAGTTAATCACTAATTGCCAGTGATTTAGTTAATTGTGCCTACATAATGCAACCTCAATAAAAACCCTAATAGAAGGGGTTCAAAGAGCTACTGGAGTTCAGTGAAAATGTCAAGGTGCTGTGAGGGTGGCACACCCAGAGAATACATGGAAGTTCCATCATTCCTGCCCCCTGCAACCATACCTTGTCTTATGCATTTCTTCTATCTGGTTGTTCTGGGATGTATCCTTTATAATAATCCAGTAACAGTAAGTCAGGCATTTCCCTGAGTTCTCTGAGACATTCTAGCAAATTCTTGAACTTAAGGAAGTTGGTTGTGGGAACTCCCCAATTTATAGCTGGTCTGTTAAAAATACAGATGACAACCTGGGACTTGCAATTAACATCTGAAGTGAGGGGAGGGGGGCAGTCTTATAGGACTAATACCTTAACCTACGGGGTCTGCACTAATTCTAGGCAGTTAGTGTCAAAATTGAGTTAAATTGGTAGGACATTCACTCTGTACCAAGATTTGGAGAATTACTTGGTTTGGAAAAACCCACACATCTAGTGTCAGAAATGTGAGTTGTACAGAGAAAAAGGTGTTTTCCTTTGCAGATACTGATAATTTTACTTTCTTGAGTGCTGGTTTCTTTTATTCCTATAAATATTCTAGAGCGTTTTTTCTGGGATGCAGTTAAGTTACTTGGAAGTAGCTTCCTCCTTTCTGGTTTTGCTTTTAAGATTCATTAATTAGGACCTGGGACACCTGGGTGGCTCAGTCCATTGAGCATCTTACTTCGGCTCAGCTCATCATCTCACAGTTTGTGGGTTCAAGTCCCATGCTTTATGCTGAATGCTTGCTCAGAACCTGGAGCCTGCTTCAGATTCTGTGTCTCCTTCACTCTCTGTCCTTCCCCCGCTCATGCTCTGTCTCATTCTGCCTACAAAAGTGAATAAATGTAAAAAAAAATTAAAGACTCATTAATTAGGACTAGAACAACATAAAGTCTAGGGCTAATTATGCCCCAATACTAAAGTAAGATACTGCTGTGTATATTGTGTCCAATGTCCAGTGAATTATAAGGTTTTCTAGAGTGGCTGATGAAAACAGGCACTATTTCCAGCTCTTTATGAGCACCAGCTACCTTTCTGTCTGTGTTGGAAAATTCTTTTCCCAGCCTGTGGTAGTTTCCGGACAAGTATGCACTGATCAGTACTCTACTGAAAACTCAAGGCAGATTCTGTCTTTACAACTCTCACTACAGCTTTCTCCTTTCCAGCTCTCTCTTCTGCAAACTCTAGCCTCTTTGATCACTTGGACTTTCAGCCCCATCTTCTCAACTTTGGGAGTCCAATGGGCTATGCTTGGGTTTCCTTCCTCAAGCCCTTCCTGCTGAAGGCAGTAAGCTCTAGCAATCACAGGGCCCGCCTCCCTTGTTTCTGCTCTTTCAAGGAACACTGTTAGTCGCATGATGTTTAGTGTTTTAAAAACCATTGTTTCATATAATTTGTCTTATTTTTCTAAGTTGCTTCAGGGGAAGAGTACATCCAATCCTTGTTTCTATACCTTACTCTGAAGCA
This sequence comes from Panthera tigris, assembly GCF_018350195.1. NCBI lineage: Eukaryota > Metazoa > Chordata > Mammalia > Carnivora > Felidae > Panthera > Panthera tigris. The sequence continues at coordinate 50,823,461 of NC_056671.1, read as the reverse complement.
GAAGTCACAATCCACTTTTTACATTTCTTATAAGTGGATCCTAAACCGTACTCTCCTTCTCACAAGGCTTAATCTCTATAGTGTATTTTAATGTTTAAATTCCTATGATGATATGCCATTTCTTAAATAAAAATGTCAAAGTAGATACAAAATATAAAATATTACCTACTTCACCTGATCTCACTTTACTATTGGTGGAAAGCAGGCTTTTGTTTTTCCAGTTTCAACAGAAATACTGAGCCAATTTTTCTCCCGTGCCAGTTTTGATGAAGGGTTTAGGAAACTCTTGAGTTATATACTAAATGCATAATTCAAGTGGGCTGACATATATGCATACCTTTGCTGGAGACATTGATTTACCTTTACCGTAAGTGGATATACTCACTCATTAGGATGTGATGGTCTATGTGAAATATTATCAATAGCTCTAACTCATGTACATGTTATTCATGTTTCATTCAAAATGCATAATGTTTGGGGAAATATTATATTTTTATTGTTAATTAAAGATATTTTCCTAGTAAAATAAATCAGGAGGTATTATAAACATGTTAAAGAAAAAAAAAAAGCTAAGTCACATGTTTTATTTAGAAGAAATAGTACTATCCCCAGGAGTCAGGTAGGCTCATAGAGTCCTTGTAGGCAAAAATTGACTTGTTGAATTCCTTGGGAAAAAATAAAAAGGTAAATTTGAAATGCAAAATAAAAATTTTTGGATGTGTTCCTACACGTGATTTTCAGACCAATTTAAAAGTCCAAACTCATGTTCTACTTTATAATCAGTCCCTAGTAAGTAGTAATTTAAAAACGGTAACATTTGGGTGCCTGAGTGGCTCAGTTGGGCATCCCACTCCTGATTTCAGGTCAGGTCATGAGATCGACCCGGACTGGGCTCCAAGTTGAGCAGGAGTCTAAGATGCTCCCTCCCCCCGCCCCTCTCCCCCATTCATGCTTTCTCTCTCTCTCTCTCTCTCTCTCTCTCTCTCTCTCTAAACAAACAAACAAAAAAAAGAAAAAACAAAAAAACAGCAGGGGCACCTGGGTGGCTCAGTCAGTTAAGCCTCTGACTTTGGCTCAGGTCATGATCTCACAGTTTGTGAATTTGAGCCCCGCATTGGGCTCTGTGCTGACAGCTCAGAGCCTGGAGCCTGCTTCAGATTCTGTGTCTCCCTCTCTCTCTCTGCTTCTTCCCCGCTCACATTCTGTTTCTCTCTCGCTCTCTCTCAAAAATAAACGTTAAAATTTTTTTAAAGGGTAATATATACCTCAGGATTTGTGGCTCCTGGATCAACTTATATTTTTATTTCTGAATTGTCAGTTACATAAAGTTTTAATCTTTTCTGAAGAAATTAAAATATCAAGATTTTCATTTTCAATACTATGGAAGATCAAACATCATAACATTTCTCCTTCACAAAACAATTTAAAATGGTGAATAAAATATTCTTCTTGCATTGGACATATACCTCTGGCCCAGAATAATGAATGAGATTTCTAAGTAATTTTCATGTGGTTACTTCACACAGAAGTCATTTAAATAATGAAAAATCTCCTTTTAATACCCCAGAGAGTATATAGCTTACTGATTCTCCAAGGAGCTATGCCTTATAGATTCTGGATCTAGTTAATCTTTTACCCAGAGATGTTCTGTTAAAAGCATTCAACAGATCAGGTCTCTTCCTCTGAGAATATATCATTGGAAATTTGCTTGAAGTTCTGACAAGGACCTTTCTTTCTTTCCTTTCCCCGGACCCTACCCCTCATAAAGAGAATGAATATATTACATGCTAGTTGTTTAACTTCTTACAGTGGAGGAATGTATCAGATATAATTTTTATCTTCAAATGGGGTATAGACCAGCATTTTAAAATGCTTTTATGTTCATTATTTTATTAAATAAGTAGACTCTTTCCATGTGGCTATATAATCAAACTTCAGAGAAGGCTGATACTGTCAGTCAGATAAATTTGATGTCTCCATGCTTCTCTGTGGTTCTGAAGTAGTCTTATAGACACTGTGTCCTCACTGACCCACAAATGTACAGAAAGTTTTCCAAAATTCTCAAAACATTTAAAAAATATTATTCAAAGTCCAGGTATTTGTGTGTAAAAGAAGATTAACATATCATGAGCTTTTTCTTCCATACAACTCAGTAAAGGAAATTAGTCTTTAATCTGAGATCTTAGTTGATGTCTTTCCTTCTCCAGAAAGATACATTTTCTTGTATCTGATTTTCATCACATTTAAGACTGCTAAATATTATTCAGATAATTTTTCATACTCTTTAAAGCATATTTTTCATAACAGAAATCAAAAAATATTAATCAGGGAATTATTAGGAACAATGTACAGGAGGAAAGTGAAGATATACTCTAGGAGTGGAAATGTAATCAAAATCAAAATGAACCCAAAAAATCAAGTTTTATGGGGATACAGAGGATATAATTAGTCTAGAGGTTAAGAAAGGCTTTGAAGGAAAAGAAATATAAGGTAAACATTGAAGGATAAGTTGGATTTTAACAGGAAGAGAAGAACAAAACTCCAGGCAGATTTAAAAATACCTCTCACTGTATAAGGCATGTCATGCATGGTATGATCTGAGAACCACAAGTAGTACGGTTGTAAAGGGATCATTATTCATGGCAGGGAATCATGAATGCCAATCTAAAGAGCATGCGTTTTATTTTGTATGTTATATGGATTTGCCAAAGTATTCTGAGTAAGACGAGCCTTCAGCAGTTAAGCTTTAGAACTCTTGTATAAGGAGAGGAAAAAAATCAAAATAACATTTGTTGAGTGCCAATCAATGTCCCTGGCAATTCTGTTTTTTTAAACCTGGCCCTAATCCTATGTTAAAACTGTAAAATGTAATTTACATCTGGGGAAAAAGCATTCATAAGAGTTTTGTACTTTACTCCAAGTTATACAAGCAGTAAGTGAATGGAATTGAAGTTTATAGATGAAGGGAACCTATAGAGGCATGAAAACTTCAAGGAGGTTCTAACAGCAATTCAGATGAGAGATGAGGAGAGTTATAACTAGGGCGTTGCTGTGGAGAATTTAAGAAAGTGAAAGATTCAATATGTTCTAAGGCGTTCACTGATGATACTTAGGGGATGAGAAAGTCAGCAGGCACAAAAATGTTTAAGTCTCTATTGTTCCAAGTAACGCAGTAGAAATTCAGGCTTGTTCTGAGAGGCAAGCTCTGTGAAACTCCCTTGCTATTGACCGAGTTATTTAACCTTTTTGAACAAATCTGGAGTAGTTACTGTGAGGATAGGAAAATATGCATAGTTTGGAGCACTGTGTCTGCCTAGTAGATGACACTCAAAAGAGCCAACTGTCACTATTATGAAATACCTTCTCGGTTGTTCATCCTTCCCCTGTTATCCAGCATAGAAAAAGAGATACATTAGAGTAGGGGAACCACAAATGTGGTTGGCCACCCTTACATCCCAAAACTGTAGCTGATACATTATGTACCTTTGCAGTTATTAGTTCTTTGAGCTTAGTACAAAATTATAAAATAAATTTATTGTGTAGGAATGGGCCTTAAACTGAATGCCCTTTTTCCTTTAGGTTTTAAACTATGAAAAAACTGTACAAAATGAACTGATGACCACGTGAGAGTCATGAGACACATTGGTGATAGAAGGGGAGGTGACCAGAAGTCTCAAAGTAGAGGTGGGGCTGATAAAGCTGGATCTGAGCATGTGACTCAGATTTGAGGCTAAAATGGGAGTCTCCTACTCCCTGACTAAATCTACATTTGTGCACCCTGCTTTGTGGCAAGTTGGGTGCACAGGACAGAACTTGATTTGCCAAACTCATTGTATCACATATTGGTTTTCTAGAAAGTAGAGAGAAGGAGAGAAATTGTGGGTCTCCCTCATCGCTGTAGAGGCTCTGCCCATGTAATCTTCACACATGGAAGCAGAAACAGAGAATCGAGTTCACCCTGTTTCAGCACTGACAGGTTAAGTGAGAAATACAGCACATATATATAAGTGATATTTCATTGTGATCCATTCACTGATGTATCAGAACTCTGGATCTCTTACCACTGTATATAACATCAACCACCTTATCAGGAAGGATTTGAGTACTAATGCAACTAGGAAGGCTAGGCATCATGTGGACTTCAGGATTGGTATAAGTCCATAGGTCTATGATGTCATTAAGAATGGAATTTATTTCCCTACTTCTGCTCAATTTTTTGTGGGTTCAATTATACCTCACAACTATCTTCTTTTGTGGTTGAAACATGGTCATCCACAATTCTTGGAGCTACCTGATCCCCATCCATATGCAGAAAGAGAGGTGAGAGAGGCAGCAGAGAGACAAAGATCAAAAGAGAGATGTAAAATCATGGTACCGCACACCTCTCACACAATCATTTTGCTCAATGTTTCATTCCCATCACTAAATGAATCACTATGGTTATGAAGAAGCCATTATTTAGATCTGGTTACCATGTCCAACCTTGGACTAGAAGCTGTGAAAAACAGTCTGGAAATACACTGATTGGGTAAGCCTTATAACTGAATGATCTCTCCCGTTTAGACATCAGAACTGGTTCCGTTGGTTGGGGTGGTTCAGTCTGTTCAGCGTCAGACTCTTGATTTTGGCCCAGGTCATGATCTCATGGTTCATGGGATCTAGCCCCCACTTGAGCCCACATGGGACTCTAGACTGGGCATGGAACCTGCTTAAGATTCTCTATCTCCCTCTCCCTCTGCCTCTCCCCTGCTTGCTCTTCCACACATGCTCATGGTCTCTCTCTCTCAAAAAATAAAAACAAAAATAAAATAAATATCAGAACTGGAATATTCTGAGTCTTTCTAAAAGGAAGAAGTGGAACTGTGTGCTGGAGGGTATAAACTACAACGTACTGCAGCTAATAAACCTGAGTGGGTGATAGCTCATTTCTAATATAAGGAGACCTAAGAGACCCAAAATGTTCCCTCAAAAATTTCCCACTGTAGAAAAAATGGAAATGTCTGAAATATGATAAGAGGACATGAAGTTTCCTTTCCTAATACCCAATAATTATATTTTGTCATAAGATGTTAATAAATAAGATGTCCCATATTTTTATGTAGGAAAAAATAGTTTTAGCAGTTATAAATGATAGATGATGGTATGTATGTTTTAGATTTAAGGCTAGAATTAATAAAAATTATAAGTTGAAGAAATATATAGCAACATGTACCACACTGGCTAAGGATCATAAGTAATATTTGTCATTATTCAAAGTAATGTAAGTTTGTTAATCTTTGAAGTAATTCTACATGTCTTCATTAAATTTTCATTGCAATCTATGTAACATTTATGCTTTATAAATGTCACAAAAAGGTCTTGTTTCAATTTGTGCTTGAACTTTCTATGGCCAACAATTTTCTCTACCAACACCTGCTAGAAATAACTTCATCCCTAAATATAACAAGCTTTCCCCTTTGGTTTGTATTTTGTTTTATGACCCAATTAACTCCAAATTAAGTAGGCTTTATGAGGAAAGAACAACATCAAGTTGACATATAAATAATGTTATAAATAAACTCCCAGAGGATGAACAATGAAATCTGTTTAATGCAACTCATTTTAAAAGCCAACTCTTCCAAGCATGATAAAAGTGGTTTTGTTTCCATTTGAAGATTGCCATTCTAGTTTAAATAATACAAATGATGATGGAAAATTAATTTTATCTTTTCTGAAAGATACTTTTTTTCATGATGTGTCATGTATAAATGACTGAGGCTAGCTCACAATTTTGGGGTTGTGTTATCAACAATTTCATGAGTTTTTAGCTTTATTCATACCATATACTTATACCTGGATCAGCTAGATTTATAACATTTATTCTGGAGGAAATGTCCTTTACATTTACAAAGCAACCTTCTAATACATAACTTTTTTTGTAAGTAAAATTTATGCATATATTTTTAAATAAACTTTTTATTTTAGAACACTTTTAGATTTACAGAAAAAAGTGTTAAAATAATACAGAGAGTTGCATACACTGCATTGTCTCTTATTATTAATATCTTAGTTTAGTATGGTATAGTTCACAGAATTAATGAACCGATACTGATACATTATGATTAATGTAAGTCCATAGTTTATTAAGATTTTCTTAGTTTTTACCTGTATGTTATCTGTTCCAGGACCTCCATCCCAAATACAGTATTACATTTAGTAATTTTATGACTCCTTAAGTTCCTCTACGCTGTGACAGTTTCTTTAGATTTTTCTTGTTTTTAAGGTCTCACAATTTTGAGAAGTACTAGACAGTATTTTGTTAGATGACTCTCTATTTGGATTTGTCTGATGGTTTCCTCATGATTACATTGGGGTTATCAGATTTGTGAAGGAAAGCCACAGAGATAAAAATGGTATTTTCATCACATCATATCAAGGGTACATACTATCTAAATGATTTATGACCATTGATACTGACCTTGATCACCTGGCTTGGGTAGTGTTTGCCATGTTTTTCATATATAAAGTTACTTTTATTTGCCCCTTTCCATACTGTACTATTTTATTTTATTTTGTTTTGTTTTGTTTTAAATGTTTTATTTATTTTTGAGAGAGAGAGAGAGAGACAGAGTGCAACCTGGGGAGGGGCAGAGAGAGAGGGAGACACAGAATCTGAAGCAGGTTCCAGGCTCTGAGCTGTCAGCACAGAGCCTGACGCGGGGCTCGAACCCACAAACCGTGAGATCATGACCTGAGCCAAAGTCGGAGGCTTAACCGACTGAGTCACCCAGGTGCCCCCATACTGTACTCTTTAGGAGGAAGTCACTAAACACACTAAATGAGTTTTATTTCTACCTTTTTAATTCATCTTACTTTTAAGTTTTATTTTACTGGCTATGACCCAAGACAAATAGAAGCAGTGATAATGAGTACCTATGTTGTTAAAGATCTCAGGTAGAAGCTTTTAATATCTCATCATTAAATACCATATATACATAAAATATATATACTTATTAGATTAAGAAACTACCTCCTATTCTTAGTGCCAGGTAATTTTAAATTATAAATGGATATTCAACTGTTATCACTTTTTTTGTCCTACATCTATTGACATTTCATTATGATTTTTCTCATTATTTGGTGAATTATATATATATACATATGTGTATATATATAAATACATATATATACACATATATATACTTGTGGATACATATATACATATATATGTATATATGTGTGTGTGTGTGTGTATATATATATTTAAAGTTTATTTATTTTGAGAGAGACAGAGAGAGACCAAGAGAGCACATGCACTCATATGTGCACAAGGGAGGGGCAGAGAGAGAGGGAGGGAGAGAGAGAGAGAGAGAGAGAATCCCAGGCAGCATCTGCATTGTCAATGCAGAGCCTGATGTGGGGCTCAATCTTGATCTTGTGAACTATGAGAACATGACCTGAGTCCCAATCAAGAGTGGACTCTCAAGTCACTGAGCCACCCAGGTGGTCATACTTGGTGAATTATATTGATTACTTTTTCAATTATTAATAAAAATATCCTTGCAACAACAGCAAAAACAAGTAAGTGGAACTACATCAAACCAAAAAGTTTCTGCACAGCAAAATACAACTTATTGAATGGGAGAAAGTATTTTCAATTCATGTATCTCATAAAGGACTGATACTGAAAATATATTTAAAACACTCATACAGCTCAATAGCAAAACAAAAACAAAAACCAAGATTTAATTTAAAAATTAGTATAGGAGGCCACCTGTTGGGATGAGCACTGGTTTTGTATGGAAACCAATACGACAATAAATTTCATATTAAATTTTTTAAATTAAATAAATAAATACATAAATAAATAAATATTTGTATAGGATCTAAATAGATATTTTTATAAAGAAGACATACAATTGGCCAGCAGACAAGTGAAATGATGTTCAACATCACTAATCATCAGGAAAATGCAAATGAAACTCACAATAAAATGCAACTTCACACTTGTTAGAATGGCTTTTACCAAAAACAAATAACAAGTGTTCCTGAGGTTGTGGAGTAAAGCCAATCCTTGTGTCTTTTGGCAGGAACATAAATACTAATTTACAGTCACTATGGAAAGCATATAGAGATTCCTCAAAAAATTAAAAATAAACCCATCATATGATTCAGCAATTCTTCCTCTGGATATTTATTTGATGGATAAAAAAATCACTCTCTCAAAAAGATATCTCTACCTCATGTTCATTGCAGCATTGTTTACAGTAGCCCAAACCGGGAAATAACTGAAGTGTACATTGACAATGAATGGATAGGAAAAAATGTGATTGTATATATATTCATCCATAAAAAATAAAGAAAACCCAGTCATTTGTAAAAAATTGGATAGACTTTGAGGGCATTACGTTAAGTGAAATAAGCCAGAGAAAGACAACCCCTTATGATCTCATTTATATATGGAATCTAAACAAACAAGCAAACAAACACAAAATGACAACAGACTGAGAACAGAGAACACACTGGTTGTTGCCAGAGGTGAGGGGATGGGAAGTGAAGTGGGAGAAATGGTTGGATGTGGTACAATTCACAATTGTACAGAGTCAATAGGTACAGACTCCCAGTTGTAAGGCAAATAAGTCCCAGGGATGTAATGTACAACACTGTGACTATAGTTAACAATACTGTATTATACATTCGAATGTTGCAAAGAGATCTCAAAATTCCTAATCTCAAGGAAAAAATATGTATCTATAAGTAGTGACGGATGTTAACTAATGTGGTAATCATTTTGATTACCTAAACTAATACAATGTTATATGTCAATTATATCTCAATTTAAAAAACGATCGTATGTCAATAGTTACATATGTCAATAATATCTCAGTGAGGCTAGGGGAAAATAAATGAGGGGGATTGTGTTTACCTTCAGACAAGGTAGTTACTGGGAGAGAAGACATTGGGGAGCTTCCATGGTACTGGTACTGTCCTGGTTCCTGATTTCGGTGCTAGGTGCACATGTGTGTTCACTTCGTGAAAATGCACGAGTCAATTTGTGCTCTTCTCTATACGTATGTTACATTCAATAAAAAAATAAAGCTTAGGGGCACCTGGGGGGCTCAGTCAGTTAAGTGTCCTACTGTTGATTTCTGCTCAGGCCATCATCTCACAGTTCTGAGTTTGAGCCCAACATTGGTCTCTGTGCTGACAGTATGGAGCCTGCTTGGGATTCTGTCTCCCCATCTCTCTGCCCCTCTCCCACTGTCTCTCTCTCACTCTCTCTCTCTCTCTCAAAAATAATTAAACATTAGAAAAGAAATGCAAACTTAAAAAAAAGTAAAACTAAATAAAGTTTGCCTTCTAACCAGAAGGAGGGGGATTTTGTTTCAGGACTTCCATTTTGCTCTAGTGAATTAAATGAGATAAAATTAAAAAAATAAAATAAAATAAAAGCTTGCATTTTTGAAATAATCTCATCTCAGTCTTATATATGATCTTTTGTATATTGCTGATTATATTTCCTAAGAAGTCAATTTACTAATTTACTTAAGATTCTCCTTTATGTTCATAAAAATAATTACCCTAAATTTGTCATTTGCTATGAAAGTTGGAGCAACCTTATAAAACAAGGTGAATAGTGTTTCGTCTTTTTTAACTCTCTGGACAAGTTTGCGTAATATTGTTTTATGTATTCCATAAATGTTTGGAAATCTCATCACTGCAGCCATTATCTAGTCTAGAGATTTTATTGCTGGACTTCTTTCAATTACAGATTCAATTTCCTTAATAGTTAAAGAATATTTTTATTGTCTACTTCTTTGTGACTCAGTTTGGGTAAGTTTTGCTCTTCTGGGGATTTTCCCATTTTATCTAAACTGTCAACTTTATAGCCAAAAATTATATGCATGTTTGTATGTATACTGTATGTTTATATGTATGTCAAATGTATGGCCAAAGATGATATGATTACAGACACACACATAAACAGAGAGAGAGACAAAAAAAGATGATAAAACCAAGGGTAACATATAAATAATTACTGGTTTTGGGTAATGGGTATGTTATGACTTTGTTAAATTAACATTCGTTAAATAGAGCACAGCGTGCCAGATAGTCATCATCCATTCAACAAAAGACTACAAGAAAAATTAAAATAGTGAAGTTTATTATTCACAGGTCCTGGAGGAAGTACGTGGCACAGTTGAGGGGCTACGGGAGGGCACATGTCTTTATTAGGGTCTGTGGGTAGAATGCTTTGGGGTTCCTAGGCTGACCCGGATGATGGATTCAAACCAAAAAGAGCAGGGTTTTGGTAAACTCTTTAAAAGTCTTATGTTAGGGGTACACAAGGGAAAGGCCCTGAGAGGTGAGGGAGACTTGATCCCAGGGGCTGTTGAGGAAGTCACAACAGGAACTTGCATTTGCATGTGAGTCTGCAGACTGCTATCTAGGGCATGCAGTTGCACGAGGGGCTAGTGTCAGTTCAAGGTCCCTTCAGGCCACTTGGCCAAACAAAATGGATGCCAAGGCAGCGATACCATGGAGTAGATTAGTTAAACTCTCAGCAGGGCATCTAGGATTTTTTTTCACTATTCTTGCAGCTGCTCTGTACATTTGAAATTAAGTAAAAATAAAATATTACAGAAAATGTAAAATTAATCCCCACCCCCCCCAAAAAAAACAGAACAGAGCAAAACCAAAAACAAGAAAAACAAACATTCATTAATTCATTCAAATATGTTTTTTTGAGTTGCAGCTATGATCTAGGTTCATTATTATTATGGATAAGAAATTCAAAAAGGTAGTCCCACTTTCTTTCCTAATAAAGTTATTATCTGATGGGTTAAACAGACAAAAGCAAACAAATACATAAAATAGAAATTCTAAAAAGCACTGTGAATGAGACATATAGGATGTTGACATAGCAAAACTGGCAGAATAGTGTCGGATATCACTTTAGGAAGAATAATCAAATTCCCCTTGCTGGCCTATACCATTAGAGGTCTACACCTGAAGGAAGGTCAGAATCCCTTCCAAGAAGGCTTCGTCCTTGAGACCCAGGGACCTAATTCCTACTTAAGGCTAAAGCTTAGAGAGAACAACAGAATACATCCACCATCACTACCACCGGGCTTACAAGTGTTGAGTCGATGAATAACACTATTCTACTAATGTAATAAAGAATGTGGGGAGAACTTTTTTCGAGGCATAGGTACAATGGGACAGCAGAGGCTGAGAGCAGAACTAACATGAAGAGAAACTACTTGACAAACCAGCCCCACTCAACACAAGTTAGTACTGGGTACAGTTAAAACCTGTGATAATCCAAATGCAATCAAAGCAGCCACAAAACCCAAATCCAGCTCAACTTTTGCAAAGATTGACTCAACTCCTACATTGAGGGCACAGCTAACAAGGAGGACTAACTTGGGGTACCTGGGTGGTTCAGTTGGTTAAGCATCTGACTCCTGATTTGGACTCAGGTCATGATCTCATGGTTCATGAGTTTCAACCCCAAACTGGGCTCTGTGCTGCTGACAGTGTGAAGCCTGCTTGGGATTCTCTCTCAGTCTCTCTCTGCCCCTTCCCCCTCAAAATAAATAAATAAATAAATAAATAAATAAATAAGAGGAAGACTGACCAATTTTATATACTAACAGAGGTGAAATTTATTATACATAAGTTATACCTTCATTTAAAAAATGGTGAAATACAAGACTTTCAGCTAGATAGAATCTGAAAAACAAATCCTCTCCTTTAAACCTGCAACTCAAGTTAAGTTAAAATTTTTAAGATCAAAGGAATGTGACACCAGATAGAAATCTAATTATGGAGGATGGATCAAAGAACATGAGACATTGTAAACATAAGGACCTTATACAAATTATTGTATACATGTACTTATATATACATGTATGTGTGTGTGTGTGTGTATATATATGTGTGTGTGTGTGTGTGTGTGTGTGTGTGTATCTTTAAATCTCTTCAAAAAGTATTGACTGTTTAAAGTAAAAAATAATGACGTAATGTAGGGTATATAACATAAATAAATACTATACGATAATGAGAAGATATATTGGTAATATACTACTGCAAAGTTCATAACATTGTGAAACAGTAGAATCATTTTGGAAGAAGGTAAGTTAGATGGGTTAAAATTGCATATTTAGCAACCACTAAAAATAATACAAAGAGGCATAACTAAATGGCAATAACAGATATCAGGGGAGCTTGGGTGGCTCAGTCGGTTGAGCGTCCAACTTCAGCTCAGTCATGATGTTTCAAGCCGTGGGTTCGAGCCCTGCATCAGGCTCTGCTGACAGCTCAGAACCTGGATTCTGCATCTCTCTCTCTCTCTCTTTCCCTCCCCCACTCTCTCTCTCTCTCAAAAATGAATAAATATTAAAAACAATTTAAGTGGCAATAACAGATATTAGATGAAGTATGAAAATATTTTTGATGAACACTGCAAAGAACAGAGAAAGAGAGCAAACAAAAGACAGATGGGAAAAGCAGAAAATAAAAAAAAAATGTCAAAGGGCACCATTAATGAAAGAAGCAAGCAAGTGGTAGACTGGAAGAAAATATTTGTGATGCAAAAAACTGACAATAGGACTTGTATTCACAATATATAAAAACCCCTAAAATTCAATAAAATGGCAAACATATAAAAAGTAGCAAAATAGTCACTTCACAAAACAAACTATATGGACAGCCAATGTACACGTGAACAAGTGTCTAGCATCATAAACCATCAGTTAAAATGGATCTGCAATTGGGATTTAAGGTTTGGTTAATTTGTTTTGTTTGCAGGGTATTCAGTGTATATGTTCTTCAATGTCAGAGACTGTGTCTTCCACATCTTTTAGCATTGACAACTAGCACCCAGTTGGGGTGCCATAAATATTTGAATGACTGGACCACGAAAAGCCACAGACATCTAAATTGAAAGAGAAAGAGGAGAGGAAACCTAAAAGGAGAAAAGAAATACTTTCTTGGGAAGAACGCAAACACTTCGCCAGGACCTCTGAGGGGTGCCGAGCTTGTCTCAGCTCTATTTCACTGGGCACTAGAGATCTGTGCTTTTATATTTGATGTCACTTAGCACATTTCTTCTACTTTCAAGAAGTTTCTTCCTTTAAATTATCCTTAAAAAGAGATCTCGAATACTTATAAAGCTCTTCAAAAATGTTGCACACTGAACTCCTTTTAGAGCTGTGGGTTGGTTTTCAGCTTTCCTCCAACTCTTTACTCGCTGCTCTTGCTGTGAAACAGTATCATTAAGATTTTGTACCCTTTTTTCTATAGGCTATTAAAAGATGAGTCTAAACTTACCTTTCTCACGAAGACATCTGTGCCATGCTTCTTCTTTTGCTTCTTGGTTGCAATTTTATTAAATGTCCTCCAGTGGACTATGACTCCCAAACTGAAACTCTCTTCCTCACACAGTTTTACTATATTTCAACTTGATTTTGTTCTGATGACTTAACCATACTGAGTTTGTGCTTTTTAAGTCAAAAGACCTTGATAAGCTATTATAAGAAAATTATAAATGACTCCAAATTAGTGTCAAAACATGAGATTTATTTTGACATGAAATATTGAAGGTAATATGAAAACCTTATCTATTTAATAATTACCATGCATGAGTCAATGTATACAAATTCTTTCAAAGCACTTATGAACCCTGCTGTGTTAAGTGCACTAACATCTTTTTTTAAAATTGGATGCCTTTATTTTTGCTGATTTATGATTTTCTTCCTTAAAACCTGAAACTCAATTAGATTAAGATCTTTTTCCTCTGTAGTTTTTCCCTCTTCAGACTCTCAAACAACTTGCTTATTTTAAAATCGGGGCTACTTGCTAGAAATTACTCCCAAAAGAAACACAAAAAGAAACTTTGGAAGATAAACCAATTCTATGTCTTCATAACCGTTGGTAAGCATAAATGAATTAAAAGAGCCTTATTATCTATTTGCCAAATATTTACTAACATTTTGTTTTCGATACTTATGTGAAGACTGAAGTACAATAAATACTTAAGTATATGGTTATGTGATAAAACTTTATTTTGCTCTTTACCAAGAAGAGACTTAAAAAACATGCTCATGTTATAGATTTAAAAAGTTGAGATAGTGGGAAACTTAACTTTTAAGGAAGATTTGTACCCTCAAAAACTCTATTTTTCACCTCATTTAGGAGGAAAAGTAGAGCACAAAAAAAGCCAAATATTTCTTCAACTTAATGTTGAATGCACAGTTGAAATCACTATGATACGTTAATATAATATTCTGTAGTTTTTAAGTCGCAAGAGCTCTTTTCCGACCCTGGGGTTTTTATATTTTCCTATGATGTAGATTTACTGTTTTGATAGACCAAGGTGACTCATGATGGCTGGGCCTCACAAGGTGAGAATGAATTGGACTGTCTGTGAATCAAGAGAGAAATAAACACTCCCAGCAATTGTCAGTCACTTTCTTGGCATCAATGTGGGGGTGGGGGGGATGTGTGTATAGCCCCACATCCAATAAAGCTTTGAAGTCTCTAATAATTTTTAAATGGTCATTGAATGACAATTTTAACAAAATTGAAATGTAGAAAGACAAAAACGAAAGTGATAAGAAAATAAAAAGGAGACTTGGATATTATTTCTGATCCATATCATTTTTATTGCCTAGCTTCATACTAGAATTTAATGAAACATTCTCCATGCACAGAAAGGGTTTTCCCACAAATCTGTTTGGAGAGGTTTTCCATGATGTCCCCTGTGAAGGACTTAAATTTGGCACAGCTACTATGAATAATAATTTTTGAATCATACCTATGTAGGTATGTATGTTCATAAATTTTCAGATATTCATAAAATTGATGAAAATATATATTGCTTAGTTTTTTAAGTCATATTTTAATTAATAAGAGGAGTTTAGGATCACAAAATATTACAAGAAAACTTGCTCTTTATAACCTGGGTTCATTCCTGAAAGGAATGGGCTTGAATAGTCACCAAAATGTGACAACAAAGTCACATCCATTTCAGATGTCCTTTCTAAATCTCCTGATCTCCTTTTCGTTCAGTGAGCAACCCTCAGTTTATAACTTTCTTCAAACATAAATTGGTCAACACAGAAATAATGCTCTGGCTGCTAACATGAAAGACAGAGTTTATTTGGTAACTAGAATTCTCATTATAAATTAGTTCACTCACATCTTCACTCATAAAATAGTCTCTGGTGTTTTTGGAACCCACAGAATAATGTTCCTTGAACACATTGACACAATCGAGTTTCTGGACAGGAAAAGTGATGATCATGTCTTGGACTGTTGTTATTCCAACCAGGTACTGCATCTCCATAAGGTTCTACCTGAGAAAACATTTGTCATCCTCTGATTTTATCAAGATATTATTGTTGCGAAATTCTTGTTTCAAAATTATTTGTGAAAATCTACATATAAATTGAGATCACTCTACCCTGTTCAATAAGTCTTTCAAAACATTTTCTCTGTAATTTCACATAAATTACTGAAGAATGTATTTTAAAGGATTACTGTGTGTGTGAGAGAGAGACAGAGAGAGAGAGAGAGAGAGACAGAGAGAGAAAGGGAGAAAGAGAATGATTTGAAACACTTAACTGTTTATGTCTTCCAATTTTATACATTCCCACAAAAAAAGTCTAGTAGAACATATGACAAAAACACGATATAGTAGCTCAGAAAGAGCCCTGATAAAATAAATAGTAATGCTATGGTCTGAATGTTAGTGTTCCCCCCAAATTAATATAGTAAATTCCTAACCCCCAAGGGTGACTGCGGTAGGTGGGACTTTGGAGAGGTTCTTAACTCATGAGGGTGGAATCCTCATAAATGGGACTAGAGCTCTTATAAAAAACATACTCCCGAGATAACCTCACCCCTTCCATCATGTGAGGACACAGTGAGAGGCACCAGCATGAAATCAGGAAAAGGGCTCTTACCACAAAGTTACCACTGGTGCCTTGATCTTGGACCTCCCAGACTCCAGAAGAGTGAGAAATAAATTTCTGTGGTCTATAAGCTCTTCTGTCTGTGGTGTTTTGTTATACTAGCCATAAATTAAATAAAATAACTTCAATAGCTTCTCATTAACTCATGGATATGATTTGAATGAGCCAGCAATGAGATAGCATCACGAGATTGAGCAGAGGGTAGAGTAAAACAAAGTGGTTGAGAGCATAGGCTGTACACTCAGATTGTCTGGCTTGAATTCTAGTGCCCATCTTGGAACACTTACCAAAGTTCTTTATGCCTCAGTTTCTCACCTCTGTGAAGGAGGTGAAAATAGTGTTTCTAGGATATTGTGAATATTAAATGAGTTTACATAATGAAAGCTCCTAATGAGTAGTAAACATTCTACTAATGTTAGCTTTTATTATGACAATGGCACATCCTAGGAATTTGTAACCCTGGTTACAAATGGCAGATTTGGATTGTTAAATCAGCTGATGCTTTCCTGGAATAATTTGGCACCAAAAAAAAAAAAAAAAAAAAAAAAAAAAAAGCTCTAATAGTGACTTGTAATAGTGTGGAAAGCAAAGGCAGAACTTTCTCAAGTTCTCTTAATACAGCATGCAAATGTACAAATAATCTCTTGTATAATTAGCACATCTTTAATGAGAGGTTCCACTATCCCACCAAACTGTTACATGTGACTATCACCATTTAAAAAAAGTCTGTACTTACCTAAGGAAATGTCAACTAATGTACATACTAGAGCAATATTAACGTATATTTTCAAACTTTTGTAAGCTTGTCAATAAAATGAAATATTGATATTTTAAGGTCTTTTCTCATACTAAACTTTAGGTATAGAAATGTTTTCAAAACAGATATTCTAATGTTTCTTTGATATTTGTGACATCTTATTGTAGATTACAAGATTCTCCCAATGCATGGAACAGTAGATATATTAATGCAGTCCAATTTCTTTCCACAAGTAATCTATCATCCAAAGGGAAATAAATGGCTTTCAAAAAGAGATTTAATCATAAGCTAAAGAGAAATGGAAGCTTTAAAGACAAGCTTTAAAGAAAAGAAATAAAGCCATAGCGAGTGAGAAAGAGGAAATGTACAGAGTGCTTCCTGTCTGATTTCCCCACCGTGGATTTTCCCCACAAAGACCTAGTGACCAAGGGATTGATCGATATTTGCTACTCACTGTCTTCAAATAGTTAAATCCAAATCATTATCACATTAATTCCATTCTATAATTAAAGGTTCCCTATGGTAGTTAAAGAGTAGAATTTTTAAACCTCAGCTGACCTCACCACTAAATCCTGATGAATGAAAGAAGAAAAGATGTCTCAAGACCATGAAGGGAAATAGAAGTGGAAGATCCCAAGATATTCCTGAGTCATTCTATTTTTAATGTTTATTTTTAAGAGAGAAAGAGAGAGAGAGAATGAGTGGGGGAGGAGCAGAGAGAGAGGGAGACACAGAATCCCAAGCAGAATCCAGGCTCTGAGCTGTCAGCACAGAGCCAGATGCGGGGCTCCAACCCAAGAACCGCAAGATGGTGACCTGAGAAGAAGTCAGGTACTTAACCGCTGAGCCACCCAGGCGCCTTCCCACCCCCACCCCCCAAGCACTTCTGTCCCATAAAGCCCTGCTCCCTCTGCCCTTGGAGAATCAGGAAAACTTCAGGAGCTTCTAATTTCTTTAAATATTCCTTTTTATGTCTCTGAGGATTTTCTAGTGTTGAGTTTTTTATGAAAAAAAGACAGAAAAGCTCAAAGATTTTACAAATAGTACATAAGTGTCCAATAATCCATGTATATGTATCTTCACTAACATAGTGTACTAGCTGTTCATCCTCATTAGAATTTTTCTGAATAACCATTTATTTAAAGATTTCTTTTTTTTCTTTTATTTTAGAGAGCACACACAAGTGGGGCAAAGGGGCAGAGGGAGAGAGAGAATCTTAAGCAGGCTTCATGCTGAGTGCAGAGATCTACATGGGGCTTGATCCCACCACCCTGGGGATCATGACCTGAGCTGAAATCAAGAGTTGATTGATTTCAACTGAGCCACCCAGGCGCCCCAAACATTCTTTTTTTTTTAATTTAAAGATTTCTGTATTTTAAAGAGAGAGAAATATTGTGCAAGCCGTGGAGAGGGGCAAAAGGAGAAGGGGAGAGAGAGAGAGAGAGAGAGGGAGAGAGAGAGGGAGAGAGAGAATCTTAAGCAGGCTCCATGCCCAGTAGGGAGACTGATGTGGGGCTAGATCCCAAGACCCTGGGGTCATGGCCTGAGCTAAAATCAAAAGTCTGATGCTTAACTGACTGAGCCACCCAGATGCACCAATGAATAGCCATTTAAATGTTGCATTTGCAGCATAGTGCTGGGGCCTCAATATATCATTCTTAACCCCTTGCTTTCCCAGCAGGACATTGTTAAGACGAGTGCTACATATCCTAGGGAAGAGGAAAATGATCCTGCTAAAGGATTCATTCCCCCCCAAATGATCACATTCGCTGATGCCCCGAGACACTCCCTGCCCTAAAGCAGCTGATTATAAAGTATGTGTTGACTGGTTCCTAAAAGCTTCCCTTCACCAAATTATGAAGACTCCTTTTACTCAAAGGATCTTTTTTTTTTTTTTTCTAAAACAACCTTTGGAATCTTGAGCTTCTATTAAATAATTTTACTGTTTCAGAAAGACTGTTGCTAAAACTACAGCTCCGTATCCAAAGGTGAAAGGACACTTAAAACTTCTGTGCCAATTAAATTAACGAATGCAGGAGAAATGTCCACTTTCCAAAACATAGTTAAAATCTGATATCATTAGTTTTTCCTGAAGATGCATGAATTTTAACAAACTATAAACAGTTTCCCCTAGGTCTTCTTCTTTTTTTAACCATAAAAAACATTTCTTTCCTTCTACCTTCTTTTCATCCAGTCTATTGGTATAGAACCAAATGTGTGTGGCTTTCAAGAACTATGACTGAATTAGTAGACACAGCTACTAGGTTAAACTAGTTACATGTGCTGTTTGAAGAGAAACTCATATTGTACACAATGTTCTTTATTAGAAAAACTAGCTTGGAACCAGTGGCATAACTTCTGAATAGGGAATAATGTTCGCTATAAGAATGTGCTATTTAATGCAAAAATAGCAATAAATTACGGTGTATTAGAATACATCCTGCATTGTATCTTTTATCTCACACATTTTTGTATGTCTCAAATCCCTAAATTTATATAACACAGGGAAACTGACATTCAAATCGATCTTTATGAAGTTTTTCTGTCTCATAGCTTTACGATAACAGGTTCCATCTGCTGCAAAAAAAGGTCTGTCAACAGAATCCACTTGATCAATCCACAATTTTGTGATTCTGTATTATCTTTTCCATTTTCTGTTTGAGGCATATACAATTTTCATGCTTTCAAATTATAACAATAGTTTTAACATTTTAATGCATTTTTGGTGCATCATTGAGGAATATTAAGGACATTTGCATTACTTTTTTATTGTTCTTTAGCAGCTCATTGATGATTTTCATCATCCTCCATTGCCCCAAAGGAAATGTTGCCTTTGCCTTTGCCTATGTAGCTATTCATCATCTCTAGAAATTTAAGTTACCTGGCTCTGAATGATTTACTCAGCAGAGATGAATAATTCTCTGCCTGGCCCTTTCCCACCTCTAGCAAAGGTACCATTGCATTTAGGTTGGAATCAGTCGATTTAAGAAAATCTGAAGACATTTATGCAGTTGAAATAAAATCCCTCCTCTGTAGGTGAAGGTAAAATAAAATAGTGATAATGATATGACAGGAAGATCAGAAGGCTTCTTCTGGCCATTTTGCTACTAAGTAGTAACTAGAATAAAGTAATAGTCTGTGTAGGAAAATTGAAAATAATTATTCATGAAAAATATATCTCTTCAAAAAAATGCTAGAGTGTTCTTTTATTTTGATCCTGAAAGCATTGTGATAAATTTTAATCACTTTGATAAACTCACCCACATTACTTTAAATTAGATCTGATATATTGATTTGCAAGTTTAGTTGGATGATTCACTCAAACGTCTCATTTTCTAATCATCATCATGTATTATAATTTCTAGAGAGGGCGTGGCCTCGAAAAGTGTAATTACCTTCATTGCTGCACCATTGAGCCTGCTGTAAGTAAAATCTGTCCTGTTTAACAACTTCAGTGTCTTCTATCACTTGAAAAATCCAATCCAAACTCCTTCACATGGATCCTAAGACTCTTCCTGATCTGTCTCATACTCTTTCCCAGTCTACTCACCATTAAGGTTCTTGATGTTCTGGCCTGCCTCCAGGATTTTGATCCTTAGGACTCACCAATACTTCACCTCATTTTCACACGTGGTTCCTTGGTCAGATGAATTATTTCCCCTCTCTTTAGCTGGCTAATTGTACCTATTACTGTTAGCATTTTAATTTCAATTTTTGTTTCCAGCAAAACAATGCATATTTCTCATTAAAAAATCCAATGAGATTATATGGAAAACCAAAGTTCCCCCTTTCCCTACCTTTGAGATCTTGATTCTTGAAGCACAGCCAGCTACAAAATTGGTGGTATCCAGTGCAAAATGAAAATATGGGAACTTTTGTTCTAAAAACAAGAAAAAATACTGTTAAAGGTACTAAAGTGTAAACATTTTTCTTCCTTTATTCCATTGCCTTGCAACTTGTAATGGTGTTTTATTTTTATTTAATGTCATTTTAAGTAAAAAAAGTATTTACCGAGTCTTGCCATTCATCTTTATATTAGGCGATGACAGTATTAAAATGTAAATATAAAAGCATTTAACTTGTATATGGAATCACCAAAATTACACAATTCATATTTCATAGCTTGTATATGAATATGCATTTAGTTTAGCAGAACAGTGGACATACTGCACAAAATGACTTGATTGTTTTTATTTTACTTCTACATGCATACACATTTTATTAATACCCTCTACCTCTGGCTCATCCTTCCCTTTCCTTCTATGTTATCATTTTCAGTGTAAGTGGTTGGCTAATTCAGGGAAGTTCCACTACCACTAACTCAGTTACAGATGTAACATGCATACTTTCCACCATTTGACTTGCTGAGCTACCACCAGTTATGGGTCCACCAGAAGTCTGAGCTAATGAGGCATCTCAAATGTTATATACACATGAGCTAACAAGGAACAGTGGGGACACACATTGTATGTATCTACTGCTTCCATATATGCTCTACAGTCTCATTGGACCTTACTCACACGACGTAAGTTCAAAGATAAAATTATTAAAGACTTCAAGACTGCAACAGCAGAGCATTAAATCCAGCATAGGACCCCTCAGAGTCTGGGGTCCTGTGTAGTCACATGGGAATCACATGGCTTCATGGGAAGCCAGCACTGACACGAAAGCAACCATTTTCATCCATCTGAGCGGTCTTTTCTGAAATATCTGAATAACGTGTCATAAGCTCACTCATTTTACCACTATTAAATGTCATTAATTACACCCATATAAAATGCAAGGTCTTTGCTTTCTTATAATGCACATGCATAATCATGTCCTCCCAATATAATTATACCACATTTTTTAAAAATGTGGTATATAATAATCAGTGTTCATATTATCACTTTAAATCTTATTTACAACTGAGCAATGCAGTATATTATGATCATAATAATCATTTCTTCTGTAACTTTCTGTTTTCACTGGAGTTAATAAATGCCTTACTTATTTGCTTTGTTCTTTTTTAACTCCAAAATCTCTAATAGTTACCTTCTTGACTTAAAAGATAATTATCAGTATTGCTAATTGATAATTATTATATTGGTAATTAACAAAAAACATTGCTTTTGATAGTAAATCTACTGTCATCCCGATATTTGTTTCTTTGTGTATAGCATGTCTGTTTACTGTGGCTGTTGTTAAGTGTCCTCTGCATGGGGCACTTGAGTGGCTCAGTCAGTGAAATATCTGACTTCAGCTCAGGTCGTGATCTCATGGTTCATGGGTTCACGCCCTGTCTGTGCTGACAGCTCAGAGCCTGAAGCCTGCTTCAGATTGTGTCCTCCTCTCTCTCTGCCCCTGCCCTGCTTGTGTGCTCATGTGCACTCTCTCTCAAAAATAAGTAAATAAATAAACATTTAAAAATGTAAGTTTCCTCTGTATCATTGGTTTTGAGAAATTTGATAATGATGTAACTTGGTCTAGCTTTTTTTTTTTTTGTTTCAGAGAAAAAGTATTTAAGGCACAGGATTCATTGAGATTTGTGGATCTGTGGGTTTTTTAGTTTTTACCAAACTTAGAAAATTTTCAGCCATTATTTCCTGAAACATTTTCTGCTCCCCTTAATCCTTTCAGGAATGCCAATTACATGTATATTAGGGCATTTGAAGTTATCCCACGTCTCACTAGTGCTCTTTCATTTTGTTTTTAAATTCCCTTTTCTCTCTGTGCTTCATTTTGGATGGTTTCTCCTGTTCACTGATATTTTCTTCTGCAGTGTGTAATCTGTTGTTAAATTCATTGAGTGTATTTTTTATCTCAGGTATCCTAGTTTTCATTTTTAGGAGTTTGGTTTTTGTCTTTTTTATATCTTTCCTATCTCTACTTAACTTTTTAAACATGTGGAATACAGTTATGATAACTGTTTTAATGTCCTTGTCTGCTAATTTTAACATCCAAGTCAGTTCTGAGTCAGCTTGGATTAATTTTGTTCTACATCATGAGTCCTATTTTCCTACCTCCTTTCATGCCTGTTAATTTTTTATTTGATACCCCACAGTGTGAATTTTACCTTTTTTGGATGCTAGGTATTTTTGTCTTACTATAAACATTCTTAAACTTAGATCTAAGATATAGCTTCATTACTTAGAAATGGCTCTCTTTTGGGGCGCCTGGGTGGCTCAGTCAGTTATGTGTCCGACTTCGGCTCAAGTCATGATCTCACGGTTTGTGAGTTCGAGCCCCGCGTCGGGCTCTGTGCTGACCGCTCAGAGCCTGGAGCCTGCTTCTGGTTCTGTGTCTCCCTCTCTCTCTGTCCCTCCCCCACTCATGCTCTGTCTCTCTCTTTCTCATAAATAAGTAAACATTAAAAAAAAATTAAAAAAAAAAGAAATGGCTCTCTTTTTGTTCTTGTTGACAGGTTTGCTAAGGAGGACTGGAGCAAAGCTCGATCTAACGCTAATTCCTCTTACTTAAGTAAAACTCAAGACACTCTGTGTACTCACTTCCCTATAAACCTTGAGGTTTTCCCATGTGGATGGTGGGAACTGACACTATTCTCAGTCTTGTATGAGCACAGGGCACTGTTACACCTAATCCTTTCAGAAAACCCTTTCCCTGGTTACATACAGATCACTTCCTTTTACATAACAGTTCAGTACTCAGCTGAACACTTGCAGGGATCCTCTGTAGGTCTCCAGGGTTCTCTCTCTGAGCTTCTCTCTCCTCTTCAGTGTTCTGCTCTTCAGTTACTTCTGGATTGTTCTGTCCAGAACATCAGCCCTTTCATTCCAAGTGAGGGGGCCTGACTTCTTCCTCCCTGTGTTATAGCCTGAATGGCAGAGCATAATTCTTTTAGTATAACATATAGAGTGTAATTGATGCTTATAATTATAATAACTGTATGGATTGAAACAATGTAGACACAATAGCAGTAAAAATAAAATATAATCATACAATTGCATTCGTGTGTAATATTTGGGAAATATCTTGAATCTTTCCTTTCTCTAGCTTTTTAAAATTCATTTATGTGGGAAGGATTTATTGTACACCTAGTAATCATATGCTGTGCTTCTTTCTAGGATATGGCCCTAAGAATAAGAGAGTAAGAGAATATTTGAATTGAATTCTAGGACTTAGAACCTTATCTGGGATTTTAGGGAAAAAATGGCATAATAGGCTTTCTTTATTAAAAACGATGTATGGCCGTATCAATTCAATGCTTGCTGGAATGACTTGAAATACTACTTTCTATATTGGAAAGATTATGTCCAAATACTAATGCAGCTGTCTGTGAGCTGGTTATGTGGAAACACTAAATAGGATAGAGCTCTAAACATGTTACCTCCAAAAGTGTATGTGGCAGAGCTTTTTATTTCCTTCTACCTTTTTTTTTCCTTCCATGGAAGTTAACTCTTACTCCAATAAAATACCCATTTATTTCTCAACATAGATTCATCATTCCTGTTGGGCTGACAAGTTTTAACAGCTGTATTTCTGGTCCAGTTGTTTCCTTGTTGCGTGCACAGAATCGCAGCTCCTCTAGGACAGGGCAAAGACCACATAGAACAAAGACAGGGCAAAACATTGACCAATTTGGCAGGCATAGCTCCTAAGGATAGCATAAGCGATCATTATGTAGCTGCACACATAGATAATTTCCGTGGAGTTCTCTTAAAGATATAAGCCCAGAAAAGTCTTGATTAAACTAATCTATCAGAATTTCTCATATTCACCTCATACAGTCAATGTTTTAAAAGTGCATTCTATGCAAACCAGTTTTCTAAGTGCAGGGGCCATAAAAAGGAAAAATAAATGTAACTCTCCTCTCTTGTGGAGCTTATAATTCTAAAATATGAATATCAGATTATGACAAGTGCTATGTGTAAAAAATAAATCTGGGAAGGAACAATACAGTGCCAGAGGATGACAATGATGATGTTTTTCAAAAATTGATGCTGTAAGATCTTACAATATGAATGAGTATCCAACAGACTCTGTGAAATTTTGAGCACTTTTCCATCATAAAGGGCTGCAATCTATTTTCCTGAGATTGTTTACGTGACTTCTCTTTTAATCTCTACCCTTAAAATCATGGTGAATAATAGATGACCCATAGCTACTCCTGGATGGATGAATCCTATGAAACAGGTACTGTGATGTGTCTAACACATTATATATATACATATATCTATATGTGTGTATATATATACAATGTATGTATATATATATAATTTTACATATTTATATAAATTTTATGTATACAAAATTCACACACACAAACACACACACACACATATATGTATATATAATGTATCAAACATTTAAAACCTAAACAATTAAAATGATTAAAGCAACATCAAATAAGTTAGTGTTAAATCTAGATATAGAATTCATATCTTTTAATTTCAGTAACTGGGCCAAGCACAACTTGAACATACCTGAGAAGGTGCTTTCTGAGTGCTACCATTTCATGTACTATTATAAAGTAAATATTTTCCAAGTTATATGTTTCTACAGGGTCTGCTATTTCATTTAACCTGACTTCAAGTGATCAAAATCTGGAAGAATAAATTCAGAGATATTTTCTTTCAATTATTACATTTCTGCATGATTAGGTAACATGTCTTTTTGGAACACAAGTTCTGACCTCAGGAGAATTGATGTTTATTTTCAACCTGCTGATTTCTTGACTGATCTTACCCAAGTCATATAACCCCCTGCTTGAGTTTCCTCATCTGAAAAACAGAGATAAGAATAGTTTCTTGCTGTTACTGTTAGGAAATGTGAATAGCTCTAAAGCCTTATTATACAGAAGAATCAGGCCAAGGTAAGACAGTATAACAAAATACTGTAACTTTAACCTGATCTGGCCCATGGGGCACTTGCCCTCCATTGCCGAAGTAATTTATCCCACAAGTCACAACTATTACTTAAAGCTTGACTTTTTCAAAGGTCAAAGTCAAGTCATCTGTTATGTTTGGCTGGGATCCCACTCTCATCCATTATTTGATATTTTAAAGTCAGAGATAAAAGATGTAGGTAAAGGAGAGGATGGCTGCATCACTGGCAACAAAGCTGGGTGTGCATTCTGTCTCGTCCAGGCCCTTCTCTGCCCCATCAATATTCCGCACCCAGCATCTATGTCAGGTTCCATTCTCAAATGGGTAATTAACTACGAGAGCATTTAACACATGTTAACTTAACTGCTTGGCAATGTGCATGATTGAAGTTCCTGGCCCCTTTACTTAAGGAACTTATGAGTCAATTGGGGAAGACAATGGTAATGGGAAACAGTAACAAATTACTCAGAAATACATATAAAGACTCTGATATAGGTGATAACTGGTGTAGGACTTAACAGGTGTATCTTAGTGGGTGTATTAAGACAAACTATATTTCTAACCATCCCATTTAATCTCTTTAAGTTAATACTACCCACATTGTCCTTCTGTATATCTAGCCTCTTCTTCATTGCCATTTCTGCCTGTGTCTATAGACCTAAGATCTTCTCAATTTCCCAATTTTACATTAAATTAAATTAAATTAAAGATACACCTTTAATTACCATTACATTCTTCTTCTTTTCACAACTTTGTAAAACAGTGATTCTAGACTCCATTAGACTTAAAACGTTTTATTATAAATATTTTAACACCCTATTTCTATCCTAAAATGAAACACATAGATAATAACCTACAAATTAGGTTATTATCAGTACTAAACTCCAAATATAAACTAAATAGATAAAAATATCTTGTAACAATATACATTTCAGTTTGAAAATGTTTGGGTATGACCTCATATAGAAGACATAATGAAATAAGCTACTTACTCTGGTTTGTACAATATTTGTTAATTCAACAGCTACGAAAACAGATTGATATGAATGTGTTGTTCTGGAATCCCAAACATTAACATTGCTGTTAGTGTTGTATTTTCTAAAGGTGGGAACAAGTTTTCACAAAGTAAAACTTCTGTTGATTTACATGATAGCTGCTTTCCTGAAAAATACAGTGTGCATTAAAACTACATAAAAACATTTTTGTGTATGTTATATGAATTGAGGTTTTAGGGAAAGAGAATTCTTAACATTATTTTAGACTATATGAATATGTCAGAGATATTTCAAAAGCTGATCAGAATGTAGGAAAAATCTTTGTTATGTCCTATGAATTGCCAGATGTTTAGCTTCCCTGCTCACCTCTGTACTAAATATCAGAAGTACATTCACATTAATGGGAAACCACAGAAGCACACATGTGCATTGAAAGTTCCACCTGGAGAGCAGTAATGTCCAACTGAGAACAAATTACATAAGAGGTATAGTTTACACTTTGCTCTTTCATTTATTTCTTTACACAATGTACCTGGCTCTAGTCCCTACCATTTCTATGTAATATTCTATTATGTAATATATCACATTTGTTGAGCCATTTCTTATCTTGCTGGACCTTTAGGTTGCTTTCACATTATGAAAGTAATTGGCATATGTTTATGGGCGTATGTTTTTATTCATCTCAGGAATTTCAGGATTGAAAGGAATAGAACTGTTGGGTTATAGAGGGGGTGTATGTTTAGCTTTAAAAGAAATTGCCAGATGTTTTCCAAAATGATTCTCCCATCTTACACTCCCATCAGCAAAGTATGAGCCATGTTTCAAATATCCACCATCATCTAGTGTTTTCCATCTTTTTACTTTTAGACAGTTTAATAAGTGTGTTGTATCTACTTGTAGTTTTAATTTGCATTTCTCTAATGGCTCATGTCTTAAAAAATGCTTTGATGTATTCATTGGCCACTTGAATATCTTCTTATTGTAAAATTTCTCTTCAAGACTTTGACAATTTTTTGAGGCGCCTGGGTGGCTTGGTCGGTTAAGCGTCCAACTTCGGCTCAGGTCATGATCTCACAGTCCGTGAGTTCAAGCCCCGCGTCGGGCTCTGTGCTGACAGCTCAGAGCCTGGAGCCTGTTTCAGATTCTGTGTCTCCCTCTCTCTCTGCTCCTCCCCTGTTCATGCTCTGTCTCTCTCTGTCTCAAAAATAAATAAACGTTAAAAAAAAATTAAAAAAAAGACTTTTCCCATTTTTAAGTGAATTGGTTTGTCTTATCTTGAAATTTTTATATATTCTGGACACAAGTCTGATAGATAAATGTATAGCATATTTTCTGTCAGTCTGTGGCTTGCCTTTTAACTTTCTTAATTTTATAGTTTCCAATACATAACCATTTTACTTTGATGAAATCAAGTTGTATTAGTTTTATAATAAATTAGAGCCCTTGCTTTATTTCCATTTTAGAAATATTTACTTATCCAAAAGTCTTAAAAACATTCTATGTTTTATTCTAAAATAATATTATTTTAGTGTTCACATGAGTCTATAGCACACTTTGATTTCATGTCTGTGTATGCTGTGAAGTGAAGATCAAGTCTTATTTTCCTTCCCCATGTAGACATCCGGTTGCCCTAACATTACTATGGATCCTCAATGAATTATAGTGATAGGTTTGTTAAAAATCAACTGTGTTGCTCTATTCCTAGACTCTGTCTTGTTTATTGATCTGTAAGTCTATCTCAGTGGTCATACCTTACTCTCTAAATTAGTATACATTCATAATAAGTTTTGATTAGTCAAAATAGTCCTGGAAAGAACATCCTGAAGAAATCAAAATTGGAAGGCTCAAGAATTCTCTGAAATTTCAATAGTTCAAATAATCAATATGCTGCTTCTTTCTATAAAATGCAACCTTTTTAGAAGTCTCTCTTATTCCTACCCTCTACTTTTTGTATGTTTCTGGTTTTGAGATAATATTGCAACTAAAGAAAAGTAGCCAAAATTAGTAAGGTAGTTCCTGAATACTCTTCACATATTTTCCCTAAAGGTTAACACAATTTGAAGAACTGATATTTCTTCTATAAATTCTATAATTCATCAGTAAAATAATCTTGGTATGGAATTTTTTTATTAGAATATTTGAAAGTGGTACTTCAATTTCCCTCATTGAAGTAGGATGTCACCTTATTTTCTTTTTGAATAGGTTTTAGTAAATTGTGTCTTTAAAGAAATAGATTGATCCCTTTCATCCAAGTTGTCCAATTTATGGGCACTGAATTCTTTGTAGTATTTATTTATTATCCTTTTAATGTCTATGGACTATAGTAATGTCCATGCTTTCATTCTTATTAATAATTTGCATCTTCTCTCTTATCTAAATTCAGTCTGTGTAAAGGCTTATCCATTTAATTGACTTTTTAAAAAAAATAAACCCAGCTTTTAGTTACATTGATTTTCTGTACTATTTTCCTGTTTGCAATTTCATTGATTTTTGCTTTTAACTTTATTATTTTCTTCCTTCTGCTTGCTTTACATTCAATTTACCCTTAAAGGTAAAAGCCTAGAATTCTAATTTGAGACATATTCTATAATATAAATATTTATTACTATAAACTCCCCTCTAAGCAATGTTTTAGCTATGTACCAATGATTTGGTCTGCTGTATTTTCATTTTCATTCAGCTTAAAATATTTTTAATTTCCCTGGAGACTTCTCTGACTCATAGGTTATTCAGAAATATATTGTGTAGTTTCTAAATATTTGGGGATTTCCAGGCATTTTACTAATGTTTTCTTATTTAATTCTGTTATCATTCAAGAACATTATGTATGTGATTTCTATTGTTTTAAATTTGTTAAGGTTTGTTTTATAGTTGAGAATGTGATACATCTTTTTTAAAATATTTATTTATTTATTTTGACAGAGAGAGAGAGAGAGAGAGAGCATGTGGGGGAAGGGCAGAGAGAGGAAGACAGAGAATTCCAAGCAGGCTCGCATCAGTGCAGAGCCTGATGTGGGGCTTGATCTCACAAACCATGAGATCATTACTAAAGAACTGAAACCGAATCAGATGCTTAACTGACTGAGCCACACAGGTGCCCAGAGAACATGGCCCATCTTAAAGAGTGTTATATGTGCACTTAAAAAAATAACGTGTGTTCTGTATTTGTTGGGTAAACAGTTCTATGAATATCAATTAGGTAAAATCAGTTGGTAGTTTTGCTCATGTCTTTTATGCTCTTATCGATTTTGTGTCTATTCTGTCAATTGTTGAGAAAGGAGTGTTGAGGTCTCCAATTATAATTTTGTATTCATCTATCAAGTTTATTAATTCCTTATTTGGCTCTGTTCAGTGTATTGATGAGCCTATTGGAAGCATGCTTCTTCTCTGTTACATTTGTGTTTGCGTGTGTGTGAGCATGTGAGTATTTGTGTATTTAGTATTTCTGTTGATTCTTTCTTATAGTTCCCATTTCCTTGTTGAAATTATCTATCTGATCTCACATGCTGTTTATCTTTTCCATTAGGCCCTTTAACATATTAATCATAGTTATTTTAAGTTTCTTGGCAGATGGCCCAACATCTGCATCATATTTTAAGTCTTCTGTTGGTTGGTTGGTGGCTTGGCAGTGGGTTGCTTTTTCTTTCTTCTTTCTTACATGCCTCATAGATATTTGTTAAGAGCTAGACAGCTTCAGTAGGTCAGTAATGACTCAGGTAAGTTATTGCTATGCCTGGAAATGTTTTTTCCTTCTACTAGACATTAATGTTGGAATTTGAATTAATCTAGGCAGAGATTGAACCAGCACCTTCAATGTGCCACAGAGTTCAAATTTCCCTCTGATCTTCTGTTAACTATTTAAGGAAGGGCTGATTTTCCAGTTTTCTTTCTTCTTTTCCCCCCATACTCCCTTAGTGGCCTGACATATCTTACTTCATGTTTCAATTCAAAAGTTTTTTAGTCTGCTAAACCTTTCCTAACTCCCCCAGGCAAACGTAAGTATTGTTACCATAGAGTTAAATGAAAATCTGTTCTTATTGTTCATTTTCATGACTTTACTCTTCCACTAAATTGTATGTTTATTTTGACTTAGAAAAGAGACTGGAAAAGTGTGATTTACTTTGTTACTAAAGACATAAATATATGGATAAATGAATGAATGGATAGAATTACCATTTTGTCCGTAGTCACTTAATACATGAAGAATGCATGCTACAGATGCAGTCATAAAGGTTATGAAAATTAACACAATATGAATTTAGTGGGTGAAAATTTGATATTAATCATAATATTTATGCAGTATTTACTATTTTTATGAATAGACATAATTGCTTTACGTATATAAATTAAATTTATCCTGACACCAGTAAGTCGGATACAATAGTTATCTTCTCTTTTGAATGAAACAACTTAGCCAAGAAGGGGTAAAGTGATTTGCCCAAGGTCATACAACTTTTAAATGGCATAGTGAGGATTCTAACTGAAACACACTGATGTCAGAGTCTGTGTTCCTGACCACTTTCTGGTTAAACTCACAGATATAGACATTCTTTAGAGAGTTTTTCAAATGGAGAAAAGACAGAAATCATTTCTGTAATGACTAAACTGAAGAACAGTATTCAATGTAATGACTGTTGATGTTTTCTAGGTTAGTCTATATAAAGCCAGAGTTAATAAGATTTGCAGGGACATTAAGAAAAAAGGAAGAAAAAAAGAAAGCAAGAAAGCAAGCAAGCAAGCAAGCAAGCAAGAAAGATCCTTATATAGAATTAAGGATTCTATAAAGGTATTATATAAGCTTTATAAAGCTATTCTAAATATTTAATCATTAAGAATACAAATAGGTTTACTTTATCAGTTACTTTTGAATACAAGAAATACTAGATTGAGCTCTGGCACTGGGGTTGAGGAAGACATGGGCATGTCTAGAAACGGTCGGCTAGGGCAATGGAATGTGTGTGATTTGGATTAAGGCTCCTGTTGCCAGAAAACTGAAATTTGAGGATAGGGTAACTGTTGCACAATAACAATGTTTTGTATATTGAATGGGCAAAGAAATTCTGAGCATTTTATGAAATACAGGTCATATTATATAACCTGTCTTTGGATAATACTCTTCTCTAAGACCCATTAAGAAATGGATCTGAACAAAATTTATAAGAAATATTTTATTAAAACCTTTATAAAAGATAGAGATGCAGGCAATACACATTTCAATAAATTTTTAATACTCTATCAGAATCTGGTTCAAGTAAGTTATTGTTTTCCAATTTGGTGCAGACATGTAGTGGCCCTTCAAGGCTTTATTCCAGCTCAGTAATTCAATGTTCAACATATTTAGCCTGTTTTTAGGCACATTTTTTGTTTCAAGAATTACATGTGGTTTACTTTAAGAATTTCAATTTATGTATTTTTTATTTTTTACTTTTTAAGTAAATGTTTATTTATTTATTTTGAGAGAGAGAAAGAGAAAGTACACACAGTTGGGGAGGGGCAGAGAAAGAGGCAGAGAAAGGATCCCAAGCAGGCTCTGCACTGTCAGTGCAGAGCCCAAACATGAGCTGATCTCACCCACAGTGAGACTGGGATCTGAGCTGAAATCAAGAGTTGAATGCTCAACTAACTGAGCCACCCACGTGCCCCGCAATTTATTATTTTTAGATAGATTTGAATTCTTCTGTTATATCCTCACTTTAATCATGATTATTCTTTCTTTCATTCTTTGTTCATCCTTAACAGGTTTTAAAAGTTTACATCTGGGGGTGCCTGGGTGACTCAGTCGGTTAAGCTCCGACTTCAGCTCAGGTCATGATCTCACTGTCCGTGAGTTCCAGCCCCATGTCAGGCTCTGTGCTGACAGCTCAGAGCCTGGAGCCTGCTTCAGATCCTGTATTTCTCTCTCTCTGAACCTCTCCTGTTCATGCTCTTTCTCTGTCTAAAAAATAAATAAACATTAAAAAAATTTTTTTAAGTTTACATCTGAATGTTCTATTAATATTCTGAGAGTTTAATTATCGAGAGGTAATACTTTGATTTTTTTTCTGCTTATCCTTGTTCATGGTGGTTTATTTTTGTCATGCTTTCTGAATTTTGTTTTGTGGACTTATGTTTGTAAGGTTTTATATGTGGAAAATTTTTTAACGTTAGTATGAATACCTCTAGAGAGATGTTGAGATTGCTTCTGCCAAGGGCCGTGTTTCTTTTCTACCCTGCCATAGAGTTGGTAGATCTTTTAAAGACCAGTCACACAGGTCTTCTGTTCCAACTTTATATCTTGACTGGGCCCAAGACCATTTTTCAATCGCTCAGAGTGACATGTATGAGTGTGTGTGTGTGTGTGTGTGCGCGCGTGTGTGTATTTAGGGTGACTACTTCAAAGATCTTTGAAATCTATTATTTTAATATTGTCATATTTAGTCATAATAAGTCATGTCATACTTAGTTTCATCACATTGCATATTAATAACTTCAATTTCTAGTTCTTTATTTATACTACCAACTATGAATGTTAATTATGAAAAGATAATTAAACAGCATACATTAATTTTCACAAAGTCAGAAATGAGAAGACTTTCATTGGATTTCAGTCTTGAGATACAGAGTATTAGAATGTACTTGGCTTATCATTGCTATTTCTGAAAACTGATTTCAGGGGGAGGAAGTTTGCTATTATTTCTTACCGAATGAATTTCTTAAAGACACAAATTATCCAGGACTTGATGACTCTAATCATATGATTACTACTAATATGTGAATAATTGGATTAAAATTTATTGAAAAGCAGATTGGTTCTATTAACCAAAATGTCCAAATCTTTGAGCCAATTTTTTGATGAAAAGGCGGAGATTTTCCCTTGGATGGCATATGTAAATGAATTTCTTTAATAGGGTCAAGACCAAGTTACCTAAACTCTAGGTAGCACTGTAAACTATTCTATTGTGCAATTCATTAAGGATAGTAAATGGTTTATTGTTCGATTTATATTACTAATTGTCAAGTGCTAATATAGCCCATGTTAATTGTTTATCTTAAAGGAATTTCAGAAAGTAATAAACTGACTTAAACACCATAGTCTTGAGAAAAATATTACCACCTTGGTATTAGGTTTCATATCAAATCTGTTATAACTATTAGAAGAGCATTTGTATTCTTCCTTCCTTGCCTTAACCAATTAATGATTGAAGAATTCTCAACAGACAAAAGGCAAGTCAAGTCATCAAAGGCTTGATACTCTGCATCTCATAAGCTCCATGCCCAAAATATTGACTACTTTTCAGTACAACAGGAGATACAAGGATAAGTTTGTGGTATTTTTAATATTTGCTTTCTAATTAACTGCGATCGAATGATTTTATTTCTTCTCACATATTGTTCTGTCAATCCTCAGCTATCCCTCCAATTAGATGAGCTTTAGTGTTTGGAGTCATGAACTGGAAAGATTAATTATTGCCAATGCCGCTGTTATCGTGTCTTCTAATTTTGCACAAAAATCCAGATATCAGGATTTTTTATGTAATCTCTCAATTTTTAAATATCCACAACAATTGAAATTTTTAAAAATAAAGCTTTAAAGAGGGAACCAGAACCACACAGTTTTTTTGACTATGTAACCCTCAAGTCAGTAGTGTTGAGCTCTGGTGTAGATGCATCATTTGACTTTTTATGCATTATTGGCCTTTTAATGGGACATTGGGAAGAAATAAATTCCCAAGGTTGTCTTGTATTATTTCCTTCCCGAGCAGATATTTCTTTTGTTAATTTCATGGGCTGGATAAAACTAAATATTAAGCCTAATGGATATGTAGCAACTTGAAAAAAATAAGGTGACTTTTTCACTAAAATAGACTCCTGATCTAAAACTTAGCAAAATTTACAAGCATAAAGGACATCTTTATTGTTCTAAATCAGGCCTTTAGGAATGATTTTCAATAATGGGAGAATCACTCCATTTTTCATTTACAAGTGAATTAGCATAACAAAGCTGCTTAATGTGAGAGTTCACAAAGCTCTGATTAATACATTAATCCTTACATTTTACAATGGGACTTATATTTGCAAATAATTTCTATAAGAAACCCTCTCGTTTTTCATTTTTTTCTTTCAAAATATTAACTATTCAAGAACTGCCATTCCACTGAGTAAAATATAAATTTTGAATTAAAGTATGACATTCACCAGGAGGAATCCTGGTGTGAGAAGCACAAGGTCTTTCCTTCACTTAAAGGGCCTGTGAATGATGTTTCAGTAAGACATTTATGTCTTACATTGTCTTTTCATTGTACAACAGAGTTAACCAAGTTCCTATCTCTCAGCATTTTGCTAGGCCAATTCTTGAAACTCTTGTTTATAATTCCTACAGTTATCATTACAAAGTACTTAAAGAATTCAGTGAGACTTCATTAACTATGTGTACACACATAAAATACTCAAAAGGTTTAAATCCAAGCAGATTAATGTGTGGTTCAGAATTGTGGCTTTTCTTTTTTGCAATTTTCTTGGTAACAGAACTTGATTTAGAGTCCCAAGTATATAACCAATGATGAAGTTTTGGGGTGATGGTGGGGTGGTCCAGAGTTGATGGTCAAGAAAGAATTTTTAAGGACATCTTTGGTACAAAAAGGTGATTATATTAAAGCACAGGGACAGGACCCATGGGCAGAAAGAGCTGTACTGGAGTTGTGACAGGTTACTCACTATATACCCTCAGGTGGGGAGGGTGTCAGGGATACAGTAAGTCTCTAGGGTACTTTGGAAACAAGGTTTCCAGAACCTTGAGGCATTAGCTGTTGCTAGGGAAATGCCATTTATTACCATTTAATAAAACCTCACTCATGAGATATACATGAGATGTATATTGGGGGACCATAAACTGGGAGTATGATTGCCAGCATATATTTTGGGGCAGTTGAGATAAAGGACGTAGAATTACAGGATCATCAAGGTTGAGATGTTAAGCTAAGATTCCTTTTTGCCCCTAACAATGTGTCACCATAGGAACCTAGCTGAGTTCCTAGAGAGAGGTCACTCTGTTTCAAGGACTTGTCAATGGCTGTAGGCGGTAAGGGAATTTAATTTTTCATTTGCCTTAGTTTCCCACATCACCATGGCAATCACTTAATCCCCTTTCCCTTGTTCTTGGGTAGCCAGGAGTGTCCAGAGAATATCATACATATTCCATCCTCGCGGGGGAGGGTGTGTGTGCCAACCTGTATTTTGCCCTCTGCTTGCCCCACAGCTCCCTCATCAACCAATGTTAATGCCTTTACTTGCCAGGAAATCCAAACTGATTTGCCAGGAAATCCAATCTCAATAGTTGTGGTTACTTTCTTTCCCTACGGTCACAAAAGAATTGAGGAAGCTTGTTTAGATAAGGGAGAACTAGGAAAAAGCCACCAATCATTGGAATTTTAGTAATATCTCCTTTTTTTAAAACCCACATGGTAAATTACATATGGGTTACTTGAACACCACCATGGATGAAAGGGGCCTCCTTTCTGTACCTGTGCTTTGGGTCTAGCAACCAATCCTGTCAGACCTAGCCATTTCTCCAGGATTCACTCAGGAATAGGATCCATCAGGCCCTATCTCCTCTACTCTTACTTACAATGTTGTAAACCCCAATGCCCTTTACCATTATACTGAAGGGGAGCAGAGTTTGCCATTCCAGAAGATGTCTCTTTGGCATAAGGATTTTCTTGAGCTGGCTATTATTATGTTTTTTTTAACTGCAGACACAGAAGAAATGGTCAAAAACTGAATGGAAGAAACATTTATGTCTATAGGAGAAATCTCTTTGTAATTAAGGGTGTCTCCCTCTGTACCAGGAAAGAGAATGATTAAATCTCTAGAAACTCTTATCAATAAAGACAAGGACTTAAATCTGCATTACAACCTTACCTTTATATATTGTGCTTTTCCTCATAACCTCCCATAACTGGCCTCCACTTGATGAGGAGAACAAAAGCAAAAGAAATGTAGATAAAATTAAATTTGCTTACAATCTGCAGCCCATTGATAAACACTTGAGACAGGCAGAATACAACGTTCCTTAAAAAATTCACAACTTTCTTAATGTTAATGCTTTGATAGAGGCAAAAAAGCAACCTCAACTTGATGATAGCCAGACCACCGGGATCCTCTAAGTCGTCCTTTAACATATGAAAATTCTCTTGGAAACTTCGTCTTTTCCCCAACCCCAACTTAAAAGTATATAATCAATTCCTCCTCACAATCCCCTGAGGCTCTTCCTGCCCCTAGGTCCCATCCCCATGCTTTAATAAAAACACCTTTTTCCACTGGAAACGTCTCAAGAATTTTTTCTTGAGCATTTGCCCCTGGCGCATATCACATCACCCTATGCCCTCTATCATTCACCAACATCTTTTGTCTTTAGCTGGAGACACTATTTAAAGTGGTGGCTTTGCCATCTTGGAAAGTTATTCGATTTTCCTAGGTATCTCCCATGTGTACAAGAGGTATATCTCCCATGTATACTGGAGGTATACATGTTATTAAACTTCTGTTTGTTTTTCTCCTGTTAATCTGTCTTTTATTACAGGGGTGTCTCAGCCAAGAACCTAGAAAAGTAGAGGGAAAACTGTTCTTTCTCTCTCACAGTTTGGTAACCTCAAAGGGATTTTCTGAGAAACCCTACTCTCTCTGGGGCCTCCGTATGGGATCCTGGAAACTGGCCGACAGGTGAAGGATAAGAATTTTTTACCAAAGTCAGGGGTCCTTGATTTGTAGTGACTGGTTGAGGAGAAAGATAAAAATTTCTTGTCCCTTCCTTTTCAAATTTGGATAAGCAGGAGAAAATATTTGTATGAACTATTTCCTTGGGCATAATGACTCTGGTACAAAATTGTTATGAGTACTCTTGTTTTCTGTTGATCTTTTTCCTCCCAGAAATGGTCATTGTTTTCTTTTATTTCTGTCTTTTGTGTCATTTGTCATAAAGAAAAGAATGACAGGTCAGATAAGGTTTTCCTTTCAATTTCTTCTATGTCTTAAGAGCTTGGCTTAGTGACCAGTGAGAATATTCTCTCTGGTCTCTGCCATCTGGAGCATGTACGTACTAGCATGCACCTGGTAGACAGCCAAATAGGCTGGAACTAAGAAAGAGCGTTTTCTTTGTCCAACTGTGCCAGGTGTCAGGGAAGCTTGCCATAAGGGTTCCCTGTCCATGTGGGACCTTTGTCATCTTAATCTTCATAGTTTTGTTAGTGCTAGAAAAGTTCCATTCCAGTAGCACCTGCCTGGTGTAGCAGATTAGCAGGTCTATGATTGGGGGTGTCTCACATTCTTGTGGGAAACCAAAGGCACCATTCCACTGCACCATTCTACCACCTATGACAATAAAGGTATTTGCTTTCTTAGCCAGACTTTGGGAGTGAACTTGCTGTATCCTATATTCCGCCTTTCCTTTCCGTGTTAAAATGGTATCTAATACTGAATCCTAAGCCAATTTGAGGAGTTACTAATTTTTCCCTGGGTGTCTCACATGTATACATGAAAAGTACATGTTAATAAACTTGTTTGTTTTTCTGTTATTAATCTATCTTTTATTATAGAGGTCTCAGTTCTGAACTCAAAAGCCTGGAAAAAAATTATTTTTCCTCTCCTACCATTTACATCTTATGCTGAATCATCTTCATTTCCATCCCCATGCACTCTCCAACCTTCTCCATCCTGCTATTTGCCCTAGGGCTTGACCTCTATGGAAGCCATAAGATGAGTTTGCTTGAACTCTGGGCTGAGTTCTATGGTTGCTCTCATGTGGACTCCATTGCACTCTGGCTTCCCGTTAGGCATGGCCACTATTGCATATTAATTTATTTTTCATGATATCTGCTTTTCCCATTCAGCCATTTTAGACTTTTTTTTTCCTGATCACACTCTCACTACCCCTAGGAAACTTAAAGTACTTTAAATTTAAATTTTCCTTTTTCTAGTGTCTCAGTTCCAATTATGAGAAACTGAATTTTAGTAATCATTTGATTCGAATTGTGGTGATGGGTTCTCCCCCATTGTTGCCCCAAGGTGCTTAATTATCTCTTGATAATTTCCACCCTCAACCCTACACAAATATCATTAGGTATCATCCTGATACATATCTGAGTTATCTATTTGTATCCTGTTAGTGAGACTTAGAAAAGGGGTAGGACTATTCTGCACACCATTGGATAGTTATCCAGGACTCTGTGAGATTATATTTCTGATCTTTAAATTAGGAAGGGATGTATAGTAGTCTGCATTCAGAGTACTATTTGTAAACCGTGTCTGATCAGAAGATTCCTCTATTTTAACTTCTTTAAAGTATCCATCCCTGTTTGGGCAGGATTGCATTCAAATTAATTTTCTTTATACCAGGAACCACCATGGCTGATCACTACCTACCATTATAGGCTTATTTTGAAACATATTTAGGATGCCTGGGTGGCTCAGTCAGTTGAATATCCGACTTTGGCTCAGGTCATTGTCTCATGGTTTGTGGGTTCGAGCTTTGCATCAGGCTCCGTGCTGACAGCTCAGAGCCTGGAGCCTGCTTCAGATTCTGTGTCTCCCTCTCTCTCTGCCCCTCCCCCGCTCATGCTCTGTCTCTCTCTTTCTCTCAAAAGTAAATATACAATAAAACATTTTTAAAGAAATATATTTATGTCAGATCTACTGAACTATATCAAATTCACTACCTTAAGTGTCTCAGAACCTATTACCTTTCCCACGTAAAATACTTTCATATTTTTCTTCCCATATCTCCTGCCTAAGTAATTTCTTCTTGTGCTACCAAGGTGAAGTCAATCTTCATTTGTTCCAAGAAGACTTCTTCTGCCCTCCCTCCCATTATATCTATTTTTTCCCCATCTATTCATAAAGGATCCTGTGTAAATGGCTATTACAACATCTATTACACTATTTGTCACTTTTGGCTTATTACCAATATTCTCACTAGTTCCTTGCATTCGGGGGCTGCCTTTTATTTGAATTATCTCTGCTTAGTAAAGTAGATGTCATATATGAATAGCTTAATACCTGTTGCATAAATGAACAAATGGGAGAAGGGGACTAGTATATTGTTTAAAACTCTGACTATATGAAAATAGACCAATCTTTCTTCATGAATTTCATGAATGGAGATCTATCTCAGAGTTTCTGAATTCTTCTTTGTCCTATTATGTCCAGATTTCTCAGAAGTCAAATACAAGCATGCTGTGTTCCAAAGCACTGACTTATTCATGAAAGATTTTATCTTGATTTCTTACCTCTTTTTTTCCTACTGAATTAGGCTGACAGCTTAAAATGTAAACTAAAAATAATTTCCCTCTACTTTTACCTTTTAAAGCTCAGAGTCTAGTAATAGATAAGCCTCCCTAGGAATGGAATCTGATGACCTGAATTTGGTTGACTGAAGAGTACTCTCATAAACACTAATTTTGAGGGAGAGAGAAAACCAAGACTGAGAGTGAATTAGGTTAAATTGTGTCATGGTAGCAATAATGGATTCTGCCTTTCTCACAGGGAGCTCTGAAACTAGGGTGACCCTCCAGAGAATCTCAAATCTGGGTAAGGGACTCAGTTCTTTGGATTCCTGTAACTGCCCTGGGGAGGGAATGTTGTCTGGGTGAGGAAGCTTCCTTTGACAGTAAACAATTTTCACAATGGCATGTGACTGTGAGCTATCAACAGCCAACTTTCTCAGCAGTCAAGGGTTAGGGTACTTCAATCCTAAAGGATTTGGATGATAAACCACAAAATGAACTATAAACTACCTCTTGTGATGCTTGTATCATGCTTCATAGTAAGTTAACCCCATCTGGGAGCAGTTCTTCCAGGATTTTGACTGGTTTCTTGTCCTGAGAAAAGTAAAAAGAGGATGGTCAGTAGGATGAACTTTAGCTCATGCTGTCACAGCTGATCTCAAGTTTGGAAGTGATTTTTATTTTCTCTCTCTTCTACATCCCATTCTACACTCCCCTGACTCCCCTACTCTTGACTAGAACCTACGCCAATTTGAGTTTACCCAATGGGCCACCTAGACCCTCATCTTTCAGAAGTCTGAGCTCCTAGTAAGTCCCATTTCTCAGGTGGAGTTAAACATATTTTGCCATATTTACTTCAAAAATTTTAACAAATAAAATTTTAAAGAGTTGAAGTATATCCTCCCTTAACTCATTCTCTTCCTTCCTTTCTAAGACTACTCACCACCCTAAAGTGAAGATCTCATAATCTCTTGCATATTTTTCACTCCATCTTTTTATGAGTACCTGCTTGACATAGATACTCACATGACAAGCAGCAAATTAGTACCCAGGATAAATGTACACATCAATAAGCAAAAAGGTAAACTACTCTATAGAAAAAGGGGGAGGGGTGGTGGGGAAGAAAATTCACAGAAAAATGAAACCAAATTGCCAGTAAACCATAAAAATACTTACATGAAATAATCAGATGTTACATGTTATGTAATTTCCTTTTATATCTATCAGATTTTCAAACATTAGTGAGTATTTCCCAATTTTTTTTCCTCTCTCTTTTCTCACAGATACATTTGGACTGTGAATTAACCACACCGAGACTTTCTCTTTCACTCATTTGCAATAAAGACACCTCACTTCTTTGAACTAATGTCTACCAGAAAAGGACACTTAAAATCAGTGATTTTTCCCCTTTTTTGATATTTTTAAAAATAATTTTATTTCAAAGGGTTTTCTTTTTTTTTCCATATCTATCCCTTTATATATGAGCAATTCATAGAAATATTTTAAAATATTATACCATGAGGTACACATATTGATATAAAGTTAATTCATATCTTTTTAAAATTTGTAGCTGTATACATTAATCAGTTTTTACTGTAGGTTGATAACGAAACTAGCACTTGGTTAATTTTTTCTCTCTTGTTCTTTGAGAACTAATTTATTGCTCATGATTTGGCATAATGTTATTCTCAGTAAATATACCTTTATTATTTATTTATTTGAAATAGGGCATATAAGTAAAATAACAAGAAAATTATGGTGAGTGTGAAAAGGGTCCAAATGGAGTTGAGAGTCCAGAGGTATGCACTGTCTATAGTAGAAACCACTTTGGGTCTTTTTTAAAGAGTCATTATATGTGAAAGATCTGGAGAAAATTTAGTTTTGTATAAAGCATCTAGCAAGTTGAATTTGAATTGCTTCTGTATCACCATCACTCTGTATATTACAAAGTAGTAACACAGGATTCAATTTGCCTATTATCAGTACATTTACAAGAAATGGATACTGACCTTACAAATCCAGCGTTCACCTTTGCAAGGAAGCCAGCCCACCACTGGGTTTGTATTATTAGTTTTAGCAATGTGGAGGGCTTTGTTTTCTGTTCTGCTGCCCCTCTATTAACACCAGAAGGCTTACCTTTGTTTTAATAATCTAACCTTTCAGCCTCATCACTTAGAATACCAACCTTTTTCAAATAACCATAGTCTTTTGTAAAATTCTCCCTGGACGTCCCCATCACTGCCTTATGGTATAAATTAAAATGATAGTATTTTATAACCCCATTAAATCAATAAATGTTAAAATGCAAAATGTCAAATGGGAAATTGAATTATTTAAAGTTGGAGATAGAGGAGAGACAACACCAAGCTACAGCAAAAAGCAAAGGTTTTTGGAATTAGTTTAATCCTAATTTTTAGATTTAGTTGATCCACTGTCATGATAAATGACATAG
This sequence comes from Panthera tigris, assembly GCF_018350195.1. NCBI lineage: Eukaryota > Metazoa > Chordata > Mammalia > Carnivora > Felidae > Panthera > Panthera tigris. The sequence continues at coordinate 50,781,217 of NC_056671.1, read as the reverse complement.
AATAAAACAGAGTAGCATTAGTATCTAAGGTGTTTTTGACATTAATGATGCAAATTTCTTAACTTCTGTAGATTTGTTCAATATCTCTTAATAGAATAATAATTTCATCTGAAATATAGTTTTTCTTTTTATTTTCATAAGAAATTGTGCTTCTTAAGTTTCTATTTACTTTGAATTAACATTATGAGCAATTTTTGTTTTTCTTTTAATCTAATAGTTTAGGTTGCTGACCTCATGATGTGAGAAAGTTTCATCAAATCTCCTTGGTTTCTAAAGAAAATAGTTATAAATTGTCCTGTTTTGCTTATATTAATAAAATATTTGTGAACCTGAATGCATATTATAAGCCAGGTTTTTGTTTATCCTGCAAATTAGTCCCTTTTGAATTTATATTTCATAAGTAAGAACTGTTATTCAAAGAGTTTATACAACTTGCTTAAGTTCTTAAAACTAAGTAGCAACAGTTTCAGAACTGAAACCCAGGTCATCTCCAAAATTCACAGTCTTTCACTATTCCATACTACGCTGGCACAATTATGTGTACTCCAGACAAAACATAGTGGGAGAGGTCAGCGGCACTGCAGTGGCAAAGTTGTCTCTTGCCATTTGATAAATTCCACACTGGAATCCATAGAGACTAGGGAAGAATGTGATCAGCTGATGCTATGACCCTTGACTGGCACCAGAAACTATCTGTCCCTGTACATTCATCACCCCCAACATTGTTCTTTCTCTTCCCCTAATCTGATGAGAGAGGAGATTCCATTAGCCAGAGACGCTATCATTGTAAGACACCAATTCCCATTCCTAAGAGAATCGTAGAGGTGACAAAAAGCTGACAATGAAGAGCTGAATATTGGTAATTTTTTAGAGGGAGAACTTGTGTCTTCTTTTTAAAGCAAGCTGATGTTTGTCTAATTCTTTGCTTACTTTGTCTTGTTTTATTTCTATGTCATTTGACCTTTTCCCTGCCATTAAGAATGACATTACCGTCTTACTTTCCTCTTTATGTGGGTTGCAAAATATCTGCATGGCACCTTCAATTACCCTCACACTGGCATCACTTCCCTAATCCCTGGTGCCCTGCTCTCTTCATCAGATGACCAACTATTTAACATGAAGTATTCATCAATGACTAGACGATTCAGGAATGGGACTCATAAAACAAAATATGGAAACTAATAGAAGGACATTGATTCTCTGTCCCATCCAAAGATAGGCCACAAATTAAGTAATAAAGCACACATTGCAGCTCGTGACGTTTCATTTCTGTGGAGCTGGAGTTAGCAATGCATAACCCATAGGCAGATGCATGAATCTCACAAACTATCTAGATAGGAAACCCTATGTTGACAGCTTGATCTTTATTGCTATTCTAATATGCCTGTTACAAAAATTTGTATTTCCAATAAACTAAGCCAGAAGGCAACAAAAGGAATTAACTGAAACTTGCAGTTTTGCAGAAAACAAGTCTTTATTCTGTTCTGCTTTACTGAATCTTAGTGCCAGCATTGCCTCTCCAAACTGTACTCTTAATATTTCCATCTCTCTATATAACAATAAAATGCAGTGGGTCTTAAAATTTGCCTCTGCCGAACCAGCATTTCTTCATGTCCTTTAGCACTGAGGAATGTGAATCTCAGGGAAGAACTCTCTAGATCTTCAAAGACACAGTGATGATTGTGGATTCTCACAAGCTACCCATGATTTTCCCAGTCAGATGAAGGAAGGGTTTGGGGTGGACAGCATTCCAAGCAGAGAAAAATACATATACATATAGTGGCTTGATAAAACAGTGTGTGTTGGCAGAATGACAAATATTTCAAGATAAGAGGAGCTTTGGGAATCTGAAAAATAACTACCTAAAAATTTATGCAGAAGCCATAAAATTAAGTGGACTTTCCCCCCTTTTTTTTCTGTTAATAAGAATGGAATTTATCCTACAGAATATAGGGAGATACCGAATATTCTTAAGCCTGGAAATGGGTTGGCAAGGTTAACAAATCTGGTTTCAAATGCTGGATCTTTCCCACTAGCAGCATGACCCAAGGAGCGATGTTAAATGTCTCTGTTAAATTTCTCAGTTTCCTCTTCTGTTAAATAAGAAAAATAACATATATGGAGATTGTGAGAATTGTACATATTGAATTAAAATATTTAAAATGCTCTGAGCCATCCTGGAATTAAGTGTTGTATACATTTTTGGAAAAAATTTTTATTATTTATCATTTGAGTCACTCAAGATTCACTTTATTAACCCTTTTCCACATGCAAGGCACTGTAATATTCGAGGCTGAAGAATAAAAAGATGATCAAAACAAACGTGTGCTCTATGAGAGCTTGTGTAGTGATAACTCCTAGTGTAGAGGCAAATGCCACAGGCTGCCAGGGCTGAGGCAGAAATTATTCTTCCTAGGTAGAGAAGTGAAATTTCCCCTTTAATGGAGTCTTACAAATAAATACAAGTTTCTCAGACAGAAAAGTGGGTAGGAGAAGAATATCAATGTGCAAAGTGGCATGGTGTCTTAGAAGAAGTTCTTTTGTTTGATATTCTGCAAACTGAGGAATGTGGTTCTAGTTCAATACGAATGGGGAAGCATTGCAAAAATTGAAACCAAGTAAGCAGATGCCGAATCATTAAGGACTTTTAATGTCCAGCAAGTAGGTAGTACTTGTCTTTAGGCTCTGATTAATCTTTCAAGACATTCAGTAAGGCCATGTCAAAGTCACAGACGGCTTTAGGCATTTAATTTTGGTTTTCATCTGATCATTGAGGAATCCATCTATAATTCAAATAAAACTGCAAGATATTATCTTGTGTGTATGTAGTTGGAAATATTAAGGAAAATTATTCAAATAATAAAACTATCTCAGCTATAGTCGCATGAGCCATGATGACTAAGTTCCTAAAAAGAATCACCTTTTTATTCAATTTTAATTTCATGCAAAGGAAGAAAGAAAAGGAAGAAGGAGTAAAAAAGATAGAAAAAAAGAGGAAGGAAGCAACAGGAAGATAAGGAGAGAGGTAGGCAAGGGAAGAAGGATAACAGAAAGAAAAGCAGAATAGGTTTTACAAATAAAGGTGAATAAAATTAGAAATTGTAAAATAAAAACTTCTCAGGCATAGCTGAAGTAGAAAAGAATATTCACTTGCAAAATTGCCACAGTGCAACTTTTCATGCAATGAGCAGGATATCAAAAGACGTTCCCCAAACAGCAGTTCTTTAGTATAATTAATCCTCTGATTCAATTTCTCTTTATATAAGGAAAACCTTGAATACATACGTAGTTAAGAATAATAATTTTCTTCACTTGTAACTCTCACCTGGAAAGACATAAGCAGAATCAACTACCCAGCCACTGAAATAGCTAAAGTTCACAGTATATTAAAAATAACAACCAAACTGAAGAAATAGCTGTCCAATACCATCAATATTGCCCCCTTTCAAAAAATTAGACCCACCACATTAAGCTATCATTTCCTTGTTAAATTCTTCAACTTTTTGCAGTCATTTTCCTCTCCTCCTCCTCATCCTCCTTCATCATTACCTCTTCAGGTGTGTAACCCTTAACGGGATATGTCCAAATGGATGCCTTGAACTGCAGGTATGCTGGGTTTCTGAGAGGACCCACCTGACACAGCTAATCAGGAGGCTTTGGTCCCTAAGCTGAGCAACACTTTAAAGCAGTCACTGGACAGAAAGGAAATACTCTGCTGAAAAGCTGTTTAAAATTATAGTGGGTGGTTGGTGGTTGATAAGAGAAGGTTGGCTCTTTTTTTTTTTTTTTTAATAAATAAAAGCTGTTTTCCTTAGGTTGCAAGCTTTCTTATAACCGTAACTGAGGAACATGAAATGCCTTTCTATGTTGTAAAACTAACTGACCTAACATAGTTATAGTAGTCTAGCTGGATGACAAAGCAATCTGTAAAACTTAAGCAGTAACCAGCACCGCAGCAACCCAATAGAGTTCATCCCAAGTTATCTGGGAAAACACAAAAAATGTATTTGTTCTTTTATATGTTTACAGAGACACGGAATGTAAACACAGAATGAAAAATGACAAACAGAAGATCTAATCTTTTTATAACTCGTGATGTAACTTTGTATAACTGGTGTTGGCTACATGTTTGACTTTGTAGACATGCTCTAGGACCCAATTACATTGGAACTTTTGCCAATACAATTAAAAACATGCTGGTAGTACTATTATCCACTACTGATAAATATTTCTTCTTCTATTAAGTCATTATCACATTTTGTAAAAAAAAAAGGTAATAATAATTGTCATATTTTCAATGACAAACTAAGTTATAAGTGGAAGAAATAAAATATTTCAAGGATTTTTTCTTTAATGCTTGTGACATTTGCATGTTATTTCGGTTCTCAAATTGCAAGGCCAGTACTCCACGGGGAATTTCCTAATTCCTCCTGGGAAGAATGTTTGTAATTTGTATATCCGCTACTATAAACAAAGAATGAGACCTGGTTTGATTAGCCCAGATCACCCTACTAAGTTTCCTTCAAGTGAGATCATTAAAAAAGAAGTGATAGTAATCATGTTAGCCATCCTTTTGAATCTTAAATCAAACTGTATTTTTGAAATTAAGACTCATCAAAAAAGTGCTCTAAGTGTGGTCAATACTACCTAACATCTAAACAATGTAGCCCTTTTTGTTACACAAGTAGTTTTACTCTTATGGCAACTAATTTAATATTGTTAAAAACCTTTACAATTAAGGCTAAGATTTTAACGTTTTTGCCACATGAGAAAAGAGAAGTTCCTGGCTATAAACCAGGAAGAAGATTGTCACCAGGAAGCAACCATGCTGGTACTATGATCTTGGACTTCCCAGCCTCCATAACTACAAGAACAGAAGGAGACCTTCCAGATCCAATTCTTGAACTGACATCATCAAGATGACAACATAGGTCTTTCCTGACTTCAGCATCCCTCACAAGAAAACCAACTACAACTACCCATAGACAAGCACTACTGGGAAATTCTGAGAAACCCAGGAACGAGGCTGAAACACCTCATTTGGGCACAGAGTCTGAGGAGTGCATTAAAAGGTAAGAGATGTGGTTTCACTCTGAACCAACTGACCCTCCACTAGGCCAGTACAGTGCCCACACTGAGAGGGGTTTTCTCCAGTGGGAAAAGAGAGCCCACAGTGGAATTCAGCTTTCCCAACATTGTCAAATGCTTCCCAGGAGATGCACTTGAGTCTCTTTTCACTGGCATCAGTGAGGGAGTCTGTGGGGCTTGACAAATGGGGATCAGACAGAAATAGAGATGGGTTTGGGCTCACAGCAACTGGGTCTCAGATCTTGGCAGACTGCATTCTTACTAGCAGTAGTGACTACGCAGAGATACTAGCCACTGGCTCTGCTCATCTGCAGAACCTAGCCAGTAGCCCCTTCTGGCCAGGGAGCTGGGATGGCAGTTCTGTCTGATTTGGGCCCCAAGCCAGTGGGTCATACTGGCCATTGGTCTGACTCTATGGGCATGGCTGGGCAGAGAAGCCAAATTGGCAGCCCTACCTAACTGCTAAGCCTTGCCTCCAGTCCTACCTGACCAGGAAGCCTGGTCAGAGAACCCAGGCAGCCATAGAGCCCATTATATGGACTTGCTTAGACAGCAAGCTAAGCCACCAACCCTGCTTGACTGTTGAGTATAGCCTCTGGTCCTGCATAACTACGGATCTTGAACAGTGAATCCAGATAGCCTTTGAGCCCAGACTACACAGTACTGCTCATCTATAGACAGAACCTTCCACCTGACAACACCAGAATATACATTCTTCTCAAGAGTACAAAAAACACTGTCCAGGGTATATCATCTGTTGGTCCACAAAGAAAGTCTTAACCAATTTAAGAAGGTTAGAATCTTATCTAGTATCTTTTCTGATAACAATTGTATGAAATTAGAAATCAATAAAAGGAGGAAACCTAGAAAATTTACAAATTGCATGCTAATTAAACAACACACTCCTCAAAAAATAATAGATCAAAAGGCAAAGCAAAATTAACTTCAAACAAGAGCAGATGGAAACACAACATACTAAAATTTATGGAATGCATCAAAAGCAGTTCTAAGAGGAAATTTATTGCTATAAACTTATACATTAAGATAAAAGAAGGATCTCAAATGAACAACTTAACATTATACTTCGAGGAATTAGAAAAAGAAGAAGGAACTGAGACCAAAGTTAGCAGAAGAAAGAGAATAGTAAAGATTACAGCAGAAATAAAGGAAATAGAGAATAGGAACAGAATAGAAAAGTTAACAAAACTAAGAGTTGGCCCTTTGAAAAAATTAGCACAATTGACTAAACTTTAGCTAGACTAACCAAGAAAAAACTGACTCAAGTATGTAAAATTATAAATGTAGGAGTACACATTATAATTGATACCACAGAATATAAAGGATCATAAGAGACTACTATAAATAATTATATGCAAACAACATGAATAATGTAGAAGAAATGGGCACATTCTTAGGAGCATAAAACCTACCAAGACTCATCATGAAGAAATAGAAAGTCTAAGCAGATCAAATACAAGTAAGGAGATTTAATCAGTAATAAACACCTTCCAACAACAACAACAACAACAACAACAACAACAACAACAACAAAATTCAAGAACTAGATTGTTTCACTGGTCAGTTCTATCAAACATTTAAAGATGAATTAATGACAGTCTTTCTGAAACTCTTACAAAACACTGAAGAGAGCACCTCCAAATTTAGTTTGCAAAGCCAGAATTACCTTGATGCCAAAGCCTAAGGACATTGCAAAAAAGAGAAAACTACAGGTCAATATCCTTGGTGATATTAGCAAACCAAATTCAACATTACATTAAAGGGATCATACACCATGGTCAAATGGGACTCATCCCTGGGATGCAAGAATAGGTCAACATATGTAAATCAATAAATTTGATACTTCACATTAATAGAATAAAAGATAACAATTCTTTCAATAGATGCAGAAAAAGCATCCATTAATGATAAAAACGCCCAACAAACTGGGTATAAAAAGAATATAACACAACATAATAAAGACAATATATCACAAGCCTATAGCTAACATCATACCAACTTTTACAGGTTGGAAAATTTTCCTTCAAAATTGGGAATAAGACCAGGATGCACACTTCAACCACTTCTATTCAACATAGCATAGGAAGTCCTATCTGGAGCAATCAGGCAATAAGTAACTAAATAAATAAAGTAAGTAAATAAACAAATAAAATCCAAATTGAATAGGAAGAGGTAAAATGGTCTCTGCAGATGACATGTTCTTGTATATAAAACACCCTAAAGACTCCATACACACACACACACACACACACACACACACACACACACACCCAGAACTGTTAGAATTAATAAATTCAGTAGAGTTGCAGGATTCAAAATCAACCTATGAAAATCAGGATTTCTATACACTAACAACAAACTCTCTGAAAGAGAAATAAAAACAATTCCATTTACAACAGCATTACAAACAATAAAATACTTAGTATAAGTTTATCCAAGAAGGGGAAAGATCTATAACTGAAACTTTGAGACATTAAAAAGAAATTGAAGACCTAAGTAAATGACAATGTTCATGGATCAGACAAATTAATATATTAAACTGTCCATACTACCCAAAACTATCAATAGATTCAATATAAGATTCCAATAGCATTTTTTTAGGGAAATAGAACAAATGTTCCTAAAATTTGCAGGGAACCACAGAATTGCCAAAACAACCTTGAGAGAGAACAAAGCTGGGAACATCATATTTCCTGTTTCATACTATATTACAAAGATATAGTAATCAAAACAGTATGGTGTTAGAATAAAAACAGACAGATAACCAATGGAACAGAATCGAAAGCCCACAAATAAACTCATATGTATATGATCAACTAAAATTTGGCAATGGGGCCAAGAATACCTACTGTGGAAAAGATAATTTCTTCAATAAATGGCCTTGTGAAACTGGATATCCACATGCAAAAGAATGAAACTGGACCCCTATCTTACACTACTCACTAAAATGAACTCAAAATGAATTAAAGACTTGCATGCAAGACCTGAAACTATAAAACCCCTCCAAGAAAACACAGGGGAAAATCTCTTTCATACCGGTCTTGGCAGTAATTTTTTGTGTGTATGACACCAAAAACACAAGCTATAAAAGCAACAATAAACAAGTGGGACTATATCAAACTAAAAAGCTTCTGCACAGAAAACAAAACCAAAAGGCACCCTATGGGAGAAAATATGTACAAGCCATATATCTGATAAGAGGTTAATATTGAAAATACATAAGGAACTCATATGATTCAGTAGCAAAAAAACAAACAAACCAAAGCAAACCATCTGATTAAAATATCAGCAGAAGACCTGAATAAATATTTTCCAAAGAAGATACTCAAACGGTGAATAGGTACATGAAAAAGTGCTCAACATCACTAATCATTAGGGAAATGCAAATCATAACCACAATGAGATATCATCTCACAGCTGTTAGAATGGTTGTTATCAAAAAATGAGAGATAACAAATGCTGATTAAAATGTAGAGAAAAGGAAACCTTTGTACATAGTTGTATAACAATTGGTAAAGTGGTGCAGCAACTACAGAAAACAAATGTGGAGATTCACCAAAAAATTAAAAATAAAACTGTATGATATGGCAAGTTGCTCCTGTGTACATATACAAAGGAAATGAAATTAGGATCTTAAAAACATACCTGCATTCCCATTTTATTGCAGCATTATTTCCAAAATCCAGGACATGAGAATGACCTAAATATCTGTCAACAGATAATTGGGTAAAATACAATGTAATATCTCTCTCTCTCTCTCTCTCTCTCTCTCTCTCACTCACACACACACACACACACACACACACACACACACACTGAAATATTATTAAGTGATGAAAACAAAGGAAATCCTCTCATTTACCACAGCATGGATAAAGCTTGAGGGCATTGTGCTAAGTGGAATAAGTCAGACATAGAAGGACAAATATATTATGTCACTCATACATGTCATCTAACAAAACTGAAGTCATAGAAACAGAGAGGAGATTGGTGGTTGCCAGGAGTGGAGTGGGGTAGAGTAGGGGAAATGGATTTAGGTAGTCAAAGTGTATACGCTTCCAATTATAAGATGAATAAGTTCTGGAGATGTAAAGTATAGCATGGTAACTATAATTAAAATACTGTATTGTAAACTTGATAGTAGCTAAGGGAATAAATCTTTAGAAAGTTCTTACCACATACACAGAAATATGGTAACTTTTTGAGGTGAAGGATGTGTTAACTAAGATATTGTGGTAATCATTTTGCAAAACATACGTATCTCAAATTATCACACTGTATATGTTAAACTTACACAATGTTATGTGTCAATTATATCTCAATAAACTGCAAAAAAATCTTTTAAAAAGAGCAAGATTATTACCATAGAAGCAATGCATACCTAAGAACAAATGCACACAATTCTGATTTTATTTCAATGAGTTTTAAAGATTTTTCTAACTATTATACTCTCTAGGATCTGAGTCGGAACCTTTCTTAAAACTTTGAGAAGAGGGGTACCTGGGTGGCTCAGTCAGTTAAGCCTCTGATTCTTGATTTCAGCTCAGGTCATGGTCTCATGGTTCATGGGTTTGAGCCCTGCCTGGGGCTCTGCACTGACAGCTCAGAGCCTGCTTGGGATTCTCTGTCTCCCTCTCTCTCTGTCTCTCCCACCCCCCTCAGAAATAAATAATAAAAAAACGTTAAAAAAAAAAAACCACTTTGAGAACAAAAACATTCAAGTTTTCAGGTTAACATTAGCACTTCAGTGATTTAAAATAGTTTTTGGCCCAAAGTCTTTAAGTGGTAGCTTCAGATAGTCTTTAAACTTAAATAAGTTCATCTAGCCATTGAATTTTGATATTTTACCAACTGTAAGGTCCTGGTTAGTTTCCTGAACATTTCAACTTCCCTTGCTTCTCTGGCACATCCTTTATACCAGGAGAAATGGCTTAGAGTTCTATGTGGTTGGCTGCTCCAAAAGACTGTGCCTTATAAAAGGGAAGTAAGAACGGCCTCTGGGCACGTATCTGTGGACCTGATTGTCCTTTGTTTCCAATCAGTTAGTGAAAATGTATACTTTAAGCAATTACCTCAAATAGTCTTAAAATATGTGGGTTCCATACTTTTAAAAGTGTTCTTTTCCTGAACTTTTGATTAAAATGCATTTAAATGGAGCAAATTTTAGAAAATTTTCTGGAAAACAGGAATTACCTCACCTGATAGGTTGCCGACTGAAATTAAAAGTTAAAAGTTAACTCCCTTACATCTCTGATAGGTTGCAAACAATCACAATGCAAAACAAACAAACAAACAAAAAGTAGGCTAATATATAAAAGCATTTATTTTTAAGTTGTTTTAAATTGTTAGATATTTTATTTAAGAATAGCTCTATTATTTCAAGTTTTCCTTTGATTTTTCTTTGTGAGTAAGGAAAGTAAAACACCATTGTTAGATTTCCTGCTCCAAGAACAGTTAGGCTCCATCACTAACATTCAGTGAATAAAGTTCATATTAATACCCAATTATTACAGTAAGGGAAGGGTTCCCAGTGCTCATATAAGTGCATGGGAGAAAGGAATATATTCCCCTCAGCGGTAAAGTAAGATCTCCGTCTTAGTTCAGGCTGCTCAAACCGAATACCACACACTGGGTGGCTTATACAACAGAAATTTATTGCTCATAGTTCTGGAGATTGGCGAGCTCAAGATCGAGTCACCAGCAGATCCAGCCTCAGCTGTGGGCCTGCTTTCTGGTTCATAAACAGCTGTCTTCTCACTGGAACTTCACACAGCAAAAGAGATGAAGAGATGAAGGAGCTCTTTGGGGGTATTTATCATGAGGGCACTAATCCCATTCATGAGAGCTCCACACTGATGTCCTAATTACCTCCCAAGTGACAGCCCCACTTCCAACTACCATTATATAGGAGTTTAGGATCCAACATATAGATTTGGGGGGAGGGACACCAATATTCATTCTCTAGCAGTCTCCGACTCTGGACCATGGCACAGGCATGGTCGATCTGAGACTTTTTAAAGAAGCAAAGCAAGTTCTCCATTTCAATAACTCCTAGAAAATTGTGGGGTGAGGAAAAGAGGGGAGTGTGCTTTCATTATACAGACAGCTTTGGAAGCAGCACCTAGTAACTCAAGGCACAAGAATATTGTAATGGCATATAATTCTCTTATCCATTCATTCACTTACTCATTCTTCCATTTACCAGGCATTATGCAAATGATGGAATACAAAAAAAGAATAAAATACTGCTTCATCCTCAAAACCATTATCTAGTAATCTAAGAAACAAATTATACTGAGTTAAATGAACTATTAAAATTCAATATAATCACAATAAATTTTAAAACAGTGTTCTTTTTATCCTCTGCCCCATAGCTTAAACTGAACTCCATATGCTTCAGCTAGAATATTTACTTAAAGAATCTTTGAGTCACCGAGTGACTTATCCACATGTCAAAATAAAATAACAATGCCAAAACCAAAACAAAACCTATTGGAGACAGGGGCGCCTGGGTGGCTTGGTCGGTTGAGCGTCTGACTTCGGCTCAGGTCATGATCTCACGGTCCGTGAGTTCGAGCCCCGCGTCGGGCTCTGTGCTGACAGCTCGGAGCCTGGAGCCTGTTTCAGATTCTGTGTCTCCCTCTCTCTCTGCCCCTCCCCTGTTCATGCTCTGTCTCTCTTTGTCTCAAAAATAAATAAACATTAAAAAAAAAAAATTTTAAAAAACCTATTGGAGACAGAGTTAGTTTATCTAAATAATATTATTAAGACTATTTATTTGCCTCAATTAGTTGCCTATGAGACAATAATGCTAAAATCATATTTTTAAGTAACAAATCTCTTCTTAAAAACACTATAAAGTGTCCTCAGGGTAAAATAATTCAATGTACTAGCTAATTGTCATAGCTTCTAAAGGTGATGTACGTAAGGCAATATGAATTTGAAGGCATTTATATAACTATATGCATATCATAACATTAGATAAAATGGTAGATGCAAAGATAAATAAAGTATAATCTCTTCATCTGGTAATCTTACTTAATAAACAAGCTTTTAAAACTTGAGTAATAATTGAACCTTTTTTTTAATGTTTACTTATTTTTGAGAGAGAGAGAGAGAAAGAGAGTGTGAGTGGGGGAGGGGCAGAGAGAGAGGGAGACACAGAATTTGAAGAAGGCTTCAGGCTCTGAGCTGTCAGCACAGAGCCTGACACGGGGCTGGAACCCAGGAGCCATGAGATCATGACCTGGGCCAAAGTCAGATGCTCAACCAGCTCAAGCCATTCAGGCCCCCCAAACTGAAAACTTTTTGAAAAATCAAGTATTTCTGGGGTGCCTGGGTGGCTTAGCTGGTTAAGCCTCCAACTCTTGGTTTCAGGTCAGGTCGTGATCTCATGGTTTGTGAGTTTGAGCCCCACATGGGGCTCCACACTGACAGCATGGAGCTTGCTTGGGATTCTCTTTCTTTTCCTCTCTCTCTACACCTCCCCCACTCATTCTCTCTCTCTCTCTCTCTCTCTCTCTCTCTTTCTCTCTGTCTCAAAATAAATGAATAAACTTAAAAAAATCACATAATTCTAAGAATATGTCCTTGGACCCCCAGGTTTCTAGATAGCCCAGGTTGAGGGAAACTAAGACCCGATAGCATATAGAGGCAGTGCAATATATTAGAAAAGACTAGAGTTCTAGCCTAGGCAGTGGTAATTATTACTGACATATCCCAGGGTAACTCTGAATCTTAAATGTTTACTATGCAAAATGGGACTATTTGTCTACCTAATACAACCTCCCAGATATTCATTTATTCCCCAAAGCAATGCTGTGGAGAAGGTATGGTACTTAGTTAACAAACGTAGAAACTTAGGCACAGAGTATTTAAATGGCAAGCACAGTCACATATGTGGCAAATAAAAAAAGGTGATGCTTCTTGACACTAAATATTAAAGTACTTAAAACAATCTTCTTAAATCATAAAATAATGGATTTTTTATGATTACTTTATTCTTCCTTCTGCTGTTGATTGGTATTGTATTTGGGGGAAAGACCCATGTCACTTACTTTTGTGAATGTCTTTCCATGTCACCCACTAAGCTGCTGTAACAAGAGATCCCAAAATCCCGTGACTAAAGAGGTTAATTTATTTCTCTCTCATGTGACAGCTCAGAAGTACATAGCCCAGGCCGTAGAAACAAATCTGCCATTCTCAACATGGAGCCTCCATCTCAGATGCAAGTTCCCCTTTGTCTTAGCCATGGCAATAGAGAAAGGAATCAGAGGAGTATGTAACCAATTTACGTGTGTGAGACCAATTTTTTTAAGGGTAAAACTGAAGACTGTTAAATATAACTTCTGTTCATATCCCATTGATAAAATTGGCAAAACTTGTACCATAGGAAGTTATAAAACATACTGGAATATATAGTTTTCAGGGTTGGCTTTGCCAGTGAGGATGAAATCCTTACAGTGAAAGAAAGGAAAAAATGATATCAGACAGCATCCAGCATTCTGACACATTTACCATTCAATGGAAATGCAGTTACTAAATGCCTTCTAGGTATATGTATATTGTACTAGATTCTTTGAAGTTTATAAAATGGCACGGCAATAAACTGATTGTAGCTTTTGCTTTCTTTGGCAAAATCCTAGTTTTGATATTAAGAAATCAGTGCGATTTTTGCCCCATTGTAATCTAATATTAAAGAGTCATGAAGTGAAAAACTCAGACATGTCCCATGGATAATATTAAGCTAATGTTGTTTCTTCTCCACAGTGAGCTGAAGACCCTAACGGAGGGTGGAAGCTTATTAGAATATTGAAGTCTTCTGGGATATGTTAATGAAGATAGATACGGATTTAAATTGTGGCTAATAGGTCTACACTGATCAAAAATTCCTAAAGCGATGGCCAACCCATGTGCTTTTCTGCAGGAAGCAAGATATGCTGCCTTTCCTGGGCACTGGCTCGTCAGCACTGTCATGAATGCATGTCTGAGAAGATTGTTCCCGCTGCTTTCACTAACTATTTGCTAATCTTATGAGTTAGAGCTCATTTCTAGAAAGTGTGGTCGCTGCAGGGTGTAGGAACCAGAAGGACTGCAGAATTTTATAGAATTTATGTCAACATATAGGTCATTTTAGGCTGCTGGGAATTTTAGAATATATCATAATATTTATTAATATTTGAAAGAATTCAGAGTGCCATTTTTACCGCTCAAGCAAAATAGTATATTCTGGCCTCATTATGTCTTATACAAAGATGAATGGCATGATTACGGTATTTGGCTTCTTTTGAAAGTCTAAGTTAAAAAGGAAACAACAGTTAAAACATATTTTGCCTTTTTCTTAATTTAGAATATTACCTTAATCTTATCTGGTGAATCCTTTCTGATACCACCTCTATAAATTAGGGTGTTGGACCAAAATTTGATTGTTAACTCTCTTTGATTACTATTATGCATTGATATAGCATAATATTTGCTTTTGAAATTCTTCCAGGGGATGACTTTTATGGTAGAGTAAGAGATAGCTATTAAATAAATAAAATATTTGTCTAATAAATTGACACTAATGTGGGGTGCCTGGATGGCTCAGTCGGTTACTCATCAGACTATTGATATCAGCTCAGGTCATGATCTCATGATTGGTGGGATTTATCCCCATGTCAGGCTCTGTGCAGACAGCTCAGAGCATGCTTGAGATTCTTTGTCTCCCTCTCTCTCTGCCCCTGACCCCCCTCTCAAAATAAATAACTAAAACTTTAAAAATAAATAAATAAATAAATAAATAAATAAATAAATAAATAAACTGACTCTAATGCCCCCAAAATAACAATGATTGAAAAGAAAAAAAATCTCCCTTAATTCCAATTTGGTTAGTCAATCAAATGTGTGACTTTTGGGAATTTACTTATCCTACTAAGTTTCATTTTCTCTTCTGTTCACCAGGAATGATAACATGCATCCTGATTATCTTAAGGTAGTATTTAGATAATCAACTAAAATAATGTACATTCATTGCCTTTAAATTTACAATGAATATTTACTGAAGGAATATTATCTATTGAACACTGTATTCATCAAATTTAAAGTGTTTAACATTCAAATACCTTTGTCATATTTACTAAAGCATGATCCAAAAAGTTTAGTTCTAGGACATATTAATAGTTCTATGGAAAAAACTATGGGCTCAAATAAATTTGGAAAAAATGTATTAAGTCTAGTTAAACAAGTTTCTTTAACTTAGTCTTAGCATTTTTAATATACCAATGTGACTGGGGACTCTCCAAGATAATATAGTAGGCAGAATTTTCCCTTCTTATTTCAAAGGACACCTTTTAGGACTATTGTTCTTTGGATCATACTTTAGGAAGATTTTGTTTTATCATGAACTCAAGCTAATTTACATAGAATATAATGCATCTTGGGAGAATCTTGTTAGAGGTGGAAGTGATTTGAGGATAAGACTTAAATGCCTGTATCTTTCAACCTATACCCATACAATAATATCTTTTATTATTTAAAATTTTAATTTTTCTGATTCTGATTTTAAAAATAATTATCTCCTTTAATTTCTGTATTATTTTCTTATCTTTCCATACTCTCATGCATTTTCCTTACTGGGAATTTGAAACTAAAATTGCTTTCTTTGAGAAATTAATATTCTACTGCCTTATCCCAAACTCCCCAACATCTTTTCAATAAAATAAGCACGACAAGGAGAGAAAAGTATGTTTCATATCAGGAAACTCTAAGGTCATAAAAATCGTAGAATAATGTAAGCATCAAATACTTGGATCACGAGGATAAGCTACAGAACAATATCCTATTTTGCCACAAATTCGATTCTTTTGAGAAAAGCTACATGCGTTGTTGTGCAAAGGCTTATGTCCTCCAGTATTCTGCCAAGGACAGAGTATACACCTGCAGAATACAATGGAGTTGAAGACAGCCCATACCTGTTACGCACCTACTTCTGCACTGAGCTCACAAAGACTATTCCAATGGGCTCAGTAAATAAAAATCACAGCAAGGCTACAAGAGCTTATTTAAAAGTAACTATATATAGGGGTGCCTGGGTGGATGAGTCAGTTAAGTGTCCGGCTTCCGCTCAGGTTATGATCTTGCCATTCAGAGTTCAAGGCCCATGTAAGGCTCTGTGCTGACACCTCAGAGCCTGGAGCCCATTTCAGATTCTCTCTCTCTCTCTCTCTCTCTCTCTCTCTCTCAAAAATAAATAAACACTAAAAAAATGGTTTTAAATAAGTATGTATTATGTGTTCTGGAATGAGACAACCATAATTTCTCGAAGAGTAGACAGAAAGTCATCCGACAACTTTTGTGGAATGCCAAAGAGACTTTGGCCAAGACTTCTAAGGTCCCGTCACCACAAAACCATGGGAAGAAATTTTTTTTTCCAGCTTAACCATACAATTAAAGCTGTCAAATCCTCTTTGGTGCAAAAGTTTAGGAGAGAGGGATGGATACAATTACACAGTTCTCTGACAAACTGCTTTCAAATTTCCATTCTAAGTCATCCCCATGCTTTCATACTACCTACAATTATAGAAACGTACAATTGCATTAGTGACTTTGTAACAAGCAAAACAAATAGTCACTTGTGAACTTTTTTGTTTGAGTATAGTTGTGCTTGTGAATTCTTACCTTCTTTGACTTTCTATGGCATTTAGTATTGTTAAATTTCTGCCTGCTTGGTGAAACATTCTCCCCTATAAACGTCCCTAAAATTTGTGTGGTTTTTTTCCCAATTTTCTTTCCCTCTCTTTAATATTTTTGTTTGTTTCTTTTTGGGGTCCTTAGGTACAAAGGGCTGAGTTAATTACATTCCTTTCATCACTACCCACATTTAAAATATTTTTGTTTCCTTTGAGGGATTTATCTATAATGCATGTGAGCATGCTCAAATGTAGGTTAATACTCATTTATTATTTTATATATTTTTATCTCTATTCCCCATTCATATTCTCTTTAGCTTCCATAGCCAAATGTTCTAATATATTTCATGTTTCCTTGAATTTGTATGTATTCTTTTCAAATATTAGCTTGAATTATTTGTTATATTTTAAATTTACTTAATTAGTATTGTGTTAGAGACCTTACACTGTATTTCTTTCTTTCAACGCCGCTAATTACTTCTGATCCAAAAATGAGTTTATTCTAACTACTATGTGGCATTCCACAAAGTAACAGCTTTTGAGATGTTGCATACAAGAAAAAAAATCACCTGAATTCTAGTGAATTATAAAAACAAAACTTTAGTTCTTATTTGCATTACATGTTGTCTGTGTCTCTGTTCTATATCCTCTTCATACCAGAATCTTGGTAAAGGAAGAGCTCCTATCTACAATAAAGCCATCCTTATGACAGAATACAAAGAGACACAGAAGACTCATACTCTGGGCCTAAAGCTTCTGCTTAGAGGGGGTACCTGTCGTTTCCACTCATACTTCATAAGTTACTTTTCTAAGTGTGACAAGGATTGGGTAGGAAATATAATATTTTCACAGGATTGGCCCAGTGAGAAGGATCTTATGAGTACCGTGAGTATTTTAACAGTAATACATCTGCCACGCACGCTGTGCACTTCCCATGCTATCCATTACCTCAAAT
Source organism: Panthera tigris (assembly GCF_018350195.1). Classification (NCBI taxonomy): domain Eukaryota; kingdom Metazoa; phylum Chordata; class Mammalia; order Carnivora; family Felidae; genus Panthera; species Panthera tigris. The sequence continues at coordinate 50,763,487 of NC_056671.1, read as the reverse complement.
GTTAGCTCTTAGTTTGTTTCTAACCCCTCACTTTTACAGAGAACAATTTGCTAAGTATCCTCTACTTGTCCCGTAAGTATCAGGCAAGCATTTCTCTGGAATGTAAACTCAGGGTTGGAATTACTGAATTATAAACACATACTTGAACTGAGTAAAGATGGAAATTACTCTGCAAAATGACCACAAGAGTCTAGACTTTTCTTTTTAATGTTTATTTAGTTTTGAGAGACAGGGAGAGAGTGCAAGTGGGGGAGGGGCAGGGAGGGAGACAGAGGATCCAAAGCAGGCCCTGCGCTGATCAAGCAGGCCTGATGTGGGACTCAAACTCAAGAACCTTGAGATCAGTACCTGAGCTGAAGTTGACTCAACCGACTGAGCCATGCAGGCACCATAAAGTCTATACTTTTAATCAGCACACAAGAGCACAGCACCTGATTTTCTGTATGGCAACCATCACTATTCCTTATTCGACTTTATAATTTTTGAAAATCTGATAGATAATGAGTAGTAGTTTATTGTTTAAATGTGATTTTTCCCCTCATCTCCAGTGATTTTAAATACCTATTCATATAACTGTTTCTTGTATTTTTTATGTCCTTTTCCTCATCCATTATATCCCAATGTCTCTATAAATAATTTTGTTTTTTCTCCAGGTTTTATCCTTGGGACTTTTTTCTTTTACCTGTTAAATATCTGTAGAGAATCTGATTCCACTCACATATTTTCAGCAACCATTTATACACTCATAACCCTCACACTTATCTCTTTTTTCACTCTCAACTGTTATCAGTCTCTTTACTCTTAGGCTGTTGAATACTAATAGTTGATCCTAACAGGTCTTTTTATCTCCAGGACTCTGGTTATAATCTACTCTGTTTGTGCCTGATCTCGTATATACCACTTCCACGTGATGGCAGAGGGCTGCCGCACATGTCCAACTTTATGGATTGACAGGTCAGATGCATTAAGTTCATGATGGGAAGCTCAGGTCATGTGTCAGCTTGATGGCCCATGATTAAGTATTCAGTCTCCACTAAGGCCCAGTAGGAAGTCAAACACTAAATCTCAAAAGGAGGGTAGTGGCAGGGTTTTGCTTCAAAATTCTGAAGGTTTTCACTCTGATTCATGTGCAGGGACCTGGCTTCAAACAGCATCCCTATCTGTCATTGACTCTTTAAGCACCATTGGATCAGCTGGATTACGTGGCCCAAGTGGTAGAACTACACACATAGCAGTCAGGACTTATTACAGAGCCCTCCATTTTTCTGGGCCCCACTTAAAACTAGCAGCTTTATGGGCCACTTAGGTAAATAGGGCTGAGTAACGCACCCATATAAGGAATATGTTGCCTCAAAAATCAAAAGAGGTCCATTAAATGTTATGCCTCTCTTTTGATTGTAGAGGGGTCAGACACAATAAATTATTCTTCACCTTAAAAAATATATCTTCACATGCCCCACAGCACTGGACTCCTAGATATTTTACTGAGCTATAAGGCCCCAAAGTTTTTTTTTTCCTCCAACCCTCAACAAGTAAATATCTTTCCAATAAGTTTAGAGTAGTTGCTACTTCTCCCATACTAAGTCCAATGTTATGGACCGAAGTGATATCTTATGGAAGGGAAAGATATTCAAGACCCCTCTGAACTAAATTTTGACATAGGACTAAAGAACTGGTGTTATAGACTGAATTCTGTCCCCTAAAATCCTATGTTGAAGTTCTAACCTCCAACATGATTGTGTTTGGAGATACAGCCTTTAATGCAGTTATTAAGATTAAACAATGTCCTAAGGGTGAGGTTCTTAGCCAATAGAACTGGCATTCTTATAAGATGGCAAGAGAGATACTGGAGATGCACAAACACTGGAGAAGGGCCATGTGAGGTCATAGTGAGGTGGCAGCCATTTGCAAGCCAGGGAGATAGTTCTTTAAAGCAACCAAACCTTCTGGAAACTTGACTCCCACCCCCCAGAACCATGAGAAAATACACTTGCATTGTTTAAGCCACCCAGTCTGAGGTATAGATATAGATATAGATATAGATATAGATATAGATGATATAGATATAGATACAGATATAGATGATATAGCTATAGATAGGTACATCTATTTTAATGCCAGCTTTAGCAGACCAGTACAGTTGATTTACTCCTCAGGTAGGAGAGTGGAGGTATATCCTTGACCTTGCCATTTAATAGCAAACTCTTTCTGGTGGTCTCAATTAACAGGAATGGAGAAAAAAGCATTTGCCAGATCAATAGTTGTGTATCAGTTACGAGGGGACGTGTTAATTTGCTCAAGAAACAAAACCACATCTGGCATAGCAGCTACAAATGGAGTCACAAACTAATTATGCTTATGATAATCCACTGTCATTCTCCAAGATTTATCTATATTCTACATGCGTCAGATAGGCAAGTTGAATGGGGATGTGGTTAAAATTACTACTCCCTCATCTTTCAAGTCCTTAATGGTGGCACTATGGTCTGCAATCCCTCCAGGAATGAGGTATTGCTTTTAGTTTTCTAGTAACCTAAGTAAAGGCAGTTTTAATGGCTTCCACTTGGTATTTCTCAACAAAGTGGTCCTCACTCCACAGGTCAAGGAACAAATATTTGGGTTCTGCCAACTGGTGAGTGTGTCTATTCCAATTATTTATTTTGGAATAGGGACAATAACCACAGGATATGGCTGGACACCCACTGAGTTCACTGTGAAGCAGAACTTTAGCTGAAACCCCATTGATCATCTGACCACTGTAAGCCCTGTCTCTGCCTGGTCAACCATAGTGACATTTGGGATCTCAAGGAATTAGTATCAGTTTGGAGCCAGTGTCTAGTAGTTCCTGTAATGTCTAATTATTTCTTTTTTTCCAATGCACATTTACCCTGGTGAAAGGACACAGGTTGTTTTGGGAAAGGCTGGGAGAAGAATTAACAGGATAAATTTTTGTCAATGTACCAGGGACCTTCCTCAAGGGGACCTGTTCATTCAAGGTGTTCTGCATCTGTAAATTGGCTCATGTCTGGGAATGAATTAACGAGGTCATGACTCTGTTTTTGCGAATCGTGTTAAACTTCTCTTCTCTTAACCTAGAACTCTTTTACTTATACAGATCAAGTAAAAATGTAGTAGATTTCCTTGCTATTTTACTTCAGGGAACAACCTGATCAACTAGCCAATGTGATAAATCTGCCTGAGTCATACTATTTTGATTGCTACTTTGACTCTGCTATCCCATTACAGTAGCTACACCTACCATGACATTAGCTGTTGAGTGCCACCACTTGGCCCCTGCTACCCTGGGATCCAATTACTACTTCCATTGCATTTAAGTTTCTGAATTCAGTGAACACAGTTGCCATGTGAGATCTGGCCTACAGGGAAGAGCCCTTGTAGGGATGCTTAAAATTTGTTTTTTATAGTCATGGTAAAATGTGTGTCTTCTGTATCCTCTCAGGGTGGGTGGGTAGGTCTTCAGTGACCAATCTACTCTGACTTTCCAATCTCCCTGCATCTTTGAATCCCATTCTTGACAGTAAACCAAGGCAGTTCTGGCATTTCTAACTCATTTACTATGGGCTATCTTTTGTTTCATATTTCAGCCAGACCTATAGAACAATTAGAGCCTTTTGTAATTCCCTGAGCTGTAACATTAAATAAAGAATCCCTGCTTAGTGAGCTCAGATCCATAAATTGAGCCTGATTGAAATTTTTTCTGCCAACATTATTGCCCTCCCTTAATATTCATTCCTAGACATATTCTCTGAATTTATGTTTGTATGAATTAGAAAATTCAAGTTATCATTTTGGAGTGTAGCACACCTCTTCATAGGTCACACATTGTTCTTCACCTAGGGCCCTCCTGGGACTCAAATCCAGTTGTAAGTCCAGTAGCAAAGACAGGTAGTGGAAATGAGTTTTAAGGAGAATCAGCATTCTCTTGCAAGGCAACTGCTTCAGAGGAAGCCATTACAGTTTCCTCAGGCAATGCAGTGTTAATTCCCTCCAATGAGCCTACTTCTACTGGCAAAGACTCATCGACATTTTATGGGCTCAATGTCCCTAGCTTCATCAGGTTCTTTTCACACATCCCAATTTCAACTTTGACGACCCCATTCCTTCCCTATCAGTGCCCTCACTTTATAAAAGTAGATACCCTGTGAGGCTGAGAATTCAAATTGGGTTGTAACTCAGATACCTATAGGTTGAAACTTTGGATTTGGTTTTCAGCAATCTTGGCCCTGTGGTTACAGGTGATAAGTCTTTTCGCAGGCTACACATGGAAGATTTTAGGTCATTTATGGGTGCTTGATCTGGGAATTCTAATTCTTGAGTGCATCCTTTTCCTTACCCACTTTACCCAGAAACATTAGGAGTAACCAACCAGTCTCATTTTATTAGTTAGGTTGACAAAAATATTCAAAATTCAAATACACTGTCACCCAGATCCTTGCTTCTTGTAAGTGTTTGATTAGGAGTGTCCAGCTGTGATAAGCAAAAGCTTATCTCTTTTGCCAAATCATGCCATGGACTATCAGAGCTCTATTTACTACTGGAAATAGAGTCATTAGTATGTTTACATCTAATCAAATTAGACAGCCATTCTGAAAGCCCCAGAATCAATTCAGAAAACTCATCCCTAAAGTTCTGTTCTTCTAGAACAACCCTTGTACCAAACCTGTATTAGTCAGGGATCTACAGAGAAACAGAACCAATAGGATGTGTGTGTGTGTGTGTGTGTGTGTGTGTATAGAGGTTTATTATAAGGAATTGGCTTGCATGATTATGGAGGCTAGCAAATTCAAAATCTACAGGATGGAGGTCATGATCTCACAGTTCGTGAGTTCGAGCCCCACATTGGGCTCTGTGCTGACAGCTCGGAGCCTGGAGCCGGCTTTGCACTCTGTGTCTCTCTCTCTCTCTGCTCCTCCCCCACTCACACACTCTCTCTCTCTCAAAAATAAATAAACATTGAAAAAAAGAATTCAAAATCTATAGGATGGGCCAGTAGGCTGAGACCCAGAAGAGCTAATGTTCCTGTTTGTGTCTGAAGGATGGAGGCTGCTCTGAGAACCAGGAAGACCTGATGTTGCAGATGAAGTTCAGAGACAGTCTTCTGGAAAACTGTCTCTTGCTCAAGGTCATCCAGAATTTCTGTTATATTCAAATATTGAACTAATTGGATGAATACCACCCACATAGTAAAGGGCAATCTGCTTTACTTGAAGTCCGCTGATTAAAACATAGAAACAATTGTTTTAGAATTGGCAATGAATTCATGGATAAGACACCCAAAAACACAAGCAACAAAAGAAAACATAGATCAACTAGACATCAAATACTTAAAAACCATCTAAGATATAATGAGAACTCACAGGGAAAACTTTAAAATATTTTGAACTTTATGTAAATTAAATACAAAATATATTTTATATGTATTATATATATAATATATAGTTGTCATGTAGTTATAAATTATGTATATATAACCTATGAATTACAGTTAAAAAACATTTTAGAAAGAAAATTATACTTTAAATGTTTACATGGGATAAGAAGAAAGGTTCAAAATCCAGACCTAAGTTTCCATTTAAGAAGCTAAAAAAAGAGGTGCAAATTAAACCCAAATTTATATATGAAGGAAACAATATTGGTAAGAGTGGTAAATCAGTGACAACAATGAGCAAAATCAAAAATTGTGGGTTTTTTTAAAAAAATGTAATTGTTTAAGGTCTAGCTAGACTGATCAATAAAAAGAGACAAAACAGATTGCCAATATCAAAATTAAAGAGACAGCCCTCCAGCGTTCATAAAGACAGCAAAATGAGTATGAGGGAATGTGTGTGATAAACAACTTTATGCTAATAAATTAACTAGCTTAGATGCAATTATAACAATTTTGAAAATAAAAAATTTTCAGAACTGACTCAAGAATAAATAATATACGATTGCCCTATATCTGTTTAAAGAAAATGAAGTGATAATTAAAAACCTTCCCACAAAGAAAACTCTAAGCCAATAAGACACAGTGCTGGTGATTTTTATCAAATGTTTAAGGAAGAAATTATATCAGTCTTACACAATCTCTTTTAGTAAATTGAGGAAGACAGAAGAGACACTTCCCAACTGACTTTAGGAGCCTAGCATCACTATTATACCAAACTGGAGAAAGACAATACAAGAAAAAAATACATGGATCATTTATGGATTTTATATAAGAATTTAAAAACTTTTAGGTAATCAAATCCAACAATACATAAGAAGGATAATACAATAAAATAAAATTGGGCTTGTCCCATAATTGTGAAGTTGGTTTAATATTTAAAAAAATTGATAAAAAAAATTAACAGAAGAATGGAGGGAAACCAAGTCATCATCTCCACAGACACAGAAAAAACATTTAACAAAATTTAAAGTGAAGTTATGATAAATGCCCTCCACAAACCAAAAATAGATGAAAATTTCCTTAACCTGATAACCTTATAAATGATATCTAGAATTTATATGGAATTGCAAAGGAACAAAAAAAAAAAAAAAACAGAAAACAATTCATGCTATGTGACTTCATTTTTATGAAGTTGTTTATCAGGAAAAAATTATTTGTGGAAATAAAAATCAGAATAGTGTTAACCTATGGGGTTCTGGGGATTCAGTGAATGAGAACTTTCTGGGTTGGTGGAATGCTCTGGATCCTATTTGGGGGTTGTTTACAGGATGCATACATTTTTCAAAACTCACTGAGCTTTTCAATACTTGTGTCTTTCACTGCACATACATTTTACAGCGATAATTTAAAGATTGTAATTCTATGAAGGGTGTGTTTAAGCAGGGTATTGTAGATTTGGTATGTAGACAGAGAGGAGATAAATACGGAAGAAGCATAAGCAATCCATTAGAAACATTAATAAGCCAAGGGCAATAAAAACAACAGCCAGGGTGAAAGAGGAAAGTCATTCACTGCTTGTGAATGTCCTTATACCCTAACCTGAAGTTTGGGGGTTACACTGGATACGTAAGGGGGAACATTAACGGATTAATGGGAGTTGGATTGGGGGAAATTTAGTTTATTAAGGAAAGAAAGTTAGGACACCAATATTAGATTATTTGAACACCATATTAAAGGCCTATGTTGAAAGTGGCAAGAGAAAGTAAAGGAAAAAAAGGAAGAGGAAGGGCATACAATGGCCAGGAGCAGCAGGAGGGGTGAAATTGTGCAGAATTCTTTTTCTCAGTCTTGCAGCATCATTTTTGATTCCGAGAAACATGGTTTCCCCTCCTGTGCAAGTCTGATCTCTGTCCGTGAGTTTGCCTGAGCTGTGTGAGAAACTAATTCCCAATGCCTGCTGATTTGAGACTAAGTGCAAGTTTAAGAACAGTTTTGCAGCTTGTCAATTTCCCCTGCTACGTTCTATGGAGGGCTTGTGGCCTGGGTATCATAACCTCACTTAGAGATCTGCCTGAGGTGCATGGTTTCTCCAGCGGGTGGTGCAGCAAGGTGCAAAGAGTCAATTTATGACACTTTTATGTTCCTCAAAGATCACAGTCAGCCCTATTTGATTTTTATGTACCCAGTGGGAGAGTAAAGGGGATAATGTTCAGGAGTACTTTGCATTTAAATGATTTCTTTATTCAAAGAGATTTACAAATGTTATATCATTAAACAAGGTTCCCTTTGAGATACATTAGAAGTAAATACAAAATTGTAATGCCTGTTTCACAGTGGGACAGTATTATGTGGTTTAGGAAGAGAGGCCTAAAGAATGTCATTCAAGAATAGTGCACACTAATCAATATGTAACAACAGGAACATCTTCCGTAGATTTCATTCTGCCTCTCTCACTAGCTCTAGAATTTTCTAACAAATGCTTGATCTCTTTTAAATTTCTTGCCTTTATCTCCTAAATGGGGCTAATAATAGCTTTCCTCTCTATCTCATAAGTTGTTATAAGCAATCAAATAATAGAGAAATGGACAGGTAAAAATTATATAAATGTAAGAATAAATAAAAGGAGCATTTCTTGGTTTTCTTCCTATTAACTCATGGCCTTCAATGCGTACTGTACTACTGTTGTTGTTTACTGAGATATCAGGAACTTCAGGACACGTGACATTAAGCCATAACTTTCAACTGTATGGTATTTAATATTTAAAGGCATATTAAGGTCATTCACTTTGTTTTAAAAATAAAGACTACATTTATCTGGATTGCTAAATGATATATGGATAGTTAATGATAGGTTTGGAATTAGACTTTAGATAATTTTGGGCTTTGCATTTAGTTCTTTTCAAACTATGGTTTAGGGGCGCCTGGGTGGCCTAACTGGTTAAGCGTCTGACTTCGGCTCAGGTCATTATCTCGCGGTTTGTGGGTTCAAGCCCCGCACAGGGCTCTGTGCTGACAGCTCAGAACCTGGAGCTTGTTTCAGATTCTGTGTCTCCCCTCTCTCTGTCCCTCCCCTGTTCATTCTCTGTCTCTCAATAATAAACAAACGTTAAAAAAAAACAAAACTATGGTTTAAAAGATTCTAATTTAGTTCAAGGCAAGCTTTTCGAATATTTGAATTATGTAAAGGAATTTCAAGAAAAAAAAAGAAGTATCAGAGAAGTTGAAAATCAAGACTCACAAATAAAATGGCATAACAAAATTAGTAAGCAAACATTCTGTTTCAAAGGAAGAAAATATATATATATATATATATGTATATATATATATATATATATATATATATATATATATATATGGATAATTGTTGCTTTTTAAAGACAGAGCAATAAATTTAGTCATGGAAGTCCAGAAAAGGCGTGTTGAAAAATTAAAGATCATAGGTAGCACAATACAGAAGAAGGCTACATTATTCGGTAAAATTTTCTTAGTTAGCTTAAATTAATTTGTAATTTGATAATGTGTCCAGTGCTTATGCCAAATACAACTTCATATATCAATGGGGTTTTTTTCAACGTTTTTATTTTTATTTTTGAGAGACAGAGACAGAGTGTGAGTGGGGAAAAGGCAGAGAGAGAGAGGGAGACACAGAATCTGAAAAAGGCTCCAGTCTCTGAGCTGTCAGTACAGAACCTGATGCGGGGCCCGTACTAACGAACCCTGAGATCGTGACCTGAGCCGAAGTTGGATGCTTAACCCGACTGAGACACCCAGGTGCCTCATCCATGTTTGTTTTTGTTTTTGTTTTTGTTTTCAGTACATTGAAGAAATACTTGAGCTATGAAGGGTTGGCACATATTTACAGATAATCTATTCAGAGATACCACTGTTTATAATAGCCCTAAAAGCACTAATCTGCATGCTTAACTTATGTTCCTTGCTTATGACCATTTGCTTGTGAAGGCAAAATTTTGGTAGTGCACTTCAAGCTAAGCTTATGCCTGAAAGTCATAAAAGTTCATTAATTTTTAAATGCCTATAATTCAAATTTTTAACATTTTTAAATTGACCAACTTCTGCTTACAAACTACCCAGAGACGTACCTGGGTGACTCAGTTGGTTAAGTGTCTTACTCTTGATTTCCGCTGAGGTCATGATCTCACAGTTTGTGAGTTCCAGTCCCGCATCCAGCTCCATGCTGACAATGCAGAGTCTGCTTGGGATTCTCTCTCTCTCTCTCTCTCTCTCTCTCCATGTCTCCTGCACTCTCTGTCTCTCAAACAACAAGAAATAAAACCACAATTAGCCATATTTAGTCACTCAGCTAGCTGAACAAAGGCAGAAGAAGATGAAGGAGAACCCAAGTCTTACAATTTGAAAGCAGAATGATCGTCCATAAATTCAGTTAGAACTTTCAGTGCAGATTAGGAAGGGGGAAGGAGGGAAGACTCGCCAGCAATCAGAATTTGAGATGTCCAAAGCACAATTGAGGAATTATAAATTTGACTTTGAAATCCTTGATGAAAAGGCACTAAAGGAAACATAATTATTATGTTTTAATTGGATGCACGTTGCCATGCTGTACCAAAGTGATTTTTGAAGTTGATTGCATTTTTGCCTTCCTTCCTATTCTTTAATGCTCAGTCAACCCTATAAGGGAGAAAAAGGTAGGTTACACAACAGAAGGAAAAGCTAATGATTTAAGAACGTGTGGTTTTCCCTCACATGAAACATCACTCTTAAGTTTCTCATTTGGGGGCAACATCCATTCTTTTATAGAGAAAAAAATATTATATTAGGCAGCAAATCATTATGGTGTTGGGTATTTAGAGGAATTCTGTTTGTTGTATTAAATTATCCTGGCATCTGCACCATACTCTACTGGCTTTGATTATAAAGGTCTTTAATCATTGATAGCATTTATTTGTTAAGCATAGCTTTCTTTTGTTCATTTAAGCCCAATTATTGGTTATGTCATAAAAACTAAAAAGCATAATATCAGTGATTTTAATATATTTAATTATAGTTTTAATCTATTTAACATACTCTAAATTTAATTAATTTAGTTAATTTATTAAGTTTATTAAATTAACTTATAATTAATAGTGATCAGTAAGGAAAATACAGAGTATTCTCTGAAGAAAAACTCCCAAATTTTACAAGTATGCTACTTTAGTTTGCTTAGTAATTTTTTTTTTATACATAAAACCAAAAGACAGTCATTAAAGACTTACCACTTTTTTCTTTCAGCCACGTACATTATTCTTTCCAAATCACACAGGGGGGAAAATATGTAGTCTCAATTCATGTGAAGCTTCTTTGATCTTCATGTAAATAAAGAGGCCGCCTTCCTCTCTTAGGATTCTTTCTTGAATATGATTTCTTTCATCAAATAGTTTATCTCATCTCTGTGAACATCAAGGTAGTTTGCTTCAAAACTTCAAACAAGCATTTCCTACACATTTACAGGAAATATATTAAACACTATAAATGGCAAACTTCCTCTCAACTTTCCAGCAAGACAGAGCAGGAGACATTTTATGTTGCACCTCAACTGGTTGGAGGCACATCCTACATTGTAGTCATAATATCCTAGACAAACACCAAGCATTCCGTTCCCTTGAAGGCAAAAAACAAAGGAAACATGTATGCCACAAAGGTGAGCTAGCTTGGCAAAACATGGAAAAGAAATCAAGAACAGATGACTGCAGAGAAGGCTATAAACTATGAAGAGTTTTAAGACTAAATGTTTATAACAAAAAGGAAAGTTTACAATAGAAAATTCAGCAAAATGGGTCCAAGTGTTCAACATAGTATTAGTTTAGAGAGTCCGTGAGGGTATGATTTGTTCTTGTTTCTCCAAGTTACTCTAATTGCCTGCGTTCCTTAACTCCCAGTTGGCTAAGCAATTTTATGATTCTTGGCACTGTATAAATGTATTTTTTCAGGTCTTTGAAAATTGACCGATTTCTTGCCGAATGAACCAGCCAGCCAGCTGTGAAGTCAATTTTCCTAGCTTTAGCAGACTGGGCATTAAAAAAAAAAATTCTTCAATAATTTAAGAATTTTCTTTTAATTGACCCTAAACTAGGATATGGAGCAGTGATTTTTTTTGTCCTAATACTTAGATTGTAAATTGATAGTCTTATTGAGGAAGTTTTCATCAGAATTTCTTTTTCACCATGGCAAAATGGAAATAACACATACTTCATTTTATAGGATAAACACAAAATATATTTTTAAAATTCTTAATTCTAGGAATAGTTTAAATCATCAATAAACATATGACTACTGACAAAATCTTTTGTTTACTCAGGAATTATGATTTTTCAAAATTATTCAATACCATAATCATTTATTGCCCACCTATGTACTATGAACAAAGTTCCATATAATGAAAAAGATAATTAAGAACTTTTGTAAAGTATTGGTGGGAATTGGTACAGCCATTATGGAAATAGTATGCAGTTTCCTCAAAAAATTACAAATAGAACTACCACATGATCCAGCAACTCACTTTTGGCTATATATCCAAATGAAGTGAAACCAGTATTTTGAAGTTATATCTGCACTGCTTTGTTCACTGAAGCATTATTCAAAATAGGTAAGATATGGAAACAACCTAAGCATTGTGAACAGATGAACATATATATATAGTATTAATCATTCAAGACTTATGGCAAATACAATCTCCTTTATGAAGCCATTTTGTTTCACAAAGCCTAAAAAACTTATCTTCCTAAATAATCACTAATAACACTTTTAAAAAGTGTCATATATATATATATATATATACATATATATATTCCATTGTGTATATAATAATATACATAATTACCTACATAGTGTGTGTGTATATATATATATATATATATATATATATATACACATGTGCACATAATGGAACATTATTCAGCCTTTAAAAAGAAGGAAATCCTACTATTTGTGACAACATGGATGAACTCAAAGAGCATTTTGCTAAGTGATAAAATCTAGTCACTGAAAGACAAATACTACATGATCTCACTATTATGTCTAGTCTAAAATAATCAAGTCCATAAAAGCAGAGAGTAGAATGGTGGTTGGTTGCCAGGGGTTGGGAGGAGTGAGAAATGGGGAGATGTTGGTCCAAGCATACAAATCTTCAGTTATGTAGATTGAATAAGTTCTGGTGGTCTAATGTACAGCTTGGTGACTATAGTTAATAATGTATACTTGAAATTCACTAAGAGTAGATGTTATCTGTTCTCATCACACACACACACACACACACACACACACACACACACACACACAATGTAACTAAGGTAACAGATATGTTAAGTAGCTTGATAGTGGTAATCATTTCACAATGTATGCCTATATCAAAACATCATGTTGTAAATATAATATATATAATTTTCATTTGTCAATTATATATACCTCAACAAAGCTGTAACAAGAGAAAAAGATGCCCATGACACCTTTCCTGACCTCTATGCAATCACATTCTTACCGGATAGAAATCTATTTGGCTAAAATCTCTTAGCCAAAGAGGCACTACTTTTATAGAGGTTTATTTTTTAAAGTGTTAGTAGTGACTGTTTAAGATAAGTTTTTCGTAGGCTTTGTGAACTGAGATGACTTCATAAAGGAGATTGTATTTGCCATAAGCCTTGAATGATTAATAGCATTTGTCTATATAGGTAGATATTACAGATGGAGGTCATGGAAACAGTTTAAGTAGAAAAATGAGTATCTAAATAGCATGTAATTATCTATGGTGATTTGAATGTGGCTATCATGGGCATATATGTTGAGAAAGAACATTTTCACATATATTTTTTATTTAGCATTAGAGAAGCGATAGTGGTTAAGAGCTCAGGGTCTGATTGTCAGAGACCTGAGTTCAAAACTTCATCCAGCACTAGCAGTGCTAGTAACATTGCCCTTGGCTAGTTACTTATTTTGGTTAGCTTCAGTTTCCATAGTTATAAAATAGTGGGTATAATAAAACTTAGTTACTATTCAGAGCTAGATTAAATAATGGAGTGAAGAGTTTTTCATGAGACCTAGAACATAAAACAAACTTATCATTGTTATCAGGTTAATTATCTGAAAATTACTATGGCAGAATGTTTGCTGGTTCTTTTTTCATTTTTTTAAAACATATGAGCTCTAAATGGTGAAATGTCATTATAATTACCTGGTGCAATATGATCTAGAACTCACATTTTCTAATTTTTGATCTATAGATGTTTCCAAAGCAGTACTTTGTTACTATGTAATTTTCTATTTTCCAACTTCTTAAATTATAAATAGTTGTGACATCTCCAAGTCTTTATTCAAATTTATCCCTCTGCTTATAGTACATTCCTCTACAAAAGGTTAGGAGTTTCTTCTCTTCAGCAGAAAGATAATGTCGAGAAAAAAGTTCATACTTTTGGTAGGTGGGGGTACCTCTGCCCTTTCTTTTGAAACTTTGAAACTCAGAAACTGAAGGGGCCCAGATTAGAATCTGAAAAATGAGTTTATGAATTCTCTTTGTATCTGAGAATAATATCTGCCATAAGTTCTTTTTGCACATGTTCTGGAAGATGCTCATCCACCATATGACCTTCTATTCATTTATTAACTTACTTTTAAAATGTAAACTAAGCATCTATTATGTTCACAGAAGGATGTCACAGTTCAGAATGAGAGACGTAAGTAAGCGTATAATTACAGTAAGACATAATAGGTTCCATTTGTTAAGGAAATCAGAGTGCATTGGGGATACGATCAAATAATGAAAACAAAATATATTGTGAAGATACACTTATTTTATTACATTTATTAAAATTCAAGGGTACTATGGAAGATATTTTACCTCATGAAAACTTTAATTTTAACTCCCTTAAACTGAAGAAATTGAAAAGACCTTAATTGCTTCTGGTTCTACAGGCAAATTTCCATTCATTTATTTTTTTCTTTTTTTTTGCTTCTTCCCACTCAAATAAGTCACTGAAATCCACATTCTTTTTTCTAGTGATCACTGTGACAAACTTCTGCCATTCCACACCAATTTCACTCTTTTGAAATTATTTCATCATAAAGAGAAGTTTCTCCTCTTCTCAATAATTGCAACATTTCTATTGAAAACATACTTTATTACTGAAATTACATCTTTTTCACTTTTTGCTGTCACTAACTTTTGAGATGACATATCACTTTCTCCTGATACTGTGAGTGACATGGTACTATTCTATCTTCAAAGTCATAAACGAGAGCTTCTTTTATAACATAACTTCTTTATGTAATCTTTTACTAATCCTCCATGTGTACTAAACATGGCTGAAGCCTTTACCCAGACTTCCAAAGAACCACACTCATTTAAGTCATGTATTACATTTCTTTCCCTTATATTTACATTCCAAATAAATTTGGTTGTAAAATCAGACTTTCTATATAAAAGTCTGTTCTTACGAACAGCTTTTTTAAGCATTTGACTCTAACAATATCACTGAGCAGCAGTGGTTCATCCTGGGATTTTTTTATTTTTTTTCTGATTGGGCACTTAAATTGCACAGTTCTATAAGATCAAGAATTCTATAGTTGTAATCATATATGAATTTGTGATGGCCATTCTACATCCTAACTAAATTCTTTTTGCATTTAAGTTCATGCCATCTACTATACAATAAATCTGCAATTTTCAATGAGTTATCACAATAAATATATATTCCTCATTCATCTGATATCCAAATTCAGGTATTAATGACCGGTGGCTTTCCTCTGATTCAGGGATCTAGGACCTTTTATCTTGTCACATACTATCTTTTAGTGTCTTTGGGTTCTTCACTCCTAACTGACAAACATGTGAAGAGATGGTTTGGAAATAAGTGTAGTCACTTAGCCATCTTAGTTTGGAAGTGATACATATTACTTTCACTCAAATTCCACCGGTATTAGTAACATGACAGAGGAATGTATTCACTGGCAGGACAGTTTTTTCTTAGCCATAACCAAAGAGAGCACAGGGTTTTGGAGTTATCCAGATGATTCTGCCACAGCAATTATTTCTTCCAAAAAGTTGGAATGGAATTTCCAGGTTAATTAGTATAATCTTGAATGCTAAGTGATAACACATTTTTATAACTTTTATTTATTTATTTTGAGAGAGACAGAGACAGTGCAAGTGGGGGAGAAGCAAAGAGAGAAGGAGAGAGAGAGAGAATCCCAAGAGGACTTTGCGCTGCCAGCCCAGAGCTTGATGTGGGATTGGAACTCAGGAAACCAAAGATCATGACCTGAGCTGGAATCAAGAGTCAGATGCTTAAACAACCAAGCCACCCAGACACCCCTAAGTGGTAACACATTTTTTAAAAAGCTGTAAATATACTGTTGAGAAACCTATACCTGATTATTTCTAGTTGAATAAATTAACATTTTTTTCTTTTATTTGGAGCATCAAGAAAAGATATACTTACGAATTTACTCTTTCATTTATCAAATATTTCTTAAGTGCTACTAAGTGCCAGGCATACATTGACATACTTGGGATACATTGGTGATTAAAACATACAAAAATCACTGCCTTTGTGGATTTATATTCTAGTAGGTAGAGATAAACCATCAACAGTAGACATACTAAATAATTGAGTTATTTTGAATATTAAAATTTATTAAACTCTAGAAAAATGAAAGGTGGATTAGGGTAATGGGAATCAGGAGTATAGGAAATGTGGGGGCTGGTTAAAATTTACAAAATAGTTATCACTGAAGGCCTAATTGAGAAGACAGAATTTAAAGAAAACTAGAAGCACATGAGGCCTCAGCCATGCAGATACCTGGCTAAAGAGAATTCCCAGTAGAGAGAACAGCTAGGGCAAGGGTCTCAATGTAGGCGTTCACATAGTGCACTCAAGAGACAGTGAAATGGGACACGTTGACAGAGTTTGGAGTAGAGAAGTGAACGAACCCTTATAATTGAAAAGAATCACTCTGGTTGTCATGTTAAGACAGACAGTAGGGTGACAAACGTCAAAGCAGGGAGCCAGGTAGGAGGTTATTGCGCTAACCACGTAAGGGGTGATGCTGACGTGGAAGACAGTGCTACCCCCTTCATGTTGATGGAAACAGTGGTTAAAATGTGCTTTGTCTACTAACATTTTGACCTTTAATGGACACTAATGCCTTGGGAGTATTTTGACACCCTACATGTTAAATCTCTGCTTACCGGTTAAAAATTTCCATAAGAAAGAATGAAGATTACCCTGAATGGACTGCTGTTCACTTAGCAGAACTGGGGAGGAGATCCTAAAACAATCCTTTGGTTTAGATACATTATCCTAAGATGAGGAGAGATAGGAACTAATATTCCTGTTGGACTTGAGAACGTAATTTCCACAGCATCGGAAAAATGTACGTTAAACAAGATCTTCTCTTACTTTAATTTTTAGTTCCAAGTGACTCTGTAGTACTTCAAAATTATCAAATTTGTTCTGTACATTTCAGAATGTTAAGGAAACACATAAGAAATAAAGAAATAAATTGCCTATTATCCACTCCAGCACTTGCTGCCACTAATTAATATTAATGTTTTTCTATTATTATCTCTATATATTTACAAAATTGTAATAAAATTATATTCATTATTTTCATTTACTATTATATTGTGAACACGATACCGTTTTCAATGAGTATGCTTCCGAAACCTGATTTAACATATTAGGAAAATTTATCACTTCGTTATATTGTTACTTATTTAACCATCCCATAGTTGTTGAAAATCAACTTATCATTTTTATTAATATAAATATACTTTCTTTTTTTATTTATTTTTAGAATTTTTTTAAGGTTTATTCATTTTTGAGAGAGAGAGAGAAAAAGAGAGAAAGAGAGAGCATGAGTGGGAGAGGGGCAGAGAGAGAGGGAGACACAGAATCTGAAGCAGGCTCCAGGCTCTGAGCTGTCAGCACAGAGCTTCATGCAGGGCTGGAACTCATGAACTGTGAGATCATGACCTGAGCCGAAGTTGGACATTTAACCAACTGAGCCACCCAGGCACCCCAATATAAATATACTTTAAATGACTATAGGTTTTCAAATGCCTGCTCATATTCTTATAAGATAATGTGGAAGGACTGGGTCAAAAAGTATAAACAACTCATTAGTCAGTTTCGTGTTGCAAGAAATTGCTCTGCAGCCAGAATTTGCATAGGGTCCAAACCTCGCCTTTCTTGGGCATCTTGCACTTTGTAATTCAGGTGATCAATCAAGACCTTGATTCCTGATATAAACCATAGTATCGAGTTACACTGAATGTACTGAAGATTATCCCATGTGATGGAGTTTTGTATTGGTAACCTCCTTATGTGATTGTTTACACTCACCCACACACCTCATGGCACAGATTGTCATTTTGGAAATAATGGCAGTGCTAACTACTCCCATGGTCTGGCAGGTGACTTGGAATTAGATCTTCAGCTTAAAAGAGGTGACCTCTTCTTTAATGACACTGCTTTCTTATGATTCAGCCTATCCCTGGATCTGTTTCTATTTCTTTTTCTTTTGTCTCTCCATGGCTAAACATTTTGTTTCAACTATTGTAGCTATTCCACAGTTCTCTTTATTTCTTGATATTAAATTATTTGAGAGAAAATTAACTGGATCATTTTATGTGGTATATTTTTATTGGGCAGCTGTCTTGAGATTATCTCAAAGGTCATTGGGTATCTGCATATTTAGCTGACAGATAATACCTTTAGCTAGGGCACTGATCTTCTCTAGGACATGGCAGTATGGCAGAATCACAGAATTTCAAACTGTCTAGAAAGAAGCTCTTTCAGTGGTAGGCGTAGCCAACACTTCGAGTTTCACAAGCTTTTCTTGAGTATAAACATTTCTGATATGTTTTCCTATGAAATGTGTGAGTATATTACCTCTCACTACATACTATCTCTTTTTATGTTTCCCTTTTCCTGAGAAACATGCCTTAAGCATTTACTTTAGTCTGACAATATATTTTTGGATATTGGAGGATTATGTATTATTGATCACATAGAATTTCTTCTACAATTCTATTTTGAGGTTATTCTTGACTGTCTTCTCGACACATAACAGCTTTTGCAGAAGGCTCAGCCTTTGCAGTTGAATCATGGAGCCTGGCATGTAGTTGTTATTCAACTGTGTCTGTTAACATTCTTCTTGAGATGACAGAGGGTAGCATTTACCATTCACTCCTATCCACTTGCTCAACTCAGTGTATCTGCACATTCATTTCCAGTTCTTTGTTCACTGACATATGAGAATAATAGTTTCTTGCCCAATGTGAAGCCTTCACCATGAACCTATGTCCTCAGTTACCTATTCCTCTTTCTGGAATTTTATGCTCACAGTTAACATCAGTACTCTTCCCCAGGATTTTCCTTTTTGTTTTAATTCACCAGTTATTCTTGTCCACTAACAAGCATGCTCAACTGGATTCAACTGTCCTTTGTAGTCAATGTCTTTCTGCTTTTGCTAGACTATTTTTTTTTCCTGAAGCATTGTACAAATTATTGATGTTGAAAAAAAAAATAACTTCAGTTACTATGAGGTATATTGTATGGTAATTTCTGTTGTTTTTTTTTTTTTTCATAATGCATAGTCTGAAAGTTAGTTGGCACTAATATTGCATATCTCACTCGGGTCAGTCTTATAAACATCAGCTATTTTTGGCATTGTTTTACCACACTAAAGACAGACAATAAGAATCATTATTTTCAGAACATGCTTCTTTCTTTTACTCCCTGATGTGTTGTAGTTGATTATCATGACAGGAGACTGATGCTGGTGGTGGTGTTCCTGTGTTTTCGTCTCAATTATTTTTGAACAATAAAGAAGGAAAAATACTCTGGTGAACAGCTTTGACTATGGCAAAAGATTAAGAGCGATATATTACTGTTATTTGTTACTGTGAGCAATAATAAATGTCATTACAAAATCTGCACTGCTAATAATACCCTTTTTTCAATAGCTTTTTTCTAATATATTCAAAAATTCTTATAAACTCCAACTGAGTTAACTTCACAGCATCTTATAAAGATAAGAAAACTTTTGATCAGGTAAAATCAGATCTTCACTTGATCTTTAATATTCTGTTCTCTGACCATGTAGACTTACAGTCCTCAGTCTTACTGCACCAGCTCCAAGACCTTCCATTCCTGGCTGATGCCTTATCTTCAAGTCCTGCCTTTATGCTCTTTGTATTGGTCTGAGACTCTAAGTGCCTATTTAAGCCATTTGCTATTAGGCACTTCAACCTTCCCAGCCTTGCTTGAGCATTGTACTTACAAGACTATACTCATATTGAATGATCCTGTTCATCTCCAGTCTCTACTAATAAACCTAGGCTTAGATTTCAGGTTTGTAGTTAGGGAGTATTATGGTTATCTACTGCTGGATAGCAAGTTACCTAAAATTTATGGTACAAAACAGTAATTTATTATGTTTGTGGACTCTGAGTGTTACAAATTTGGACAGGGCTTTCTCTTCCACAATGTCTAGGGCCTCCTCTGGCTCATTTGGAAGACTCCAGGGTTGGTGGCTATAATCATCTGAAGGCTCACATGGTCAGTGGTAAAGGAAAGAAAGACAACTTACATGGTTACCATGTGCTAGAATTTCTTCTAGGCAACTTGTATTAATTGTCTTGTTTGATCTTTAAAATGAATGATTGATATGACCAGTATTAACCTCAATTTACAGATGAGAAGTCTCAAAGGGCTGCCTGCTATTTCCAAGATCACTTCAAGGAAATGGTAAAGGCAGCCTCGGCTATTTATTTTTTTGTTCAATTGCTCTTTCAATACTAATGGCACCGCACTTCATGAATTATATCTTCTTTGAAATCTTTAATTTCTTTCAATTTTGGTTTCTTCTCTCATTTTTTTCATCATTGTCCTCAGGCCATGCTCTCTAAAGCTCCTCCTTTAAGACCCTGTGAAAACCTCCACGATAGCACTTACAATATTATTTTTTTTTCAATTGCTTCTGTACAAATTTATTCCAGTAGACTGTGGCTACATCAAGGCCAGAGATTGTGTCTCATTCATCATCACAGAACCTGGCAGGTAGATGTTGCTCAATCATGCCTGTTGAATTAATTTTTAAAGAGGCAGACTGAATACAATATTTCTGGCTCTTTTAACATCTCCTAATGAAAGAATCTTGCCCATTCTAGTTTCAAACACCTTTAAAGTGACTGTATATGTCTATCCTCATGTGAATTATGCATAGCATTTCAGCACTAATATGCCATCGTGAGGTAAACATACTTTGCAAGAACCTTAGCAATGGTATGCATAATGTCGTTCAGATTTGAATTATTAATAAAAACCGAGCCTCAGTGTTTTCAATGGTGTCAGAATTTAAGCAGAAAGTTTTGAACTTAAGTTTGTTTAAAATCCTGGTAGCAATCTGTAAATGTTATGGCTAGATTGGGCACGCCTGTTGGAAAAAAATGTATTTATTTTAACTCACATCTCATAGACATTTAGTTGTAAGCTAAAGGTTATTTCCTCATTTTTTTGTATATAAGAATAGTTCCTCTCCCACTTAGTGTTTAAATAAACAATATTATCTTTCCGTGAGAAAATACAATTCTATTGTTAATGTCATGTGTGCTTTGGTGTAGTAGTATGTAATATGCTAATCAACCTATATTTACAATTTTTAGAAAAAATGTATTAATGCTATGTAATGAATACAAAAAATACTCTTTCTCTGTTGAACACTAAAAGAAAACAAATAGGCTTCTAAGTCGATTAAAGTTGAAAGATGCTAATATGATAGTATAGAACTGAAAGTTAAGGTTGATCTGGTTTAACACAAGAGAAACTTCCCAAGTGATTGAAAAGATTTATGCACACCAAAAAAACATTTTTTTTCTAACATCCCAAATTTGCTTTTTACAACACTACCTAATGGTCATTTGACAACCTCAAATCTTGTTAAATACTCAGTATTATCAGATGTGTGGTATGACAAACTCACAGGAACATAGCCAGACATTCTCTCACAGTTATACAATGTCTTTACGTCACAAGGAAAAATCAAGATCAAAGTCTCATACAATTTGACGTGGGCATATGTTTCAACAAATTTGGACACAGAAACCACTGACAGACTAGTTCTGAGCACTGCTATTTCCTGATCTACACTACATGTGGGCTGGCTGGACAGATCTCTAGAGGTCGTGCTAGTTTAATCCTTTGCCAAAATATTACAAACAAAACAAAAACAGGACAGGGTGTGAAAGCAACTCTCAAGGCCTGGCTCTCAGGACTAGATTCTGGAATCATGGGAATGGAAGGAAGAGAATAAGAAGTCGGATCAGCTCCCAACCGGAATTCAAGTTATAGCCAGAGTTGAAGGTAGAATGTGGTGTTTTCCTGGCATCCAGGAGTCTGATTAAGTTGAAAAGCTATGCAATTCTTTGGACCCTGGGTCAAAAGGCAGTTGCCAAGGTTCAGGGCCACTGTAAGGACTGCTGCACACATCATTTCTTACAGATTTGCACATTGACAATATGTACATAGTTTGAAATATAAAAGTATTCTGACATAATTGAGTGGTTTGAGTCCACTGGTTTGAGCAACATTCTGGGGGGCAACGGGAGAGATATGGGAAAGCCTTTTTCTGAGAGATAGTGTTTTATTCTTTTTATGAGTTTTCGGCTTTCTTCACTGTCAAGAAAACATAAAGGAAACAATAGGAAACTCGACACAATCCATCAACCAGTTAGTAGGCCATACTATGTACGCCACACAGGAAAGTGCTTGTTTTTGGCTGTGAGTGATTTAGATTTGTATGCTGTGCACAAAATAGCCAGTAAATATTAATATTAATTTTAAATATTGTAACTATATCTCATTGTATAAGTAACTGCTGACTTATTATTTAGTTGTTATATTTTGTCTGATGTCACTCCTTTATCTTAGAAAGCCCTTTGCTCTCATTTGCACTGGTAGAAATTCAATGCCTACAAACACATACGTGAAAGATTTTTATGTTTTTCCCTCGCCCGCATTTAATGATTTCTCTTTCCCTACTACTTCCTAAATCCTATTCATCTTATTTTCCTTATTCAAAGAACCCATTCCATCTGACAACCGAGGGTGCTTCATTC
Source organism: Panthera tigris (assembly GCF_018350195.1). Lineage (NCBI taxonomy): Eukaryota > Metazoa > Chordata > Mammalia > Carnivora > Felidae > Panthera > Panthera tigris. Next base: position 50,740,970 of record NC_056671.1, on the reverse strand, counting down.
TACACCTACAGCTTGTTTCATCCCATAAATTTACAATGCTCTGTTCTACAGTGCACATTCTGAGAACTATAAGACACCTAATATTGACTTTGGTGTCCATTTCACATACTACTCTATTTTTATTTGTATGTGCCTGTGTGTGTGTGTGTGCACATGTGTGAGTGCTTGTGAAAATCCATCTTACCATTGGTAGCCATAAAAGTCGTTTAGCTCTTTATTACAGAAGGGTTGGACAAAGAAGCATCTCTGGATTTAATGGCAGATATTTGTTTCTCTTCCCTAGGAATCCTTTATGTCACAAAGGCAATAACTCATTCACAGAGACACCTTTTCCAAAAGTGACAGACCATGAGTCTTACAACTCTGGAAAGAATTGTTTCATAAACATCTGGATCACAGATGTTTTTAGAACTGCACTGCATTTCTTTGATTTTATTAAATTCTGTGCATGCTATTTTATACATTCGGGAAAGATATTCTAGAAAAGGTCCATTGGCTCTTAGGGATCATTAGATAAATAAGGAAAGTAAGGAGCCCTAGTGAGTTGTAAAAGTAACCTTGCCCAAGTCAAATGTCTAGGTAATGGTGAAAGTTTGCAACTACTACATTATTCATATCCCTACACATCATGCTACATTGCCCACATGGACCTCAGTTCACTCTTCAGCTATGTTATGGTTGTAACTAATGATTTTGAAAACTTCTTCCAGTGCTTCAAAAAACTGTACATTCAAGATATCTTAGGTTGAGTGGCAAAGTCTTGCATGGATAAAAGATCATGGACACTGATAAAGAAAGTACAATGAGCTTTGACTAGGTTCTAAGTGGAATTCTTCACCACTGCCTTTCTATCTACATGCAAGGAGAAAGGCTACAAGACAAGCTTTCAAAATGAGTTGATAGAGCCCTCCAAAACAATAATTAATCTGTCACGTAAAAAATTGCATAGTGTAACAAATCATTTTTTTAATGTAGCATTCATGGGCAAATAGAAAATTCTCTTCCCTAGTTTATATATTAGAGCTCTTTTGCAACATAAGGTCAAATGTCCATATTACAGACCTTTATGGACATTTACATTATGTCTGTGAGAACTGTAAGACACAATTTACTGTAGTTTGCTGGGTGTTGGTTGAGGTAGAGGGGCAGGGACTGCTGGTCTCTTCTTTGGCACCGACCTTGAATTGCCCTGTCCCTTAGTTTACAGCCACTCACAAATGTGAGAATATAGTTTTTCATTTGATCTCCTTTCTCATTTTCTACAAATGTTTGCAAACTTTAGTAAGTACCCATTTTTAATACTTGAAATAATTACTTAGAGAGAGCCTGGTAAACATGCATTTTCTTATGGAAAAAAATAATCACAAGAGTTGCCATTAAAATTTTAAAAACATGTAGTGATATTCTAAACCACAAATATTATAATTATTCAGTCTAACACAATAAGAAAGCCAATAAGAGGATATTTTATCTTTGACTTCTTTGTTAAGAAAACAAAGTCAATAGGCATTAATGCTGATCTATTCATGAAACGTGGTATTTACGGGAGAAGTTAAGGACATAAACTGAGTTTGTAGGGGTTTTTTTTCGTTTTCACAGAGTTCATTCACCTTCAGAAACATTGTTTATAAGAGAGAACCTCATTGCAATTGAAATAAATGATCTTGGTAACACAAGGTAAAAACTGTTCATTTATTTTACGTATTTCAATCAATTTGAGTTCAGCTCTAGATTTTCTTTTCTTGAAAATATTTGACATTCCTTCTTATAAAAGATGTGATGTTAAAATCAAGGTTTTTAAGGGATCTATTTTTCAAACAAAGACAGTCCATTAAACAACAACAAAAATATGACACAAAATTCAGTGACAAAAAACTTCTCCACTTCCTAACTAAACCTGTCAATACTCTGGTGAAGCCAAGAATGGTCTGTTAACTAAATTAATTCATCATAAATTCTGGAGCTAGTTAAGTTCAATCTCCAAATCTCTGGTTTAATATAAAGTTATTGAAAATAGTAACCAAGGAGAATATCACAGAGAAGTATGGTATAATATCATTTATTTAATATTGCAGGGCAAATTTAAAATTCTGCTTCTTTCCATCTGCAGGATACATGACTTACAGAAGGCATATAATAACACTGAAAGAAATGAAAATACAGGGACTACATTAGCTCATTTGACCCTCACAAGTATACGATGAAGAGATTCTATCTATCCTCCTTTTATAAATGAGGAGATTAAGGCCCACAGACCAAACAGCCTGTAGAGTAGATTTCAGATTTGAACTGAGATAGCCTGACCCCAGGGTACAGTCCTTTGACCACTATTTTTTTTAACTTTTTTAATGCATATTTATTTTTGAGAGGGGGGGAGGGGCAGAGAGAGAGGGAGACACAAAATCCGAAGTAGGCTCCAGGCTTTGAGCTGTCAGCACAGAGCCTGATGCGGGGCTCGAACCCATGAACTGGGAGATCATGACCTGACTGAAGTCACTTAAGTCACTTAAGTTCACTTAAGTCACACTTAACTGACTGAGTCACCTAGGCGCCCCCACTATGTTTTGCCTTGATGGCTCATTGACCTTGTGGACAGTCTTGAATTATGTTTGATTTTACTTTGAATTCTGATAATGATCCAGGGTTTTCGTATTGGAAAAACAGAGATAATGATGCACAAACTCATTAAGTATAATATTACCATAACATGGTAAAGTGTGTATATAGTCTTAGACTGAGAAGTCAGCCAAGTATGCTTCTCAGCTTCTCAATTAGCAGGCTCTGTTCCCTTTCATCTATTCTCATGGTACCTTCTCCAGGTGGCTAGTATCTCCACGTTACCCTCCTACTTCTCAGAGGTACCTTTGAACCCTCTCCCACTCCCAAACCCTCACACATCAGAAACTACACACAAGCTGTGGCCTCCTGACATGCTGCTGCCCTCTCAAGGGAACCAAGGTCACACCCAAATATCTCAGTGGCTGTCACATGGAGGGAGTCAGAGGGTTAGACTCACTCAATGTGCTCTAAATCAAGGAATAACATTAGAAATCATGGGGGGAAAATTACCAAGAAATATATTTGGGCTCAAAAGAATAAAAATATAATCCAGTGTTGATGGAAAGCTAGTGCTGTTTCTGAAATGTTGAAGTACTCCATCATTGAAGGCATTCAAACAGCTGCTTAACTGCCACTTGGCAGGTATATTGTAGAAAGAACTCAGGCGTTCAAAGCAAGTCTAGATTAGATGACCTTTGAGGTCCCTTTCAGATGTGAATGCCTCTTCTAGGTAACTAAAGGATTTTTTTCTATTATGGAAATTGTCACTTATGACTGGTACCTACAAAAAGCACAGGAGATATGAGGAGATATGAATCCTCAAAGTTGGAAGAAAAAAAATTTTTTAAATCTCTAGGGGAAAAAAGGGGAACAAATCTTAGCACTTCATAAGTACAGCAGGCTGAGAAAGCTTCAGTGATGCTCTCTTGGCCACACACATTGGTTTATTTATGGCCTGGCACAGTTATAAAATTGTTAGATAGGTATTCAAACTACTTTGTTTTAAATACTGCCATAGTAGTATACTTCATTTTGCAGATAAAAATGTGATCAGATTCTTGCTAGGCATGTAGTACTTAGCTCAGTCCCAGCACAACACAGGTTTGATCAAAACCAGTGCTATTGCAGAAAAAGTGAGAGAAAAATAGAGAGGGAGCTAAATATGTCCATTGTGCTATTACTTTGTTCATAGATCTTTAAGACAACAGTCCCAAATATCAAGAAAATATAAGAGTTGAAACCTAAGCAAATCCAACTGCTTTTTCTTCTTTTTTTCTTTTCCTTTTTTTTTTTTTTTTTTTTTTGGCCAATAACTGTTATCAGTTAGTTAATTTGTTTTTGTTTAGATCATATATGTGGAAAATATTTTGGACTATTTTAGTGACTAAAGTATCTTTCATATAGCTCTAGTGAATCACTTATAGAATCTACTAGTATGATTTTTTTTGTGAAGTAGAATGAATGGTATTTGCTGATTGGAATTATCCTGTCAAATGAGATGAAAACAATTTACTCACACATTCGACATTTTAAACAAAGTTTTCTTAATTAGAGACTATTTTACATAATATAAATTTTGCTTAGATATTTAAAAAATAAAACTAAGATCTGATGTTCCTCTTAATAACCACCCAAATTCTTTAAAGAATCTCTTACTGAAAATTAATGGGCAATAATATATATAGTATTACAAAATATAATGTATTACAAAATGTATGACAATATATAATATGCTATACATTGTAATACATAATACAATATATATGAGAGCACATATATATGCACGCACACACACACACTCAGAGTACACACTCAATAAAATTTGCTTAATCAGTGCCTGTTGTCTTGGAAATCAAGCAGATGCAGAGAAAGCACATTCTGTATTCCAACTGAGGATTTTGCCATCTTGGTGAAAAGGACTTTTGTTCAAATAAAATAATGTATTGAATAACAACAATAATAATAAGCTAAAAGCTATATATCTAATTACAGCACACTTTATACACTATCCCTCATAAAGGGAGAAATAAAATTCCAGTTTGTCAAAGAAAAAAAAAGTAAATGCCCTGTGACACAACTATAATTCCATTATTTGCAGAATATGTTGATAGAAATTTATGGAATCAGAATGTCTCATGGCATCAAATCTTAGGAAATACTCCTTGGTACCTAAATTAATTTTCTTAAGATCATTTATGCTACTCTTTGCAGTGACAAAAGGAAATTTCTCCAAGTTCACAGAACAGCTTCCAGCAATATCAATCCAGTGTTTGCATATTTCTAGAGGAAACATGTTATTCTCTATAATCTTGGCAAAAACCTCAGTAACCTTCAGATAGTACTTTGGGGAAAAAATTACATGGAAGCTTCCTCTTTCAACTATCATTACAAAGTACCTACTGAGCCCTCCTTTTATACTCACATTAATGAAGTAGGTAGCAAACACAGAAGATTGATACCTGAATCTTGTTAATATAAAGCTATTTCTGGCACTCTCCATCTTATAAATCATCAGGATTCCCTGATACCAAATCTTCTAAATGACAATGGCAGTTTCTGGGCTTCATTCTCATAGCATTTAAACAACAACATCTCTAAAAGTGACCTTTCCTCTTGCACGATTGCCATGTTTTTATATCTGCAAACAGAATTCATTGATTTAGCAAAGGTACATCAAGTGCTTTCTATGTGCCAGGTACTCTGCTGAGCCTTGGACTTTAAAAAAAAAGTGAATAAGACAAGGTCAGTGCTATCTCACAGAGACCTATAAATACATAATTGCGATGCAATATGATAAATGCCATGATCTGGGCATTTGTAGCATTTATGGCATAGCAGTGGTATGAAGGAAAGAGGGATGCTTTTACAAAGAGGGTTTTTAGATTTTCCCTTCTGTGAGGGACTCTGAAATGATGTAGTTTTTTAATATTATTATTTGAGAGCACAAGCTGGGGAGGATCAGAGAGAGGGGACCAGAAGATCCCAAGCCAACTCTGCACTGACAGCAGCAAAACTGATGTGGGGCTCGAACTTAGGAACCAGGAGATCATGACTTGAGTCCAAGTTGGACACTCAACCCACTGAACCACCCAGGTGCCCCAATGTAGTTATTTTTTATGGAGAAAAAAAGATAAACTTTTTCATATATTGTTTAACTTATTAATGAAGAACTTCATGAACACTCAGCGGATCTGTAACTCTCCTCTCCAATACTCAGGGTTTAGAAATTCTGTTTCCATTTTGGCAACCTCAGCCAAAGACAGTTCTCACCCTCTTTCAGCAACCTCCTCCCAGCAGGCAGAGATGCTGAGAATCCTCTGTACACAAGTAATTCAGCTGCCTACTTTTGATTAAACTTGCTCTGGACCATGCTAGGCTACTCTTACCTCCATTTCTATAGGTCAAAGACAACCTATAAAAAGCCAGAGCTGTTATTTTGAGCAGCTTCCTTTGAAACCCCTTTCACGTGTGCTTTTCTAGTCTCTGAACATTGGCTGTGTACTCAGATCCCCCTTTTGTATGGATGACCTGTTTGGATATCTGCCATGATTTCTAATTTGTAATGTCCGAAAGCTATCGATCCTCTGATTACACTGCATACTCCTCAGATCGCACCAGATTAAAAACAAAACCAACAAACAAAACAGGAGAAGGAAAAATGTTTCCAGTAACAGGGAATAGTATGATCACAATCACTGAGGTAGAGATATTGGTCTCTGGGAATAGGAAGAAGTTTAACAAGTGTGAAAAACTATAATTATGGCTACCTGAAAATTGGTCATGGGGTCTAGTTGTGTGTAGAGACAAATGGCTTAAACTCTACAAAAGATCATATAAAATACCAACAATGTAATTGTGTGTGTGCACACATATATATGTGTGTATGTGGGGGTATACACACACACACACACACACACACACAGTGCAACATAAATAGATGCCATCCTTTTTATTTCTTTTGTATGAGTAAAACACCACATACTATTATAGTAGTTCCATGATGCTATAACCCATTAGTCGTTCTTTCTTTTCTGTTTTTAAATTTGACCTCCACCTGTGATCCAGAATCCCCTTAACTACTTAATGGTTTCATGCTCACACATTAATTTTACTACATTTCTAATTACAGTTTAAACCTTTACTTATTTAAGATAAAAAGTAATCTAACATTAAAGTGAATCTTCACTCCTCTCTATGAACACTTCATTTGAGAATATGAAAGACTAGTAACTTGGGTCATTACTTTATCTTGATGACTATCCTGACCTATTTGTCCTGAACTTCATATCCTGAACTATTTTCCCCGCACACTCACCCCACTCCCTGGATAATCTTTCTAATATCCGGGTCTTCCATAAAAACAGTTTCCCATTATATACCTTTCCAACAGCAAATCACAGTCAACTCTGTATTTTCATTTTTTTCACCATGTATGGTTGATTCATTCATTAAACAGTATTTAGAAGCTACTATTCAGGTGCTAGAGACAAAAGGTCCAGCCTTCCTGAAACACACATTTTTAAAAAATTTTTGTCAATATTCATTTATTTTTGAGATAGAAACAGAGTGTGAGGGGGGAGGGGCAAAGAGAGAGGGAGACACAGAATCTGAAGCAGGCTCCAGGCTCTGAGCTGTCAGCACAGAGCCTGATGCGGGACCCAAACTCACAAACACTGATATCATGACCTGAGTTGAAGTCGGAGCTTAACTGACTGCACCACCCAGGCGCCCCATGAAACACACATTTTAATGGAGGAAGAAGGCAGTAAACAAATGAATGAAACCATTGAATAATGTCAAGTATTGCTGAGGGCCATAAGCAACAACAATAAAAACTTGATTAGTGGGGCATAGTAAGAGACAGAGAATGGCAATTTATCATGAAGTATCTCTCATTAATAAATGAATTTCTAACTTTATATGTATGTGATCATAACCAGATTTTGTATTTAGTTAACTCAACACTCATGTTCTCATTTTAGTGCAAAGGCTAGCTTGAGTCTAACACAGTACAGATCTTAGCAAAAATATGTTCACATTTTACACCCACTTAAACTTCTAATTATTAACAAAAGATGTATATAACCAAGCTATTAATTTTAAATGGTATAATTGGTTCACACCTTGGAAAGAAATTTAGATTCTTATAAAAATGATATTTTTAAATGTTCAACAAAATTTTAAATTTATTTAGCGTTTTTAAATTCAGTTAAGGTGAGAAGAAACTCAATTTTCAAAGTCTTGAAATCCTGATTAAGTATTTCGAAGTCTAACTATTCAAATGTAAGTTAAAAATTAGTTTAATTTTCATGAAAATTTGTTCAAACCTGACAAACATTTTGATGTGTTTAATTATAATAATGAATGCCCTGTAATGTATGCAGGCAGTGCTGTAGAATTTTTACCTAAATTCTACCATTTGTGATCAGCTCAGCTTAAGAGTTAGCATTTTTGTTTGTCCATTTCTTAGTTAGCTGATGTATTTGCCAAGTGGAACACAGATCGGCATTAGAATGTAATTTAAAAATGTTTGCCCTAAGAAACATACTTAGCACTTATGTTTTGGTTTCTAAATTCTATTCCTCACCAAAAGGAACCAGAAATCTCTGAAGAAATGGCTGGTTTTAGAAACAGGTTAGAGAAATTCCCCTAACAGTGTAAGATTTAAATTAGTTATGAAATGTAAGATAGAAAAAATCTTACTTGCATAGGTTTATTGTGATATCTAACTTGCTAAAGAGTGAACAAATAACAGATGCATCAAAAAAAAACACTTTTTAAACACAGCAGAAAAATACATATATAATAATAAGCAAGACATTGATTCAGTTAAACATAGTTTTGCTAAGGAAATTTTGCCTTCCTTTTCAAAGTTTCTAGTGATATAGAAGGTATTACATGGACCTCATTACATTTAGTACAGTTTTCTAACTAGTTGCATATACAGGGCTAATGCGAGTGATAACTTGTTACTATATAGAAACAAATAACAACTTGTTTACCCTTAGCTGGTTTCCTAGTAATTAGGTCAACCTTAACCAGAAACGTTATTCAGATGACTATTCGGCATTAGAACACAAGCTCATAGGACTCTCCTGGTTTCCCTCCTACATCTTTGTTCATTCCCTGTCTCACCCTCAAGGCCCTCTTCCTTGCCTCTGAATGTGAGATCTCAAGATTGTCTAGCCCTTGTCCTTTTCTTCTCCTTTCCTTATTCTAGTTTCCTCATTGTTCATTCTCACTGATGCACAGGACTTCAAAAGATGCCTACCTGTGGATGCCCCCTACATTTTCATTACCATCTCAGGCTTCTTTTCTGAGGTCTGATTTTATAGATTCTGTTGCCTAGTTAACAACTCTTCTTGGAGCTTCCCACGGGGAATCTGTCTCCAATTCCCAGGATTGTTACCATGTCTATCTTCATCTTCACCACTCATTCATCAGTTGCTGTCTCTACTATTAAATGGCCTTCTGCTTGTCTTGCTCACACCCACCTGCACCTTTCTTCATTCCACTCTGCACACTGAAGCCTGAGAATATGATCCTTCACTCCTGACTGAAATGCTTCCACAGCTTTCTAATGCTCTCAGGAGAGAGTGGTTCTTATTCTGACCTCTTTCTCCTTTCTCCTCTCTTAACTTTTAAGCCATGTGGCTCTCCCAAGTTTCAAATATTTTGCTTGTCAGCCGCTTCTGTGTGATTCCCAGGTACTTCCTCTGTGGATCCTTTGCATATGCAGCTCTCTCTTATTGAAATCCCCCCTTTGTCCTCACCTCATAAACTCCTACTGAATCTTCAAATCTCAACTCAAGCATTGTGGCATCAGCCTCCAGGGATCCCTCCCTGACTTCCTTAATGTGATATCCAGCTCTCTTGTAGATTTCCCTAACCACTGTGCATCTTCCCTTCAGAGAAATCACAAAACCAATTTAACATATGTGATGATTTGATTGTCTTTCTTCAAATTTAGACTCTAATCTCCATGAAAACAGAGAAAATGTGTATTTTAATCACTATGGTGTCTTCCTGCACAACAGGGTTCTTAGAGCGTGTTAGGCACTCAATAAATACCTACTAAGTAAATGAATGATTGAATGATCCATTTCTCTTTCCTGAGTAGTCAACCTCATTTACATATGTATTAGGATGAGGCCCAAACTGAGAAATGATATGGAAACAGGTGGGATGTCTGGCAGCAAGACTGTTCAGTGAGCCACACTGAATTGAAAACCATCAAATTTTACTTCCACAAAGGATAACATCCCCCAAGATCCTCCTTTCACCAGTGAGGAAATTGCATGGCACTGGCCTCGCTTCTAGGAAGACAGCCATGAGATTTGTTTTCAGAAGATTTGTAATCATTTAAAATATAATAGGCACCTTGCTAAGTGTTTATGCACATATAATTGAATTCTTCCAACCAATTAAAATTAATTGATTAATTGATTAATACAAATTTCACAGACAAAACTGTGGCTCACAGGCTTGAACAACTAGCCAGGGTTATATAGTTATTAAACAGTGTTCAGCTTGTGTTTGCCTAGTTCCCCAACACTGCTCCTTCAATTACACTAAAATAGTTACTTCTATTCATGTCATTTATCTCTGTTCTCCTCAGGTGTCTCCTAAAATATGCCATTTAGTCACTTGCTGTTTCATTCAGACGGTATATTTCTCACCAACACCACATCTAGATCCACCTTTCATTTCTACTCTCTTCCAGCATTTTGAGCTGGGCACCCATGAGCCCAATTGCATTATAAAACACTCACTCACAGCATTCCCATTTTCATTGTACCCTAATTAACTGAAACCTGAATCTCCCCAGATTAAAACAGCAGATTAAGGACAAAAGTGTGTCAGGGGGAAGAAGAGGTAAAGGGAGAAACTGGACATGGGACAGTGGTGGAAAGAGAGCAACCAAAATTTTGCTGTGCCCGAAAGGAAGCTGAAGTGGAATGTGAAAGCAGGTAATATTTGGCTGAGCCTCATCCCATTCCATTAAATTTAAATATTGTGTGAAAAGAAAAGGAGGCGGCAAAACAGTATAGAAGGAAGGGATCCTAGGATCCATTTTGTCAGCTCTTTACTTCTTGACATTGGGAGACTGGGGCCAAAAAAAATCTATTACTTAAAGAGTGTAAATAAGTAATCAATGGCAGACCTGAGACTAAAATTTAGATGTGCTAACTAATGAAGAGTTAAAATAATTTTGAAGTTTCTTAAATAAAAGATGGATTAAAAATATAATGACTGCTATCTTGAATAGCTTCTCTAGTTTAGCCAAAATGCTGTCCACATTTGCTGTTTTTTGAAATAAATAGATCAGTTCAGTCAAGGTTCATGACACCATCACTTTGGAGTCCTAAGGCCTACCATTATGTAAATTTTCATTTGCTCATGGAGACACAGACTGATTTGTTGTTGATTTTTCCCCTTAATCAACTTAGTATTTAATCAGAGCCACAGAATAGTGGAGCAGATTTGACGTAAAAAGAAAAAAAAAGTTTCCTAACTTACAAATAAGATATCTTACTGTATACAGAAATATGAATGTATTCTTATTTGAATATAAACAGAAAAACTCTAGACTATTTCAAGTTTGCTACATAGTCCCATATTCTTTCATTTCAAGAATGAGTATTCAGACCTTCATATTTGATAACACTGATTAACATATGATGGCATTAGAATATGATTATTACATCGTTTTGCATGGGTGATTATTGGTTGCACTAAATATTCATAAATAATGTTCATTCTCCCATATATATGACTGCTTGTGACATAAATAACCCTGATATGTGAATGAAATTTGAGGAAGTCAACACCTGGCCACTCTGGTATTGAATATATAAACTTGTTTCCCACTTGTATCAACTCTAATGACATCATTTGCCTATGGCCAGGAAGAGTTTAAGACTACAGGACTCATATTGTGAAGAGTGATTTTCAGTTAAGAATATTGAATTCTTTAAGCCTCGTCTTCTGAGAGGGTTCAATTTGACTCAACCTTCAGAGCCACTACCATTGACATCATGTATTCAATACACGCTAATTGAGAACTTTCTGTAATTTAGCCCGAATTTCAAATGCTGAGGAGTCAGAGACACAAGACACAGTCCATGATCTCCTAAAGCTCAGAGTCTACTGGCTAACTTACAAAAACAAGCCAACAAGGACACTGTAGCATAGTACATTCTTTGAAAGTAAGGATCCCAAGACACTGAGAGAACTTAGAGAAGGAAAATGCAACTCAGCACATAAGGGAAGAGGAAGAGAGGGGGAGGGGAGGGTGTTGATAAGGAAAGAAAGGGACTAAATGATTCAGGCTCTGCTGTGTGAGGTGATGTAATCTGTTAATGAGGTTCCAATGTCAGTGGAATAGGCAGCTCATCAGAACTGACAGCTGATTAAAAAAAACAAAAAACAAAAAACAAAAGGAATCTCTTGGGCATTGCAATTTAGTAAGATCTAATGGAGCTTCCTTTTGACTTATTTCTGTTATCTGTGGGTTGAGATAGAAGATAACCTGTGAGGAAAGGTGTTGCAATTGTGGCTGTGAGTTTCTTCATTATAAGGCCTGAGCTTGTGTATCTTCTAAACCGTTGTATAACCTAACAACAAACCTAAGAGGCGATGGATGGTTAATAAATTTGGTTAAATTAAAACATCATTGCCAGGAAGAACATTTTTTAGCCCTGGCCAAACAACCTTATCTGAGGATAGGTATCTGCCTTAACTGACAGTTTTGGGCCAGTCTAGTGAACTAAATCAAAGAAAGGAGAACTATGGTCTCTGGGATGAGTGGCTTTCCATTCAGTTTCCTGATACAATATTTGACAATGCTTCAAATCATACCTGATTCAAAGTGTCTAGATTCAAGTGTCTATGGCATTAGCCCAGGGGAGCATATTCTATACACCATTTATTTTCCTACAAGAGAAGTACATATATTTCACCACTGGCTAATATTTGGAACCTGTCATCTTTTTTATTTCTTCTTTTTCATTTATGTGTTTTTAGCAATCTTATCACAAGGCCAAATATACTAAAAATACTCAAAAATATATTCTTTTGTAATTTCAAAGAGATATAAAGTGTTGGATAATGACTCTTGGCCAGATGTACTCATCTACAAATATCAAAAGTCAACACTTGTACAAATCTTGTTTACAAGTTATTTATACATTTACTAAGAACTTAGATTTATTATGGTAACTATGTTTTATCTGGAAGGGACCTGTGAGACTATTTGACCAAACCCTTTATTTTACCTATGAGGGAATTAAGATCTCAAGATATGTGGTTCCTAGAGTTAAAATAGATTTGAAACCAAAAAGATCTCTGTGCCTATGAGTTTACTATACCCATTTATGTTAAAGCCAAATTTAATTTCCTTTTCCTTAAAATATATATGATCAGTTCTGCTACAGTGATTTGTTTCAAAAACAGAAGTTTGTTCCAGTGTAATTGATATACAACCAGCAAGCAAACCGGAACCTCAAAATGCATTCCTCAGAAACTGAATTCTGCAACAAATGGATGAGCTAGGAGTGGATTCTTCCCCAAAGAAACAAGACCCCAACACCTTGATTTTGAAACCCAGAGCAGAGAACCAAATCTGTGTCCCCACCTCTGACTCATGGAAGCTGCCAGATCCAGGATAACTTTTATGTCCACAAGGGAAAGCTAATACACCCTCCACATGTGGTGTTAACAATTTTCCATCCAGTTTCAGACAACATTTCTTGTAGCATTTCATAATAACTTCACAAACTGCAACCCTCCTGATACTGACCTCCACAAGCAAACTTCAGGTCTTTTTAGGGCAAAATGCCATATTTATTGGGCACTTTTATGTTTTTTAAATCATTTAACACTTGTAAAACTGCCCCATTTTTATTAGGTTCTTATCTTTTTGTGTGTATCATTGATGAAGTCTTTGAGTTTCATGCCCAACCCCATTTTTTTTTTACAGAAGTACTGTGATTTTTACTGCACAATTTAGCATAGTATGATGAATGTTAGGAATGCATATGTTCATATAGATATAGATATAGATGATATAGATATAGATGGAGATAGAGAAATAGAGACAGATAAAAAGAGAGATATAGGGGCGCCTGGGTGGCTCAGTCGGTTGGGCATCCAACTTCAGCTCAGGTCACGATCTCATGGTTCGTGAGTTTGAGCCCCACTTCGGGATCTGTGCTGACAGCTCAAAGCCTGGAGCCTGCTTCGGATTCTGTGTCTCACTCTCTCCCTCTGTCCCTCCTCCACTTGCACTCTGTCTCTCTCTCTCTCTCAAAAATAAAGATTAAAAAAAAAATAAAAAGAAAGAGAGATATGGAGAGAGATATATAGAGAGAGAATATTTTTTCCTCTACTCATCTCAGGTTTGTTGGCTGAGGCCCTGTAAATTAGAGTGACAAAAGACAGATTAACAAGAGAAAAAATACAAAAAAAGTTTATTACCATATGCATCACAGGTATATGTGAGAATACTCAATCATGAGTAAGGAGGCGGGTGTGAGAATTTGAGTTTATATGGCATTTTAGCCAAGAACAGCAATTTTGTAGAGAAATGACAAGGCAAAGGTAAAGGACTTAGCTTCTAGAAGGGCAAACTGTGGAAAGACAAATACACGGGGAAAGTAAGAGTAGAACAGGACTGATTTTAGCAAGGTTTGCTATGCAGTTTCGTCTGGTACTATCTCCAGGTTGCAAAGGTTCTCAAGTTGTCCCCATGACTAGCTTCTGTTCTTTCTGGTAGAGAAGAGGTAGACTCTACCTTTACAAATTTATGTCCTGCTTTTCGACAAATTAGGGAAAGGTCAGAGAGCTTTTCCTGTATCTGTTTCTTCTCAGGTGCCCTCAACTCACAACAATCCTCATACGAATGTTATATGTTTTAAGGTGGTATATTCTGCTACCATTCAGGTTCTTTCAGGTTCTTAATACATTCAGGTCCTATAATACATTATATTTGGGAAATGATTCTGTTGGCTCACACCTAAAGTTATACAGTACTAATTTCAGGACATAATTACTCCATGTGAAGAATCTTGCCTCTACAACTTTGTAAATGCTTCTCCTTTGAAGAGGCATATCTTTACTCTCCAATCTCCTCAAAAATGTGTCCTTTTCCTTCCAATATCTGCTAAGATGTTACATCTTAGGAGTAGCTGTCCTTCATCCCACAAGAGGTGACTTCTACGAGCTTCTATGATGCCTTATAGTATCCATAGGATGGCCCACCTCATGTTTAAATTGTCCATTTGTTTTCCTATATCCCTGATAAATTGTAAGCTTTAAGAAGAAAGATAATACATCTTATTTATACATTTTATTTTTTTCATATCAGGTTATCAACACTCTGCCTCAGCACCTAACACATAACAGATATGCAGCCGATATGTATTAGGTGAAAATTGAATACGTGGTGGAAAATATAAATAATAGGTCAATGTTATTGTAACTGACCTAATGTGATCACATTCACTCCTTGCTGAGTTACAGTTAGAGACTATACCAGGGGGAGTTGTCATACAAATGAAACTTTATTGGCAGCAAATAAGGAGATTGTGGGGAATAATCCCCAAAGCCATGACTCCCTGAGCAAGGGTAAATTGTTTCCTTTTACTTAGGGTCAGGATGAATATTTAGAAAGGGGAGCCTTGTTATCATATGTAAAGGTGGGTAAAAGATCACACGTGTTAGGAAACATGTAAATGAGACTTATGCTCCTCTGTGAGCAGAGATTTTAGTATTATAATGAGGTTAATGTAACTGTCAGTCACTCTATGGTCCATCTCCACAGGTATGAGTTGGGGTTTGAGCTCAAGTTAGTCCAGGTGTCTTCAGCCGCTGCAGCTTTTCTTCAGGGCAATAATTATTACTTGAGTAGTAGTTTTAGTTTCCATCACAAGATGTTATGACTGTGAGGTCTTTTATCTGAGTTAAGAGATAAGTTGGGAAGAAGAGTTTAAGGAAAAATATAGGGTAAAGTTTGGTGAGTACAAGCAGGTGGGCAAAAAAGTTCAGGTCTTGGAGTCTAGCTGGTGGCACTGTTTGTTCCTGTATTGCCATAGTATGGCAGCTGTGCAGATTTTTAGAGTAAGCAGTTAGTTAGGTTTTAACCAGATACCTGGAGGCCAGCAAAGGGAGAGTTATGGCCTGCTATCAGGAAAGTCAGAGGCCTATCCTCACAACACTCCAAAATGGAGCCACAATGGGGCGCCTGGGTGGCTCCGTCAGTTACGCGGCCAACTTCGGCTCGGATCATGATCTCGCAGTCCGTGAGTTCGAGCCCCGCGTCGGGCTCTGTGCTGATGGCTCAGAGGCTGGAGCCTGTTTCGGATTCTGTGTCTCCCTCTCTCTGACCCTTCCCCGTTCATGCTCTGTCTCTCTCTGTCTCAAAAATAAATAAACGTTAAAAGACAAAACAAAACAAAACAAAAAAAACCAAAATGGAGCCACAAGATGTTGGATCACACCAGATGGACCCAAGGCAAAGAAGGTTGAAGACCCTGCCCAATTAAGGAGAAAAGGTGAGGAACCTTGCTCCCAAGAAATCCTCTGCCCAGGTAATAAATATTTCACCCCCTAGTTAATAACTGTCAATAAAAGCTAAGAGACCCCAGATCCTGGGCATAGCCCTCCCTCCAGCTTACCCACTCTCACATCTCAAGAGTGTACCCTCCCTTTACTTAACTTCCCTTCTTGGGGCGCCTGGGTGGCTCAGTCGGTTAAGTGGCCGACTTCGGCTCAGGTCATGATCTCGCAGTCCGTGAGTTCAAGCCCCACGTCGGGCTCTGTGCTGACCGCTCAGAGCCTGGAGCCTGCTTGGGATTCTGTGTCTCCCTCTCTCTCTGACCCTCCCCCATTCATGCTCTGTCTCTCTGTCTCAAAAATAAATAAACATTAAAAAAATAAAAAAAATAAACTTCCCTTCTTGCACCACTCAACTACCGTGTCTTGTCCATCCTTGAACTCTATCTTGTGAGGAGACCGAGGGCTTCTGCCCAACCTCCCAGGGCTGGGCTGGACAAAGGCCTCCAAGTACAGGGATCTCCCCATCCACCCAGCAACAGATACAGTAATGTTTCCCTTAAATTACTAGAACCATTTGTGTCAAATTCCCTTTTCTGTGGATTTTTATAATTCTTTCATCAAAGATGTACATCTAACTCTAACAATATCAATGTGTGACTCAGGGCTGTGGCATGGAGCAAAATAATCATTGGGAGACAAAACCTAGAATTAAAAATGTTCCTTATCTCTTTAGGTCCAATTCAAGTATACTATTTTCTGAAGCTTTATAATTGCTAAACATTGTTAAAAGATAAAATTAGCTTCCTAATTTGGCTTACTAGCTCTTCTAAGGTGGCTGTGATTATAATGAGACATACCTCAATTTATGAGCAATCTAGGCAGGATAGCTTACTCAACCTGCAAATTACTTGCAAAATATATGAAATGTTTACAGCTCAAGATGAAAATACTGTATTAAAAATGTTCCTGGGGTCACATTAAAAATGATTGAGGGGTTTTAAAAATCTATTGGCCTTGTAGTTTGTTGCCAGAGAGAAAAGTCACATCAACAGTTTGGTATTTTGCAAGTACTTTTTAGTGTCCACGTGACTAGAAGCTAGAGGCTAGAGGAAAATACAGCATATCCTGAAAGACAGAAGAGTCCAATCTTTATACTCACATGGTACACTTCAACTGTATTCTCCAGAATAATTTCTATGAGAGTTAATATTGGTATTAATTCTATCTTCGGTGAGTCACAGGTTGAGAATTTCTCTGTAGCCAACAGTGAGAATGGAATAGGAACAAAAGAAGAAAGGGCCCTTCTTGGAGAATCTGTAATTAAGGAGGGGACAGAACAGGGGTCCAGAAAGGACAGCAGCCAAGAAAAGAAAAGGTATGGCCAGAAGTTAAACCATGTGGGGCAGATTCAGAAGGGATACTGGATTTGAGAGAAGAGAACAAGAACACTGAGGACTGGAATACCCAGAAAAGAACACTCTGCTAGGAGATCTCTTTGCTCAGATAAAAAGCATGAAGTCAATGGCTTGTGACTTGGACAACTGTTCACTGGGAACCCAGATGAGTCCGTCAGCTTACTTTGCTACAACAACTAGCAGCTCATGGAAAACTTTCAGCCATTACTGACCTTGATCAGAATGAGGTCGGAGCCAAGAAAAGAGAAGTGGAGCTCCTCCTTTCCAATTCCCTATTCCACTCATTCTCTCTGGATCCTGGTTGTGGGCAATGGTCTGCTTAACCATTGAGTACAGGACATAAAGGCAACCTTTTAGGTATATGATAGCGACAACCGTAAAAAAGGGCAAACACACTTATACCTGCAATTAAATAGAGCCGCACAGATGGTGCAAGGGAACCTTTCTATAGGTCTTGAGCCAGACCCCATCACTCTCTGTTTCATATAATGGCCCTGTGCAGTAACTGTGGACCATCACATTGCACAGATGGAAGACAGAGTTAGAGGGCTATTGAACATGTGAATTTTCCCAGTGTGTCACAATTACAGAAACATCTGTGCTAAATATTTTCAAGCTGATCCACTATAAAAATTGGCAATGTTCAATAGCACTCAATGTCTTCCCTTTCCCTAGTGGGAAAGCAGTCTAATGATTGCATTTGGGACTACAGCATAAGGCATGTACCTATGCTGATTGCTTGCTGTTTAAAGGGGCCTCATTTGCATTATGCAGTTTGTAACGTTCTTTCTTTATTCCTCCTCCTTTCTTTTTTGCTTGCAAATATAAACTGAAAAGGAAATCAAACCGTTTACTGCACTTGTCATTGAAATGTTTCCCAGGGCGCAGTTAATGGAATGGCCTGGGCAGGGGCAAGGAAAAAGAGAGCAATAAGGTCTCCTGACAGTAATTGTAGACCGTGCTGCTTGTTAATTCTGATTATATTGAAATGGATGATTGGCTGTGTCAGCACTTGCTCACAAACATGCTACTGCATCCTAGAAATTTACTAATCAAAGCAAAGTTCACAGCACTTTTTATTTATATGAATTTTGCCTTCAAGAAGCTTGCATTCTTGGGCAGTGTCATATAAATGTTAACGTTTATGTGAATTGCCTAGGATTCTCGCAGGATGAAGACTCTGGTTCAATAAGTCTGGGGGGTGGGGCACAGATTCCTCATTTCTAAGCAGCTCCCAGGTGGTGCTCATGCTGTTAGTTTAAAGATGACACTGTACAGGGCAAGGTTCTAGGTTTAGAGAATGCAAGATGAAAAGTCGATGCATCATTTGCTCTTTTCACTGGCCAGAAATTTCACATGTTCCTAGTAAATACTTTAAGCAAAAAAAAGGGAGAAGCACAACTACTTAAGAAATCCCTATCTTGAAATAATGTCCATTTTCAGTGTGTTGCAATTTTACATTTACTCGTCAAATACTATTTCACAGGCATGTGTTATGCACCTACCAAATGTTAGCCTTCTTTTCTGAAACTCAAACTCAGTCGAAGACAAGCAAGTAAGCAAATCATTGCAGTGCATTTGGGAAGGGCAATTTAAAAATGTAACATGGAGCGGCGCCTGGGTGGCTCAGTCGGTTAAGCATCCAACTCTTGGTTTTGGCTCAGGTCATGATCTCACCGGTGGTGAGTTCAAGCCTGGCGTTGGGCTCTGCACTGACAGAGCGGAGCCTACTTGGGATTCTCTTTCTGTCTCTCCCTTGCTCATGTTCTTTCTCTCTCTCTTTCTCTCTCAAAATAAATAAACATTTAAAAAACAAATAAAAATAAATAAAAAGGTATCATGGAATAGAGAATAGAGGATGAGTTTGGGAATCAGGACTGGCTGCTTCACTTACAGGGTATGTGATTCTGTACTAGTTACTTAGTTACTCCAAGGATACGTTTCTCCATCAATAAAGTCAACATACTAATCTTTTTCTTAGAGTTACTGTGTTGAAAATACATTGCATGGTACTCACCACATGATAGTTATATGCTAAAAAGTAGTCTGCTTCTGTATTTTTGATATACGAAAGCAAAATAAAACAAAGCAAAAAGACTACCCCTAGTGCAAAGATGGCAGGTGCTATAAAAATACATAAGATGACTTCATCTCTAAGGAGCTTACAATTTAATAGAAGAGATAAAAAGAAGAGCACAGGTGACTCTTAAACTGTTATGCAAGGCAGAATGTGATAAATTCTTTAAGATAAATTTTAAGAAAGTGCCAGAAATAAAGTGAATTGAATTCTGTGGAATTTGAGCTGAGACATAAAGGATAGGTAGGCTTAGAGCAGGCTATGGGAGAAAAAGAGAATTTCATTCAGGAAGAAGGGCAAAAAAACAAGAGCAATAACAACAACAACAACAACAGAAACTGGAAGATCTTTGTGGAAAACATTCAGTTCAGCTGGAGGGTAGGTTATGTCAAAGAGACATAGGAAATCAGAATCAGATCACAGGGAATGTGGGATACAGCTTAAGAGTTGGAAACTGATTCCATGGGCCAGGTAAATTAGTAAAACTTAGAACAGAGGAGATTTAATACATGTTAAATTTGGCAGCACTGTGTGTAAGAGTCAGAGGGAGAGAAATCTGGGAAGAGAGCTAAGTTAAGAAATGACGGCACTTGTCTCTGTTGGCGATGATAAAAGGCCAATTACAGTAGATTGAAAAGAAAGACAACAGGTACAAGGACAGAAGTAAACTGGGCAGGATTTGGGGACTGATTAGAAAATAAAACATTGGACAAGATTTCTGTTTTCTAGGGATGCCTGGGTGGATCATGTGGTTCAGTGTTCGACTCTTGATTTCAGCCCAGGTCACGATCTCACTCTTCCTAAGTTCAAGCCCTGTGCCAGGCTCCATATTGACTGTATGGAGCCTGCTTGGGATTCTCTCTCTCCCTCTCTCTCTGCCCCTCCTCTGCTCACACTCTCTCTCTCTCTGACTCTCTCTCTCTCAAAATAAATAAACATTAATAAAAACAGTCTTCCTATTTCTAGATGGGGTGACTAGGAGTACAGTGATATGATTTCAGAAATATAATGAATTTAAGAGAATAGATGGATCATTGATGACAGCAATGAAAGTGCCAGAGTAACCATGGAACCAGAGCTTGAGAAACATCTATGTAGATGAATAAACTGAAGTTCACACCAGAACGAAGGAAAACCTAGGACATTTCCTTAGCAAATACACTCACTTGGGTAAATATGGAGATAGGTCTTTTAGGTAAAGGGAAAAGCACTAGTGATGAGACAGACGACAAGGAAGATGTTCCCAGGTAGGAGAATGTTAGGAATGTATAGCACAGGTGAAACAGGTGAGCAGAGGATTTAAGAGTTAGTGATGGCTAGAGACCATTGTAGATCTGGAATTAGGCCAACTACTTAGTTGAAAGGCTGTACCGGGGGGAGTTTTAAAAGCTGTATTTGTATAGCATGGAGCTGTTACTTAGAAAGCGTATTAATTCAAGGTGGTTTCAATAGCTGCTAAAGATTTCAAAGGTCTACCGCTGTCTCCCAAATCCCTCTTTGCACTGTGTTCTGCTTTAGGAGAGAGAGGACATTATGTAACATTCTTTGTTTTAGTTTTTTGAGTAACATAATTTACCTGGATATTTATGTTCCTGAGCTTACCTTAGGTTTAAATTATATATATACGTATGTCTTTAAATACAGAAAATACCATAGAGAAAATACACAATATTTAGTTAGCTCTCCTTTGCCAATTCTCTTTCTCTCCCTCTCTTGTAGTTGAAGGTACAAACTATAAAATTCTGTGCTGGCCTTGTAACTAAATCCCAATTTTAATATAAAAACAAATACTTATAGTAGTTATGTTGTGCTACATGGAATAATCTCATACCAAAATTACTTACTCGAGAAAGATCTGCATAACCTGGAGAATAGTGGCGAGTTAAAAAGCAGCTCCTTTGCATGTCATTTGTATACACAAAGCATTGTCCTCTACAATGTTAACTACTTACAAACCTAATCTCGTTTAATAATGCAACAGTTGAGAGTAGTAAATATTCTCATCCCCATTTTATAGTGGAGAAAACAAAGTCTCATCAAGCTTGAGTAGCACAGCTATTATGTTGAAAAGCCAGGATAAAAATAAAATCTGTCTAACGTCACAGTCCTAAATCTTTTCACTATACTGTAATGTAGGGGAAAACAGATCTCCTCTCCCTATCTTAGGCTCTTTGACCAGGCCTCTGTAAATTGGATTGGCAAAAGACAGATTAACAAGAGAAAACCATGCACATACATTGAGCCTTCATAAGTAAGTAGAGATCTGAAGAAATGGCTAAACCTGAGTGCTTTTAATACTAGATTTGCTGAAGAGCAGAAAGTGGAAAGTGTGGAAAATGTGATAGATATAAGCTCAAGATACTAAACTGGGTGAAATTTAGTAAAGCCTGTTTGGTTTTTGTTTTGTTTTGTTTTCCAGATTCCTCTATGCTACCCTCTGTCTTCAGAGATAAAGATGCTCCTTTCCTCTGGGTATAGGTGGGGCACCTCACGTATAAGGATCTTTTGGCCTATTTCAGGGGAAAACGAAGTGGTCAGAGAATCTGTTGTGCACCTACCATTTTCCTTCAGCTTAAAATATGCCATATTCCAAGGTGTCATATTATAGGGTAGCATGTTCCCCAAACCATAAGTAACATAGAACTTTCACTGTATAGCAGCCAATATATAGAAGATTCTGTGCCCTCCTGATGGCGCTGAAAGGGACAAGCTGAGCTAGTGCCACTGGCAGACAACACAGGTCTGTATCATACTTAGACCAGGACGCAAACGGACAGTGGAACATCATAATTTTGATGCAAATTCTAAAACACTTGTATTTGAAAATGATAATAAGAAGCACCTAATGCAGAGCAATTTAATGTCAAATTTTCAGCTAGATCCCTGGAGGCATAAGAACTATAAAGGAGGCAAAAATATCCTTGTTCTAGAAAAATTACAACCATTAAAATGAAATATTGCACCCACAATTAGAAAGAACCTCACAATAGTTTACCTCCTTTTTCTGTTAAAGGCTTTCCAATGAAGAGAGAATACTTCAATCCAATGGACCATATTGGAACAATGCTAATTTTATTCATTTAATTCTGGGTTTAAAATATCCATACTTACTATATGATTTTACATATATTAATAAGTAAGCAGGGGTGGGTGTGGACGGTACGGGGTGCCCAGGTGGCTCAGTCAGTTGAGCATCAGACTTCAGCTCAGGTCATGATCTCACTGTTCATGGTTTCGAGGCCCACATCAGGCTCTGTGCTGACTGCTTGCTTGCTCAGAGCCTAGAGGCTGCTTCAGATTCTTTGTCTCCTTCTCTCTCTGCCCCTCCCCTGCTCACGCTCTGTCTCACTCTGTCTCTCAAAAATAAATAAAATGTAAAAAAAAAATTTAACAAGTAAGGGGCCACTTGGGTGGCCCAGTCGGTTAAGGTCACAATCTCACAGTTCCTGAGTTCAAGCCCTGCATCAGGCTTTGCACTGTCAATGTGGAGCCTGCTTGAGATTCTCTCCCTCACCCTCTCTCTGTCTCTGCCCTTCCCCCATGCTCTCTCTCAAAATAAATAAATAAACTTAAAAAAATAAGTAAGATACACAGGTTATATGCTAATAATAACTCAATAAAATTGTAAAGAAATGAATTTAAAAAATAAGTAGAGTGTGTTTAAATATAGTGTTCTTAGTTGTGGTCTAATCTTAAGAAATTGTATGTAAAATAATTTTTAAGCTGTGAACTCCTGTGCAGGTAAATTAATAAATTAGGATGACTATTTTATTGCTCTCCCTGGTATGCTCCCATTATTATTACCCCCACAAACTGCAAAAGTTGAAAATGAGTATGAGGAAATGGCTCCATAAACATTAGGAATTAATGTAAGTGAAAAGATGGGCAGTTGAAATCAGAAAGTTTAGAATTTAAGATCTTGAAGGAAAATTATAGCTGTATACTTTTTCTAGTGGAGGTGTCAAAGACCAAATCTGGATGGTACTTAAAATAATAAAAACAGATTTTATTCAGGGGTGCCTGGATGGCTCAGTCTATTGAGCGTCCGACTTTGACTCGGGTCATGATCTCACAGGTCATGAGTTTGAGCCCCACTTTGGGCTCTGTGCTGCCGGCTCAGAACCTGAAGCCTGCTTCTAGTTCTGTGTCTTCCTCTCTCACTGCCCCTTCCCCACTCATACTCTCTCTCTCTCAAAAATAAACATTCAACAAAATTTTTTTTTAAAAAACAACAACAACAACAAAAAACCACCCAGATTTTATTCAGGAACTACTGCAATAAGGAAAAAAAGACCTCAGTATAGAACTGGGCTTAATTCCAAATACAGCAAATTAAAGTGGGATTTTATAGCCCAGGAGCAGGTACAGGGCTTGGTGGATAGAAAATACTAGAAGGAGACATCAACAGTAGGGGAGATTCTTGCTAACCCTACCTATTAGGATTCTTGCTGAACAGAGATGTCACTGGGGGAAAGTGGAGGTGAGGGTAGATACCAATGGTGATCCAATACCAAGGGTGAGAGATTATCTCTAAACTGACTTCTTGGATTCTCGCTAAAACTGGGTGATACAAGTATTGACACAGAAGTCCAAGGCCTAGTGAAGAAAAGAGCTCAGAGAAGCCTGAATAAAGCTTGGTTAAGAAGAGAGTTTATGTCCAGGTGGAGAATATTGAAATTGAACAGCTCAAGGTAACTTGACACTTGCTAGTAGGAAAAGTCAGCAAGGTGGATAAAGTAAGCAGATAACAAGCAACAGTTTAGAAAGAACAGTGAACATGAACTCAGTTGGATGGATACACAGACTTTAAGAGGTGAGTAAAAGATAGTACTAAGAACTGAATTTGAGATATAACCACTGATTAACAAAAGAGCAGGTATGTAATATTCTTAAAACCACCTTATTGGAAGGCAATAAGAACTATGGCAAAATTTAGATGTTAGACTCTGACAGATCTGTCTTCTAATCACTGGCACACAATTTGCTTAGTGAATTTGAATGCCACAAACATGGAGAGTCAATCTTTTCATTTAGAAACTTTTAGGAGAAATGTATCTAGCATCGTACCTGTACACTGTGTGCTCAGGAAAGGCCAATTTCTTTCCTCTTCTCACGCCCAACACATTTTTTTTACCTATTG
Organism: Panthera tigris; assembly: GCF_018350195.1. NCBI lineage: Eukaryota > Metazoa > Chordata > Mammalia > Carnivora > Felidae > Panthera > Panthera tigris. Next base: position 50,716,222 of record NC_056671.1, on the reverse strand, counting down.
TAAGTTTATTCTCATACATATTTTCTTTTTTGCAGCTAATTCTACCACCTTATTTTGTGGGTAATTATATACTAATACATTCCATATTACAAAAATATGTAACATTCAGCTTACCCTTAAATTTTCTGGAACTAATTTGAGAAGCAAATTACAAGTTTAAAAATCATGCCAAATGCATTTTTCCATTTAAATTCCTGTCAAGTAGGTTGCTAAGTTATACATTGGACTTTATCATCCAAAATCTCACATGCCTGCCCCTTCTTTTTTCCACCATAAGCCTCCAAAGAATTTTATGCCCTCCTTTGTAAATATTTATACAAATATTATTATTTTTTATCTTTATTTTTTTTTAATTTTAGAGAGACAGACAGACAGACAGAACAGGGGAGAGGGACAGAGGGAGAGAGAGAATCTTAAGCAGGCTCCATGTTCAGCTCAGAGCCCCACACGGGGCTTGATCTCACGACCGTGAGATCATGTCCTGAGCCCAAATCAGGAGTCAGACACTCAATTGACTGAGCCACCCAGGCACCCCTCAAATGAATATTCCTTTAAAAATATACATTTACTAAAATTCCACTATATACAAGGACTTGTGATTGACATGGCTCAAAAATCAACACTAAATAAGAACAAGCCTTTGCCCCTTTGCCACAAGGAACCTCTTTGCATTGCTTAAATCTTCCTCTTCTGCTGGATTGTAAATTGTTTTTGCAGAGTAGCCTACTCTGGAATTCTACTTTGAAAGTCCAATAGCCTTACTGGTATCTAGAATTAAAAATCATTCTGATTTGAGAAAAAAAGTTACTTTTTTATACTCCTTGAAGGTCAGGCAAAAATAAAACATGGAGGAGTTTGGACGGTGCCACACACCTTAGTAATTCCAAATGTTAAGTATCTTAAGTAGGGTCTGAATCCTACTAGATCCAGGCCAAGTCTGGGCTATTATGGGTCATACCTTAGAGAGATGAGCTAATGTCCTATTCTCTTCCTCAGGAGAAATTGGAATAGAAATTCCTGAATTTAAAGGGAAATTAATAATCGACACACTGCTTCAAGTGTGGAGTAGTGGTTTTAGTTTTATTGACGAGTCAATTTCTCAATCCCATTAACATTCCTTGCTCTTCTCTGAACTTTTGCCTAATTGTCAACTTTTCCGAGGGCATTGAGGGAATGGAATGGAATATAATATCTTTAATGAAAATCTCACTAGGACTAAACAAAAGGGGCCTTAAACCTCCTTGCCTAACAGTTTGGTGTTTGACACTCTTGGAAGCCATAGCCCAGTCTAAATTAATAAGAAGTTTTTCATCTAATATATCATCATTCGAAAAAGGGTATTTGTGATATTGTGACATAATAAGAAATATGTATTTGGTTTTTGACCTTATTTTTTGGCTCAGATCTCTTAAAATGCTTGGAATTTCCTAAGTGATGAGAGTGTTAAAGGTGTCTTTTGTAATATTTTAGGGGAGAAAAATAATTTTCCCTCTACTCTTCTAGGTTTGTGACTGAGAACCTCCTGTAATAAAAGAATAACAGGAGAAAAGCAAATAGAAGTTTAGTAACATGTTCCCTGTCTATATACATGGGAGATATCCAGGAAAACTGAGTAACTCCCTCAAATGGCTGAAGACATCAACTTAAATCTCTGTAGCCAAAAAACAAAAGATGTCGGGGGTATGGAAGGCAATTTATGAAAAGTTATCGGTCAAAGCACAATAAACAAGGGGTGGTTGTTATACAGATTTAAGTCCATGCCTTCTCTATTGATAAACTTCTAGAGTCATTTTCCTCTTTCTGGCACAGAGAGGGAGACACCTTTACACATGGAGATTCTCCTTATAATTTTAAGTGTCCCCTACAAAAAAGTAACTTCTATTCAGTTCTCAGAGCTTCTCCTATGTATACTGTTTCTTAAAAATAATCAGCCTAAAATAATTCTTATGCCAAACAGACACATTTTGGAATGACAAATTATGTTCACCTTCATTATCTTAGTGAGGTGACTTTTCGACCACACCTAAGAATGGGGAATGGCTGCCAAGAGGATCAACCATGTGATTAGAGGGTTGGAGCTTTCAGTTCTACTCTCCTGACCTCTGCAGAGGAGGCAGGGGGCAGAGGGGGTGAAGAGACTGGAGGTTGAATCAATTACAAATGGCCAATGACTTAATCAATCCTGTCTTGTGTAATAAAGCCTCCATAAAAACCTAAATGAAGAATTTTCAAGATCTTCTGGGTTGGTGAACACCTGAAGATTTGAGGGAGAATGCAGCCTCAGAGAGCATGGAAGCTCTGCTCCTTTTCCCATACTATGATCTATGTATCTCCTCGTCTGACTATTGATTCATATACTTTAAAATAGTTTGAAATAAATGAAAGCCTTTGTAATAAACTGGTACATTCATGAGAAAACTGGTTTCCTGAGTTCTGTGAGTCACTCTAGCAAACTAATTGAACCTATGGAGGGGGTCATGGTAACCTCAGATTTATAGTCAGAAGTATAAGTGACAACATGGAGTGGCATCTGAAATGGAGGGCAGCATTGATGAAGGACCATAAGGCAAGCTGAGGGCGAGGCACAAGCTAGCACAACGCCCGCCCCTCCAGGTGGGATATGTGTGATATTCCTAGGATACTCCTGGCAGCTCAGGAACAAAGGAAAGAGGGAAACAAATGGTTAACTGATAGAGTCTCCATCAGTTTACAAATACCTCAATAGCCTAATCTCCAGGAGCTCCCTACTATCTTAATGTTAATGCTTTGCTAGAGGGAAAAACCACCTTAGTTTGACAATAGCTAGGCCTCCAGAAATCTGTAAATTCTCTTTAGCATATGGAAATTCCTTTAAGAAACTTCCTCTTTACTTTACCTCCCCCAACACCACAGTATATACGCAGTCACTGTTCACAACCCCAGTGCGCTATTTCTGTCCATGGGTCCTGTCCTGTGCTTTAATAAAATCACCTTTTTGTACTAAAGACATCTTCAAGAATTCTTTCTTGCCCATTGGCTCCAAACCCCCACCAACACCCCAAAACTCCATCAGTACTATGGCACTGGGTCCTTAACCTGTAGAATCTGATGCTATCTCTAGGTAGGTAATGTTAGAATTGAAGTGAGTTGTAGGACAACCCAACTGGAGAATTTCTTGATAGTGTGTGAGAATCTCCCCACCCCCCACAACATTGGACTTGGTGTCAGAATCTTAGAGGAGAATCAGTTAAGTGCTAGGATGTGTATGAATTTATGTAGTTAAGAGACATAGTTAGGCCTAAATTCTAGGATCTATGTGTCTAAACGTCCATAGTCTTTATGCATAAACAAATGCCTACAACAGGAAAAGAAGGGTAGTTAATTTATTTCCAAGCCAGTCCACTGTTCCCCAGTGAACAGTCACCTTCCAACACTTGTCTCTAAGTTTTTCCTCTTCTACCAACTGTAACAACTGCCAACTTGTCAAATGATGCAGCTCTTGCTTCCCCATGGCAACAGATCCCTGCCCTGAGTGACAAGATTTCCATATTGACAACTGGAAAATGTCCCAAATAACTCCAAAAAGCACCTGGAGTTTAATTCCACATCTTAACATCCAGAAGGAGTCTTTTTTATTATTTCTCACATGTTAAAGTGAGGTTATTTATATACCTCACAACTGATGGTAGGATGACAGCCAAGCTAGACAGAGAGTATTTGAAAGATTCAATAAACTTAGCTTCCCTGGAAATGGTATACTAATGTCTTTCAAAAGATTTGAATGATCTGCCTACAATAAAAATAGCAAGGAATTTCAAGACATCTTTTCATCTAAAATAATGATAACATAACAGCATCTAGTCACCTTAACAACAAAAAAGGTGAGGTTGGAATAATTTGCCATAAAAGACCTCAAGCTTTACATGTCAAAGTGTAAGTAAATGCAAGAGAACAAGTGAAAAATACATAAGTATCTCTGCTGCAGAATAGGTATCTTTTAATACAAGACCGAGAGCCATATTTCTTTCTCTCTAATGGCAACTCTTTATCACTAAAAATAGTGTGCTGAGAACTGACAAAGTGGAGCGTTTTTGAATAAGCCTGAATTATAGATAGTGACCTGAATGGGAGCAATGAGCATGATTCAGAACCGTGTTCATTGGCAGTCCCTGCCAGGAACGTAGTAATCCTTCAGTTGCCTAATTGGTGTGTGTGTGTGCGCGCATGTGTGTAAGTGCAAAACTTTATTTGAGAGATATGATTTCTCTTCCTTTAGCATATGATTTAAAGTCATATTTTCTATCCAGTGACATAGATTTCTCTTTAGACTCTGTAGTAGATTTTTCTAAAAATAGAAATAACAATGCTGCAATAGATTTTCATAAAACTAGAAATTACTATTCTTTCTTCATATAATTCCTAGGTATGATGTGTCTTCTTTCTCCTCCATGTTGTTTTGAAAAAGAAATATAAACATGCTTTCACCACATAACAACCTTTACTTATGTTTCTTATCTACAACAGCAAACGCTTTGTGACCATGATTGTGGTTTAGTCTCAGCCTGACAGAGCATAGGTTAAACTAAATGCTTTTTGATTACTTGACACTGGCTGAAGGCCTCACTGAAAGGGTCAACAAAATATATGGCCTCTCACCTGCACCCAAAATTGATGTTTGGGCCCTCCTTCCATTTTTGTTGTCTAAACTGGGAATGCCCATCGTCGAGATTTGTTGGCCTGAAGCAGTTGATGAAGTAGAGCTTCCTCACTCCCAGCTCTCATTGCTTAGGGACAGGACAGATTCTTGAGATCCCCCAAAGAAAGAGTCAAGGGAAGCAAATCAAAGGCACATATCATGTCTAGTCTTTCTTGCTGTGCCAGAGAGAAATCAGGATTTTGATGGGTTTGTTCCCCCTCAGTTATTGTGAAACATTGATGAATTGTGCTTTTTCTTTGAACCAATTTTTAAAATTTTAATAAAACATGATAGCAGATGGTCAATTTCATCTTATGCTTTCTTTTATTAATGATGGTAAATAATCTTCTTGTCATGGCCTATATTTGGTCTTTACATGTTTCTCCTTTCTATGTTATATGCCACAACCAAACGTAATTGCTCATATGTCATGGCCATAGTAAAAGAAAACTTTCTTTCACTCCTCATTTCTTATGGAAGTTGGCTTTTTTTTTTTCTCAAGGATTCAAGGCTATCTGCCATCTGTGTCTTGAAATGGAACTACTAGCCACTGGATACTTGAACTTTACCCCAGAAATTTTCAAGTCAGTGTGATTTTGCTCTTAAGGCCTTAAGGGACATTTGGCAATGTCAGGAGACATTTTTGATTGTCATGGGTGGGGGAGGGGATGCTCCTGGCATCTAGTTTGTCAGATGTCAGGGATGCTGCTAAATATCTTTCAGTGCACAGGAGATCTCCACACTACAAGGAAATATCCAGCCTTAAATGTCAATAGTGAGGAAGTTTAAGAAATACCACTTTTGACTAATTGATCTATGGTACCTGGAAAAAACCTTGCACATTCATTCTTGTGTCCTTCTTCGTGATGCCGTTCCAGCCCTAATTTCCCAGTGTCACAGTACCATCTCCGATCTCCTTCCCTCCTCTGAATCCTGCTCATCTCCCCAGGCACAACACAACACCCCCTGCAGAAAACAGATAGGGTTCTTAGTCTGATTAAAATGCTCCACTGAACTACATCTTTAACCAGATATAAGTTCAAAAGAAGCCAAAAAAATGTTTTTTGCTTTTTGGTGGAAATCCTTGCAAATAGTAAGTATTTAATCATTGAACTGCATTGAGGCAAACTGAACTTCCATGCTGCAAAAAGAGGACTTTGTTTTTTAAATAGCTGAACAATTCTGCATTTAATGGTCTTATTGGGTGGGAGGATGAGAAACAGCTCTACAAAAAAAAGGAGGGGAAGAAATATAGTTTCTGTATCCTATTCCATGCCTCTTGAATAAAATTTTAGCATATTGCTTACTATTTTACATAGTTTCTTCATTAGCATAAGGCAGATATGCTTCAATTTCTTTGCTGATGAGATAGTTCACGAAATTCTGGGATGTTAGCAACAAAATGCCTAAAAGATCATCTAGTCCAATTCCATTAGTTGAAGATACTGAAGGCCAGAGTAAGTATTAATTGTAACAGATTTAAGCAGTGATCTTTTGTGTGTATACCAATAATTGTTCTATGAAGTATCATTCTAATATCCCTTTAACAGATCAAGAAACTGGGTGCTTGGGTGTCTCAGTCAGTTGAGTGACTGACTTTAGGTCGGGTCTCCATCTCATGGTTCATGGGTTTGAACCCAACATCAGGCTTGCTACTGTCAGTGCAGAGCCCACTTGTGTTACTCTATACCCCTCTCCTCCACTCCTGCTTGCATGTGCTCTCTCTCTCTCTCTCTCTCAAAAATAAACATTTAAAACAAATCCCAGAAAAATATAGGTAATATTTCAAAAAGAGGGGTGGGAGGGGCGGGGCAGGCACCTGGTGGCCCAGTTGGTTAAGCAACCTACTGTCCATTTCAACTCAGGTCATAATCTCTGGTTCATGAGTTCAAGCCCCAGGCCAGGCTCCTCATCCTCACTGACGGTGAGGAGACTGCTTGGGATTCTGTTTCTCTCTCTCTCTCTCTCTCTCTCTCTTTCTCACATTCTCTCTCTCAGCCCCTCCCACATGCATTCTCTCTCTCTCTCTCTCTCTCTCTCAAAATAAATAAATAGACTTAAAAAAACTCATAAAACATCACCAAACTGAGACCTGGAGAGGTTAAATAACTTGTCAGAGATCATAATGCTCATCAGTGATAGTCTGTACTTTCAACTCCTGCCATGGAGCTCCAGTGTTTGTTTTGAGACTGCATACTTCATTGTTACTCCATTAAATTTTTTCCCATGGTCAAATGGCAATTTAGAAGCAGAGCAGTAGTCAAAATTCAGATCTTCTCTCTCCAGATCTAGTGTTCATACCACTCTGCAATATTGTCTCCATTTATTACAATAATTCTCTGTAGAAATTAAATGAAAATTTTATCTCAAAAACAGAAAATTCATATAGAATCAAACTTTTATCTGCATAATAAAGCATATGTATGCTTATGGGATTAACCTGTAATATATTTGATCACCAAAGTACCTTATAAAGGATACACAATAACTACAAAGTAAACAACTTTTTTTCTAATTCTGTTTTTTTATATGTCCTGTATTTTAAGAATTATTTAGTTGGCATATGCAAAGTTCAGGAAGACAAGCACATATCTAGAAAGTAAAGTTTCTAGATTAAAATTGAAAAAAAATATATTCATTGTTAATGAAGGTGAGGTAGATCAGTGTTTAACAGACAATATATTCAGAACACTGACTAGAAATGTTTTTATTTGCACTTATTAAATAATACGCTTCAAAAACTCTCTGATTTGTAAAGTTTCACTATTTGCAAATTCTTTGAAATCCTTTTCTTAAGCATTTCTTAAAGTTGTTTCTTAGACCACTCAATCCTACAGCATTCTTTGTGGGGGAAAAATGTATTCCTAAAATGAAAAAGTTTAGCAAACTGCAAAATGTCTTCCTCTTGGAGAATCATTGTGAACATGAGAATATTACAAGGTTTTGAGAGTCTTGCATTCAAGAGATTTGTATGACTTGGCCTAAGCCACCATTTACCAATTTAATTTGACTAAATCTTTACGTTTACATAGGACATATTAATGTGCCCAATGCACATGCTTTTGGTGATATAATTCTGAAAATACTAATGTAGTGTAAAGCATGAATAGGAGAGGCAGATCAGGGAATAAGAGACAAATCATGTAAGAAGAGCAATATGGGAGAATGATTCAATTCATCCTTCCACTCAGTAAAGGAAGCCCCACTGCATAGCATCTGACAGGAGGCCTCCACTTTGACATTATGAGGGACAGCCAAATTACTAGCACATGAGGTGGACCATCACATTGCAAACTCCTTAGACAGTCATTGGACAGCCTCCATAAATCCAGCCTCTGACCAAATCCAAACGTATCCATTCACATCAGGTCCTTGTTCTCCTAACCCTTCCTTATGCCAAATGTGAGATACCCTTTATCTATGAAATCAGATCTATCAGATCTATCAGATCTCTCCATCTTAGTGATAAATCATATATTTTGGTATTTGATTGGATTTTACAAGTTATTGCAGTCTAATTCTTTTATATGTTAGGTCTTGTTTTCTCTAAATCTTTCATATGACTCCACTGCAAGTTTATAAAAAATGTTGGAACAGGGTTAAAGAAATAGATGTCTGTTTATCACTCTAGCCCAATGTTGAGCACAAAACAAATACTTAACATAAACTGTACGAACAAATAAGGTAGATATGTTCCAAAAATAGACTATGTCATTTTAATAAGAAGAACTTTAGGCACTTTTCTTTCTAATAATATCACAAGATTTTTTTAAATTCCTTGATCAGAAACAATCTTATAAACAGGAAGGTAGAAAATTCGAGTTGTCACAGAAATTTAACTAGAAGGAGCCAAGACAACTTAAAATGGTAAATATATTTCCCTAATCATCTTTAAACTACCAAAAGGAAATGAAGACAGGAGATTGACTTACATTTATTATTGCTCGCTTGCTAACTAAAATGTAAAATTATTTTCATATAGTATCTGTTCTCCCTGCCACCACTTACTCCCATGTCAATGTATCATATTCTTTTCCAATTATTCCTATTTTTGTTAGGATCTGGATAGATTTTGGCTGAAATTCTTTTATTCAATTTCACTTTTGTATGTTGATTCTTACCTTTTACCTAAGTGACATAGCAGCCAAGACTCTTGAGTAATTGGACCAGTTTTGGAAACAGCAAAATTCTTTTGGTCTTTGTTGCCCCAAATCTTTCACAAACTTTATAAAATACAGGTTTACTTGGAACAAACATTTCTAGGGAGAAGTTGCATGAAACAATGATCTGTTGCTTATATGTCAGAGATGTATTGGTTTAATGCAATGGTTTAATATAAGGACCTGGGCAAAATCTTGTCTGGGTTTGAATCTTTGCCACTATTCTTGGGAAAAGTACTTAACTTCTCTGGGCCTCAAGGAGCTAACACTCTTAGGAGCTATTAAAATTAGATTCTTTTTCCCCCTGGGTGGATAGACTCTCAGGTAGCATGGATATGAAAAAATAGGGCAAGAAAGGAAAGTTTATATTATTTTAAATAAAACATTTGCATAACTACATATCACACAATGTTCTAATCACTTTACAAATGTCACCTCAGGTGACCCTTATAAAACTTCTATGACCTATGCACGTTATAATCCACATTTTACAGGTAAAGAAATGGGCAGAGATAGGTCAGAGGGGTAGGGTCTGGGATTCAACTGTGGCAGACTTACTACAGAGGACATTTGCTTTCCCATAGCCAAAGACATTTTAAAAACATTGGTTTAAACAGTTAAATGTGTTTCTCTGCAAGAAGATATAAAACTTTTAATATGCTAATATGCATTGGTGAATCTCCAAGAAATGTGTATGGTAATCAGGGTTTCCCAGCAGTTTGACAGCAGAATGGAAAAAAAAAATTATTCTTTCAAGATTCTCTCATAGGAATTGTATTCCTTGGAAAAGTCTCTGGAGGAAAGGAAAGAAAATTTCAGTTTAAATCATATAGATTTGACTTCCATAAAAGGGCTTCATTAACAGATTAGAAAAGAAAATAACTGTGAATGACTTAATTTTAATGATGCTCAATACAGCTCTGCAAATTATTCTGAAAGAAATGAAAACTTTTAAGGTGAAGAATTCAGATTAAAAAAAAACGGTTTTGAAATACCAATAGGAAAAGCATTTCTCTTAGCTTTGATGAATGCAACTTTAAACATCTGTCTACTTGAACTTATTTAAGATTCCAGGGCCCATTTTGCAATTCTGAGCACTGTTATCCACTCTGAATAAATGTTTCCCTCCCACCTAACTCCCTTTAGAATGTCAACTGAAAGAGAGGTTTCCACTTTTTGTTGTAAATCATTATGGTTATTGTTCCTATTAGGCAATTGATCCATTAACTTTCAAAAGTGATGCATTCCAATAATGGATAAAATATTTGCTTTTCTATAATCTCATTAAGAGATCTCTGGAGCCTTCTGAATGATATAATCTACATGAATACTGATTTAGTAATTGCAGGTGCTATAAAGGCTTAGCCAGGAAAATAATAGACAACACACCATTATAATTACAAACATGTTCATAATCCTTTAGGGTTTACAAAGTGCCTTTTCCAAATTTGATCCTCGATCTTTGTTAAGTAGGAGAGATATCAATGTCCTCATTTGTCAATGAGAAATTTAGGTTCCAGAAAATAAGGAAATTACCCAATTTCACACAAATAGAAATTAGTAGAAATAGGGTTTGTTTTTGTTTCTAAAACTCCTACACTTAATGCTGTTTCATGATTTGTGTAAAAAAATTGAATTATAGTTAAGAATGATATCATTTCATTTTAAGAGAGGGTTATTTCTAAATAGATAAATAACACAAAATATCAAGACAAAAATGAAAAAGAATCTTCCACATATCCTATTTCTTTGTTTGTTTTTAACAAATAGATTAGGATTAGTTGATGATTTTCAAATTAGCTATTTATTTTTTAAAATTGTTTTAACATTTATTCATTTTTTGAGAGACAGAGAGAGACAGAGCATGAGAAAGGGAGGGGCAGAGAGAGAGAGAGAGAGAGAGAGAGAGAGAGACAGAATCTGAAGCCGGGTCCAGGCTCTGAGCTGTCAGCACAGAGCCAGATGGGGGGCTCGAACCCACCAACTGTGAGATCATGACCTGAGCTGAAGTTGGTACGCTTAACTGACTGAGCCACCCAGGTGCCCCTTAAATTTGCTATTTACACTGAGCAGTGGGTACAAGTACTTCTGACAAGGTCCGTACATTTCTTTGAGTAAAATACATGTTTTTCCCTTGGATCTGTGCATCTTAATCCCTGATATAATGCAGGCAGGCAGACACTTGGAAGGAAGGAAGGAAGGAAGGAAGGAAGGAAGGAAGGAAGGAAGGAAGGAAAGAAGAAAAAATACAGAAATGCAGAGGCCTATTCTTGTCCTAAAATGAGAAATGCATTAGCTGTGTCTCCCTTTCTCACCTCTTCTTCCCAGCCTGTCACCCCATCCTTCAACCCTCTGTCATGCACTATGTAAACCTTCCTCATATGAGCTTTGTTCCTGGCTATGTGAGGATCTGTTTTACTATGCTATTCTTGTGTTCATTCCCTTGGCATATGTGACGTTTAGTGCAAAAGAAATCATTTCTGTGCCAAGGATGTTTGTAGCTATTAGTAAAATGAACGACGCATCAGGGAATTTATAGGAAAGGACACTTAATTAAGGATTTGTGGCTATACAATCCATACTTCTTGAACAGGCTCTTGGCAGGTGTTTGATTTTGTTGCCATGGTAGACCATATGATATTTCCCCATTAAGTAAATGTATTTTTCACAAGCTACTAGGTTACTTTTTAGTAAAGAGAGTGGCAAAGGATGGCTTGGATTTTTATTTTCTAGATCAGCCATCCTATATCTCTTATGAGTGTCACTATAAAATAAAATATCTAATGATGTCCAATATGACAGATAGTATGAGCCACTCAAGTGATAATAAATTCATAGAATTCAAAATAGAAACTAACTTAAGAACTAGTGAGTAAGGGTCTTTTTCTGTTTTAAATGCTGATTTCTTGAGATCACATCATTTCATATATAAAACATGATCCTTCTCTCCTTGTACTAAGGTTCTTTTACTAAAACACTTGGGTGGTTCAAAGGGCAGGCCCCAGCACCTAACTACTGGAGTATATACTTTGGTTTCCTCACTTGGAGAAATCGCATAGCCTTCCTATTTCTTAAATTGTGATAATGGACTAATGCTTACTTTTTAATAAGGTGTGAAGAGGCAAATGAGCAAATAAATGCATGCAAGAAGCCATGGTGATTAGTACATAATAATTAACAAAAGTTAGTTTTTATTAATATATGTCCAACAAGTTTAATATATTAATATAAGTACTACCAAGGGGGCTTATGAATCAATAATTATTAATATCAACTAATTATCAATAAATCTTAGTTTCCCATTTATTTCAAGCACACCTTCCTACAATGTAAATATTTTTCATGAAGAAAAGAAATAGTGCTAGCCTAAACTGGGAAATATTCCTAAAATAAAACACTGCATCATTCATCAGACCATTACTTACAGAAAGTAAAGAGAAGAGATGTTTAGGAAGGTCTAACTCTTTTTAACATCTTGAAATATAAACTAAGCAAAGAACCTACAAAAATAAAGCAATTATTACAAAGTATAATAAATTATCTCATTGGGAAGTAAAGAAAGCATTAGTCATATAAAAATAGGACCACTACATCCAGAGCGGGCTGCCTAGGCTAAGGGACTTTTAGTAAAAACTTTATAAAGAAAGTAAAATTTAAGTTAAGACCTATTGGATATATAGGAAAGACCTAGATAAAGAGAGCATGGTGAAAGGTGAAATTTATGAGTAGAGGCGAGGTTGACATTTCAAGAAGAAAGTAACATGTGAAGACTTAGAGGTAAGAGGACATAGAATTTTTTGAGAACTCAATGAATTTCAGTCTTCACAGTTTCAGTAGAGAGATGGATGTGGGGCAATAGGAGAGGTAAGGTGGTAGAAAGAATTGGCTTCAAAAGAAGTACATTTATTTAAGATTTTGGAGGTCCCTAAGGTCCATGATCTAATTTTCATTTTATAAAGAAGCAATATGAAGGTGGAGGAATAGACAGGGAAATGAGGTACAGAACAAAGTCAGCAAGATCAGTTAGGAGGTGGAAGCAATAACCCAGAAAGAAGATGATGATGGGATGAAGGAGTAATGGGTAGATGATGGTAGGATGGAAAGAAATGGATATGATTGCTATTTTGAAAGATGGAAGTCCTCCAGGATAGGAAAAGAACTAGTTAAAAGAGAGATTACCAGTGACATGCTATTTTGCTTTTTAAAATAATTGCAGATCACATGATTTCACTCATATGTAGAATTTGAGAAACTCAACAGATGAACATAGGGGAAGGGAAGGAACAATAAGATAAAAACATAGAAGGGGGCAAGCCATAAGAAACCCTTAAATACTGAGAATAAACTGAGGGTTGCTGGAATGGGAGGGAGGTGGCGGGGTGGGTTAAATGGGTGACAGGCATTAAGGAGGGCACTTTTTGGGATGAGCACTGTGTGTCATATGTAAGAGATGAATCACTGGGTTCAACTCCTGAAGTCAAGACTACACTGTATATTAACTAACTTGAATATAAATTAAAAAATAAAAATAAAGTAAAATATAATTATAATATGATATATAAAAAAGTAAAATAAAATAAACGCATAGAATGATTAAAGTGTCAGTGGTTGAACACAAAGAGAAATGAAAGGTATTAGCCTCAGAGGCATGTGGAATTTTACACGTGTTGAGGATCATAATATGAATGAGAGAGTATGAACAAGGAGGACATCTAGCATGTCCTGAGGAAAGTTCTGAGGACTTTGGATTTATAAAATTAAAATTTATAAAATTTGGACATCTAGCATGTCCTGTTTTCAGTTCTGAGGAAAGGAAGGGTAAAACAATGAGCCTGCTTCACATGGGTGGGTTTAAAAATTAGTTCTCATGAGCTCATGGTTTGCTCTGAACACCCAGTCCCCCATACCACCTGAACCAACATAGAGTCTCAATCTTACAACCCTTCTCTCTCCTCACGATGCAAAATTGGAGACACAGGGAGCAAAAGAACTGAATGGGGTTTGTTACAAATGGGGCTCCATATGGCCTGGTGACAGGGGAGGAAAGAACAACTCCTTGCCTTGCTGTTTGCTACTTGTCAATTTTGGACATTCTTGGACACTGCATCCTCAATAAGACATTGTGCAACCCAAGGTTCATTCCCTCACAAGAATCCCAGCATCTCATGCTGGCTATATTTTTGTACTTGCATCATTTTAGGTATTACCCCTCCAAATGCCTCTCTCCTTATGTCTCTGTGTAACTGAGGTCCTTATTTCACGCAACAGTGTTCTAACTTGCTTCCTTGTCATTTTGAGTTCAGGGTAGATTTTGTATGGAAGAAAGACTTCACAGAGTTTTATGTTTATATTAAATTTAATTTTTTGAAGTTACAAATTTAAACCCTTTGTCAAGTACTTAAGTACAATTAGCAAATTCTTTTCAACTTATAAATCTAGAAGAACAGTTATCTTTAAAGGGACTTTGAATATGACTTCAAACCTTTTAAACAGAATTTATAAATGAAATATATTTTAGGTTAATTTTAAGCATTTTGATTTTCTAAGAAAAATCCTTCCCAAGTATTGGGGACTTTTATAAATCCAATAAATTAACATAAATATGGCACAATTTAAGTTTGTATAAATGTTTATAATGTACTATACATAAACTTAGCAAGATTTTAACTTACATTATCAATATGAATCAATTACTCAATAAAATTTTAAATTGGATTTACAGGGCTGTCACTCAAACATACCAGATTCTATTCAATTTCACATACACTAAAAACAATGTATAGGATGGGTTCTATCATACATCATATCCCAAGATAATAACTTAATTTAATTCTCTTAAAATATCTTTATACTTTATTCTAATGAACTCTAAAGTTGAAAGATACAAACACACTAAGAAATACATGCATATGGCACAAGGGACATATGGCCAGAAATTTTTGCTGGTCAGGATCTCTGGAGTTCAGAAATGTGGTTCAATTCTCACTGTTTGAAACTCTCACTGTTTGAAATGTCAAATATCATCCCAGATACTTTTGAGTATTGTCTCATCACTATTTTACTGAGTGAATTCTTGTTGGCAACCCTAAGCAGACAGAATAGACTCTGTTTGGAGTTGTTATATTAATAGTTGCCATGAAGGATATGATCCTGTGATCATATAGCCCTGACTCCTTGTTACCAATATACAATCATCTGACCCTTCTTCCTACATACAGAAGTCTGTAGCTCCCACCATGGGTGAAAACTGAGATTGGAGTTTGTAATTATTTATCTCTTGATAGACACACAATTCTTTAAACAAATACTAAAGGTATTCATCTTAATAAAATAGTAAAATAAAATATCTTTATGACTATGCTAAAGATTATTGAACTCAATGGAACCATGAATTGATTCAGTCCTTTATATTTTCAGAACCATACAACTTTCATGGATATTAACATTTAACTCTCCCACCCCTGTAGCCAAAGCTATGGTCAATAACTTGGTAACTTACAGACTTTTTATTTTCATTCAGAACTCATTTCTAAGGTCTTGGCCCTATATTGAACTACATAGTCAATATTTCCACTTGGATGATTTTTTGCACCTCAAATAATATTTTTCCAAAACTGAACTCATTACCTTGTCTATATCTTGCCACTTCAAGGGTTCCCAATTCAATAAATGTCACTGCTATTCACAAATTGCTTGAGACAGAAATCTAACAGTAATGCATGACACATCCTTCTTTCTCTAATCACGTATAATCAATCACTTGTCAATGCTAGTTCCTAAGTGTATTTTAAATCTCCAATTTTCTCTCTCCTCCTACTAAAGCTGATCTCTCAGTTTCAACTATTTCTTCCTCCAACTCATACCTCTCACAGTATAAAATACTTTTTTTTAAAGGTGAATCTGATCACTATAGCTCTGAGCCAGAGTACAAAAATCTTTCTCTATCATTGAAAGTTGGAATCTATTTTTCCATCCTTTCAATTTGGGTTGGTTATGTGACTAACTGAGGCTAATGGGACATCAGCAGGCATGCTAATAGCAGAATCTTGAAAAGTTCTTAACACACTGGAGTTTGTTCCTCACAGCTCTTGTAACACTTTCACCTCCATGTAAGAAAGTTCAATTTAGTCTGCTGAAAGGTGAGGGGACATTTGAATAGAGACAAGCCATCCCAGGACAAACCTTATACACCAATCAGCCTCCAGCTATTATAACAACTGACCAAAGATGCATGAGTGAAACCAGCTGAGAACTAGAGGTAGAGGGGGTAACTAGTGAGACCACTGGGTCCCTAGTGAGACCAGCCCAAATTGCCAACCCATAGTTATGAACCAATTAAATGATTGTTGTTTTAACCCACTAAGTTTTGGGGTGGTTTGTTTGTTTCTCATTAAAAGATTAATTATACAAATTTCTTGATTAAAACTTATAAACTGTTTCCCACTTACCCTTTAAAATACATTGCAGACTCATGGAAGAAGAGGAGAGACAGTGCCAAAATGAAAAAGTACTCTAAGAAATAATGGCTGAAATATCCCCAAATTTGGCAGACATGAACCTAAAGAAACCTAAAGATTCAAGAAGCTGAACAAACCCAAAATAGGATAAAACCCAAAGAGTTCTATCTCAAGAAATATCACAGTCAAATTTCAGAAACTAAAGAGAAAGAAAAGATTATTGAAAGCTGTGAAAAAGGAATAACATATTACCCATAGAGAGAACATTTTTGAATGAGAGAGGACTTCTCATCAGGAAACATAGATGTCAAAGGGAAGTGACCTGACATTTTTCAAGTGCTGAAAGAGAATTATCATTCCAGAATACAATGTCCATGGAGAGTATCCTACAGTAATAAGAGGAAAAATCAAAACATTCTTGGATGAAAAGAAATTCAAACACATTTTGACCAGCAGACCTATCCTAAAATAATGGATAAAATAAACTTTTAAACACAAAAGGAACATAGGTGAAGGAATTTTGGAACATCAAAGAAAAGAAAAACAACTTGGTAAGGCAAAATATGGGTCAGTATAAAAGATTCATCTTCTCTTGAGTTTTCTAAATTATATTTAAAGAGTGATACAAATATACAATTCTTTTGGTACGGTTCTAAAAGTATATAGAGGAAATATTTAACACAATTATAAATGTAGGAGAATAAGGAGACATAGAGAGAGATGAGGTTTCTATACTTTATCTGACTGGTAGAATCATGATACTCTTGGACTATGATAAGTTATTTATATATAATGTAATACCTAGAGCAACCAGTAAGAAAGCAATACAAAGAGACACATTCAAAAACACTTAAGATAAATCCAAATGGTATTTTAAAATATGTTCATGTAAACCACAGAAAGCAGAAAAGTTAAAACAAAGAAACACGAAACAGAGAGAAAGCAACAAAATTAAATTGCAGATATCAGCTCTAAGAGAGCAATCACTACGTAAAATGTAAATGTCTAATTTCACCAAGTAAAAGACAAAGATTGACAGAGGAGATTAAAAATGGTGACTCATCTATATGTTGTCTCATAGAAACTCACTTCAAATATAAGGATAGAGGCATATTGAAAATAAAAGTAAAAACACACATATCATTTAAGCATTAATAAAAAGAAAGCAAAGGAAGCTATATAATTTTTAGATAAGTTAGATTTCAGAGCAAAGAAAATTGTTTGAGACAAAAAGAAACATTATATAATGATAAAAGTGTTGATTCACCAAGACATAGCAATACTATATACACATGCATCAAAAAACAAAACAGCAAAAAATGATAGAGCTAAAGGAGAAATAAACAAATCCACAAACATAATTGGAAACTTTAACACACTTTTCTAAACAAGCGATAGAACAGTTAGAAAATTAGCAAGGATATAGAAGAAACTCAACAACACCATCAACCAACAGGATCTGACACTTGTAGACCACTGTCAACAATGGAATACATATTCTTTTTAAAAGCTCAGGAAACATATACCAAGATAGTCTATACACTGTGCCATAAAACAAACCTCATCACTTTAAAAGATTTGAAATCAGAGTATGTCCTCTGACCAAAATGGAATCAAATTAGAAATCAATAACAAAAAGATAACAAAGAAACATTTGGAAACTAAACAAAACCCTTCTAAACAATCCTTGAGTCAAAGAGAAGATCTCAAGGGCCATAAAAAATTCATTTAGCTGAATGAAAATGAAAATGCAACATGTCAAAATTTATCAGTGCAGCTAAAGCAGTACTGAGAGGGAAATCAATAGCCCTAAAATGCATATTTAGAAAAGAGGGGAAATCTCAAATCAATATCTAAGTTCCCACTTTAAGAACCTGAAAAAGAAAATAAATAAATAAACTCAAGGATGCAGAAAGAAGAAATAATACTGATAACAGCAGATGCACATGAAATTAAAAATTAAAGGATAATAGTGAAAATCAATAAGATAAAACTGTTTCTTTGAAAAGATTAAAATCGACAAACTTCTAGGAGGATTGAAAAGGAATAAAAGAATAAGGACACAAATTGCCAACATCAGAAATGACATAGGAGAGATATAAGTACAGGCGTGTAGATACCAAAAAAATAATAAAATAATACCAGAAACAACTGTATACACATAAAGTAGAAAACTTAGGTGAAATTCTTTGAAAAACACAAAGCTCACCAAATGTTAAATATTTTGTTTGATTGTTTTATAACTATAAAGGAAATTTAATTCATAATTTAAAATTTTCCCCCAAAGAAACCTCTAGGTTTCTAGGTCAGTGTGGCTTCACTTGAGAATTCTACAAAATATCAAGAGAATTAACACTAATTTTACACAATTTCTTTCAGAAAATAGAAGAGGAAGGAACACTTCCCAATTAATTGTACTAAGCTATTATTACTTTGATACCACAATTAGTAAAAGACAGTACAAAAAGAAGAAAAAGAAGAAAACTAAGGACAATAGCACTTATGAATACAGATGCAAAACCCCTTAAAAATATTAGTATACACAATTCAGTGATATAAAAAAGATTATATTCCATAACCAAGTAGAGTTTATGCCAGGGATGAAAGCCTTTTTTAATATTCCATAATTAATCAGTATAATCCCTCATGTTGAAAGGCTGAAAAAGGACATCACATCATATTAATCAGTGCAGAAAAAGTGTTTGACAAAATTGAATGCCCATTCAAGATAAAATCTCTCAGAAAAAGAGGTAAAAGGGGGAACATACTTAATTTGATAAGGGCATCTACAAAACATCTACAGATAACAGTATACTTAAAGGTAAAAGACTGATGCTTTTCCTTTAATATCAGAAACAATGTGAGAATGTCCACATTTACCACTCCTAGTCAACATAGTGCTGGAAGTTCTAGCCAGTGTAGTAAGGCAAGAAAGGCATTTCTATCAGTAATGAATACATAAACACAAAATGAAAAGGCTACTGTACCATTTAAAATCACTGGGGGATAAAAGGAAAGAAAAAAATTCTTAGGTGTAAATCTAATAAGCATGTATAGGATTTGAAAACTAAAAAAATGCTAATTAACAAGGTCAAATGTAATCCATATAAATGGAGAGATGCAACATGTTCATTGTTTGGAAGATTTAAAATAGCAAAAATGCCAATTGTCCCTAAATTTAAATGCATGTTTAATGCAATCCAAACAAAATCCTAGCAAAATTTGTTATAGATATAAACTGTTTTTTTTTAATTTATATAAAAAGGCAAAGGTAAAACTAACATTTTTTGAAAGGGAAGAGTAAAAGAATTCATCTATTTCATTTCAAGACTTATTATATGGTTATAGTAATCAAGACAGTGTGTTATTGTCAGAGGGATAGACACACAGTCAATGAACATAGAAATCAACCCATGTAAGTATTGCTAACTGATTTTTGCAAAGATACAAAATTAATTCAATGGAGGAGAGACTTTTCAGTAAATGATACTGGAGTGATTTGACCTCTATAGGCAGAAAAAAAATAAACCTGGACTTAAGTCTTTCATGTCATACAAAAATTTACTCAGTGTGGCTCATGAACTGACATGGAAAATATAAAACTATAAAATGTTCAAAAACAACACTGAAAAATATCTTCAGTATCTAGGACTAGACAAAGAGTTCTTAGACTTGTCACAAAACAAGACAAAACAAAACAAAACGTGATCCATAAAAGGTTAATGTTAGATCTAATCATATATATATATATATATATTTTTTTTTTTCTCTGTCAAAGACCCTTTTAAGAGAATAAAAAGCCATGAGGCACCTGGGTGGCTCAGTTGCTTAAGTGTGTCTGACTCTTGGTTTCAACTCAGGTCATGATCTTGTCGTTTCATTAGTTCAAGCCCTACATCTTAGTCTGTGCTGGCAGCACTGAGGCTGCTTGGAATTCCCTGTCTCCCTCTCTCTCCACCCCTCCCCTTCTTGTGCTATCTCTATCTCTCTCAAAAATAAATGAATAACTTGAAAAAGAAAGAAAGAGAGAATAAAAAGCAAAGATATGGACTGGGAGGAAAAAAAAAATTGCAAAACCACATTTATCTAGAACATACCAAAAAACTCTCAAGACACACATTCAAATAAAAAATCTAATTAGAAAACAGACAAAATACATGAAAAGATATTTCATATACAGAGAACATACAGATAGCAAATAAGCATATGGAAAAATGTTCAACATCATTAGCCATTAAGAAGGTGCAAATTACAACCACAATGAATTATTTCTATGTACCTATCAAAATGGCTAAAATAAAAAATAGTGACATTGCCAAATGCCAAATCGGTCTTTTCTTCCTCTTTTTTACTCAGGGGTACATTATATTCAGGTAGAATATTTGATATTTATTTTATTTTTTTATTTAATATTTTATTTTATTTTTTATTCAGAGGTACATTATATTCAGGTAGAATATTTAATATTAATATTTAATATTTAACATATTTCCCTATATAGGCTTGGCACACCCTATAGGCTTGGCACTCCATTGTAGTTTGGGGATGGTTTCTGAGAAGAGTTTGCTCACAGTTTATAATCTGGAACTTGATATATGCATGACCTATAGGGATTTCCAATGATTCTAAGGCTCAAGAGAAGTAACATAAATACTCATAAGTGGCATGGTGTACTCATTATCTATTACTATTTAACAAATTACTCCAAAACTTGGCACTTACAAAACAAATATTTATTATCATAGTTTCTGTTCTTCAAATACCCAGGCATGGCCTATGTAGGTATCTCTGGCTCAGAGTCTTTCATGAGGTGGGAATCAAGATGTCAGCCTGACTTTACTGAAGATTTGTGGCCTCTACTGGGCGTTGGTCCACTTCCAAACTTATTTACGTGGGCTCTGTTCATCATGAAACGTTGGACTGAGTGAAATCCTTGTGCATTCTGAACTCTTTGCTGCCTTTTGCATGTGCATTTCCATCGGACTGACACCCAACATGCCACATGACTTCTGCTAGAGTAAGCAGTCCAAGGAAAGGAAAGGGGGGGGGGGGGGAGAGGTTACTCCCCTGCAACTTAGAAACTGCTGAACTCCTGCTCATGTATGAGAGTCCTAGGTGAGGTGACTCTGGCTCCAAGATTTCTATAAGCTCATAGAAAATGGACAGAAGCTAGCAGTTGAAACAGCTTGCAGCTCACCCAAAAGATACTTGAGAGGCAAAAACAATATGGTGGTTTCACAGAGAATTCCCTGTGCTGGAGGGCTACTGAGGCTGCCCACCTCAAGAACTATTAAACGTTTTCTATGAGATCGTCTGCATTCTTTGTTATCAACAACAGAGGCAACAGAGGGTAATATGAAAACCCCAGATGCCAGAAGTCACAGAAGATGACAATGAATAAACCATACAACTTCATACTCCCTCTACCTCAGAAGCAGATGCCCCTTCCTCCCTGTTTTCCTTGTTTTCAGACAAAGAGCAAGCGTGGCAAATCGAGGAGGAAGCTCAGAAAGAGAACTTTGGATCGTGAGCAATGACTGAGAGGATAATACTTGAATGTGATTGCATATTTCCTAAGAGAATCTGATATTTTATTGCCCGGGGTAGAATAAAAGCTATCGGTTTGGATTGAATTTGCCATGTTGGGCTAAAAATAACTTCTCCTTAGCTGAGCAGGAAAGGCGTATGAAAATTTTCAGTTACATTAAAAAAAAGGGAAGTAAGTTTGTGATGTTTCAAATTAGCTGGAGTGACTATTCAGTCATAGTAAGTCATTCAGGCACTTAATTCACTGCACTGTGGTTTAACTTAATGGCTTACCTGTATGCATTTTAATCCCCAAGTTAAACTCATGGAAATCAAACATCCAAAATAATTTTGCATTTACTTGTTCTCCTTTCTATGGCATGATATATATATATATATATATATATATATATATATATATATATATATATTATATATATATACATAAACATATTGATTGATTAGGGGTGCCTGGGTGGCTCAGTCGGTTAAGCATCAGACTCTTGATTTTGGCTCAGGTAATGTCTCAGATTTGTGACATCAAGCCCAAGTAGGGCTCCACACTGAGCATGGAGCCTGATTAAGATTCTCTCTCCTTCTTTCTCTGCCCCTCCCCTGCTCACAGGCATGTGTGAGCATTCTCTCTCTCTCTCTCTCTCTCTCTCTCTCTCTCAAAAAAAAGAAAAGTTATGATCAGAATACACTAAAATACATTTATTTTTAAAATGATGTAAATTAATTGACACCTTCCTCCATTCTCTTGGGGTGGGTTCATCTCTCCTTGATAATACTAAAAGCCATGGGGATCAGTTGAGGCAAAGTTGTCACATTTACTGGCAACTTATGCCAAGTCACAAAAGCTACTAGCTAATTATGCTCTACTAGTTTTAGTTTAGAAATGATTTATAAGTTATCTATTGCTGTATAACAAATTTCTCCCAAATTTAGAAGCTGGTGACCATATTTTTTTAATTTTAATTATTTTTTTTTTACTTTAGAGAGAAAGCGTGCTTGATCAGGGGAGAGGGGCAGAAGGAGGGAGGGAAAGAATCTTAGGCACAAGTGTGGAGCCTAATGCAGAGCTTGATCCCAGGACCCTGGGATCATGACCTGAGCCGAAATCAAGAGTCTGATGCTCAAACAACTGAGCCACCCAAGCACCCCAGTATTGTTTTAAGTAAATAAATATTTATTATTGTGCAGTGTCTGTGGGTCAGGGATCAGGATGTGACTTAACTGACTACCTCTGGCTGAAGATTCCTGATGAGCTGACAGTTAAGCTGTCACCCAGAGCTATGGGCTCAGGTAAAGTCTCCTTTGGAGGCGGAGGGATTTGCTTCCAGTTTTGCGAGACAGAGACAGAGGGAGACAGAGAAAGAGCTAGAAAGCATGTCTGGGACAGGTGCCATAGCATTTTTATAACCAAATCTCAGAAGTGGTATCTGTCACACAAATTCTGCCATGTTCTATTCATTAGAAGTAAGTGAATGATTTCAGCTCACATCCAAGGTGCGGAAATTGCACAAAGGCATGAATATCAAGAAGCAGGAATGATTGGAAGCCATCTTTAGAGGCTGCTAACCATAAACTTCTTCCTGGAAGTGATGCCCACAGTGCAAAAAGTTAGAAAAATTTAATTGATAAATATTTGGTTTTATTTTGGTCACAAACACACAACAGGTTGGAAGAACCAGCTAATACCACAGCCAAGTAGCTGTTAGTGATTCCCCATGTGACCCCACACTTTGTATTCAACTCAAATCCCTTCTGTCTTCCCCTCTACAGATGAACTTCTAGTATCATACACAGTGTGCCTCCTACACATGTTCCTATTAGCTTGTGGTTTTACTAATTATAATTTTTGCATTAATAAAACCAACAAGAATGGCAAACACTTACATAATTCTGTGTGTCATGTGCCGTCCTAAGAGCTTCATATTGTCACAGCACCAGGAGAGAGGTAACGTATTTTTACACACCTTTTACAAGGGAGGAAAGTGAGGCACAGCAATGGCAAGGCTCTTGTTCAAAATCATAGAATTAGTAAGTTTTGGAGCTTGTTTTGAGACTCAGGAAGACTCTTCTAAATCACTGCATATTTCTCATGACAATAGGACACTCTGCATCTGAGGAAAACTGTGCAGTTTGATCTCATCCAGTCCTTCTGTTATGGTTGGTTAAACTAAAACAGTGTCCTTGGTGTACCTCAGTCCCCTGGCCACAAGGATGAAATCATTCAGCAACATTCTCATCATTTCTCCTGTATCGTAACACTTCTTCCTGGGCTGGCCATCTGTGTGGCTAGCATCCACTTGCCTTTCTCCCATTATCACACCCCTATTTCCCTATCTCCAGCCCACATAGTTCGGTGGGATTGGTTGCTTCACATCTTCAAAAATAAGGGTGTTCAAATTATCCAGGAGAACCAACCTCATATTCCACTCTGGACAGAGTGATTTGTTCAAGGCTGGAGATGTGATACAAGTCACATGACACGATTTTAGGAATTTGTGGCCATTATTGAGGAAGAAACGCTTTTTCCAGAAGTCGGTATAAAGAGGAGTCTAGGGCTGGCCTTTCAGTGTATAGAGACGTTGCATAAAAATAAAGCCAAAAAGGCAAAAGCATAACTGAGCGATAAACAGAGTGAAATTCAGTGTCCTGTAGTATTTTAGCATCCAATCAGGGCTTGATGAAAAGCCTTACCCCTAAAACATTACATTTCCATTACTCTTAAGTTTTTTGGATTAATTTCTGTACCTGACAATCACAAAGCCCTAGGTAATAAATTTACTGAAGATGTTTTTCTAAACCCAATAGTTCATTAGATTCCACTTCTAATAACATAATATACAGATTATTTCTAAGCATTGGTAATCACATAATTAGAACCTATTGCCTGTCTAACTAGATATGTACTAATTATTTAACATGCCTAGCATTCTTCCTCCAAACAACTTTTTTCTCCCCAGTATTCCCACTGGTGTCCCATCTGTTCTGTGTGCTTTTCTAAATGTTTTCTACTACTTTGAAAAGTCCATCTCTGCATTTCCCAAATCTTCCATGTTGATCACTACCCTCATAAAACAAACAAATAAATGAATAAAGTAACAAAATCAATCAAGACTGGTCTCCTTTTTCTCATCCCAAAGCATGAACTCCATATAGAGAGTCAGTAACTCCAAGAAAGTTTTTGAATATAGTAACTCCACTTACTGGAACTGATGACTTTGACGTCTGAGATAGTATAGAAGCAACCGGAGAAAATATTCGCAGACTGAGGACATTCCCAAGCTTAGAATTCAGGCTTGGTGAATGAGCCCTCTGAGATCTTGATCCAATTGCTCTTGTTTTCACGCCTGATGATGAAAGTCCCTCTGTGCCTGTTACGTTCCAGCTTCAACCAGCAAAGTTCTTGCCTGCAGGCAAGAATGAACTTCCAGGAGAATCATGTCTCTGGGTGTCTAGTGAGCCATGTGGAAGTCATGGGGTTTTAAGCTGAGCACAGGAGAGAAATGGAGAGCTGGTGTCCAGAATTCATTATCCTGTTTCACTGTTTATGGCTGCCACGGATCCTGCCTTCCTTGTGTATTACTACACACTCTGGTCTCAGCTACATGCTCACAGCAACTGAATATTTCCCTTTTTAATTTTGTTTTCAATGCTTTGTGTATTCATATTTTATGATCTGAAACATTTCTCGCACTTGTTTGCATACATCTCTGAACTAAACTTTAGAATAGAAGGTAATTTGTTTTCATTTGTCTTTAATTAAGTAAATATTTCTGGCTCCATTTGTGCTCGGTGGATTTTTTTTTAATTCCCAAATAAACCATAAAAGATTTCTACTGACTGAATTAACATGGTGGAAAACATGTATTTTCTCTCTATACACATAGTTTACAAAGATAAACTACAAAATCCACATCCACTGCTGAAAAAGATAGAACATAGCTGATGAATACTAGAAAATAATTTTAGGGAATTAAAAAAAAATGCTGCTTGGGATTGAAAGATGTGTTTCATATTTCTCAAGAGACATTCAAGGGTTAAAGATATTCTTTTCCTTCTACTTTTATGAGAGTTTTTTTCCCTGTGTTTGTGCTTATTAAAACTTACTGATACTTCAGTATAATAGAAATAGTGTGAATTCTTGGACAAAGAATCCCCGATCTAGATTTGATTCTAAACTACCACAGATTAGCTTCATGATCTTGTATCAAGTTTCTCAAAACTGTCTGAGACTCAGTTCACTCAACTATAAATGATTATAATATTTATAGCTGTTTAAACATGAGAAATAAATACAGCAAGTAGCAGGTGCCCAGTAAGTGGTAGCTATTACATTCCTGATCTTTTAAAATGAATACACCAATTTGGTTACCAAATAAAAATATCTACTTCTTAGGTAATTTCTCTACAATTTAAAAGTCAAATGTATGTTACAGGATTTCAAAATTCATTCATGCTACTGCTCTGATAGGCAGAGAACATGTAACTACTTTATTTTGATTATAACTAATGTGATCCTGCTAAGCTATTTTATCAAATGTCTGAATTCATCCAGACACTAGGAAAAATATTCTTGGGTGAGCTTTATTCTTAAAATTTTGTGAAACTCATGTCTTTTTTTCTGTATTTCACAATGCTTCCGAAATTTTTTCTCCTATGCCTGCCTTATCTTTCTCAGTCCCCTTTGCTGATTCTCCCTTATTTATGCAAACATTAAATGTTGTTTCATCAAAACTTGGTTCTTAGTCTATTTTCTTCTCATAGTACACTTTCTTCCAATTTCATATATTCACTTAGCATAGATTATCATTCATTTACTAATGATTCCCAATTCATACCCTCCAGCCCATTCCTCTTGTCTTGACTCCAGACCCTTATGTTTCTAGTCAAAACTCAACACAGCTATTTCCTAGACACCACAAACACAGTATGCCAAATAATGTAACACATGATCCTTTCCCCAGAAATTCCCTCATCTAGCTCTCCCAGTTCAGTAAACTGTTACATCAAATAGTCAATAGCTCTTGACAGAAAACCAGGAATCTTTCTTGACCTGTCCCTCTCCTGAAACACTGACATCTAATCAAGTATCAAGCTCACTTCTCTCAAATTCTGCTGCTGTTCTCATTATCAAATCTATCATATCCTCTAACATACATTATTATAAAGGTTTACCATTCTTCCTGGTTATTTTTTTAAGATTTTACTTTTTTAAAAAAGAAATCTCTATAGCCGACATGGGGCTTGAACTTACAACCCTGAGATCAAGAGTTGCGTGTTCTACCAACTGAGACAGCCAGGTACCCGCCTGCCCCTGACCCAGTTATTTTTAAGGAATTTTTGTTGCTAAGTTTTGGAAAATGAAAGTTGCGTGTGTTTGTGTAGGGAAATAGAAAACAATAAAAGCAAATAACTGTGTTCTGTTTTGATTTTCAAAATAAACGTGGGTACAATAGAGACATGACTCCTGAGTTCTGTGTCACATGTACAGCCAAGGCTTCTGCATCAGATTGCAGCCTGTGGGGAAAAGAATGAGACTTCTTCTATCGTCCTTCTGGCCAGTGAGCTGGTTTGCTCTAAAGTAGCAAAGTGTATGTCATTATAAATCATGACTGTAATTCGTCTTTCGGCTCCATTGGTTTTAATATGTGGGAAATTCTTGGCGGGTTTTGGCAATAGGGTGTCTATCAAAGTTAATTTTCATGGCATTAGGGTTTTTCATTTGTTATGAATCCCAGGAGGGAACTGGGAGAGGATAAATCATGAACTACTGGTCAGAAGCAATCCTCACCCCAAAATATACACCACCAGTTTTACCAACATACTATTTTCACAGTCCTTATCAAATTTGTAAGGAAAGAAGAAAAAAATCACTCTATAACAGCAGATAATTGGCTAGCTAAACTGTTATTCATATAGACTGGCTTTTAAATTGAATTGATTAATTTGGTATTTTAAGTCTGTTTATTTCATAGTAGTAAATGCCTAAGTAGCATTTCCTATATGCTAGTCATTCTTCTGAACACTTCACACATTCTAACTCATTTAACACTAGCTCATTTATTTTATTTTATTTATTTATTTTGAGAGAGGGTGAAAGAGAGAACACATGTGAGCAGGGAGAGGGGCAGAGGGAGAGAGAATCTTAAGCAGGCTCCATGCCCAATGCAGAGCCAAATCCAGGGCTCTATCTCACGACCCTGAGACATGACCTGAGCTGAAATCAAGAATCAGATGCTCAACTGGCTGAGCCACTCAGGCACTCCTGACACTAACCCATTTAATCTTTACACAAACCCTATGAGGTAAGTACTATTAGTATCCTCATTTTAAAGGTAGAAAACTGAGGCACCAAGTGGTTAAGTGCCCTTTATCAAGGGCATACAATTAGTATGTGGCAGAACTGGAATTCAGAATGGAGTTATCTGGCCTGGAGTTAGAGCCCAAGCTCTAACACATAAAGCTATACAGTTAATACTACTCCATTTTATATATATTTCGTGGGCATTTATATACCACTTTTGCTAACATTTAGGCTTAAGTACATACTTGCTAAAACATGACTGTTTCTAGTAAAAAATAGACTTGATGTGTAACTATCATCATACAGAGAATGCACCTTCACATAGGTTCTGTAATACAGAGCTATCAGAGTTACTCAGCACTATTTTCCAACATGCCTTAGTGATAGAATGCAAAACATATATGAATACATCTGTATATATATATGTGTGTATATGTGTGTGTGTGTGTATATATATATATATATATACATATATATATATATACATTACTTTAAGGCATGTAAATATCTTAGGTTAAAAATGAAACCATTATATTTAAATAATTGTAATCTTTCCTAGTATTTAAAATTCTACCCTTAGAAAGGAGGCATTATGGAATCAATGACACAAGTGAATAGAAGAGGTATCTTTTAGTAGAGCTGAGGTTGCTAACTGAGTCAGAAATATTAGCAGGGCTATGTGTCATATTCAAAATACAAGCAAATCACTCACAGGTATCTTCAGTGTTCTCAATGCTGGCAACTTTTAAAAAAACTCAAATAAAAAATATATTAAAATAAACAAATACAACTTTTTTGGTTTTGGTTTCCTAAATTCTTACATACTCAAACTTCTGGGTGCCTCACTGTCCAATTCCAGGAGCTTGGGTTGTTTTGCTTTGTTTTGCTTTGTTTTGTTTTTTAGCCACATTCCACATTACCCAAAAGTCCCCAAACCTTTTGTGAATGCAGTAAATTAAAGAGTCACTTACATGGAGATCACAGGTTTTCCTCATGCATATTGTGGTCACAGCCTGGAAATCATTTCATACTGATCAGTTCTGCAGCTTTTTCCAATGCTATCTATGAAGTTGAATAATTGTGAATATCTAGACCAATCATCATTGTTTATATGGGGCATGAAAATTGAGTAATATAATAGATTTGTCATCTGCTTACTGTCTTGCATTGGTGATTAAGTGAGTAATACAGCCATACGTTATTCATTTGTAAGCACAATTATGTGAGTATTCCCAGTCAGTCTGAAGGGAAAGGGATAGATATTCAGCGTGGCCAGCCTCTTTCTCCTGCAATAAATGCAGAAAGATTAGTTTGCTAAAATATAAAAAGTGATATTCCAGTGACCTGCCTCTAAGACTGGGAGTGAGATGGCAGCAAATTTATTTATTTGCAGAGATCCAAAGATGGTCCTCATGTAAGGTGTGAAATGACAGCAAGACACAATATCCATGTATTTCACATACTATTGTAGGGACTCTAGGGATCAGATGATTAGTAATAGAGGAAATGAAAAAAATAGAGGAACAAGAAAAGGAAAGGTTATTTTCCTTTAAATGTCTTAATGCAATAGTTGCATGAAGTTAAATAATGTTTAATAAAGTTATAATAAAGCAAATGTATTTGAAATTATTTTATAAAGATTAACATATTACTCTAGCAGAACTGATTGGTATTAAATGATTTCCAGGTTTTGACCTCAGTATGCATGAGGAAAACCTATCATCTCCATGTAAGTGACTATTTAATTTACCTTCTTTTATAAAAGGTTTGGTGACATAGGGGTAATGTGAAATGTGGTAAAAAACAAAAGCAAAAACAAAAATAAAATGAAACAAGCCTTCCAGAGCTGCAGAATGATGTCCCTGAAAGTTTGAACATATAAGAATTCAGGAATACAAAAACAAAACCACAACAAAACAGCCCTTAGGAGCTATGACATCTTCCACACATTTTACATTAGTAATGGCATACTGCTTAACGGTGTTAAGGGAGTGGGGAAAAGGAAATACCTTGCTAACCTGTACGTCAGTGCAATGTAATATACATATTATAATGTGTATGTTGCAATATACACATTTTGGCCTAAATACATCAATTCTCATCCAAAACTCATCTCTAAGAATGGTCACAAATCTCCTAAAAATAGGTATGGAACAGGTTCTTTAAACTTTATTCTAAGGTACCTATAAGAGATCACTAGCATGGGCTATATACTTCGAAGAGTTCACCTTAGAAACGTGGCAGGTATGGAGTAAGAGGTATTGTATCATAGGATATGGTAAAAGCATATTGCATAGGAAAAAAAAATAGTCCATAATTTAGAAGTTCTGGATTCTAGTTCCAGTTCAGTTCTTTCATGAACCATGTGACCACTTAAAAATTTAACTTAAAAAAAAACTTTAAAAACCTGTTATCATGTAGGTAAATGGCAAGTTAAACATAATTTTAATATTTATTGACATTAAGTAAAGCTATAGAGCACAGTGTTATATCCATATAGGTGTATGAAGCTACCAGTATAGGATAGACATAAATTGGTTATATATTATTCCTTGACAGAGTTCTAGAAATCCAGAAAAGAGTGGAATAATTAAAATTATAATTAAGGTTACCCAGTATCCCCTTCAAGATTGAAGCTATAAGTGGTGCATGATAGTAATTCAGAAATATCTTGGGCCTACTTCTTGAAGTCAGGTGAAAAAGGATTAAGACTATAGGGAAACAAAAACAAAAACAAACCAAAAAAGACTATAGGAAAACAATGGTTCATAGCAATTAAATGCAAGGATTTAAAATAGATATGGATTCAGGTTCTGGCTCCATGGTTCCTAACTTGAGAACTTGAGCAAATGAATTAATCTCTCTGTGCTTCAGTTATCTCATCTGTATAATGCAAATAAAACACAGCATCCCTTCCTGGGGTAGAAGCAATTTACCAGAGTCTCCAGTATATCATAAGTTCAGTCACTATTTGTATTCCTTGTATTTAATGTTCTCAGGCCTCTGCCATTTTTAGCCTCACATCTCCCCATCTATATACATTAATAATTCTCATTTCTTGTTTAGAATTAGGGTTTCCACACTATACAGCTTTAGGACATCCAGTCACATTGTCTCCTGTGTGATTGATGGCTCTCTGTGGCCCCATGGCTCTATAAATTAGAATGTAAATATTTGCTGGGGGAATTCAGAAAAATAGCTGTTTAATGAAATAATTTTCATACTAATGAGCCTGAGAGGAACGTGATCTTACTCTCTCCATACATAGCATTACTACAATTGCCCTGATAGATATATTGGAGACTCTGTTTTGTTGTCCGAAATTAAAGCCCGAAATTTTGCAAAAGTAATGTTGTCCTATAATAGTAAATACTTGATTTTTTTAAAGATGCATAGTTTTGGGGGCGCCTGGGTAGCTCAGTTGGTTGAGCATCAACTTCAGCTCAAGTCGTGATCTTGCAATTTGTGAGTTCGAGCCACGCATTGGGCTCTGTGCTGACAGCTTAGAGCCTGGAGCCTGCTTCAGATTCTGTGTCTCCCTCTCTTTCTGCCCCTCTCTCACTTGCACTCTGTCTCTCTCTGTCTCTCTCTCTCTCTCAAAAATAAACATTAAACAATTTTAAAGATGCATATTTTTAAAACATTTTTTATGTTTTTATTCATTTTTGAGGGAGAGACAGAGTGCAAGTGGGGGAGGGGCAGAGAGAGAGGGAGACAGAATCTGAAGAAGGCTCCAGGCTCCGAGCTGTCAACAGAGTCCAACACAGGGCTCGAACTCACCAACCACAAGATCACGACCTGAGCTGAAGTTGGATGCTTGACCAACTGAGCCACCCAGGCACCCCATAAATATTTAATTTTTATCTGGTGCTCAGCATACCTTAGACTCTATCCCTACATAACTGGTATCTGCAGACTTTTCCTTCTACTATGCTCATGCCTGTCAATGCTTTGATTCATGTTATTGGTAACTGAAGAGTGTCTTCCATGCCCATGTGGTTCTTATTCATCCTTTATAGTTCAGCTTTTTCATAAGCCACTTCTTAATCAATGATTTATCATGTTTATATATTTTACATGGTCTATATGTTGATTTATACCTTCTCTGATCATTTACCTGCTGGTAAATATCCTGTTGGTATTCTCAATAGTTTTATGTGAGTGTAGCTGTCCAGTTCCCAAGTTTTGAGGGGAGTCAAAGACAAAACCCATTTCAAAAAGCACAATAAGAACTTTGCAATAAGTTCTAGTTATTCTAAAATTCACTTTTGTGTCAAGACTCTGATGTTAGAACCAAACATGATTTATGTAACAATATGCCATCAGATTTTTAGAAGCTAAGAATTCCTATTATTCTATTGCTCAAGGCTTCTCCTTCTCAGAATCCAGGTTCTTGATCATTGAGCTCTCATAAGTAGGTAATCCAGGGTTGAAATCTTGACATACATCAAAGCAATCTTTAATTAGTAAAGCAGGAGCATTCAAAAACAAGTGGAGTGGAACTGAATATTATCCAGCATCAAAATGAGTAAGAAGATTACCCGCTGACCCAGATAATATGTCTTTCTGGAATTACTGATTGCTTAAAAATCTATATCACAGAAACCCTCAAAATTAACTTTTTCTTCTTAATTAGATAATATTTTCAGATAGACTGTATTATATACTTTTCTATCTTCGCCATGATGAGTAAATTATAAGCACCAGAACCAACCACTAATATTTTCTTTCCTTCCTCTGACAAATCAAAACAACTCAAGGACCCCATGCAGTCTCTGCTTTGAGTTCAAAGACCAGGATCACTGAGTGACATCTCATCAGGTCCGTCTATGTCTCTTCCTGTTTCAGCGACCAAAAGGACAAGCCGCAGAATGCACACACACTCACACACACACACACACACACACACACACACACACACACACAGACTATCCAATAATGGAACAGACAAGATAATAATATGCTAATATGTACAATGTAATCGATAAAATATCCACTATAATTGGATATTCTATATTTGATTCCTTCTATCTCTCCCATGTACGGGCACTCATATGCCCCTTTCTGTGGATGTAATTGTGGATACCTTGAACCTACAAGGCTTCTATGGGAAAACATCTTTTCCCTAAGTCATTGTTTCTCCAGGCACCTGACAGCTTTTCCTGGATTCCATGTAACTCATTTATGAATTTAGCTAAAGATGCAGTGGGCAAAATCTTGATTTAGTCCTTGCCTGAGGCTGTCACTCAAAGGACCTTCGATTTTATCTTGTACTGGTTTGATGAGAATCAATGGCATCATTCAACCCTGCACATCCCTGGATTTCTGAATTGTCAAATGCTCTTGTATTCCTCTTTGTAAACAAGCCAATCTTTTTGTTTGTTTTCTGAGATCACCTCTTTGTTGTATTACCTTTAACAAAAAACATCCAATAGAAACTAATTCATGGTATAAGTAGTCTCTTTTCCTACCCTTTTATACAAAAATCTAAACTAATAAGTTCATTAAGGACATTATCTACCTTCCACTTTATTTCAGGCAATAGTTTTTTTTAAATGATTTCCCACAGTGCAACATTAATAACGATTTTTATAGTTTCACATAACTGTTTTTTTTGTTTTTTTTTTTTTTGTTTTTTGTGGGGTTTTTTTCCCCCGCTGTAGAAGCCCCATTTCCAAAGCCAGGGCCACAGGGTATAGATTTATTGTGTTGTCACATTCCATTTCTGTTGCTGATTTCCGTGTTTCTCAGCAGAGTAGGTAGGTTACGCCACAGTTATAAACTTCTTGCACACAGCTGATGGAAGGGCCAACTGGCCCTGAGGATGTGCTATGGAAGGTCACGTTTAGGTTGCCATAGCCTTAGACCTTATCAGAAGTAGGACTGGGAATTTGAGATTCTTCCCCAGAAGCCAGTCTGTCTGGCACCCTTTGGGCTGCTGTAAGGCTATAGATATGTGGCCTGGATGCAGCAGTTCCTTCCTCCATTCTGGCCTGGGAAGTCCCTCTGCTGCACCTGGCAGGGCCTCTGGGGGAGGGGCTGCCACCTTGTGACACTGAGTGGGGGTGGGGCGAGTCAGCCAAGAGCTTTGAGTTGGTGTGACACAAACTCCTTATGGAGGAATCTGAGAATAGGGGCCTTTGGCACCTGGGGCTGGAGGTTTTTCTTACACTATGACTTTCTTGCCAGGCCCAGAGAGCTCCCAATATCCCTCCTTTCACGAGGATTCTGGGAAGAGTGGTTGGAGCTTCAGAGGTTCTGTCCTCATTAGCTATTCTCTGAGCCATCTCTCAGGCTCAGCATCTCAGCCTATCCTGTTTTCTCCCTGTCCCTTTATCAAGACCCGCACTTACTCCCCCTACACACCCAAAGTCACATAACCCACCACTCGAGCTCCAACTGCACCCTTAAAAAAGGCCTTGGGGGAGCCTAGCTGGCTCAGTCAGTTAAGCCTCTGAACTTTGGCTCAGGTCATGATCTCAGGGTTCCTGAGTTTGAGCCCCACATCAGGCTCTCTGCTGTCAGGGTGGAGCCTGCTTGGGGTCCTCTGTCTCCCTCTGTCTGTCTCTCTCAAAAATAAATAAACATTAAAAAAAGGCCTTTAATTTTGTGGCAATTTTTTGAGATATAATTAACACATAACATTTTGTTAGTTTTAGGTGTGCAACATAATGATTCGATATCATGAAATTATCACTGTAAGTCTAGTTATACCCATCATCACACATAGTTAGAATTTTTTTTCTTGTAATGAGAACTTTTAAGATCTACTCTCCTAGCAACTTTTTATGTGCTATACGGTATTATTAACTATATGCACCATTTTGTACATTACATCTCCAGGACTGATTTATTTTATAACTGGAAGTTTGTACCTTATGAACACCTTCAAGCATCACTGCCCCCTCCTGCCAATGACCAATCTGTATTTATGAGTTTGTTGTTGATGTTGTTTGTTTCTTTGTCCATTCTTAGGTTCCACATACAAGAGAAATTATGCAGTATTTGTCTTTCTCTGTCTTATTTCATCTAGCATAATGCCCTTAAGGTCTATCCAGGTTGTCACAAATGACAAGATCTCCTTCTTTTTTATAAGTCCCAACAATTACAATTTACAATTAAAAAATACATTTATTTCTCAGGCACCTTGGGTTGAATGAGACTCTGATGGATGTTTTCTTTATTCCAAGACATTGACAATGATATATTTCACTAACACTCATGGTCCATGGACTCAAATAAGTAGAATGGCAATACCTGAGTTCGAAACAGTAGGGAGACCTGATCTTCTAAAGAGAAGAGGAGTGGGACAGAGGAGTATTAACTATGGTAGAAAATGTATCAACTCGCCACACCCACCACAGCTAACAGGACCAGATCCATTTAGTGGCTCAGGATTCCCTCATTGTTTCTGAAAGGCTACATCTTTTTTTTTTTTTAATGTTTGTTTTGTGGGTTTTGTTGTTGTTGTTGTTTGTTTGTTTGTTTGAGAGACAGGGCACAAGCAAGGGAGGAGCAGAGACAGAGGGAGACACAGAACCTGAAGCAGCTTCCAGGCTCTGAGCTGTTAGCACAGAGCCCAACACAGATCTCCAATCCACAAACCCTGAGATCATGACCTGAACTGAAGTTGGATGCTTAACTCACTGAGGCACCCAGGTGCCTCTGAAAGATCACATTTTTTTTAATGTTTATTTTTGAGTGAGAGAGACAGAGTGTAAGCGGGGGAAGGGCAGAGAGAGAGGGAGACACAGAATCTAAAGCAGGCTCCAGGCTCCAAGCTGTCAGCACGGCGGGGCTTGAACTCATGAGCCATGAGATCATGACCTGAGCTGAGGTTGGATGCTTAACCGACTGAACCACTCAGGACCCCTGAAAGGTCAGATCTTAAAGGGACATGTTAAGAGGTAAAATAATATCTTGAGATGTGATCAGGAATATCTTGATGCCAGACACACTTCTGTTGCAGAAGTCTTCAAAAAGCATGTGTTTTCCATGGATCCTAGTGACTCTCATAATAAAATTGCCTCGTAGATGCACATGAGTTATAACCCTGCTCTCTGTATCGTGCTCTGCCTTTTCTATCAAGATGGGTTCCATTCTATTAGATTTGCCACAAAGAAGCCTGCCTTTCCTGTGATGACAGCAGCATCTATGAGTTACAGAGTTGTTCTGTAGCCACAGAAGCAAGAGGACTACCAAGGTTTTTCCTTTGCATAAAAGCACATTTTGAAATATCATCTTTACAATGGTCACTTCCCCACCATTAAGTGTCTCTAATTTCTTCCCCACCATTAAGTGTCTCTAATTTCTTTTATAAAGTGCATGATGTGCCCTTAATCTACCTTTCTCATCACAGTGCACATATCACAAATTAGAACCTGATTTTTAGAAACTGATAGGAAATGAAGATAATACACAGTAAAGCCTTGGATTATGAGCAACTTGTTCTGTGAATGTTCCTCAAGACAAGCAAACATTTCTAATGAATTTTAACTTGATAAATGAGCGACGTCTTGCAGTAGGAGTAGTACATGACGCTGAATGTCACATGATCACAACTGAGCCAATAGTTCTTGAAATTCGCTTTGATATACGAGTGCTTTGGAATACAAGCACATTTCCTGAA
Organism: Panthera tigris; assembly: GCF_018350195.1. NCBI lineage: Eukaryota > Metazoa > Chordata > Mammalia > Carnivora > Felidae > Panthera > Panthera tigris. The sequence goes on along the minus strand of NC_056671.1, from coordinate 50,679,459 downwards.
AGAATTATGCTCACAAGCCAAGGTTTTACTGTATATGCTCTCTCTCACTTGGAAAATGAAATGTGAGAACTTCATTTTAGTATCTTTTTTTTTTCCTTTTCTCTCTCAAGAAATTCACCTTAACAATGAATGCACCATTTGTCTTGCATGAGTCAGCACCTCATGAGGCCTCACTGTGCCTAGCATCACTCTACCTCTTCAGAGGATCTCAGAATATTAATATTCATGTGATTAAATTAAAAATCTTATGGCAACTGTACCAAACCCATGTGTGTGTTGATTTAACCAACAGGCTTCTTACTCTTTGCTTTTCAGCATAGGATTATCACTTCCTCTTTTCAACCTTGCACTTCAACTTTTCTCCCATCAAATTATAACTAATTTTCTGTGTCCTAAGATCCGATGCTTTTAATCCTCAATCCTCTTATTTTCCACTACCTTCTTGCCTCCACTGTGGATTGGAGAAGAAACCTTCAAATATCTGAAGTCAGGAATGCCACGTGATTTTAGAAAGCAAGCATTAACAGACTGGTGAACTTACTTTGGGTCTAGAAAGAAGTGTGATTCACAGGGCCCACAATACCTTTCAAAACAGCTTCAAAATTGAATTTTAAATCCTTACATTTAGGGTAAGATGGAAATTGTTTGGATGTGTTTCTTCATTCAAAAGCACAAGAGTTTGGAGAGAAGGTAGATACAATTTGAAAGTAGAGGCATACCTGGCGAGCTTTTAGACATAACAGGGAAAAGTGCTTGCCAGAGGCTTTGCTCTCCCCTACCCAGAAAAGAAAGGAGACCGCATTCAGTGATTTGCATCATCAGTAGAATCAAGTGTGGAGGTGGAATCATAGAGCCATCATGGCCTGACCAAAATGTCCCTGTTTGCAGAGTCTCATGCATGCACTAAACTATATTTAACATGCTCCGAAACACAGCGATACATGGAAAAACAAATGAACTTGTGTCAAAATCCTGAACCAGCAGCATGTACTCATGTATTTTAATCACTATTTCCCAGTAGAATTTATCGGCTCCCAAGTTTATTTTTGAGCACACAAGCATGGTAGTACTAGAATGCAAAAATGATTTCTCGCATGTGTTTGAAGTTTTCTCCTTTGATAACAGACACAATAACATCCCAATGATAACTGCAAATTACCATGTGATTGATGTTTAATGTCATTGTGCCTTGTCAAAGTTCAGGACAAACCCTGCAGATCGTTAAAACTCATGGTCTTTTATCCGTGAATAGGAAAACATTTAACAATTGAAAGTATCTTTACAGAATTCAGATATTAGCAGGTGAGCAATGTTGCTGGATTAAAACGTTTTAAAGGATAAAATTGCAACTTTTAAAAAGTAATGAATGCTTGAGTTACATGCTGTATCAGTTAAGATAGATGGGGTATGCATCAGTAACCACAAACCCAATTCTCAGTATCAGCAAGACATTATTTATCACTCATGATACATGTTTATCATGGGTTGACTAGGGATCTCCTTGCACCGTTTGTCCCTAGTGGAAGACGCTGGCGTATGGAAGAACCACACTATTTGAAACTTTTCTAGGTCCTTAGAAGACAGCAAAAATTAATTTGGACAGCTTTGCATTAGCAATTAAATAGTCTGGCATATCTCATTGTCTTGTAGTTGGGTCCATTACCCACAAGGAAGCCAGGAGTATCAAGGAGCAAAATGCTAAGGAAATGCTCTTCTGGTTACAAGGAGTAGAAAGCCACAGTTTATTTTAACCAACTGTTAAATGCAACAATCAAATACAGTAAACAATTTGGAAAGCTCTCCATGCTTCCCTGCATGGCCTTCTCTCTTCAATGGCTAAGTTGCACTTGGTAATTGGAAAAACTTACATATCAGTTCTTCCAAGTTTTTAGGACATCATAAGAAAGGACGACTTCTTTATGACAAGTTCTAAGTTGAGCCTTAGACAACCCCAAGTATGCAGAAGACCTTGACAGAGACTAGAGAATAGAAATGAACTCTTTTAAGGTGAGACATCAAAATTAAATCACTAAAATAATTTAACAAATTAATATCTTCTAATTTATTTCTTTAATTATTTTAATGTTTATTTATTTCTGAGAGAGAAAGAGACAGAGACAGAGAGACAGAGTGCGAGTGGGAGAGGGGCAGAGAGAGAGGGAGACACAGAATTCAAAGCAGGCTCCAGGCTCTGAGCTGTCAGCACAGAGCCCAACGCGGGGCTCGAACTCACAAACCACAAGATCATGACCTAAGCTGAAGTCAGACGCTTAACTGAATGAGCCACCCAGGTGCCCCACAAATTAATATCTTCTAGGGGAACACTTGGAACCCTTTTGTACAATAACCTTGTTCTGCTGAAGAATCCTGTAGCCGTTCGGTGTATCAGCCTTGGAGATTCTTGAACATCAGGTAGTGTTTCAGCATTCCTGTCACTGCTTCATTAAAGCTCACAGCTATCTGGTTCTCTGTGTGAAACAGTTTAGTGAAGTTACTTTTCCCTTCCTCTTCCTCTCTCTTCTGACATCCAAAGGCTCAAATGTGGGTTAATGTAGAAATATGTGGCATATGATGACGCATACAGTATTTCAATATGTAGAGAATATCAGATATGACAGAAAATTGAACATGAATAATGGCATTCAGAAGTATATGATAAACTTATAAATGGGAGAGACTATATAAACTAAGGAATGCACAGGAAAAAAGAATATCTAAACAAATACCACTGGCATTAGAGGACACTCAAGTCAAAACAGATACTTTTATTTTAAAAGGATTTAAAATTTATTGTTAATGACTTATTTATTTCAAGTATGGAAACATAGCACAGAAATTTGAGCGTGAGCCATACTCAAACTAAGTGTATACTTTGATCTGTGTTTCGATCTTTGAGTGAATCAATTGGCATATCTCTAAACAAATTCTGACATACTATATGAAAGTTAGAATCTATAAATTTAGATGACTTGTATGTTTTACTTTCTGAACACTTTTGTGTATAAAATTTCCTATGTATTAGTACTAACTGATCTTTAAGTTTGCCAAATTATTCTGAATGTTTGGGCCTTTATTAAGGAATAATGAAGGAAAGAATAAACATTTTACTTATTTTTTTATTTATTTTGAGAGGGAGGGGGCAAAGAGAGAGGGAGAGGGAGAGAGAATTCCAAGCAGGCTCCACACTATCAGCACAGAGCCCAATGCAGGGCTTGAACTCACAAACCATGAGATCATGATCTGAACCAAAGTCAGACACTTAATGGACTGAACCACCCAGGCGCCCCAAGAATAAACAATTTCTACTTGCAATGAGAATTCCATAAAAGTAATAAGATACCTGTCAGTGTTAAATTTCTCCACACTTTCTGAGGACTTGCAATAAAAATTTATAAAAGTATAATGTATTTTTTTTCAAGTCTTTAAAAAGTTTTACATTGTTTTCTAACTGGAGGAGACCACCCTTTCTCCTGGCGGGATGTTAAGAGCTAGCCCTGCAAGAGGTATTATGTTGAGTGGACAGGCTTGGCAAAGGCAACTCTTATCTGCCAAAAGCTGCAAAATAACACAAAAATCAATGGGCTGTCCAGAGATAAGAATAAAATGAAGTTCAAAGTCAAAGAGTTCACCCAAAAATGGAGAGGGATCAGAAATTGGTAGCTACTAAAGGAACAGGAGCCAAGAAAGTGGAAAATGAGGAAGATGAGAAATGCAAACAGGAAGCAGAGGAAGTTGCCTCTCTGCTGGTTCAAATGAGCTCACAAGAGTGGGATGCAGTGCTGGAGGGACAGAAGGGTGTATGTGTCCAAGATCGCCTCCTATATGCTTCTTCACAACAGAAGAGGGCTCTGCCCCTCTGTTCACTGGGAGTTGGCACCTTGATAGTCTCCAGAGCCAAGCACACTGATATTTATCTTAAATAACGTATATAGGTACATCCTTGCCCCTCACTGCAGCCAGCTCCGCTGTAGGGGCAGGATCCCGCTGAGACAGCCCTATTCTTGGTCTCCACTAACTCCACCTTGGTTTGTAGATTCCAGTGAACTTCTGCAGAGATACTCAGGACACAGCAATTCTATATTCAGCTATGGAGAATAGTGATGTTAGCTTTTCTTCACACTCCAGCACAAAAAGATGCTTTATTTAGTAATGTGGCAGCTTGCATAGGGCAGACAGAAAGGCTAAATCCTCCTGAATTGGGGTTAAAAAAGTGAGAAGTTTTTTCCTCTCACAACTAAGTTTTATTAATTCTCTGACAGGACTACTTACTCTCTCTGAATATTATGTTACATTATTTCACACTAAAATTACTGCAACATTATCAATTCAAGCAGGATTGAGAATATGAAATATTAATAAGGTTACCACTCATCTAATTTTCAAAGGAATGGCCTATATATAGAGCAGGAACATAGTCCCAGAATAGCTTTGGGCTTCTGAACAGTGGAGAAGGACTCACAAAGCAATGATATAATGGCTCGGATTATAAAACAGAGTGACCACGTAAAATTCTAACAGGAGGTAAAAAGATTTTTTTTGCTTCTAAAAAATATGTTTAGAACAAGTCAGAAGTCAGAAAACAATAAAATAATGAATTTGGTGAGATTGATTCCCAAGGCCAAGGTGTGTACTAGAACGAAGATCAGTTGTGGACCTTGACTCAAGTTCAGATTCTGTCCACTCAGTCATGTATTAGCTTAGTAACAACATTGAGCTTCAGGTTTTTCATCAATGATATGGAATGAGAATACAAGTGTCTACCTCACAGGGATGTTGCCATAAACAAGTAAGATTAAGTGTATGATAAGCACTTTGAAACTTGAAGGATGTATAAATTCTATTATTATTCATATGAGTATTGTGCCTCTCTGTATAAAGTTTGACATTTTTAAAAGGTCAATGCCACTATTCATTCAAACATTTACTCAGTTATTCAGCAACTAGTTTTTGAGTACCTACGACATCCATCATTTTATATGCTTTTTTTTTAAGTTTATTTATTTTGAGAGAGAGAGAGAGAGAGAGAGAGAGAGCATGTGCACATGCACAAGTGAGGGAGAGGCAGAGAGAGAGTCCCAAGTAGGATCTGCACTGTCATCACAGAGCCCGATGTAGGGCCTGAACCTACAAACCGTGAGATCATGACCTGAGCTGAAATCAACAGTCAGCTGCTTAACTGACTGAGCCACCCAGGCACCTCATACAGTTTTATATTCTTAACTCTGGTTTTGATGTTCTAGGTCGTTAGTCATGTATATAAAATGTCATTTACAAAAAAATATAGAGTGCAGTTTCTGAAATCTAACAGACTTGACTTCTAATTTTGAATGTGTTCCGTATAATGTTTTGAACCTAGGTAAATTGTCCATGTACAATATACCTCATTTTCATTACATTTAACAAAGATACTAATAGAAGTACCTACTTCATATGACTATCATGAGTACTAAATGAAAGATCATGTAAAGTTCTTAGAAGCGTTTAACATGTAAACACTATTCAATAAATCCTTGTTATGATTTTTTAAAAATAGTAATTACTGCTAAGTTGTGTTTTTAAACACAAGCTATATCTATGAGGTATATGTACAGACGTGTTTCCTGACTTAGGATGGTTCAACTTACGCTTCTCTGACTTTATAATGGTGTAAATGAGATATGTACTCTGAGAAACCATACTTCAAATTCTGATTGTGATCTTTTCCTGAGCTCGTGCTATGTGGTGTAATACTCCTGTTATACCACAGCTTCCCATCAGCCATGCAGACACGTGGGTGAACGATGATATACTTACAACCGTTCGGACCCACACGGCCAAGCTGCTTTTCACTTTCAGTACCATTTTCAATAAATTACATGGGAGATTCAACACTTTATTATAAAGTAGGCTTTATGTTATATGATTTTGCCCAACTGGTGGCTAACGTAAGTGTTCTGAGAACATTTGAGGTAGGCTAGGCTAAGCTATGATGTTCAGTAAATTAGGTATATTAAATGCATTTTTGACTTATGATATTTTCAGCTTCCAATAACCCCATCGTAAGGTGAGGAAGCTCTGTATATAAGACATATCGTGAGTCTGTATAAGGTACAGTTTATTAGAAGAACTTAATTTTAACTTCATTGTACTTAATCTAATTTTCCTGAAAAATTTAAAATTATGTTTTGTCCATTTCATCATAAATTGTACTTATATTGCAGTTTTTCTCCAGAGACAGTCCAATATTACCTACATTTTATCTTACATGTAGTCATTCTGTGAGAAAAAATAATAAAGAAAATAATGAGATTTCTCATTTTTTATTTCTTTTATTCTGTTTCCTTAAAATTACTCATGATTCTTATGCTTCATTTTTCTCCTAACATCATTTCCCATCTCCATGTTAACCACGCTAGGATGTCCACATAAAGAAAGGTATTGTTGTATCTGAGTCTCTTCTTCCCTGCATTAAGTTCACAGACTATTCTGCCATCTCACCAGGAAAAAGTCCCATAGTTGAAGAATACAAAGAATGCAGGCTTTGAAGGCTGGCAAACCCTAAGTTAGATCATTTCTAGAGCTATGACCTTAAGCTACTACTATAATGCTTGCAGTAACAGACAATATATGGGAAGTTCAAAATATGACCACTGTCATAATGTCTGATGGTTCCTGGGATAGCATGTAAGTGAGGAGACATCCATCTCCTAGGTAATGACCCACAAGTCTCATCCTCACTGTGTCCAGGAGGACTCTGTATTGACCACTCCTTTGGGAGGCAACTGAGCCCAGGTGGAGAAGACTGAAGACTAAAGACATACATAGAATGATGCTTTCATTATTGGTAAAATCAATTTTCAATCACTTAGAGTAGTAAGTCACATATTTGCATAGGCAGCTGACTTCCTTTAAATGTATTTGTTCGATAACTATTAAGGCAAATTTACATTCTTGAATGCATTTTATTTGAATAAGGAGAAAAGGAGGTTAGAACAATTCTGGATGCTATATAAAACCTGATTCACAATTAAGAATTTGTCATTGATAATCCATATGTATAAGATTTATGAGGATAATTGACTATTTTAATAATTCAATGATATTTCATTACTCATGCAACCATTAAGAATTGAGGTCAATGCACCTGAATCTCTCAGAATTTAAAAAAAAATATTCCAAAACTCAAATGTCACTTAAAAGCTGTAATTATTTTTAATGCAAAAATGTTACACATTTCTAACCTTTTTCCAAAGAAGAATGCTATGTAGAATTTTAATATTTTTAGTGATTCCTTGTCAAGGTTTCTAACATGGCTATTTTTCTCTTTGTAGTACGTTTCCATGCTAATTTTTTAGTTTTTAATGCTTTTTCTTTTGAGGAAGTGTTACTTCTTCTGTCACTGTGTCTGCTCCTGAAAACTGCTTCCCTACCTTTTGGAGGAGTCCTTTCTATATGCTGAAAAATGTTATACAAATTTTGTGGAAATGTAATCTGACTAAACTTAGAAAGACTCGGTAAGGTACTTAATGAAGAACTGAGAAGTAATATGCTTCATTTTAAGCACAGATATTTCAAAAACCTAGTTAGGAGAACAGATATATATATATTTCTATATCTTTCCTTCAACTGTTCAGGTTCTTGGAAGATTATGTGCACTTTTACTGAACTCAGCAATTTTATACCTAAAGTTCTGTCACATCTTTTATTTCCTCCTCAGATGTGTGTTGCTGTGATCTAAAAGCAATTAATACTATTTTATTACTTTTTTAATGTTTTTATTTGTTTTTGAGACAGAGAGATAGAGCATGATCAGGGGAGGGGCAGAGAGAGAGGGAGACACAGAATCTGAAGCAGGCTCCAGGCTCTGACCTGTCAGCCCAGAGCCTGACACGGGGGCTCGAACTCATGGACTGTGAGATCGTGACCTGAGCCAAAGTTGGACGCTTAACCGAGGAAGCCACCCTGACACCCCAATTAATACTATTTTAAAAGCAGTAATCAGAACTAGGGAACAGAAAGCTGAAACAACTTAATGAAGTTTATTGAGTGAATTAGCACAAAGCCTAAGGTGACCCATTTAAGGCTAGTTTAGTCCTTATAAGGTCCTACTCTGGATCTCTTTGGAACATACTAAGCCGTGGAAAAGAGAAGCCCAGCAGCACGAAGTAGAATTCCCCAAATTGGCTTGTGCCTAACTGTACGTCCCTACCACATTCTTTATGATTTTTTATAGATTCTTTGCTATAGCACTACAATTGGATAGATCCCATGAATCTGGCCTTAGTTCCCTGGACTGAATCAAAATATCTTCCCTAAGTCTGTGATCCATTAACCCCCACTCTAGTCTCTTTTTAACTAATTTCCCCCATGTATTTGAACTTCCTTTCTTGGACTCTCATTATAAACAAGGCCTAATGCTTTGGCTGGGATGGAAGAGAGCCTAACTTCTCCACCTCTTATGTTAGTGCTATGTCACCTTCCTAGACAAATGTCTGCAGCTTTTTTTTTTATGTAATAGTAAAGGTCAAATAAATATAAAAAAGTTAATAAAAAATGAATACCTGATGATATGCTTGGGAAATAGTCAAGTTCAAAGTGAGCGTAGATTCTATCAATGCTTAAGCATGGAATGGGAGCAGTATGATACAGACTACCAGAAGTTAACTTCCTTGCTGACCCATGACTTTTGGTGTACCCCCTCCACCTTCTGGGTTCATGTTGAAACAAAATTTTATAGAGACTTGCAAAACCCTAAACAGAGATTTGAAAAATACTTCATCTTTCTGGTTTGTCACTGTTACCTCAAACAAACAATGTTTAAATAGGCAGAAATTCCAAGGCAAGCCCAGGGTTGGGCATAGGGCAAAATAGAACTCTGAAATAGTATAACCTAAAACAGTCTCAACTAATATCTACCCAAGGTGTATTGTGTGGCTTTCATTTTTGTACATTGTCTTCTTGGGTAGTGGAAGATAGATTTGCTAAACTCTGTGCTTGTCTTGGCTTGGGTTGTATAAACCACATCGGAAAAATAAGTTTCCCACTGAATGCATAAACATCCCTCCTACACAGGCATGCGCACACAGAGTATATGCACACACTGATAAAAACAGAAATACTTCTTTCAGGAGATTTTTATCTCTCATAGGCATGTTTTTATGTAAATAGCCAAGGCGAAAATGTGAATTTGATTGAGTTCTTCAGAAAAAGTTTGAGTTTAGCTTTGCTTGCGAAAGATCTTGAGTGAAGGCCCCACAGTGCTGCTTGGAATGGCAGAATATGTTTGCTTTGGTTCTTCCCTAACCCCCACTTTCCACTCCCAATTTCACAGGAAAGCATTTTCACAAGAAGATCCAATTTATGCAGAGCCAAGCAGGAAAAAGGCCCCTTGTCATCGCCCTTTTGCCAATATGTTAATAAACAATCTGTAAAACTAATCTGCCTTCAAATTATTCTGACAGTTTGGAGACTTACAACAACCTGTCAATTAAATAGCTTCCTCTTCTCATTCCTGTGGAAGCTCTGAGAGAAGGGATAAAGGGATCTTACCTACTCAGAACTTGAGATATTTTTGTACCTACAGTCTTACACATCCTTAATAAAATATGAAAGTTACCATGATATTAAAAATAGATGAAATATATGTAAGTGAAAAAAAAAGAAAATTGACTTGAAAACACTGAAGTATCAGAAGCCAAAGGTAACAAAAGATACAGCTGGGATCCATATTTAGATAGATATTTATATTAGTATCTTGTATGATGACACTGACACTGAAAATTTTAAAGCTTGCTAAACTGAAGAGATATTGGAAGGGAAAACTTAAATAAGAATAGAATATAACAGTTGACATTAGTACCTATCAGTGTCTCCATCTAATCTAATCTTCCTAAAACTTTTTTTTTTTTTTTGATATGGAAACCAAAATAAGTAGCCTGGAGCTAATGAAGTTGATTAATATTACATATTAATCTCTTACAAAGACTAAAAACATAGGTCTGAATCTATTTTCTTTTTCCTTATACAGAGGAGGGTTGTCTAGCTAACATTTTAGAGAAAAAGAACACAGAATGTTTAGTTTTACCAAGTGGATTTATTTTGGAAAGAAAAAGAGCCCGTTTTTAATTCAAATGTTCACAAAGTCATAATATTTAGTGGTGGTAAATGGCGGCTGTATCTTTAGATTCCGGATGGCTATCTCCACAATGTGGTGCACACTCCCAGAGGTATGTGCAAAGTGTTCATTCAGAGTATGGGAAGTAAGTGCTAGAAATTCCATTTCTACTTTTTTCCTGAAAATGAGGAAGGAATGAAGCTTCGTTCTAATTTAATTCATGCACTGATCTTGATGCTCTGAAATGAATCTGTTTGTCAGAGAGTCACTTATCACCTCCACACTCAAGTTTCTCGGAGGGAAGAAGGGGCTGGGAGGAGGGTGAAGGCATTGGTGGCACCCAGTGGCTCATCCGCTCCTCTCCAGTGCCCGGTAACACATTGCTGATTATCTATGCCAGTTTCTATGGCTTCATAATTCCACAAACCTAAATCATGGTCTCTTTATAACACTTTGTGATAGGATAAGGAATAACTATTTAATGTTACGTAAGGCAATATTTCAAATTTAGTGGTGGACAATAGCATTTGTAGAGGAAGAAAATATTCTCCTTCACCCTCTTTAAGGTCCCTGGCTGGGTCTGAAAATTAAAGTGGCAAAGATAGAGCAACAGGAGCAAAGCATACAGATTCTATTGAACTTTCACATGTTACACATGGGAAGTTCACACGAGAATGAATACTCAAAGGCATGGCCAGACCAGAAAGCTTTTATATCTTTTAAACAAAGAAACAATAAATTTGTAAAGAATTGGCGGTGCACCTGGGTGGCCCAATCAGTTGAGTGTTGGACTCTTGATTTCGGCTCAGGTCATGATCTCAGGGTGGTGAGCTGGAGCCCCGGGTCAGGCTCCGTGCTGAGCATGAGACGGCTTTGGCATCTCTCTCTCCCCTCCTCTCCCCCACTCACACTCTCTTTCTCTCTCTAAAATAAAAATTTGTAATAATAATAATAATAATAATAAAAGAATCGGCAAGACAAAGGGTTTGGGCAAGGAGTGGTAGATGGGGAAGAAGTAACTAGGGAGATAAGAGTTAGCTTAACAAGGTTTGGTTTTGCAGAGTGCTTGGTCCCCAATTCCCCATCTCTGGTGATAACAATATTTTTCCTCCTCCTGGTATGAGGAAGGACCTTTCACAGAGGAGTTTTGTGATGTTTCAGGGATGAAGGGGATGTTAGGGGAGTCAGAAGTGACCTTACTGCTTCTGCTGGATTTTTTAAATTCCAACATCTTAAGATATTTAATATATATGCCAAGGTGCCATATTTTGGGGTATATGTCTGAACCCCATCACAGAGTACCTAGAAGATATTTTAGAAAAAAATGAACACACTTAATTTGTCCATTCAAGTTAACAGCAATGTTTTAAAATTATAAGAAAGTAATGGTTTTTCCAAAAATGTCCATGCTGTGAAGAGAGTACTTTTAAAACAGTTTGGAGAAGTTTGCCTAGCTAAGTTATTAATTTTCAAAGTTTACCTAAGCGTGTCATCATTTATGCATCAGTATGAAACCAGTGAAAAACAGATTTTTAAAGTGAGGAGTTTCAGAAGGATTTAAACCCATTTGATAAAACTATAACTATTTAACCCATTCTAAGTCGTTTCAACAAATAATGGACATTATGGAAGAAATTAGAGAAGAAATCAGGGTTTCTGTTAAGTTTCTCAGGATCCACATAAGAGTGAAAACATATGGTATCTGTCTTTCTCTGTATGGCTTATTTCACTTAGCATCACACTCTCCAGTTCCATCCACGAAACCCATGGGGGAGGGGAAGGAAAAAAAAAAAGAGGTTAGAGTGGGAGAGAGCCAAAGCATAAGAGACTCTTAAAAACTGAGAACAAATTGAGGGTTGATGGGGGGTGGGAGGGAGGGTAGGGTAGGTGATGGGTATTGAAGAGGACAGCTTTTGGGATGAGCACTGGGTGTTGTTTGGAAACCAATTTGACAATAAATTTCATTAAAAAATTTTTAAAAAATAAAAAAAAGAGAAGAAATCAGGGAAATTAGGGAAGAAATTGACAACCTGAATTTCAAAAAAATCCTTTCCATAATTGCTCACATAAATGAAACTTAAAAATAAATATGATTTGATAAATGTCACTGGTGATTTATTTTTGTATTTGGATTTTTATGTCAGTATAAGGTTATCTCTTTCAGCTATGAGAGCCATGAAAATCAAAGATTAAGTTAACTAAGAACCAGAATTTTTGTTGTTGTTGTTTGTTTGTTTTTTAACGTTTACTTATTATTGAGAGACAGAGAGAGACAGAGCATGTGGGGGGGGGGGGGTGCGGAGGGTGGGCAGAGAGGAGGAAAGACAGAATCCAAAACAGGGTCCAGGCTCTGAGCTGTTAGCACAGAGCCCAATGCAGTGTTCAAACTCACAAACTTTGAGATCATGACCTGAGCTGAAGTCGGATGCTTAACCGACTGAGCCACCCAGGCACCCCACAACCAGATTTGTTCAATAGTATCACAAGGTAAAAAAACAAACAAAAAAACAGTATCGCAAAGTATTGTAGCACTATTTTCCAGAAAAATGAAAAAGTAAATAATACTACTGCCTGGCACTAAAAGTTACTATTATTGGGTATTAATTAATAGTGTTTTAAAAATGAAAAATATTTAAAACAGTAATAAATAAAATATAATGTTAAATGTCAATTCATCTTTATCTCATATTTTAATATTTCTATTTTGGGATTTAAAAAAATTTTTTTTATTGCTTATTTATTTTTGAGAGAGAGAGTGTGAGTGGGAGAGGGGCAGAGAGAGGGAGACACAGAATCTGAAGCAGGTTCAGGGCTCTGAGCTGTCAGCACAGAGCCTGATGTGGGGCTCAAACCCACAAATGGTGAGATCATGACCTGAGCCAAAGTTGGATGCTCAACCAACCGAGCCACCCAGGCACCCTGGGATGTGTTTTACATAATAATTGGTAGAATACGCTGGCATATATAACATACATGATTAGTAGAAAATACCTACGATTTTTAAATAAATATGTAGGCATATATTGTGGGCTCAAAACATTTTAATAACAGAATGTCATAATTTTTTAAGATTTTATTTGTAAGTAGTCTTTACACCCAACATGGGGCACAAACTCAATCCCAAAATCAAGAGTCACATGCTCAACTGATGAAGCCAGCCTGGCGTCCCCTTGGAATACTGCATTAAAGTGTTTGGCTCTCACTTCTTTCAGAAGTCAGCTGTGCAGCCATCTGCACATCGAGAAATGAGAATTCATTATACTCCTAAAATAGAAAATGTTGTCCTCAAATATCAGAAAATAATATTAAGCTACTACAAATAGATCTTTGTGAGGTATATGTCTGTAATACTTAGGAAAGAAATGCAAAATTCTGAGAAATGTTTTTTCCCTTGTATCATGTAAATCTGTTACATATCATTCATTTATTCATTCATTCAACAGATATTAATTGTGTACCTACTATATGGAAGACACTGTTCCAGGCTCTGAGGCCATATTAATGAACAAGATAGAATCTCAAATCTTACAGAGATTACATTTCAGAGACAGGGGATCCAGATTCAAAAGTACGAACAAAAATGTTAAATAAATCCAAGGCTGATATTTTACTGGGCTGGGTTGGTATGACTGGGCACACTGCTAAAATATTGAAATATTTCTATACTATATAGCAAGTAGTTCCTCAAGTGCATTCCTCTTGCACAGGTCAGGCTAGATCTTCCTGGGGAACTTCCAGGTTTCCTTTTGATCTAGGCACTAAAGGATTAATGTCTGGCCCAGTAGGAGCCTGTCAAGCATCCACTCTGATTGATGGTTATCAGCATTCCTGCGCTATTCCTGATAGTTAAATATTTTGACTTTTACTTCAGGGTAAACATTTACCCTGGGGTGATATTCTACAAAAAAAAGAGCAGAATAAGGGGTAAAGAATCAAGCAGGGAAGGGATGCTTTTTGGCAGGATGATCAGGAAAGACTTTGGTTGAGGTAATATTTGAGCAGGGACTTGAAGGAAGAGAGAGAAAGAACAAGCCAAAAATGTATGTGAGTGAAGGAAGGGGAACGGAGAGCAAACACAAAGGCCAGAGCTTTGAACTTGAGCACTGGATGGTGTCCAAGTAGGGCTATTTGTCAGAATTAGAAATTTTAAGAGCCACTCCAATAATATAAAAACAATCAGAAATGTGGGTTCAGGTATTGAATGAATTACATATGTTCCCACTTTCCAGTCAAGCCTATTCTGAATGGTGCTTCCATACAGAACATTCAAAATCAATCTTGAGTAGATCCAGTATTAGTTTTTTTAGTTTCTAGAACCTGACTCAAAATCAGAAGACCGAGGCTCTCTTTCACAAGATTTGCTTTCCTGTTGCATCGCTTGCATAGTTTCCTTCCCAGTTGAAACACAGAACCGTTTAAAATTATCCAACCATGTTCATCTCATTCAATAAACATAAATTGAGTCCTAAAAGTTAGGAGCTAGGGATATCAAAGATACCTGCTTTCCAGGAGTTAACAGTTTATCCACAAGATGGTCATGTGAATGGATAAAAATAGAGTAAAAATTGGCACATCTGAAATGCACATGTAGAAAGCTGAGTGATGTTGACTTTTGTCCCTATTTTTTGCATAATTAAGAATTTTTGTCACTTTTTCTCAACATAACGTAAATAAACTAATGCGACATACCAATCTCATATTTTACTATTTTAAGATTATATTAAACACCAAAATCAAATACTTCATACAGTTCATTTAAAAAAATAAGAGTTATCTATGGTTGTTAGAAATCCCTTAACTTTGTAACTGTAATTTGATTTAATATGCTTTGTTCAACTTCAGAAGACATAGAATGAAATTAAAATGTGTGTCGACTCATATGTAGCATGGTAGACTGAAACAAACCAAACTGTTTAATAATCTAACTGATTTTACCTGCATGGCCATTGGCACTATTCACAGGCTGGCAAGTCATTTTCTCCCCCCCTCTCTCTTTTTTTAATGTCCCTCTCCTCTAATGTAACAGAATCCATTTGCCTACACTATAGAGTAGAATAAGGAGACGTGAACAAATTTTACCACATCCACAATAGTCTTGAATATTTGCAAAGTCACACATAGCGCTCTATTTTCATGCCAGTCTTTTTTTTGTCCGTTCCAGTTGAGATATAATTTTATATTTTACTATCTCCTTGGCATCTTTTGGACTTTACTTTTATCAAAAGCCTGTTGACTCCCACAGCGTCAACCCTGGCTTACAGAAGAGGGAAAACAGCACAGTTCGTCTGGAGTAAAGGAGCCATTGCTTCATAGTATCCAACGTAACACTGTCCTAAACTTAGTGTGTTAGAAAACTCAGTATTTCATATGCCTTTAGTTGTAGGGAGAAAGAAAAAAAGAAATATAAGCTTTCTGCTATAAATAAATTTGGACTGACCCTGTGAATTTAGCATATTCTTCTACTTCTATACCCACACTAACTCCAAGACTATTGTCTCAGTAAATCTCCTCCATACAGAATACCCTGGAACTGTAATTATCAAATGTGGTCTGGGATCAGCAGCATCAGCATCATCTGGTAACTGTTTAAAATGCAAACTCCAAGAACCCACCTCAGACCTACTAAATCAGACACTCTGGGGGTGGGGCCAGAAATCTGAGTTTTTACAAATGCACACCAAAGTTTGAGAACCACTGAGCTAGATTATAGTAAGTAAGTAAGTAAGCATGTATATCTGATGTCTGCCATCCTGGCAATTGTTCAGCTAATTCTATGCCACCTCATCTTTTATGCAATAAGTATGTTAAATTACACCTCAGGTGGCAGAACTATTACTATCCTTTACAAACTTTATCTTGGATCCTTTAGACTTATCACATGGGATCATCAGGGTGACTTATAAATAAAGGAATAAAATATTTTCTTAAGGGGCATAATATTCTTAACTTTACAATTTTCACAAAACTAGCTATAATTTATTATGTGTGTAATGATCAGTGAATCAAACCCGTATCATAATGTATAATTTTATAATTTAGTTTAAGAATATTTCTTAAATATTTGGTTCAGATCTTGATCTCAAGCTCCTGAGTTTGAGCCCTGCATTGGGCTCTCTGCTGTCAGCTGGAGCCCGCTTTGGATCCTCTGCCCCTCTCTCTCTGCACCTCCCCCATTCATGTTCTCTCTCTCTCTCTCTCTCTCTCTCTCTCAAAAATAAATAAACATTAAAAACAAAGATACCAATAGAGTGAGCAGACGTAAAGATTATGCATTTACAATTCTTAAGAACAAAATGTAAGATGAAGTGTTATCTTTGCATCGGAGAAACTAGTAACAGTGGAATTATTAAAATTATTCTATAATATAAAAAAATAAAAGTAAAAACTGATGAAGAACATGTTCTAAAAATATATTAAATAAGAAATGAAAGTCAAATTAGGTGGAATTTGTTTTTGGCTCTAAGGGATTAGGTGTACATGATTTCCATGAAAAAGACATTAGAAGGCTTTGATAATAATTTTTTTAAAAGGTCTGAAAAAGTTCGAGAAAGAAATGGGAAAATGTCCTAGTAGAACTTTAAATTATATTAGAAATAGCATTGAAAGAATCAACCACGATAAAAAACAAAAACAAAAACAAACCTGTCACAGAGGAAACACATTTAAGAAGCTTTTCTGAGATGCAGGAGTAAAGGGTCACAAAAATGACAGACTTGAGGGCATGTGATAATGAAGTGACAAAAGAGATTCAACACCCGATTGTCTATAGGTCTGAGGAAAATACAGAACACATGGAAACAAATTAATAGTCAAAAAAGAATAGAATACAAATATCCTGGCGGGTAAGGTATCGGAGAATTCAAGTGGAGAGGCATAAAATGTACCAAACAAAATCAGGCAGAAAACAAGAATATAAGATCTAGGCGCTGGTAAAAGAACTACCAGGGTTCCTTCAAAGATGATTTAGTCACCATAGGACCATGCAGAGTTGTGATAATAAATACCAACTGATGAATGACTCAATTAATTGAATCAAAAACATCTTCGGAATAGTTTTGGTTCCAAAGATAGTTAACAAAACAGAACATGCCACACAATACTGTTCTTACAAAGTATGGGTGCTTATAAGAGAAAGTGATACAATGAAAACATTAATGGTGATTTTCTATGGCAATGAGTAATGAGAGTACATTTTCCTATTTTGTTCTTGTCTATGTTTATTAAATGTTTGACAAAATGCATATTGCATTTGTAATAAGAAAAAAAGAGTATATCTTAAAATAAATTGTCAGTCTGTTGAAAATAGTGGTGAGAGTGGACATCCTTGTCATGTTCCTGACCTTAGGGGAAAAGTACTCAGTTTTTCCCCATTGAGGATATTAGCAGTGGGGTCTTTTATATCTGGCCTTTATGATCTCGAGGTATGATCCTTCTATTCCCACTTTTTTGAGGGTTTTTATCAAGAAAGGATGCTGTATTTTGTCAAATGCTTTTTCTCCATCTATTGACAGGATCATATATGGTTTTTATCCTTTCTTCTATTAATGTGATTTATCACACTGATTGATTTGTGGATAATGAAGCAGCCCTACATCCTAAGAATAAATCCCACTTGATCATGGAAAATAATTATGTTAACATTTTGTTGAATCCCGTTTGCTAGTATCTTGTTGAGAATTTTTATGTCCATGCTCATTAGGGAAATTTGTCTATAGTTCTCCTTTTTGGTGGGGTTTTTGTCTGGTTTGGGAATCAAGGTAATGCTGGCCTCATAGAATTAGTCTGGAAGTTTACTTTCCATTTCTAATTTTTGGAACAGCTTCAAAAAAACAGTGTTAACTCTTCTTTAAATGTTTGGTAGAATTCCCCTGGAAAGACATCTGGCCCTGGACTCTTGTTTTTTGGGAGATTTTTTTATTACTAATTCAATTTTTTGGGGTCTGTTCAAATGTTCTATTTCTTCCTATTTCAGTTTTGGTAGTTTATATGTTTCTAGGAATTTCTTCATTTCTTCCAGATTGCCTTATTTGTTGGCATATAATTGCTCATAATATTCTCTTATTACTGTTGGTATGTCTGCATTGTTGTGATCTCTTCTCTTTCATTTGTAATTTTATTTATTTGGGTTCTTTCTTTTTTTTTTCTTTTTGATCAATCTAGCTATGGTTTTATCATTTTTTGTTTGTTTTAAAAAATTTTTTTCAATGTTTATTTATTTTTGAGAGACAGAGACAGAGAAAGAGCATGAGCAGGGGAGGAACAGAGAGAGAGGTGGACACAGAATCTAAAGTAGACTCCAGGCTCTGAGCTGTCAGCACAGAGCCCGACTCAGGGTTCAAACTCACGAACTGTGAGATCATGACCTTAGCTGAAGTCGGACGCTTAACCGACCGAGCCACCCAGGCTCCCCAAGGGGTTTATCAGTTTTCAGAATTCTTTCAAAGAGCCATCTCCTGATTTCATTGATCTGCTGTTTTGTTTTTTTTTTTTTTTTGATATCATTGATTTCTGCTCTAATCTTTATTGTTTCCTTTCTTCTGCTGATTTTGGGCTTTATTAGCTGTTCATTTCCAGCTCTTGTAGGTGTAAGGTTAAGTGGTATATTTAAAACCTTTCTTGGAAATACTAGCCTCAACAATCAGACAACACAAAGAAAAAAAAGTCATCCAATCAGCAAGGAGGCAATCAAATTTTCACTCTTCACAGATGACATAATACTCTTTGTGGAAAACCCAAAAGACTCCACCAAAAAACTGCTAGAAATGATACATGAATTCAGCAAGGTCACAGGACATAAAATCAATGTACAGAAATCAGTTGAATTTCTATACACCAATAATGAATCAGCAGAAAGAGAAATCAAGGAATCTATCCCATTTATAATGGCACCAAAAATCATAAAATACCTAGGAATAAACCTAACCAAAGAGGTGAAAAATTTATACACTGAAAACTATAGAAAGCTTATGAAAGAAATTGAAGAACACACAAAGAAATGGAGAAACATTCCACACTCGTGGATTAGAAGAACAAATACTGTTAAAATGTTGATACTACCCAAATCAATCTACACAGTCAATTCAATCCCTAACAAAATAACACCAGCATTCTTCACAGAGCTAGAAGAAACCATCTGAAAATTTGAAAGAAGCAGAAAAAATCCTGAATCCAAAGTAATGTTGAAAAAGAAAAAGCAAAGCTGGAGGCATCACAATTCCGGACTTCAGGTTGTATTACAAAGCTTTAATCATCAAGACAGTATGGTACTGGCACAAGACCAGATACAGAGATCAATGGAACAGAATAGAGAACCCAAAAATGGATGCACAGATATATAGCCAACTAATCTTTGACAAAGTAGCAAAGAATATCCAGTAGAAAAAAGACAGTCTCTTCCGCAAATGGTATTGGGAAAACTGGATAGCAAAATGCAGAAGAATGAACCTGGACCACTTTCTTACACCTTTCACAAAAATAAACTCAAAAAGGTGGAAGACCCAAACATAAGATAGGAAGTCATCAAAATCCTAGTGGATCAAACAGGCAAAAACCTCTTTGACCTCAGCCACAGCAACTTCTTACTTGACATGTCTCCACAGGCAAAAGAAACAAAAGCAAAAATGAACTATTGGACCTCATCAAGATAAAAAGCTTCTGCACAGAGAAGGAAACAATCAGCAAAATGAAAAGGCAACTGATGGAATGGGAGAAGATATTTGCAAATGATATATCAGATAACGAGTTAGTATCCAAAGTCTATAAAGAACTTACCAAACTCAATACCCCCAAAAACAAATAATTCAGTGAAGAAATGGGCAAAAGACATGAATAGAAACTTGCAAAGAAGACATCCAGATGGCTAACAGATACATGAAAAAATGCCCAACGTCACTCATCATCAGGGAAATACAAATCAGAACCACAATAAGATTCCACCTCACACCTGTCGGAATGGCTAAAACTAACAACTCAGGCAACAACAAATGTTGGTGAAGATATGGAGAAAGAGGAACCCTTTTGCACTGCTGGTGGGAATGCAAACTGGTGCAACCATTTTGGAAAACAGTATGAAGGTTCCTCAAAAATTAAAAATAGAAGTACCCTATGACCCAGAAATAGCACTACTAGGTATTTATCCAAAGGATACAGGAGTGCTGAATCGAAGGGGCACATGCACCCCAATGTTTATAGCAGCACTATCAACAGTAACCAAAGTATGGAAAGAGCCCAAATGTCCATCAACAGATGAATGGATAAAGAAGATGGAGTATACACACACACACACACACACACACACACACACACACACACAATGGACTATTACTTGGAGATTAAAAAGAATGAAATCTTGAGGCATCTGGGTGGCTCAGTTGGCTAAGCGTCCAACTTCAGCTCAGGTCATGGTCTCACAGTTCGTGGGTTCAAGCCCTGTGTCAGGCTCTGTAATAATAGCTCAGAGCCTGGAGTATGCTTCAGATTCTGTGCCTCCCTCTTTCTCTGCCCCTTCCCCACTCATGCTTTGTCTCTCTCTGTCTCTCAAAAGTAAATAAACGTTTTTTAAAAAAAGAGTGAAATCTAGCCTTTCAAAATAATGTGGATGGTACTAGAACATATTATGCTAAGCAAAATAAGTCAGAGAAAGACAAAATCATATGATTTCACTCATATGTGGAATTTAAGACACAGAACAGATGAACATAAAGGAAAGGAAGAAAAAATAATATAAAAACAGAGAGAGTGACCAACCATAAGAGACTTAAATACAGAGAACAAACTCAGAGTTTCTGGAAGCATGGTGGGTGGAGGGAAGTTCTAAAGGAGTTAGGGAGGACACTTGTTGGTATAAGTACTGGGTGTTATATGTACGTGATGAATCATTAAATTGTATTTCTGAAATTTTTATTACACTATATGTTAACTAACTTGGATTTAAATTAAAAAACAATAATAATAACAAAAGTTCAAAGAAAAATACATACATACATACATTCATACATACATAATCAATTGTCAGTCTGAATAGTGTGCAAAATTTCTTCAGATAGAGAAGAACTATTTCAATCTAGGTAGGACCGATAAAAACTTGAAGGGAAGTGAAATGAGTTAGAAATGTGCCTGTGTTGGAAACATAGCTTTCCAGCTGTTCCTGAAAAGAAAACTCTTAATGTGGTGTGGCCAGTGTCCTTTGCACTCATATCTGTGACTTTTTTCTCCTTTCAATTTGTTGTTATTCTTGCCTGTATCTCATTTAATAATGGAAAAGCAAGGAGTAGTATTAGTTAAATGAAAGAAAATCAAATTAAGTGTAGTGACTTATTTACTAAAACCTTTCATTATTGAAAAAATTACTTGGCCTACAAAATAATATGCTTACTGGGTGTGTAAATATAGATTAGTGTTAACCAAACATGTACTATTCAACATAAACCAACAAACTTAAAAATCACAAGATCTAGTAGGTACATGTTTTGAATGTTTAATGAAATCCCTTTACATGAGTTTTACTTGGAGGGTAGAAATTTATATTTAAAAAACTACAAATACCATCCCCAAACATGTGTACCATTTGTGTGGTATTTTTCTTAGTATTTGTCTTTGAGATGCAAGGGACATTCTGAAGCTAACTTAGCATGCTAACACAGCACAGAAAAATTTAAAGGTGGGATGTAAAAAGAGGTGTTCTGAAGCTGTGGATAACACAAATTGTCACTGATGCCTGCAGGTACAGAATTCCAAAATCTTTTATGGTTTGATCTATACCATCATCATTGGATAAAGTCAATGTTAGATAAACTCAGTAACTATTTTAAGCCCACAAAACCAAGAAGAGATTCTATGGAGCAAATGATCAAATTACATTTCAGAACTTGAAGTTTTCCAATGTGATGAAGACATAGAATAAAAATCATAAGCTCCTCATTTGCTTACTTCTTGGAGCAAATTCTATTATTAAAGGTGACTGACACATTGAGCAGTCCCTAAAAGAGATGTTTAATTTGGAAATACGATGAAATTTTTAGCAGGGATCTGGGAAATTTAATTTTATTCCAGCATTAAACATTCATTTTTTAAAAATCAGGTGCTTTTTCATTGACAGTCCAAGACATTTATCTGCAAAAGTCCTTTCTCATTCATTCTGAGAGCCTAAGAAAGCTTTCACTTTCCTTTTAGTGTTTCTTTTCCCCCTTTACCCATTAAATTGTCATCAAGAGCTAATTTGGTATATAAGGAGAAACAATTTTCTCACTCAAAAATTATGGACTCAGTTATACTTTACATAATTTATCCATCACTCTGCAATGAGCAGACATTCTAGGTTTTAATTGAAATAGAGTCTAGTTGTTCAACATGCGTATTTCAAATTTAGATGTTAAACTGAAAATAGAGTTAACTCCATGGAATCCTTAAATCATTGAAAACATTTTATTTTCTCAACAAATATTTGATAAACCACCTGGTAATACATGATGCCACATTTAATCTGGTCTTTAATATGCTTGAATTTTGCCAGATTTTCCATATGTATCCAAAAAAATTATTAAAACACATTAAAAGGAATATAACCCTTTATATTACATTACTATAAAAAACATGTTAACATCAAACATGAAAGAAAAACTCTATTTCTCAGGAAATTGTTCCATATTCTTTGATTTTCATAGTCTTTTGCATCAGAGTTGAATCAATTTTTGCAGGTATATCAGCAGGTAGAGGAGGAAGGAGGCAAAGCAATGAGAATGTGTTACCACGGACATATTTACATTCATGTGTGACTACGTCAGTGGTAAATACAAGTCAACATCAGAAGTCCTCACGTATCCATGCATGCATTTATGTAATTATTATATAAAACCTCCAACCTCTTCTTTCTTTGTTCTTTAGATGGATATCAGCATTGGTAACAACTCAAACGTTAGTCATCCAGGGTTCCAAGCTCAGGTATACTGCATCAAGTAATATAGGAAAAAAAGTGGATGGGTTGCTATTCACATCTAACTTCGAGCACAGTTAAGCAAATTAAGAATTTACAACATTTAGAGGTGCCTGGAGGGCTCAGTCAGTTAAGCATCTAACTCTTGATTTCTTGCAGTTTGTGATTTCTTACAGTTTGTGATTTCTTGCAGTTTGTGAGTTCCAGCCCTGTGTTGGACTCTGCATTGATGGTGCAGAGCCTGCTTGGCATTCTCTCTTTCCGCCCTCTCTCTTCCTCTCCCTCTCTCTCAAAATAAATAAACTCAAAAAAGAGAATCCACAACATTAAAAAGATCTCATAATTTAGAAAAATATGAATTCATATTCATATACATAAAGACCTCAGAAAAAAGTAGGTTAGAGGCTGGCAGTAAATTTTGAAACACAAATGAATATAAATAACATATGACTATACCCAGAGACATTCACAGGGCTGAAGTAACATAATGCACTTAGAAATGCCATACAAATACGTAGTTTCATTTTTATGTTATCAAGAACTATATGACAATTCTTTGTCTTGTCTCGACTATAGTCATTAAGCAGTAGCAGTATTTGCAAATGCATAGAACTTCTGAAACTTCGCTGGAATAGGGAATCTGAAATATGCATCAATTACAATTTGTCATAATTAACGGCTAAGTAAGTGAATAATAATACTAGTGACATACATATCTCTTTGAGACCAAGTGTGCTCACATAGGTCACAGAACAGCTATAGCAGGTGTGGCCTTTGATCTCTGCTAAGTGGAAACACATTTAGTCCTGCCTGTAAGTTAAAACAAGCATGATATTTTGAGAAAATAATTTAAAATAGCAGTAAGACATTTATTTACTACCAACAATATGCCAGGCTGGGTTTCACACCAAAAAAAAAAGCTGCATTAAACGAGAAAGAAGATAGCTGCCCATAGAGAGATTAGATTTTACTTGAGAGAAGCAGATGATAAAACAAAAGAGGTAATAAATTTGGACAATTTTAAATAGCAAATACTACTATGAAGAAAGCAAAGAAGAAAAATGATGATGAGTGATTCGAGGAAAGGGAAACTTTATCTGAGGTTGTTAGATGTGGTTTTTTAGTAGAAACAGAATCGGCCAGTTTTTTCTCTGCTGTACACCCTGTATCTTAAAAATATTCCTAACACATGGAAGAGGACCTTGCTTTCAAAAAATCTCAGTAGAATTTTCTGGCAAACCTGTACTCATTTTTGAGAATGGTAGATGAATAAAATGAAATGATATATAATGCTAGCCTAACTCCTTGCTAAGCCCTCTGTAAATTCCTTTATATACATTCCATCTAATCTTTAGTGGAATCACATGAAACAGATCTTTATATCACTGTTTTTCAGAAAAGTAAACAGACAGATTGATGTGGTGATCTGCCCCTGGTTGATAAAGCAAAACTAGGATTTGAACCTGGTGGCTGAGTCCTAAGCTGGAATTCCTGCTGGTATTCTACATGAATCATTCTCTTCCACATGAATCATTATCCACAATGCTCTGGAGAATGAGTCTGTATTTTTAGGTAACACTTTTGTTACCCTATCCTGGCTCATCTGCTGGCGGGTACACCCACCCCGTGTTTGCTCTCAGTGGCGCTAACCTCACACAACTATACCCCTTCTCCAGAGACTTGCTGGATGGACTGAGATGTCTTCCTGGGAAACGTATAGGATTTTTAATGTTCCCCCTTTCCCAGTTAATAACGGAAGTATATAGGATACAGAGGGCCAATCCTGTTGCCTCAAGAAAGAACAATGGTGGGGTGTCCCTCAGAGAGCTGCTAACGTAAGACCTCAGTAAATCACATTTGCTAGTTCCTTTCTCTGCTTCGTCTCCTACTTTTGTAGTTTCTCCTGAGAGCTCTCCCTCAGTTAATCATTGCAAAATAATATCGGTCTCAGGCTCTGCTTCTAGGGAATCTGAACTAAGTCATTTATTCAACAAATATTTATTGAACACCTACTTTGTGTCAGGTTTTAAACTAAACTCCAGGGGTTCAGAAACCAATGTACTATGGTTCCTTCCTTCTGAGATTGGATTTGGGGAAGGGACAGTCTGTAGACAGCTAATGAAATAGGAAAAAGACCATAAAGGAGGCTCTCTATTTAAAAACAAAATGCCATAGGATTAAAGAAAAAAAGCATATCTAACTCTGCTTGGAGTGCAGAGAAAGGGGAGAAATAATGAAAGACTTTGCAAAGAAGATGATGAATGATAAATAGGGATTCATCAAGTTGATAAGTATGCGATGCACTTAACAGGAAGAAGGACAATCCCATGGAAAATATGCAATGACATGAAGTGACAAGGCAAGACTGAGGGAATTTCAAGTCATTTTGTAAAACTAAGTAGGTGTTTATAAGGAGACAGTAGTGGTTATCTGGCAATCCATTATAGAAGACCTGAATTGTATAAAATATAAATTGTTAAAAGTACCGAAGAAAATGCAAAAACCATAAAGCTAACATGTATGCAATGTGTGTGAATATCAGATCTTTGTGTGAATTTAATTGCTAACTTAAGACATAACAGTGTTTCATAAAACCTAATTGATTAATAAAGTATATTTACATTTCTTAACTTCATATTAGGACCAGAATTGTATCAGTCAAAAACCTCCTAATGTTCCTAATTATTATTAAGTATACTGCATTTTCAGAATGTTCTGGTTGAGGGTTGAGCCTGCTACTTCTTTGACATCTATGTAGAAGTTTGCCATTGCAGGTCTATAGCAAGATAGATTTATAAATCTATCACAAAATCATGTAGTTGCTAACTGGGCATCAAATTATCTGTCATGTTCAGTTATTTTTACGGTCAAGTATGTATCATTTGCCCATATGAATCAGGCAATGATTTCATTTGCTCGTTATGAAGGCTAAAAATAGCCTGTCTGACCTACAGTGAACTATTTACTTTAGTCATTAAATTATGATCACTGTCACATTAGTCATTAAATTATGATCATTGTCACATTGTTGTTTTTCATTTTGTATATGAAGCAAGGTCAGCAGTAGGAAAAATTGTGAAGTATGCAATATCTCACTCTTCTACCTGCCCCCAGCAATGTTTAACCAGGCAGCTAGTTGCTCTGAAATCATTTGTTTCCCTCTACTTTCATTCAATACCATGCCCAGGCATCATAAGCAGCAGAAGAAAACCTGTCAAATTGGCATGGGTGTGTGAAGGAAGGTTGTCTTCCCAGAAGTAAGTGGGATGGTTAGGGTACAGTGAGTCTCAGAGTGCCCTGAGATAATAAGTTTACACATGAACGTGTTTCATGTTCGAGACCACAAAAGAAATGCTACATTTACTATATCCCCAAACCTCATTGTTTTTCCTCCTCATTGGTAACAGGAAGACAAGTACCAACCATCTAAGCTGCCCCATTGTGTTGTTACAAGGATTGTATAAACTCAAGTCCATTTATTTTGTGTACTGGAAAGCTCATTGAAAGTGTTATGATCCATCCAAGGTTGGAACTTAGACTGCGGTTCTCACTTAAATAAGGCCTTTCTTGTCTATGGTAGAGCTCTGTTCAATCATATCCACACCCTGCCCATCACGTCTAGGGTGATCACACAGCCCATAATAGTCATAGGTCAGCACTGGGGGAGGTGTATGAAGATCAATGTTTCAGTTGTTAAAAAAAGAAAACCTTGCTGAGTGGCTCAGTTGGTTGAGCGTCTGGCTTCGGCTCAGGTCATGATCTCACGGTTTGTGGGTTCGACAAACCCACGGTTTGTGGGTGCTGACAGCTCAGAGCCTGGAGCCTGGTTTGGATTCTGTGCCTCCCTCTCTCTGCTCCTCCCCTACCACGATATGTCTCTCTCTGTCTCTCAAAAATGAATAAACGCTAAACAAATAAATAAATAAATAAAAAACATTGCCAATGGGTACAATTTTTATTTTTATTTTCTTAAATATTTATTTATTTTAGAGAGAGCGCAAGGGGAGGAGGAGCAGAGAGAGGGGGACAGAGGATCTGAGATGGGCTCTGTGCTGACAGGCTGACAGCAGCAAGCCCGATGTGGGGCTCAAACTCATGAACCGTGAGATCATGACTTGAGCTGAAGTGGGACACTCAACCGACTGAGCCACCCAGGGGCCCCTAAGGCTTATATTAAAATTTTTTTCATTTAAAAATTTTTATATTAAAAAATTTCAACAAGAACATACATCCAAATTTTCTTTTATCCAGCATTTATTTAAAGTGGCGGTGCCATAAAAGTCACGTTAACATCCACATCCTTTTGGGCAAAATGGTGAGTAAATTTGAATATTCTATTGTTTTGTCCTGTCTATGTTATCCGTGTACCCAGAGGAAGAATGGTAAATCAAGTCTATTTATACATAATTCTTAAAACAGAGAGTAAGTATTTTTTCCAGGTTAATTCCAAGCATAAGTGTCTGAATCACCCTCACAGTTATTCACTAGGAGTGTCAGATATTAGAAGATTTTAATGCATCTCTCCTTCCCTCGAGTCTGTTTTATGTGATTTCAGATATCCTCCTGACTCTTTTTGTTGTTTTGACAAGAGGAATAAAATGCACTTTATGACCAAATCCATGTATGTTTTGGACTGCTTCACTCAGAGATGCTTGGGGGAACTTAATCAAGAGAGCTTTTATAGAGTTTAATACAGAAAATAAAGCTGAGAAAGTAAGCACTGAAAATAAATTACCTTGAAAATGGAGTAAATCCTTTTTATCTGTCTGTCTATATTTAATTTCTCTCATTTTCACATGAAAGAGGATGCTGCTTTGGAGAAAAGGATTGTATCTCAAGGTTTAACATACTTATTCTGATTTCCCGGCATAATGTCCCAGGGTAATGTCATCACTACAATCATTATGGTCTTTTATTATTCACCACCCGAACCATTACTTTTGCCTCAATTATTTTTATTTTTTTATTTTTAATTTTTTTAATGTTTATTTATTTTTGTGAGAGAGAGAGAGCGCAAGTCGGGAAGGGACAGAGAGAGAGGGAGACACAGAATCTGAAGAAGGCTCCAGGCTCTAAACTGTCAGCACAGAGCCCCACGTGGGGCTCAAACCAATGGACTGCGAAATCATACCTGAGCCAAGTTTGGATGCTTAACCCACTGAACCGCCCGTGTGCCCCTTGCCTCAGTTATTTTTAAATGTTTGCTGTAGAATTGCTCATATTTTCAGTAAATCATCAATATTTTTGAACCACACTATCTAGATTGTGCATATAAATCAGAAAGAGTCCATTGGGCTGTCCTAGATTTGCAAATAGATGGCCAAAACTTGATAAACTCTGGGAATTGAATCTGAGAGGCCACGATGGCCATGCAGTTTAAAAGTGGTAAGCCAGAGAGGAAACCAGCCACAGCCTTTGTTTTTCTAGAGATAATTCCAACAATTTTCAAACCTGCTTCTTACTCAATATTTTACTTTTATTCTTCTTACCTGTGACAGAACTACAGCTATTATTAAAAGTTCTGACATTCCAGAGCAACTTTTTATCTTTGTCTTTCTTTCAAAAGAAGAGGACTGTTTTGGGGCGCCTGGGTGTCTCAGTCGGTTAAGCGTCCGACTTCGGCTCAGGTCACGATCTTGCGGTCCGTGAGTTCGAGCCCTGCGTCGGGCTCTGTGCTGACTGCTCAGAGCCTGGATCCTGCTTCCCATTCTGTGTCTCCCTCTCTCTCTGCCCCTCCCCCGTTCATGCTCTGTCTCTCTCTGTCTCAAAAATAAATAAATGTTAAAAAAAAAATTAAAAAAAAAAAAAGAGGACTGTTTTGTAGAACCACCATCAAATTAGGGCTCAGACTAGCCAATGCAGCTCCACCTTGGGTTTGAGAATAGAACACTGTCACACTGTAGCATGTTATATGGTTTCACCTTACATAGTACTTTAAACTTCAATTTCACTGATAGCTCCTTCTATCTCCAAATCCAGGGTCTATGGGTTTGAATCCATTTTCTTTTCTTTTTTTCCCCCTCTACCAACAATTCCAGTCCTAGCTGCTACCCAAGCTCTGAAACATCTAGCAGAGGAGGCAGCATTTGAATGAGAAGCACTTCCTCGGCGTTGAGTCATGCTGTTATTAAATTTCAAGCTGCCTAAAATGGCAAAGGAGGTAATTCAAGAAACAAGCTCTTCCCCGAAACCGGCTCCATCAGGGAATGGTTCAGCGCCACTGCTGTAATTTACTCCCCTGTCTTTACAAATCCCTTCTATATCATTTTTTGTTTAGTTTATTGGTCTAATGTGAGTTCTGCAGAATTAGACCTGAATCCCTGGGCCGTGCTGTTCTGCTCACATCTACCCGAAGCACTACGTGCCAAGCAGCTGCCACCAACGTCAATAGAGTGCTATAAAGATTAATGGGGCACCTGAAAAGCAACAAGGCCTTTGAGTGATTTCAGGGATTTCGGACTCTAGAAATCAATTTCCCTGAAAATGTGCTTGCTAATTTAACTGACAGTATTTGACACTCCTCTTGCATATACTAGAAGCTGTAAGCAAGTATGAGAATCAAGACTTTATTTTGACCAAGGGAATAAATTAATATACACAGGCAGGTATGTATAGTCCAATATATGTGCATGTATATGAGTCAATATGGAAACCGATCATAAGATTTCTCCAAATCAACTGTGCGTTTCTCTACGAATACTTAAAGTATAATCAACCCTTACAGCAATGGAAGCATTCAGATTAGACAAACTTAAAAGAAGGCCGCTGCTTTCCATAGCTCATCAGCATGTAGTATGAATGATGTTCTACTATTACCTTAATATTTTGAACCCTATTGGATTACTGAAACAAAACAACTTCGGAATCTGAATAAAAAAGGATTATATTACGATTTCATAACACATTGATAATGGCCTAACGTATATTAAAAACTCAAAGTAAGAGAGTCAAATCACAAAATTGAGTGTCTTGTGGAAATGTTTTGAAGTCTTTAAGTGGTACTTATATAGTTTTAAATGTGTTCAGTCATTGTGCAATGATTTAAAAAATAATTATTGTCATTTCATCTGCAGCCAATGAAAATATTGTCATTTCAAGTAGAGTTCTTCAAAAGGCCTTTGGGAAAGTCTGTGTTTAAGAGAGTGTTGGGTTGACTTTATCTGACCACCTAGGTTTAGTAACTGCCTCTTCTAATATTTGCGACAACTTTCTGAAAAGACAATCTGAAATGAAAAAGTTGAGAAAAACAAAGAAAGTAAGGTAAAGCTTCTGAAGCCTTGTGGCCTTGTGGCTGCTGCCAAGTCTTCATAAGTATACTTTTTGAAGTCTCATTGATTCTTGATTTGAGTTCCCAGGTTTAGTAATAAAATATGACATGATTTCTCACTCTGGTGCAGGGCAATTTACTGCAAAAGAAAATGCAAAGTCCTGCCTAGTGCCGGGTTCTGACCTATTCAGAGAATTCATGATTTCTATTATAACTCAGAAGTCCCCATTTTCAATTTTGTTATGACATGAGACTAACAGAAGGTGATTTAAGTGGCTCACAGTCCTGAGGAGGTAATGCAGTTGACTACTGAAGCAAGTGTGGGGAAGTGAAGGCTGCGGCTCTACAGGACCTGGTGCCTGTCTCTCTGTCTCTCTCTTACACATTGTGCATATACTCCCAGGGCAGTTTTCTCCCCGATCCTGTTACCAGCATGGCTCCTATGTTCCATTACACTGCACATACCACAGTGGTCCGCAGGTCAATGCAGAAAGCTTTCCTAAGGGAAAGCTTTCCTAAGCTGCTTCTTCCAAGGGTCATGTGACTTGACTTTACTGATAAAAAAGTGAACGGAAATATTTTAAAGCGGGGAAGAAGAAAAGCATTTTTTAAAGCAGCTAGACTTAGTAACTATTGGCAACAGCAGAAATAAGTGTCAAAGGCCACATGGACATAAACCACAGAGATAGTAAACTGAAGGAGAAATGGGGATGTTCACAGCCACACACGTGTGAGATTTAGGAAGGTAGATTTCACTGTTGTCATAGACAAAAGGAACTGCTGCTCTGGTACCAACACCTCTGCTTCGCTGGGTCTTCCCAGTTTTATCCGCTTAGCTCACTGACATGAGCAATGGACTCGACTGCGATTAGCCCAGCCAGCTTGACTTGGGGAGGGAGGGTGCCCTGCACGCCACTCTGCCTCGTGTCATGACCAAATGAATCGTCAGATGAGGAGTTGAGGGTGTTATTACTCAGTATCGTTCTCAACAGCGATGGTTCACATTGAGTTTTAAACACCTCCCCACCTCTCCTCAGAGCCCCGCACCTCTGGTTCAGGTATCAGGCTTAATTCAGAAATAGAGCTATTAGAAACTCAAGTCCCACATTTGTAGACAAGCTAACTCAAAAAGGGGATCGCTAGGGCACCTTGGAGGCTCAGTCTGTTAAGCGTCCGACTTCAGCTTAGGTCATGATCTCACAGTTGGTGGTTTCTAGCCCCCGTCTGGCTCTGTGCTGACAGCTCAGGTGTGCCTGGGTGGCTCAGTCAGTTAAGCATCCAACTTTGGCTCAGGTCAAGATCTCCTGGTTCATGAGTTAGAGCCCTGCGTCAGGCTCTGTGCTGACAGCTCAGAGCCTGGAGCCTGCTTCAGATTTTGTGTCTCCCTCTCTCTCTGCCCCTCCCTTGCTCTCACTCTGTCTCTCTCTGACTCTCTCTCTCTAAAAAAAATAAGCATTAAAAAAAGGGAGTATTGCTGATAACAAAATATATTGGTTCACTAGGAATTTCCAGAGTATAATATGTTTCATGAAAGACAAAAGAACCAATGAATATTTGGGACTTAAACTATGCTAATATCTATCAGATTTCTATTTTGTAAAAAAAAAAAAAAGCATTAATTTCATCTTGATTCATTCACTAGAAACTTTTTCTTAATGATATATGAACTGAAATTCACCATTGCACAACCCATACTTGAGCATTTTTGCTCTGACACTTAACAAGCAGGATTTTGTTTTTGTCTTTTCCTTCTAGAAAATCTAGAATGAACTATAAATATGAGGAGGAGAGAAAAATAAGACTTTATCAAATATTCAATATTCTTCCTGAAATTTTGTCATCTTTTCAATTCTCCCCTTTGCAGGCAGCTTTCCAGGGGCAGAGGCCAGATGATTCAAAGGACGCCTACTATAAATGAAATACAATCATCCTCAAACCCTGGGAGAAATGATCCCTTATTATAATGGAACTATAAGAATTGTGCTCCAGCAGGCAGAGAAGCTTCTGATTTTCATAACATATTTCTCTTGTTTTCCTTACTAATACAGACATCGTCCTAAAACTGAGGGTTTTTTGTGGCCTTTATTTCTGTATCTACTCTCCCCTGTACACAACCACAATTAGAATGTGCACAGCCTCCTCTGTGCAGATTCTGCAGAGTAGACATTAATAGACCATGAAATTTATGATATTTGAGACATTATAACTTTAACCAGTGTCAGATAGCTAGGGGTCTCCCCTCTATCCCTCATAATATATGATCATATTTTTGGTCACTTCATCCTTTTCCTGGTCTCCTCTTAATTTTCTCAAATACATCACTTTAATGCCTAAACAGGTTTCTCAGAAAGGAGACACAGGAGGAAATAGAGAGGTGCTCAGGGGGATGGATGGGAGCACAGAGGTGCGCTCAGGACCTCTCTGATTTTCAACAGCTGCCGGAAGTTCTGCCTTGTGTGATAAAGGCATCAGTGTGGACAAAGCTTGTGTCCTGACCTGTCATCTGAGTTAATTACTTTTGTCCCTCACAGAACACACAAGGAATAAAACAGCCTCTCATCAGTAATGTGGCTTTCTACCTGTGATCTCAGAGGGCTTCAGGTGGCGGTGACGTGTGTGGAATTTGGAAATTTGGGCCAAGCAAGCACTTCCCTTATCTGGGGGTAGAGTGCCTAGACATAATGCTTTCAAATTTGACATATATAACATTCTTTATTGTCATTTTACCTTTTTTCCCCTTGTTTTATGTTAAAAGATTACATCCCCATGTAAAAATTTCATGTAACTCTGTTAAGAATAAAAAAAAAAAGACTTAAAAATGTTGTAAGAAAAAAAAAATGTAAGGAGGGGCACCATGGTGGCTCAGTCCGTTAAGCATCTGACCCTTTAATGTTTTTTTAACGTTTATTTACTTTTGAGAGAGAGAGAGACAGAGTGTGAGTGGGAGAGGGGCAAGAGAGAGGGAGATACAGAATCTGAAGCAAACTCCAGGCTCCAAGCTGGAACAGACTCCAGGCTCAGCACAGAGCCCAGCACAGAGCCCAACGCGAAGCTCAAACTCACAAACTGTGAGAGCATGGCCTGAGCCAAAGTTTGACTCTT
This sequence comes from Panthera tigris, assembly GCF_018350195.1. Classification (NCBI taxonomy): domain Eukaryota; kingdom Metazoa; phylum Chordata; class Mammalia; order Carnivora; family Felidae; genus Panthera; species Panthera tigris. The sequence goes on along the minus strand of NC_056671.1, from coordinate 50,646,066 downwards.
AACCAGCTGAGCCACCCAGGTGCTCCAAGCTTCTGACTCTTGATTTAGGCTCAAGTCATGATTCCAGGGTCATGAGGTGGAGTCCTGCGTCTGCCTCTGTGCTAGGTGTGGAGCCTGCGTAAGATTCTCTTTCTTTCTCTCTCTCTCTCTCTCTCTCTCTCTCTCTCTCTCTCTCTCTCTTTCTTTCTCTCTCTGTCCCTCCCCTGCTCACGCTATCTCTCTCAAAAAATTGAAAAATAAAAAATGTTGTAAGGAAACCAATGACAGTAGACAACTCCTATTTCTTCAGGAAAACTTCTCAAGCATGGGAATTAAAAGGTAAAAATAACTTTTCAAAAAATGTCTATTCAGTTAAACTTGTCATCAATTCTATGTGTAAATTCATATGTATATGTGTTTGCATATTAAATATACATCAACCCAACCTAGCAATTAGATACTAGTAATTTAAAAATATGTATAAATGAATAGTTATAACTACTGTCTCCTTAAGAGTTTATTTGTGTTAGGGGCACCTGGGTGGCTCAGTCGGTTGAGCTTCTGACTTTGGCTCAGGTCATGATCTCATGTCTTGTGGGTTCAAGTCCCGCATCTGGCTCTGTGCTGACAGCTCAGAGCCTGGAGCCTGCTTCAGATTCTGTGTCTCACTCTCTCCCTCTGCCCCTCCTCCACTCGCACTCTGTCTCTCTGTCTCAAAAATTAAGCAAACATTAAAAAAAATTTAAAAAGACTTTATTTGTATTAATATGTAACTAAAATTATGAATCTTTTTAATATGTTTGTATCTCTTTGTCTATAAGTTACTTGCTCACCCCTTTGATTTATTTGCCTCTTTGTGTTTATTTCCATCTTGTTGTGAAAAAAAAATTTCACTATTTGTTGCTTTTTGATGGTGAAATTTGACTGTTTTACATTAGCAACTTATAGAAACAGTACAAATATTGCAAAAATTAGGGAAAATGTTATACAACACTTTCCCCTAAATTTCAATTGCTGACATTCTCTGTTACAAATTCATAGTGAACTTTTTCTACTGAAATGCTGATAGCTAAACTTCCTGAACAATGTCAAAGATTGGGTACTCCCACTGAATACTCTTTGATAGCTATATAGCAAGACATGCTACATTAATTTTTCAAATTAATCTATTTTCTGTGACGACAACTATATATAATTTTTAAATGTTTTTTTTTTACCTTTTCTCTTGTCCTTATCTGCTCTCAATATATTTGAAAAAATGGGTTTCAAATTGATATCTCATATCACACCCAAAACAACATATATATGTATATATTCATATACTTGCATGGCTATAGAGTTATTACATAATGAACTTGTGAGTATTAGCACCATTTATCTCCTTTTTTATAATTGAAATATAGTTAACATACAGCATTGTATTAGTTTTAGGTTATTAGTTTTAGTGATTCAACAATTCTGTACATTACTCAGTGTTCATCAAGATAAGTGTACTTTTGATCCCCTTTATCTATTTCATCCCTCCCCACCCATCTCCACTTCTGTTAGCACCATTTTTAATATCAAAACCTAAAAAATGTTTACCTCTTTCCTAACTTTAAAGGATGTCCTAAGATTATGCATACTGACTTTCCTAAACTGATCTAAGGATCTTCTAAACTGATTCAAGTTATATATATGAATATATTTTGTTCCCACTAGGGTTTGGTCTGAGCTTTATAAATAATTAGTATGTCTCCATTGATGATTATTACTATCTATTTTATACATTTCACATAGACTCATAGCATTTGAAGATTAAATACAAGTTGCCAGTGCAAAAACATGCCCTCTAAAATTAAAAAAATGCAATAAATGTCAAGTTTAAATCTGCTTTGAAGAAAAAAATGACACTATAGACTGTGAAAAAAAAATCCATTTTTAATAGTGACTTTATGTCAGTCCACAGGGAGCCCTATCAAGCCACGGCTGACTAATGACTATCATTTTCAGTTGATTTCATTAGTATTTATGTTATAGTATAAAGTACATTCCCTTTGGTGCTCTGAAAATCAGTGATTTACATACATTTAGTGTGATGATTTTGCTTTGGATAATATAAAAGTGATTTAATAGCTAAGTAAGGATTTTTTTTCTACCTAAATCCACTTATTCAGAAATAAATATTAACTTTTAATAAAATAGCATTTAATGCACTATTGCCACCTATTAAAATAAAACATGATGCTGTCAGCTGACCATCTTCATGTCAGAATAATACACTATTATAGCCTTCTTTTTGTCAGAAACATTTGAGCACTTTCGATTGAGAGTGTAATTTTTACGAATGATATGAACTTTACTTATACAGTAAGCACATTGGATGATGCTGGTCCACCAATTAAAGAAAGCAATTGTTACACAAAGACAGAAGTCCCACCCACTGTTTGATAAAAAGGAAAATTTTTTAGCCTCTGGTTTTTAAAACAGATAATATAAGTGCTCTTTGGAATTTCGGACTCAAATATGGTTCTTTGTGTAATGTGTGTTATTTGATTCTAAGATAGTAAAGATGAAACAAAGCAAGTTGTGGGATCTACTGCGTCACATTAGATACCATTCTGTGCAATGATAGATTCAGAGAAATAAATACTTTGTTCTTGACATCAAGAAGGGCCCACATAAAACATAAGCATTTCCATAGATCGTAATAAAAGTCTGCTTATGCCACAGGCCAAACAAGCAACATAATCAATAAGTGTTACAGGTTGGCAGGTGAGGAGACAATGGTATGGGTTGCTCTTAGAAGAAAATCAAAAACATCAAAAGCTGATATCAGATATTTGAAAATATTCTGACATCTGTCTCTAAAGTATAGTTTCCTTGAATGTAAGCATTCATATCTGCAGAATTCATATTTTGAAAAACATTAAGTTCTATCTTCTAATCCCAAATTCAAAGAAAAACATAAGAATGTTTCATCTTCTGAGTAACTGATATTTTTACCATTTTGTTTACTCTGGTGGAGAGTTGTTTTGGTGCAGTTCTTCAGAAACGTAAATTAATGGGACACCAGGGTGGCTCAGTCAGTTGAGCATCCAACTCTTGATTCCGGCTCAGGTCAAGCTCTCATGGTCATGAGATCAAGCCCCAAGTTGAGCTCTGTGTTGAGCATAGAGACTGCTTGGGATTCTCTCTCTCCTTCCCCCTTGGTCCCTCCCCGACTTGTTCCTCCCCCTGCCCCAAATAAATAAACATTAAAAAAAAAAAAAGAAACTAAAACTAACATTTAAAAAAGCCATTAGTAATGCTCAAACAAGAGAAATAGATTGCTAAATAATTCCTTCTGCTTTAAATAGGTCATCTTCACTGTGTTTTCAACACTGAATTGGGACAAGACCAGATAAGGATAGTGCATTAAAAAAATGGTTTCTAAAATCAGACCCACTAAGCACTAAAAGATGGTCTCTACATTTTTATTCCCATATAAATAAAGAGATTGATTTGGCCTACTCTGCTATTCTTTTAAATCTTTGATTTCAACACACACCCACACAATCATATGTTGTAGAATTCATTTAGTTAAGTTTTCTGCTAACTTATCCACGAAATGGGGCTGCAACTTAATTAACCTTCTCCCATCACACCTTGGTTATATTCTGATTCTCTGATTTAAGTGCTTTATAGGGCTGGTATTTATTCTATCTGTGCTAGTTTACAGCTTCTAGTCAGGTCCCTGGAGTAAAGTAATATTTCTGTGGGAATTATTCACTGAGGAAAACAACAAGCAAATGCTTTGAATGAGACCAAATTTACTTTAAAATTTAGGATATTGAAATTCTGTACAGGATGTGCCTTAAGATATTTATGTGAAGTTGCAAAGAATCTCTTAACTTCTTCCAATTAACCATCAATCAAAGTTTTATGAGATAATATAATGCAAATATTCATCAAGCTACTCATCTAAATGGATGCCCCTGATACACATGCTCATAATTTTCCCCCAAATATTTCTGAGTAACACCTGCATCTAATGTTATTCTGGCTATGCTTCCATTTGGGAATTGCTGGAATATAACCAAGGGAGCACCTGCCATAACTCACAAGCTAGTCTCTGGAACTTTGAAAAAGCCATGGCAGAGGTGAAGTGCTGTCATGTTATCTGTTCATATTATGAATATGTCATGAACATGTCATGTATGAACATGTATGAACATGTCTTCACTGTCATGTTACCTATTAAGTCCTAAACAGTGAAAACTACAACTTTGGAACTACTTGTTTAGTTTGAAATCCCTTTGACCTAAAATGTAGACAAATATGCCTACCTGGGAGCAATTTTCTACCTTTTTTCCCATGTAAGATTGAATGAGTCCAGACTGATGGAATTCTGCTTAAAGGAAAGCTTATTAATACCAGGCAGAATATTGGTAAATGCTTATTGACATCCCACTTTATCATTTAGTCCAAATAAGCATTCAGGCATCAATTGACAACAGTATTTATTTCTATTTTATTGATGTAGGGGAAGAAACCAAGAAAATTTTACTAAGCTTCTGATGGAATTGATGTTTAAACTGGGAAAGAATATGTTACTACTCGGCATGACTATGAAATGAACACAAACTAAAAATCAGTCATACAGTTTTAATATCTAAAATTTTTCTTATAAAAATAAATACATTCTAAGCTATTATCTATCATCTTTTTAATCAAGTGCCAAAATCTGAACCCATAGCTCTAATTTTATTTTTCTAATCTCATTTTATCCTCTGTGAAATTCTCTGAAACAAAAAACCAGTGTTTCTGGTTTGTAGAATTGAGGGTAAGAAATCAGTTATGTGTGCCTTTTTACAAACTTCAGATAAATTATATTAAAACTCAATAATTGGGGCTTGTCCAACATTAATGCTTTTGGTACTTGTTGATTTAAATCACATGGATGAATTTATTCATTGTTGTATCAGTGATGTTCAGTATTATAGAAAATAAGGCAGAAAAGAGACTCAAAGAGCTTATACTGAAAGGCAGTAGGCTGATTGGTTGTATAGCAGTTAAAATACTCAAGATATGAAGCAGGTAGAAGATAAGTAAAGGTGTGTTGCTCAGAGGATAGAAATTAATTTTTAAAACTTCTTTTCAAAGGAATATTAAACATGATATTGGCTAAGCAAATTCCACATAAGATAATTTTAGCTAATGAATACCAATCTTAGACTTTAATGTCTTCTCCATTAGCTCCAAATATTTAATTTCCCAGAACCTGTCACCCTATTACTAAATGAAGATTATGATTTAAAATACAGTTATTATTTTTCCAAATTGACTTAACTGCCCCTTGAAAATGTTTGGAATAGGTACCAATTCAGGTGAATTTTGAAAATTCACACTTTTCCACACATGATACCAAATAAATGTTCCTACAATAACAGGGGGATATCTAGGAAAACAATATTTCCACTACCAATTTCTGAAAATTGTTTTATGAATTCTTATGAATCTGTAAATTTACTGTTTATAAAATAAACACATGGTATTTAAAAAAGAAAAATATATTAATAAGAGAATATCAAATCATATATTTCTCTCATTATCACACATAGCAATATATTATAAGTTTTCCATGTTATAAATATTTTAGAAAATATGATTTAGTGTATAATATTCTGTTGAAAGGATTACCACAACTTTGCTAATCAGTCTGCTATTGTTAACACTTAAGTTCAGAAAAAGCATTTTTAATTAATTTGTAAGTTTTACTGGACATTACTGTAACTCCAGAATATGGTATGCAAAGAAAGAGGAAAATAAAATAAAATAAAATAGAAAACTAAGCCCCAAAACAAAATTACATTCTTTGAGTTCAGAATATGAAAACTGAGGCAATAAATTTTAAAAATTGGGTTTTGGGGCATCTGGGTGGCTCAGTCGGTTGGGTGTCCGACTTTAGCTCAGGTCATGATCTCATAGTCTGTGAGTTCGAGCCCTGCGTCAGGCTCTGTGCTGATGGCTCAGAGCCTGGAGCCTGCTTCAGATTCTGTGTCTCCCTCTCTCTCTGCCCCTCCCCTGCTCATGCTCTGTCTCTCTCTGTCTCAAAAATGAATAAAAACATTTAAAAAAATAAAAATTGGGTTTGGGTTGAAGGATAGAAAAGTAATCAAAGGAATTAATTATAGAAAGAATACATCTAAATTATTGACAGTAGTATGTCAAGTGCAAACTTATGTCTAATCATAAAATTTTCAGTAGTTCCAAATCCTTGCAAAGCTTAAGAAGGTCTTCTGCAATGACCATCTTGTTCTCCAATATTACAAACAATAGAGGGATATGTAATGTTACTTCTACACTTATATTCAAAAGAGCAAGCATGCTCTCTCACTCATATTCTGTTCTCCAACTATAAATGCCATCTTTAGCCATGATCAGGACCAGTCTCAGAGACAAAATACCACTTATGCTTAATGTTCAGAGTCAAAGATTTGCCACACTGACAACACAGAATGTAGCAACCATGCCAGGGGAACAGTGGGTTCAAAGAAGAGTGAAAATTGCATGAAACTAGAGTTGACTTAGAGATTACTAGTATTAATGAGTTGGTAGTGTCATGTCAATTCCTAAATGTTTTAAAAATAGGACACCCAACAAGTTATGGGATTCAAGATTCAGGTAAAATTTCAAGCTCAAAGGAGATGGGTAAAGAAGTGGCATTTCGAAATTCCTCAAGGCATGACTTTCTTTAAAAATTTCACCAAAAAATATGCTCCCAATGACTCAGCTACCACTCTGCTATACAAGAAAAATTAAAAGAATTGGGGAAAGTGCATAATCCTCATAGTAGTTATGAATGTGTTATAGTAGAAAATAGAGGAAGAAGAATTGATATAATTCCAGAAATCAAAAGGTTTATATTAGTTTCTGCTTCTACACAGAATAAAGTAAAAGAGACAACAACTAATGAACCAAAGTATACAAAAATAACTGAAAATCCATACAAAATATATGAATATCAATAGCAGACAAAATAAGTGAAACAATATATGAAGGCCAAGTAACAAAGGACAGTGATCCTGAGAGACGGGAAACAAGTGAGCCCTATAGTGCTCCCAGTTTGAGTCCTGGAGGAAGTTTTCAGGTTGTGGCACATGGAGAGAGGTTCGAGTGGAATCCTGTGGTCACCTTCAGTTTGGGAGATGTAGATTGGAGTCTGGGGAGACCAAAGAAGCTAGTACTAAAGGGCAGAATATCAGAAAAAGGAGATCTCACAAAAAGAAAAGAATAGAGATCTGCAGGAAGGTCACCTTCAAGTCTTCAGCTGATTACTAATCATGTATGCCTATGAAGAAATTACAGCAGGCTGGAAAAGAGCCACCTGAAAGAATTAGAAGTTACCATTCTTAGAGCTTACACAGGGCTGGGAATAGTACCTATTTCCACCAGCCATTGCACAAAAGCTCATACTTCAAGGGGCATCCAGAAGATCACTCAGAAGGGTTTTATCTTCATAGGTGTTTTCCCCATTGTATTTTCTGTTCTATATTTCATTAATTTTCATTCTCATTTTCATTATTGTCTTTGTTCTGGCTTTAGGTTTCGTTTGTTCTTTTTCTTTTTGGTGTCTTATGGTGGTTAGGTTAGCTTATTAATTTAAGATTTCTTCTTTTTTGTCAGAAGAATTTACAGCTATGAATTTCCCTCTATGCACTACTTTAGCTGTATCCCATAGTTTCTCTATGTTATTTTCATTCACCTTAAAGTAGTTTTACTTGCATCACAGAGTTTTTTAATTTCCCCTTTGATTTACTTTTGGATGCATGGGTTTTTTAAGAGTATGTTTTGAATTTTTCACATTTGGGAGATTTCCAAATTTCTTTCTGTTATTGATTTTAATTTCATTCCAGTATCATTTACTTTAATTCTTTGACTATATTTTTAATGACTGCTTTGAAGTCTTCTTCCATTAAATCTAGCATCTGGTTGCTCTCACGAAAATTTTTTATGATCTGCTTTTTTTTCCAGTGGATGGGTCAGACATTCCTGTATCTTTACATGTGTCTTGATTTTATATTTTCTTGGGAATTGGACATTTAGGTAATATTTAGGTTATTGTAGCAACTGTAGATATCAGTAACAGCACTCCCCTTTCCCAGCTTGTTATTGTTATTTCTTTATTTACATCTTTAGTGACTGGCTGGATTACTTTAGCAAAGTTTACTTCCTCCACCACCTCTGACCTACAGTGTCAAAACTATGATGTTGACTCTTAGGGCAAGCAGCCATGGGTATACACACATACACACACACACACACACACACACACACACACACACACACATACACACAAACTGGGATGGCAGTGGCTTTAGCAGGACCTTATGTTGGCCATATCTTTTTATTACCAGTTCCAGTTGTATGGTAACTTCTCTAATTTTCACCATTGCTCTCTTGTTTTCAACAATGCACTGGGACATAAATTGCAAAGCAAACAATCCAATCAAATCCAGGTAGCAGTGAAGTGATAGTTCCATAAACCAGTGCTTGAGATTTTTCTGACTCTAGGATGCTCTTTCCCAGTCCACTCTGGCAAACTAGCCAGCCTGCAATTCAGACGACATCTCCAATGAATCTGTCAATCTCCTTCCAATGTCTTGCACCCAAATAGCCACTGTTTTTGAGGAATGGTCTTAAAGTTCTCCAAATTCTGCTGCAAATGAAGTAAATTCATTTGGAGAGAGATTTGGTGGTCTCTCTCCTATGTCCTTTTCTTCTCCCAGGCAAAATCTTTGAACCACCACTCTGGTGCTTGGGATGGGTCAATAATATACATGTATTTGAGTGATAACCCCCATTCAGGAGCTAAGCTCTCAGTAGACATGAGAGCACAAGCCCCAAGTCTCTTTGTCTTGCTTCTCTTAAGATGGTACTCCAATTCCATGATTCAAAGCAATGGTGATCGGGAGTCCATTATTAAGTGCCACATCTAATATAGAACCTCTGTCCCACCTGAGGGGACTGGGCAGAGAAGGGAGCCCCTATTTCTCAGTTGCATTGGAACTTAGTCTTAGTAACAGGTAGCTAGGGACAACATAAGAAAGAATGTACTGCCATCCCTAGGAAGATAAGCTTCTAACTGGGAGCTGGATGAAGAAGGATCTCTGTGTTCCAATTGTGCTTCCATACCAATCTGGAATGGACATGCCACCTTACGCAGGAAAATGGGAGGTAGCATGTGGGCTTTAGTTCATATACCACAGAGCCTTGCAGTTCTTGCTGAGTTGTATATTTTCTTGAATAAATATGTTTTCTTGAGTAAATGTTTCTTCATTAGTTACATGCTCTTAAGGCCATTTCCAAAGACTTCAAATTGTTGCTTTTCAAAAAAACTTTTCTAGTTTTGATGGCAGTGTATTTGAAAAACTCCTCACATTGTTATGCCAGAAGTGGAGCTCCCAAACCAGAATTGTATATCAAGCAAACATGCCTTTCAAAAATGGTGGCAGTTCCTTAATGACCAATGATGTCGAAGATTATCAAATTGCTTATTGGCAGTCTATAGATTTTCTTTGAAAAAAATATCTGTTCAAGTCCTTTATCCATTTTTAAATTGGGTCATTTGTCTTTTTGTTGTTGAGTTATAAGAGTGCTTCATAAATTCATAAATTTGAATATTAGATCTTAAATATCTGATTTACAAATAATGCAAAGTTTTTTATTGGATGAAGTCCAATTTATCTACTTTTTTTTCTGTTTTGGTGTCAAATAAAAACCTATTAAAAATCTAAGCTTAAGAAAATTTACTCTTTTTTAAGGTCTTTATAATTTTAGCTGTCATATGATTCATTTTAGCAGTCACTGATTCATTTCAGATTAATTTGTGTAGATTTCATGAGGTAGGGAATGGAGTGAATAGGAAGAAGAAGAATCAAGAGGAAAGAATGACAAAGGATGATATGGAACTTCTTGGGTGTGATGGATATGTTTATTATTTTGATTGTGGTGCTGTTTTTATAGGTGTATATAGATATATTAAAACTTAGAACATTTAAAATGTTCAGCTTATTATATGTTAATAAATGTCAATGAAACGTATTAAACAGAAAAAGTCATAGAAAAAGAAATAAAAACCTGTAATTTCAAAGCTACCACAATCCTCTCTCTAAGATCAAGTTGAACATAAAAATATACTTAAAAATTACTTCTCAGCTTACGCTGATCTGTAGCATGAGATCAGAGGACACTGTAATCATTAATAAAACTGTTCACTACAGTTGTACCCTTTTAAGTTTAGTTCTGACCATGTTTCTGTGGTTAGCTTTTCAGCCTAGGTTAAGTATGCATATGTACTCCTTTATTTATTCATAAATAAGACCATTTATTGAGTGCATTCTATGTAATTAATAGTGCCAGTGCCTGAAAGTGCCCAGTAGATAGTAGTTATCTGATAAATCATTATTAATTTAATGAAGAAAGAAATTGATAATAGGCACTGTATTTTGTCACTTTAGATACGGAGGTTAGAAAAAAGTCATGTTTTCTGGTCTCTTGGAGCAAAGATCAAAATTTGTCATTTGACAGAACAGGTAGTATACAGACATTTACTTATATTTGCTTTTTAAACGTTTACTTAGAACATACTGAATCTTTCACATCAGGTTTTTGAATCTCTTATTACCATTGGAATCTATGTCATGCTTTTGTAGCATTTTAAGAACATATCTACTACTGAGAAATTTAAATAAATTCCTTCACCTTACTTAGAACAATTCTGTACTGACATCTAGAAAATGGGCTGCCTTGAATAATACATTTTCTTTTTAAATATTTGTAATACCTCCGAGTGTCTTTGTTCATCACCATAAAAAGAAGTTTTGAAAATTAATTGCAGTATTTGAGAGAGATACGAATTAGAAAATAAAAAAGGCTATATACCACAAACATTTAATTGTGTTCATCCTTTTAAAAATGGGATCCAGGGGCGCTGGGGTGGCTCAGTCAGTTAAGAGCCCAACTCTTGACTAGGGTTCTGGTCATGATCTCATGGTTTGTGAGACAGAGCCCCTCATCAGGCTTTCACTGAAAGCACACGGGGTCTGCTAGTCTCTCTGTCCTTCTCTCTGCCCCTCCTCTACTCACGTGCATGCTCTCTCTCAAAATAAATAAATATTTTAAAAAATAAATAAATACAATAAAATAAAAGTGGGGTCCATAAATCATGTTATTGTATATTCAAAATGTGTGTTCTGTTTTTATGTCTCACATCATTAGGCTAATATACATCTCCTAAACTAATATATTAAATATTTCTCAACAATGAAATATAATAATGATTAACTCAATAACTCACAATTTTTGTTTCAGCTGATTTGTTATGGTATGAAATCAAACCATGATTTCTACCTCACTATCTTTTAATTATTGTCACTTTATACAAAGTGCTGAAGTCTCTAATATAAATCCTCAAATTTTTTTGGTCACGATTGTTTTATCCATTCTAAATCCCTTGCATTTCTGCATACATTTTAGAATGTTGATTTCTATTGTAAAAGAAGAGTCTTCTGTGATTTTTATCAAATTTGTGTTAACCCTATAGACATTTTATCAGAACTGAAAACAGTTCAAACATGAAACTGAAAAATAAAGGAAATAAAGTTGGGAATATTTTAGAAAAGTTGAACATTAACTAAAAGTACATTGATTTTCACTATGAATATATTTAAATTTACTGAGGTATAATTTTCATAGAGTCAAATGCACAGAGCTATGTGTGCAGTTAAGTGGGTTTGACAAATGCATATATCTATCCATCTAACCACACCCCACCGAGATGCAGAACATTTCCATTACCCCTGAAATTCCACTTAAGCCCTTTCCATGGCAATTCTACCACACCCTCCAAATAGAAACAACCATTCTACTCATTTCCTTCAGGATATTTTGAGTGTTTAAAAGTTTATATTAATGAACTCATATACAATGCTTTTGTCTGTGTCTTAGTCTACTTATGCTACGTATAAAATATCATAGGTGGATTAAACAGCAGGTATTTATTTTCTCATACTTCTGGAGGCTAAAATTTCAAAATCACAGTGCCAGCATTTTTGAATTCTAGTAAGGTCTTTCTTCCTGGTTTGCAGATGGTTGCATTCTCACTGTGTGCTCACACGGCTTTTCTTTGGTACATACAAAAAGAGAGAGAGATTGGCAGCGGACCAGGAGGAAGAGAACTCTCTGGGAACTATTCTTATAATCCTATCGTAAGGAACCCATCCCATGACTTCATCCAACTATTATTACTTCCCGAAGTTCTGATCTGCAAATATCACATTGGAGGTTAGGGCGTCAACATATTAACTTGGGGAAAGGGGAGACATAGTCAGTCCATAACAGTCTGTTTCATTTGTTTCTTTTTCTTCTTCGCTCCTCCTGTTTCTCTTTCCTTAGAATATTTTTGAAATTCATTTGCAATTCATTTACAAATAATTTTTATTGCTGACTAGTATTCCTCTGTGTAAATATTCCACAACATTCTGGTCTCTTTTCCTACTGATGAGCATTTCCCCCCCAGTTTGGGGCTGTAATGAATGCGGCTCTGAACAATATTCTCTTATGTTCTAGTCAGCGAATATCTTCTGAGTTATGTCAATACTCTGAGATGTATTGAAAATTATTTATGGAACAACATTTAGCACACGATGGTGATTGCTCCATACAAAAATAATGTGGATTCTATAATCACTGGGTAAGACGGTCTATAAATGTGAATTAGGGGCACCTGGGTGGCTGAGTCAGTTGAGCGTTGGGCTTCAGCTCAGATCATGATCTCGCGGTCCGTGAGTTCGAGCCCTGCGTCAAGCTCTGTGCTGACAGCCTGGAGCCTGCTTCAGGTTCTGTGTCTCCCTCTCTCTCTGCACCTCCCCCACTCATGCTATGTCTCTCTCTCTCTCTCTCTCTCTCTCTCTGTCAAAAATAAATAAACATTAAAAAATTATAATAATAAATGTGAATTAGGCTAAATGTATGGATGATTCTGTTATTTGAAATCTTGAAATTTAATTTTTTTTATTTTGTAAATGTTTATTTATTTCTTTTTGAGAGAGAGAGAGAGCACAAGCAGGGGAGGGGCAGAGAGAGAGAGGGTGGGGAGAGAGAGAATCCAAAGCAGGTTCCAGGCTCCAAGCTATTAGCACAGAGCCCGACACAGGGCTCAAACCCACCAACAGTAAGATCATGACCTGAGCCAAAGTCAGAAGCTCAACTGACTGAGCCACCCAGGCACTCCAGAAATCTTGACACTTTAAAATCTAATTCTGTCTGTTTATTTTTCTACTTCTCCTTTTACTTCCTTCAGCTTTTGCTTCATATATTTTAAAGCTCAGTTATATGATGTGTATACATTTAGGTGTGTTATGTGTTCTTGAAGAATTGATTTATTTGCCATAATGGAATATTTTTATTTTTGTTTAATTATATGCCTTGCCTTGAAGTTTATTTTGCCTGATATTAATGAAGACAATTCAACTTTCATGTCTTAGTTTGCCTGATATATATTTTTTCTATCCTTTTACATAAAACCAGTCCTTTTCTATATTTCAAGTGTATTTCTAATAAACAGCATATAATGACTTTTGCTTTATTAAAAACCCAAGGTGAAATATCTTTTCATTGGAACATAGATTATTTACATTAACTCTAAATATTGATATGGTTGAATTTGCATCTACTATCTTGCTACTTGTTTTCTCCTTGTCCCATTTAATATTTATATCATTTGCTCTCCTTTCTCAACATCTTTTGGGATAATTAAGGATACTTAGTGTTTCATATATATCTATCTGATTTTTAGCTACACCTCTTTGTTTTATTCTTATAATGGTTGCTCTAGGATTAATGATATTTTGCCTTAGATCATCATAGTCAATAGTGCATTGGTATTGTATCACTGCAAATGTAACATGCTAATCTTACAACAGAACACTTCCATTTATTCCCTCCCACTTTTGGTACTATTTTTCTCATATATATTTGTTAAATGTGTTATAACCCACAAATACATTGATATCATATTAGTTTTTAACAATCTGTTCTTTTAAATAAAGATACAAGAAACAAATTTCAAAAATAAGTATACTCACATATTTAGAATTTCTGGCACTCTTCATACCTTTGTATGACTCAAAACTCCTGTCTAGTATCATTTTCTTTAAGATGAGAAACTTTCTTTAATGTTTAACACAGCTGCTTATCAGCTGTTTCTACTTAAAAATGTTTTCATTTCATTGAATTTTTTAAGGAATATTTTTGAAGGATTTTTGCACAATATGTTGAAGGATATTTTGTATAGCATTTGTGAAGGATATAGAATTTTAGGTTGAAGGTATTTTGGTTTCCCCATTCAGCATAAAAAAAATATGGTCCCATTGTCTCTTGGCCTACATTATTTCAAGTAACTAGTCAGTAAACTCAATATATAATGTATTTTTAAACTCTGCTTGCTTTTAAGACATTTTTCTTTACTTTTGGTTTTTAACAACTAATTATCATATTTTTGGGTGTAATTTTCCTGTTTTTTTTTTCTTATTTGGGGCTTTCTGAACTTATTAGATAAATTTTCAATCAAATTTGGAAAATGGCTATTATGCAAATATTTGTTCTGTCCAAATCTTTCTCTTTTTTTCCATCTGTGACTTCAGTTATTTGTTTGACTTCTTGATGTCTCAGAAAGTTCAGTGAGGTCTTTCCCTCATCTTCTTTCCCTCTTTATGCTTCAGTATTGATAATTTGACTGGACTCTTTTCTTCTTCACTTACCTAGTCTTTTGCAATGTCAAAGCTTCTGTTAAGCCTATTTAGTGTCATTTTTATTTCAGAAATTGCATTTCTTAGTTCCATAATTTCCTTTTTAATATAATTTCTATTTTTCCTTGGAGAAAGTCCATCTGTTTATTTATTATGCACAACTTTTGCTTTAAATCTTGGCATGTGTTTATAGTATCTGTTTTAGAGGCTTTGCCTTTGAATTCCAACATCTGTATCATGTATTGATATGTTTTTCTTGGTTTTCCTCATTATGGGCCACATTTTCCTGATTCTACATCTTTTAATTGTTTTCAATATAATACGGACATTGTACATGCAATGTTGTGGAGCATGCAGGTTTTGTTAACTTCCCATAAACAGTGTTGTATTTTCCTCTGACAGCCAATAATTTTCTAGTAAATCTGTTTTATGATGTGAAGAGCTGGTTTTAGACTTTAGAGGGTTGGGTCTAGGAAAAGTCTTTTCTCTATGATTAGGTATGTTTTTACTAGACATTTAAATGAATACCTAGAATATTAGCCCTCATTTCCCCACTCTTAATAACTGGAAATCTAATAAGTGTTAGTCCTATATGAAGTCCGGAATCTTCTCTCGGTCCACAAGACCCCCAATAGTTGTTTGCTGGCAAGGAATATAGAGTTTCACCTTATCCATGTGCATATGAGTATTTGACCAAAAACTCAAGGAGGCTTCAAAGCATATTTTTGGAGCCTCTTCTCTAGATTGTATCCTTCATGTAAATAGTCTACTTGAAAATTCCAGCCACCTCTACAATGCTTATATTTGATCTCTGTTCCCTCTGTCCAGCAAGGCTGTTACTCTCAGTTTGAATCCTCTCAGTCAAACTCTCAGTTTGAATCCTCTACCCTGTGCTGAAGTGTGCAAAGTGCCTCAGGCAGCAAGTGAGGGGTAGTGGAGCTTGCTTCATGTTTTCTCCTTCATTCAAGGGTCACAAGCAGATACCGTGTGTCGTTAATGCCTAAAAGACAGATATGTCATACATTTGTTTTCCCAACTTAAACCTATTTACAGTGGAACAATGTCTTATACCAGTTACCCAATTATGCCTGGGACTGGAGCTCCATATGAGTTTGTTTTTATTAGGAATCTCCAAAGTGTTTCAGCACTATCTGTTTCCATTAGAGAAAAACTTCGATTTGAAAAGTTAAATTAAACATATTTTTCATCCCTTGCCATATTAAAGCATTCTATCTTCTTAGTTTAGAAGCAATTAATTAAAAACACTAAGTGAAGACGAGGTGCCTGGCTGATGCAATCAGAAGAGCAAGTGACTCTCAATCCTGGGGTTGAGCGTTCAAGCCCCATATCAGGTGTAAAGATTATTAAAAAATAAATAAATAGGGGCGCCTGGGTGGCACAGTCAAAGCGTTTGACTATTGGTTTCGATTCTCTTTCTCCCTCTTTCTCTGCCCCTCCCCCAGTCTCTGTCTCTCTCTCTCTCTCTCTCTCAAAAATAAATAAATAAGCCTAAAAATTATAAATAAACTAATAAACAAACAAACTAAAAATAGTAACATATCTTAAACCTTGTAGTTGAAATTATTTTCTCCAATAGTCCTCAATTCCATGATTTAAAATTACACATCGAAAAAAAATTAAAAAATAAAATAAAATTACACATCGAGGGGCACCTGGGTGTCTCAGTTGGTTAAGCGGCCGTCTACGTCTCAGGTCATGATCTCGCGGTCTGTGAGTTCCAACCCTGTGTCTGGCTCTGTGCTGACAACTCGGAGCCTGGAGCCTGCTTGGGATTCTGTGTCTCCCTCTCTCTCTGCCCCTCCCCCACTCACGCTCTGTCTCTCTCTGCCTTTCAAAAATGAATAAATGCTAAAAAAAAATAATAATATAAAATAAATAAAATTACACATCGATTTGTTTTATCTTTGACTTCCTCAAAAACATTTATTTCAAGTATTCAGAAAAGTAGAATTGGCATCTTAAATAATAATCTATGTGCATAATATTCTACCATTCACATGATGTAATGTTTCCATAGCATAAAGAGTAAAAAGAATTATGAGATGATAAAATATAGTGTAAACAGGCAAACATACCAAAGTCAATATTTTAAGTGATCAAAAAGCTGGATAAGTTAATAATTGTCACAACTCCCACGTAGCAAGTTGACTCGGTGACACATAAAATGCACAAAGCTTTTGCTAAATTAGCTAGCTCCTCTTGAGTAATCACAGCCAAGCAGGTCTTATCAAGAGTAGACCAAATAGTTCTGTTAGTACCATTACTGACATAATTTTTACAGTGCAATAGCTTTGGGGTCACTAAAAATTGTAGTTTAATGAGGGAGGCTATTTCTCTTGTGACACATTCTTTTTCTTCCCACAGAAGTTAAAATTTTTGAGAGTTTCAGAAAGTCCTAAGGGCAATTCCTAAAAGGACTGATCGCCTTGGACCTTGGCAGGTCTGGCGGCAAAGTATATGGATTTTGTACAATGCTTTATATTTCTGGGCCAAAATAACTATGTAATTATTTTGTAATTATAAAGCAATCATTTACTGGCAACTAGAAGTTTTTCATTTTTTATGGTAATTCCAAGTATAACTACCGTATAATTTGTAAAAAAGAAATAGCTGTGCAATTACTCTGTATTAACACAGTAAATACCAAATGTGCCCAGACTTATTTGTGTCTTATGAAATAGAGATTCCCACACCTGCAAAAAGCAAATTGCATATCTGCTGTGTGTGCTTTCTTCACGTGGTCTATCCTAGAACCAAAGGCAGTAGGATTGGTTTGCGTTCCATCATGTCATTGTATTAGGTTATCAACTGAATGTAGCATTTAGTCACAGCTGGGTCTGAGGTTGCTTCATCAGAGAAAAGTAGAAATAAGTTTCGTAGCCACAAGAAAAGGATGGAAAGTGGAAAGTGCAGGAGTTTTGAAGTCAAATAGATGCGTGTTCGAAGTCTAGCTTGCCTACCTTCTGGCAGAGTAATTCAGATTTACTTTACCTAATTTTCTTCATCTGTAAGATAAGATTTATGTATTTCTAAATCTCAGAGATGTTTTAAGACTAGATAAGTAATATGTATAATTATCTATCATTATGACTGGTTCATTCAGTCAACAATTCATTTCCCAAATAAAATGATGAGAAATATAGACATAATTCCTGCCCCTGTGGAACTTAAGGTCCAAGGACACATGTTAACCATCATTGAATGATCACAAAGGTATAATTTTACATAGATGTTAGTAAGTGCCATGAAGGAAAGGATACAATGCAATGAAAGCAAACCTTCCCTGAGATAAATCTTAACGAAGACTTAAGGGTTGTCACACAAAAAAACCTGTACATGAACATTCACAATAACTTAATTTACAAGAGCCAAAAGCTGGAACAGACCAGATGTATAGCAACACATGAATGTTTAAATACATCTTAATACATACATACCACTCAGTAATAAATAGTACTCATCAATAAAAAGGAAGAAACTATTTGATATGTGTCAAAACTTGGATGAATCTCCAAGGAATTAGGCTGAGTGAAAGAGTCACTCCCAAAAGGTTACATACTGTATGATTCTATTTATATATTTTTGAAATAATAAAATTTTAGAAATTGACAGGTGTTTTGTGCTTTTCAATGGATAGGAAGAAGGCGGCTGTCTGATAAAAAGACATCACCAAAAGGGTCCTTGTGGGGACTAAAATAGTCCAAGTCTTACCTGTGTTGGTGGGTACATAGATATCCACATGTCATAAAATCATATAGAGTTTTATATTTAAAAAAAAAAAAAGAGAGAGACAAAGAGACAGAACTTCTCTGCCTACCCTACCTGAAATCATTTCCTGTTACAGCCAAGCTCTGGTCAAGCATTGTAAACACAGATACTTTAAGACAAGGAATTGGTTACCCAGATGCTGGAAGAGCTAGGAAGCCAAGCTGGATGGTGAAGAGGTAGCCAGAAACTAGTACTCCCACTAAGGCTGTAGGGACACAGGGAGGAGGGGAGGTTACTACCCCCAAAACTGTATGGAATTAAATATGCAAACCCAGATAAGTGAGCACAAGAAAAACTGGGGAAGTATTAATGAGATAAGTTGTCTAAGCCTAATATCCTGGTTGTAGTATTGTACCTTAGTTTGTAAAATGTTACAACTGGGAGAAGTGGATAAAAGGCACAAAGGATCTCTCTTGTATTATTTCTTACCACTGCGTATAGATTTACAATTGTCTCTATAAAGAGTGCAGTTAAAAAAACAACATTGCATTTCTGTAATCTTTCTTCTTCAAATAAATATGTGGATAAATAGATAAATAAATATAATGATAAATAAATAAATGAATAAATTAATCCCAAAATAACTCAAAGATAGAAAGAACTAAGAAGACTTATCTTCAGAAGGATTAAAGCCTGTGGCTGAGAGGCACAGCATATTAAAGGAATCAAAAATCTGTGCGTGTGTGTGTAGCAGAGAATGACAGAGAAAGGTTCAATATGAGGATGAAGAGAATTCAGAAGCCAGGTTACTCAGGGCTTCAGAGACAATATTAAAGGATTTCATAGAAAAGAATGAAATCTTGCCATTTGCAACAGCATGGATGAATCTAGAAAGTATAATGCTAGGCAAAATAAGTCAGTAAGAGAAAGGCAAATACCATATGATTTCACTTGGAATTTAAAGAACAAAGCAAACGAAGAGGAAAAAAAGAGAAAGAAACAGAAAAATAGACTCTTGGCTATAGAGAACAAGAAGACGGTTACCAGAGGGGAGGTGAGTGGGAGGATGGGTGAAACAGGTGAAGGGGACTAAGAGTACACTTAACTTGATGAACACTGAGCAACGTATGGAATTATTGAATTTCTATATAACACTCTAGGTTAACTACACTGGAGTTAAAATTTTTTTTTCATAAAGCAAAATGAGTTGAGCTTTGAAACTATTATTCTGAAAGACTTATGTTTGAAGGAAATGGAAAACTACACAATTGTTCCACTCTTTTCCCTACCAGAACTTTAACCAAAAATAAAGGAATTTTAAAAGTGCGTACCCATAAGAACCAAGTGATAAGAATGAGAGACCTCAGCAGATACAGTACCTCAACACACTTTTGAAGATTGAAGGTAAGTGATGCAGTGACAGGAAAGAAACTTTCACTTAAGGACCTTCCATGGAGATACGGTTATCCTTTAAATCCCTGCAAGTTTGCACTTTGGATTCACCTGGTAACACATGGGGCAGACGCAAAGCTGTAGCTGGGAGTGGAGGGAAGTTGGTTGCCCTGGTCCCCATTCCTAGGCCACAGGCAACAAGGATGCCACCACCCAGGGAGAATCTCCTCTCCCTTCTGATCTCAGGTCACACCTTCTAATGTCTCAAGGAAATTATAATCTTTTATCTACCAGAGACCAAATATGGCATGGACAATGATAAATTATTGACCATCATCCCTCTAACCTGTTTTAGCACCTTCACATGTTTAACAATTTTAAAAAGAAAAAGACGATCTTAAAATTTTGAATAAACTCGGTTTTGAAGGACTGTATAAAACAATAGGCACTATCATGACAGTTTTGAGAAATGTTTATTCAGTTCTCCTCCCTACATAGAACAATTGCCTAGAGAAAAAAATAGGACTAATATGTAAATATCAGAGATCCATTTTTAAAGCTCCTCCTCTTGCCATTTATTGAGGTGTCAAGTATTTTATTTTGCATAGCTGGCAGAATGAAGTTTCTCATAATTTATTGAAATTCACTTAATGCTCTGTCAGCCATCACAATTTATTGCAGTAGTGTCCAGACAAGCCAGAATACAATAATAGGATACAAGATGATATATTACAGAATAGGCCAAGATAGGAAAAGCCTCGATTAGACAGGAAAATGAGATTGTTTTAAGGAGTTAAAGCCAAAAGTATATCTACCTCATAATTTCTCAGCTGAAAGCAACCTGAAATTGCAAAGGAAAAAAAATAGAGAAGATTATTTAAACTATTGTAAAACAAGGAGGCTCTGCCATCTCCTCCAATAAGTCTAGAGAGATAAATGTTTGAATCTGATTAATTGATGGGTATCAAGTATCAGTACTCCCTAGAACACACGAGCCTGCAGAAATACAGCTCTTCTAACAGTGATCATCATTATTAGCTTACACTGCTAACAGAACTAGTTGAAAAGTGATGATCTGTTTTCAATAACAACTGGAAAGTGCCAGTGCAGCCGTAACTACCATAGTCTTATGCCTGAAAGTCTTTTTTTTTTTTAACATGAATTATAAGCGAAAAAGTAGAAATCTACCAGTTAGGAAAAGTTAACTTGTTCAAAAATATTTAAAAAGCTATGTGTTTATAATTTATTCCAGGGACACCTAAAGGCAGTATCTTGATATATTGAAAGATCTTCTGTTAGAGGTAAACTTATGTCCACAAGAGGTTTCCAGTCTAAAGAAAATGCAGTTATCTGGATCATATTCCCTTCTAGTTTGTTCTTTGCCCTGAATTTGGTAAGAGGTACCATTTCAAGCAATAAGAGATACAGAAGAAAATACGTGCAGCAAAAAAGACACTGATGGTTTAAAGAAAATTTGGAAGGCTCATCTGATAAATAATAATGATAGTGTAATAATAATATTTTGTACACTCCTCAGTGACTATTCTATGGGACTGTGCATGTATGAGTTTACTTATTTACTCTTATCTACTTAAAGACAACTCCCCAGCCCCCATTTTGAATGTTACTCCCAGAATTATACTAGGAGCATGAATTTCTGAAAAAATCCTTACATGGAACTTTATTATAAATCATACTGTATCATTACCAAATAAACTGATTTACTGAATAAAAATATCTGTAATGATAGTATGAAAAACAGAATTTTTCATTATCTTGGATCTGGATGTCAGATGCCATTTTTTAAAGTGACAATAAAATATTAGTTTTAGAAAAGAGTAAATCAACTTGAATACTTCAAAATGTCAGTCTGGGGCCATGAGGCACTAATAGCTGAAATAAGAGTCAGAGAAAGGCATTTCACAGGAAATAGTCTATTCATGGAAGACTTCAATGTCAACTTCTCCCTATATATTCTTAGAAAAAGAACACAAAATATTTCCCACCCTTTGAAAAATATATATTTTCCTGGTAAAAGCAGCCTTACGCTTCGTCTCCCCACTCCCACCCCACCTGAAATGGTGTGATTTGGCTTTCTGGCCATCTCTGTGCTGCAGAATTTTTGCCATCCGCTGAACACAGCAGGTGCAAGCAACAATTTGACTGCATTTTCCTTGACTCCTAGTTCGGCATGGGCGTACGAACCATATCCATACCTCTAACAGAGATTGCATTGACTAAAATGCTAACAAACATTTCCATTTGGTGACTAGAGCTTTGAATAGCTTAATCAACATATGGAGAGGAGAAACCGGTGTGCACATTACCTTTTCCTCTATTGCTCAGATACTATTTGTCTGTTATCTCAATTACAGATTTCTAGGAGCTGAGGGTAATGCACATTGGCGCTGTAAAGCACAGTTATTTGCAGATATTGCTGCAAATTTTGGTGTCATTTCTTGCAGTGAATTTAGAGTACATACAAATGTGCTTGATGAACATGAAACCTTATTTCCACATGTTTTGGGATATTAGACTTGGGTAGAAAGAAATCTTGTTTAAAGCATTTCATTTTTCTAATATTGAGAATATTAATAATACTCATTGTTTTTCTATGCCATAGAGCTTACCAATGGAAGGGTCCAACAACAGAAACACAGGAACCAAAAGAAAAGAATGGGTAATAGGAAGGAAAAAGCAGGGGTCGGGAGGAGGGGGAAACCTTGACAAATGTAATCAATATATTACATGGTCTTTAACTCATTGTAATGTAAACACAAAAGAGGTTCATTTCCCCCTACTTGCTGCTTTGCACATTGTGTATCAGCTTCCTTTTCTTTTTCTTAAATGATATCTTGGGGAGACTCCTATAATTTTTTAATCTCTTTTGGTTCCTGTGATCAGCCCAATTGAAATTTTTAACCTCAAACTCAGTCATAATAATCTCCTTTCTTCCCTTTTTTTTCAGTCAAATTGGGGCTGGGATCCTGACTTCTTGGTGCAAAGGGGAGGGAATTTGTTTAATCTGGGGAAACACACGTAGGAAAGGTGGTAGTTTCAGAAAGGCAGCTGAAATCCTAAATCCCGTAGAAAGATTGGGATTCAGATTTGGGGACTGTGGGTCTTGAAGAAATGTTCAAGGTGCCTGTGGATTCTACACACTTAGTCCACTTTGCCCTGTCTCTAACGATGTGACTTTCAAGCAAAGTTGCTTTGTTCTGAATTTTTAAACATGTTGTTTTTCAAATTGCAGGTCAGTTTTGCAGTGTTTCTCCACCTTGTTTTCAATTACCATCAAGGAGACTTTTCAGACGTTTTTTCCTAACACCCACTCCCACGAAATGTTAATACCACAGATAAAGTGTACACTTATTTATGTACTGTGACCCTGGGGAGGGCTCCAAACCATCAGGCTGTCTAGGTTTTCTTTGCCCCCAAGGGTCCATTTTTACCAATTTGGGAGCAATGTCACACTCATTGAGAAGGTTTGGTTTAGAGGACTGCTATAAGCATTTTTTTTTGCACATGAGCCTGAAAAAGAATAGAAAATGTCAATGTGCATCATAAGCAGTATAACAGGTGATACTGTTTTGTGAAATGTTTTCCCAAAATGATATGATTGTGTGTGTTTATATACAGTCACACTATAAAATGCACTTCTTAATTTAAGCTCTGGTCATATGTTGAAAGTGAATGTTGTACCAGATAAGCACTGGGACAAGAACATGCAACACACACACACACACACACACACACACATACACACACACTGAAACACACCCCGACCAAACCTTTAAGTAGGAAAGACATTTGCCTAACTTAATTTTCAAGACATTGTTCTCAGTCGGGTAGCCATAGGACGACAGTGTAATGCTATGCAGAGTAGCAGTTAATTTTTACCCTTTATCCCCTCAATTCGAAATCATTCTCTGTGAGCCTTGTTGAAAAACAGAGAAGGAGTCTATTGCTTAGCCATTAAATTCTTAATCAAAGTCCTTTTTTTCTCTTTTTAGCAGAAAGGGTGATTCCTTCTTCTGCTTCTAGTAATAATTGACTTGAATGTTAGGTAACATCATTTTATCACAATTATATTGCCAGAAGCTAGACTACTCACTACATAGTTGTTACTGGTCATAGTTCTGTATGATTAAGTTCAGTATTGTTTTGGGAAATGTGAAAGATGGTTGCAAACTATGTTGGTCTCTTCCCTTCTATTAATTAGAGTTTAAGGGGCAGGAAGCCATTGGAACAATACCACCAGATGTCCTAAGGCAGGACCAAAAGACTAGGGGTGCTCAGGATGAAAAAGAACTGCACTGCTGTTTAGTTAATTGGGTTTTATTTGTTTGTGTGCTTTGTTTGGGGTACGAGTGATTACTGCAATGAAGATATAAAGTCGAAAAGGACCAGGTTCTAGTGCTGTAGAATAATTTCAGAAATCAAATGTCACACAAGGTAGGCCAGAAATCTAAATGGAAATGTGGGCTGGCTGAGTTCGGGACCCCATCGCTCATGATGGAGACTTTGAACGATGCCCTGTCAAAAGGTGGATACCGAGACCTCTAAAAGGGATCTAGTTTTGCAAGATTTTTCCATAGAAGCCAGCCACCTAGATTTTTACCTGAAATTCATTTGCAACTAATTTTGCCTTTTATAAACACTGTGCAGATCCAACATGAGTGAGCTAAGCACAACCTGAAGCTTGTCAGTTTGCAATTTCTGGAATAGTGGAAACTTCATTTTTTAATAGGAGATTTCCTAGAGAGGAAAACAACTAACCAGGTACAATCTCAAAATTGGTTGGTGCCCAGGGCAAGAGTAGAGTCAAAGGTTCACATACCATGTTTCTAAATATTCATAAGATACAAATAAAGCTAGTGAACTATTAAATCAAACAACTTCTTTAAGGCAGTCTTGATAAATATACCTTTAAACAGCACAATTTTTAATATTTAGGTATAACCTTGGTTCCTTTATGGCTAAAAGTAGCCAATTATTAGAAGACCAAAATTAATTACCATCAGCATGTTTCCATGTTTTGTTGATGGATCATGCCATTTTGAGGAGTAATTATAGAAAGACCTAACTGAGAAATCATTTACAGTGATTTACTAAAATATAAGCAAAATTACTATTGTATTATTATGACATGATTTTTCACATAATTTTTATCCTATCAAAATGACCTAAAACAATGGTCAGCAAACTCAGGCTGGTGGACTATGTGTCTGCTTTTGCAAATACAGATTTACTGGAACACAGCCTTCTCCATTCATTTACATGATGCCTCTGCCTGCTTTTGTGATACAGTGGTAGTATTGAGCAGTTGTAATAAAGACTATATGACATGTAAACCTTAAAATATTCAACATCTCGTCCTTTACAGAAAAGTTTGCCAATCCTTGATCTGAAGAATGAAGAATTAAAATGTGATTTTATTAAAGGCCACACATTTAATTATATCCTTCATCAAAATATAAAGTAAATGTTAAAATTGAAGTATTAATATCATTTTAAAAATTGTTTCTTCTAAAATACTTAAAATTATATATTAAAATAAAAAGAAACAATTATAATAAGTAAACATCAACATTTAAAAGAATATTTAAATGAAACTTCATTATTTACTTTCAAATTTTTATTTAACTGTACGTTTTTAAAAATTTTTTAATGTTTTATTTTTTGAGAGAAAGAGAGACAGAGACAGTGTGTGAGCGGGGAAGGGGCAGGAAGAGAGGGAGACACAGAATCTAAAGCAGTCTCCAGGCTCTGAGCCATCAGCACGCGGGGCTTGAACCCATGAGCCATGAGATCACGACCTAAGCCGAAGTCCAACGCTTAACTGTCTGAGCCACCCAGGCACCCCTAATTGTACACATGTTTTTGTAAATATATAATTATTTGAAATTACAGTTTTCAATGTCCATTTATTGGTCAATGACCTTAAGTATGTATGTGTATATATATATATATATATATATATATATATATATATATATATTTTAATGTTTACTTATTTTTGATAGACAGAGAGGGAGAGAGGGAAAGAACCAGTGGGGGAGGGGCAAAGAGGGAGGGAGACACAGAATTCTAAGCAGGCTCTAGGCTCTGAGCTGTCAGCACAGAGCCCGACACGGGTCTTGAACTCACGAAATGTGAGATCATGACCTGAGCTGAAGTCAGACACTCAACCAACTGAGCCACCCAGGCGCCCCAAGTATATTAAGTCTAGATCTACATATATATAAATTTGAAAGAAATATGTGGGGTGCCCTGGTGGCTCAGTTGGTTAAGCGTCCAATTCTTGCTTTTAGCTCAGGTCATGATCTTCTTCATTGGTCGAGCCTCTTGTCAGGCTCTGCACTGGAAGCATGGAGACTGCTTGGGATTCTCTGTCTCTCTGCCCCTTTACTACTCATGCTATCTCCGTCTCTCTCAAAATAAATAAACTTAAAGAAAAAAAGAAATATGAATTATTTAGTATCACAACTGTTTCTTCTGTGATTTTGTGCAGCTGTTGGGACGCTGTCACACTAATTTATAATTAATTCCAGAATTACAAATTTGGAATAGGAAGAGAAAAAAGAAAACAGGTACGCTGCACTACTAGAAAATGAAACTTTATTATGTGACAAATTCCTACTTGAGAGAAAGGATTTGATAAGTTAGTTTTTCTTTTCCCTTTCCTGTATACTCCCACTGTTATGGAACCAGGCTGGAATGCTGGCAGAAAAACCAAGCGGCTCTTGGAGATCTTGGTGTATCGGAGATTTATGTAACACCGATGGGCTCCGAGAAGACCGTTTATCTAAAGATCTGAGCCCCAAATGAAGGGGGGCTCAGATATAGTTGTCAGCTTCCACATCTGTGGCGGGTTTTCACCCGCGGCAAACAGGGCAAGAAGAACCCAGAAGATGGGTCTCTAAGCTAGAGACCAAAGCTTGTTTGAGTCCTGTCAGCCATCTTATGGTACAAAACTTTATTCATTTTCCCAACACCACCACTCAACCCTTAGTGTGTGCTAACACAGTGTCTGTCTCTCAGGTTAGCAGAAGCACATCTGTAAACTTTCAAAGGTTTGGACAACAGTATTTTGTGTCTCAGGGGTGCAGCAAAACTTTGGAGCAATATTTCGTAGGGCCTGCCATTACTAGTCATGAAAGCTCATGTGTAGCATGCCAGGTAGTACCACACAGGTGCTGGGGACTGAATTTCAAGTGGCAGAGACACTCAGGGACGTTTTTAATAAATTCAGTTTTTGTGAGTGTTCGTGGCAAGTGAAGCTTTGAAAACATCGGGCCTGGAATAGGGGCCCCTCTTGCCTGGGTCGGAGGGCAGCACCGCTGTTAATAGTCTAGTTCTTATTGAGGCATAAGGAAACTGTGTGAGAACCATAGATTACAAACAGATACGTCTTCTAGGGTATAAAGCAATTCTACCCTTTTTGGTCAAGTTCTAGTAGCTTTGCTCAAATGGGGAGATTGAGGAGAGTTTAGTTAAGGAACTATTTACAAGAAGAGGTATGAGCAAGAGTCAAGGAAACCAACTAAAAGATGTGTAAGTCTCCCCATCTCCCACTTCCCACCCCATAGGGCTAACATTGGACAGGTGTGAAACAGTGGGGAAAACAGAGCTAGCAGCAGGAAGAACACATTAGCAGCCCTTAGTCTTAAGGTTCAATGGGAGGGAATAGCTATCAAATCCCAAAGGAAAGCTGTAGCCACCTATGTAGTCCAGGATGGAGGGAATTTGGGAAGGAACACTCCAATCTAACTCTCCTCCCCTCCGCCTACATCCTCCCACTGCCTTTCCTGGGCCAATTGAACCAAAGTCCAAGGGCAGAGCCCTCTGGTGCACTCCAAATGGACAGCATGGAGAATGGATCTCAGAGTTAAAGCAGAGAGTTGACAGAGAACATTACACACACACACACACACACACACACACACACACACACAGTGTTCGCTGGTTATGCAGAAGCAGCTACAGCACTCTCAGCCTGGATTCCATCCATCTTTAATAGGCTGTTTTACCAGATTTCAAAATGCATGTTTTTAGCCTTTATTTAGGAAATTGACAATTCTGGCAATGTTATTATTATGTAGCTGCAGATACAATGATGATTAGTGATGAGGGCCCATAAGGCAAGCTGAGGGCAAAGCACAAGCTAGCACTGCCTGCCCCAACTCCGGTGGGAT
Source organism: Panthera tigris (assembly GCF_018350195.1). Classification (NCBI taxonomy): domain Eukaryota; kingdom Metazoa; phylum Chordata; class Mammalia; order Carnivora; family Felidae; genus Panthera; species Panthera tigris. The sequence goes on along the minus strand of NC_056671.1, from coordinate 50,617,997 downwards.
ATGTGTGATATTCCTCAGGCACTCCTGGCTGCCCAAGAACAAAGGAAAGGAAAGAAAACAAATGGTTAACTGATAGAGATCACAGTCATGCAAGATATGGGTCTCCATCAGTTTACAAATATCTTAGTAAATTATAAGAAAAAGGCAATCTTACCAATAGCCTAATCGCCAGAAACCTATAGACTCAGGTTCCTGGAGCCCCAACATCACCCTCCCCTCCATAGTGATGTGGGGAACAAAGGCCAGAAGGAAATGCCAGGTAAAATGAAATTTCCTTATAACCTGAAGCCAGTTGGCAAATACTTGAGGCAAATATACAGTGTAACATTTCTCCTGGAGCATCGTATTGTCCTAATGTTAATGCCTTACTAGAGGGAAGACAACTTTAGCTTGACAATAGCTAGGCCTCCACTATCCTGGGAGTCTTCTTAAGCATATGAAAGTCTTACTGGAGGCCTCCCTTTTGTTTTTACCTCCCCCAACTCCATAGTATATAACCAGTCCTTCCTGCCACCCCAGTGCATGTCTTTCTGCCCAAGGGTCCTGTCCCCATGCTGTAATAAAATCCCCCTTTTCACACCAAAGTCTTCTCCAGAATTCTTTCTTGGTTGTCAGCTCCAAACACCCACCATTCCAAAACCCCATCAATTTTGGAGAAGTTGTTCTACATTCAAAATGCTTTCTTGATGGACCTGCTTGTGATTCACATGGTGGTCACAATCTGTGGATGTATGAAATATACCACATCCATTCTCACAGTGAAATGTGGTAAATCTATCTGTACAGTAGGTTGCCACAAGTCAAGCCTCACAACTTGAGTGGGTCTTATAATTTTTTTTCTGAGCACCTCACTTGCTAAGTCTCTGCTCTGTCCATTCTTTAACAGGTGTTTATGTATCCTGTCCTCAACCATGCTCTGAATCAGACCAGTGCAGTGGAGCAGGATAGAGGTACAGCAAGGAGAGATGTTCACTGGAGATAACTGTTAATATTTATACTGTCTCTATAGTAAGCTAGTAATTTACTGCATTAGTAGTATCAGTTAGTAATATCTCTAATTTGGGGTTGGCAAAGCAGAACACAGAGGAAAATGCAGGACACTAGATCAAAGAAGCTTATATATCCTTAAAAAGCCAGTGAGAAAGGGGCACCTGCGTGGCTCAGTCGGTTGAGCGACCAACTTCAGCTCAGGTCATGATCTCACAGTTTGTGAGTTTGATCCCCAAGTCAGGCTCTGTGCTGACAGCTCAGAGCCTGGAGCCTGCTTCAGATTCTGTCTGTCTGTCTGTCTCTCTCTCTGTCTGGCTCTTGAAAATAAACATTTTTTAAAAAGCCAGTGAGGAAGAAAGAAATAAACTACTGCATGCTCTAAAAGAGCTGAAATTGCCATTGGTGTTGGATTTTTTTTTTTTTTTTTGCCTGTCAGGAGAGTTTAGGTAAAAATAGTAATAGGCATTTCAAAAGAGCCATTTTAGAAGTAGAATTAACTTATCCCAAAGGATGCTATTTGCTACATATACTATAGCCGCAAACCTTGCTGCCACTTTGTCTAACTCCTGGCAGGAAACCTTGGCTCCCTCTCCCTGTCTTTCCTAGTAATTTAAATCTCTCCACGCAGAATTCTCCAAAGACCTGTTTCTACTCCAGGGCTATTCGTTTCATAATCAACCTTAAAAAAAATTTTTGCAGGATCTGGAAAAATTAAAGTCTCCAATGCAACTCTACCCAATTTCTTTTAAACTAACTGCTGTGTCCATAGTAAGTAGTCTGCCTAGTTCCCCTTGGACCTCTTTCACAGTTTCAGTGATTACCTCCCCTAGCTTTGAAAAATATTTGCTCCAACTTGCCTATAAGACTCTGCTTCTAGGACTGCCCTCAGGCTGCTAGAGCTGGCATTTCCCAGGGCGGGCAACTCCAAAGGGGCAATCTTACTTAACCAATGAGCAGGAGGTGTGGGAGTAGAAAGTCTACCTCTCTGACTTCAAGGTGGGGGACTCTGAAGATTAATGGAAAAGCCAGATTTCTCTGGAGAAGTTGGCATTGAGGATACCTCAGTAGGACTTTGCTAGAAATTGTACTTTGCTGTCCCCTTCCTTTCCTTATCCTGCTTCAACCCCTCCCTAACAGTGACTCCAAAAGGATGTCCATAATTAATCTCTTGCATGTGAATCGTCATCTCAAGATCCACTTTTGGGGATCCCGGTCTAAGAAGCATCTTCAATAGTAGGACATACCATCTCTAGCAAAAGCCACCACTAACTCTTCGTATACCATCTTGCCTCATTATTCATGAAAACGTAGGTAAGACTCAGCATGGATAAGAAATGACAAATTCATGATAACAACCCAGACAAAATGGTGTATCCTTGGAGAAAGGTCATGGGTATTATTTCTATTTTAATGTGGTTGGGAAGAGGTAAAGTTGGGGAGAAACTGGAAAGATTAGTTCAAGCTGACAACAAGCTCCCAGTTTAAAAGCTGACATTGATGTGTTTTCACCATGGGGGCTTCTCAAGTCTGCTCCAGGCTGTTCCCTGTCAGTGGTTAACCAAGGGGACGACAGACAAAGGAAGGAAAATAGCATTAATGCTCCGACCTCCTGCTTTGTTTGAAATTACTAGTAGTGAAGGCTGAGCTGGTAAGAGCTTTTAAAAGCATCTGTTCACCAAATCTTTCGAAAAGTTCTGTAGACTTCCAGCTCAGACCAACAAATGATCTCTCTTCTTCCTTCCCCCCACTTCTAAAATAAAATCCTTTATAGGATTGCAGAAGTCCCTCACTTCCTACCACCTCAGAGAGAAAGATTTTGTCAACTCTTCCCTGAACGTGGTTTTACCTAACATCTTAATCCTAACAAATCTCATTTTTGATTGATTTCTGATTTCTTTTTTATTAAATTAAGGCTTTCATCTGGCTATATGCTTCCAGAACTGAATTTGCCACTCCCATACAAATCTAATGTAACCTTTAATTACAGGAAGCTCTGTCAGTGCCTAGTACACTTCATGGGCTCCAGGGATTTCCAAAACACATCTTATTCCTTGTCAGAGACATAAGATAAATGAAGTATTCCCAGCTTGAGGCTTCCTCTCTAAAACCTTTCAGAGATGGAAAGGCAGTTTAAAAAATTAACTCTCAATTTCTTTCCTCATAATAGAAAGTGCTTGTCTTCAGTTATTTTTCCATGCTTGTCTTGGGTAATGTGGGATCAGGGTAAGAATCCCAGACATTGAATCAGAAGATTAAGGTTCAAGTTCTAGTTTTTTCATTTAACTGCTAGGAGGAAAATTCTCAATTTCCTTAACTATCAAAATGAACATTGAAAAAAACAGTGCTGGGGTGCCGTGGTGGCTCAGTCAGTTAAGCGACCGACTTCAGCTGAGAGTATGATCTTGCAGTTTGTGAGTATGAGCCCTGGATCAGGCTCTGTGCTGACAGCTCAGAGCTTGGAGCCTATTTCAGATTCTTTATCTTCCTGGCTCTCTGCCGTTCCGCCTCTCTCTCTCTCTCTCTCTCTCTCTCTCTCAAAAATAAACATTAAAAAAAATTTTAAATAAAAATAAAAAAACAGTCTTAGCTACTAAAAATATTCATTTTGAGGATAACATAATAAAATCAATGAACACAATTTACAGTGAAATGTGGAAATAATTTTTATACCATAATAACTATAGAAATATAAGGCATTATTTATTGTCAAGCTCAAGGGAATAACCGACTACATCCTTCCTTCCGAGATCCAAGAAGTACTTGCAGTGTTAACAGACCAAACTAGCTTACATCTAACTTCCTTTAATCTTGTGAATTTTACCCCCAGTATTTTAACCTTTTATGCTTTTGTTTTGTCTGTTTGTTTGCTTTTATTTCCCTTATTCCTGGCAGAGAAGGAAAATTGCCTCATAGTGTTTACATAATAAGAATTCCCTCTCCCCAGAAATTTTAAGAACATTGCATAGTGATCATGCACCTGTTTGGGTACATTGACTGTAATAACGCACATATAAGGTGACTGGTAGGATGTGCAAAAAATTAAACTTGGAATGAAAATATCTGAATTTGACCCCTTTTTGTAACTTATAGGCTACCTAAATTTCTGTTATACAGTACACTTAGCCTTTCTGTACCTGCTTTGTCGTCTATAAAGTCTCAAAATATTGTCCATTTAGGAGGCTTGTTGTGAGAGTTAAGCACAAACACTCACCATTTATTGAATACTATTATCAATATCATTGTTATTCTGTACAACAGGGTTAAAGGCTAATAAGAAAAAAAACATTTTATTACATTTCCCACCAGCAGTACATATTTACATATTCATATTAATATATTTACATGTTCATACTCTCTTTTGCAGACTCTTCCTTCAGGGGAACCCATTGCTCCAATGCCTAAATTTCATAAGTCATCAAATCCTCTTGGTGCCGTATCTTAGGGTATTTTCTTTTCCTTTGCCCTGACCAGGCCCTCATAGTTCTATTTTCTTTTTGCCTCCTTTCTTGACTAAACCATTGTGATAGCCTCTGTGATGCTCCCCAAGGCATTCTCTTTGCCAGCTCTTTCCTTTGCAGTACACAGAAATGATCACATCTCTCCTCTGTCTACAATCCTTTTTATTAACTCCCCATATCTACATGGTTAATTCCAAAAGCCTTACAATGACTTTCAACCCTCTAACCCTTCCAACCTGGTTTTATTCCTGCATTTTTATAAGAACTTGGCTTTAAAAAAAAAAAGAACTTGGCTTTTCCAGGAAACTGGAATTACTTGACTTTTCCCACACCATCTCTTTCCTTTCATTCATGCTTCCATCTTCATTTCCTTTCCAAGGAGTCCTTCCTCCCTTTTTCTTGGCTTTCACGATCTTATGTACTCATCAAGGCAGAGCACAAATGCCTGAAGCTGGCCCAGTCTACCTGAGAAAGGATTAGTGTTTAATTCCTCTGCTCACACACAGTACTTAAATCACTGTGATTTTATTGACAATATTTTCCTTGTATTAGACACACACACACACACACACACACATGAATATTCACATGTGTATGTATATATATGTCCCTATATATCCCTATATATCTTATCTCTCTAAAGGTGGATAAAATAAATAAAATTCTTTTTATCTTCCAATACCACAGTGCCTTGAATAGAGTAGATAGTCATGAAATATGCATTGAAAGACGAGAGTCGCATAATTTAGCCACAAATGAAAGGAATGGAAGAAATGTTCTATCTGTTCAAAGACCTTTACCTGAATTTGGCTTCCTTGCACAGAATGTCCTATTCCTAGGCCCTTTCATTCCCTTATCAAAACTTACTTGTGCTGATACCTCTTTGTAACACTGGCAATCAAATAATTGGATAAATTGACTTATAATGTTTTGACAGTGAGTGCTAAAAACTGCATACAAATTAATACATTGGAGGACAATGACCCCCTCGAAAGGAAGAACTCTAGGAGAAGACATCAGCAAATGAAAGAGATAGCTGGAAAGCCTCTCTTATCAGGTGATATTCACCCATCTACTCTGCCTCCACATAAAGCACCCTGCTTTTGTGCACAAAGCAAGAAGAACGAGTCTCTTGCTGGAGAAAAATAGAAATATTAGTTGTCAGTACCTGGAGAGACAAACAGTATGTTCTAAGAGACAAAATATCTTTCAGGAAACAGGTCACCATTCTACCCATCTAGTGATGGGACACCAGGAAAAAGCTGGTAATCTGAGATTTGAATACAAAGGTGAACTTTGAGCCTAGGCTGCCAAGGTGGAACTTTATCTGGTACAACAGCCCTCACCTAAATTGCATCTATTTGCCAATAAGTTCTAACTCTCCAGTCCCAATGTGCTGTTACAAGTGAGTTTCCTCCATGTGAAAGGCTGCCCCTTAGCAGATCTCACTCCTGAATGAAGGTCACCAGCATTATTTAAGAACGTAAAACTCAACTGACCCTAGATGCAATATTTTCAACTCCTCACTGAGTTGAAGGGGAGTTGTTAAAACAGGTTTAAAGGCAGATTTAGATTCACACATTCAGTAATCCTTGATGTTTCTGTGGCCTTTCTTCTAACCAGGGCCAACACTGCATTTAGATTTTTGCACGTGCCTGCTGAGAGGGGACATTTTCCTCAAATGTACCTGGGGCCAGTGTAAGGCTTTTGAAATGCTGCTGAGCCAAGTTCCAATTGATAGGTTTATTGAGACCATGTTATGTAGTAAGCTGCCGCAGTCCCACACTTTAAAACTCAACGAGGTGTAAAGGATGCAAAAGCTGACAGATAGTCCTTTATAAAAACTGTGAGCAATCCCTGCGTGGACGGCTCGTCAAGCATGCAGCAAGGAGATGAAAGAAAGCCCACGATAAATAGACTTTGCCCAGAAAACTTCAAAAGGAAATAATTTCACTTGGTCAAAAGTATGCAGTATGATTTTGCTTCTGTGAAAGGCCCCTAGAGCAAAGGGGTAGTAATAATAGTAATCATCCATAGCAAAATAGGTCACCTCCTGTGTACAAAGAAGAATTCACAGTACTTTCAGTAAGTAGATTCATTATCTCTAAGACCTCCATGGTTCTCATCAGTAAAATGGGAGTGATTGGATATTTCCTTTCTTCTCCAGGGATCTTTTGTATGAGCAACATTAAAAAGCAATTATAAAACTGGAGGCTACCGTGTGAACATTAGCTGATTATTACTATTACCTGCTTTCCTAAGAGAACTTGCCCTTGGTGCGACCACACTTGGCAGATGTCACAGCAAATGAGATGAACTGGAGTCTGATGCTATGGAACTCAGATAAAAATAAAGGAGGAATTGGACGTGACTAACATGCGCTTTACTTTCTTTCGTAATGTTTACAATTTGCAAATAATTTTTACTTTTAAATCTTAATAAAATCTTAAGATGAAACGGGTTTGACATCCTCCTGTTCTTCGAGATGTCCTGGTAGTATTAGGCCAGAGCTCTGGCTGGACAGTCATATCACATTAACCTTTACAGCACATACCAAGGTCAGTTACAATGATGGCTTCTCACCTCCTTTCCTGGCAAATGGCCGCCTTTATAACACTGCCTTAAGAAAATCCTACCCACGGACTGCGGCCCCGCCCACTAACTCCAGTTATACACCACAGCACAGGGGAAGTGCACTGCAGGTCCTCACCACGCCAGGGACTCTCCAAAATGACCAAACGGAAGAATTCCCCTCAGAAGAATCTCCAGGAAATAACAACAGCTAATGAACTGATCAAAAAGGATTTAAATAATATAACAGAAAGTGAATTTAGAATAATAGTCATAAAATTAATCGCTGGGCTTGAAAACAGTATACAGGACAGCAGAGAATCTCTTGCCACAAAGATCGAAGGACTAAGGAACAGTCACGAGGAGTTGAAAAACGCTTTAAACGAATTGCAAAACAAAATGGAATCCACGATGGCTCGGCTTGAAGAGGCAGAGGAGAGAATAGGTGAACTAGAAGATAAAGTTATGGAGAAAGAGGAAGCTGAAAGAAAGAGAGATAAAAAAATCCAGGAGTATGAGGGGAAAATTAGAGAACTAAGTGATACACTAAAAAAAAATAATATACGCATAATTGGTATCCCAGAGGAGGAAGAGAGAGGGAAAGGTGCTGAAGGGGTACTTGAACAAATTATAGCTGAGAACTTCCCTGAACTGGGGAAGGAAAAAGGCATTGAAATCCAAGAGGCACAGAGAACTCCCTTCAGACGTAACTTGAATCGATCTTCTGCACGACATATCATAGTGAAACTGGCAAAATACAAGGATAAAGAGAAAATTCTGAAAGCAGCAAGGGATAAACGTGCCCTCACATATAAAGGGAGACCTATAAGACTCGTGACTGATCTCTCCTTTGAAACTTGGCAGGCCAGAAAGGCTTGGCACGATATCTACAGTGTGCTAAACAGAAAAAATATGCAGCCGAGAATCCTTTATCCAGCAAGTCTGTCATTTAGAATAGAAGGAGAGATAAAGGTCTTCCCAAACAAACAAAAACTGAAGGAATTTGTCACCACGAAACCAGCCCTACAAGAGATCCTAAGGGGGATCCTGTGAGACAAAGTACCAGAGACATCACTACAAGCATAAAACATACAGACATCACAATGACTCTAAACCCATATCTTTCTATACTAACACTGAATGTAAATGGATTAAATGCGCCAACTAAAAGACATAGGGTATCAGAATGGATAAAAAAACAAGACCCATCTATTTGCTGTCTACAAGAGACTCATTTTAGATCTGAGGACACCTTTAGATTGAGAGTGAGGGGATGGAGAACTATTTATCATGCTCCTGGAAGCCAAAAGAAAGCTGGAGTAGCCATACTTATATCAGACAAACTAGACTTTAAATTAAAGGCTGTAACAAGAGATGAAGAAGGGCATTATATAATAATCACAGGGTCTATCCACCAGGAAGAGCTAACTATTATAAATGTCTATGCACCAAATACCCGAGCCCCCAGATATATAAAACAATTACTCATAAACATAAGCAACCTTATTGATAAGAATGTGGTCATTGCAGGGGACTTTAACACCCCACTTACAGAAATGGATAGATCATCTAGACACACAGTCAATAAAGAAACAAGGGCCCTGAATGATACATTGGATCAGATGGACTTGACAGATATATTTAGAACTCTGCATCCCAAAGCAACAGAATATACTTTCTTCTCGAGTGCACATGGAACATTCTCCAAGATAGATCATATACTGGGTCACAAAACAGCCCTTCATAAGTTTACAAGAATTGAAATTATACCATGCATACTTTCAGACCACAATGCTATGAAGCTTGAAATCAACCACAGGAAAAAGTCTGGAAAATCTCCAAAAGCATGGGGTTAAAGAACACCCTACTAACGAATGAGTGGGTCAACCAGGCAATTAGAGAAGAAATTAAAAAATATATGGAAACAAACGAAAATGAAAATACAACAATCCAAACGCTTTGGGATGCAGCGAAGGCAGTCCTGAGAGGAAAATACATTGCAATCCAGGCCTATCTCAAGAAACAAGAAAAATCCCAAATACAAAATCTAACAGCACACCTAAAGGAAATAGAAGCAGAACAGCAAAGGCAGCCTAAACCCAGCAGAAGAAGAGAAATAATAAAGATCAGAGCAGAAATAAACAATATAGAATCTAAAAAAACTGTAGAGCAGATCAACGAAACCAAGAGTTGGTTTTTTGAAAAAATAAACAAAATTGACAAACCTCTAGCCAGGCTTCTCAAAAAGAAAAGGGAGATGACCCAAATAGATAAAATCATGAATGAAAATGGAATGATTACAACCAATCCCTCAGAGATACAAACAATTATCAGGGAATACTATGAAAAATTATATGCCAGCAAATTGGACAACCTGGAAGAAATGGACAAATTTCTAAACACCCACACTCTTCCAAAACTCAATCAGGAGGAAATAGAAAGCTTGAACAGACCCATAACCAGCGAAGAAATTGAATCGGTTATCAAAAATCTCCCAACAAATAAGAGTCCAGGACCAGATGGCTTCCCAGGGGAGTTCTACCAGACATTTAAAGCAGAGATAATACCTATCCTTCTCAAGCTATTCCAAGAAATAGAAAGGGAAGGAAAACTTCCAGACTCATTCTATGAAGCCAGTATTACTTTGATTCCTAAACCAGACAGAGACCCAGTAAAAAAAGAGAACTACAGGCCAATATCCCTGATGAATATGGATGCAAAAATTCTTAATAAGATACTAGCAAATCGAATTCAACAGCATATAAAAAGAATTATTCACCATGATCAAGTGGGATTCATTCCTGGGATGCAGGGCTGGTTCAACATTCGCAAATCGATCAACGTGATACATCACATTAACAAAAAAAAAGAGAAGAACCATATGATCCTGTCAATCGATGCAGAAAAGGCCTTTGACAAAATCCAGCACCCTTTTTTAATAAAAACCCTTGAGAAAGTCGGGATAGAAGGAACATACTTAAAGATCATAAAGGCCATTTATGAAAAGCCCACAGCTAACATCATCCTCAACGGGGAAAAACTGAGAGCTTTTTCCCTGAGATCAGGAACACGACAGGGATGCCCACTGTCACCGCTGCTGTTTAATATAGTGCTGGAAGTTCTAGCATCAGCAATCAGACAACAAAAGGAAATCAAAGGCATCAAAATTGGCAAAGATGAAGTCAAGCTTTCGCTTTTTGCAGATGACATGATATTATACATGGAAAATCCGATAGACTCCACCAAAAGTCTGCTAGAACTGATACATGAATTCAGCAAAGTTGCAGGATACAAAATCAATGTGCAGAAATCAGTTGCATTCTTATACACTAACAATGAAGCAACAGAAAGACAAATGAAGAAACTGATCCCATTCACAATTGCACCAAGAAGCATAAAATACCTAGGAATAAATCTAACCAAAGATGTAAAAGATCTGTATGCTGAAAACTATAGAAAGCTTATGCAGGTAATTGAAGAAGATATAAAGAAATGGAAAGACATTCCCTGCTCATGGATTGGAAGAATAAATATTGTCAAAATGTCAATACTACCCAAAGCTATCTACACATTCAATGCAATCCCAATCAAAATTGCACCAGCATTCTTCTCGAAACTAGAACAAGCAATCCTAAAATTCATATGTAACCACAAAAGGCCCCGAATAGCCAAAGTAATTTTGAAGAAGAAGACCAAAGCAGGAGGCATCACAATCCCAGACTTTAGCCTCTACTACAAAGCTGTCATCATCAAGACAGCATGGTATTGGCATAAAAACAGACACATAGACCAATGGAATAGAATAGAAACCCCAGAACTAGACCCACAAACGTATGGCCAACTCATCTTTGACAAAGCAGGAAAGAACATCCAATGGAAAAAAGACAGTCTCTTTAACAAATGGTGCTGGGAGAACTGGACAGCAACATGCAGAAGGTTGAAACTAGACCACTTTCTCACACCATTCACAAAAATAAACTCAAAATGGATAAAGGACCTGAATGTGAGACAGGAAACCATCAAACCTTAGAGGAGAAAGCAGGAAAAGACCTCTCTGACCTCAGCCGTAGCAATCTCTTACTCGACACATCCCCAAAGGCAAGGGAATTAAAAGCAAAAGTGAATTACTGGGACCTTATGAAGATAAAAAGCTTCTGCACAGCAAAGGAAACAACCAACAAAACTAAAAGGCAACCAACGGAATGGGAAAAGATATTTGCAAATGACACATCGGACAAAGGGCTAGTATCCAAAATCTATAAAGAGCTCATCAAACTCCACACCCGAAAAACAAATAACCCAGTGAAGAAATGGGCAGAAAACATGAATAGACACTTCTCTAAAGAAGACATCCGGATGGCCAACAGGCACATGAAAAGATGTTCAACGTCGCTCCTTATCAGGGAAATACAAATCAAAACCACACTCAGATACCACCTCACGCCAGTCAGAGTGGCCAAAATGAAGAAATCAGGAGACTATAGATGCTGGAGAGGATGTGGAGAAACAGGAACCCTCTTGCACTGTTGGTGGGAATGCAAATTGGTGCAGCCGCTCTGGAAAGCAGTGTGGAGGTTCCTCAGAAAATTAAAAATAGACCTACCCTATGACCCAGCAATAGCACTGCTAGGAATTTATCCAAGGGATACAGGAGTACTGATGCATAGGGGCACCTGTACCCCAATGTTTATAGCGGCACTCTCAACAATAGCCAAATTATGGAAAGAGCCTAAATGTCCATCAACTGATGAATGGATAAAGAAATTGTGGTTTATATACACAATGGAATACTACGTGGCAATGAGAAAAAATGAAATATGGCCTTTTGTAGCAACATGGATGGAACTGGAGAGTGTGATGCTAAGTGAAATAAGCCATACAGAGAAAGACAGATACCATATGGTTTCACTCTTATGTGGATCCTGAGAAACATAACAGAAACCCATGGGGGAGAGGAAGGAAAAAAAAAAAAAAAAAAAAGGAGGTTAGAGTGGGAGAGAGCCAAAGCATTAGAGACTGTTAAAAACTGAGAACAAACTGAGGGTTGATGGGGGGTGGGAGGGAGGGCAGGGTGGGTGATGGGTATTGAGGAGGGCACCTTTTGGGATGAGCACTGGGTGTTGTATGGAAACCAATTTGACAGTAAATTTCATATATTAAAAAATTAAAAAAAGAAAAAAAAAGAAAAAAAAGAAAAAAAAAAAAAAAAAGAAAATCCTACCCACATAAGAATTGCAAGTCGCCTGGATGGTGTTCTGCCTTTAGCCCATAGAAAACTGTCTTTAGTGAGAACACACGCACACCAGAAAAATCTAATGAAAATTAAATATATATGTACATGTGTGTTATTTTTCTATATAACGCTAACGACTATTGTTTTTTTTAATAACTAAAAGGACCCATTAAATGACTGATTTTCCCGAACTCCCTATGTAATCTATCATCATACAGGTCACTTCAATATGACTCAAACACAGAAGGAAAACATGGAACCTATCTTTTCTCCCCAAAGCATACCTGCATTTCCAAAGCCATGGAGAGTGTGATGTGGGCAGCTTACCACAGTTTCGAACTAGAAGACTTGATGCATCACTTTAGAATGAGAGACATAGCCAGATGTGCTCCTGACAGGGTTTCCTTTATTCCACCCGCTCCATGCTGAGAGAGCTTCATGCTCATAATTCTATACATCCTGTCCTGATACTTCTGATTTCCTCCTTTAGAAAAATCAAACCACACTTGAAGGTCCTACTTTTAAAAATAGCATAATACAAAGCCTTTGATTTCTTCTATTTTCATTGCTTTGGGCAGTTTGAATAACCTAATTTTTGAATTTGGTTAATAACTCGTCTAAGTACTTCTAGAAGGTGCTCTAAAAAATGAAAACACAAACCATAAAAAACAAAGTAAAATAAAAGTGCAAATGCCATGATTTAAAATACATTAAAGACGGGGCGCCTGGGTGGCGCAGTCGGTTAAGCGTCCGGCTTCAGCCAGGTCACGATCTCACGGTCCGTGAGTTTGAGCCCCGCGTCGGGCTCTGGGCTGATGGCTCGGAGCCTGGAGCCTGTTTCCGATTCTGTGTCTCCCTCTCTCTCTGTGCCTCCCCCGTTCATGCTCTGTCTCTCTCTGTCCCAAAAATAAAATAAATGTTGAAAAAAAAAAAAAATTTTTAAAATACATTAAAGACAACAAAAATGTACTGTCTTCTTATTGTGACTTCTTTACATAAATACTGCATTTAAGAAACAGATGAGCAACTATTTAATAAGTAAAATAAACACGAAACAATTTTTTTACATGGAACTATTAAATGGTGTAAATATTTAACAGCAAGTGAAAATGTTTGAGCTTATTACACATATTTGCCGATCCTGTACATATTTGCTTAGATTTGTTATTTAAGACGTGATCAGATTTAATATAGTTCACATCCAGGTTAAAGATGTGGTTTGAATCCTTATAAGCAGACTGGAAGTTTCCTAATTTATTTCCAGTGGAAGATTCCAGATCTGTCAGGCCACTGTACTACCACACTCTGTGTGCTATTCTCCTTTCCCTAATGTTGTTAAGGAGAAGTATTGCAGTGTGGTTTTGGAAATAAACAGCTACACTTTCCTTTTTTTGGTCAGGTACAGATGAATAGTGTCAAGAAAAACCTTCTGTAATAGTAACTCTGAAATAAGGTGTATGAAATTTATGTACAATAAACCCAATTAATGTAGAGCCTAATTTAAGAATTTATGATGCCAAAGCATAAGAGACTCTTAAAAACTGAGAACAAACTGAGGGTTGATGGGGGGTGGGAGGGAGAGGGAGGGTGGGTGATGGGTATTGAGGAGGGCACCTTTTGGGATGACCACTGGGTGTTGTATGGAAAACAATTTGACAATAAATTTCATATTAAAAAAAAGAATTTTTGATGAATACAAAGGCATATGTACTGCTCTTATAGACAAAATGTCTCAAGTAATACTTTCCCGAAAAGGTTAACAAGTATAATAATTCTACTCTAATTTCAGTATAATTTGTTAATCAGTAGCTCAATTAAAAAAAAAAAGTCTCTTCCTTTCATCTTCTTAGTAATGTAATCAACTCTCAGCCTATGTGTTCTGTCCATTCTAACTCTTTTTCCGAATAATTCCTATTTTTCCTTCAAATAGCAACTCAATTGTCACTCTGTCAAGGAAGACTTTCTTAAAATTCTCATTATTTCAAAGTTTCCTACAGTCCTCCCTGCCTCCTCTCTTTTCGAAACCTTATCCAGTCTGGTGGCTAACTCTGTGGCTCTACCTTGAAATTACATCCAGAATGCAGCCACTTTTCAATACCTGTAATGTTGCCACTGGTTTCTGCGGCATCCTTGTTTGTTCCCAGAATATAAAATAGACTTCTCATCGGTCTCTGTGCTTCTACCTTTGCTCCTTACAGCCAGTCATCTTTTTAAGACATGTCAGACCATACTACTCCTTAGAGTCCACCAGAGCTTGCCATCTTATGGGATAAAAACCAATGCCTCTGCATCAGCTAGAAGGACCTACTTCACCCATCCCCTTACCTCAACTCAGGACCTCTCTGGCCTCTCTCTCCCTCTTACTCACCAGACTTCTGCTTGTCACATTCTTCCCTACAATGTACCCATTTATTTTGTTTATTACTTATCTAAAAGGAGAGATTTTGCCTGTTTTATTCAATAAAAAAGAGAGATTTTTGCCTATTTTGTTCACTGTTATATACCTGTAAGAGGAAGGACACACATAGTAGGCACTCAGAAATATTGTTGAGGGGCACCTGGGTGGCTCAGTCGGTTAAGCATCCAACTCGAGACTTGGACTCAGGTCATGCTCTCACGGTTTGTGAGTTCAAGTCCCACGTTGGGCTCTGTGCTGAGAGTGTGGAGCCTGCTTGGGTTTCTCTCTCTTCCTCTCTCTCTTTGCCCCTCCCCACTCTCTCTTTCTCTCGGTCTCACAAAAAATACTGTTAACATGAATATATGTCACTATCACTATACTTGTCTCTCAAGGCACTTGCACAGGCATGCAACCACATTGCATGTGATTGTTTGTTTAACATTTGCTTTCCCTACGCTCAAGGTTGATGTAAACACCTGGAGTTCATAGACCATTTATATTTTGTCTACCTTGTATCCTCGAAGCCCAACAAATACCAGACCCACAATATGTACAATACGTATATTATTGATTAAAACATATTTATTAAATGAAATAGTACAATATCTTCCTGTTTATTTTCTAATGTGATTATATGAAAATTAAAACATTTCTATAATTAATAAGGTACTTGCCATTTGATCTTTTTGTAATATCTCCATAAAGTAATCCAAATTACTTGTCCTTATTTAAAAGATACTTTTGTTATCTCTCTTGTATAAGTATCTCATTCAAAAGATCAGTACCTATTTTTCTTTACAATAGGCAAAAACAGATTTAGTTTATTTATTTCTTGCATAGAAGCTTAGTGTAATTTTGCAACTATCATTTTAATCCATAATGCTAAACAAAGCAATTATAGATGACACCTTGTTAATGTGGGTTGACATGAGCAGCAAAAATAAAATAGCATAATATGTTCCAGAGGACAAACAGTGGCCTTGTGTAAATCAGGAAGCTCAATGCACTCCAGACTTTGTTTAGTCCTGTTCCCTCACCACCAGGTTTCTTGCTAGAAACAATCAATTAAAGGGAGTGTGCTATTTTTTGTTTTCCTGGCTGAAACAGACTCACTCGGATAGCTGGCCATGCCTGTGGTTGAGTAGACCAGGGCTTGTTAACATACATACCCTATAGTATAGCACAGCTATGCTTTCATCAATTATGTTTGGTTTAAGGGGACTCGAAGTTTCCATTAAACAACACCTAAAAGCAAACTGCAGGTGCAAAAATAAGTGTAGTGATATCATATAGGCATGACATGTTTTTCAGACCTCTTCCAAAATGGGCCTTGGGCTACAGGTCTGTCTGCGGTTGGTGGCCAATGAAGACAGCTGTGTGAGTCACATTCTGCTTGGCGTGTGCTAGTTCAGGCAAAATGGGAAATTGTGTGGACTCTTCATGTACCATGTATTTGAAACATGGATTTTATGTTTCAAACTTGCTTAAACTTTCAGTTTTTGAAATATGAAAGAATATGTGTAATAGATCTTCACTTCCTGTGTATCATTAATTCATTAAGAAATTCTAGGATTGTTGTTGACATGAAATTTATAAAGCACTGAATGCCACAATGAGAGAAGCTATATGAAGACCCTAACAGCATCTATCTACTTTTATCTTATACCCAGATTCTCATTCCTCACCCATGCACTTCTTTTATAATTGTTCAAATTTAAGTAATAATCTATAACATAAAAAATATATAGCAGTTTAAACTACATATATGTCAGTTTAACTTACATAGTTGTGGGCATGATCACTGGTTATCTGCATTCCATATTGGGTTTTTTCCCCTCAATTCTATGCTTCTTCTGCCCTACTTCTAACGTCTTCTGATATAACATTTAATTCATATCTGAGTGAAAATATGATGGTTCTAAATGGTTGCTACTACATATGTCAGACTTTTAGAAAGCACTCAATAAAAACATTTTGAATGCAAGAGTGAGTAGATAAATTAATGGATATATTTAAGTGCATTATAGCCACCAAACCTAAAATACGGAACTAAATATCTTTGCCCTCTAGAGCATAAATCCACTCAATACATATTTTTGAAACCTACTCTAGGCTCTGAGAATGCAGTAGGGAACAGGAAAATCTCCTGCACAGATGCAAATCATATTCCAGCAAAAAAGGAATAAGTAAATGTTTATTTACTAAAAATAATCATAATAGTCGTAGGAGTAATAATATGTAATAATACATAGCTCTTTGTGATGAGCACTGTACTAAATGCTATCTCTATTATCTATCTGTGTGTCTATCTATGTATCCATCTATCCATCCATCCATCCATCCATTCCTTTATTCTTCACTACTACTTTTTAAGTTAGATGCTATGAGTATACCATTTTACAGATGTCAAAACTGAGGCACAGAGAAGTTATATAATTCATCCAAGGTTTTATTCCCTGTAAGTTGTGTAATTGGAATTGGAATTAAGATAGTCTGGTCTCATAGTGCATATTCTTAGCTTCACTATATTCCTTCTTTAAAGATGTATCATGTGTCATAAGTGGCATAAAGATAAATGAAGCAGGATAAGGAGATAAAAAGTTATAGGAGAAGTGGTATAGGAAATACAGTTTTTGTCATGGTGATTTAAAAATACATCCACTGATTCTTTAATATTCTTTCTTTCAAGAGATGGAGACTAATTCCTCTCCCCTTCTGTGGGGACTGGATTTAGTATTCTAACAAATTAAACAAAATGGAAGAAAAAGTGTGTTGACTTCCAGGATTAAGTTATATATCTTGGCACTTGGAACTTGTTTGTTCTCTCAGTCTTGGACCACTCTCTCTAGGGAAAGCTAGCTGGCTTACTGCAAAGATACTCAACCATCTCTAGAAGATGTGCAAATGGTGAGAAACTGAGGCCTTCTGCAGACAACCAGCATTAACTTGCCACATCTGTGAGCCACCTTGAGAGCAGAAACTTCAACTCCAGTCAGACTTTCAGATGAACATGGGCCTGGCTGATGTGGCTGATATGGCATCTGAGTCAGAACAACCAAGCCAAGCTGCTTCCACATACATAAATCATGTGAAATAATACAAAGTTATCATTTGAAGCCACTACATTTTTGGATACTTTTACACAGCATAGGAAACTAATGGAGTAGTCCAGAAAAGTTTCTCTGGTAAGGTGACATTTGACCAGACATTAAATCAAGTGAAGGGGCAAACAGCGGGAATGTCTTGGGGAAAAGATGTCAGGCTGTGAGAAAAACATGTACAAAGACCTTGAGTATGTCTGTTGTGTTTAAGGAACAGTAAGTTGCTTATTTTGGCAAGACAGAGAAGAGAAGAGTGACAGAAGTAAGGTCCGAAACCAAGGCCTCAATGGCAGAGAAATTCATATGTCATTATAGAAGGATTGGATCTCACTCTATCTGTAATTCAAATCAATTGAATGGTTATGAACAGGGAGAGACTGTGAAAAAGACTATCATGGCTGATGCTTGGACAACAGACTGCAACAGAGCAAGAGTAGAATCACTGAGGTCTTCAGGAAGCTATTTTGAAAAACAACGGTGGCTTGGACTAGGGTATTTGTGGTGGAAATGGTAAGAAGATGTCCAGTTTAATATTTAAAGATGGAGCCAATAGGACTCACTGATGGATTGGATGAGGATGTACTACATGGATCTCCAGTAAAACAATGATTTCAAGGCCCACTATTTCCACTGTGAGAAAGTAGCTTGGAGGACCTAAAAGTGGTAACTTTGGTTGCAATGTGTTAGCCCCATCTCTTCCTTGGGCTTACATGGAGGACAATTAAAATATAAAGGTAAATAAGAACAAATGTTCATTCAGTTTTCTTTTCGTGCTCCTTCCAAGAATATTGTACTATATCATCTGGTGATAAATGGAATCTGTCACTCCAAACATACCTTTATGAGATTTGAAATTAGAACTGAAAAGATACATTCTTATTGAATTAGATTCCTGTTGTGTTTGCTCAAAATGAGGACATTGTGAAATTAGCTTACTCCTCCTTCCAGATTAGAAACTATGATGTCAGCAATGAGATAGCTTTTGGAATTGGGACAGACACTATTTGGCATGGTGTGGCAGTGGTTTGGGACAATGAGCCCAGTCATGATAAATTCTTCCCATGGTGGGTCCAGCTGTGCAAGATGGCCATTGGGAAATAAGACCATGGCCACCACTCCATTCTACAGCTATTAATATGTGCATCAGCATGCAATGAATTTAAAATTGACCCAAAGCCCTAACTACCTGGACCAAAGTGAGCCATGATGAAGGGTGGTGTCACACAAGCATCGCCTTAGCAAGCCTTTTGGACATTTTTGGAGAGTCTTCAGTAGATCTGAGCAAGAAACATACACAGTTGCCCATCATCTGTTTGGTTTTTTAAGCAAAAGCTATCAAGCTTTCATTTTTCAAAACAGTACGTAGTCTTCTCAGGAAGTTCACACCCCATACTCTTCATTCCTAATTCTGTCTCCTTATTCTGCAGAGAAGAAAATATCCTTGATGATCAAGCTGACCCTAGGCTGAGATTCAGGAAGACTCCTAAGACAAGTTAGGATATCCACTAAAGCAAGCAACAGGAATCCAAGAGACCAGCTCATGGGTGCTCGTAGATTCTTAGCACTGGCATGTCTAAGACTGCTACATTTGTCCTTTTCCATTGGGACCATTGATATACATCCTCTTTCACATATTTTCATCATGTTATAGGGTTGTGTTTCCCCTTCCCCTTTGAAATTAGTCACAGTCACATGACTTGCTTTGGCCAGTGAAGGGCAATCTGAAGTGACATTTATTTCTTCCAGACAAAACTTTGTGGGCCAGTGTGTAATTACTACATTCCCTTTTTCTCGCCCTTGGTTATTGAAAAAGTACATGGCAAGATAGATCTGCTTTCAGCCAGGTCCCAAAGTGATTATAGTAAACCGGAGCCTACCCTCCACCATGACCCTTTGTGATGCACAGGTAACAAGACATAAACTTCTGTTGCACTTATCCCTTGAGATTTGAGGGTTGTTTGTTATCACAGCATAAACCAGACTATTCAACCTGATATGGTTCCCAAACCCTATTGAACACCAGACACTATAGAACTGGAGAAGGCTGATAGCATGTTTCAAAGTATCCTAAAGTGAATCCTAGATGACCAAGGCATTTCAAGGAATAAGGAAGCAATTTGTCTATATTCATCTGACCACATTCATGCATTTAGGTCAAGAACTGGCGCCCGGTCCCTTTGGTTGAAAGAGTAGCCTCCAGAGAATTCCCCGAGAAATGATTCACCACACAGTGGGGATAAGTTTTAACAGGAGCAACAGGACTCAGGCACTAGTTGCCAAATAGAGGTGTCCCAATTTCTCCGACATGAAGCAGGTTCTGTCACAGTTAACAGAGGCAGGCAGAACTCCTAAGCATTTACATTCGTCATCATCAGAGTGATACCTTTTGTGCTGTGCTGACATTGCCAGTTTCTGTCAATGTGTAAAACATACAGCTCTATGAACTAACTAACTCTCCTCCCTCGAAGATTTAATTAACTAAATCACATGCCATGGCCCTCTTTCATTCTGCTTGATTAGTGTGCAGTGAAAAATTTATTGTTGTCAAATCTCAGGGTGATTTATTTTTCTCCAGGGTCTACAGAGAGCACTGTTTCCCCATATTTAGTATCTTTGTTGGTGGGGGTGTCAGTGTGCACTTTATGGAAATAGAAACAAAGACCTTATAATTCGTACTCATTCTAGTTAATTCTGTCACGTCGAATGTCAAATGCCATTGTCTTATCTTGTCACTAACAACAATGTATCACTGGGTTTTTCATGTCAAAACTTACTTTTGTTTTTCACTTATTCCAGTGACACCCAAATATATGGTAAATAAGCACACCAACTCTGAACCTCATCTTCTAGCAATGCTACCCATAATAAGCTGTGTGACTCTGGACACATTTCCTAACCTTCCTGTGCCTCAATTTTATGAATTATAAAATAAGAATAATGACAGCCCTTGTTTCCCAAGGTTGTTGTGAGGATTGTATGTTAATACATGTACAGTTCTAGTACAGTACCTAGAGTATCATAAGTTCTTAATAAACACGACCTTTTATTATTTCATATGTAATTTATTGTTTTCATGGAAGAAATTTGTTGATCATATATGTGTTATAGTTCTGCTTAAGTCAAAGTAGAAAAGGAGGAAGGGTAGTTTGGGAATATTATTACCTGAATCTCATGGATTTTCAAAAAGAACATAAAACATATGCATTCTTTGATGTTTTACATAAATAAGTCTATACACTTGTTTATATTATCATAGCCCTTTGGGGCTCACACAAATAATATATATTTGAGGTCAGGAATCCTATTTTTTCACTTTTTCATTCCCTGCTTCTACCTTATACTATCTGCGTGGTAAAATAACACTTCATTGAAAAAGAAAATGGATACATGAATTAATAACTCTGTCATTTACTTTTCATATCTTAAAATCCCATTACAACACTGGACCTTAGTGCCCTCAACTGCATTTTAAAGATATTTCCAAACTTTGCTGTTTATCATCTTGAGAAATTGATAAAAGTACACATTCCTTGGGATTTGATATAGAATGACTGGGATAGAATGCAAGAATGGACATATTTTAATAATATATAAAAGGAAAATCTTGACTGCTTTTTAGGCTCAGGGCCCATTCTTCGTAGATCTTCCAACTCCAATATTGCATGAGAGTAGGCCCAGCTGAATCTCAACTCAAAAGATGTGTTTAGGGGTGCATGGGTGGCTCAGTCAGTTAGGCCTCTAATGCTTGATATCAGCTCAGGTCGTGATATCGCAGTCATGGGATCCAGCCCTGTGCCAGCTCAGCATGGAGCCTGCTTGGGATTCTCTCTCTCCCTGTCTCTCTGCCCCTCTCCTGTTCTCTCTCTCTCTCTGAAAATAAATAAATAAACATTTAAAAAAATATGTTGAGGTTTTAGAAGTGGCAGATACAACTGGTTAATATCAGAATTGGAATTTTGTACTGTCTTTTCTCTTTATAATATCCTCTACAACAGGTTCCCACATCAAATTGGGGTAAATAACTCCACAAGTCTCTTCGGCATACTTTTTAATTCTACCTTCAAAAAAAACCCTATTAAAGATCAAGCTACGTGTTCCACTTAATGCACCCATATAAATTATCACCTGGCTAAAAATAGTTCTAAAAAACCAAACAACTATGCCATAAAGCAGAAAAGAGAACAGTTTGAGTAGTAAAAAGATTATTTAGATGACTCAAGTCACCAACAGTTTATTCTTGCACTAAAAAAATACATAGATTCAGACATTTGCCAAGTTTCAGTCTTTGAAAGGCTGTAACTTACAAAGCAGACATTTCCTTTGACACATGATTCATAACATTTTGTTATGAATCACAGCAACCTGCAAACGAATCCCTGTTGCCCCAGCTTTTCAATTATTTACCTTTCCGAGCTAAAATAATTAATCAAATTTGGACAGAGTAAGAGGTGGAGTGGTATAAGTTACATGTTCATAACCAGCAATAAAACTAAGTCACTGCAACTGAGTTATTAGATTTGTTGACCCAACAGACATTATCCAAGGCCAAACAGGTGGTATGTCATAATTGAAAAGAAAGGTAAGACATATATATATATATATATTTATATATATATATAAATATATATATATATATATATTTAGAACAATAGTATCTTAAATCTATATAATTCAAAAAACAGTGACTTTTTGATGGCAAGTGGTAAAATCAAGATGCTTATCTAAAATATGCCAACTTCTGTTTAGCCCCTTGTTGGTTTTCCTCATGCAATTATTACAGCTTATAACTATTTTATTTGTGTGTGTGTGTGTGTGTGTGTGTGTGTGTGTGTGTGTGTGTGTTTCCTAACTCCCAACTAGAACCGAGCTTCTCAAAGGTAGGGTGAACCTTCTTCATTGCTTTGCCCCCATAATTGAGCTTAGTACTTGGAATATGTAAGTGGTCAAGAAATACTTGAAGAAAGAGTACAGATAAGCTTTTTTTTTAATGCAGCTATGTTCCTGGCTTTATACGAGGCATGGGGAGATATTCCAATGAGTCTGTGAAATAAGCAATAGCCTATAAAGGAAATTATAATTCAACTGGATCTGTAATTTGTCCAAAATCTCCTTACTTGCAATCCATAGTACTTCCCACTAAGCCCCCACAACCAATAATAATAATAATAATAATAATAATAAAAACTTGACATAACCTATGTCTCAAAATCCCAAAATACTTTCCCCTAACTCTCATGGATTTATAATCCATTTCTAACGTAGTAATCAACAATGTTTCAGGCCAACACCAAACCATAAAACTTAAATTGAAAAAGATATTAATATATTTGGTTCTGAATCACATAATAATAAAAATAGAAATTATCAATATAAGAGCCACAGGAGAACAAAGGTCCTTAACTAGGCAATTTTTTACATTAGTCTTAGAGTTTCCAGTTGAAGAATTTAACAACTCAATTGCCATACAAAAGTTTTAGTTTTCTGAGTGTGGGAAAGCAGAAACCAGTTTAGTTCATGCTGCCCCTTCCTCCCTGGCTGAGTCTTTTGATGGCCTGTTCTGCCCCATGTTACACAATGAGTGAAGCCCTTGACTCCTTGGCCCTCTCTAGGATTTCTGGAAATTTCTTGGGCTTTATTTGCCTCTAGTCACCCTTGACTTGGCTTTTAAGCTTCCATGTGGAAAGTAAGAATAAGAAACCAATAAATTAAAATGGTGCTTTATTCTTCTTATTATTATTCAAAGTTTCTCAACCATTCCTAACAATTTTCATTACTCTACCCATAAAATCTTATTTATGTCTTATTCAGAATTGATATCTTTGGTTGGTGGTATTATTTTTTCCTCATTCCTCTTCTCCCAACATGTAGAAACACCAACAACAAAAGCAACAACAATAATAATACCTAATACCATTTCACATTTATCATTTACCCTGCACTCTGCTAACTGCTTATCACGGGAAAATATTCCCAGTAGTTGTCCTAGTGTTCTGTGAAGTACAGACAATTACTAACTCCATTTTACACAGAAGGAAGCAGACAGAGTATAGCGTTGCCAAGTAAGCTAGCTGGATCTCAAGGTAATCACCGGAAGAAGGCTGTTTCTATAAGAAAATCTGATGACAGTTAATAAAAACAATCATTTCTCATTCCATTCTACCCACATATTTGGCCAGCTAGCTTTAAGAAGTCTTTTTTTAGCCATGGTCTCAGCAAAGGAAAGATAACTGGTGGTGTGCAATCCAGCCTTATATTGCCTGGACAGCCACAATCTCTAAGTGTACACACACACAATGGAGAGAGCCCTGGTCTAGTCACCAGGGCTCCTGAGCTTGGCCTCTTCATCTGTAAAGATTTCAAACATCCCTTTATGATCCTGAATCCTTCAAGCAGTAATTCTTCCATCTACACAAAGCTATTGAATCCTTCACAACATACACTTAAAGTGCACAAGACAATAACTGGTCAGATTATTACTCCATCCTGGAATGTTTTTCACTTCTACGTCTATTGAGAGCTTACTCATTCTTCAAAATTCAACTTCCATACTACTATATTTTCCTCTAAACGTTCCTCAAATCCCCAATGTTAACTTATTCTGCTGCAATGCTCCACGTTATTATTTAATTCTGTGGTGCAATATTGCTACTTGTCAATACTTAGCCTCTTCATGAAAATTATAAGCACCTTGCAGACAGTGATAATGTTTTCCTTAGTTCTCTTCCCTGCATTATTTCCAGACCCATAATTTGAATATAATTGTACCTTAAAAGTGTGTGGTTCATGAAGCAAAAACACAGAGTTATCCAAAAGCAGAATCTTTGCCTTCCTGATCTTCACAAACTGATATCCAGAAACTCCACTGAGGCTGGTCAAAAACTAAATATTTGGCACAAGCAATTCAATGACTTCAAGTAAACTACTATTCCAAGAGATTTTCTAGAAAACCCGAAGTTAGGGACTTGTACATATTCATTGAACAAAGGAAAGTGTATTCTGCCAAATGTGTTGACCATTGGTCACTAAATATCAAAAACAGCAAAGCTTAGTTATTTTTAGTTATCCTTCTGCATTTGCAATTGCATTCCATGTACTCGAGATAGAGTACAAATCAAGATATATTTGATTTGAATGACCTTTGGAAAAGGCATAGCTATAGGCTGTTTTTAAAAACTACGTCCTAAGCAGGATCTCAGGATACCACCTCAGTAATAGAGTGCATTCTGCTACTCTGCTGATGGCAGACATATTAATCTGAATTCACCATACAATTTTCTATATGACCGGCACACAGGGAGACTATTTTTCAGCCTCCCTTGAATTAGGCTGGGACATGTGACTGAGTTCTGGTCAATGACAGGGGTTGATATAACCTCTTCCAAGACTGCTTTTTAAAAGCTTCCCAGGCAGTCCTACAATATTGGTCTGTAGTTGCTGCGAAGTCGGAGGATAAACGAATGTGTGGTGTGGTTTCAAGGTGGAGGGATTTCATTTGTCCAGACTTGGACTTGGTGTGATTGACAAATAAAGTTTTATTGTTAGCCATTGGGATTTGGGGGTTATACTGCAGAATCACTTAGTTCAGTGAGATGAGCTGATGGATAACACCAACACTTTTAAGGAGTGCCATCCTTCCTTGGGAGGTGTGAGTTCAACTAAGAAGTAGCCATGACATACAGCCTACAAAATCCAAAATCATTTCCATGGCTCACATGGTCTCTGACGATCTCATTCTCTGTCTAGAATGGCTCTTTGCCTTTCTTTATTGAGATAATTCCTAAGAATCCTGAGAGACTTAGCTCAGGTGTTGAGACTCCAAAGAACTCCAAGGAAAATTTTCTTGACCTTCTTGTCTGGATAAGGTGCGTTTCTGAGTGTCTTCAGTGTGGACGTGCTTCTCATCATTGAAACACTTACTTCATGTTACTGTTATCTGTTTATTTGCCACCTTCCCACTTTCCCACTGCAGACTGAAGATAGGTAATGTGATTTTATTCTTTTTTTCCCCCAATGCCTACCACAATGCTTGTTGCATAGTGTACAATAAGTCTTTGTGGAAGGAAGAAAAGAAAAGACAAAATATGCTTAAATAAAATACCCAAACACAAAGATGCCTTTCTAAGCAGACCTATAGGGAGTGATTCCCTCTACCCAACTGTGTTTTATGAGTTCTTATAATAATAAAGTCCAATCTCCCCATGCAGGAAAGGAGACTCTGATCCATTATCTTCCTATTTCCACCTCTTACATCATTGTCTCAGAATGCGGGTGTGGAGGAGTGTGGGGGAATCAACAGACAGTACCAAATGCAGCTTACAGAGACCACTGACATCCACACATAAGAAAGAGCATGAACAGAAGAATCACTGCACAAAATTCTAGTTCTTGCCTACCTCGAAGACAAAAACAAAGAAAACCGTGGTAAATAAAGCATGCATGTGCTGTATCACTTGGGTTTTGCCCACATTTTCAAAGACAGTGTCAGTCATGAATGTAGGCTGTATGAAGTCCCAAAAGTGAAATGAACATTGGACTTATAAGAGAAATCTGGACTTTGCTAAGAAACTGAATCTCTCTGTGCCTCAGTTTCTTCACATACAAAATTGGAACTAGATCTCAAATCCTCTACAAAACTATAATTTGGTGAAATTTCACTAAAGTATATGTATTTTGCATGTAAATTATATATACTTCTATAACAATTAATTTAAAGAATAACCATGGCTCTGTTTGTGATCATGTTTATAATTTTAGGCAACTCATACACATTTCCATAACTGGTCTAAACACCATTTGTTTCTGAACTAACTTGGCATTTGTCTTAAGGTTTAAATGGTGAAAAAGTTGTGAAATTCAATTCATTCAGTTAACTCAATTGATGATTAAGAGTTCAAAACTGTGTCTGCAGGACATCCAAGATCAGAGTCAATTTGCTCTTCAATTGATTATGTAGGATCCCTGTACTTACCTGTGAAAAGAAAACATCAGGCCAAAAATTCAGGGATTAGGGTTAATGCTTTGAAAATATTCAAGCAAGCACACCACAACCATGGATGCACAGCAAATTTAAACAGTGACTGCTCTTGAAAGGAAATTGTCACTAAGGATGAGAGAATAGTCACAATACCAGAGAAAGGAGACCCAAAGGATACAGGGGGAAAAAAACTGAAAGAAAGAATATGGAACCATTTAGGGTATAGCTCAAAATAGAGGCAAAGCAGCTCAGATCTCTCGAGATAGCACAGTGTGTGAATTTTGTGGGGTGGGCTGGAAAGGGGACAGGGGAATGGGGAGGGGGAGGGCAAAGGTTCCAAAAAGAAGTACCTGAACAATATTCTAGATTCAATGGAAGTGAAACGAAAAATAGCAATCACACATGAATGAAAGCAAAATTAGGAATTGGTGTAAAGCTGAGAGAATAAAGAAAATTGCAAAAACAGCCGATGTAAAGAGAGATTGAGTAGTGACAATTGAGGTTGCTTCAAAGGACATAGATGTGAGCAGCCAGCTGGTCAGTCTCGCTGTTGATGTGTAAAATTGCTCAGACAGCACTGGGTAGCGAGAGACTGTGGGCTGGCCAGAAACCAAAATGTTTGATTGACCCTCAAAACTGTGGCAGATTCTGCTCCCATACAGTCCAAGAGAAAACCCTTTGATGGATTCTATTGCCAGTTATGTTTTCCTCATCGTGCAGGTTTTAAGAGTGAGCATTATTGGTTTGGTATGCTCGAGTTTCTGTGATTTCCTTGCAATTGTTAATTGTTCCCTGGAGATTTGGGCCTTGTGTCTGGAATTTTACCGATTTCCAACAAAGGTTTATATTAAATTTCCCAGTTAAGAATGCTATCGGGGTGATTTATACCACCATCTGTCAGGACTCTCCACGTGACAGAGTGATTTCACTTACATAATGGGTCTAATATGTCTTTTCTGATAGAGCATTTCCTGCAGCTCCCCGTCACAAAGTTTTAATTTAATGCTAACAAGGAAAATCCATATTCCCTTTCTCTCTAGGTAACGACTAGTAGGTTCCATTCTCTTTTCTATAGACACTTAAAAGGTAGCAGGTGACAGATGGAATGTGTTTCCCTGACTTAAATTGCCATCCTGAAAAACAGTCCCTTTTTCAGGCACCTCCTGTCTTCATATGTATGTTTAAGTTATTCACTCATTCCTTTATCCTTCTCACACATATTTATCGAGTGTCCACACTCCCAGACAGAGACCTAGGCACTGAGAACGCTGGCGGCCAAGTTCCTTTGGAGCGGACATCCTAGGACAAATACTGAATGACTAAACAAATAAATAGACAAGATGATGTCCGGATAGTGGCAGGTTCTGGGAAGGAAGGCCATGGAGGAGGGATAAGAATTGGCTACATCTAACAGAGAGGATGAGGGGTCAGCCAGGAGCATAGATGGGGTGAAAGAACTCGGGTCATTTTGGCTTGTCTACACAATGATATAAATTTTCTTTAAAAATGACAAAAGCCTGCCATTTTTTTCCTGACAATACAACATAAGTAGATATAGATTACATATCTATGTAGATGGGTCAAAATATAGAATTACTTCTAGGTCTTTTCTTGTCATCTTTACACTAGCAAAATAATGATCTGTTATTTTTAACTCACATAAATAAAATGATTTTACTTTACATTTCTTTTGACAATTATTTGGCATATTTTGAGAACCATGATGTATCTACAAATAATGTTAAAAACGTTGAAAATTTTACTGAACCAGGACCTTCTCATTTTGCTGGTCATCTTTGCAAACTTC
Source organism: Panthera tigris (assembly GCF_018350195.1). NCBI lineage: Eukaryota > Metazoa > Chordata > Mammalia > Carnivora > Felidae > Panthera > Panthera tigris. The sequence continues at coordinate 50,589,465 of NC_056671.1, read as the reverse complement.
ATTATCTAGGTGTATATAGAGTCATAGAGGAGGGGCTAAATTTTATTCCTAGTTCGTGGAAATATAGGGTTAAGTCAGGCTATTCATAGGAGAAGTACACAACTGGCAATGTTCAGAATGCTATATTGTTTCATAGCAACAAGTGTACTGTGAATTTTTCTTAAGCATATCATAATAATCATTAATAATAAGGCTGAGTAACAAAGAAATCAACTTTATTCTTTGAAAAGCAGTCATGGAATTAATAGGATAATGCAAGGTACACTGGCTTCTGAAGAAAATGTCGTCTGAGAACAACCGTTCAGTTTTCTTCGTGGACCAATGCAAATAATATGTTCAGAATGAAACTTATGTTTTGATCCTTAAACATGTTTTACGAGCTCCTTTCCTTTTTCTAGTCTTCCAGTCACTATCTACCATATAAGCAGCTACCAGGTGAGGTCAATGCTCACCATTTTTTTTCCTTAGATGACTTCAGTAGTATTCTAACTGTTATTCTGATTTGATTTGGTTTGGGTAGCTCCTGAATGTCTATATAAAAAGGACTCAGAGCAGAAATCCCTTTTGAACTGAAGGGCTTGGCAAATGTCTTGAGGCTGCATTTGTATAAGAAGTAAAATGCATGGGTGCCTGGGTGGCTCAGTCAGTTGACTGTCCAATTCAGCTCAGGTCATGATCTTGAGGTTTGTGAGTTTGAGCCCCAAGTCGAGCTCTGTGCTGACAGCTCAGAGCCTGGAGCCTGTTTCACATTCTGTGTCTCCCTCTTTCTCTGCCTTCCCCTGCTCATGCTCTGTCTCTCTCTCTCTCTCTCTCTCTCTCTCTCTCAAAAATAAATAAACATTAAAAAATGCAGCAAGCACCCAGTTTGCTTGGCTTTTTCTTGTTATCTTGATTTAAAGGCAAGAGATGACTGTTGAAGAGAGGTTGTATTTAGCAACCACTCTTCACCCTCTCTTTTTCTGGATCTATCTTTCCAAATGAAACCAGGTTGGTTTTCACACAAACTGGATTTCAATACTCACCACGTAAAACAGTTGATAATTTTTCCCCGTTTGTTTCCTAGAGATTGGTAATCCATCCTCCTCAAATGGATGAAAACCGTCACAAGCCTCTAGCTAGCCTTCCAAGTTTTTCAGTCCACCACTCCCTCCCTCCTGCACCGCCTCTACACCTTAGATGGTCTGGCCACACTAAATTCCCCACAATTCCTGAATACTCCATGCTTTCTGTTATGTCTGTTTATCTCCTCATGGTCTGCTATTCACTGAAGTCCTTTTTACAACTACTGTTTATCTCTCAAGACCCTTTTAATGCTGCTTTCCTTATGAAGCCTGAACTAAGTTCCCTGTGGCGAAGTTAATCACTTCCAAACGTGCATTCCCAAAGCACCAGTAATTTACAATTGAATGACACATCTCATAGCATTGTGATTACACTGCCACCTTTTCTTGACACTTTGACTCTAAACTCTTCAGTGGGATGTGTCTTATTTTTTTTAACCTTTATTTATTTTTGAGAGAGAGAGAGAGAGAGAGAGAGAGATGGAGCATGAGCATGGGAGGGGCAGAGAGAGAGGGGGACACAGAATCTGAAGCAGGCTCCAGGCTCTGAGCTGTCTTCACAGAGCCCGATGCGGGGCTCCAACTCACAGACCACGAGATCATGACCTGAGCCAAAAACTTACTGAGCCACCCAGGCGAGCCGCGGGATGTGTCTTATTAATTTTTATAATTCTACCCACTCCTAAATCTTTGTACCGCTTTGTGGAACAAAATAAATAGTACATTAAAATAAAAAGCTTAATAATATAGAAATATTACAAATATTTAGAAATCTTACACAAGTCAAACAATCGACAGGTTTTAAATTGTACTAATCTTTGTGAAGAGGTATATATAAAACTGTGACTATTTCTCACACACTGGACACACAATTAAATGAAGTTTAAGAGGCCATCAATGTGGGGACCCTCTCATGTACACAGGCCGACCTCTCTAGCAGGCGTCATGCCATTCCAACAGATGGGCTCTGAGAGTGGCAGCCAACAGAACATGCTGTCTATCAATCATTTCTTGTAATCTCTGCTCATTGGTGATCTCTTTGCAAGCTCTGTTCATTTTAAACTTTAGCGTCTGGGGTTAAGTGGTTGAATCTGGAAGTGTGATATGACAGCAATTAGTGTGGCTCGAGAAGAACTTTGCAGGTGTTATAAAATAAATCTTGGAGTCCATTAACAAAAGTATTTGGGAGCAAAATTAGTGGAGGAAGGATGTGACTTATACTCCATGAATGTATGCTCATAAAAAAATATATCATTTAATACTAAAGCAATATCTGTTACCCCATCCTTTTTTAGTTTTATTTGACCACCATACATTTAATTTTTTTTAAATGTTTTTATTTATTTTTGAAGGAGAGAGCATGAGCATGAGCAGGGGAGGACCAGACAGAGAGGGAGACACAGAATTTGAAGCAGGCTCCAGGCTCTGTCAGCACAGAGCCCAATACAAGGTTCAAACCCACAAACTGTGAGATCATGACCTGAGCCAAAGCCAGACGCTCAACTGACTGAGCCACCCAGGTGCCCCTTGACCACCATAGATTTAAACTTACTAAATGAGGCAAAAGGAAATAGTAGAGTAGCTATGAAGTCAGGCTTCTGAAAATCTGAGTCATGGCCCTGTTTATTACGAGAAGGAAATAACTTCTTTTTTTATCATATGTATAACAAGGATTATATCTAAAAAATCCTGAAAAATTGCTTCCTACTCAATAAACAATTGAATATAGAATTCCACAAAAAAGTGAATTCACAAAAAAAGTGAATGCACATGTAAGTGTGCATATGTGTACATCTGATACGTTAAGTATGCATCTGACCTTATTGTGCCTTAATCACTGCTTCCTTACTGACATTTTATCATCACTAAGTTCTAGGTCCCTTGAAGCAGATGTTACATTTTACACAACTCACTTTTGCATAGTTATTCTTTCATCCAACTCCAGGCAATAGTGTGTGTAAAGCTGTTTATTTAAAAAAAAAATTCCTAAGATGGTGCTTTAAAATATGCTTTGCAAAAAAAGATGTGTTTCATTAATAGCAGAACCAATGAAGTCATCAAAATTTTATTCCATGGAAAGTATGTAAGCCACCCTATTTCTGAGCCCCTCCGTTCTCTACCTCACTTCTTTCCATTCCTGTTCTACTTTGTGCTCACCCATGGTGCTTAATAATTTTTTTGTCTCTTGACCTCACTTTGCCACAGAGATGTTCCTACACCATTGCCTTAGAAAACGTATTTAATTTCAAAATTGAGCCCTTACTGCCCACTAATTCTTTTGGCTCACTTGAGACTCCTGCCCTCAAAAAGTCTCTATTCAAATTCTGTTGTTGCCTGAATGAACTCCTTAAATGTTCTTTGTGTGAATAAATACTTTTTGAGGAAGCCATTGAATGGATCTCTGAATAACAAAACATCTAGTGGATCTAAGTGCTCATTTCTAGCTATTAGGGACTCTACAGATAATCAAAGGGATGGAAAAAAATGCATCTACTTTAACTTTCCAAAAATTTTCAAAGTAATATATATACAAATAAAATGAAAGCCCAAGTACTTAGAATGTACATTAAGAAATAAAATTTCGCAACCCCTAAAAGCTCCTTGTGAGTCCCCTGATTACACACACTTTTCCTCCCAGAAAAAGATAATGGTCCAAGGAACATGATTGCACAGCTAAAAGTTACAATAAAAACACAAAGAAATAAAACACTATAAGCTAGAAGCAATAGTATGAGATTTAAGGTTCCAAATATGACAAGTATCAGATAAAATATATAATATATTTCTTACACTTAAAGAAAAAGACAAAAAATAAAAAGTATACGAGAGACAAGAGATTGTAAAAGTGACCAAACAGATCTGAATAAAAACCAAAGATAGTATTTTCATAAGAGAAAATGTAATAATAAAATTCAAAATTCAGCAGAGGATTATAAAGCAAGAAAGACACAGGTAGGAAAATTAATGTACAGGGAAAATGACCTTAATAAATGATACGAAATGCACACAAAGAAACAAAGAGATGGAAAATAAGAAAGAGGCTAAGAGAACGGAAAGTGGGTTGAGAAGATTTGTCATATATCTGCCTAAAATTACAGGTAGAGACAAGAAGTATAATGGGCCAAGCCTGATCCAAGAAGTCTTTTTTAAAATCATTTAAAATCATGCACGTGATTTCCTTAGGCAGGCAGCTACAAAATTTATGACAACATTTAAGCCTTGGTAGACTTTCTTTAATAACAGCAACACATCTGTAGTTATGTTGATGTTCTGTTAAAAGCTTAAATAGCTGTAGAACTTAGAAAAGCACGAAATCTTTCTCTATGAGATTTGGCAGGGAAGCACTGCATTTTATACTAAATAGCACCTATCTGCTAAAATTATTAGTGAAGTAAGAATGTGGTGGCAGCAATGCTACCATTATGAAATCTAACCTGCAAGTGTATTACTCTAGCATACACTTCAAAATGTAAGCAAATAACAATATTTAGTGTGATATCATTGGATTCATTGCAGTGACAGTTACCTCATAAAAATGCATTCTACTCTTCTATATTAGCATCACACCATTAACCATAGGTAAGATAGAAAAGAATGCTGATTATGTCCACTAATTGTATCCCCAAACTCTCATGTTTCTTTTCTGAGATTCATAGCTCTAGAAGATTCCAGAGAAGTGCACTGTCCCCAGTTGAAGAATATCCCAAGGACACAAAAGGAAACATTAAGGGTAACTCTCAAAGGTAGATATGTTCACAATCTGCAACATGTGACTACACAGTATTAAAGCATCAAATATGGATAATACGGATAGGCACTGTTCAGGAAATCTTTTAAACTCTCCTTGAAATTGAAAGATTGCTCCCAAATTCTCTACTGTAGTCTTCCAGAATTTTATTACTCACACCTCCAGTGTCTAGCACTTTGCCTGGCTCGATCATGTCTGTTAAACATGGGGTTCTGGAGGAAGGCAGAGCTGGGATGGAACCCAAGACTGCAATTCATAGCCACCCGAGTCGGAGTGGGTTATCAACATATACAAGGTCAGTGTCTTAATCCCTAAAATCGTAATCTGTTAGTCCCCCTATGAGGATTAAGTAACATGATGAATATAAAGGATTCACCACAGAAGCCACCACTGATGTATCACATTATTATTTCAATGAGCACCTCATTGTTACTGAATATTTGCTGAATAACTGCATTACCTCCAGAGTCTGTTTTCCTTTTGCAGTTAAAATCAAAAGCACTTTTATTTAACCTTATATTGAGGATCACTCATCCTTGGAAACAAAAAAGACCATCTCAAAAATGTCTTTGTTTTCCTTTTACACCTACGAGACAAAGTTAATTTAATATAGCACTTGCACATAGCTCTAGGTAGTACTTCACCTGTTGGATTGTATTTCCATCTGCTTCCTCCACTACCGTGACCTCCCAAAAGAGCAGCTTCCTGTCTCCATTTATTTTCCTGCTCACAACCTGCACAGATCTTCTCTCTTCCTGGAACACTTGTCTCTATTTCCACTTGACAGTATCTGCCTACCCTTCAAGTCACAACTCAAGAAGGATCCCTTACAGGAAGTTTTTGTTGGCTACCCCACATTCTCTTCCTGATTGGCATCAGTGACCTTTATCTATGAGCCTCGGGCATGACTTCCACTGCACTGTCAAAGCACTCCCCACCTTGTGTTGTAGTGGCCTGTTAGCATGGGATTCAGGCACCGCTTTCACAATACCAAGCACACTGCCTGTCACATAATAAATACTAACTATTGCTCACACAGGCAAATGGCATCCAAAAGACATTTAATTAACATGGGTTAGGTAGATAAATGGAAAGATGAACAGTTGGAAAGAAGGGATGGATGGATGGAAAGATGGAGAAAAGAAAACACATTCTTGTGTCTCTTCTAATTCAAAACAATCATGTTACGGTTACACTACAGTCTGATAGAAAGATCACTCGCAACATGATTTAAGACACGTTTTACTAATTCTCTTAGAGCCGGAAAAACAACCGTTGTTTTTGTTGAAGTTAAAATGATGAATGCAATTGTGAAGTCTTCTCCTACCCTTGCCAAAGTTACTCCCTGGTAGTACATTAAAGCATTTAGCGACGTGCACTAGCTTTTTCAAAACCTGATTGAGTTCTGCAGCTGGCTCAAGCCAGATTCTGGCACAACCACTTTCATCTGAGAAGTAATGCCATCTTTTAAATTAGAAGGTGCAGTGAACTGAGCACCATACCCAGAGGACACAAATGGAAATCATTTAGAGTTGCCTGATCTTTCCTTTCACTCAAAACCAACACAAACAAGCTACTTCAGCAAATTGAGGCTATAAATAATATACAACACTTCATCATTTCAGTTACCTCTTTGTACAGCATCCAAGATGCCTACAGGCCTGGATAGAGCAGCCTTATTAGACACCAAGAGGATGGGGTAGCCACTAGCCGGCTAATCACAATACTGTCAAATTGCTACATCAAACGACTATAATTCACTGAATAGGGCAGTTATTAAAATTCCAAGCTCTCTCTATGATGTGACCAGAATGATAATGGCAATACAGTCAGCCTTCCTTGCAAACGACGAGACACATTAGGAAAGGCACAGGGCTACCTATCTCCGATATCTATTCTGTGAAAGCTACTCTCCAATAAATAAATAGCATGATGAGTTTCGTGCCTTCTGTGATGTGACAGCATTTGTGCAGAAGAAAATGTCCCAATTCCACTGAAAGCACCAGTATAAGTTAAGGTCTTAATGTTCCATAAATCACGGCACAGAACTCTGCACTAAAACCACCTTTCACAATTAAGAAAAGCAACAGCAAATTGGCTAATTAGCATAAAAATGTACAAACACTGTTGTCTCTTCAGTGCCATTATTAAGCATTCTATATGTAGTCATTTCAATTGTAAAATTTACGAATTATTTTCTTTTTTCTTATAATAAATCTTGGCACCCTTGTGACAAATGCTATAATCCTCACTAGGCAGAAAAGCCCTAAGCTAACATAAAATGAACTTTTTATGAAACCTATGAATCTAGAAAAGAAGCAATTGAATTAGTCTTGGCACCAATCTAAAACACACTTAGATTGGAAAATTACCAAATTTAACCCAATGAAACTCAGTTATGGTTTAATGAAAAGCAGTTAAAACAAGTTTTGAATTAATCTTTCTTCCTCATCATAAAAAAATACACTTATGGAAAAACATAAAACTTCATAACAATGATTAGGAAATTATTTCGTTCTGAAAACAAATGAGTTAGAACATTACTACCTGAAACCATAATTTGAAATCACTTAATAAGGATAAGCTTCCATTCTGCATCAGGAGGCAGATTGCAAAAAGAAATATCGGAGCGCTGTTTTGATTCTACACTGTTTCAGCTACAGGCAGTGGCAGCAGTGTGAACTATTATTTACTGAAAAGGTATTTAAACCAATAAAATTGAATGTCATTATAAAAATGGTGGTTGAACTTTTTTTTTTCTAAATCTTCCAATAGAGATAAATGATAGACGATAATGGTTGGCAGATAATAGAGAGATAGATGAAACATTAAGGAGATATAGAATTCTTTTTACTCTATCATTCGTGTCAACATTAAACCTGACATGAGCTGGATTAAGCTATACCTTAAAGGAGGGAAATCCCTCAAGACCAGGCTACTGGGCAAAGGCACACAGGCATTCTAGACTTCTCTCATATACACAGATAGAGTACAAGCCACCAAACAAAAATAGATTCTTCTCTGATGCAGTGGTTCCCAACCTGTGGGATAGGAACAACTCAGGGTCTTACACTTATTGCAAAAGGCCTGAAAACTCATTTGAGTTTCACCTAAATAAACTGTCAATTTTAATTGATTAAACAGGGGTTATATATTTGCACATTAGCGTTCTTTAAAGATTATTAACAAAACAGTCATTTGCAAAGGCAAAGGCAATTTACAGGCTGGAAATATCAATCCTGCAAAGATGAAAATTCTACTCCAATTAATCCATAAACTTGATGTGTTGCCAACCAAATCCCACTAGACTTCTTTTAGGGGTAGTGAGAATCAGATAGCCCAAAAGATTCTGAAAATTATTTAAAAGAATAAATATTTGAGAAGAGCCAAGAAAGTTTTTGAAAATGAAGACTACTTGTAAGAATTTGTCTTGAATGAATTAAAACACATTACAAAGATGTAGTAACTTAATAAGGATAACAGGTGTATAAAGCTTAGATAGGCAGGGTCTTCCTTCCTGGGGGGTGGATTTAGAGCATTGCTCTAATGCTCTAATGCCTCCAGAAGGATTTCTTAAGGCAAGATTTAAAAAAAAAATAAAGTCCATTTAGTACTGTATTTCTATAGTAATTTGCCCTTTAATATTTGGCCCATGTACAAATACATACAAATGATTATATTTATTATTATATATAGTGTATATATATATTATACATAAAAGGAATATCATCATTTAAAAAAATAGATACTCAATAATTCCATTAATGAGTATTATATAATTATTTGTTTCCCCACTGATTTAAAGCATTATCCTTATCACATATAAATCCCCATAAATATATAATAGTCAAGCAATGAAATTACTTTAAATTGCTTCATAGAAAATTAGTTTAAAATAATAATAAGAGGGGCACCTGTGTGGCTTAGTCAATTAAGCTCAAGCCATGATCTCATGGTTCGTGGGTTCACGGCCTGTGTCGGGCTCTGTGCTGATAGCTCAGAGCCTGGAGCCTGCTTCAGATTTTGCGTTTCCCTCTCTCTCTACCCCTACCCCACTCACGCTCTGTCTCTCTCTCTATCAAAAATAAATAAACATAAAAGAAACTTAAAATAAAAATAAAATAACAATAATAAAATTTTAACAAGTTTACCATGTTATAGGCTGTCACTAAAATGATCCATTTAGATAATTATTTATCAATGTTCAATATTTCCTTCATTTATTCGGTTAAGAAAACAAGTTTCAGGGCAGAATATAGAATATGAATCAAGTTTTATAATATATTTTCATTTATTTATTATTTAGAAAATAATAAAATACAAATTTGTGCATGGCCTTTATTTCCCTCTTTATCTTTTTATGTAGTTACTAATTTTTATTTTTACTCTTTTGTCATTAAAAACTTATTTTTGCTCAGTCTCCACATGATTTATCCCTATGGATATATCCCTTTACAACCTAACACATTTTAAGCACATCCTTCAAAGGAAAGTGGGTCCTTAAACCTTGACCACATGGTAATGGGATAAAGCTATACGTATCTGCACACCTGTATTGGGCAGATGAATTGAATCAACCTGAGCTCTCCTCAGTTAGAACAGTAGTTAACTAGTCTGTCTCCTACCTATTAGCCTATCTGAAAAGAAATGTTTAAGGAAGAAATTCTTCAAATCTGAAAAGAAATCTCCTAAAGAAGAAAATTGAGACTTGACATTTTTATTTTTGGCATTGACAAAATACTGTGAAAGTAAAAATGTCAATGGCATTGAAAAATGATATTGTTAGAAGAATTGGCTTGGCCTCATAAAGTTTCTCATCTTCCAACATAATAGTCAAGTATTGACCTCTCGCTTAACTCCTAGACATCATTTGTTATATTAGTTTCTATCAGAAACATTGCCAGTATGAGATTTTATTTCATGTGGTAGAATAAGTATTTGCAAAAATGGCAGTATTCAATTACCTAACTCTATATTAAACAGTATGTTCAGGATTCACAAACTCAAAAATCTCAAATTCAAGGATTCTTCCCTGATCACAGCCTTCTAGTCTTTAATTTCCATAGTATGATTTTCCCCTGATACATCTGTTCCTTACAAGCTGTGTCTCTAACTCTTCATTGTTTATTTTTTCTTGCCTCAGAAGCCTAGATTTTACTGTCTGTCACTTGGTCACTCCCTTGACAATGTTCCAAACATGCCTACTAATCCTTTACCCTTCTATTTTACTCAATTGGTAAAAATCACATTTCTGGAAAATACAAAAGGTCTGATTTTTTTCAACTGTTATACAAAGGATGGTGAATAAGCCTAGAGAAAAAAATGCATAACTTTGAAAAATGGAGGCATTACAAATTCATGGTTTCCTATTCAAATTGAGCCTTCAGTGCATTTTGGTGTCATTCTGGGATCCAAACACCCTGCCATGTCTCTTCCATCATTGGCTTTCTTTATCTCTGTTTCATGCTTCCACAATGTCTATCCTGAATCCTCTCCACTTCCATTATATCTACTCTACCGCCTACTGCTTCCTCACAGCTAATAGCATCATCTCCTACCCTACCAAGAAAATAGGATCATCAGAAAAAGACTCCCTACTTCCTCTCATATCACCAGTTTTCATGCAGGTATAGTCATCATGCCTCTATTCCTTTTGTCGAAATTGTTTTCCTGCCTAAAGAGAATTTTTCTACCTATGGTGAAGGTTCTACTTCCCTCTTTCCTCTGCTTCTTTCATCTGGAATGAACTTGCTGCAATTAAAATTCCTTTTTCTCTCATCTATTAGAAACATCTCAATCTCTAGTTTCTTCAGTGTAGCATTTAAACATGCTTGAATCTCTTTAATTTTTTTTTACTCCTTCTCTCAACCCAATGTGTCTTGCTCTTTCTCTTCCTCTCAGCCAAAGTTCTTAAAAACATTTCCTATACTCTCAATGTTTTCATTTCCTTATCTTTCATTCACTCCTAAATTCTGTATCTAGCTTCTTACCAACATTTCACTGAAACTACCATTGCTAGGGATCACCGATAAACTTGACACTAATTTTAATGCACAAGGTTCAGCATTATTTTGTGTGAAGCCTTCACCTTCACCCCTTTGAAGGTATGGCGCTACACTCCCCAAATGTATTATTATCATTATTATTATTATTATTATTATTATTATTATTATTATGCCTGCTGTCTGTTTTTCACAGGATCCTCTCCTCTACTTATTTCTTAAAATACCATATTTGTCAGGATTTATTTATATACTCCAACTCTTCAATCACCATCTGTCTCCTGATAACCTCAAATCTATATTTCCATCCCAGACTTTTCTCTTTTCCTCTGGCCCTGTGTACTTAATTCTATTGAATATCCTGTCTTTTACAGCTTGGAAACATCTTTTAACATTTCAAAAGTTGAATCTTTCTCCACAAACCTGTCCTGTATTCTAATGCCCTTATCTCAGTAATGACCTCAACTTTCATTCAGCTGTTCAAGAGAGAGATCTGGATGATCCATTAGATTTCTCCCTTCCTTAAATCTCATCAACCCTACTTTCTTAATAATACTTATTAATACTTATTAATAATACTTAATACTTTCATTCATTCACCTCCATTAATAGCTACACTTTCATACGTGGACACTAAAAACACCCTATCACACCTTGCTCTACAATCTATGCTGCAGGCCATAGGAAATTAACTACTGGTGATTATCTAAATAATATGCTTCCTTGTGCTTCAGAGATTCTGCATTACTGTCTCCTCTGTCTCGAATGTACTTTTTAACCCTATCTTTTAGTTCCAGGTTGGACACCAACACCTCCATAAGGCATTTCTGATTTACTTACCACTCTCCTCTTATAGGATTAGGTGCTTCACTTAGATGCCCCTATCACAGTACTTACTACAGTGGATGTTAATTGCCTAATAACTTTCTTGTCACCCAAGTAAGACTGTATATTCTTTAAGGGAGACACAATATCTGTTTTTTTTTTTTTCTAATTGCATCTCTAGTGCTTATTGTAGCACATGGTTCTGCTTAGATGATCTATCACCATTTGTTGGATGATTGATGTTGGCCATTTGCCCAGAAGTATGTCAGATAATATAGAAAAGACTGTGACAATTGGGTAGAGTGTTAGGCAGATCAGAGCACCTGCATAATTAAATTAAATATTAATCAAGAAGTGTTATTGCAACAGATATATTGACCAGTCTGGTGAGAAGTTATACTGAAATCACTGTGCTGACTGGGGATTTTTAACAGTGCCATAGCTCATCATCATGTGAATTGTAAAGCCACTATTTCCTGTCAAGCGGGTAATGTCAGTGGCTTCTTCTCCACTTACTCCAAATACTTTTGAAAGGAGGAAAGTACATCTGTTTACTGTATTTTTGTCTTGTTCGTAAACTAGCCAATTGATGGTATAGCTTGGACATAGTCTGCTTGCAGTTGGGTTTGTAAATAGACCTAAAGCAAGGATTCTCAATTATAGTTGGTGGTTTTATTTGGCAGAGATGGGTACCATTTGTTCGGTAGAGAAGGTGCCAGAATCGTCTCCAAATCCCACTCTCATGAGAAGACTTGGATCCCACCCCTCATCGCTGAGTATTTCTCCCCTAGAGAGGCAGTATTAGTGAGAGATGATATTCAACAAAGATATCTAACTGTTCTGCGTGGTTGGTAATCACTGACTTAAAGTTATATATATTTATGGTCAACAGAATATAATGAATTCTTGTTATAGAAATCATGAATACATTTGGTGCTTTCCTTCCAGAAAGTGCAAATATTAGCCTGTAGTTACTGTAAAATTCAAATTTTCTAAGAAAAATCACCATCTGGAATGTATTTATAGTATTATTAAGTTACAGATCAAGAATATATATTAGAATTAGCTACAATAATAATACCTAAATCTAAGTGGTTTTCATATCTTAACTTCATTTCAGAACTCTATCAACTAGATTCTATAATTAGTCCCATTTTATACAGAAAGATTAATATATAGAAAAGTTACTTAAGGCATACATTTAATAAGTGGCAGAACAAGAATTTTAACCAAGATATCTGGTAATAACGTCTAAGTTTTGGCCAGTACTTTATTCCCCACTCAATTCTTCCATATTTTATAGTTTAAAAAAGTGAATTCTAGAAATTCCAGAAACTGAATTCTAGTTCAGACAAATTGTCCGTGAACTTTAATATGTTTGTGTTAGTTATTTTATATACGTATGTTATTGTGCTTATTTGATTGGTAAACATTGCTAACTCTGTAAAGTGCTGCTGGTTTTTTGGAGACTCTTCAGAAAAGGATTAAAATTATGTGCATCTTAAAAAAAGTAAAGAGCTCATCTGAACCTAAAATATGGAAAAAAGCAATACTTAAGTTCTGATATTTTGAACTGTTTTGACAATTATGAGGATAACAATGGGAGGGCTTTGTGACAACTCAATTTCTTCATTTAGTTAATCAAGATTGCTGGCTTCCATTTACATCACAAAGGGTAAGATAACTGTTTCACAGGAAATGTTTCCACAATTGAATTCCATAAATCCTATGTCAAGTGCCTTATTACCCAGCCATTTGATAATGTAGAAAGATCACTGGCCTGAACATCAAGAGGCCAGGACTATAGTATCAGCTCACTTATTAATGAGCTTAGATACGGCTTAAGCCTTTTTATTTTGTGGAGTCTTGGTTTCCTTACTAGTAAAATATGTGAGGCGCCTGAAGTTGTTTTGTAAGACTTAACAAACTTCTGATCCTCCCCCTCCATAATGGGAAGTTAAGAGGAGGGTAGCCATAAGCTTGTTCCATCATCACATGACATAGATGTGGTGTTTGTCCAATAAGATGGGGCCTCAAATGTGGGTGACTATAGGGTGGAAGCCGGTGGATCTGTGGATCCAGTGGTTCCAGTGGTGAAAGGATTCACCTGAGGTAGAATAAAGGCGATAGAAATACCGAATACATCGCGGGGGCTGGAGCAGGACAGCAGAAAAGAGGCAGTCTGCAATGTGGCAGTGAGAAGGGGCTGCTTTTAAGGAGGGATGGTGAGGGGGTATGGTGAGGTATGAAATTTCCCCTTTTTTGGTAACTGGTTTTAAGTACTCATTTGTTAGTTAGGGCCTATGGATATTCGGAGGCCGGTTACCTGATGGGCCTGTCTGTGTTTAGCCATGTGATTGCCGTGGACCCTTTCTACATTCCATTGCTCAAGCCTGTTTACCTAAAAGTGATGTTTACAATAGACAGCCCAGTGCTATTCCACATAAGATCACAAGACATAATTTCAACTTTCAACACAGAAACATTCTGGGGAAAAAAAGGGTCCTTTTAAGGCTCTTCAAAGCCTTGTGCTGAACATAGGAATATGGCTTCTTTCATAAAAAGGGAGATAGAGACAGGATTGGAGACACTGAATGAGTCTGAAGTCCATTTACATAGAAATTCTCACAATGCCCAGGGAAATTGCTTCTTTAAAAACTTTCTAGAAAGCCAGACTGCCTCTACCTGAAATTCTTTCAGACCTACTAGGCTGGATCCCTGACTCTATTCCTCACTCTCTGTTGCTCTTCAGCCTTATTTGATCCTAGTGGCGATTCTTTTTACCCTTGACGCGTGCCACTTGCTCCAACCTGCATTCTACTTTAACTGTAAGCATTCCTCAAACCTAGTCCGATCCACATCTAGCTTTACTCGACTAACTTCAAAGCTCTCCACTCAATGCCACTCATCTATTACCTGGTATACAACACTTCCCACAGCACCTCACGGGCTGTATTTTACAACCACACGACAAAGCATTAAAACTTATTTTGGTATTTATATGAGTCGGGGGGAAAATGGCGTGGCTTAAACAGTGATATTGTTAATGCGAAGATATGCTACAACTCAGTTCTTTAAGAGCTAAATATAAAATTTAAATATGCATTGGTACATTTGTGTTTTCCTTACTCTTTCTTTTTGAGAATGATGTGACGCTCCTAGCGATTGAGGTTGTGTGATTGATTGTAACTTGTCTGTAGCTCTCTGGGACCTTCCTGAAAATGAAATCGACCATCTTTGAGTGATAATGTCAGTGGGATAGAATGTGTCGCTGGATAATGGTCTCCTGCTGCTGCATAAATGCCGAGGCAAGCCAAAGGTATTTATGGGGAAAAAAGTTCATACTAAGCTAAGATTTTTATTTTCAATGCAAAAGAAACCAAATCTGTGGTCAGCTATTGCTTCTATAGCATATGCTGGAAGTGGACACAATGGGTGTGCAAACCAAACTGTGATATGCAGTGAGCAATTCTTATGTAAATCTATATTCTAATTGGCTTAAAAAATTAAATTCTTGTGTATTTAAGCAAACCCTAAATAAGATTAGTGTTTCAGAAATAAAACACTCCCATAACTATGAATTTTTAATAATTAGCCAGTTTCTCTTAGCTTGTAGTAAGCACTTTTGAAATTTCTTTCTTATATACCAGAGGTTGAATAAATAACAGACATCTAGAAACTACATTAGTCCATTTATCCTATAATGAAAAGGTATAAGCTATTTATATTAGTTGAACCTTGCAAACTCCCAAATAAAAACTAATTTATATTTTGTATACTATATCCTATGAAAAAAGATACATATATATTGCAAATGGTCAATAAAAACCTTATAAATCTGATGCATTGAGAAGGTATTTCAAATGTAACAAATATGATATGTATCAGATAATATAGTGGAGTTATACAATTTTCTTCCCTGAATTTAACAAAAAAGTTATATTATATTAGTTTTGTATTACACTACAACCATTTAAGATTGGATTTTGTCTGTAGGGAAAGCTGTAAAATGAAATATAGATCTGCACCATAAAATATATTGGCCAATGAGAAGAAATGTGTAAGTCTAGGTAACACTATTTCCTCAGAACACACTTGGAAAAGAAATTGCCCTGAAATGTGTCCATACAGTAACTTTTTCTGAGGTTTTTGCTGGTGGCGGTCATTAAAGAAGACATTGATATAATTTGTAACAAGAATATATGGATATTTTAAAAATCCTATTTTGTGAATGGTCTGAAAGAGGTTAGTATAGGTTAAAAGTAATATTATCCATATACATGTACCCATATGATAGAGAAGTCTGATTTTAAATTTTTTTAATGTTTTTATTTCTTTTTGAAGGAGAGAGAGACAGAGCATGAGCAGGGGAGGAGCAGAGAGAGAGGGAGACATAGAATCTGAAGCAAGCTCCAGGCTCTAAGCTGTCAGCACAGAGCCCGATGTAGGGCTCGAACTCATGAACTGTGAGATCATGACCTGAGCCAAAGTCGGATGCTTAACTGACTGAACCACCCAGGCTCCCTGAGAAGTCTGATTTTAAAATACCAATATTTCCAGCCTCGAAAATCCAGGAGACCTCAAGCATCTACTGTGCCCTGATAGTTTGAAGGTGATTAGAAATGCAATATAAAATGAACATTTCTTCTGTTTTTGTTTGTTTTGTGAAAGCCATTGTGTATGTGAATTCATCAATATCTGAAAAAGCACAAAGTTCCCATGAAAATTATTTTGTAAATCTACCTCAACATGTGGGTGCTAAAGATTCATTTGGCATTCATATACAGACATCTTTTCATTAACTAAGGCCATAAAAGGATGGTCTAAATAATCAAACATCATGATTAAAAAATATCCCCAAATATTTGGAATGAACAAAACACACTTGGATGAAAACATACAATCGTTAAGGGCTCATTTAGCGTTCTATTTATGATTTTAGTAAAAATCAAAATCTGTTGAAATAGCCCACTGCCTAGTTTTGGCAATAACTCTTTGTTATTTGGTTATTGCGTTGTTCTTAGGAAGTATTATTGCTGTAAGAAAATGTACACACAGTCCAATGAAAAGAATCTGTTGATCACCAGCTTCAAGAGAGAAGAGACATTTAGTATACATAAACATTACAAGATATATAATTGTTGATATTATCAATATGGTGGTGTTAAAGTATTGGCTCAGAGCAGAAACTGAACAATTTGCCTATGGTTCAGACATTTGTTTATAAAATGTCTGAATAAATAAAAAGAACAACTATAATTTTGGGGGGCTCATCATTTACCTACTTTATGGCATGACATAGCTAAATTACGAACCAGAATACTCATGCAATGTCAAATGTATAACTAATAACATAAGTCAAATTCAGTAAGCTTTGGAAATAAGATGGAGTTTCACTGGCTTCACATGTTCTCCAGTTGGACGACAAGGTCCTGCAAAGAAATACTGACAGTTTCAAACTAATAGTTGTGTTTAAAATAATAAAATAAAATAAAATAAAATAAAATAAAATAAAGTAAAATAGTAAAACTCTAAATAATCAATAGCTTTAAAGAATAAAATATTCCATGAAACGTTGCATTAAAATGTACCTGACTCATACTTCAGCAGCAGCATTGGTACAAGGGTCAGGCTTACCCCCAGGTGAAATGGCAGGAGATTTGATGGTGAGATTTTTAAAGAGTGTAGAAAGGGTATCCATTGAAGAGTTATTAATGATAGCAGTTAGTGAATCACTCCTTTGAGTTAAACGTTTCCTATTTCTCCAAATCCTCTTTTAGAATATAAATGACCCTGTGGAGAGCAATGTTAACTTAATAATAATACTTCAGAATATGTTCATTTCATCAGATGTTTTTCTTGTTGGCATAAACTGTTGATGGTAGACCGGTAACCAGAACCCTGAAATTAACGCTAGGGATTGGTGAACGAATGAGTGAAGGAGTGAGCAACTAAAAAACCAGAGTAGATAAAGAATGCAAAGAGGCCCAGAATAGCAAGGCAATAGGGCTAAAGTTGAACCTCATAACTGAGAAGCTGCACCTTCGGTCCTCCTGGGTATTGTTGAAGTCATTTCAAACATGTATACTGTTCAAAAATAGCATTCTAAAAACTACATTTAAGATTTCATGTTTTACCTTTTGGAGGTATTTCTTCTGAAAACAAGTGTGATTCATAATATGAAAATAGCATTATACAAGACATAATTTGAGTGGTTAGAAATGATTTTTCACCAACTCTTTTAAGACTTGTATTTTGTGGAAAGATGACTTATAAAGATATATCATACTGGAAAGCTCCCAGTATCTATTAATCAGGTGCTTAATATATAATCACTCTTTGCACAGATAAAGCAAAATTTAATTACCATAATAAAAATAATAATAACTAATGTTTAATAAGCACTTACTTTGTACCAATTACTATCTTAGGTTCCTTTTATGTTTTATCTTTTTTTTAGGTATAGGTGTTTTAAATTCTCTATTAATTTCATGCAAAAATTATTTTCAAAATAAAATTTTATGCAGGAATGCCTCAATCCCTATGTCAGTGTAAACTTGATAGGTCTTTTAAATGATACAGTCTTTCTGCTAGTTGTGCCTTGTGGATTTCTACACTTAAACTACATATTCTAACACTTATGCTAAAGTCAAGCTGTTTCCATCTGTTTAGGCTACACATTGCATCACTTAGTAGTACAAAAAGAGCAGTTTTTCTTAGACTCCTGGGACAAAAATCACACAGAATTCATAAGAGATCCAATACATAAAAATTCATTTCCTGAGTAGAACTGCGATGCCATGTAGCCAAAACCATTACTTCTTTTATTGTGTTTATAATAAAGAAGTCAAGCAACCATACCCTTCAGGGCTAGACACCTCATCACCTTCCTGGAAGGCAGTCACGCACTCAGCTATAGCATGTGGAGTTAATTACTCTGGGCATTGGGACGCTGAGCACCAGAATGACCCTGTTTGTGGCTGGTTGTATTGTGTGCTATGATCAAGTGAATTCTTTAAAAAAATTTTCTTTTAGTTTTTATTTATTTTTGAGAGAGATAGAGAGCATGAGTAGGGGAGAGGCAGAGAGAAAGGGAGACAGAGAATCCGAAGCAGGTTCTGTTCTGTCAGCACAAAGCTGGACCTGGGGCTTGAACCCATGGACCATGAGATCGTGACCTGAGCTGAAGGCTGATGCTCAACTGACTGAGCCACCCAGGTGCCCTGAATTCTTTTACTATCTATACACTCACGAATTCTGAATAAAGCAATGGTTCTGGCATGCGAGGAGAATAGCTCAACTGTCATCTCAAAGGGACGCTTATTTGTCTCCCCAGGTAACCATTGGATAGAGACTGACAAGTCTTCAGTGGGACTGTCATCTTTCCAGTTCGGTTGACTCTAAAATCCAAAGGGTAAGGCTTCAGAGAATTTCAGCATTGTGGTAGCTCCCGGAACACCTTGTGGATCTGTCATCTGTGAGGCTGGGTCAGTCCAGGAGCAATTTCTACAAGAGTTGTGCAGCCATGAAAACATGGCACTGTGCAGTTCTGTGTACACAGCACAGTTATCTGCTGAAATGCAGGAGCTTGGGCTTATTAAAATTCCCAGGAATCATTCATTGGCAAAGGGCTATATTTAACCCTTTCAAAAGTATTTTTGTAAAGAGAGTTTTGTGATAAAATAATCTTTATGCAGCAACAGAATGTGTCCTTGGGAAGCCGAGGTAAAAAAAAAAAAAACTGTAAAGGGGAAAACAGGTATATTTGGTGCAGTACTATCCCCATTTTTCTGACCTCCATCTCATCTCCATTATAGAACCTCTGCCATCATGTTATGAACCTGTTCTCACAGGACCTAATGTGAAGAACTAAATGACATTCAAATATTAATGACAGTGGGTGGTGGTATATTGAGATATTTATGTGGTTATGTATGCTCCTTGTTATATGTCTTTTTCATTTGTTGTTATTTAAAAAGGCGCTCCAGTAGCCAATAAATGTTTTTGCAAAAGGAGAGAAGGAGAAAAGAACAAAAGGAAGAAAATAAGAAAGGAATGGAGGAGGAAGACGGGAGAGAGATGGACAATATACAATATAGTAGTGGTAGAATCTACAGTTAAAATGTTGGATTTGAACTGTGCTTTGATACTTATGTGTGGGTAAGACCCCAGTTCATGTCTCAGTACATATACACTTGAATATTTCTTTGAATTCAACATGAAAGGCATTTGTTAGTTCCATTGGGAAAAATACCACCCAGAAATACCTTTTATTTAGGGAGGTAAATTTAATTTCCAAGTAGACAATAGAGCTTATTTATCGATTATTCCAATTATATAACAGCAACAACAGCAACAACAAAAACCCAACAGATTCCTGTATCTGCATTAGTAAATGACTTGGAATACACCAATAATCAGTTGCAAATATTAATAAGATTTGGAGACAGATACACTGAAGAGGGTAACTTGCATTTCGTTTTCATTTATGGAGGTAAAGAATGACTGCCAGAAAATTAGAAAAGACAAATGTTAGTATATATCTATTAAAGTTAATACCACATAGAAATACAAAATATGTGTTTTATGATTTGAAATAACCAGTTGTAATAAGCTACTTAAATCAGGGGAAAATATAATCCAGTATCAAATGGATTATGCAGAAAAAATGATGAGCATATCTTAAGGCGGTTATTAAAAGCATTAATCAAAGGGATGAAGAAAAATGGAGAAAGAGAACATGTTGAGAAAGGTGATGAGAAATACAATAATGTTTAGAATTTTCCATTCCTTTTCCACCAAGATTTTGGAATATGAATTCAGTTATTGTGGCTGATTCATCAAACCCTCTCCCTCACCATGATGAATTTCACCATATGACTTGGCCAAAAGAATGTGTGCACCTTGTCCAAGGTTAGGCATTAATAAGTATGGCATGTTTCCATTCCACCCTTTATGGAAGTGACCTTAATTTCCAAATATTGAGAAGATTTGAGGATAATTTCCATAATATATCAAATAATACATTACCATGTCTATATTTGTATGTGCTCTGGATGAATACATCAATAATATGTTACCATCTAACCAGGTCAGTTTCAGGGCTTTAGGGATGGGGGACAAGGATTAAAGAGAACCTTGAGTGCGGTACGTGGAAGATCTAATGTACTTGTATTTGAGGAAAAGAAACAGTGAGTGATGAAACACACCTATGCTCTGCATTTTATTTAATAGGGTAACAGTGCTGTGATATGATGTGCTGGTCCCAGGAGAGAAACGATATACAACTTATCTATTGCTGTATTACAAATTACTGAAACTTAATATCTTGAAACAACAAGCATTAATTATCTCACAGTTTTATAGGTCAGGAATTTGGGTATAGTCTAGCTGGCTGGTTCTGACTAGAGTCACTCATGAGTTATACTCAAGATGTAAGCTGGGACTACACCTTCTGAAGCCTTGTGAGTCCGCTGCTAAGAAGGCTGATTCACACAGCTTTTGGCTGGAGCCCTCACTTCTTCACTGGCTGGAAAGCTTCACTCCTCTCCGTGTTACCGCACTCCCACAGAGCTGCTTAATGTTCATAAGGCATGGCAGCTGACTTCCCCAGAAAGACAGTGAGAGAATCCCAGGTGGAAGCAGTAGCTTTTAGAACCTAATCATCATTTCTGCGATATTCTATTAGCCACACAGATAAACTTTGGTACATTGTGGGAAGAGACTACACAAGAGTGTAAATATCAGAAGGAGGAATTATTGGGAACCAATACAGGGGCTAGCCACCACAGAATGGTTATATAAGCAGTGGGGAAAGCTGGAGTTCACTTAGGGTAGTGATGTTGGAGCATCTCGAAAGTAGCCTAGCTAAGGTTGAAGAAAATGAAGTTATTTGTACGAAGTAGAACAAACTTGAAAGTATATTTGTTTCTTAGGAGGTGGTTCCTATGGTTACATTAAGCCAAAAAACAAAAACGAAAACAGACCCTATTACTGGTCATCCGTTGATACCTGCTCCATGGTCTGGGCTGGTGCCTTTTTATGGATCATCTAACTGAATATCCAGGGGGAAAACTTTCTCAAGCTTTGTGGTCTCTGCAGAGCCCTTTCTTTCATGCCAACCCAACAATACATTTTAAAAAATGTTTTGCAATATTTGATTTTGCCTTTTAAGTGTTGCAGCTGGGAAGGTCTTTCAGGGTATCTACTTTGCTATATCACCAGAAAGGAAGTCCACCTCTTTCTACCTGGCAACATACCATATTGCATTAGGGCTCAGACACAGGAATTAAACTAGTGAGTTTGAAACTCTAGTTTCACCACCTACAAGGAGTGCCATTTTGAGTGAGTTATTTAACTTTTCTGTATCTTTGTTTCTTTAGTAATATTACAATAGTAATTTATAAGGTATTGTAAAGTCTAATTTGCTTATCTATATCATCTATTTAGAATGTGGCATATAGTAAACATTTAATAAATAGCTACCATTAAGCCCTCTAATGGGTGTTAAATGTTAAATAACACCTTCTATGTGAAGGCTAATAGAATTAACTTCAGATAAAAGTCTTTCTTTTTCTATACTCTTGAATCTCATTTGTTCCAATGGCAACTGTGGTATTATTTTTAAGTATTTACATGTATAGATGCCACTATTAACTTAATTATCAGGTTTTATTCATCTTTGTATATGCTTCTTACATGTACCATTCAGGTTGCTGAATTGGATAGATGGATGAATTAACGGATCGATGAATGGATGGATAGATGGATGAACGAATGGATGGATAGACGGATGGATAGATGGATCGATGGATCGATGGATGGATGGTCTTTATGCTGCAGGATAGAATCAATGAGTCCAGTTGGAAAGTTGAAAACTTGGAACATACTCAAGTACTGAGGCAATAAGAAAAGATTTTAATAGCAAAGAGAAAATTGATGTGAAATTGTCCTCTCTTCAGGGAAGAGGGTCATAAACAATGTTAAAGGGCCACTAAAATCTCAGTAGTTTTTATATTTTCTTCATCTGTCTGGTTGTAGACCAAGGCACTGATTTATAATCTATAGTATTAACTTCTCTCAAGGCAGCCAAACGTTAATTCCTTGCTCTGGTTACAGTGTCTATTTTGGAGGGGAAAAAGTATTTTAAAAAGGAAAAAGTTATTAGCCTTCACCAAGGCAGCCTTCTGCAAACCAGTAATTTCCCTAAAAATGCAAATCTGATTCCATTTCTGATAGTCTGTTTACTTAGCTATTTGAAAGAAAAAGCTATTTTGAAAAGAAAAAGATTTCCGCAGAAAAGTGTCCCATAAGTGAAATGATGATAGCATAGTCACGAAGACAACAACAATTCTGGCTGAATTGTTTAATCCTTCATTCCTATTTACTTTTTCCAGTGCCTTTTTATTGGAGGTTCTGGCGCTTTTTAGGATCAGGTGAATTTATCCTTATCATGTGGTAGGTGGGGCATAGAGATGGGCTTGTCCTTTGCTTGTGCCAGAGACTGACCTCTGCATTATTTAAGTTGTCCTGCCATATTTGTTGTTCCACATAAGCTAACGATCCACTTCCAGATATGGTCTTGGGTCACACCTTTCAAAATGCTGGGAAGGATTTCCTTCTGCTTTGACTCTCCAAGTGGCCCCAAATAATATATTATTCACTGTTGATTTCCATCTGTAACACACATCCATATACATACCAATGCCGATCTCATTAGCATGATCATTGTGAAAAGAATAGCATTTAAGACCCAGGTATGGCCTTCAGTGGTTCCTAAACAACTGTCAGCAGGCTTCTTGGAAAATGAAAAATTAAACAAAAAATAGGTAAATGAGAAGAAGCCAGGCCTTGCTATTCTGAAGAGTCTTTTGGAAGAGTAGTTTCTGTGGGGAAAAGCAGAAAATGGGGCTAAACTACTCCTACATAATCCACAGGGCAAGTAACACATAGATCAGTAATTAAACCTTTGCTTGCTGGTACTCCAAGCCAGATGCATTCTAAACAGGAGCCATTCTTCCACACATTTTCAGAAAGCAATGAGCTGAAGGATGTCATATTCTATTGTGTGGCAGATGTGTTCCCACTCATCAGAAGCTTCGTGGAACATTTTTTTTTCAACTTAGCAATTTTTCTATTTACTTCAATTTAAACTTTGCAATACCTCCTGAGATTAGCAAGCTTCTTCTAAAAGGAAGAAAATTAACATGCTTATGGAGCAGGTTTTCCTAAGCTATCACAGAACGGAAAAGGCAGCTGTGGACTCCTCTGAAACAAAGGCAGCAGCAGAATGGGGGGGAAAAAAACCTTCAGAAAACTATACTCGGTTAGCACCTTCCCTCTGCAACACAAAACCTTAAGCATCAGAACAGACAACCATGAAGGTGACACTTCAAGAAAACTAAAGGAGGTGAGATTTCGAATGGTTTTGCTTGAATTGTCTGTTTAATGCGTATTTGACCCAAACTCAAAGGAAAATATCAGATTATCCTGACACAATTCCCCAAGTTGCTTGAATTTCCCTGTTGAGAAATATGAATGCCCTTAAGATGGGGCAATACGTTTCTGTGCAGTGCTCAGGAATATTAAAAAGCATATGTAGTGTTAAATAGTTATGTTTTGTATTCAATATATTATTTCTTACTAATTGTCCAGGGGAAAAAACCCTATATATTTATAAATAACACCTTTATGTTTACTGTTCTTCTCAACCTTCCTACCTTAGTTGTAAAAGTTCAAGATTCTTGTCTTTTTTAATGGTATTTCTGTTTCAACATTTTTTTTGATTCTTTGTTTCCTGTTTACAAAGCAAAGCACTTGCCATTAATCTCTCTAGACAGAACATGTGAAGGTCGGATATTACTTCTATTAATATCAGTCACTATTTGGAGAAAGGAGAGTATGTGTTGCAACATTTACAGCAATGCACTTGCTACACTAATTATATGAGTGGTAGAAGAAAACACTTCTACATTATGGAATGGGATTAATAAGGCAAAGGATTCCAAGTATATTCAGACAAAAATGAAAACTGACCAATAACCTATGAAATCCACATTAAATCCAGTTGAAGTACATGTGATGTGTGTGCTGTACTGAAATCTCAGAAATTCTGTGCCATGGGTAAAAATGAAATTTAAGAGCATGAGCTTTCTGCATATAAGGGCTTTAGTTTATTGAAGACACTAAAATGTCCATGTTGAGAGTCTCTTAATGTGGGAAAAATAAAATGAAAAATCTGAAAACTGTTTCCTACACAAACTACCTCTCCAGATTGCACTTTCCTTTTTTTTAATGTTTATTTGTTTTTGAGAGAGAGCATGAGTGGGGGAGGGGCAGCGATAGAAGGAAACACAGAATCTGAAGCAGACTCCAGGTTCTGAGCTGCCAGCATGGAGCCTGATGTGGGACTCAAACTCATGAGCTGTGAGATCATGACCTGAGCCAAAGTTGGATGGTTAACCAAATGAACCACCCAGGCACCCCTTTACTTTTCTTTGAGTCAAAACGTATTAGTCTGTTCATAAGCTTAACAAAGATTATATGAATTTTCCTAATACAGATCCACATTCTATGTAAAAATTGTAAACTCTAAAAGAATTATTTCAAGTCTTCCATATTGGACTATAAATGAGCATATCGCTTTTCTTTCCCCATAGACTAGGATATTTATATAAGTATTCTTCCGAAGGAAAAAAATCATATGAAACTTACTTTATCACAGCCAAAATCAATGCACTGATATTTCTCTACAGTTACTGGACTTTGAATATTTTTGAACGCTTTATTTAGAAGCCAAGAATTTGAGGATGTGCATTGTCATCCACACTTTGTCTGCATATTCTGAATATATCATACATGTTAAAAATACTGAAAAACATCATTAAAATTGAACTATTTTGACTTATAATATGGCCAGATACTAGTTTTAAATCTATCACATCAATTGGATCTGACCATATAACGTATATGAGTTGAAATATTTCAAAGATAGAGGAGTTAACTCTCATCCACCATGTAAAATATAACTGAATTTGTCCACATTTTTAGAAGATTGTCTTTAAGCCTGTTCTAGCCATCTATTGAGGCATAACAAACTACCTCAAACTTAATGCCTTAATATGACTAAAAACTTTTTTTTTGGTTCACACATCTGCAATTAGGGCAAAGCTCAGGGGGAAAGTTTATCCCTGCCCCATATGTCATCATCTGAAGAAGCTCAAAGTCTGGAAGCAACTTTCTAACTAGAGTCATCGAATGTACAGGTTGGCAAACTACAGTCCAGGGCCAAATCTGACCCACCAGCTATTTTTGTGAGTCAAGTTTTATTGGAGCATGGCTTTGCTCATTTGTTTATGTATTATTCTGGCTTTTTTGCACTATCACAGGAGAGCTGAGTATCTGTGGCAGACACTATGTGGTGTACAATGTAAGTATTTACTAGCTGGCCCTTTGCAGAAAAAACATGCAGCGACCTCTGAGATCAAAACTCCTTCACTTACATGTTTGGAAGTTGATGTTGGCTCTTCATTAGAAGGGCCCAACTTCAGCTTGGACTGTGGCCAAAACTCCTACACAATCTTCACCATGTAGCACTTTGGTTTTTTCATAACATGGCAGCTGGCTTCCCAAAGTGAACATCCCAAAAAGTAAGAAATGGAAAAAGTTAGTCTCTTAAACCCTGAAGAATAACGTAGTCCAGATTTAAAGGAAAGAGAATTCATACTCCCATCTCTTAAAAAGAAGACTATCAAAGAATTTAGGTTTTAAAATAACCCTAAACACATGACAAATCGCAATGATATATATTCAAACATTTATGGCATAGAAATTACTTACATATTTTTTAAATATTTACTAAACCCCTATAATGTAAAATCATCTTTATAAAAAACAGATATAATCCATGCTTAAAGAGTTATATACATTAGCATGAGTGAAAGGTGAATAATAACCATGTAAATGAAAAAAAATGAACATAACAATTTTAAGAAACAGTAAGTATTACAACAGAGAGTGAATGGAAGGGTTAAGAGGGGGACTACTTTTGGCCAGGGAGGGCCCTGCTCCTTGATGACATTCCAGCTGAACATAAATAGCTAACTCTAAAAAGATATGAGTGCTAAGGACAATAGGCAAAAAGAAAAGGCAAACATTACTTTTTAAAATAAGTGAAGGCTCAGGATATTCAAGGGGCAGAAAGAAGACAAGAGGACAAAAGCATAATGGGTAAGGGACCAAAAAAGAGACCTAGTCAAAGAAGCAGCTGGGGTCAGACCACATAGCTCTTACAGATAATGTGGAATTTTGTTCTAAACCTAATGGGAAGTGCTTAGAATGTGATAGGGGAGTGGCATTCTTTGCTCTCACTTTAAAAACTTACTCTAGCTGTTATACAGAAAGGATTATTAATTAGAGTGGAGGAGATAAAGAGAGCATTGAGCCAAAGTGGGGATGAACATGGTAACCAGGTAAAAGAAAGGCCAATTGGTATAGTCAAGGTAAGAGACAATAGTGACTCCAACTGGTGTGCCAGCAGATGAGATGACATCAAACTGAATTAAAAAGAATTCTGAAAATACAGCTAGCAAGACTTAATGTGGAGTGTGTGGAGAAACAACTTGAACTGTATAGTGAGTTACTTTTGAAACTCAAGTTTGCTAAGCTATGACCTATCCTGGAATGGAAAACTACTCATTTAGTAATTGGAACTCAGCTTCTACCAGAAAGGAGTTTCCTTCCTTAGCAGTCTAAATCTAACAAAGCTGAAGTTAGTAATAGCCTTAGAGATAGCATCTCTAATAGCCCAGGTGCGAGGAAGGCTTGCTTTATGTGTAAGTGACATAGATTTTGCCCCATATTGTATGATTTCAGAGGGACTAAAAAAATGATCTTTTGGGAATTATTTAATCTCTTCTACATGTATTCTCATCACATAAATTTTTCAGAGAAGGAATCGAAAGTTAGAATTTACAACCAAACTGAGCTTCTTAGAAAACCCCTTGCTCAACGGGCATCTGAACCCAGACTGGGTGGTGTCTGAACTTTGACTTTTATTTCTCACAAATAAGGCTATTCCCATGCTTGACTCTACAAATGTAAAATGGAACGACTCAGGGTATCTTCCCCTAGACCACGGCCCCAGTGCATCTGCCTGTAGCATTATTGCATTGTGTGCCTCTCAGAGGGATGAGGGGATAGGGGATTGTGTTAACCTTTGCTGTTAAATATCTCTATTGAAACATATTCTTTAGGCCATATCACATGATACTAACCTCATCACAGAAAACAATGAAAAGGGAGCAATCAAGGGACTCCTTGGTTTTTTTATTTGAGACAAATGGCCCCATTTACTGAGATGGAGAAGAAAAAGAGCAATAGGGGTTTTTTTGTTTTAATTTTTTAATGTGTATTTATTTTTGAGAGGGAGATAGAGAGACAGAGCATGAGCAGGGGAGGGGCAGAGAGAGGAAGACACAGAATCCGAAGCAGGCTCCAGACTCTGAGCTGTTAGTACAGAGCCCAACCTGGGCCTCGAACTCACAAACCGTGACATCATGACCTGAGTTGAAGTCGAATGCTTAACCGACTGAGACACCCAGGTGCGCCAAGAGCAGTAGGTTTTACGTCTGTCCGTGGAAGGAGGAAGTAAAGTCAGAATTAAGAATTCCATTCGACCATACCAAAGTTTGGTTAGCTATAACACATTACAGTCACAGTTGGCAAGTAGAGAGCTATACTGAATCACAGAAACTCTGAAGATGACTAGAAAAGAAACAAAGGTAAGTTAAATCTGATCACAAATATACCATCAGTGATCAAATATCCTCCATGAGGTGTAATGAGAATGAGAGTTGTGGAAGAGGCAGGTAGCTCACCCTAGGCTCCAGAGCCTCTGATGGTCTATGGTCCCTAGGAGCTCCTCCTGCTTGATAGAGAGAAAAGCACACTTCCTGCCCAGAGCTTTGGAAAATGGTAGCCTCAGAAAGAAATAAAATTAAAAACAAAAGTTTTGAGAGATTGAAAATATTTTTTAACTGCATTCTGCCCCAGAAGCTAGGTTTGTTTAAAAACCAATATATAGAAAATGTTTACAAACTTCCCACCCGATCTGGTCACCAGTAGACTAAGTATAGGACTCAGTCTAAGGAAAAATGTAGAAAACTCTTCAAGAGCAGAAGCCACTTGTTATCATCTCATTGTTTTGTTTGTTTGTTTGTCTTTCAATCTGGGAGAAAAGCTGGGAAGGGAAGACAGAAGGAAGAAAATCCCAAAAGCTAAGTTATCTCCAGCAGTGAATTCAAACTCACCAAAAGGCAAGACCAACAAAGAACGGAAGAATCTTTATGCTAATAAAAGTTGAGCAGGGGATATAAGAAAAAGTACATGATAGCCCACATTGTGAGTCCCCCCTATCCACTATGGGTTAATAATCCTTGCACAAATCCTTAGGTTTTCTGTGTTTCCCCTGTTTATTCAGGAAGAGAGTGGGAGAAGGTCCTGCAGAGTAGCAGCTGGGGATGTGCATGCAAGCTGACATTCTGGGAGGTCTCTGAATTCCTCAGGTAAGAGTGTACTCTCACCTTGAAGTAGGAGAACCGTACAAGCCCAAAGATAACCCCCGTGGAATAATACACACTCAGCTATGAGCTATAATCTTCAACGTGTTGTATGGTTTAAATGAGCTAATGCATAATCAAGTGCTTGGAACATGTCCAGGCACATAGTAAATATTCAAGAGCTATCAGTTAACAGTATTATTTCTATTTTAGAGTTGCTGATTTCCTTGACTTCAATTATGTTTTTTCTTACTTTTATTTCTTCACGATGACACAGGCATTTACAGCTTCAAATCTGATGCCCTAGCCTGTGAGAAGTGACACTCGGCTAGAAATTATTTTAGAGCTGGTAAAAACAAGCCCTCACAGTAGAAAGCAAATGTCTGAAGACAGGAATGTGTACTAGAAAAGACAGTGTACACATGTCTAAATTCAGCTTCTCCTCATCTCACTAAATGTGGACACAAGTGCTGAAATAATACATTCAGATGCTTCCCCCTGAATGCACTGTAACAACATTTCAAACATTTTCAAAAATACTCTTTTTCTGCTTCAAGAAAGAGCTCCAAATTTTGATGATGAACAGAGATGCCCATTTGCTTGCTTGGATTTTCATCTTCACATTTGCTGAAACCTAGGTAAATGAGATTTAGGAAGACACAATACAAATAGCCTTGCACAAAAGATTTCAAATCAAATGCCTCTGGTTCTATTTCCAGCTGTCTACATGTACCTTTTTATAGTTGTCAACTTCACTATTCCTTTTAGAAAAAGGAAGGGAGTCCAGCTGCCCTGATTCATAGTTCCTCAGGCTTCACCCCAGGAATTTCTCTGCTCTGGCCAAGACTGAAAATGACTTGAGGGCCTTATGCCAGTAGCCTGTTAGTGAGCATAAATGATAACCCTAGAGATATCATCTTCAGTGGTCCAGGTGCCA
This sequence comes from Panthera tigris, assembly GCF_018350195.1. NCBI lineage: Eukaryota > Metazoa > Chordata > Mammalia > Carnivora > Felidae > Panthera > Panthera tigris. Next base: position 50,559,334 of record NC_056671.1, on the reverse strand, counting down.
GGAGGGTTTGCTTTATGTATAAGTGACATAGATGTTGGCCCATATTGTATGATTTCAAAGGAATTAAAAATGACCTTTTGGGATTTCCTGAATCTCTTCTGCATATTTTCTGATCACAGAAATTTTTCATAGAAGGAATAAAAACTCAGAGACAATAACTAAAGAATCGGGGTTGGAAACAAGCATGTCTACTTAAATTCACATTCTGGTCATTTTACATATATGGGTCATATAATGACTTGTGTATATAACATAGATTATATACCATACAATGGAACCTCTCCCTAATAACATGCATTGCCATGGGAGGGGGAAAACACAACAAGGTTCCCACATCTCTGGGCTGGAGAAAACGTGGGGGAAGAAAGCAAATATCACATTGGGAAATAAGGAAAGGATGGGACAGAGGGGAGGATGAAGACAGGCATAAAGAGGGGAAATTCGGAGCATGGAAAACAGATTTGGCCTTTGTGAGATGATAGGAAGGACTTATCAGTCTTTGACCCATTCCTGATAAAGAGCTCCTGAAACCCTTGCAATTTCTTGTGATAAGAGCACTAGGAGCATCTTTGGTTCTAATATTTGATACTTGGTCCTTGACCCCAGGTTCCTGATAAAGAGCTCCTGAAATCCTTGCAATTTCCGGGGTGATAAGAATGTCTTTTGTTCTAATGAGTTGACTCTGGATGGGCTCCCAGATGGCTCCTCGATGAGGAATGGTCACTGGAAAGACTAAACCATGCTTAGAAGCTTAGAATTTTCATCCACCTCCCTCCTTCTCTGGAGAAGGGAGAAGAGCTGAAAATGGAGTTAGTGATCATCATGCCTGTGTAATGAAGCTTCCATAAAATCCTCAACAGATAGGTTTTGGAAAGCTTCCAGGTTGGCAAACACATCCATACTGAGAAGGTGATGTACCCAACTCCCTTAGAGACAGAAGTTCTTGCTCTCAGGACCCTCCCAGACCTCTACCTATGTATCCTCTCCTTTGGCTGCTCATCTACATATGCATCCTTTATAACATCCTTTAATAAACTGGTAATTTTAAGTGTTCCCCTAAGCTCTGTGAGCCGCCCTATCTAGCAAATTAATAAAACCCAAGTAGGGAGTCATGGGAACCTTCAATTTGTTACCAAGCCGGACAGCAGTAGTGACTAGCCTGGGGAACTATTCCTTATGATTGGCATCTGAAATGGGGAAAGTCTCATGGAACTAAGCCTTTAGTTGTGGGATCTGATGCTATCTCCATGGAGATACCATCTCAGTGTCAGAACTGAGTTAAATCATAGCATATCTAGCTGGTGTTGTAGAGAACTGCTTGGTGTTGGACCACACATTTGGTGACCAGAAGTGTCAGAAGTGTTCTGTGTAAGTAGTAAAGAGTAAAAGCTTGGATGAAGTGGCCCATGGAATCAGAGCTGAGAGTTGCAATTTGGGAAGTCATTGCACTCTCACTAACAGGTCAGGTATACATGTTTTCCACAGGACAGATGTGGAATGAAAGAAAGAACAATGGAACCAGCACTGAGTCTTATAAAAGGGACTTTTTCTAAGATGGCAATGGGACTCCTTCTGAGAAAGTCTGAATGAGAATGAACTTTCAAGAAATCAAGGGCAAAAAGAGAGGGCATAATCCCTTCTTTAAAAAAAACAGCAAGTAAAGAAACCTCAGTGTCTGGTGTCTCTGAAAACCCACAGCAATGCCCATGCGTGAAAGAGCATAAAACATCCACTGTGGTTGACCTAATCAAATCTATGGCATTCGTTTGGAACTTAACAACCCCTTAACCTTTCCTTCTTTCCTTAGGCACCTTTCTATATAGACTTCTAAAACCTAGGTTGCAAGATGGCATTCCACGGTAGGGTGAAATGCACAGCCCTTTACCCGCTGCAAAAGTTCTGCTGCTGATGGCTGGCCCAAGTTGGTGGAGAGGAGGAATTTTGACTGAAGTTCTGTATATTAATTACATGGTACTGGACATAATGATTATTGATCAAGGGTGAAAGGGGCTTGGGGGCAATATGCTGTCTGAAAGTGATCACTGGATCTGTCCTAGATTTCACCCAAGTGATCGGACACAACTAACCCAACAGTAAAGATATTAAGTGGATGTTATCAGGAAAGAGCAACACTGCTTACTCTCCCACTCTAAAACTCTGATTTTTTAACATAACAGCAACAACTACTTTGGTCTCAAGCTTTGATGCTGACAATTCATTGCTACTCTTTTTCTCTAAGCAGTTAATGGAAGCCCACTTAAGGACAGACTAGACTTCTCTAAAAGAAAGGCAGCTGTGGGTCACATGATGCAGTTCTCAGAGAGAAAAGAAGACCTAGGTAATAACCCTGTGCATCATCTTGTTGGGGTTGAGTAATATGTGGAAAGAGAAATGCCCTCTTCAAGACAGGCAAAAAGAAGCAGAGGGAAAAGGGATGGAAGGACTCATTCTAGGGGTATCATGGTGAAAATACACATTATGAAAGGCACTGTGGAGATTAAATGTGTATCACACTATACCCTTTGAATTAATAAGGACATTGTTGTACCAGCTTTGGTTCCAGTGTTTACCACATTTCATCTATTGCAGCCAGCTGCACGGCTAGAAGACTAAAGAAGGTTTAATTTCAGACATTTGCAAAAGAGCGTACTAGAGTATTTGCAATAAATAGGTAGTTTGACATAAAACTCAAATTCCCTTGAGGCACCTGGGTGGCTCAGTTGTTTAGGCATCCGACTCTTGATTTTGGCTCAGGTCATGATCTCACAATTCGTGAGTTTGAGCCCTGCGTTGTGCTCTGCACTGACAGTGTGGAGCCTGCTTGGGATTCTCTTCCTCCCTCTCTCTCCACCCCTCCCATTCTCTCTCTGTCTCTCAAAAATAAAGAAATAGAAAAAAAATAATAAAAAACTCAAATCCCCATGCATCTCAGGACAGTGCTTTTAAAGAACAGAAATAGCCCAGAGGATGCTTTCTCTTCTCCCAAGTTTTGAAATTATAAAACTTTTAGGTCTGGAAAAACATTTCCTAAACATTTCAGACTATGAGTGTGAGTCCATTATGTCTGCTCCAAGCCACATAGGCTAATCTTGTCATGAGGCTTCTGCTCACCTGTTTTTGTGTTCAGCCTGACAACCATGAACTGGCTGAAACTTGAGTCCCATATTTACCTGCTGTACTTGCCCAGCTTCTTGTCAATCTGTACTCCTACCCGGGCCACCACTGCCATCCAGCCTTCCTGCTCCCATTTTGCCTCAACAGCCTACTACCTACTAATTACAGAAGCCACTCATAGGACAGCATGAGTCAGAAGCTGCATCTCTAGCCACAGCTTCTGTCCTGGCCATCTATACCTGTGAATAGAAGCATTGCATGCTTATGGCCGCAGGGTCTCTTAGATTTGTACAAGTCTACCATACAGATGAATTGAAAAAGTTCAATCCTATCTGATTTCTAGAGGGATACAACCTAATCACATTTTTCCTGAACCAATTATCTTTTCACTAAGGCAGGAATCGGATTCTTTGCCAGTGGGCTTAACATTTTCTGCCAAAAAGTATTTTTTTTTCTCATTCCACATAAATCCTAAAAGCAAACCCTGATTTTTCTTTGCAGACTCAGATTCATTGATCATGTGACATCGTCTATTACTGGCAGTGCTATTATAAACAATGACTGACATGAAACGAATCACTCGATCTGATAGGTGCTAGTTGAGTGAGGTGATAATTCACCTTTGTTCGACCCCTGAATTTCCATTGCTTTAGGTGAGATATGTTATACACTTTATCTAAGCAGAAACACAGCCATAGAGGCAATTTGTGGGTTTTGTTGATGTTTTGAAACAGCACTGGCACTTTTCAAGACTTAATCGGAAAAACCGAAAGCTCTTGTTTTAATCAGATGGGAATTCATTTCCCCTCATTGGCACAAAACATAGTTGATGTATCTTTAAATAAAAGTTGGTGATTTCCTTTCACTTCCTGTTTCTTCTACTTGTAAATATAGATTCAATCAGATTATTACCATGACAAATTTGAATCTACGCTAATGTCTTCACCTGGCAAATATCCTTTACCAAGAAAACTTGGCTAATATCACTCATTTCACTATCACACCTTGTTCTAACACATGTAGGTTGCATATGAATAAATTCTTGCTCTAAATCATTTTTTAATGAATCTTTCTAGTTTTACTGATAAATAATTGACACGCAACACCATGTAAGTTTAGGGTATATAGCATAATGACTTTATTTATATATATTATGAAATGATTACCATAAGAAGTTAAATCCATTATCTCATATAGACACACACAAAAAAGAAAAAGAATGTTTTTTTCTTACAATGAGAATTCTTAGGATCTACTCTCTTAATAACTTTCAAATGCACCATGCAGAAGTGTTAACTATGGTTATCACATCATACATTACAACCCCAGTACTTGTTTATTTTATAGTTAGAAGTTTGTACTTTTTGACCACTTTTATCCAACTCATCCAACAGTTTCTCAAGGCATAAAAAATATTAATACACACTTTGGGTCAAATGCAGATATGAATATACATACAGGATGACATTTTGGTTTCATAACATTTATTCCATCTATAAACCTCAAGACACTGTGGGCAATGAGTTTTAAACAAGTTAAAGAATAGTCAAATGTTCATTTGGATACTTTTTTTTTTCCTTACAAATCTTCACTAGATTATTTCCTAAAGAGTAGTGGATGAAGACTTTTCCATTCCATTTAGATGTTACCCAGTGAGAATTTCTGTGGCTTGTATGAAACTTAAGACCAGTCCATGCATTGGATCAGACTGACGATGGTCAAAGGCAACAAAAAGTTGACCAGAAAGTGTGTTTTCCACAGGTGAGCCATGAGAAGGGTGTGTGCATGTGCAGCCTCAGCCACAGTGTTGGCAGTTACATTGGTGCAGTGCCTGATCCCGTAGAGGATGTGACTTGAAAAGCCACAGTAAGTGGCCCAGACCTAAAATGAATCTTTCACCTACTAGTCACAGTCTAAAAAACCCACTCTTTTGGGAATAGTTCACTTAAATTAACCCCTATGATTTTTTAATAGCCCCTCTTAAAAATGCAAATTTCTCTGGCAGGGATAAAACCTCATGTCACTGACACTTCAGAAAAAGTGAGTTTATCTAACACTGCTTGTCCTGACAGGGGAAACATGGAGGCAGCAGTAGGTCACTAGCTGTCACAGGAGCATAAGTAGACTAGACAATGAAAAGCAGTACAAAAGCTGAAGATAAACTTTGCTAGCTTCACAGTTTTTCCCAAGATGGTCCTATTCAGCTGAATACGTCTCTGAGGAAAGATCACAAACTGCAACTTGTCTCAGCCTATTTTTCTTTCATAAAAGTATGTTCTGTCTTGACTTCTGGGCAAGTCTATCCATGATTCCGAAACCCTAGTTGGTCTTAAATGTACCCCAAGCTTTGGGTCAGAGCAAATAGATGTGAATACCAACTTTGCCACCTGAAGACAGTATGATTTTGAACAAATTCTTCAGCCTTCCTTAACTCCAATTTCCTCAGGGATACTAATATCAACCTCTCTGGGTTGTTGTGAGGATTAAATAAAATGATGCCTATAAAGGGCTTAGCAGAGAGCCTAGAGAAGCTACTGGGAACAGAAGTAGTTACTAGATTTATCAGGGTCATGGATGGAGTGGGGAACAGGACAATGCAAGTGGTCAGGACAGTGGCCGGTAAAATGAAGAGAAAGAGGTTGAACAGACCCTTGAAAGAGGATCAAAGATGTAAATCAGTCTTATTCATGGTGTTTGTCTTGTCTTAGGATCAATCACAGTACTGAAAATACTCTGCCTGTCTTCCCACATCCAAGAGCATCCCTGAAATTTCTTAATGGCAAACAACATTAAAGAGGCTGACCCCAACATGCCATGCAAGCTAATGGACCAACTGGAACATTCTGCTATTGAAATAGCTGTATGTGGTGTTTTCCTCCCCACCCTCTTCTCTTCACCATGGAGATAATTGCTTTGGAATAATCTATCCGCAGTCCCTATCCCTCACATCACTACCACAAGTACCACAAGCCCAAACACCACTTCCAATTACTTTTTAATGTAATTTAACCAAAAAATGAGGACTGAAGTAATTAGAAAACACATAAGAACATCACCTCAAAATAAAGGCCTCACACAGTTGATTAATAAAAAATTAATTCATCCAAATTATAAGGAATCCAGACATAAAATCATGGTTAATTTATATTTGCGTGGACTTGGAAATCTATGGACAGATTCTGCTTTAAACGAATATGCAATTAGAAATTTCAGTTACGCCACAGCGTGATGAATTTCAATAATGTTCTAATTTATATATCTCTGTGTTTTTTCATGTGGATACAAATGAAAAATATTAATAATTTTCACCAAGAAATGTTTTTAAAAAGAAGGATCATTCTAAGAATCAATGTCCTAAGGACAATTTTGAGATAGAAATATTTAAGCAGTAAATTATGTAGATGGCACAAAAGTGGTGGTGTCTGTGTCTGGTGACCATGATGTATAATACCAGACCAACAGCTTGTTGCTGAGGGTGGTCAGAAGCTTAGGGACCCAGGAAGTTTCTATTTCACAGAGAGATTGACATGATAATCATATATAAATTGACACTAATTGAAGTCATGATTATCTTTTCATTTGGTTTTGCAGTAGCTTATTTTCCTTCTTCCTGTCTCTACCTATTTAATTCCATCTTCATACCATGATCACACTAATTTTCCAATAAGGCATCTCCAACAAGTTTATTTCCTGTTCAAAAAACTTTGAGTGTCACCTATATAATATTGCTTCAATCTACCTGCCTTGTCCCAAATACACAAATACACTCAGCTGTCAAGAGCATTTAAATGACTCATTCTTCTTCATTGCCACCCCACCCCCATTCTAGGGTACTCTCTGTAGCTCCTACTTCCACTGAGTAAAGTTGAACGGAAAGACAGTACAAAAAAGTAATTACTAGTGTAGTTCCTGGTGCTAGACACCCTTGAGATCACACAATGGTTCTACCTGATTATTTTCTTTCCATCCTGGAGACAAAGTTACAAAAAAAGACTTTATCACTTCTTACAAACATAAACTTGGACAAGAGGTAACCTCTGTATCTATGCATTCGAAATAATAACTTCTATTTATATGATTGCAGGGAGGATAAGTGAGCTATTTCATGCAAAGCTCTTGGTATAATGCCTGGCACATGGTAAGTTTTCTACTGATGTCAACCTTTGGTAATTCTATTTTTACTCTATTTTTTTATTTTTTTGAATTTTTTTTTATTTTTGAGAGAGAGAGAGAGAGATCATGAGTGGGGTTGAGGAAGAGAGAGAGGGAGACACAGAATCTGAAGTAGGCTCTAGGCTCTGAGCTGTCAGCACAGAGCCCGATGAGACCACGAGATCATGACCTGAGCTGAAGTCAGACGCTTAACCAACTGAGCCACCCAGGCGTCCCTTTACTCTAATTATTTATTTTGAAGCCCCCCTCCGCCACCTAAATCTTCACTCACAACAGTTAACTTACTCTTCCTCAAAGTGGTATGTGAACCTGTATCATGAGAGGTAGACAAAGAAGCATGGTTGTCAGATTGAAGAGTTTAAACATTTTATTTTATTGGGAGTAATTGAGTTTTCTGGTAAAAAAGGGACATAAACAAATCTGTAATGTTTAAAGACAATATTTAAAGCAGTGTATAAGGTATAGGAAAACAAAAAGAGATGAAATGAAGGCACACGAGTTAAGAGGTCAATAGAAAATTGCAGTAAAATGTAATTTATATCTGTCTGTTTGGCAGTAACAGAAGACATTGAAGAAGGACATAAAATATAGAAGTGAGGCAGAAAGAATAATATAATTCCTATGTTCCAAGCTTGAATAAAAACAAAATAGAGGATAAGGTGATGGGTGTGTACTTCATTGGGTTAAACTTCAGGAACCTCAGATTATCTATAATGGAGATGTGCAGCCAGCAGTTGGAAACAGGATTCTACATCAGAAGAAATAAATCAGTGCCAGAAACAAAATGTCACATGTATATATTGTTTGAAGCCATAGAATTGAACAAAGTCGCTGAAAACACTATAGTGTTCTGCTGAGGTAATCCAAGGCACTAGTTAAGAGGATCGAGTGTATCAGTCAGAGAGACTGTAAAAATAAGCAGAAAAGCAAAGTGTATGAAGACAAGAGAAAAGAGATTTTACAAGAACGTGTGGCAGAAACTTGGACCTGAATGTCTAAACCTGTGTTTCTTCTTTGTGGGCCCACATTTCCTCTCCCTGCCTCACAGTTTAATGTAGCCATAAAACTGGATTCTAGATAATGGAATTTGAGCCAATTCGTATACACAACTTCCACACCTGAGGCATAAAACCTGCCACTTGTGTTTCTCTAGGTTTGCGCAACTGAATGGCAAGTCTGAGAGCAATCTAGACAACTTGTTGAAGATGATGAAGTGTTGAAGACAACAGAGCTGCTCTCAAACTGGGACCCAGAATGAAAGTGTGGAGCTGATCACACCAGTCCCAGACCCCCACCTGGATGCCCATGGGTCCACAAAAGCCCACTAAATACTTCTATTTAGCTGCACCTGTAGTTGTACGGTTTCTTAGTCACAGCAGTGAACCTTCCATAAGTGATACTGAAAGGCCATTTACAAGTCCTGACTGAAGAAGATGAGGGCTGAGAGGCCTGGAGATTTAAGGTTCTTCAGGAAACAGTTTCAAGAGAGTGAAGAGAAGAAACCTCTGTTTTTGCAAGTTCAAGAGTGATTGGAAATGTAGAAATGGAAGCAATGAATGCAATTTTGGGGATGGGGAAAGATTCCTGCTAAATAAAAAGTAACAGATGGTACAAAATCCTGAGCAGAACACAGGGTGAGAAAGGCTTTGATAATTGGACGGTTTCACTTTGGGAATCCCTAGTCATCCCATAGATATTTCTGGAGTGGCTACCATGTGTCTGATGTTAGGAATACAGATATATTTGGGGAAAAGAAACACACAAATAATTATAGATTGTTAAGTTCTATGAGTGAAATGATCTGGTAAGTAATTTAAAGAGAACTAAGGGACTGTGGGGAAAATCATCTTTCGATTACCCACCATCCTATATCAACACTGCTGTTATTTTAAATTGATCAATTGTGAAGGATGATGAGTGAAGCTGTAATCATTTCAGTGATTTGTCCAAAGTTATAACATTTTGGCCATCCATCCTGATACCTGGCATTATCATTATAGCAAATTTAATTTCAATTAGACCGTGTTTGAACCCATATAGTTTCAGAAGATATAAAATGGTTAAAAATTTGTTTTGCAGTGTGTTCCTTAAGAGCATATCTTGATAGAACCTTGTTGAGATACTATTCCATTGAAACAAGTGGGTACCTTTATTTTAAGAATTTTGTTTTGATAGCATGTGCTAATATTATGTGCATGCACACACATGCATATATAATGTAAACATGAATATATATTAATATTTAATAGTTAATATTGATAACAGCATGTAACAACATTGGTTGGACTGTTATTTGGCATCCTTTATCTCGGTGAAAACTTAAAATGTGCAATAACAATAACTCATACATTGCCCTCAACATATGTGAGTTTTAGAGAAAATTCTTTAGAAAGTCAGTTTTGCAATATATTTTTTACTTCATTTGCTGGAATTATAAGAGATAAATCACAACACAGACAAAATAAGAAATAGATAATATTCCATATGTGATTGATTTACCTTTTATCTCTAGAAGCACTATTTTTCCTTTATGTGCTGTAAAGCTTTAGTCAAATGGCCGGGAATATAAACTGTTTATGGTTTTTTGGATTGGAATTACAGTTTCTTGACCTATCTTATTCAGGCTAGATCCTTGTCACAGCTTATGAATGAATAGAGAAAACTTCTGAAGATGTTTAGATTCTGATTTTCTTTTACACTGGAGCCTCAGAGAGCTTGAAAAGACATTCCTCTTCCAAACATAACTATGATTTCACAGATTATATTCATTTCCATAAAAGAATAGAGTACATTTCAAAGTAGCACTCTGATTTTCAATGGAATAAAATAATGAGTTATTTTGAGAATATCTACAATTTTTAATATCATAAACTTTACTTCCTTACCAAGTCTTCCAAACTAATATATAAAGAATTGAATATGTAAACAACTTCACCTGCTCTTTTCTTTTGCCTATAAGAATCTTCTCCCTGGTTTGAAATAGTTAATTTGAAGAAAATAAATCATGCCATATTTATTTGCTTTTACTATATTTACTATTTTCACTTAAATACAAGTTCCTAAAATGTAATTTACTTTGCTATTTTGTTTGCTATAATTTCAACCTCCTCTAGTATTAATTGTACATGTCACAAACTGACAGCTATAAGAACAAAAAGACTTACACAAAGATTTTTTTCAAATCTCAGGCCAAAAAAATTGTTTTAATTCTCAATATATGTTGCTTTTTCTACCCTGAAGTATTCTCCTTTTATAAATGTTCCTTAGCTGTGATGACAAAAAATTAATTATGGAGTCATAAATTTGAATTAAATATTATGTTAATATTACACATTATGTTTTTACTAGTAGTACTTTAAATTATGTTGTGCCAATTCTTATTAATCAGACATATATATATATATATATATATATATATATATATATGACATGTATGTGTAATGCATATAATATGTAAAACACATAAGATACTAAGAGCAGAAACATCAGTAAAACTAAGTAAGTTATGAAGATAGTTTGAAATCCCTCAATCAGATAAAGCTCCTGTAAAGCTTTCCCTAGGCAAAACTAGAAGCCATTACACAGAGAGCTCTAAAAACAGATTCAGAACTATCTTATTATAACCTCTATAATGTCAGAGCCAAGACCGAATTTGAAATGGGGGCTATCACACATGCTGAAATTTCTTTTCATCAAGTTTTCCCCATCCATTGGCCTATCCTCAGTGATGTTGATAAGTTGGAGTTAAAAAGTATTTCATTAACTGCTCAGTGACTGCATATTTAAAAATAAAATATTAGAAACCTTTGAAATTCATGCCTAGATTGGATGACAACTGTAGTACTAGATCACTATTAAGAGAATACTTACTTCACCTATACATTCCACCTCCATACTCCTCTGCTTCTTGCTTCTTGCCTTAGGGATGGGCCATGAGACTTGTTTTAACAACAACAACAGCAACCACAAGTATATTATATCTATCTATCTATCTATCTATCTATCTATCTATCTATCTATCTATCCATACACACACACACATATATATATACGCATATATATTAGCAGGATTAAAATGACCTTGCATGGTTGAGCCTGTACCCTTGCATTTTTGCCATCTCTGTGAAAAGAATATAAGAATATGCCCCAGATGTTTTTTGGTCCCAGAATTTTGAAAGACACTTGAAACAGGTCTAAATCTATTCCATAACCCAATGCCAAGCAGTCAAGCCCAGCCTAGATCTGCTGAACCATGGCCAACCTGAAGACCTATGAGTGAGAAATAAATATTTTATTTTATATACCATTGAGATTTTGCAGTTGCTTATTCTGTAGCAATATAGCTATTTAAGACAAGAACATTTGGAAAAAGGTGAGTGAGTCATAAATTTCAAAGGTGAAGGATGTAGGCAAAAGTTATTACTACTGATCTTCTAAGATCAGAAATTTTCTTTCAAGTTACCCATTACGAATGCTTTTGTTTCTCACGTGTCACTGCCTCTATGAAGCGGAGTAATGTTACATATGCTATCTCTAATCCTCACAAAAATGCTTCATATGAGATGAAATGACTTCCATTTTGTACAGGATCAAAAAAGTTAAAGGAGTTGCCCTTGTCCCCACAGGTGACACAACACAGAACAGCTGCCCTGAGTGATCAGAACTCAGGGGAAATGCATGTCAAGAAGTTACAAAGAGAGAGCCAAGTAATTTATGACAATGTGGAGAGAAGAACACTTCTGGATAATAATTGTAAAATAGTGCAGAGTAGGCAAGCATTTGTAATCTGGCACTTATCTTTCGGTCTAAAATGACAAATGAGAATATTTGTTCAAATCACTTTAGTGTTCATCACACAATCATTGTTCATGATATTCTCCAGATGAGATGTTGGTTTCATACAAATGAGAGTTACGCCATGTACAATGAGAAAAAACATATTGCAAAGATACATAAGGTATAGAGGGCCATAAACACACAAGACAGTTCTAGAATCCCTTATTCTCACAGTGCTACTCTCTCCAATTGTGCATCTCCTTCTATCTGACGTTTTACTCCTTGTTCCCAACAGGCCAATCCATCTTGAATTCTCTAATCAGAATTATGGAAGGATGCAATCTGTTTGCCTCAGTAAATTTCTACTCTTTTAGAGCTCAGGATTATTTATTATTATTTCAGAGGTCAGAACTTTGAGTACAGAATCATTGTACTAGTCTTTGTTACAAGTGGGATCCTAATGGGTTAAGTCAGGTTAATTGATAGTGATCCTAACAGCCTGGGCAGTCTGTCTGAACAGGGTGCGGTGGGCAAGGCAACCAAGAGGTCCTACTGGACACCACAGATATTGACCACCCTGTCTAGTGCAGGCAGTTACGTCATACTGAAGGCTGAGGAAGAGTAGCTGACATTTATTTTCTTGCTCCTGAGTGGGTTCAGGTCTAAGCAGTCTCCTGTAGATTGAGGCACAGTCTATATTTCCAAATACTGAATGGCACAGATCAAATTGGAAGCGTGATGTTTTACTCCAATTAATTATAAAGAGCTCATGCCATGTGTAAATCTTTCTCCTATAAAATTGGAATTTCTAAACAAAACAATTGCTGCTCAAATCTGATTTTCAGTAGCTTCCAAACTAAACACGTATTCTGCAGAATCCCTATATTTTCAAAGACTATGCCAAACAAAACACTTTGATGGGCAGGATCACCAGTTTGAGAGGAAAAAACTCTGTAAAATAATGGTGTCGATGGTTCTGCTGCCTGTTCCTTTAAGCTTTCTTCAGACGCTCAGAGATTAATTTGCCGTCAGAGCAACTGACAAGCATTCATTTACCGAATAATGATTTTCTAAATTTATAATTTATCTTGTTATGTGATGTCACTAATTAGGTAAAACTATAATTTATAAGAGTGGAAATTCCTTTCAGCTAATCATTATCATTGGTTTGAGTAGTTGGAAGGGAAGTGAATATTTCTGTACACAATGCATCCAAGAGTTCAGAGACTAGACAAAAACAAAATCCAGGGTCACATATATCCTCCCCATCATCATATAAACTGCATTATGAAGGACTTATCTATAAATATAAGGCTCTGAGGAATATTAAGGAAAATATAAATGTGACCTGTATGGGCGTTAGGAGAGACTGAATAAAGGTTGTGAAATATGCTCTTGGAAGGGAAGATATATAAGAAAAAAAATAATAAAACAAAGAATGTTGTGAAAAGCCAGTTCAGAAACGGAATGGAGTGGTATTATATCTAAAAGAGTTTTAATATTTCCATAGCCCATGGTTCATCATTTTCAGTGTGTGCCTTTTAAAACCAGAAGGAAAATGCAGCATGCTAAGAAATCTAATAACCAGCGTTATAAAAGTAAATCTCAACCCAGACTAAGGGTGGCCTTTACATAGTCTGAAAGTTCTGAGTTTCAGCAAAGAAAAAAAAATGTACTAGTTTTCAGAAAGACTAAAATCAAAGGTGCATCCCCAAAGAACATACACCGAGCTTACCCTCCAGTTAAATGGGAGGAAATGATTATATTAGCACAGATGCTGGCTTTCTGATTAAACTGTAAAACTAAAAGATGTTTGAAAGCATTTTAAAGTTTATTCATTTATTTTGAGAGAGAGAGAGAGAGAGAGAGAGAGAGAGCAGGGGAGGGGCAGAGAGAGAGGGAGAGAAAGAATCCCAAGCAAGCTCCACAGTGTCAGTACAGAGTCCAATGTAGGACTTGAACTCAGGAACCATAGGATCATGACCTGAGCTGAAATCCAGAGTCAGACACTTAACCAACTGAGCCACCCAGCTGTCTCTGAAAGCATTTTAAAGACCACATGAGTGGGGCGCCTGGGTGGCTCAGTCGGTTAAGCATCCGACTTCGGCTCAGGTCATGATCTCGCAGTCCATGAGTTCGAGCCCCGCGTCGGGCTCTGTGCTGACAGCTCAGAGCCTGGAGCCTGTTTCAAATTCTGTGTCTCCCTCTCTCTCTGACCCTCCCCCGTTCATGTTCTGTCTCTGTCTCAAAAAATAAATAAACGTTAAAAAAAAAATTAAAAAAAGAAAAAAAGACCACATGAGAAAGTGTGATTGGTAGCTAACAAAAGGATCTTTCTTAGTCATTTATATATAATGATTCCCATTTAAGGGGGTGAAAGACACTACATATTTTCCCCAAATTGCTGGAAAATCATTTTGTTTAAAACTGCTACATTAAGATTTGTGTCTGTGGACATTTCCTAAATAAAAACTCCAAATTCATGACATTTGTGTCAGTATGCAGGTCAGGGAGAGTGGGAATTATTTAATTCAAACAAAATATTATATTATCAGTTTAATTTTATTCTTCAGGACAGACTCTTGATACTCTTGATGACCTTTTCATTGGAATAATTGGTAATTTTGTTAATCAGTCCTGTTTTATGAGATCTTAATATGCTGTCAAAAAAAAAAGAAAAGAAAAGAAAACTGAGCTTTATATTGCAATTCTTACTCTTTTACAGCTACATCCCTTTGAATATGTTTAGTTAGATTATAACACAAATACACATATGTTGAGAGCTATATTATATATCAACATATCAGAGACTTTTCCCAGGTTAAAACCACATGTTTACCATTTATATTCTCAAATTAGTATTCAGAAAATAGTACTTTCCCCAAACATCTATCATTCAAATAAATTGCCCAAGCTGCCCATATTACTAATAATCTGATAGTTTTCTGTTTCCTCCAAGGAGAGAGTTGAACTTCACAGATAAAAGTCACTGCTTGAAGCAATGTTTAATGTTAAAGGTCCATCTGACTAACATTTATGCATATCACTTCTAGATTCTGGGATTATTTCTAAGTCAAACTATGTAGCTTTAGGGAATAAACCAACTACAAACTGTCTCTGGGTACATGTATTGGCATGTTTTATGAAGGAAACAACACAATACAGAGCGAGGCAACATCTATTAAATCAAGTGAGGAAGACGGGATGGCCAGGCAAATAATTATAGTACAATATAATACAGTTTACAGAAGATGGATATAAGGTATTTTGGGCCCAAAGTTGGGCGCCCTCAACTCTGCTAAGCTGGGAAGGAGAGATTCTTGGGAAAGCTTTACAAAAAGATGATATTTTAGCTGAGCTGGGAAGAGTAATTGTAGTTGATTAGACAGGTAACAAGTAAAGAAGAAGAAATTCTGAGCAAAGACACCAGTCCATGGAAAATACAAAAGCCAAGGGAATAAAAGGATAAGCTTAAGAGGAAAGAGGTTTGACTTTCATTGTAGCCTCATCCACTTATTCTTTCTGCTATCTTGGGCAGCTAGGCAGCCTCTCTTTGTTTTCCTTTTAAAATGGAGAGAATGATTGTATCTCCCTCTTAAAGTTGAGCAAAGATTAAAAGAGACAAACATATATTTTATACATCCCCTGCCATGATTCTCCCTTCCAAGTGCTTCTTCCAGTCCCCATGGAGGTACTGGAGCAGGGAAGGAATAAAAGTAGAAAGCTAGAGGAGAGGTCGGTGTAGCATAGGTACTGTGAAACATGAGCATCAGAATAACAGATATCTGGATGTTTGTGGCCACAGATAGGACTGCCTATGGAAGCCTTCAAGCAGAAAAGAGTTGAAATCGGATTTTTTTCTAGAAGTTTAACTTTGCTGGCAGCATGAAAACCAAACACATAAGGGAGGGGAGTGAAAGCAAGGACGCCATTGAAATAATGAGAGACATGAACAAAGGACATGCACATCAGAGTAGACTGAGGACTTAGTGCATGATTGCCTGAGGAAAGACAATAGAAGAGTGAGGTTGACAGGGAGCATGATGAGTCCAGAAACATTGCCAAATGTCTATGTCTAGCAACTCGATAAAATAAGAAACAGATAATCATACAAAATAAAGTATAATAAACTACAGACTCTTGTGTGGTTCTAAGTACCAAGGCTATAGAATCCAGAGCTGGAAGTTTTTCTTGGAAGCAAGAGCAGTAAGAGGGATAGCCTTTTAGAAGAAGCTGATCCTGAGGTGAGTCTGATAGGTGAATAAGATGCACATTGGTGATCCGTGAAATGAAGTCATAAGATGGATTCACAGTGTAAATGCGCTAGGCTGGACTGAACGGCTGTACAGTAGAATGTGTCATCAGGTATTCCTTTATGTACTTACTTACAGATTTATTTATGTTGTACTTGATTCTATACAGGACTGGAGACAGCTAGTGGCTCCTACGTAACAAACTGCAGGTTGGAAAGAGTTAAGGATAACCTAAAATACTGTAAGGAAAGGATGCATTTGAAGCACAAATTCAAATAATACAGCACAGAAGTACATAGTTTGCCAAGAGTGTGGAAGTTATTTTGCACTGGTCATTTTGAGCAAAGATACTCGGCAACTGAAAGATAACCAAGCAGAGCTTCAAGTAGGTAGCAAGTCTAGGAATAACATTCACTTAGTCGATGAGTTCTATCATACTCAAATTATAATCATCGATCTAGTCTTTAAAATTACCTACAGACACATTATTTTCCCAAATGTTATATTTCACATGATGGTGGTCATTAAACCACATTTTGCAGAGTCAAATTATTGCCTTTGCTATTCTTTCAGGTTAAATCTAATATTTTCGTTAACAGAGACTCAATATGGAAATATCACACTCATAAGAAGTTAAATGTTAACTGATCAAATAAACAATCCAGCCAACAACAACGAAACTACTATGCTTTTAGTCTACATCACCAAAACTAGAAATGTGAGCAGCTCAAATCATGTGACACGGTGAATGGTGAACCACCAGAGATACCACACTCTGGCCAAAAAATGTATAAAGGGGACATGGTAATTAATCTCACATATTTGAAATGACTTAATCAGAAGCTGGAATTACGTGCTTTATATGACCCCAAAGGGTAAAATATGTTTGTTGTTGGAAGTTATAGGTTGATTTGCTCCAATAAAATATGTCTAAGAATTTTTTAAGAAAGTGGTCTCTATGATGGGGGGCTGGGGTGGCTCAGTCGGTTGAGCATCCGACTTCGACTCAGGTCATGATTGCACAGTTTGTGAGTTTGAGCCCCGCATTGGGCTCTGTGCTGACAGCTTGGAGCCTGGAGCCTGCTTCAGATTCTGTATCTCTCTCTCTGCCCCATCCCCACTCATGCTCTGTGTCTCTGTCTTAAAAATAAATAAAACATTTTTAAAAAATTTAGAAAGTGGTCTCTATGAATGGAATGATTTGCGTCATGTGGCATTCATGTCCACATTTCTGAAAGCTCAAAGAAAGCTGAATGACCCCTTTTCTGAGTGTTGTAGAGGGAATGCATTCCAAACTGATCCAAGGAGCTCTACTACTGACCAGCAGGAACATCTTAAGATGCATTATATTCCTTTTGAGCTTCTTTATTCATGGTAAAAATGACCCCTGCAGGGTCATTTTGAGGAATACATTTGATTAAAGAATCAGAATGTGCTTAATGCATAAGGGGCACTTGACAAATGTTAGTTGAATATCATTCTGAAAGATTCCACTGGGTTTGGGTCAGGAATCACTTAGAAGATATCTCAAGGAATGAGCTATTTGCAGATATAGATAGATGATAGATAGATAGATAGATAGATAGATAGATAGATAGATAGATGATATTTTTCAGATAGATAAATCTGCATATGCCTTTTTAATGTAAGTAATTTATATCTTTCATTAAGCTTTATAGTGTTCATATACATGCATATGTTTGCTGATACTTTTTTTTTGTTTGTTTGTTTTGCCTAGTCTCAATAGAAACCTAGAGCAGAAATAGGATAGCCTGGGTAAGTGTTAAGTTCACCTGCATTCAGAAACAAGAACTAACAGTTAATTAAATAATGTAGTAGTTTATTTCTCTCTTAGATAAAAGAAATTCCTAGTAGCTCAATTATGGTATGGCAACTCCATGTTCGTCAGGGTCCCCATCTCCTTTTCTTTTGCTGCTCTAAGCACTTTTAGCGTACTGTCTCACAGTTCAACATAAGTGCTCATTTTTCAGGTATAAATGTTCCCTTTTAGGCACTAAGAAGGAAAAAATAAAGGGATCTAAGAACTAGCTATTTTGGAAGTTGCACACAATGCTTCCAATTACATCTCGTTGGCCAAAACTTGGTCATTGGCTATATTTATCCTCAAGTGATCCTGAGAAATAAAATATTTTGGCTGGTGGGCAAAATGCCCACTTAAAAATTGAAGTTCTTCTTGGAATAAAGGGGGAATATTGGAATGGCACATCTGCCATAGGTGAGTAGACTCAAATATAGACTTTTCTTTAGGAAGTATCTTTGGACTTGTTTCAACCCCTGAATAAATATAGCCTTAAATTCCCAGCATTTTATGTCATAAAGTATGGCCAAAATTATTTTTCCCTGGGAAGCTTTCAAAACAGGAGTGATCAATAATCCAAGAAGACACTAAAAAATGTCAAAAGTGTCTCAATTTAGCTGATGCTCAGAAATATGATTTGTCACCATACCCACCAAGATGAATTAGTCAAATATCATACCCTCCCTTGAAAACCAAATTAATTGACTTGTTACATGAAGTTATTAGACATAAATTATTTTGGGTTTTGAAAACCATCTGTTAATAATAATTCTTTTAGTTTTAGAATAGTAAGTCATTTTCCCTAACAATATTTAATAAATAAGATCAAATATTTACATGCAGTCCATTCCTTTTTTTTTAATAAAACCATGTCATTGGTTTACAGAAGATATTTATTTTTATTTATTTGGTTGGAGATAGTTTATTTCAAAATGGCTTCAATAGGAGTCATTAAACTGTAGTGAAGGGAAAAATAATTTCCCTCTGTCCTTTTAATTTCTGAGAACCCTGTAACAAAAGATAGACGGGGGAGAAAAACAGAAGTTTATTAACATGTATATCCAAGTTACTCATGGGAAATAATCAGGAAACAATGAAAATGGCCAGAGGTGTCTTAGAGTTAGCTTTAAATACCATCTTCAGCAAAACAGAGAAGAGTGTGGGGGAGGCCAGTTGTGGAGAGGTAACCAGAAAAAGTATAGTAAAGAGAGTCAGGTTCGTTATGCAGATTTCAAGCCAGTGTCTTATCCATTGGTAAGAATCTCTTGTGATTTAGTCATCCTTTTCTGCCTGATCCAGAGAGAAAGACATACTTACAAAGGAAAATTTCTTTCATAAATGGAAATTTCCCTACAGGTGAGTAATTTCTAGTCTATTCTCAGAGTTTTTCCTGTAAATTCTTTCTCAAAATAATCAGCTCAAAATGACCCTTATGCCAAAGAAACATTATTTTGAGGGTGACTTGTTCTGCCACCTGTCATTCATGTGACCAATGATCTAATATATAACATTGTTTTATAAGGCTCAAGGTAGCCGTTTTGTCTACTTAGCTGATATTTCTTCTTCCCTAGTGTGACCCTTCTGCTAGTTTTAAGTTGCAGTGTACCTATATCCATGATTATCAAGAGAAAACAAAAAACAAAAAAAAAAACTGTAGCTTCTCTCCTCCAAAAGTAATGATTATATGGCAAAGGAAAACATTTTACTATATCTGTTTTTTAAAAATTAACATTTTCAAGTTAAGGGATTTTTAAATAACTTACAATAATTTAGAAGACATTAGTCATCTAAAAGTTTATTAATGAAGAAGCATCAAGCCTTGATTTTATTCTTTATGTTGTATTCATTTCATGAATTATTTTTAAAGATAAATCTGTACTGTAGTATAAATATTCCTGTCCAGTACATTTTAGGAAATATTTATGAAATATAAAAGTACCTTATTTAAAACTATAAATCTTTTTTTTAATGTTTTTAATGTTTATTTATTTTTGAGAGAGAGAGACAGAGTGTGAGCAGGGGAGGGGCAGAGAGAGAGGGAGACACAGAATCCAAAGCAGGCTCCAGGCTCTGAGCTGTCAGCACAGAACTGACCTGAACCGATCATGACCTGAACAGAAGTCTGGTGCTTAACCGACTGAGCCACCCAGGAGCCCCAGAAATGTAAATACTTTTCAGTTCACTCAAACTAATAAGGTAAATCTCGAAAAATAACCATCCCACACAGTGCTAAAAGAAATGAGCTATCAAACCATGAAAAGATATGGAGGAATCTTTTTTTTAAATAAATAAAATAAAATTTATTTATTTATTTTGAGAGAGAGAGTGTAACCAAGGGAGGGGCAGAGTTAGAGTGAGAGAGACAGAGAGAGAGAGAGAGAGAGAATCCCAAGCAGGCTCCATGCTGTCAGCACAGAGCCAGATGCCTAGCTTGAACCCACAAACCATGAGATCATGAACTGAACCAAAATCAAGAGTTGGACACTTAACCGAATGAGCCACCCAAATGCCCACCCTTTTTTTAAAATTAAAGTTTATTTATTTATTTTGAGAGAGAGCACAAGCAGGGCAGGTGCAGAGAGAGAGAGAGAGAGAAGAAAAGACAAGGAGGAATCTTAAATGTATATTACTAAGTGAAAGAAGCCAATCTGAAAAGGCTATATTTTTTATAAGGATAACATAGGACATTCTGGAAAAGGCAAAACTATGGAAAGAGTAAAAAGATCAGTGGTTGCAGGGGTTGAGGGCAGAGGGAAAAGAGTAGGGACAGTAAAGAGTATTTTTAGGGCAGTAAACATACTATAAAAGTGGATGCATGTTGTTATATATTTGTCTGACTCCACAGAATATACAACAGCAAGAGTGAACTCTAATGTAAACTCTAGACTTTGGGTGATAAGGGTGTGTCAGTGCAGGTTCAGCAATGGTAACATATGTACCACTCTGGTGCCAGAAGTTGATAACAAGGCAGGCTATGCATGTGTGAGGGCAGGGTGTATATGGAAAATCTCTGAATCTTCTCCTCAATTTTGCCAAAAAAAATAATAACTAAGCCTTAATTTTTAAAAAGTCCACATTGATACACAGTAATTTTCAATTTTCTATCCAATTCTCTCCTTTATTTCATATATATTTCAATTTATTTGGAATAGAAATTTTCAGAGTGTAACAAGATAACTTTAGAGAAGCTAGAAACATTCATTATCTGAGATATGAAAATGTCTCAGAACAAAAATACATTTTAAAAGAAGCTTTAGAAACATGCTTAACATAAATGGATGTTAAATCTGCATTGAACTCAGTGTTATTAGCAAATGATAAACCTCTAAAATTAACTATATTGTCATCTGCTTAAAATGTGGAACTTCTAAGCTCTCGAAGTTTCCATTCTTTGACTTTAATGTAATACAGTGAGAAGTTCATTATAATGTAATGTTCAAAACATTACTGAGATACAAAAATTATCCCCAAGTTAAAAAATGCAGTTTGCTGTTAAGCTGACATTACAGTTTATAAACAATTTCAGATGGGAGTTCTTGAAGTTTTTAATGGCATCCATCTTCAACACAGCTCCTATTTATCTCACTGAAAGTGTATTACATTTCAAAATCTAAAATTAACCAATTGAAAACATTTACAATTAACAACATAAATACACTGCCTTAAACAGAAGCTCATTATCTCTCAGGAAGACTTCAATAACAACCCTAATGGATTTCCTACCTCAAACTCCTTGCAACGCACAACAAAAAGTACACTAACAGGACAAAAATTTGCAATAATATAAGGTAATTTCTCTTTGAATATGCCAAATTAGCCAAGACAATTTTATTTTTGTGTCCACTGTTATTATTTTTTTTCTGTATGCATCTTTATTCACCAAATGGAAATTCTAAGTGGAGAAAATAACAATCACCATTATTTATTGGGCACCTACCAAATTCTGCTTTCTGTTTTCATCACTTTGCTGCATTATCTCATCTCATTCTTACGTTACTATAAGAAAGCCATTGCTCTTCTGAAACAGAATTCTACAGAAGTTGTTAAACTGCCCTAAACTTTCTTTGTTAATAATTAATGGCTGACTGCGATTTAGAGCCAAATATATGATTCCAAATGTGTTTTCTTAACCGTTATACTGTACTGCTTTGCAGACATTCCTGAAAAATATAAATATTAAAAACCAATAGTTTTAATATATTTGTATATTTTGCTTTATAACAAAAGTCTCTTGTTTTACTGTTTTTAAAAAAAAAAGTTTATTTGTTTTGAGAGTGAGAGAGAGAGAGTGCGAACAGGGAAGGGGTAGAGAGAGGAAGAGAGAAAGAATCCCAAGCAGGCTGCATGCTGCCAGCGCATAGCCTGATGTGGGGCTCAAATCCATGAACCATGAGTTCATGACCGGAGCTGAAACCAAGAGTTGGATGCTTAACTGACTGAACCATCCAGGGGCCCCAAGACTCTTTTGTTTTTAGTTATATATTTAATATTTCTAACCATTAGAGACATGTAAGATGTAAGTTAAATGGAAATAAATTCCAACTTGTATCCCTTGACATGACTAAGTTTCACATGGTTAAGAGATGATGGATGCTTTCACAAGATAAAAAGCTCTTGAAAATATATGAAACAGAAGAAAATATGTGAAACAAATTAAGATGATATATATCTTGTGCTAATAACCTGAATTGTTCTCATTGCAACATAGCTTCTTCCAACAGATACATTGTGCACCAACCCTATACCAGAGAATATCATACCATGTGTTGTTCTTCAAATATTGGAATATTATAAAAATTGCTTAGATTTTATACATTTATCACTTCTAATGGAGAAAGAAGTGACTTTAGGATCCCAGGGGGCCTCACCAAACATTTGTGTTTCTCGTGACCCTCTCTTGTTTAAGCTTATGACAAGTGGTTGTGTTTCTTTGATGAAACTTGAAATGCCTTTCTCATCTATTTTTATTAACTTGGAAAGAAATCGGATGAAAACGATTCTGTGCTTTGCTTTATTTTACCACCCTTCACTAAGCAATCTGTTGATAGCATTTTAAACACGATTTAGGAAGAGAAAGTTATATTAGATATAACTAACAAAAGGGGCAAGGGTAAACTAAAACACAGCTAAGATCCCATTTCTGCATTTTCAGCCATGTGAAAGCAGCAGTTTTACTTTCCCCATTGACCGTTATCCTGGGAAAAGCAGGCTTGGGTTCCTATTGGTCTGCTGGTAGAGTAATTGAGGAAAGCAAAGAGAAGAATAAGACAAATATTTTAATAACTGAATTGCAGAATAGGATATGGTAAGCATCATAAGGTACATATTTACTAACTGCATGTGGAGGTTCAGCTGAGACAGAGATCACAATTTCATATTTTTGTCATGCATAAATGATATTTCAGATTAGTCTTAAAGAAAGAGATCAAGATTGAGGTAGAAGAGAAGCAGATAAACATAAAAAGTACAACTTAACTTATGGATGTTTGGAAAATCTTAACTAGTCCTCTTGTGTCTGCGCTCAAGGAATACTCTGAAGGCTAATATGAGATAAAACTGGAAGTCTTCACATTTTTTGAGTGATGTAGTTGGACCTAAATTTTAGAAAGATTAATGTCAGCAATATGGAAATTGAACTGAGAAAGGGAGGGATGGGGAGGAGAAATGTCAGCCAAGAGGAATGATCCAAGTCAAGGAAAGAAATAAGGAAAATCTGAATTAGGATTGGATCAGTGGGACTCTAAGGAGTAGAGGACAGAATTGACGAAATCTGCCAGAAAGTACAAAAAATGGAAAACATTTTTGAATAAAAAATAGAAGATCAGCCTGGGGTTCATACGTTCAGAAAATATAAGTTACAGAAAGTCAAAATGGACCGGAGCAAATTGGCCCAGGAATAATTCATGAAATCTACTCAAGCTGAAGAAGGTGGAATCTCAGAATGAAAGTCTCCACCAAGAAGGCAACAAAATGAAGGAAAAGAGACTCACAATTAGGTGACGGGTATAACTTGATTTTATCTGGAATAAAATAAACATCTTAATGGCCTTAAAAAGGTAAAGATGGGTTTTTGGTTCTTGCGATACCAGCATAGACCTCAGGATATTGGAAGAGTTTAAGCCAAAACATGGATATCGGACCAAATTATACAACTTGTATCAACAATGTGAATGACAAAATTAAGAAAGAAGAATAGAAGAGATCCCTATATGCCCTGTCTTCTCAATTTGGTCAAGTGGTAGATATCATAGCTTTAAAGATCTGAAGATGAGGGGGTGAGGCTTTGTTATTTTTAAGGAACAAGCTCACCCACAAATGCCTTGAGACAGTTACAAGGATTTCCACTTTACGGCAAAACAATGCAAGGGGCTCAGTCGGTTAAGCGTCTAACTTTGGCTCAGGTCATGATTTCATGGTTCATGAGTTCAAGCCCTGCATGGAGCTGTCTGCTGTCAGCATAGAGCCTGCCTTGGATCCTCTGTCCCCCTCTCTCTCTGCCCCTACCCTGCTCATGCTCTCTCTCTCAAAAACAAATAAACATTAAAACAAACAAACAAGGAGAATCCAGTATGCAAAAACAGGTTCTGATACAATATCTAAAATGTGTGGCACTTTTGCTGACAAAGAAGGAAAAGGAAAAAGCAAAAACTGTGGACCAGAAAACAAAAAGCCTGGTCAGGGAACACCAAATGCAGCAAATACCCAAGGAAATTCAAAATCAAATCCTCAGGTGCCTGATTACCTTCCAAACTGTATTTTATTCCTTACTAATCTGCCAAAGGAGACTAATGAGATAATGTTACCCATGCTGTTTAATCAGTTTCCTAGTTTCAAGAAAGAATGTTTGGTACCTGGGAGGCGTGACATGGCTTTTGTTGAATTTGCAAATGATGAACAGGCTGGAGCTGTCAGGGATGCTTTACAGGGATTTAAAATCACACCATCCCATGCCATGAAGATCACGTATGCCAAGAAATAACATATGTTGATAGTTGTCTTTAAAGGATTTGGTGTTATTTATAGTGTTTGTTTTGATAACATTTAGTCAGGCCACTTTGACAGTTGGGGGTGAGGGGGAGTGAAAGTTAAATTTTGCGAATGATTCCAAAAAATACCTAGTCTTTGTTTTGCATCAATGAACTATGAAATAAACAGGCTTGAATTTTGTATAATAAACTTTTATTTGTATTCGAGAGAAAGAAAGAAAGAAAGAAAGAAAGAAAGAAAGAAAGAGAAAAGAAGAAGGAAGGAAATGAAGAAGGAAGGAAGGAAGAAGGAAGGAAGGAACGAAGGAAGGAATGAAGGAAGGAATGAAGGAAAACAAGTAACCAATAAAGGATCAGGATACAAAACACCCAGATGCTTTATGCCCAAATCACTGTAACTTTTCTTTCTTTATTTTTTAAACTTTTTTTAATGTTTGTTTATTTATTTATTTATTTATTTATTTATTTATTTATTTATTTATTTTTGAGAGAGACAGAGTGCAAGCAGGGAAGGGGCAGACAAAGAGGGAGACAGACTATGAAGAAGGCTACAGGATCCGAGCTGCCAGCACAGAGCCTAACGCGGGGCTCAAACATATGAACCGGAAGATCATGACCTGAGCTGAAGTTAGACAGTTGGCCAACTGAGCCACCCAGGCACTCCTAGCAAAGCCTTTAAAATTGTAAGGGAGAATGATCTCAAATTATAATTTTCCATACAGACTGCTAGTCAACTGTGAAGGATGAATAATGGCATTTTCTGATATGTAAAGACTTCAAAAAATCTCCCATTGATCCATTAGCAGCAAAGAGTAACTGGAAGATATATTACAGTTAAAATAATTAATTTACTAAAGTTAAAGTAATTAATTTACTACAGTTAAAATAGTTAAACTAAGACACAGACAACACAGAAAGTACGGAATCCAATACAGGAAAGAGATACACAAAGGAAACTAACAGGAACATGGTGAAGGCAAATCCTAAAACAAAAGTTGCAAAACAGGTCTAGAGGACAATCCATCCAGACAGGAGTTGGAGGACAGTGACTTCCAAGAGGGATACTGTCAAGAAGTTAATGTTAATGATAGAGCAACTGAAGTATTTCAATGTATTTTCTGGGTCATCCGTAAGGTCAAAGAAGTTGGTGATTAATAAATTATACAGGAAACAGAGAAAATAGAAAACCAAGGCAGTCATTAATTCCAGGACAAATAAAACATTGCCTAAGAAAAGTCATTGTAATCACACTACAATACTTCTCTTAGCTCTGAATAATATTTGCATTGTCATAAATTCATGAACATTAAAAATTAATTCAACCAAAAAAAGTGATATATAAACTACATTAGGAACATCAGGGAAGAGAAAGTATTTACCTCAAAGAGAAGCAAATATATGTCTTCCATAATAGAGAGTTATTAAATAATATCTAAAACAGAAGGACCAAGAAATGATAATTTAAAAACGAGATTCATAAAGGCACAGTGTAGGGAATATGGTACTGTAATAGCATAGTATGGTGACAGGTGGCATCTACATTTGTGGTGAGCATACATAACGTATAGAGATGTTGGATCACTATGTTGAACACCTGAAACCAATGTTAACATTGTGTGTCAACTACACTCAAAGAAAACATTTTTAAATGTGATTTATAATATGGAGGCAACCAGCAGAAGTAACAGCTCTAAAGGTTAAATGTACAGCCTCAATGATGAAAAGAGGGCAATAGAAAATACTAGGCTTTTGCTGTAAGCAGAGTACAACTATTTGACTTTCAAAATTATTTACATATATAACTTTGTTTAAAGAAATAATTAAATATAGAAAAGATTCTTCACGTTTCCAAGAAGAAGATAAACAGGACTGGTAGAAGAAAAGCTAAAATCTGCAATGGATTAAGAAAACAAATGTGACTTAACATTTGTATACAATCAAGCATTGATGCTGTTTAAGTAAACATCAGATATTTTCAAACACTCGAACCTGCAGGGAATTCACCACATATAAGGTCATCTTTCAAAAATATTAATTAAGTAATTAAATGATTTTAACATAAAATGGAGCCAATCAAAAGCTCAAAGTAATGGGACAAAATGCAGGGATGATGTTTACAGAACAGAATACAATGTTATAAAATTTGACAATTAACGTATATTAAATCCTTTTCTTAAATTGAGACTTTTGGAAAGAGGTGGTGGAAAATGTGTGAATATGGTAAAGGTCCAGGCACCTGGGTGGCTCAGTCACTTAAACATCTGACTCTTGACTTCTGACTCTCAGGATTCCTGAGTTCGAGCCCGTGAGGGCTCCTGGCTCCACACTGAGAGTGCCAGGCTGAGAGTACAAAGGCTGTGTGGGATTCTCTCTCTTTCTGCCTCTCCCCCACTGGCACTTTCTCTGTCTCTCTCTCAAAAGTAAGTAAATAAATAAATAAATAAATAAATAAAATTTTTTTGAGTGATAAATGTGTTTCAACACCTGTCTAAAACTGAAATATGTGTTTCAGGAAATAAAACACAATGATTTCAACCTTTTAGTCTTTCTCATGTTTTTTTTCTATAAAGTTAGAGGTATCTATAGAAAATATTTATTGAATTGTTTGCAATTTCTTTAGTTTCTCCTTTTTATAGTGTCTTCATTTTTTAATAAAGTAAAATAAGGTGAATAATCTTAAATTAGCCTTCATAGCGCAATCCTGTTTAGTAGCATTTTGCTTCCCTATCAGATGAGGATCTTTCCATGTGTACCTATAAAAAGAACAATATCTGAATGTAACTTAATAATAACCAGGGTTATATGGAGGGTATTTGTTTTTCTTTGTATTCTATTTGAATTCTTTATAATGAGGCTGAATTACAGAAGTCTAAACCAATAATTTTTTTTCTCAAAGGGGAAGAAGAGGCAAAGCATAAACATCCATTAATGTCAGTGAGGAGAACCCAGTCCAAGTTTTCTGTTACGTAGGTTGGCAGAAGTTTTTCCCAATATCTGGAATCCATGACTATATTCTGTGGTTATTGTAAGCAAGGCCCCCTCAGGTGTTTATCTTAAATTTTATCACTCTGTCCTCCTTCTGCTTACTCTATATGACAGGGGACTCTGCTGGAGTCTGTGAAGACATCGTGTCCCTCTCTGTACCCTTGAACTCCCATCTTCTCAAGATATTTTAAACTCTTTTTTTCCCTTCCTTGATACATGGTTTATTCTATCAGACTCAATCTGACTGAGAGCCCAAATGTTCAGGCACTTTCATTTTATCCACTTCTACTACAGTCTCCAATTTTCAGTCAGAAAGCTCAATGTGCCTCTCCCAATCCACTGCATCTTTGCCCTTGTCCTTTGTGCATTGCTGTCTTCCACCTGGCTTCTCACTCTCGTCAGATTGATCTGGAGGTCACCTTCTGGTAGTGTCCTAACGGGTCTTCTGCTCTGACAAGCAGGTTGATCTAATTCCTCACACACACCATAGATTAGATTCTGGCATCCATCCTGTTTCTGTGCCCTGGTGAAGCTGGATGGCTCCCCCACCCTTCCTCACTAACTCCATCTGGTGCAGGGCACTGAGGGCAATTCCTGACGAGCCTTTGTGCCAGATAAAAAATTTCGTTAAACTTATTCAAAAGGGTATTTTTCAAGTTAATAACCAGAGGCAGAAGCAGTAGCCAAGAAAAGAAACTAAAGTAGGGTACCAGATGTAAAGACATTAAACCAGCGGAGTGAAAAGACAGAAATAAGTGGAGAGGTCACTAATGAGGAAGATGGTGTAACAGTAGAATGAAAAATAATTTCTACAGAGTTTACTAATCTAGGTGGTTAAGAACATAAACTGGAGGATTGTCTCAAGCCTTAAATGGGTTAAATCTATACTTGTAGGAATGTAGAATACTTCACACAATTAGGACTCACTGTGTGAACCAGCTAAAATATGTCTTCCTCAGCTCTGGGTCTTGCTTGAAATGCTGGAATCCTTATACATAACCAAGTCTGATGTCTGGTATAACTGCTACAATGCACAAAATATCTGTTCTAGAAAGAAGTATATTGGAATAAGCATGGTGTTTAGCCTTCAGTCTCTGTTCCACTGGGTGAGACCTGAGTCCCTGTACCATCCAAGATGGGGCAGTGGAGGATCTGATTCCAGCTTGTGTATTTGCTTTGTTCTTTTAAGATACAAGCACAAGACAGATGGAGAGGCCCCTCAGCTACTGGGGAGTCCTTGTACCAATTCATCTCCCAACACACTGAGAATCTCCCAACCTCTACACAGTTTCTATCCCTGAAGAAGGGGAAGAGCTTATGGATCCCTACTTTGTCACTTTGTCATGTACAATTAATAAAGTATACTGTGCCCAGCCAAAAAAAAAAAAAAAAAAAAGGATACACCAGGCACCATGTACCCATTTAGGGAATCCCTGTCTGGAGAAGCACAGTATTCCTCTCTGTTTTATTCTTTAGATGGATCCATGTAAGTGGGGCTGTTC
Source organism: Panthera tigris (assembly GCF_018350195.1). Classification (NCBI taxonomy): domain Eukaryota; kingdom Metazoa; phylum Chordata; class Mammalia; order Carnivora; family Felidae; genus Panthera; species Panthera tigris. Next base: position 50,529,726 of record NC_056671.1, on the reverse strand, counting down.
TAAATATCAGCATACACACCTCTCATAGACTCTTTGGTTTGCTCATAATTGGTTCCTGAAGCTGAAAGCAGCACATTCAAGTCTTTTCTCTAATAGGAAGAGAGTTTTTCAATGTGTATGATATGGTAAGCTATAGTCAAGAAAGCAGGTGGGACTTCCCTCCTCAGGCTGATAGTTGTTTTGTCTTCCCTTGGCAGCTATCCCAACTCTATCTCACAGATGCCACAAATAACAACACATTGCCATCTAGCTCTGAATATACCTGCATTCCTCTACAGCAAATGCCTCACAAGAATTGCTTGCATAGACAATCTGCATTTTCTCATCTCCCATTCTTTCTTTCTTTTTTTAAATATGAAATTTATTGTCACATTGGTTTCCATACAATACCCAGTGCTCATCCCAACAGGTGCCCTCCTCCATGCCCATCACCCACTTTCTCCTCCCTCCCACCCCCCCATCAATCCTCAGTTTGTTCTCAGTTTTTAAGTTTCTTATGGTTTGCCTCCCTCCCTCTCTAACTTTCCGCCCCCCTCCTCCATGGTCTTCTGTCGGGATAGAAGGAACATACTTAAACATCATAAAAGCCATTTATGAAAAGCCCACAGCTAATATCATCTTCAATGGGGAAAAACTGAGAGCTTTCCCCCGATATAAGGAACACGACAGGGATGTCCACTCTCTCATTCTTTCTTGAATCTCATCTAATCAGGCTGTCTCCAGAATTCCACAGATCACTTTAATGGAGGCTGCCAACACTTTCATATTAATAAATACAATATTTAATGAGACTATTGAGATATATTTTGAGACATCGAGAGGGTTACTTTTACATGAAATTCAATGTGAATAGTGCCCTCGGAATGCTTACAAAACAGTGACCCTGGTATAATTTTCTAAGACTTATTTAAAAAAATTTTTTAAGTTTATTTACTTATTTTGAGAGAGACAGAGACAGTACAAGTGTGGGGGGGGGGGGGCGGGCAGAGAGAAAGGAGAGAGAGAGAATTCCAAGCAGGCTCTGTGCTACCAGCGCAGAGCTTGACATGGGGTTCGAACTCACAAAACCATGACAACATGACCTGAGCAGAAACCAAGAGTTGGATGCTTAACCAACTGAGCCAGCCAGTCACCCCCTAGGACTTAATTTTTAAAGTTAATATTAATCCATTAAGTTGCATCAATGTTGTTGCACATGGCTAGGTGTATTTATTTCACTGTTGAATATTTGGTTGTCTGAATATATTTCATTATCCATTCTTTTTTTTCCTTCATGTTCTCTTGTTTTTTTGTATTAAAGATGTCTCTAACTTTTTAGTAAAATATTCTTGTACATGACTTCTGGTATATATATGCAATGTTTTCTCTTGAGTCATTTGGTATGGGGATGTTCATCTTTACAAGATAATGGCAAAATATTTTCCAAAATTATTATTTATAGCAATTTACAAGAAGTATTTTTTAATCCACATCTTCAACATGTTGCAGCATCAGACTAATATTTTTTTTTGCAAATTGAATGGGTATGAAATGATATTTATTTATAATCTTGATTTGCATTTCTCTGATCATAAAAGAGGTAGAACATCACTCCACATGTTTGCTGGCCAAATGCAATTTACCTTCTGCGAAATGCATGTTCACATATTTTGCCCACTTTCCTAGTAAGCTTGATATTTCCATTAACTTAAAGATTTTATTTATGTTCCTCACCTAAGGTTTTGTCAATCATGTAAGTCATAAATATATTATCTCAGCTTTTAAATTATATTTTTAATTTCTTTATGTGTTATGATAAATTATCTAAAATGTAGAAATCAGGCAAAAATATGGGCAGCATAACTTTCCAATATCATTCAGGGGCAAAGACCACTCAATAGCTATGTAGGAGAATATATACTTAGCTAAACCCACTATGTATGATTATTTGAAGGTTTGGGATTGACAAGTTTCATGTTAACCTGCATATGTTGGTCTTGGACAGAAAAAATAATTTCAACTCACTGAAACAGATAACTCCTAAAACTATAGGACAAATCAAGATTGTTCTATTCATGCTAGGCATTAGCCAGCTTTGTATCTCATTCTGCAAATTTATCCTAATATGTCTTTATTAAATTACATATTGGATTAGATTTAACCATAGAAGCTGAACCAGTAAAATACATATATATATATATATATATACATATATATAGTTATACATATAAACATATATACAATTACATATATACAGTTTTATACACACACACACACACACACACACACATACATACACACACACACACACACAGTTTTTTATATACAGTTATATATATTGGGGTGCCTGGGTGGTTCAGTTGGTTAAGCATCTGATTCTTGATTTTGGCTTAGGTCATGATCTCTCAGTTTGTAGAATTTAGCCTTGCATTGGGCTCTGCCCTGACAGCACAGAGCCTGCTTGGGATTCTCCCCACCCCCTCTCTCTGCCCCTCCTGTGCACACTCTCTCTTTCTCTCTCTCTCAAATTAAATAAATAAATAAGTAAACGTTATATACAGTTACATATACAGTTATGTAGAGTTTATATACATACATATATCATATATATGCATAAACACACATATTTACACATACCCATATACACAAACGTGTATCTATGTTTTCGAAATACCCTTTCAATTGACTTTAACGTTATAATGCTTCTGTCATTATTTAATAAGTTAAACAGAATGTTTAAATGTGCTCATTTACATGAAATCTATGATTTCAAAAATTGCACTCATGATTTCTGGAACTTCTACTAAGCTAAGTAATTTGACCAGATGCAGCTCAGCAAACTCTCTTGCCAAAGAAGTGCACATATGCCAAGACCAGGTAGGTGTTTTCTTGCATGGTGCCTTGCATGGTGAACTCCAAGCTGCAAAGGAATTTTAGCTTTATCTTTTTATTTTTGTTTTTATTTTATTGTAAATGTTATTTTGGGGGGTGCCTGGGTGGCTCAGTCAGTTAAGCATCAGACTTTGGTTCAGGTCATGATCTCACAGTTTGTGGGTTCAAGCCCCAGGTAGGGCTCTGTGCTGACAGCTCAGAGCCTGGAGCCTGCTTCAGATTCTGTGTCTCCCTCCCTCTCCGCCCTTCTCTCACACTCTGTGTCTTTCTCTCTCTCTCAAAAATAAATAAACATTTTAAAAGTTTTTAATGTTATTTTGTGTTTTATTTGCTTTTGGTGCAAACAATAATAATTGAGGATTTGGTTTTCTCCTTAAGTATTTTGTAGAATACACTAATGATGGCATCTGGACCTGGAATTTACTTTTTAGGTAAGTTTTCAATTATAAATTCAGTTTTAATAGATGGTTATTCATGTAACCTATTTCTTCTAGAGAGAGAATTCTTACCTGTGCAATGAGATTTGTTCATTTTATAAAAGTTTTCAATTTACTGGCATAAAGTTGTCAATTATATGCCCTTTATTATCTTTCAATTTTTTTTAAATTCACCAATTCTTTTGTTTACAAAAGCCAAAGCATATTTTATGTAGTACTCTCTGGAAAGCTAAGGTAATAAATTTTGCTACTATTTATGCATTGAAAAGACCACTAAGCATAGTTAGAAGGAAGACCTCCCTAATTCAATAAAAAAAGATTTCCTTCTTTGAGAGAAATACTATTTTTTAATATCAGTTACATATGAATGAGTTGCAGTATATAATTCTTCACATATAGTCAATAGTTTTTAAACTTATATGAGAAATTAAATGCTGAGCCTATTCTCAGCCACACCCCTCTCCATTCCCTCATTAGCATCTGTCCCAATATTAGTGAAGACATCTTGCCACTCTGAAGAGAAAGTGTGTTTAAAATTATTCATGTTTCATTTAAAACATAGCCCCTACTCACTACCCAGCTGTTTCTTTGGTGCCCAACTAATTAGTCAATGATTGACTCTTCCAACAGGACTTTCAAAAGAATTGTCAAGGGTAAGACGGCTCTTAGTACAGCCCATACCGGTCACCCTGATTTCTCTGACATCCTATGGACACAGGTGAAAAAACTCCTGCAGAAACTCACTTCCTAGGATTGCCATGTGTCCCCATGTTCTCACAAATCCACTTAAGACAATTTCTGTATACCAAATAACCATAGGGAAGAAGGGGGAGCTATTAAATGGACTGCTTGGCTAGGCTGATAAAGCTTCCTATTCCACATTGCACTCCAAGTTTGAATAGATGTTGAGAAAGCCCCTCTGGTGCTTCCCTTATCTATTCTTCGATGTTCATCTTTCATGTAGACCAGAGTTTCTGACCTGTATAATCTTCCTTCTCTCTGATGAACTTTTAACATTGTTCACAATGTAGGTCTAGTGGCAATAAGTTTCCTTGAATTTTGTTTTCTGAGGAAAGTCTTTACTTCTCTTTCACTTTTGAAGGATAATGTAACAGGATACAGAATTCTATATTGGTGGGTTTTTTTTCTCTCAACACTGAATATTTCTTTCCATTAGTTTCCAATGAAAGCTTCCAATAATTCTTCCCCACTCCATATGTGCATGAGACACCTGATATCAAGTGGTGCGGGAGTTTAGCTTTCCTTTGCCTCTGGGCTGTCCCCAAAACTTGTTCTAGAAAATAGAATGCAATGAGAGTGATGTCTGGGGACATCTAAGCCTAGGCCTTAAGGAAACAGGGAACTTTCGGGGCACCTGGGTGGCTCAGTTGGTTGAGCGTCCGACTTTGGCTCAGGTTATGACCTCGTGGCCTGTGAGTTCAAGCCCCGTGTTGGGCTCTGTGCTGACAGCTCAGAACCTGGAGTCTGCTTCTGTCTGTGTCTCCCTCTCTTTCTGCCCCTCCCCTGCTCATGCTCTGTCTGTCAAAAATAAAAATACATATTTAAAAAAAATTAAAAAAAAGGAAACAGGGAACTTTCATTTTCTGCTTTTTGGAACCAAATCAGTAACTGCAAGAAACTAAAGTTATGGGTGTGGGGGAGGAGGGAATAAAAGGAGAAGGAGAACCAAAGTGTTCCTATCGATAGATTCCAGAGAATACCCAGCACCAACTGCAAATCATGTGAAGAGTCATCTTTGACCTACCTCAGTAGATTCCCCGGATGACTTGGAGCAGAAAAATCATCTGAGCTCAAACCACACAATCAGAAGAGATAAGAAAATGTTTGCTATTTTAAGCCATCTGAGTGGTTAGAATTGCTATGTAACAGTAGAAAACTAAAATATAGGCTAATTTAATATATGACTTTAAATTTTCTTATCATCAGGATGGCTTCAAATAGAAATTCTAAAAATTCTGCTTCCCCTTCCCCTTAATTTAGGTTTAAATTAAGTTAAACCTAAAAGCTGTCTTGAGATAATTTTTTAAAGAGGATCCATGGGAAATTCTTTATGAATAGGCTAATATTTGTTATAGTTTTCTGTGCATTGCCAGGACTGTAGGACATAACACGAAAGAAAAAAATAGAGAAAAAGTCCATGAGGTAAGATTAAAACTCTTGGCTACAGTGAAAGAAGTTTTATTGCCTGGGAAAGTACATAAAATATTTACATGAGTATAGTAACAAAATATATTTAGGGTTTGGTTTCTTTTCTAGTATGATCATAATTCTTATCAGTAAGATGAATCAAAGTTATATACCAAAATTCACAAGTATTTAATCTATGTTAGTCACAGAAAAATAAGAGAAAAGTCTAAAAAAATAGAATGCCCTGAGGTTTGGGGAAAATATACAAATAAATTCTTATTCAAAACTTTAGTTACTTATTGTATTTACAATTGTAACTGTATTAGAAGAACATGAGCAAGAAGAAGTCATGCATTATGGAGCACAGAACATTTTGGAAAACAGAAAATTATAAAACAGAGCAATATTAATAATTAGAACTTAAAACATCAGTCTAATTCTGATATTCGCTGGATGACTATATAAAATTAAATGACTTTGAAAAATTGATTTTTGACAGGTTCAATATAGAATTGAGAAGCCCAGGGGTACCTGGGTAGCTCAGTCAGTTTAAGATATGACTTTTGATCTCGGCTCAGGTCATGATGTCAAGGTTTGTGAGTTCAAGTCCCACATCAGACTCTGCACTAAGGGCATGGGATCTCTCTCTCTCTGCCCCTCACCTGCTTGTGTTCTCTCTCTCAAAAATAAATAAATAAATAAATACATACATACATACATACATACATAAATACATAAATACATAAATAAATAAGCTTAAAAAAAAAGAATTCCTATAAATTGAGAAGCCCATAAAAAGGAAACAGGGTCAAACATGCCATAGCACCATCTCCTTTAGACTTTCTATAGACATTGCATTTGCTTATTCGAACAATCTGTCAATCTCATATGAAAGTCATTTCCAACATTGACTGACAGCATGTGGACAGGAAACACCTCAGTCTAAAGCCTTTTGACTCATAGTTCTGATGGAGAGGTAAGTGAAGGTACCAAAGCAGTAAATTATCATTGAGCGAGAGGGGATATGACTCTAAACAAGAAAAGCATATTCATAGAGAGCATAGTGAAGTGTTTTATGACATAAATGAGATATGTTGGAAAAAACAAACAGCATGCCCATCCATTTGGATAAGATTACATTTAGAGAAAATTTTCAGAGCTTGTGAGAAATATTGGCAGCGCTGTACAAAGAGCCTTCAAACCACTATTCAGCCTCTGTTTAGTTCTGCTAGTCAAAAAATTTTTAATTCACATGCTCTTTGACCTACATATTGGATTTCAAAGAGTTTATATATAGGAATACACAAACAAACATTTTTCAGGGTGTCGGTATTAGGATGTTTATTGCAACACTCTTTGTAGTGACATAAAAATGAAAGAACAAAACATTCATCAGTAAGGGGCTTTAAAATAAATGATGATATACAATAGAATGGGATAATATGGTATTATGAGGAAGGGCTATATGTACAGATATGGACTCTAAGAATCATTCTAAGGGGGAAAGTAAAATGGAGAAATATAGATATAGTGTAATTATTTTGGGGGAAAATGTAAACAAATATATGAATATCTGTATCTGTAGATACATGTATAGATAGGTATACACATTTATTTTACAATAAAAGATGACTAAAAGATTCCTAACGGTAGTTGCCACTGGGGAGGAGGTCTAAGGAGGATAGAGAAGAGAGATGGAGTAGAGAAGCTGTCACTTCTAAGCAGCCAAAATAACTCAGATGGGAGAGCATTCGACTGGAGAAGATACCACTTTTAATTTTGTGCTTCTGTATATTGGTTCAGTATTTTGAACTACTAGCTTGTATTATTTTTTATCAATAAAAATTATCTGGTGCAAAAATAGGGGACTACATGTCTTCTTTGAAATTATCTATGTTAAAAATATTTTGTTAAATATACAAATAATAATTATGGAAGTTCAAACACAGGCACAATTAGCATGAAGTAACCAGACAAAGAAAACAAAACAGACAAAACTAGACAAAATTTCACCTTACAGCAGGTAAACATAGGTAGTAATACTATCAGCAAAATGAAAGGAATGAAGAGTACAGCGCTCAGGGCTGCAGGTATTCTTGAGGATGAAGTTAGAATTCTCAGTCAGGTAAGTGCATTCGAGAGGCTTCTGTCACATTGATAACAGCTTGTTTCTTAACATGGTCTGTGGGTATACAGTTGTTCATTTATTATTCTTGTTTAAATATTGCCTTTAGATTTTATGTATTCTCTTATATATATTACGCGTGTCATATGTATATACTTATGACACATGTAATATTATATATTATATAACATATAACACATGTATTATATATATATGTGTGTATATATATATGTGTGTATATATGTATTATAGTTTGTTTGTTTGTTTTAGCACAGCGCTGTTTCAAAAATCGTTGGTTGATTAGTTTTCATGACCAGTCATTCTGAGTACGTGTTGTCTTCTTGACATTACCTGAAATATATCACTTCTAACCCATGTCGTCATATGAGGTAGGAACTATTAAAATCCTATCATATAAATGAAGAAACAGAGGCTAAAGAGTAGAAGCAATTTGCTCAAGGTCATTCAGTAAGGTGTTTGTATTTAATTAAAAGTTGTTCTGACTTCACTGTCCAATGTTCTAAACATAGGAGAGACTGCCCATTAAAGATACAAATGCACAAAGTGCTTCCAATTTGCTATTTCTAACTCATTGTTTGATGCTTTATGGCTCCTACATCTGGATAATTCTATCATGTGTCATGAAAAATTATATGTAATTTCATCAATCACAAGTTGGCAGTTAACCATGATAACATTATGTAAATAGCAAACATTTAGCAATCAAGGTACTAAATAAAATGTAAGACCTAAAATAGAATTAAGAAAGTGCATTTTGACTCTTAAGGTAATGCTTTGGATCACAGAAACCGAAGATTATAATTTGATCTTTCACTGAAGTATTTAAAATATTATTTAAAATTAAATAATTGTATATAATTTTAATTTTATATTTTAATAATTAAAATATTATTTAAAAGTGATCTTATTGGGACATACACATGAAGTTATTTATTTCACTATTTGTAGGATTTCACACAGCAGACTTTCATTTTCCCTCAGACAGTGTATTCTCTTCTTTTCTCATCCACCTTCTAAATGGGCCTTTCTTCAACACCCTTTTGATGAAAATTCCTATTCTTTTAGTTCAAGCTGTCAGTTTCCTCATTGCCAGAGATATCTTACAAATCATAGTGGAAGTCAGATTTACTCATTTGTACAATACTGTACAACCCAGTTTTGCAACTAGGAAGCTACTCACCAGCTGTGTGACTTTGGGTGTTCACCTCTTAGTACAACTCATGTGTTTATTTGGGTTCTCCCCAAATCCTGCTGCCCACACGGCTCTCTGCAGCATCCAGGGCCCAGCCACAGGTCCATGTCATTGCTTTGTACCCTCAGGCATAGGATTAGGACATCTGATGCAAAATACTAATTCATCTTCTGGGAGATACACTTCTAGATATGAGTCTTGAGAACATTTATGGGCTGCCTATATTTTAAAAGTGTCTGTGTTGTTTTTTTTCTTCCATGTTAAAGCAAGTTACACATCCACTTTATAAAATCCTAAGTGAATTGTGAGATATTCTAGGTTAAACAGTTAAGAGAAGAGCCAGACTAGGACTGTGACCCAGAGACCCTACCTGTACGCACAGATTACTGCGTGGCCAAAATAGCTGTTTTGTCTACCTTAGCAAGCAATCCAGAGATCCCTCATGATTGCTTCAACCTTAGTGATTGGAATTGATTGTGAAAGCAGCTGAAGTTTTTTAGTTATTCTGCCTCCAACTTGGGTGATGACTTATTACTGCAGCTATAAATGCTCTAGGTCCAGAAAGTTCACAAATAATCAACTGTTTCTCCGGTAGCAAATACTTATGATGGCCAGATAATAAGCACATGGGTGTCTGAGCACCCATGTTGTATAAAACAACAGAGGAGACACTATTGTGCAAATACAAGAGAGATGGGAGAGAAAAAATATAGAAAAGACATAGTCCCTATCCTTCAGAATCATACAATGTCAGCCCATTGACAATTGACTGTATCAGGATATTTTGTCAAATAGCCTAGCAACTATTTTTCTATCTTTTTTTATAATTTATTTTGAGAGAGAAGAGAGAGCATGCATGGAAGGGACCAAGAGAATCCCAAGCAGACTCCCCATTGCCAGGGCGGAGCGCTACCTGGGGCTCAAACTCACAACACATGCGATCATGACCTGAGCCAAAACCAAGAGTCTGATGCTTAACTGACTCAGCACCCAGGTGCCCATCTATCTTTTTTATATTATACCCCATGATTTAAAATTTTCACCCATTCCATCTTTCTAAAGAACAATAACAACAAAATAGTGTTGATGACTAGCATCTTTATGTATGTGTGTTATGTATGTGTGTGTATGGGGGTATGTGTGTATTACATAATGGTTCTCATGATCATAAATAATGTGTGGTTTTGTCATATTCATTTTCTCTAGTGTTTGAAATTTTTAGTTGTGTTCAAACCATGCCATTGAAATGTACGTTGACTCAAATGTGAGTAATGCAAACCTACTTTTTGTTTTTGGGTAGTTTTGTAGTCAACTTTTAAAAGACCTGCTTTCACAAACTTTAGGAAAATAAACTTAAATAGCTAAATAAAATAATAGACTTAATTCAGCTTCAATTAAAATTACTGATTAATTCTCTGAGAAAACAGGCTATATAACAACTACATAGCAAAGATCAGGTGAGGAACAATGTTAAATCTTACTAGTTTACTGAAATTTATGTGGTAGCCATTAGGAGCTAACAAAATTTGTAAAATAATAATTCATGGGTGGACTGAAACACCGGATCCAGCAGATTGAATTTGGCTAAGGCCAAATTGAAAGCAAGTGGAGGGTTTACATACATCACACAAATATTCTTAATTTACCAACTGTATGATTCTATTTCTGTTGAGGTATATTAACCCTATTTTAGTTTCAATTACAGCTTTGTTAAAAATAAAACTAGGAGGAAAGGTTTAAAAGGGGTAAGAAGAAGGGAATATTCAAATTCAGCTTGCTCCCATTGGGTCTATAGAATACGGGTGGGATAAATTAAAAGAAAGTCACTTGCAATAATCTATTTATTTATTTGTATTATCCATGCCATGTGTCAATTCTCCAACACAAGAGATAAGAAGATAAGAAGTGTTTCCACCTCCATCCCTGGCCCCTCATACCTCTTTTTGTTTGTTTGTTTTTTCCTACTGAGACAGGAGATTGATCCTGACAAGGTGAGGTGACACTACTGCCCAGGGACTGTCCTTTTATTTCCCTTTAACTAAGTCTGTCTCTGACATCTTAGGGCCCAAAAGATACTGAGGATTCTATATAGTATTACTGTGTCATTGATTTTCTGCCTGCTAGATTTGTCAATTACTTGGTGAAGGATGTTGAAGCCTCCAACTATGATAGTGGATTCATCGACTTCTTGCAGTTCTATCAGTTTTTGCCTCATATATTTTGAAACTTGTTGTTAGGGGCATACATGTTAAGGATTGTTATGTCTCCTTGGAAAATTAAGCCCTTTATTATTATGTAATGCCCTCTTTATCCCTAATAAGGTTCCTTAATCTGATGTTTGCTTTGTCTGAAAAAAAGCTACAGTAGCTTTCTTTTTTATTAGTGCTAGCATGGTATGACTTTTTCCATTAAAAGTGAGTTTCCTATAGAAAATGTGTACTTGTATCTTGTTTTTCCACCCACTTTTTATTGGTAATTTAGGCCTTTAACATATAAAGTGATTATTTATAAAATTAATATCTGCCATGAATGCAATTGCTTTGTATTTATTACACTTATTCTTTTTTCTTTTTTAAAAAACTTTATCTTCTTTTGCTTTCCTCTCTGATTTTAACTGAGAGTTTTGTATGTTCCATTTTTTTCTCCTGTCTTAGCATATCAATTATACTTTGCTTTCGTTTAGAGGTTGCCTTGGAGTTTGCAATATACATTTACAACTAACATAAGTGCTTTGAAATATTACTTCATGGGTAAGTACATGAACCTTATACAAGTATTCCTAATTCCCCCCTTCCAACCCTTGTTAACAGTGCCGTCATTCATTTCACGTATCCATACGATATTATCACCCACTACATGTCACTATTACTTCTTTGAATAGTAATCTATTAGATTAGATAAAAATAAGAAAACCAAAGGTTTTATTTTACCTTCATTTATTTCTTCTGTGATACTCTTCCTGTCTTTATGTGGATCTTAGTCTCTGATCATATCATTTTATTTCTCTCAGAAGAACTTATTTTAATTTTTTTAGTGTTTATTTTTGAAAGGGAGAGAGTGCACATGTGTGCAGGGTAGGGCACAGAGTGACAGAGACAGACATCTGCGAGGTCAGTGCAAAGCCGGAAGTGGGGCTCCATCCTAGAAATCATGAGATCATGACCTGAGCCGAAGTCCAACGCTCAACCAACTGAGCCACCTAGGTGCCCCAAGAACTTATTTCAACATTTCTTGCAAAGCAGGTCCACTGGCAACAAATTCTCTTAGTTTTTGTTGCCTGTGAAAGTCTATTTCTTCTTCCCTTAAAAGAAAAAATTTCACTAAAAACAAAATTCTAATTTAGTGCGTTTCTTCTGTCAATGCTTTAAATATTTTATTCCAGTCTCTTCTGCTTTCTTGTTTCATGTAATTCTTATTCATGTTCCTCTTTAGGTAAGATGTTCTCTTCTTTGAAGAATTTCTCTCTAAATATGGTATGCTTAAACTTGGATTTTTGTTATTTACCATGTTTATATTCTCTGAACTTCCTGGATTTGTGGTTTGGTTTCTGTGATCAATTTTGGAAAACTCAGAGCAATTATTATTCAAAATATATCTCCTGGTCCTTTTTTTCTTGCTTCTTCTTCTGAAATTCCCATTACATAGATGTTACATCATTTGTAATTTGTGCCGCATATTGTTATTTTTATTTTAATTTATTAAATTTAAATTAAATTTTATTTTATTTTAATTGTTATTGTTATATTATTTTTTGTCATTTGTTTTTCTTTTTGCATTTCAGTTTTGGGATTTTTTATTGACATATGTTTGAGCTTATTGATTATTTCCAGCAAAGATATGCTTTAATGTTTGTATTTATATTTTTGGTTGCCAGCTTTTCCTTTTGGTTCCTTATTACGTGCTTTCACCCATCTGCTTACATTGCCCATCAATTCCTACACACAGTCTACTTTTTCCATTATGGCTCTTAGCACATTAATTGTAATTGTTTTAAATTCCTGGTCTGGTAGTTCTAAAATATCTGTCATGTCTGAGTCTGGTTCTCATGCTTTGTCTCGCCAGGATTTTTTTTTTTTAACCTTTTAGCATGCCCTGTAATATTTTGTTGCAAAATGGACATAATGTATTGAGTAATAGGAACTGAAGTAGCTAAGTTGTTAGTATGGGTTTCATGTTTATCTGTCTAGGAGACAGGCTGTGTTCGCCTTTTACTGTAGCTGTGTATGTAGCTTCAGTTTTACTAATGTCCATGTTTTTATCTCCCCTGTTGGCTTTGGGTTTTCATTTGGATTTCTCATTCTTAAGCAGAATGTAAGCCTTTCAGTTCATTGTTGCAATTCATTATTGTGATACAGGAGACCTGTTGCTGTGGCATTAAGTTGTAGGGAAAGATTAGATCTCAGTATCTGAGTGGGTGTGTGCCTCCAAGACATGACCTTCACAAGTGCTTCTCAGCTTTGCACCTCCCCTCTCTTGTCTGATCCAAGAAGGCTTACAAGGGTTAGAGTTGGGTAATTTTCCTTTCTTCAAGCCATATTAGGCTCTGGTGAAGTTCTTTGCCTCACTGAGTATGTATTTGTTGTGGGCAATGCTCTGGGCTTATTTAAGAATGGTTACCTTTCCCTCCTTCTGTCCCAGCATAAGGAGATTTTTCTCTAATCTTTACCTGAGAATCTAGTGGTACTCCTGGAGGTAATGCCTGGGGAAGTGCTGGTGTCCCCTTAGCCTAGGTATCTGGGTGATTATAACTCAAAAGTTATAATCTTCAGCCTCCAGGAATTCATTAGAGTTACTGTTTGAGTAACTTCCAGTTACTGGCCCCAACATCTGCTTCCGACAAACTTATCTGTATTCCCTGCACCCACCTATTTCTCCAGTTTCGGGGAAGGCTCTTTGTTCTGTGACCTCAATTCTCTTGTGAATCTAAGAATAGTCATTGATTTTCAGTTTTTTCAGTTTTGTTCTTGTCGTCAGGATAGGAGTGATGGCTTCCCTGCTCTTTACATGTTTGAGTGGAAACTGGCAGTCATCTAATTGTGTCCTAAAGTATCTTCTACGAAGCTAGATGCCATGTACTTTTGTTTTATCCCAATGATTTACCATAGGTTGAGAACTTGAGACCAATTTAACAAAGGGAGAATAATTTTTGCCTATTCCATCCATCATATTAACTGAAAATTAAATGAATCCCTGCGTGAGATAAAGATTTGGTTATGCATGTACACACAATCAGCTTAGGACAACTTTTTGTTCCAGAAAACAATAAAGATACTGAAGATTACTGGGGTCAGTTCAAAAGTATGAGAGGCAACAGAGGGGGCTTACACTGACCTAAATTGAGAAACTTAGAACACAGAAGAAAATTATTGAAGTTGATTAAAACATACAAATATCTTTTAAGAGCCCTGACTTCATCAATAAAAAAAGAAAGAAGGATGAAAGAAATTGAGAAAGACAAAAGAAAGACAGAACTTAGACAAAAGAAAGAGAAGGAAAAAAAGAAGAAAGGGAGGGAGGAAATAAGGGAGGAAAGAAAGGAAGAGATGAGAACAGTAGAGAAGGGAAAAGTTGGGAACAACTCCATTGGAGATTACTAGAAGCATCAGCTCATTACTCTGAAAATTTATAACAAAATGTTTAGATATAAGCATCAATTTTCCCTTTTCAGGATTAATAATATTTCAGGATAACAAATTAGCTTTAGTATAAAAGAAAATTTCTTCTATGTACAATATTTGAAGATGATAACCATACATAATGGATTAAAAAGGTATCACTTTGCAATTTCTAATGAAACAGTTGCTTAAAGAATTCAAGCAATGGTCAATCAATGGATGGTAAACCACTGGGGAAAAGCTGATGCAAAATGAGAGCATAAGCTGCCATAAGCACATAACCTCATGGAACAATACTTTTGATGATTTTAAGTATAAAGATAAAATTGCTCCCACCTTGAGTATAAATTCTAGGGTGCCAGGATCTGATACTTCTGAGGTAATTAATTGTGCCAGTCATATACAGCAAAGGCTTTATGTCACCTCACTATTCTGGTGCCATAGAGCCCTTGAAGAATGACTTCATCATACTCCAACATACATTCACCTAATCTCCACAGTGAATGAATTTTTAAATATCTATTTCAGCCAATGCTCTTAGGTTGCAGGATATATAGATATGAATTGAGTTGGTAGGATTTTTGGTTCATGAATACAATGGTAGCTTCAGATCCTTAACATATTTTCAAAATATTTCCATGATTATGTTTAACAATATAGTTCTCATATAAACATTAAGTGAACAGATCTTTCATTGTTTTGCCAGGTTACCACTATTCTGTTACTATAACAGTCCTTTTTCTAATCAAGAGGCCAATATAAGTTGGAGCCTGCTGACAGAGATATTCCAAGCTTGCAGAGAGGAAATTGCTTTACCTAAAATTTTATAATTTAATTTGCTGACAGGACTCAGTAAGATTTGGTGCAAAAGAAAAAAAAAACCCAAAATGGTGTCCTGTTTATCTTCCTCTGAACAACCTGCTCTTAAAATATTAATTTACCAAACATTTATTGAGTACTCCGTAACCTTTTTTGTTGATGGCAAAGATGAATAAAATATACATGTAAATGGCACGCCACTGACATATACCCATTTCAGAGAAATATTGCTACATTGCTCAAATAAATGAACAGCTCCATCTCAGTGAAAGTGTGTCAGAGTTATCATAACATAGTTTTATTTTGCAATTTAAATAGTTAGGTTATTCTTAATAATTAATTCCCTATTTCTATTACAGGCCTCTACTCCCTATATAGCAACCTTTATCAGTATAACATCAAAACCTATTACTGATTTTCTTTCTCTGGTGAATTCCAGACAGCTCTATTCAAGACTGAAAACAAGCTACTCCATGTCATTCCTGGTGGATCTTACTGTTAAAATTGTTGTCATTTTATTCATTCTATGGAAGCATGAATCTCCTTTTAATGTAGATACAGCAAACTTTTTGAAAATTTTGTTATTTAAGTGGATAGCACAATTCATCAGGGTTAGTTAAATGTAAATAGCTTTGAAGTAGCCTAACTAGACAGTTATTATAAAAAAAAATATAAACTAATGTGGAAGAATAGAATATCCCCCAAAAATGCCATAATATTTTCCTTTTCAACTTGCAGTGTGTATATCTAATTGATTAAGTGGCTCATGAGAACTGTTAATAGACAATGAAATAATTAGCAAAGGCTGCAGAAATTTCACAGTCACACATTTATACAATATTAGCATGTAATGGCTTAATGGTACCCTATGAGCTATCAAATACCTATTTTTAAAGGTGTAATCACAGTTTTATAAAATAGATTCTAATGATACTAATCAATTTTGTGCATGCCGTTTGGAACTATTTTAGGGAACTATTAAAACACACATATACCTACAACTTAGGGAAAGGAAGTGTGGTAACATGAAAGACCTAGAAAATTTCAAAAGAGACAAGCAATTATGAGATAAGGCTAAAATTCTGGGCATTGCTCCGTTTGCAACTTCTACAATGCATAACTTTGAATTGGCCTTATAATGTGAAGTAGGAAATACTTCTGTTCAATTACCTTCTTTCTGAAATATTCTGTGGCTTCATATATATTATATATATGTTATATATATATGATAAATGCATATCTGGATAAATTTAGGATATATATTTATAGGGAGAGTATATATAATATATGTATTTATTCTAAATAATATATATACCATAAATAATATAATATATATTATATATATATATATATATCCTACACTGTTACTACATTGGTTTTTTTTGCGATATAATTGACATATTATGTTAGTTTCTGGTGTACAACATAATGATTCTACACATGTACACACTGCAAAATGATCACACAATAATCCTACTAATTTTTAAAAGAGAAAGGAAATGTGAGCAGGGAAGGGGAGAGGGAGAGAGAATCCCAAGCAGGCTCTGCACTGTCAACACGGAGCCAAACATGGGGCTCGAACCCATGAACTGTGAGATCATGACCTCAGCCAAGATCAAGAGCTGATTGCCAAACAAACTGAGCCACCCAGATGCCCCTGTGTGGCTTTATACTTAAAACTATATGCCATCAATCATACAGCTTACCAAATTTACTTGAGACACAAATGGAAGTGTCTTACTGACAGATACAGATTTATCAAATCTTCTTGCTTCCATTTATGGAGGAATCCAGGAAATGAAAATTTGAGTTTAAATAATGTTTATATAATTTGAACAATGAATAGGGCCACTCTATTTGACCTTGGACATGAATCAAGTATAGTCCAAGGATTTTTAACCATGAAATCGGAATAAGGAACCCATGCAATTCAATAAACTTAACCATTAATTGAGCACTTTTACTGGAAAATGCCCCTGATAAGATAGTACACTAAATTTTCTCTCAGTTTGGTTTTCATAAGCTTAAAATAATTCAGTTGTTCTATAAGTAATATAGCAAAATCACCAATAATAATCAGGTTTTAGAATCAGCAAACACAGTTTCTGATAATCATTGGATGATCACATTGAGCAGTAATAAATCTCTTTGACGGTTTCTTCATCAGGAAACTGGGATAAATAATATAATCTAATTTATGTGGCTATCATGAGGATTATTTTTGTATTTATGCATGTAAAGTTCATAGCATGGTGACTGGCACATAGTAAGTCCACAATTATTATTACCTATTATATGATTTCGATATAGTTATGTTTAAATGCTTACTAAGGATGAGATTAAATAAGGTACAAGTAATATTGAAGCAAAATTCACTATGGAGTTCATTTTATTTATTTATTTTTAAGTTTATTTGTTTAGTTTGAGAGAGGAGAGAGGGTGAGTGTGCAGAGGGGAGGGGCAGAGAGAGAGGGAGAGAAAGAATCCCAAGTAAGCTCCAGTGTGGAGCCTGGCATGGGGCTCAAACTCACGAACCATGAGATCATGATGTGAGATGAAATCAAGAGTCCAATGCCTAACTGACTGACCCATGCAGGTGCCCACAATGGAATCTATTTTAACAAGTGTTATCCACCTTATATAAGGATGATTCAAGTGAGAAACTTCACAATTGAATCTTCACCCGCTTAATTTCTTATGCCCACATGTGGGCTCTTTATTTCATGCTGTGGTGGTACCAGTCAGACTGAGTTCATGTCCAGGTTCCAAGAGGAGAAGAATACATTGTAACTGTGTGTAACTGACACACAGCCCCTTGTCCACACTCATAGTACCCTTTTATCTTTACTCACAGTGAAAATGCAGGCCTTCTCTGGAGGAACCTACTCCATTGTTCCTGGCCAGAACCCTGTTGGACTAAACATGCTGAAGGAGCCTGCTTGGAGGAGAGAGATTAATTCCTGCTGGTTAGGTTAGGGAACACTGCCTAGAGAAGTGAGCACATGGCACACCTGAACAAGGGTACGAAGTCAAGAAAAGATAATAGGCAGGGAGAGAAAAATTCTTGTCGGAAAATGATTGTGAGTAGGAAAGAGGGCAGTTCTGTGCGCAGAGTGCGGAAAGAACTTTAGCGTAGCTGACAACTAGAAATGATGGCAGAGTGGAGTAATAAAGGCTAGAAAAGTAAGTTTGAGGAAATTTGAGCCACATAGTAAGAAGCTCAATCTGTATTTGATCGAAAATGCACTACATTGGAAGACTATCCATATAAACATATTACTTCTCAACTTGGGGGATGAAGCCTCCATTTGCCTGTTAAGACTAAACAGAGTTTTGTTTAATCAAAGACATTTACAAACTAATAGCCAATTATTTGTGAGATTTGAATGCAATTTGTGAATTGTCTTGTGCTAAAGAATTTTACACATATTGTTTTCTTGAGTCCTTACAATAACCCCCACGAAGTAGATACTGATTTTATTCTATCAACAGCCAAATACACTGATATTTAGGGAAGTAATATAACTTGCCCCAATTTACCAGCTAATTGTGGCAAAATCATAACTAGAACACTAGTTTATCAGAGGCCAGAGCCCATTTATACATTGCATTTACTAGGTAGAGATTTTGCATTGGTGATTTGTTTATAAGTAGATAAAATAGTTTGATTTTAGAATTAATATCACTAAACTCTTATATAAAAACCATGAGCCTGATAATTATTTTTTATTTTTTGTTTAATGTTTTTTTGTTTTTGAGAGAGACAGAGACAGAGTGCAAGCAGGGGAGGGGCAGAGAGAGAGGGAGACACAGAACCCTAAGCAGGCTGCAGGCTCTGAGCTGTTAGCACAGAGCCTGATGTGGGGCTCGAACTCATGAACTGCAAGATCATGACCTGAGCTGAAGTCAGATGCTTAACCAACTGAGTCACCCAGGTGCCCCAAGTGCTCATCAACTGGCATTTGGTACCCAAGAATGAATTTATCATTATCCTGGGTCTTCTCTCTGTATATTTATACCGGATACTCAGTATCTTACCTCTAAGGCATATTGTTATAGCTCCAACTTAAGAGTAGATTTTAAAAATTGCCTTCAAAAAGAATAACTAAGAGAGGTATATTATTTTATGATAAAAATACACATTTTCCATTTAAAGCAAATAATAATTTTCAAAGTAAAAAAGATGGACTATGTTGAAAATGTAATCTCATTTGGTTAAATTTAAGAAACAGTGAGAGGGGAACAGCCTTCACTGCAAGCACATTTCCCAGGCCTGAAACAGTTTCACTTGATTATACATTAAATTCATTTCCATTCACTTTCTACCACTTTTTTCCCTCTCACATTGAAGTATCAATTCGTCATGTTAAGGTATGTCCTTCTTTGAAATAGTCCATTTTATTTGTTCTGCCACTTAAAATGCCTCATGTCCTGGAACATATTCTCAGTGATTTTTGGAAGGGACCTATTTATTTTCCTATATTCCTTTGTTCCTTCAAGTATTAATCAGATTCTCTTGCATCACATCTCTTTCTCATCTGTATAGCCTCTTTCCTTTGGGTGTGAACATGTCCTTTAGGAATCTTAGGGGTAGCTAATCATATCACGAAGGAGGGGGAGACTGCATATCACATATAAAACAACCATATAAACACGAACAAATGCCAATGTACTTTCAAAACTTGAATTAAAAATAATAAAAACATTTTCCTAAAATGCATTTAATGCTACTACAATTTTTCATATGCTTCAACACTTTTTCTCTTGAACACCAATAAATGCTACTAAGCTTTACTATTCTTCCTCAGTGCAGCATAAAACAAGCAATATATACTCTTTTTGAATAAATTATCTGGAAATAATTGAAACCAACAGAAAAGTTGAAAAACACTACAAAGAACTCCCTTATCAACCTCACCTGGATACCTTTGCCTTCAACATTTCACTTTATTTGTTCTCACTCTGCCTGATTCGCCCTCACCTTCTTTCTATTATTACTATTAATGGTAATTGTAGTGGCCTTTTCTGAATCAAATGAGAGCAAGCCCTAGATATAATACATTATCACTTCACTTAGGTGTACTTTCTTAGCACAAAGACAACCCTTTTTGATCCTCATAAACCCTTGAAGTCAGAAAAACAACTCTGGGGCACATAGGTGGCTCAGTCAGTTAAGGCCAAGTTGATTTCAGCTTAGGTTTTGATCTCAAGGTGATGGGATCTAGCCCCACATCAGGCTCTGTGCTCAGTGTGAAGCCTGCTTAAGATTCTGTCTCTCTCTGCCCCTCTCTCCTGCCTTTTTGCTCTCTCTTTCTCTAAAAGAAAAAAGAAAAAAAAAAAAAAGAAAGAAAGCAACTCTTACATGTCACCATCCAATCTCCATTCAAAGTTCAATAGCTTTCACCAAAAAAAATCTTTATTTTCTTTCTATTCTGGGATCCCATCCATGAAAATGCGTATCATGTTGGTTTTGTTTCCTCCAGTCTGACAGTTTCATGGTTTTTCCCTGTCTTTCTTATCCTTGATAGTTTTAAAGAACACAGGCCACATATTTTGTAGGATGATCCGTACTCTTCCTGATCATGCTGATAGCTCAGTGGGTCTCACCTGGGACAAATTTGCTCCCCAAGGGTCATTAGGTTTGTCTGGATACATTTATGGACTATCAGAACTAGAGGGTAGGGGAAGGTACTGCTGACATGTAGCGGACAGAGGTCAGGGATGCTGCCGGACAACCACCATGTTCAGAAGAACCCTCAACAACCAAGAATTATCTGGTCCAAACTGTCAATAGTTCCAAGGTTTACAAACCCTGTGTCACATACTATTCATAGATAACCCTTCAAGGACAGTAGGAGAAAGAAAAATAACAATATAATTTCACTATGAACATGGGATGTAAAATTTAAAATATTACTAAAACAAATCCAAGAATAAATACAATTGTTAAGACTTCATGACCAAGTTGGGTTTCTCCCAAGAAAGCAAAGTTAGTATAACTTTAGCAAATATACAATTTCAAAATTTATAAAGTATAAAACCTTGGACAAGATTAAAAACAGATTAGACCCACTTAAGGAATATAGTAAACAACTCTTAAGACAATTCAGTAGAAATTATCCAGAATTCAGCATACACAGAAAGAAAAGAAGAGCTGGAAAATACTGAGATGTTAAGAGATGTCGAGATAAAACATGGAATGATAGGGTCTAACATACCAAAGTTTCAAAAGTAGAGAAAAATTTATATTTGAAGATGTAATGGCTAAAAATATTCCAGAAATAATGAAAGACACTCATAAGAATCCAAACAAATCCAAAAAAGATTAAGGGAAGAGAAATTCACAACTGGACACTTCAGAACACCAAATAAAAGTTTGTCAAGGACATATTGAGAGAAAAAAGAGGTACTCTTTCAAGGAGCAACAATTAGATTGACTGCTGACTTATCAATAACAATAATCGAAGCCAGATACTAAGGGAAAATTATTGTCAACCAAGAACTGAATAGCTGGGAAACAATCTTTTAAGTGCCAGGGCAGAAGGGGAACATCTTCAGCCAAACAAAAGGACTGAAAAGTACTTCATTTCACTGAAGAAGAAATTGCAATGGCCAAAAAAGGAAAAGATAAGACATATAAAAAGATACTTAGACTTATTAGTAACAAGGAAAATATAAACTGAGAACAAAACAAGAAACCATTGCGTAGGTAGCAGCCTGGAATACATTTTCAAACAATCAATGTAACCATGAAAGTATAAACAATTAACAAACAAAACATTTATACACGTCTGGTGAAGGATTAAATGTATACAAATATTTGGGGAAATACTTTACCATCACTTTATTTTTGAAGATGCACGTACTGTGTGACCCCACAATTCAACTCCTATGTTAGTAAAATTAAAAAGATTTCAAATGGGTACAAGTGGATAGGTATAAATGTCCATAGGTATATTATTGGTAAGAGCAAAAAGCTAGAAACATAGAAACATTTGTATTGAACAAGAATAATGGAATGAATAAATGAATTCTGGGATATTCCTTAATGAAATAACAAACAATGGTGAAAAGGAATGAATTATAACTACACGCACAGCTGAATCTTCGAAAAATCTTGTACAGGAAAGAAAACCATGTTGCAGAAAGATACATAAGTATGAAGGTGCCTGGGTGGCTCAGTCGGTTGAGTGTCCGACTTCGGCTCAGGTCATGATCTCGCAGTTCGTGAGTTTGAGCCCCGAGTCAGGCTCTGTGCTGACGGCTCGGAGCCTGGAGCCTGCTTCAGATGTTGTGTCTCCCTCTCTCTCTGCCCCTCCCCTGCTCATGCTCTGTCTCTCTCTGTCTCAAAAATAAATAAAACATTGAAAACAATTTTTAGAAAAAAAAAGATACATAAGTATGATTCTATTTAAATAAGTTTCAAAATTGTCCAATATTAACCAACAAAGACTAGGAATAGTAATATATATGGGGAAAGATATTTTTTTGAAAACGCAAAGAGACTGCAAAGACAAAATCAGGATAGTGGTCACCTCTGAGCAGGATAGAATAAGAATTGTGATCAAGAAGAGCACAACTGGAAACTTCAGAATGTTCAAAATATTCCTTTTTCTTAGAGTTGCAGCGTGTGTGGGGTATTCGACTATGTTTGGACACCTTATGCCCGGCATACGTTATTCTGTCTCTGGACAAGGCATTACATACGCAGCACCTCATTTGATTTTCACAACTATCATATTTTCTCTTTTTAAAAAAACTTTCTAAGGCTGAAAGTTTTTTTTCTTTCTAATCCAGATAAATAAGAGAAATATCTTCTCAAATTTCATAAAAATGTCTTTGTTGACATTACAAATTGGATTTCATTGAGCACTTTGATTTGGGGGAAATCTGTCATTCTAACAAAGTTGTGTTCTTCCCTTTCTATCAGAAAAAGTCTGATTTCATCTTTCAATTCGAATAAATGCATTGATACATGTCCCTTTGACAAGATTTTCACTTCTCGGCTCTACTTCTAAAACAGATGAATTGAAAAGACATGACAGCCCGCCATGGTCATGTTGCTTGCACAAAATAAGGTGCTGGAAGCTTAGGATTTCTCACTGAAACTCTGCTTTGATCTCATTGAATGCTCACTTATGACAGGTAAGTTCTTTGATCCTATTGGGGAATGAAAAAATAGTTTGAATTGTCACATTATTGGTGGCCCCAAAGATTCTTCACCCTGGGGACAATACCTCAGAGTAAGATTCAAGGTAGAGAGAGTCCTCATTTCTAAAGTCATCATAGTCTGTCAGGAATTTTGCATGCCAACCATTAAACCCGTCGTTATAAAAAAATTAGATTAGATAAAGTTACAGTTACATACGTTATGTTTAAAACAAAGGTGATAATTATGCAAAAATATTTTAAATGATTTTGCTATGTTTCTCTGTATTCTCTGCTCTGAAAATTGTTTCTGCTTGTCGTGTGTATATAGTAGAAATGCTGTGTAAAGTCATGGTATCGTGCATCTCGTTTTAACTCTGCATTCAGTGACTTCATTCTCTATCATTAATCATTTTTCAGTCTATTGGATCTCTCAGATTCTGAGAGATGTGTCTTGAATTGCCCCAATATGACAATTATCACATTTTCCTCATGTTATTCTGTCTTCACTTCATATATTCTGATGTTGTACTGTTTTGTAGGTAATGATTAATGATGGTTAAATCTTTTTTTGGTGAATTATACTTACTAGTGTGAAACAGAAATCTTTTTCTTATGTAATATCTTACCTTACTTTTTACTTTCTCTGGTATTAATATTTCTATTTTGATATTTTAAAAATATTATGAAATCTATTTTACATATTATAAACCACATAACAGCTATCTTTTTTTCCCCCAATATGAGAATCTCCACCCTTTCCTAAGAACATGTAACACTTTTACATGTATCTTCATCCCTAATATGTTTGATCTAACATCTGCTTCAACAATTTTGCTGCAATACATTTTCAGACGATTATTTTGAAGTCCTTTTCAAGTTCCATCTCCAGCACGTGTTGTCAAACTAGGATAAGTTTCCTCATTATGCATTAATTATTATTGTGAACCATCAAGAAAAAAAACATGGAGAGTTTCTCATCTTGAAAACACATCTTGAAATAGAATGACAGTTTTAATTAACAACGGAGCCCAAGTATCAATAATTCTCCAGAAACTCCTTCAGTCCCAACAATGATTGCTACCAAGAAAGTAACTGCTTAGGTTAGCACTACTGCTTAGGTCAATTCTGGAACTCTGACAGTGTCTGAAAGCTGACAATCTTGAAATCAAAGCGTAGTCCCTGTAAGACCTCTTTCATCACTCATGCAAACCTTTCAGAGATGCTGTACTGAAAATGGTTTTCACAGCACCATTAAAGCAGTAATGTCCCTCATCATTTGAACTGCAGCCACACATCTGTTTTAAGGATATTGTCACTCTTTTGAGCTTTCCCATAGCTTAATATGTAATCTATATTCTGAGTTTCAAAGGCACATTTTTTTTTCTATAAACATGAGGTTACTCGCACTGCTCTCTGCAGATGTATTATAACTGGCAGCATGAATTATATATTTAAGCCTATGACCCAGTAGTATTAATTAGCATTATTTTAATTCACACATCAAGAAAATACTAGTACTGTGAAAAGCTTTTTTGCCTACCATGCAAAAGCCTATGGTTCACAAACTAAAACCAAAGCCAGTTTAACACTGCAAAATTCTTCCCCCTTATAATGCTATAAACGTGCTACTATGCATACAGTTTATTGCAGTTGCGTTTCCACAGACCCCTTTGTGTTAGGGATGTCTATAGTTCAACAATAAACTGGGCATCAGAAATCCTGGCACGTAGCCCCCGCTCCAGTACCGGATAAAAACGTGACCGCAGGGAAATCACTTAAAGTGTCACACCTACACTCCAACATGTATGGATTCTTCAGTGATGTTTAGTTTTTCGGGGTTCAGTGTGTTTTTTCTCTCCAAAAGCTTTGTGCATCCTTCTCTCTCCACCTGGCCAAACCTCCACCCCCTTGCCAATCTGGATGCCTGCATCGTTGTTTTTAGCCTCTACTCATTTACCTCCTTTCTGAAGCCCTTCCTTGTTCAACCAAGAAGTGATTGATAGCCTATTCCTTGTGATAAAGTGAAAAGTCCTAAAGAGCAGGTACGGTGGATTCTCACTTTTACACCTCTGGGGCTTAGCCTAATGCTTTAAACATGGTGGACACTTAAAAGTATTTATTTGATGACAAATCAACGAATGCATGAGCATATATGTGTGCATGAACACCTTGTAAGTAAGACCATGTGACTAGGAAATAATTTTGGTTAAATTCTTTTTCCCCCTTTTTTTTTTCTGGTATATAGAAAAAATATCACCCAGTGGACAATTGGGCTTCATTTTGGATTTATGCATGCTTGAGAGATTACACTTTTGTGATGCTCACACCCTACCCTTAATTTAACTAGCTTAGTGTTAAATCAGTGTTAATGCAGGAGGAAACATTCTGCTTTAAATAAACAAGAAACAATGGGCCCAGCACTTAGAAAAATGGTAATAAGACTAAGCTTGGATCCATGCATTCAGAGCTCCTTCTCTGGTCTTTTTATTATGGAAACTAGAATGAATGGCCAACCTTTGCCAACCTCAAACTAAATTCTTTAGTGCTAAGAGATTAAGGTGAGTGTATTTACATTTTAATTAGCAAAATGAATTAAAGCCTTCTGTATTAAAAGGAGCGCCATGTTAATGGAGAAATGACAGCTACCAGGTTATTATTTTGTGTCGGGGAACTTGCCAAAAACACCCTACAATTGAATACACAGTCTGGCTGGCTCAGTGTAAAGTGGCTTCCAACCCAGACACAGGTGGTCATTGTCTGTACCCTAGGAACTCATCAGGGGGAAAAGAAAGTCCAACGCATTATTTGATAGCAATAGGAGATGCCGAATTGCCCAGATGTCATCTTAAGGTCTATACCAAGTGATAAGTACCCAAAGAAAAATAATACATTTTATCCAAATAGAACTCCTTAGTTTTGTTATTTTCATTATTGATGTGATCTTTCTTAATGAGCTATAACACAGATAGATTATCTACTGACTAATTAAAATAATTTTACAAATATCATTTTGTGATAATTTTCAGTTCATGTATGCAGAACAATTTTAATTAGTAGGGATGGATTCAACTTACTTGATGTTTATAAGACATGTTAAAAGATAAAAGTGATATGTTGACAGCAGGGTTTTTTTTTTTTGGATTTTTTTAAAACCTTTTTGGATAATAAACAAGTTCATTAAATAAGTTTAATAACTGTAAATATACTTTAATGAAGACATTGATAAAATGGGAAAAATGTGTAACATGCAAAGAAAATGTGATTATCAATGTTGACAGATCCAACATACTTAGATTATTCTAAGTATTTCAGTAGCATTATACATTCTGATTGTTATTCAGAAGCATATTAATATTGTCATTAGGAATCACAATCTGACAGCCCCAGGAGAGGAGAAAATTATGCAGACTAACAATTATAAAGAAAAAGCTATTGTCATGTTGATATCAATAGCAATATCAAATTAAAGTTACTTCTGGAATTTATGGTTAACACATTGTTCACCTTTTTGGCAATTAGAATTCCAATTAACTGATGTTAATAATTTAATATTGAAACAACCAACACAGTTTTTTAATCACAACCTGAGAACTCATACCTTCGATTGAAGGACCTATTAAGAGAAAAAAAAATGACATTTTATGTAGAAAGGTATTATATACCAGTGTTTATTCCCAGACTGTTATTACTATCTTAAGAAATTTATCTTCAAATTTTATCAAAGTATTTGGGTAGTTAGACAACAAATCAAGTTAAAGAGTAAACAAATGGTTCACTGTTATCCTCTGAATATTGGGATTATGGATTGTTTTTATGTCTTTTTTAACCTATTTTTGAGAAATCATCTTTTTCTACAATGACCATGTAGTGTTTTATCACATGAGTAAAATATTTCAAGATTGTTTTTAGAAATCTTGAAAAGCGAGGTGCCTGAGTGACTCAGTTGGTTGAGCATTTAACGCTTGATCTCAGCTCAAGGCATGATCTCACTGATTGTGAGTTCAAGCCCCGTATTGGGCTCTGTGCTGGTGGTGCAGAGTCTGCTTGGGATTCTCTCTCTCTCTCTGTCTCCCTCTTCTTCTGACCCTTCCCATCTTGTGCTGTCTCTCTCTCTCAAAATAAATAAATAAACTTAAAAACACGATTTAAAAAATCTTGAAAGGCTATACACTTTTGGAATTTTTTTCCCTTAGTTTGATTGTACCTGGATTAATGAGAACACTCTTCTTAGGCTACTTCTGGAAATGATAATCCCACTAATATGGAAACAAAGGTGTCAGAAGGTACCATGGTTCTGGTTGACTTCTCCTATATTCACCTCATATGGCATTTTAATTACAATTAGTTTATATATGTACTGATCCAGGTGCAGCCAATCCTTGTGATTCAGCTGCTCAGAGTCCTGTGATCAGACACCAAGTAGAACTACATAGACTTGACTTTGCTGCTTTTCCTAGTCAGCAGGCATTCACCTAACCAAGCCAGCAGTCTTGCTGTTGCTTTCACTTGGTCCAGAGGAATAACAGGAAAAATGAGTCTAACACTTTTTGTCCAGAAACCAGGCTAAAGGAGCAGGAGCACTATTTTTGTGGTTCAGGATAGGAGAAGGTCTTAGAGGTCAGACTTTTGTATCCCGAACCTTTCAGGTAACAAGTGCAAATTATAACCAAGAGACAAAGCCAAATATCATAGCCACAGAGCAAAGTACAGAAGGCACCATTATAAGATAAGGACAAGAAGTTTTCAGGGAGAGAACAGCAGAAGGCCTGGAATCAAAGGACAAGGCAGGGGGAAAAAACCCAAAACATCAGCTATAAAATATGAGAGGTACTGGGAACTCTTTCTTCCTAAATGCTGACCTTGTTACCTGGAGGAAGCACTTCATATTCACAGGTGCAGAATCAGGCAGAAAATGGATGGGTTAGCACAAATCCATCTCTATCCCTAGAGCTGTTCAAATCACTTTCACTGGTGGTTTTTATATGGTATACAAAGAACGGCATTTAATTATGTAAACTTGCAGGTGGGTCCTTCACAATCCTTTTAGTGATCTATTTATTTTTGAAGGATTTTATTTTTAAGTAATCTCTATACCCAATATGGCGCTTGAACTTACAAACACAAGATCAAGAGTCGCGCACTCTGCCAATTGAGCCAGCCAGGCACCCCATGGTCTATTTATTTTTCTGCAATCCCACTGCACTCATTAGATGCATTTAAGGACAGGTGTGAGAATAAGAAATGAGATATTGTTTCATAGGAAAGTCTGTACCTATGAAATGATACTACCATTCCTTTAATCAATCCAATGCATAGCTCTTGCAACTGCATAAGAATCTGCTACAGGTGGGAAAGTGTCTTGGGCAAAATAAAGGATTAAAGAACGAGAAACATATCCTGGGCAAAGCTTACTTTAACAAAAAGAAGTAGAAAAAGAAAAGTGCAGACTTGGACATTGGTGTTTGTACACAACTCATATATCGGTATCTGTATAAACAGTGTGAAATGTTGAACGCTGCTTCTGGCTTCTCAGAAAGAAACCTTAGAGAGACACCCTCATGTAGGGGTCCTGGGCTAGTAATGTGTGCTGTGAGAAATCCACAACACGAGACACCTGGTTTGTATTACACTTTCTGCACAGTTGATGATGCTCTCTTTTCTCTTCCACTGTAATTACTGCGCCCGTTTTGGTGGCTCTTAGTTACAAAGATTATTTGTAGCAAGTGTATATGTAGCATTACGATGCAGGTGTACTGTCTTTGTCTGCTGTGATTTCA
The DNA here is from genome assembly GCF_018350195.1 of Panthera tigris. Lineage (NCBI taxonomy): Eukaryota > Metazoa > Chordata > Mammalia > Carnivora > Felidae > Panthera > Panthera tigris. The sequence goes on along the minus strand of NC_056671.1, from coordinate 50,500,570 downwards.
TTTGTTTGAGCGACAAAATAGATACGACTAAACTCCTGCTTCAAACCAACACAGATTGCATCCTCACAGCGCCGATTTTGGTGAGTCCATCTTAAGCTTCAGCATAAATAAATAAAAATGTAATCTATTCTCATGCAATTTATTACTGCCTAATATGGTCACAAGAGGAATAAAATTCCTCAGCTTTTCTCACACTGGGATTTTTTTTAAGTTGCCATTTACTCAATTATAAGATTGAGACCCAAGTGGGATCAATCTCTGATATTCTTTCCTCAGAAGGGTTTTGTTTTCCTTCCCTCATCTTTGGTAATAACCTCTGATTCTATTTCATAATGGCATTGAAAGGAAGTGACTATATAAGCTGAGAGCGAATAATTGTATTATTCTTTAAATGAGCCCATTGAAATGGCAAGGAAGGGACATTATAAATCTTTTTTACTGGGATATATATTGAGTTTTTATAGGCCCAAGTTTGTGAAATGCTACACCATATTACCATTTTCAGGATCCCACCGAGGGCTACCACAGTAATAGTAATCACAATAATTATAGACGTGGAGACCAACTATCTTCTAATCAGTCAGCTGTCTCTAAGCAACCAGCTTTAATAAGACTAACAACTGCCACCTCATATATCCATGTAAAAGTAAGACTCACGGAATTTAGTCATTACAGAACTAATGCCTTAAACCCTCCAACCTCTGATGAATTTGTCATTTATTTCCAATGTCTGAGATCTAAACTAGGTTTTCCAATTCATAGTGGTGATCATTTGTTCCCTTTGTGCCAAATACTTGATGGTTAATTCAAATGTAATTTTTGCTAAAAGTCAGTCATGGGGCTTATTAAATTCAAAACAAATTATTCTTCCCAAACATAAGATTTCTATTGGGAGTTAGAATGTATATAACCATATGCCATTGAACGGTTACCATATGACACATCAACATGCCTTCCAATTTTAAGCCATGGGGATCTATTCTTTATGCCATGTCTCATGTATAACTCCTTCAGCAGTTTTGACTGAATTAACAGGACAGTTAGCCAAAAATTTTTAAAGGGTGCCACTTTAGATAAAGTCTGTGGGAAAGTTGTTCACATATCGCTGACCAATACCTTCTGTCCCTTAAAATCTGAGACAGAGTAATTAATTAACCCTAGAAACTATAAGCATATTCTTTAATATCAGCTGAACTTGCATCTGTGTAATACTTTATTTTTTTTTTCTAGCTCTTTCACATACAGAATCTCATTTGATTCTGAATCAACCCTGTAAATTAAGCAGGGCAGAATCTTTACTTTGAATTTTCAGGTAGGAAAATGAGACACATGGTTTACCCAAGGTCAATAGGGCAGAACCAGGGCCAGCACTCATGGGGCCTGATTCCCATCCATTCCTCTTCTGGAAATATCACATTGAGTTATTTCCTCTACAGCCAGGGCTCAGGTGTTGGGGAGGGGGAGCAGAGTCTATGCTCTGTGAACTTACCAGGCTGGATCACCTGTTTCTTCCGGGTTCACGCACAACCTCACTTGGTCCCAAAGCTGTATGTCGGATTGGAAAACTTATGCTTTTTTCCAGTACCATGCCTGTGAGAGTCTTCGCTTTTGGCTACCTGTAGTCTACCCAGTACTGGATCCGGTAGTGTCTATGAAATCTTTCTTTGTTTAGTTAATGTGGACAGGTCTGCAGGGACCTTGCTTTTTATTACATGGCTCACTCACTGGGAAACGATGTCTCGCCAATTGTGCTGCACTGTTCATGGTCTACTTAAGTAATAGTGACATTTGGTCGAAGAAAAGCATCCCTTTGGCCACCCTTCTCTCTGTCAATACAACTGTGTATTCACAAGGGAAGTCAAACTGGGATTTATGCTCTGTTTCTGCACTCCCTTTTTTACTGTTGAAAAATCTCAAATAGAATAGTGGCAAGTGGTCATAAATGCAGTCATATCCCACATTTGTCTACATAATTAAATCTATTTGAACTAGCTACACTAGAAATGCACTGAAGGTCAACTTTATGTTAGCAAATCTACAACAGGTCCCAGGTCAAGTGTGACTGTGAGGGAAATATAGTTTATCTGCAGTAGGCTTTTCTGTCCTGTACTCTGCTTATATAGACTTCACAGTGCCTTTGGATCTCTCCTAATCTATAATTGCAGGTAAGACTTTTTCGCAGGGACTCATCAGAATCTGCTAATTTAACTAAGTCTCACTGAAGTGTTAATTCTCAGTTAACAGTGTTAGTTGCTCAGGTAAAATATTTGAGTCTTGAGAGAGGTTTTGGAACTTGATCCCATCCCAAGATATGATTTCCAGTGATAGAACTTTTGGTAATCTATCATGGTAATGTCACATATGTTAGGGCACAGTTGGCCACTCATCCTTCATGTAACGTCATGCAGGTAGTTCTTAATGCCCCTATGGTAAGAATCATATATAAAGTTTTATATTTTTATAAAATACAGTTTCTCATGGTATGGGAGAGAAGCACATATGTTCTAGCTGAGGACTGAATCAGAAAATTATGTAGAAACTACTATTTTCCCTGATGAAGCATTTTTAAAAAAGTTTTAGACATACTTCCTAATTTATTTTTCTGATTTCCTAATTATCTGATACGGAATTTTTGGCTTCAAATTTTTAGCAAAATTAACCCACCCTCACTTTCTAGTTCCTCCTTTATTTATCTTTGATAGGCATAAATAGTAGTTAAGGTGAGTTACCTTTGAAAGGAGGCAGCTATGGTAGCCAAATGCCTCTAACACATTATATGATTACCAAACCATGTTACATGTCTACACCCTATACGACCCGACCCCTATATCAGGTTTGCTGAGCTTTCTTTCAACTGCAAAGGTTTACAAGTCTTCAGCTTACTTGTTGAGTCCTGCCTTCAATCTCATTCCATTGTGTCTTCTCCAAGGCAGTCAATCCAGCAATCCATCATTTATTCAGTAACCATTCGAGGTAATTCTGTGTGGTAGGTTCTTCGGGTATGAAGTATGTATACAATATATACCTTGCTTTCTAATAGCTTATATCATTTAGTATTCACACCAAGCATCCATAGTAAAATATAAAAGTGAATTATGCATGCCACTGTCATAGATCATGAACAAGGAGAACTTGACACGAAAGAATATACATAATTTTACCATAAACGGAAAGTAAGTGAGAAAAACAGGCAGACAGAATAGGATAAGGGAAAACATGGCTACGTAGAGGTGCATTAAAAGTGCAATGGTCCCCATACCTGGAATCCATTAAAATACCCAGAGAGCTTCTTAAAATTTTTACTTTGTGTTCTGGGTTCTATTCAAAAAACAGTGAATCATGAGCTTAGCAAGATGGGGCCCAAAAATTCATATTAAATAGAAATTGTATTGCTAGCCTGACCAGCTTTTGAAACCAATGATCTAATTTGTTGGGTACATATATTATTTCAGAAATTATTTACTGACCCCCTAATATGTGTCAGACATGGTTTTCAGATGCTTGCTCAAAATAGACAAAGATCCTGGTTTTGGTAGCTTACGTCCTGGTGATGTGAGACAGTACAATACATGGGTTAACTAAATTCTTCTGTACAAAAATCTTATCAAGTCTTCATTTCCTGTATGAAGAAAGCTAAGGCACAAAGAGTTTAAATAATTAATCTAAAGTTACATAACTAGCAGGAGGGGGACCTGGAATTAAAAGTGATCTAATTGCAGAGCTCTCATGCATGGCTGGCTACATAATTTACAAAATGAAAACGCAGGACCACTCGTTCAAAAGGCAAGAAAAACTGTTGTTAAAGGTACTAAAATATAAACTGTCTTCCTTTCTTCCAAACTTGTGATGTTTTTTATTTGCTACATAATGTCATTCTAAGAAAAACAAAATTAGATTGTAAATGGTGACATGACTGTTACCATTCATCTTTATATTATATAATGCCAGTTTTCAATGCAAATATAAGAGCACTTAGTTTATATGCAGGATCCCTGAAATTACACAATTTATATTTCATGGCTTATCCATTCTTTCCAGAATAGCAGAAATGCTGCAGAAAACTAACTCAACTGTCTTTATTTCACTTCTTGATAGACACACATATTCCACCAGCACTCTCTACCTTCAGCTCATGGATGAGTAAGGAAGGATGGAAAGAAAAGAGAACTATGGCTGCCCTTTCTTTCTCTTTCCTTCTACATCACTATTCTCCATGTAAGTGGTTTGCTAATAAGGGCAAATAATTCAAATAAGAAAAAATACAATGGGGTTCCTTTGTCACTCATGTGTCTTAGAGTCATTGTCTTCTTTCTGTGTTTGAAAAAAGTTCTAGTTCAAATGGAAAGTGTGGCCTGCCTTAGCTGTCAGCACCCACATTTAGTCAGTTGCAGACAAGCAATATGTTTCCCTTTTGCTCACTTTGAGTCTGGCTGAACTTGCAACACATCTTGCAACCACCAGGATTCTGTGCTCAAGGTGCCTTATGAATGCTATACAGGAAAGAGTGGAAAGGAACAGTGGACATGTATATTACGCATATCTTCTCTACTTACAGACATGCTTCATTGTCCCACAGGACTTCAACAAAGCACCACGTTAAAGATGAAATTGGGTAAAATTTCAAGAGGGCTATAGCAGAGCATTAAACAAGCATGACCCCCCCCCAGCCCTTCTGTGTATATGTATGTGTTTGTATATGTATATGTATATGTGTATGTGTGTATATGTATATACACAGGTCATATACCCATGACGTCGCCCTACCTGTCCTTAACCACCTCTCCATACCGCATCCAACATGAGGTGGTTTCAGCTTGATGCACCATCTTTGTCATTCTTGTCTTGGTTAATTGCTGTTTATAAATATCCTTTTGTATAGTGTATGTAGTATAGTGCCCGCAATTAAAGCTAGTACTCTAGATCTGGTGTTCTCAGGACTCAAAGCATCATCATTTCCTTGCTTAGACACTCACACTAAATGCATGCCTAGTTTCCTAATTTGCGTAGCTGCAGTGTTTCATCTCATTCTCTTCCTTCAATGTCCATCCCCTCTACTTAGCATAACACTACCTGTATTACCACATGCAAGTTCTCTTCGAAGTGCTTTACATAATGCTTCTTAATCCTCATAGCAATGCTGTAAAGTATATGCTATTTGTGGTAGGCAGAATAGTGGCCTCCCAAAGATGTTCATGTCCAGTCCTCAGAACTGTAAAGATGTTACATTATATGGCAAGGGGGAATCAATATTGCACATGCAATTAAGCTTGCTAACCAACTGATCTTAAAATAGGGAGATTATTCTAGATTATCTGGGTGGACCCAATGCGATTACAAGAGTCCTTAAAAGTGGAAGAGGGGGGCAGAAGAAAGGTTGGAATGATTCAATGTGAAAAAGATTCAACTCAGTATAGCTGACTTTGAAGATGGCGGGGGGGGGGGAACCATGATCCAAGAAATATGGGAAGTCTCTAGAAGCTCTCCAGACAAGAATGCAGACCTGCCAACACCTAGGTTTTAGCCCAGTGAAGCCTGCATCAGACTCTGACCCACCAAACAAGTGCCTTACATTTGTAGCTCTTATTACAGTTCTATTGGATAGTGATGATGTAGAACATTGCTTTACAAATAGTAGCTTAATGAATATTTTTAAATAAATGATTGCTTTCAGCAAATATTAGTCTCTTCTGTGGAGCATTTTATGATGTAATGATCTCACCATTTAGCACATACCTGAACCTCCACTAATGACGAGCAATTGGAGAACATGAGACAGATCGTATTTTTGCAGCAACTTCAGACAAGCAGCTTTCTGGACATTTTGCATCCCCCATCTGTTTGTTTGTTGTTGTTGTTTCAAATTTGCTCCCAGAAGATATTTATCTCTCTAAAATATGACAACTATATGTCACAGCTATTGTCAAGGGGACATGTAAGTCTTGAAGACATTTGTCAGTGTGCTGGACATTATTGCCTTTCTGAATGCATTGCTGGAAAATTTTTTTAAAGAAAAAAAAATAGAGGATCTAAGTAAGCCTTTTTAGCACTTGCAAAGAAAACATCAAGTAAGAGCTGTTAACTTTGTTGTAGACCAAGCAATTAGCTGAAGTTGATAATTATTTAAGAAGCTTATTATAACTGCAAACATGGTAGCCCGTATTCCCAGGTTAAACAAATGGGTGTCTTTCCTAAGCCTGGCTTTTGGCTTGCTTGTTTAGATTTTACAGTCTTGCAGTATTCTGTGCAATACACACAATTTTGTTACATCTCTTGTTTCTTTATCACATGTTCTCTCGTCTCTGTTAGCACTCCTCTCACCTCTGCCAGGGCCTGGAAGCGATAGGCAGTTTTCACTACAAAGAAGCTACCGATGCAATATTCTCTGCATAATTTATATGTGCAGCAGGGGGAAATTACCAGCATAATTCCATTGTGCCGCTTCCACAGTTATACTCAACTGCTCTTCCCTAAAGGCACCAGCACTTTCATTTCCAAACATTGCGTTTTCTGCCTCTGTCTCTCATCCCCTGCTTATATATTGGGTTGCTTCCCCCTGTCCAGGAGGTCAATCCAAGAGGGTTTTTGGCCTGGTCTCTGGTCTTCAGTCTTTTGGTTTGTTGTGACATCACAGGTTAGCATGAAACACAGAAGAAAACATGCTGCTCTCACCTTCAATCTTTGCTTTTTTATGAAGAATCATAAAATGTGCAAGCTCCAAATTGCATTGTGAGGATAATTTTTTTATCCATCTTCTATAACTTTGACTTTAGACATTGATATTAAAAATAACATTATCATGGCTAATAACCATCTTATATGACTGAATTTAAATGAAATCTGATCTATAAAGCTGATCACATTGATCTTGCCTGTTGAAATCCTCCCCATGTAAACACTCTGTGTTTTTTTCTGAAGATAATCCCCATACCAGGTCATCTCTCTTTCCTCTGCCTTCCTATTGTCCTTTGGGTTTTCTTATTCTGCGTCCAACATAGTCATCGGCGTACTGTGATTCATATATATGAAACAGTATTATTTCTTCCTGTAGTTCAACTGAAATTTCCTCTATCAGATTCCTCCTTCCCATTAATTGATGGGTCTGTTAAATAAGTCTTCACCAGTTGTCAGACGTTTTCAGTTACTGTCATTACTAGCATAGGCCCATTTTGATACTTAAGACTCAATTCTTTTATTTAATAAAAGCTTCTACCTCAAACAATGACCAATTCATTTCCTCCTTCTGGCAACAGAGGCTAATGCACTGCCACTTTTTGGCAAAGAGGGAAGGATAGGAGTAGTCTGGCTCTGAGAAAATGTCTCCTCCTGCCCTCTCCTGGGCGGTAATCCTTCCAGTGTTGGAGACTAGAAGGGACAGAGAGAGGCAGCAGAGACACACTTCCCTGACCTAGGAGGGGGGTCCCTGGCCTAACTCTTTTTCTGGCAAATTTAATCTCATACTGATGGTTTCTGCTGATGTGGAGGTCTATGGCAAAGGCAACTTCATGGAAATGTGATTTGTACAGTTGCTCACAGCCCCACTTAGAAGGGCCTTTTACTTCATGAAATGTCTTGTTGTTACCATCTTGAAATTCTCACTGTTTGAACAAGAGGCCCATATTTTCATTTTCACTGGGCCCTATGAACTACGTAGCTGGCCTTTTCTCTGAGAAGGTGTTGATCTTGCTTTTCTTTGAATGCTATTCAATTCCATTAGGCACCATGCTTGATTAAGGTAAACCCTAAAGAGGGAAACTTTTTTCCTTTGCCTATGCCAGCCATAATACTCCCTTGTTCTGAATTGGGCATGCTATTTCTTGACCTGGGTGGTCATGAGGCTACTATCCTCAAGCATTCTTCTTCACATTAGCTATTAGAAGTAATCAGTATAATTTTCTATAACTTCTAAGGATCGCTAAGAACTTGGATAGATGGGAGTTGTCTGCATCCTCTTTCCAGATACAATATAACATAATTTCTTCATTTTAATAAGAAATAGGAACTTGAATCAACACAAATAAGTTTTCAAAGATTGAAATATTTTTATTATGGCAATTTTAGCAAATTATTTTAATTCCTTGTGAGTTAGATGTCAAAAATCATACCACTGCTCTATCAGTCATAATTATTTAATAGTCTATGAGATGATAAATTGCTTAGTTCTTCTTTTAGTTAGCTGAAAATGAAGAATCAGAACAATCTAACTTGTAAATGTATATGTTAGAAGTTCATTAGATTCATTCCCTTTTTTAATTTCCTCAAATATATTTCAACGTGTTCCTTTGTTTGATAGCCCAGAGGAATTGGTACCAAAAGCAATGCACCATAGGAAGACACAGAATAGGTTAAAGATATGGGTTTTTTTTTTTTTTTTTGTAAATTTGGAAAAGGTAATTTGGCATACTGCTGAATTAAATCACACTGTGCTACATAAAACAAAAACTCAGGTCCATAAGTGGTAAGATACTTCAGAAGATCCCATAACTAGTTGATTCTTCCAACATGAAATTAATATTTAGTGAGCCCCTTATACATCAAGAGAGAGAGAGAGATTCTGAGTTAAACAAGATACACTTCCTACATTCATAGGACTTAAAGTCTAATGGCAGATGTTGACTTTTTAACTCAAATTTTCTATTTTATCATGAAGTCCAAAAGAAGCATGAGGTTTCTGACTGTCTAAAATAATTGGTGATGCAAAATGGAGAGACAGAATGGATACAGAAGATATCAAAGTAATGAAGTCATAACATCTTAAAAAATAATAAAAAATAAAGTCACAACACATTAAGAAACCGAGATGAGCACTTTACTTCTCATTCTCAATTTACAAATGAAGGCACTAAGCTCAGACCTAAGAAAGGTAAGTGGTTTTCCCAAAGTCCCTTTGTAACATGGATTCCATTGCTTTTTCCCTACCCAGAATGCAGTCCTCCTCCATTTATAATGACACCCTAACTTTGCTTTGAGAAATCAGTCCTCACACACTGACTGTATCTTGTGGTCACTGTCAATAATCAAGGAAAACTTCTCTCCTCAGCTAAGTACAGGTATGCATCCCAAGCCAAGATAAGCAGCCTCTTCCTGCAATTGGTAATGATTGAAAATAACTCCTCTCTACAGTTTTCCTAAGGAAACTCTATTGTTCTTGATACTTAGTTGTGATAGACTAAGAATGACCATAAATGATTTACAACCCATCCAAATACAAAGTACCTATTTCTCCATCCTTTGAATCTGGGATGCCTTGTGACTTGTTTTGGCCAACAGAATGTAGCTAAAATGATGATGTACAACTGGCAGACCTAGTCACCACAGAACTCTTCAGCTTCTGCTCTCACTGTTTGGGAACACTATCACCATGTGAAAAAATGCAGGGTATTCTCCTTGAGGATGGGAAACTATGTGGAGAGAGAAGTCCAGCTAAGAGCCACCCCCAACAAGGTGATTGAGCCATCTTTTATTCAACCTACTCACCAATTAACTGCAGCCACATAAGAGATTCAGACAAGATAGGTCAAGAAAAAGTGAATTATTCTAATGAACAGCTAACACATCCATTTCTAAGTTGGGTTGTTTCCAATTCTCATTTTCAATTAAATGAAAAAAAACCTAATCAAGTTATCATCTGATAGATTATTAAATATGTGGGGCTGATAGACCATTAGTATGATTTTTGGCACATAACTAGAAAGGAATTTAAATAATTTGAGTGTAGCCCAAATTACTGACCCATAGAATCATGAACAAATAAAATGGTGGTTGTTATAAGCCACTATATTTTGGTACTGTTTCTGCCATGTCCAAAATTTTCTCCAATTATTCTTTTTCCTCCATAAGCTGTTATATTTCAATGAATTTCTTTTTTGGTTAGGAAGCCAGAGTCAGATTTTCTTGCTTACAATAAAATAACCCTCAAGGTACACTTGGATTAAAAGGAATAACCTCCTAGGTTTCCCAGCTAACAACCCAGGATTCTTTTCACACACTTTCTGTTGATTTCCAAAAAATTCACAGGTTTTACAGAAATCAAATGCATATAACCAAAAGTGCTTTGGGGACAAAGTGAGAAGTCTGTGAGAATCGAAAGAGGAACAAATTAAAATAACTCAGAGATGCACTATGTTAGTCCTGTGTCAACATGATCATCCTAGGACTCTCTAATTTCCCCCGGAGCTGCTGGCACTCCATGATTATTTGAGGAATCCCATTTAGAACAAATATAGATAAAAATTTGATGCCTACAGAAAGTTAATAAATTAGAAATACTATGCTCCTGAGGCACCTGGTGGCTCAGCTGGTTGAGTGTTCAACTTTGACTAAGGTCATGATCTCATGGTTCCTGAGTTCAAGCCCCACATTGAGCTTACTGCTGTCAGCACAGAACCAGCTCACATCCCCTGTCCCCTTCTCTCTCTGCCCCTCCCCCCCTCAAAAACAAATAAACATTAAAAACAACAAAAAAAGGAAATACTATGCTCCTAACATATCTACAAAACAACTCTCAGATGATTTCTATGCATCCTCTCTCCACAACTCCAGGAAAATTTAGATCATGCTGTAGATGATCTTGTTACCTGAAAGTGACAAGCCACTAGACTATATGATCCTAAAGAGCACAGTTTAATCAGTAGTGACTCTCTGTAAAGGACAAGTTCTCTGTCAGCAGGAAACATATCTCTTTCAAGGATCCTTTTATCTTGTGTGCCCTGCACAAGAGTGAGCATACAAAACGTATGTGTTGAATAAATGAGTTGATGAATTAATTATTTACATCTCAAATAACTGGCATACTGCTTGGCATAGTTGGAGAAATTCTTTTTTTTTATGTTAAAAAAAAATGAAAGAAGAAATGAATACAAATGAAGAAACAGTTCTATGTTGTTGGGGCAAGGGTCAGGGGTCAATGCACATGCAGTGTAGGAAATCGTTCCCTTTTCTAGAAGAACTGAGGAGCTTATGTGGACCATGGTGGAAAGGATATTCGACTTCTTTTGGCATGTGCAGTTTTCTAACAAAGTGTTCCTTACATTTGAGCAAAATAGCCTTACAGACATGATTAAGCAAACTATGGAAAGAAATCCAGGGTGAAAAAAACCCAAATTTCTGATTATGCAAAGTAAACAGTTATACTCATTCTTCTCCCCCCGAAAAGCCACCACTAAATGTGCATTACAGTTTTTCCCAATTTCTTTCTATGGCTCTTGATGGGCTAGATAATAAGGAAAACACCCCATGTGAGAGGAGGTTAGAGTAGATTATTTAAATGATCAAAGCTCCAGTACTTTAAGTTAAAATAGTTTAACCAAGAGAATTTTGTAAGCACGCTCCTGAGATAATAGGTAATGTCTTTTTACAATTTTGCAAAGTTCCAGCTACTCCTTCTTTAAAGTGTTTTGCCAAATGCAGAAAGTGGTGAAAGTCCATAACACAAATATTGATTGTACATGTTTATATCTCTTATTCTTCATATATGTTTAGTCCCTTAATTTTCATGAATTACATTACATTCTTTTCCTTCATGAAATGCTGAAAGTGTATGTGTCCTTTTGACTAAAAGCATAGGCTTTTATTTCAGGTGCTCATGGGCTAAACTTTCCTTGTATGCTATTTTTCTAAGACTTTATCCTGACACATGTTTCCTAAGATATTATGTATTTTCCTAAGACATTATCTTTCTTCTGTACATGCACTTCACAACTAGGCCTTATGGTGAAATGTATACATTCAAGCCCTGAAAAACCCTCTGTAAAATACAATTTAATGCACAATTGATATGCCCCAGACAGAATATCTCTGGATCTGACATCACTGATAACTGTATTTTTAGTTTAAGTTTATTTTTATTTATTTTGAAAGGGAGATAGAGAGCAAGTGGGGGAAGGGCAGGGAGACAGGGAGAGAGAGAATATCAAGCAGGCTCTGTGCTGTCAGCACAGAGTCCGATGTAGGGCTCGAACTCACAAACGCAAGATCATGACCTGAGGTTAAGTCAAGAGTTGGACGCTTAACTGACTGAGCCACACAGGTGCCCTCATTTTAATTTTTCAATAAATTACCGCCTTCTTAGCAACAGCTCATCACACTTAGTCTCTCTTCCTCTAGGAGCTAATTCAAAATGTCACACACTCAAGGTAATTAAGAACATTTTAAGTTTTTCACTTAAATTGAGGAGAAAGCTTTGGGTAGAGTAAAACCTGTCAAAATACTATTTAAAATTATACCCTCCATATCCTCAAGTCTGTTGTAAAATTGGAAGTAGATATTTCATAATCTTCTCAAAGATCCTCCAAATCTCAAATCCATCATGAGTGCGACCACTGAATTTCCACCAAGAAAAAGAATTTAAAAAATGGAGTGCGTAGAAACTGAAATATTTAGACAATCTAAACACGGTATTTTCTATGTCTAGGCCTAGACATTTACTTCTTTTTAGTTATTATTTCAAATAATCAGAAAAGTTATAGATAGTAAAAAAATATATATCTTTGACTAGAATTCTGAGTTTCATCAAATCTTAACATTTCTCAAGTTTGTTCCAGATTTTTGTTATAAATGTTAAAAGTATAAATAAAGTTTCTGGATAACCCTATCTGATCTCACGCTCCTTTCTTCCTCCCCATAAAAACAGTTCTCCTAAAATTCTGTGTGAACAATTCCCTTGCTTTTGTTATACCTTTATGATTCAAAAAATCACGCAAAAAATTATGTCCCAAGTGCTTACAGAATGATATTTTAGGTCCTAAGCAGTACACGAAACATATAGTTACCAATGAAAATGTAATACTTTAATATTTTGCGTTAATATATTACACATATAATTTTGTACTCCCTGTTTTCATTAGCTTTATGTTTTTGAGAGATAGGCATGTCCATACATACTCCTTTAGTTCATTTCCCTTGATTGCTGACATTGTTTGCAACTATGTGATAAGTCATCTCCAAAGTTTTGCTCTAAATGATGCTATAATGAAGATTGTTTTATTGTCTTATATATCTCCTTGTACACATGTGCTTAAGAAGTTATATGCCTCAGATAAATCCTGTGGGATGAAGAATATATATGTCTGGATATCTATTAGGCACTGCCAATGTGCTCTCCTTGGTAAATGTAAGAACTTATTCTACACAGGTAGCATATAAGCATTCTTCAGCAAATTTCCTAGACTTGGAACTTTGTGACTGATGATTATAAAATGGTATCTAATTACTGTTTTAACTTGCATTTTCCTCAGTTACTGGTGAGGATCAACGTAGGTTGCACATATAATATATTATTGCCTATTTGGTTTGCTTTGTCTGAAATTCCTTTGCGACTACTTTGTCATTTTCTTTGGATGTGTTAGCTTTTTTTCATTGATTTTAGGAGTTCGTTATATTATTTAAATATAATTGCTTTATGTGTAGCATATGTGGCAAATATCTTCTCCCTATTTATCTACTAATTCTGTTTATGGTGTCTTTCTTGGATAGAAAATGGAATGTTGATTTAGTCAAATCCACCACACCTTTTCTTTTTGTTTTTTTGAAGTGTGTTAAATATACATTTTCATACGTAGGGATTATTAAAACATTATCCTTAATTGTCTCCTCAAGGTTTCAACATTTAGATTTTTACATGCAGGTCTTTAATGCACCTGGAATTTGATTTTGTGAAGGATGCTGACCCAGCATGACTTATTAAGTGTTCCATTTTTTTCTTACCAATATTTAAGTGTCCCTCTTACATTTCAAGTTTTCATAGATGTGGGTATGTCATTTGGCATTTTCCAATCACTCCAGGCTGTTTATGTGATCTGTTTCTGTCTCTGCATCAATACCATATTGTCTTAATTAGATTCACTTTTGGATACACCTTAATGTCTGGTAGGGTGAATCCCCTGGCCCTATTCTCCAATTCTTTTATAGTAGCTGTCTCTTTCTTCTCACACAGGAAATTTATAATCGGCTTGTGGAAGTTACAAAATAAATGGTTGCAATGTTGTTTGGAAACTTTCTGAATTTATAAATTCACTTTGGAAACTTCATATACTTATAACATTGAGAATTCTTATTCATAAACATTTTTTACTTCATTTTTTGTTCAGCTCTTCCTTAATGTCTTAGAAAAGAGCTTTGTAATTTTCTTCATAAGGAGTTTGCATATTTATTACTAGATTTATTTCTGAATATCCTAAAGTTTTTTGGGTTTTTTGCCCCTTTGGTGTTTTTTTATTTGTTTGCTTTATTTTGTTTTCGCTGTTTTGTTTTGCTGCTATCATTGCTTTGATGCACTGACATATATGTACTAATTATCTTAATGATCTTGAATCATTCATAGACAATCATGTCATCCGCATGTACACATTTTTGCCTTTTTCTTTTTAATTCATACAGTGCTACTCCTTTTTCTTCACTAATTTGGCTGTTTGATATTTGATTTCAGTTCAGGTCATGATCCCAGGGTCATGAGATCAAGCCTTATGTCTGGATCCATGCAGAGCATGGGCCCTGCTTAAGATTCTCTCTCTCTCTCTCTCTCTCTCTCTCTCTCTCTCTCTCTCTCTCTTTCTCTCTCTCTCTCTAAAATAATAATGAAAAAAGATACTCTTTATCAGATTAGAGGAGCCCTTCTTTCTTAGTTTTCCAAGTCTCAGTCTATTTTTGATACTTCTGTTGTATCTATGTATGTATCTATCTATTATGCCTCCATTCTGCCATTAAATGTTGCATTAAGTAAATCATGACATCAGCTCAATCCTAACATTACCTATAAAGACCCCAATCCTGGGAATTATAATTACTACTAGGTATATAATAAGAAGACATGTAATCCTAGTTATTCGTTGCCTACCACAATGGTGAGAATATGGCTAATTGACTTAAGAAAAGTGGCTGATAATCTGAAGTCTTAAGTAAATATAATCCTTATCATTTTAATACAGGCTTGTTATCTTCAGTATTATCAATATAGTTTTGTGATGTATTTGCTTCCAGGAATTTCCCTTTCCTTATGTAGGAGCTTCTCTGAAGAATAAGTAAATATTTTTTTTTTGGCTTAGAATCCATGCACAAGTAAGAAAGTATTGAAGCAATAATGACTTAAAACTTAATTCACTATGAAAAAAATTATGCATCTCTGTTACTAAAAGGATTTACAGTTAGCATCATCCAATAACTATAATTTGTTATATAATTGACTCAAGTAATGTAACTATTGGCCCTATGAAAAAACTGGTGGAAACAACACATCAGTAAGCTGTCATTATAGAATTAATTCTTATCTTCTTATAAACAATAGTGACAGTACAGGAGTCTTTTATCCCAGTCAAGCTAAGATGCTACTTTATATCTTATCAATAAAGGGGTAATTTTATTTCTTGAATGAATAAAGGTATTCAGCATTTCGGGTCAATAACATTCTGCAATATTTCTTTTAGGAGACTTTCTGCACACTGCAAAAGAAGCCCATTTGAGTAAACTGAGTGTATGAATGCCCTACAGAGCCATCATGAAAGAAGAGGTAATTTCCCTTTGCCCTTTTCTGCTATTCTTTTTATTATAGCTTTATGGAATGTTATAATATTCCTAAAGACAGAGAAAGATACTCTGAATAGCTTGAATTACTGAGCACATAAAGATTTAAAGGTTAGCCTTGAGGGACATTATTACACTGCAGGTCAATAATACCTACTAACCTTTCCCTTATCTACTGAGAATAAATAAAAGTTCTACAATACTGAATTTTGCTCAAACTAAAAGTTTCTAGAAAGTCTGCTTTGAGGTTAGGAGCTTGTCAAAGAGTTCCCAGGAGAATTTTATATAAGGAGACCAAGGACATATGGAAAGCCAACAGTTTCCCCCACCATGTCTCTGGCTTTAATAGAAAGAAGGTGCTGATGGGGCTCTTTGCTCCCAATGAAACTTTCCAGAATAAATCAGCTGCCACACTGGTTCCTGTTGCCTTTTAAAGTGGTCCATTTTGGAACAGGCTATTGATAAAATAGCTCATCTTATGAGCTTTTTTGAAAAATTGGTTTAATATAAAGGAATGTTATTATAGACCTGATGAGCTGCTTTCTTCTGTATTCTGAGAAGCTTGCCAAGACACCATGTCCTAACAACAACATGACTTACCATATTCATTGTGAAGTTATGTCAAGCCCAACAAGAGCTAGAAAATATATACTAGATGGGATCAAGGATCTTTATGCTGTCCAGTCAGCAGTCCTGAGCAGGGCAAGAGTTAGAGACTCTGTCCCCACTCCCTTTGGCCACCAGCTCCAGACCATTCTAGTCCTCAGTTTCCTCTGGGTAAAGGGTCATTGCTACCAGGTAAGAAGCAGTTGGGAGACACCCATAGTTCTAAATCATGATGATGTGTCTGCAAAAATGCAGGACTTTTTCAAGTTTTAGAATTCTTATATGTTAATATACTAGTTCCATATGTGATGAAATTGAGTATTACATAGAGGCCCACAGGACAAACCTGGACCACGGTCTATTTTTGTCCTGCTTGTGAGCTGAGAATGGGTTTTACATTTTTAAAGATTAGTAAATATATATGCATGAATATATATATACACATAATATACATACATACATACATATTTTATATATAATGAAAAAGAACACTTACTATTGATGAATCTTGCTAGGTAATAATAGCTTAGTTACTCTAATGTATCCACTTATCCCTTTATTTTTATTTGGCCAACTTGTAATATTTAGGTGTTTTAAAAAATAAATACTTTTTCTACTCTCTGGTTTATCTGTTTTACTCCCCTTTTCGTGTCCCTTCGTGAGTAAAGCATGTAATACACTGTATAGTCACCATTAAGAAATGCTTTTGGCCTGGGGTAACAGGATTATTTTCCTATATAGTCTTCTGAAACGTTTAGACTTTTGTTGTTCACATCTAAGTCTTGAATCCACCTGGAAATGATACTCAGTTTTGGAATGAAGTAAGGCTTGGGACTCAGTTTGGTCTCTTCACTCTATGTATCCAATTATCCTGCATCTTTTATTGATCTGCAATGCCATTACTCTCATAAATCAAGTTCCTATGTTCGCACAGTTTAGTTTCTGGACTTTTTGTTCAATTAGTCTGTGCACCCTATGCCAATACCAAAGGCTTTTAAGTATTATTTCTCTGTGGGAATATAAACTGGTATGGCTGTGTTGGGACATAATTTGGTATTATTGGATAAAGTTGAAAATGTGCCCATCATAAAACACAGCAATCCATTCAAAGAAAACTTGTGTGTGTGTGTGTGTGTGTGCACATGCATGTATGGATAAATAAATATATTGATATAAATGAGACATGAAATGTTTCCAGAAGCATTATTTGTTGAGGCAAGAAATTGTAAAGAACCTAAAGTCTTATAACAGAAAAACAAATAATTTTTTAAATAGTTGTATGCATCTTATAAAAATTATATTGAGCAAACTTAAGAAGAATGCATACAGTATGCTTCTACTTATGTGAAATATAAAACCATGCAAAACTAAATGATGCATTTTATAAAGATATGTTCATATGAGTCTTACAAAAATGAAGCCAAGAAAATAAAATAAAAATGAAACCAAACAAAAGCATTCACGATCATGGTTACCTCTGGGAATGAGATGATATGGCAGGTTCAGAGAGAAAACTTGGGAGATTCCAAAGGATTAGCAATATTCTATCAGTTAGAAAATTTACATGTATTTTAAATGGACAATAGACAAACAATAAATTATTTATAAGTGGACAGATATGAAAGGCCACTGACTCCAAACCCAATGCTTTTATGTTACTTTTACGTTAGATTGACGTTAGATTATGTATGTTACTTTTACATTAGATTGATTTTATAGCATATTAAAGTTTCACAAAGATTATTAAACTACAAAATATTGCTTTTCTATAAAACTACCATAACATTATATTAATTATCATTTATTATTTATGTATGTACACCATGAACAATGGAAAAATCTTCATAAACATCAATGTTAGTCTTAACATTGGATATGCAAGGCAAGCATTGTTATATACATTTCATAAATGATGAAATAGCAACTCAGAAAAATTAAGAATTTGCTCCAGGTCTCACAGCTCACAAATGGCATAATTTTCTTCTAAACCTAAATTTATCTGGTTCTCAGTACTGTGCTCTACACATTTCACATGTATAATTCTGATGCATTACATGACACAAAGTGAAAGATTTACATAATATTGTAGTACTCAGTTTGGAATACTAACAAAACTATCTCCATGGGCCATGGAAATTTCATAAAAAAATAATGGATTGAGATTGGTGTCCAATCCTTGGCAGTGTTTGTTTTGATCTGGTCTGTTTGTTCATTGTAAAGAAATTTTCAATTATCTGTACTAGCTCAGGTGAAATAAATGCAAACAATCTGAAATAATTAATGTTTGGTTGTAGACTATACCCTTGACTTGTAGTCATGTCAGTCTCTCTATGAATTCCTTCTAACTATCACCTTAAATCTTAAATGGAGCTGAGAAAGTCCATCAATTCCATATTTTCAGTCTCCTTCAGCCATTCATGGTGATCTAAACCCTGGTATAAACTCTTACTGAAAATACATGAGGCTCTACATGGCTTCTTCTCAAGCTTTTCCTGGAGAAGTCTTGGTGGATAATCTTTGGGCTCTAAATAACATTCTCTTAGAGAACAATCTATGAGTAATAGAGGGGAAAAAGAGAGAATGGACCTATTTTCTTTTTATACTTCTATGTGTCAGGTAATCTATGAAATCTTTCCAACAAGATACCTAATTTATCCCTCCCAATTCTGTGGACCAACCAGAATCATCCCATTTTTACTCTTGTGGGAAAAGACTTAGGAAAAGACTATTGCCTGGTTGTGCTTCTGATGCCAAGTGGTAAAGCCAGGGACTAACGGACCTTACACTTTTTATCTTATGTTGTGCCTTAACTATTTTTAAACTACATAAACTTGAAGTGTCAATACAGTAGCCACTACCCTCTTGTGGCTATTGAGCACTGGAAATGGGGCTAGACGAAACTGAGTTGTGCTGTAAGTACCAAAGCACACTGGAGTTCAAAGACTTCCTTAAAAAAAAACTATCTCATGAATAATTTTTTATATTATTTACATGTTGAAATGATAGTTTTAGGATATAGTAGATTAAGCAAAAATATTATGAAACTTGATTTCAGTGATTTCCCTTTACTTTAAAAAATATGGTTACTAGAAAAAAATAAAATAAAATATGGTTACCAGAAAATTTTAAATTGCTTATGTAGTTTGTATTAAATTTCTTTTGGACAGTTGATATAGACCTCTCCATTGGGGGCTGGGAAAAATTAGCTTGGGGAAACACTTAAGCTCCTTACTGGCTGAAATGCCTAGAGAAAAATCTTATCTTAATTGGGCAGTGTATTTTCATCTAACAAAGATGGGTAATAATAGATCCCCTGCAGGGCTGATGTTAGGACTAGAGGCAAAAAAATACATGAAACATTCTACAAGTATCTGGAACGTAATCTGCACTTGGGAAAGGGTAATAGAGGAGGAATCTCAAAATTTCTAATATTTTAATTGCCTGTATGAAACTTATTTATTTATTTATTTATTTACTTATTTAATGTTTATTTATTTCAAGAAAGAGAGAGAGAGTGGGAGAGGGGCAGAGAGCAAGGGAGAGACAGAATCCCAAGCAGGCTCTACACTGTCAGTGCAGAGCCCATTCAGGGATCCATCTCATGAACCATGAGATCATGACCTGAGTCAGAACCAAGACTTGAAATGAGCTACCCAGGTGCCCCCACTGCTTGTGTGAAACTTTAAATGCTGTATTTGAAGGCTGTTGGACTTCAAAAGTTATACTTTTTCCACTTCTCATATTGTTTCCATGTAAACAAAATGATTGATGGTACTTTCAGCATCACGAGACTCAAGAGGAAGAGGAAAGATGAGGATATTAACATTTCAGATAAGCAAATAATTATGCAGTAGGAGTCCTCAAAGCTGAAAGATGACAATAAAAACAAACTTTGACGTTGCTTTGAGGTTGTATTAATTGTTGACAATAAACTTGTCATCACTGTTTACCATAGATAATCTGTCCACAGATACTCACTATTTAACATTTTCCCACATCTGTTTTATTTATTTAATTATATGCAAAATCATCCAACCAGTAGTTCTTACCTGTTGCTAATGAAATATAGTCCTATATGTTACACACCAGTTCAAAGTCCACTGAGGCAGATCTACACAAAAATCTTGCATATATGAGCCAAGTGGAGTTATCACCATTCTTGTGGTGGTTTTTGAAGTTCAAGATTCATTGTATATTTTTAAATTCTTTTTTTATAAGGATGGCTACATGTACATTTTGGCATACAGCATTCCAGTAAATAAAGTATAAAATTTCTACCAGGGGTTCTAATATCAATCCACAATTTCTTCTCACCAAGAAGTCCATGATAAGGTTAAATCAGCATAGCTAAGAAAATACTTCTGGTCTATCCTAGGCTTTCTTTTGCAGTCCCATGTTATGTTCTTTCTGTGGAAAATTCTTACTTAGGATTCTTACTATTAACTGCAGGAAGTCTGTACATTCAATTGGCAATTATTAAGGACAGGCCTTCATCAGTGGTTGCTGCTACCAAACCCTTTGCTTCCCATTAATGAACTCCACCTAGTGCTATTTACCTGATGTTCTTACTATCCAAAAGCACTGTGTGGTTCTCTAAGATGCTTTCTCTAATCTAAACATTCTTGATCCGCATTATTTCAGAAAAGAAGCAAGTATGTGGCGTTGCTGTGATGATCAGAGAGATATTTTAAGCAACTTTTGGCATGGAAAGTTATTTCTGGATTCAAATCTGAGCTGAAAGGAATATGCCATTGCAGAAATGAGGGCTCTGTGACACCTTCCTGTGCTACATCATAAAATATCTTCTCTAAAGCTCCAGGGGGACATTAACATCGATTTATTCTCTGCC